>NC_090700.1:15667500-18067500 GCF_040954835.1 Lepisosteus oculatus
AGGGCATAACTCATTCTCATCACTTAAGCATCTGGTATGTTTAATAAAGTACTGGTAATCAACACAAATTTTGGAACAAATACCCTTTAGTCTTCCTTTAGTTTCATCCATCTATTTTCAAACCGCTTAATCCAATTCTGGGTCAAGGGGGAGCTGGAGTGCAAGGCGGGGTACATCCTGGAAGGGACAACAATCGCAGGGCACACACAGGCACAGGTACGCACTCTCACACGGATTTTCCCAGAAGCCAATGAACTTACTGTACCAATATGATTTTGGAATGTGGGAGGAAACCAGACCATCCAAAGGAAACTCACATGAACCCATACTAACATGAGAAGAACTTTCACACTCCGTGCAGATAGCACCCCTGGTCCAGCATTGAACCCAGGGTCCAAGTGCTGCAAGGCAGCAATGCTAACCACGGTGCCACCCTACAGAGGTTCCTTCCCTGAAAAATGATTTGCTTGATAAGTCTTATAAGCTTAATAAGTCTTCCCTGTCAGAGGAAATTAGTGATTTGAGATGATTTATGAGAGTCACTGGATTGTGACTCTCCAGAAGCAAAGTATGAAACTCCCAGAAATACAATAATGATTTGTGCTGTACTGAAGCCACAGATAAAAATTAAAATAATAGGTGATTCTGAAAAATATCAGCCATAAATACAGCCTTCAGGGTGTGCTTGACTTGCATTAGTGCTTCGCCATCTCTATCCTGTAAAATTGTTACCTGAATTATCCTCCCCTCTTTCTACTTATAATCAGTTAGTACACTTAACACCACAAAGCGCAGCACAAGCAAATAATCCAAGATACTGCGTGAATTAGTTCTGTCCATTTCAGACAGGATTTTAACTATCTGCTCTTATCAAATGATTACATTGCCTTTATCTCTTAATTGAAATCCCCTCATTCCTCAGAAAAATGTACATTCTCAATATTAGAAAGACCCTCATTTGAAACTAGTAACTGTCAATACATAAATGGACTTTCAATTTCTCCTTCTGTCCGTAGTTGCTTCTCTTTAATGTGATCATTATCAAGTTAATTTCCATGGAATCTGCTGCAGGCAAAGGGGCTTTAATCAAGCTTCACAGTATGATCTTCCTTAACCAGGAGATTTCTTTTAAGAGCTGGAAAGCGTTTCTAATTTTACCTAAAGTTAAATGAGCTATTTGCATTTCCCTCTTAGCTCTTGGAGAGGAAAGACAGGCTTTGGATACCTGTCTAGTTAAGGAAACCCTTCGATTTAATACGCCAGAATATTTCCTGAAGGCACTATTTGATTAAGTTTGGAAATACAGGACTTTCCCTATATCTAATGAACAGCAGAGCAAGGAGCAAAGTAGAATCACCATATCATGAACATACAGTGACTGAAAATGACAATAACATAACATCAGCAATGCCAAAAAATTGTGAATGTCCACCATAAGGTGAAAGAGGTACCCATGGTGCCATGTGCCACTGCAGATATACCTGTAGGTATATTTGGATAGAAATATATTAGGGTTAGAGTTAGGTTTAAGGGTGAACTGCTAAGAAGAATGTATTGTGGTGATAACAACCACTACCTAATTAGATTAACATATAGTGCTTACGTTGTGGTGAAAATACAGTAAAATGTAGATATCTACCCGTCTTCTAACTGCTTTTTCCAATTCAGGATCGTCGAGGGATGCCAGAGTCAGTTTTTCCAGAAGCTAATTCATCTATAAGTATGACTTTGGACTGTCAGAGGAAACCAGAGCACCTGGAAGAACCCCATTGTCACGATTGTAAGTCCCTCCTCTTAAGGGTGCTCCGGCTCTTACTTGTTTGTGTTGATTTAACTGCACCTCACTCCTATCCAGCCCCTCCCTACAAAAGCCAGATGCTCCTACCATTCTGGCCTCAGTACTGGAAGATGGACGCCCGGAAGCCCGCCTACCAGGGAGTCCAGGAGGGGCCAAACGGCATAGGCTTCACAACGGCGTCCTGACCATCTGGGTCTGGGGCTTGGCACGCCTGGCCCCATTACCCCTTTTAATTCCCCGACCCTTCTCCGGATTCCGTTCCGGCTTCTAACTTTTGTCTCATCCGTCATGGATGGATTACCCGGCTCTGGACCTTTTGCTCACCCTGGATTTCCCTACGAACTCCCTTTGGACTTTGTTTGCCTTGACCACCCCCGAGCACCAGTGCACCCCTGTTCGTCTACCAGCCCTGTTCTTAGTCTTCTTTCCCCGTGTTTGTTGCACTCCCTTTCGGATTCTATAGTCTCCATAGGGTCCTGAAAAACGCTTCGTGACACCCATGGGAGAACATACAAATGCCACACAGGTAGCACTCCAGGTACTGAACTCAGGACCCCAGAGCCATGAGGCTGTAATGGCTGCACTGTGCCACCTTGCCACCCAAAGGCAAAAAAACAGTAAAGTCATGGTAACAAAATTAGAGATAAACCATAAGAAGCTGGAGGTAAATGGCAAGATACAAAAAAGCACAGCAAAACACAGACATCTAAAACCATACCATACAGTTTGAGCAAGGCAGAAAGGTAATAAGTAGACCCTACAGCTAAAAGTAGCATTTGGAATGAACCTGTCTTAGTTTTGATATCTAGAGTTGCTCACAATTTACAAATTCAAAATGTGATAAAAACGATAGAATATAACTGGTAATTTCAAATTAAATCTGAAACAAACATGTCTCTAGTTTAGATACACAGAAATTTTAACCTCTAATATGTGCAAGGGAAATAAAACATTACACTATCAAAAAATGTTAGAAACTAAGATTATAATTAGAGTTCAATCTGAACTGTGAGTTTTTGCAGAGTGCCAGATAAGTTCCAAGGAAACTCAATCAAATTCATATTTGATTAAGTGACCATTATGCAGTTGATATACTCTCCTATTGATTTACCATTAAGACACTTAAGTCATGCCATGTATGAGGTCTAATGGATAAAAAAACGGATTTCTAAAACTGGAAAATGAAAAGGAAAATAAATTAATTTTTACTGCTTTGCATTAATTTAAAAACAAATATTCCAGTATTCAACAAATCCTCAAGAATATATCAGAAATTCATAACATATAGATGGATCAACATATACTTTCAGAATACTTTTTTAATAAAAAAAAAGAATTGGACAAAATCTGGATGATTTAATTCCCAGTGATAATTCAGAATTTTCATACAGTATATATAATGGTTTTTAAATGACATATTTTTATTTTTAAAATGGTGATTGCTGTACTTAAAGGCTTGAATTGGAATGGAACTGGGCCTGAGAGATAGATATTCTCATCTTGGAAGCAGTTCATACAGAACAGTGGAATTTGATTGCTGCTAAACCTCGTGTAGAAATCTAACAGTGAGAATATGAATAGAACATAAAGTACAAACACCTTCATGAAAGAAAGCTCACCCCAGCTGTTGTTTGAATTCTGAAATGATGTCATCATTACAACAATTTAAAGATGAATAAGAAGACTTAAATAATGAAAAGGCCCTTACTTAACTTCTGATTCAGAACTGACTCTTTGAAAACCAAATAATTAAATACAGCAAATGTCCTTTCTTTCTGTATTCTAGAACGACCTTTTATTGTAGCATAGTCCTAAATCTTTGCTTCTGGAGCATTCTGTAAGCATTTTGATATATCAGCGCCCAAAGTGCTGGGAAAAGAAAGGGCTTTTAACCACAATAATTCTGCAATTAAGCGATGATTACCACAAACACCTTGTTGCAACTGATGTGTTTCTTTCAGGGTTTACTTCTGCTATAATCTGCTGACAAAGGTGTTTTCATTTACTATACGACACCTTAAAAAAGCACCATGTATTCCAGATAATAATTTGAATGAACCTCTGAGGACATAAGAATATAGCAGAGCTTCAATCAGAATCATAAACAAAAACTTCAGACAGCCAGGTTATTATTATCTCATGTATTTTTTGGATAGTTTCACAAATGGTTTTACTTCCAGTGCTTACCCCAACATAGACTGACTGACCAAAGATGTTAATATTTGTTTGATGTAAAAGGTACTATACGCATTGAATCAAGAAGAAAGCATTGCCTCCAACTGGGAATGGAAGATTATATTAATATTTCATTTGATGTGCTGCCCTTTGTTGCTTAGTGGTAGAAAGCCACTAGGAATAGACTAGATGTAAACACTATTTGCACTGCTTGAAGAAATAATTCTGCATCAGTTTTGATCCAGAAAAGAAACAATATAACTATTTAAACATGTAGTGTTTAAAGTTAAAGAGCTGAATATACTATGAATGAGGAAGAAAAACAGGGAAAAAATATATTTTTCCTTGTTTGTTTAAAGAACTAAAGGAAGTGGTAACCTAGCAAAGCAGATGTTTTGCAGTCAAAATATTTTAAAAGCTTGTTTTTTTTAACACAGATGATCATTCAATAGATAAAGGCTTTTCTTAAAGACAAATTAAACATACAAAAGCATCAATGTTTTTAATTTAATAAAAATCAGTTTCCACAGCCCACTTGCTGCTATTGACTGCAGCACTGCTTTTGTGAAAAAAAGCAGTGGTCTGGATGTTGCTGGTTCAAGTGCATACTACTATATGTATTCAGAGATCAGTAACTGGGATTCCCCTCATGCTGGTGCACCTGTGACTGAACAGTGTGGGCAGGGATAGATGTGCCCCTTCTCTGCCAATGTTCTCTGTCAGTGTTTTAGGCTCTGCAGATTGTTCTGTTTGTCAGATGGTTAAATGGGAAAATGGCTGTGACAGGTGGGCATATTGGATGAGAGCCTGCACAGGCCCTCAATTTCCCAGTGTGGTCCAGTACAGGGGTTTTAATAGTAAACTGAATAGTAGTAAATGATTCCTATTTAGAAGTGTATTAGACAGAAAAATAAGAGGTGATTCCAAGCTTGAGTAATTCCATGAAAAAAAAACGACTGCTGATAATCACTGATTCAAATCAAGAAAGCATCTTGAAAATCTGTCACTCACAATTTGTCACTCACACTCACAAAATCTGTTATCTGTTTTATTATTTAAGCAATAATTTCCTAATATACATTATGGATCCTAACAGGGAATGCGTGGTCATGACCTTCACATTCAAACTTATTTTATCACTGAAGGCTGACTCCCATTAAAACAGAAAAGCATTATTATATTAAGAAGTATTTTATTGTGATCTGTTATGTTGTACAAAACTACACAAAGAGTTAGTTGTCTACTGGTAATATGTTTAGACAGAAAGCTAAACAGTATCTCGTGGTGATTATCAGAATATTCTTCTAATCGAAATATTTTGTTTATGCAACAAAGCAATGTTTATCATATACAGTTTATAATATACAGCTTAAATAAGCAGGAAGAGGTAAAACACCTAACCTCCCTGGTTAGCCTCAGAAAAAATGGATTTAGAATTGTTCAGGTATGATGTCTGTTTAGTTTGTGTTCATTTAAATGGTGAACCTTTTGAGCTTTCATAAGATGCATAAGTACTATTCTTGTGCTCAGTTGCTCAGTTAATTGTAGGACTACTGCTTTCATTGCCTGCTAGAATAAAAAGCTAAATTACATTCTTATTCTTCCATCAATTATTTTTATATTTACTGCACTGAAATTGGATTACAGATCCCATTCTCAGAGGCAATGCAACGGGAGGGGAAAGAAATAACTGGTGATTATTTCAGCTCTATGAGGCAACTCAAATTCTAACAGAGGCTTTTACTGCAATATTGGCTGCCTTTCTACACCTAGCCTAAATTAACAGTATAAAATATAATATGTCATTATTCTGCAGCGAGGACCATTACACCAAGCTATACTAGGTTTATGGTGAGTGAATGATGGCATCTTATTCCTTTGTTGAGGATGAACTCTGGCCCCAATATTTATCTAAATTGCAGCGTATGCAATATGTGACTTACAGTATGCTTAACTGAAATATCTAGAGGTCCACGCTTTTAAAGAGCAGTTTACACTGCCATCTTTTTCTGATACTAATTCAGCACTTTATACCAAATCTGTTGCTGTTCCCTTCTTTTCTGATGTTACTCTCCTTTTCTGCTTAGAGTGTTTGACATTCTAATGATTTACGATAATTATTCCATTACAGTTGGATTCTACTTCTTCAGATGGACAGGATAAATAGAGACTAGGCTGATTGTAATGATTCCCTGGATTATTGCCAGTTGTTTTCCTATTTCTCTTTTAATACTTTTCAAGCCAATGTATTTTCTTAACTAAAACATAGAAATCCATTATTTGCAGTTCCTGTCTAGCTGTCTCCACAGCTTGAATGAGAGAAAAAACAGACAAAATACGACCAAAGATAATGACTAGATGACGATATACAGATGCTGTTTTTTTGCTACTGCTGTTCTTTAACAGATCCTCTAATATTTACTTCATCAAGCAGTTAGTGACCCGCTTTGGGAAAATTATCACAGCAGTTTGTGAAGTGCAAATCAGAAGCAATTTTGTTAGTCATGCAATATTCCGGAATTTGAATTCAACTGGTGCAGAAGTTTGCAAGACAGAAGCAGAAAATGGCGGTCATGTGACCATGGTCTCCAGGGGCCTATTTTGGATGATGGCAGCAGGATCTGAGAGGCCTGTACTGTGGTGTACGAATTGGGGGGGGGGGGAGAAAAAGGGGTGGGCGTATCTAACACAATGTGATGCTACCTTCTCTGTGGCTTCTGTGTAAAGGTTTGGGGAACGTACTGAAAAATCAAAACTTCTGTCACAGGGGAACCGAAGTTACAGGCAGACCACAGTTCACAGCCAAGACAACCAGGCCATGATGCTAAGCTGATTATAAAAGGAGAAAACGATAAACATTATCTACACCATATTATCCAGACATCATAAATGATGGTTTCTATTTCTGGACCAGGCAACTCTCTGCTGAAATAAGGCATTAACAATGAAGCATATCAGATGAACAAAAAACCCGACAGTGGTACAGCAGGGAGAATTGCAAACTGAATTGCCTTGCGGACAGAAATGTCTTGTTTAGGACAAACATGCCTCCTCTCTGCTAAATTTAATGGGGTTTCTTGAATTAAATATTAGGCTTCATCTTTTTTTTCTGTTTCAAATAAAAAACGTTCACAATAAAAGCTCATGAAGGATGCTTTAAGTTGAGGAGAAGTGCTATCCTCTACCAGGTTTCTGCAGCAAAAATCACTCTTGTATCAGTGAAGAAGAGAAAAAAGAACATCCCTCAGAAATGTACTGAAATGAAATGCCAATAAAATACATTGTTTATTACAGCATTATATCAAGCATCTTTCAGTGTAGATATATGAGGAGTGAATACTATGAATAATTTGAATACTGTGGTGTATGTAACAACATACTATGTATCAGAAAATAACAAAAAGTCTGATTAGTAAATTCTTTTACCATATAAAATATGTTTTGTGAGACAGAAACTAGGCTATTGATAAAGGGTTCATGTCGCTCATTTTAATTAATTTGAATTGAATACTCAACTTATTCTACACACACTGAATGTTAGGATACGCAGTACATAACATAATGCTATTTGTCACTGAAACATACCATTGTTTGTCAAGTGCCCAGTCACCATGATGTTTGATTAATACAATTAAAATGAAGCAATTACTAAGTAAATATTCTAACATTTAATACATAAATATATCCTTTATATATACATTTTAATTTAAGAACAAGGAAAGTGGCCTGAAATAGTGAATAGATGTTAGATAACCTTTTGAGAAATATCTGTGAGTTCCTTTATAATCAATGAAAAATCCCAGGCCATAACACAATATACAAACTGGTCTAATTTACCACCAATGCCTAAAGGTCTGGGCATATAACTATAAATCAGCATGAGTTAAACTTTTTAATATATAGGCTACATTAATTATTCAAAGTTTCAGGGAATATCACCTTTAGAAATAATCTATAAGCGAATATATTACAGTTAGTTTAGAAAACATTTTATTCATTAAAAAAACAAAAAAACTGCTTCCCCACAGCAAACTTCCTCATTGAATTTATGAATTATAAATAGCTTGAGAACGGGGTTTGCAATTCAAGTGTTTCTGTAGCCTCTTAAATTTAAATTATTTATCTAAAGGAATAAAATTGACGCTTTGAAGGTGTTTTTTCAATATTTTTTTAAGTTCAGATCATTTTCAAATGATAATATTTTCCTGCAGGATATCTAACCTAAAACATTTTCAAATTTGCTAATCAAGAACTTGATTATAATGTTAAAGTTGCCATGTTATTTGAGACTGGCATGAGATGTTTTATTTTCCTGACTCAATATTTAAGTTCCCTTTCCTTCATTTCTAAATTACAATAGGTAATATGATATATAAGCCTTAGTGGTTAGGAAATATTACTGATTATGCCAAGAAAATATCTCACTTACAAGCACTAGTGCACATTTATATACGCACACGAAATGAAAACAAAAAGCTAAGAGCTGAGGATTAAACACCTGTGGTAACAAATACTGTGTCTTTCCCCTGGCTGGGAGTTTAAAATTATGAGTGAATTCATGATGGAAAAAAAGCCTTGAAGGATGTAGGACTAATTTGGTACAAGGTTTCATTATATACAGTATATTAGTTACTAGGCACTTCCTGTTGGTGAGGACTGTATTCAGTACTGAAAAATATTTTTTCTGAATATTTTCTTAAACTCCTGTACCTTCACTTATCTTTATAAATCTCAGGATTTCTGTGGTAACATTTCTTAAATAATCATTATGGAGGTGACAAAAGAGTGACTTAACTTCTGAATTTCCAAGCGTTGGTCTATAAAAAACGTGTAGGCTAGACTGCACTTTACAGTTCATTGAAAGCAAATAAAGGCTTTTCTTTCAATCGACTACTTTTCTATATCACAGAAAAAACAAGTGTGAACATTGAAAAATAAGAAACAATTCTCTAATTCCCACATTGTGATACAGCATCTGTCCATAATGATGATTATGGTGCACCACCACTTGATTAACTTATGATAAGCCTTGCCAGCATATGGAAATTCCAAAACACGCAATTCAGTAGGAGAAAGCGTACCATTTCTAAATAAAAAAAAAACATAAATTTTGAATGACCAAATATTTTTTTGCTACTCTGCTAATTTGGAATTGCAAAAATATAGAATTGGAACTCACCAACCCAACCCCTGTATTGGTGCAGGGAATGAGGACAATTTCCAGCATGCTCTTATTTCTGAAATGTGCTTTGATAATCCCCTTTTCCTGCTACAAGTCCCATATTGCCTTTTCAAATGCATTATTATCACCCAGAAGAGTAGTCTAGCTTTTACAACATTGTACGTTAACAGGCTTCTAGCCTATCTCTGGGGTTACTTCTGTGTAGCTAGATAAGGATATCTTGAACCTCAAGACCTCCTAACCCTGGCAGTTCTCCAAAATTACACTTTTTAATGATTTATGCAACTCAGAAAGGTCACATCTTTAACTTACTTTACTTCTTTCCCTCTGTCACTTCAAAGAAATTGTATGCGATATTTACATGCCTTGATTACAGAAAGGGGTGGCACACTGCACAGTAAATTAACATTTCTGATATCTAGGATTGGGTGAGGTAGTTGATTTTTTGTACATAACTTAACCTTGAAAGAAAGAAAACTTGGTTCCCCTATATCATCCCCATCCTCTTTTAAGTCTCTTGTTGTGTTAATCATTTAATTTGGCAGAAGCTAAACTATTAAACATCAATGGTGGCTCCTATTGTTTCAGAATCTTCTGTCCAGAGCTTAAGAATGACAACAGCGCTTGAACGATTGGGTTTGTTTATTCATATCTGTCAAGTACATGCCAGCAATCTGGGATGGCTAAAGAACAGTTGATAGATGCAGCCGAAGCAATGCTTAGCTAACAATGTTATCAAATCACACACTCACTAATTAGACTGGGCATAAAGAAGAAAGAAAGCCCTGTATTTGTGGAAGACAAAAAGCAAAACAGAAAAGTGTGCCAAACGTGAGGATATATAAGATGCTTCACAGTATGTACATCAAAGAAAACTAATGCAAAAATATGACACCGTTCTTCTTCAAAGAACTAAACTAATAAGTAATCAGGGTAAGCTTAAGAATGAAATTAAATAAACTTTAAACATAACTTCATTTTTAATAACTGAACAAGTAAAAATGATCAAAAGATTCCAAAAGCAAAAAGTTCAAGTAGCAAACATCATGAGACATCATGAGAAAATGACATTTTCTCCCGAAATGACCCAGATTTCCATATATAACACCTGGATGTATTTATTGTCTGGTGTTCTATTAGTGAAACAGGCTCCTGCATAAAGAAAAGACCCAGTTGCTCTTCAACATAGCCACTGCAGTCTTCAGGGTTTCTTCACGACTTGAGGATTAGAAACCTTCATACAAATATCTCCAGAAATAAAAAGAAATCTACAGGCAGAGGCCTCAGAAAGAAACATTCACACCATGCTAACAGAATTAGGACACAGTTTTGAAGGCTATTTTCTGTTGGCAAATTGAAGGGAGGTGTTTGTTGCCACTTATTCTCACCTTGGGAACAAATTAGACACTGTAAAACCTGTATTTAAGAACATAAGAACAAAAGAGAGGATGCCATTCAGCCCATCTTGTCTGTTTGGTAGTTAGTAGGTAATTGATCCAAGAATTACAGACATTTCTTTAAAAAACATGGGGTATTGGAACTTTTGCTGGGGTGCTTCTCCCATACGTCCTTAAGCAGTGTTTTCCCTTGTGAGGGCTTCTGAAGTTTCTAGTTTTTGTCTGACTCGGAGTCACAGTTGGTGTGGGTGTCTCCAGTTTTTCATTTCTACTACAGCTTCCACTTCCACCTGCAGAGAGGACCCCCGAGTAGAAAAGAAACTGTACTGTCAAAGAAGTACACATACCTGACTGCCCCTTGTGAATGACTGTTGGAGCTCTTGATGTCTGTGCTTTGAGCACTGTAATTTACAAATGACAAAGCTAATAACTACTTCAACACACTTTTATTGGTAGTACCTCATTACAGCAAGTGCAATTCTTTTGTGTGTCTAAACATTATTTTTAGAAACAAACCATTAGGAGTGGCAGGAGACTGAGCGCAGAATGGAGGAGAGGCTTCACAGTTTTGCTCACTTCAAGTTTTTTTTTTTCACTTGCCAGGCTTCGGTTCACTTGCAGCCTGGGTTAGTCGGCTATTTGCATATTTATTGACAGCTGTCAATAAGGTCCCAGCAGAGCTCTCTCAGCTAAGTTCCTTTCAAGTAGAAGACTGCAGCTGTGCTACCGTGTGACATATGGCCTCCTTTAAAAACATGTGGTAGAGGTTTGCTGTTGAATATTAATACAGTTTGCAATCCTTGCTGTCACTTCAAAGAGCTACCAAAAAACCAAAGCTGCGATGAAGATTTGGCACACACGTGTCTGAGCTTATTTTACTTATACTAAAAAACTGTCACACACACAAGAAATAATAATATCTTCTATTGAGAATTTTCTGGTTTTTGTTTGGCCCCTGAAACTGGAGGGTGGACAATGTAAAATGTATTAATTCAGTTAAGTATTGAGTCATTACCAACTAGTGACTCACAGCACTTTATCTATAAATAACATTTTTATTCTTTTTTTATGTAATTCTAGAATCCCAGATGCCTTATTTCCTTTATTTAAGGAAGTGTTCCATTATATCCTTCTTATCCGAATTACTGTATTCTTCGTGAATCAAGTACTACTTGTATCTTGTGCACTCTACAACTGAAACAGGAAATGTATAAACGTCTCCTTAATGCCAATTTGCATTTCTTCCTGACTAGGATGCGGTAGCTGGTTAGTTGTCTTTGGGCTCTGTTTTAATTCCCATAATTCCCACACAAGCTGAACATGTCCTGTGGGATCTGTAATTATATCTGTTCTGTGGAGTTGTGACAGTTTGCACATACTGGAGGAAATTGATAAGAGCACTATCCTTCCAGCCTGGACTGCTTTTGTGAATACGCCAAGATGGCACTAAAATGGTAAGAATCCTTATCCCTTGATTGTAAGAGATTTAGTTTAATTTCTGTAAATGTCAATTTGCCGTGCATTGCGAACTGCAGCACGTGGGCTGGCTAGCAAGACGAGAATTTGTCCGTGGTTGTTAAAGTAGGATACAGGCTATGATTACAGTGCGAACTCCAATCTTCAAGAAACTCATCCACTGATTTGGTCTTGTACTCCAGAATAACAGAATTAAATATTAATAGGACTGTCACATGGCAATTGTAACTCCACTGAAACTGCAAATCTGCCTTTGGACTGGACACTAAGCCTTCAATTCCCAAACATTGCCTACTCTACAAATTCAAAATTTGATGTATCCTTCAGAAATATTTTCCCAGCAGAAGATAAACTCAGTATTTTTTTCTGTTAAATGATTGGCATTCCCAAACAATAAAGTCATTAATGTCCACTACAGTTCCTGAATTCTAGAATGGTGTTGTACATGAATGGGAAAACAAGCACTTTAAAAATAACTGTGTGATTTGATCAACAGGAGAAGGTAGTTCTAATCTTAATATTTACAGCAAACAAGCAGGTATTCTCACAAAAGTCACATCAAAATCCATGCATTTCCTGAAATGATTTCTCTCACAGACAAAAAAGATCTTAAATGTTCAGCATCTGAAAGTCTTTGCACTGCATATATAAAAATTTGTGTATCAACACTGGTGTAGAATAAGAGAATAAGGTTTTGCTTAACCAAGGTGTCAAGCGTTTTATGAACAAACCACAACAGTAATGGATAAATGTAGAGCATGTAAAATGGTAATTCAGATTTACAGAAGGCTTTGGATGTATTTCCTAATAAAACATGAATTCTCAAACTACAGCCAGTATGAATTTAGAAAAATATGTGTTTGTATTGAAAATTGGTTAATAAATAGAAAACAAAATATAACTAAGTGACGAATGTGCAAAATGAGTTGATATAATAAGTGAATTGTCACAGGGATCATCATCTGTGAAAGGACCCCTTCTCTTCCTAATTTACTGTATATTAATGATCTAGATTTTTGCATAGTTAATAAACTAGTCAAATTTGCTAATTATAGCAGATAATTAAGATTACTGTTAAAAGTTAATCTACCAGTTACTGGTTATTAAATCTTGGAAATAAAATACATTCATATAAAAACTGTACACTTTTCAAATTAAGCACAAAATCGTGAAAGTACTGTAAATCACCATGCTGTCACTAACTCAAATTTGATGTAATGTGGCCCTTCCTGCTCCCTAGTCACTGTCATGACTAATGTAATGAATAAGCTAATAAGCACAGGATGTGCAGCAGAAATTTCACCGCAGATGTTCCAGCGTGATCTGCATGCAGAGTTAACAAATAAGTAGCATTTGTCCGCAAAACTGTTTTGAAATCGAGAGCACCATTTCTATTGGATTAGAAGAGATGTATCCATGACTCTTCTTGTTTACAATGTAATAAGGCCACATCGCTTTACTAGAAGTTTTGTTTTGTTGGCGCATTCTGAATCGCAGAACAGGGTTTTGCACATACCTGGAGCTTTCATCTATTTTGTGATTTAAATTGTTTTACAAGTTAATGTGAATATTTTACATTTATTATATTTGAAATGCACTCATCAATAATGATGATTATAACCCTGAAATATAAAAATAGCTTTGTGTTTCCCCTTTAAATTAGTATAATGCATTAGTAAGGCCTTGGAATATTGTGTACTCTTTTTATCACCACAATATATAAAAGATGTCACTGCTCTTGAATCAGTCTAGAAAAGCAACCGGTTACATTCTGGAGCATAAGGATGTGTTTTACACCAGAATCTGTTTAGCCTGGTACAGTGAACGTAGCAGACTTCTGCAAAGTCAACACTGAAACACCAAGAAGAAAAGAGGAAGTGGAAACTACTTTATCTGGAGGAGCGTTTAAAACTGAGAACAGGAGGCTCAGAGAGTTCAAATGTTTCAGAAGACAATATGTGAGAGGCAACAGGCAGTTCTCTGGTTCACAACTACAAATGTAAGGGGATATATAGGTAGACAATTTGTAAGTCACCCTAAAATCAGACTGTGGCCTGAACCTGTGTGTTGAGTTGAACAAATATGAGCAAAGCTTTTCAGAACTTTATTATATTTATACCATACACATAGTGATCAATGTAAATTACCACTTGCTGAAGGAATGTGCTAATAACAGACAATCCAGAGATGAGATTTTTGAGGAATAAGTGCTCCTTCGCGTGCTTCAGTCAAAACCATCATATGTGTTTATTAAAAATTGAGCGGATCAACCCTTATCTGTCTTGATACGCAATACAATCTGGAATCTTTCTGACCTCTTTAAGGGATGCATAGTACAGGTCCCCACGCGGAACAGAAATGCTGGACACATTAAAAAAAAGGTCCTCATCCCTTTAAAACTAAGTGAGGAAACAGGTGAATTCCTGTTGGGTTCTGCTTCGGCACATCAGTCAGTGGTCACTTCAGTTTGCGGGGGCTGGCAGGCAGCATTGTCATCTCTGTCAAATGCAGCCCAGCTAAGTCAGCACAGCTCAGAGTGAGAGAGGGGGAGAGAGAGAGAGAGAAGTGCAATGAGAGAAGAAGGGCTTGAAATTACAGCTGGATGGTCATGAGCTTTGATGAGCTGCAGCTGTACCCGACTCCTGCTGAGAGCACTTGTACAAAATCCCCAATTTCACAGCTTGCTTTATTTTCCCTTTTCTTTCTCCCCGAAGAAAGTAAACAATTCTCTGGGTGCCGAGCACTGAGCACTGACTGCGTGATCAGAGCGCTGAGGGTTGTGCCGCTCTGAAGGCTTCAACGAAAGAGAAGGGATTCAGACAGAATGTGAAGCAGAGTCTCCAGTCCTGTGCAATGTAAGTGTCCTGATTTTAACCACAAAATGATTTTCTCTTATGCTACCACTATAGGCATTGAAACTGTACTGAATGGCAAATGTTATAGATTTATGGCATGTGAGGTATAACCTTTTATATTAATGGTTAAGAGCCGGGCATTTGTAATTTAGCGAGGAAGTCATTATCTCATGAAAAAAAAAATTTTAATGAAAAATTCAGAGTGCAATCTTGAAGTTCGCTCGTCGGTGACTGGTATGAAAGGTAACAACTGACACAAAAAATATATGAGCACACATAATGAACATTAAAGCTATTAAGATTTTACAGCTGTCTCATTCACACAGTGCAGTGAACAGGAAATGTGAGATCTGAACAACTTCCATGCAAGTTTGTCCCATCTTCTGGTAATGCAGAGTAATACAGAGAAGGATAAGAGTATAGTACATCTTCAATAGTAAAAAAAAAAGTAACATAAGCAGCTTACATATTTTTAAAACAGCAACCATTCAAAGAGATATTCTTTCTATTACACTTCCACTCTCGCACTAGTCTATGAATAAATATAGCAGTATAAATGTCTTATAGTATACATTGTGATGTCAGACATGTGAATGCTTAAAAAGGCTTAATCAATAGCCTTGTATAATTTTATTTGTATATGCTTCCAAACAAACACATTTTTTACAGGAAAATGATCATCTTCTGTTAAAAAACAGAATAGCAGCACAGAAGGCCTTTTCAATTTCAGTAATTTGCATGGTTTCACAGGAGGGGATTTCTGTGAATGAAATATCCAAAGAGAAGCATTGATCAACAAACAGTGTGATCCATATTAGCTTGTAATGCTCAAAATGCTCTGAAGTGCATTTCCAGCTGTGTGAACGAAATGGGTAATGAAAAGTAATAACTGACCAGAGCAGAACTGTGGCCTCACAAAAATACCCGTACAACATGAATTAAAGCTACAATGCCAATTGAAAATTAGTATGGAGCTTGCTGTTTCTCAGAGAACTCTGTGGACTCCAGATCAGGAGGAAATCTGCATCGTGACACATTGTTTACAGAAATATATGGACTACAACGACTTCAGTCTTCTAATAATTTTCTAAGAAAATCTCTTAGAGGTTTTAGCAGTGATTGAAAGTGTATGTTCACGTGTAAGAAATGTTACTAGAGGTTAAAAGATGAGATGACTAAAAATCAAGAATGAGACGTGAGGTTGGGCAAGTAGGAATTGACGTAGTCATTTGTGCAATACTGCATATTTAATGTTAGGGAACTGTAAATTAGATGCAACTGAAGGTGCACACACTCACGTTGCAAAAGAACAAATTTCACTCACCTTTCAGTTGTTTTATTTTCGGAGAAATCACTTATATTTTTCTAACAGTGCCTTTTTATTTAAATGCAGGACTAGTAGATGAGTTTTAAGGTGTGTTCGTATACATCATGTTTTACCTGTATTGTATTCACTGTTAAAATGATCAGACTCACAATATGTTTCAGATCTATGTACATGGGGTTTTTCTGCATTTTTCTGATTTTAACAGTGTCTTTGCTGAGATGTGATACTGTCACTGTGTGTAAAAACCAACAATTTACAGATTACACCATGGAGAGCAGTGAGCCCCCAGTCCCCTCGAGATAAAGGAAAAATGCGAAAGGTATCTAAATTATAAAATGTAATTCTGTTAAGACCCATTGATCTTATTAAATATAATCTCTCATGGGATCATAGAAAATATTTTTTGTGCTGCTGTTTAAATAACCTGCTACCTTTTCCAAAAAACAGGAGGTGAATAATTAACAAAAACACCTGAAGTGCAACATGATTGCCTTTACACAAAATGCAATGGTACCAGTGAGCCAGCCAACTCAAAAGGGAAACAAGTGCCTTAGCATTTAGACATAGTACTTCAACATGTGTGCATCTGCAGTATTAGCATAAGGAAAAAATAATGATATCCTATTTCACTGAAAGTTATGTTTTTCAGCTATTCAGAAATTATAACATTAACATTCTACATGATCAGATTTGGTCAAAAGTCATATATTTAAATCTATGCACATTAAAGGTGCCTTTTCTGCCGACAATCTTAACAATTGGCAAGCTTCTTCCTCTATGGAGGTGTAAGCCTTTATGTAGTATTTTTTTTCATTCTGTATATAAAGGAGGGCAGATAATTACTTTTCAGATTGCACTGGCTTGTGATCATGGTAACCTTTATCTCTCCAATACCTGGCAAACAGGCCTGCCATTAATCTGGGAAACATCAGAGTTTCAAATTTTTACGTGACAAATACTGCAGGGATACCCAAGTGAAGTTTAAAACCATTCTCTCTTTCTCTACACCTTTAAATTGTATACATTCTCAAGCTATTGTGTGGTGTGTTGTATTTAAAAAGCCAGATTTCTCCAGTTATATCCTCCTCTGCTTAGTCTGAAGATGACCATCCCTCTTAAACAAACAAAACTTGACAGAATTCTACCTACGTTTCTCGCTCTTAAAAAGAAAGCCTGTTCGGTATTGCAACCTTGGACTGACGTCGCTGCAGCAGGGGTCCTGTCCTTGAAAGAATTAGTCATGAAAGCCTGACAAAGAGCTTTTCTTTCTTTTATTATCATTTTTAAAATTCATTACCTCCATCTGGCCCAAAGCACTTCATTTATCAAGCTTCTTGCATGGAAACTTTTTGGCGAAGAAGACAAGGTAATAGCTGTGTCAAATATATATAAAATCCACCCATCCATTTTCTAACCACGTTATCCAACACAGGGATGCAGGATATCTAACGCTTATCCCAGCAAACAACAGGCACAAGGCAGGATACACCCTGGACAAGACACCTGTCCATCATAGGGCACACACAGACACAAATGCACACCAGGGCTAATTCACCTACCAGTATATCTTTGAACTGTGGGAGGAAACTGGAGCGCCCAGAGGGAGAACATGCAAGCTCCATGCAGATAGCACCCCAGGAATTGAACCCAGGACCCCAATGCTGTGAGGCTGAAATGCTAGCCACTGTGCCACAGCGACACCCTAAATATAAATATAAATAGTAAGGCAGGGAGGCTCAAGAGCCACTTTTGTCAGGGCAGAGACATGAGGTGAAGTCATCAACATTCTTCAAGTCAACAAGCTTTCGGGACATAACTTGAAACACCCAATCAAACTTATGCTACCTGCTGCTGGGAGGTGAATATCCAGAGATATATCATGCAACAGTGGGAAGAACTCCATACAGACAGTCATTTAAAGGCTACAACTGTAGCACAGGACACTGAAGCAGCAAGGAAACAGTGTCACAGTGCTCCCTCAAACATAGAAATAGCTGATAATCACATATCAAGTAACAATCAGAATAACACAATCCTTGTATCCCATTTCACTGGGAATATGAGAATATTGAATCTGGTACCTGGAATCATTATGGCCACCTTACTGTATGTGCTAATATTTATGTCTTTTCAAATTTAGAATAAACTATTTCTCTGTGATATGAATACATTTTCCAGGTTTCATTATTTGCAAGATCTATACTGAAATATAATGGTACTGCGTTCATTAAGGTAGCTTTATTAAAACGAAGTGCACTCTAGGGAGCAAATCTGAATGAAAAAAAATGTTTTTCGTAGCTCTATAATTGGCCTCTACATCACTAAAACATGATTGCCCGTAGGCTAAGCAAAAAAGTAAAATACACTGTTCATGAAATAACAAAGCAAACAAGTACTCAAATACACGAATATAGCCCATTAACCTCATAACTAAAACTCTAGATAGAATGTTTCATTTGTCAGAGCACATTAGTCTATTAATTTAAACCAGCAAAGCTTTGTACGAGAGACCAAATGAAATGCGAACAATTTTTGACATTATTATCAAATGACTATAGTTGTAGAGGCCAAATTCTAAGGTGCCTGTTAGAAGCACTTCAAGAAATCATTAAGCAAGCCAACACTTCCAGTGCAGATAATGATTTATTTCACGAGGAGATAAAATCTTGAAATGCTAGGGATATTGCATTCTTATTGCGCTGATCTCTGTTTCTAATTTGTATGTTTTCATCCCTGAGAAATGCTTTGGTCACATATACACACCAAATATTTTTGGTGGTTAGGTGTTTTCTGTTAATTGTATTATCATCATTGCCAGCACTGGCAAAGATGTAAAGAAGAAGCAATGGCTGCTGTGTAGTCATCTTTCAGATATATGTGTGTTTAGAGTTGGCAGTCCATTTATTATGAGCACTGACTTGGAACAAGGACTTGATTTGCACAAAAAGGTTGTTTAATTATTTGGTGAAACAGTAATGAAAGAATAACAAAAGCTGTGCGACTACAGTTAAAATGGCAACATGAATAAAGCAATCACCAACAGCTGCATGCGCATTTTCTGTGCATCACTGAACAAAATATGCAGAGGGCATCGATTTTTCCAGCAGCTCATTTTGTGAACTTTCTTGTTAAGCAGCACCGAACTGCCGTATGTGAAAACGTCCTTTCATTTTTGTTTCTTAAAATTATCATGTCTCAATTACATTTTATCTTAATTGAATTTTTCAGCTCCAATTAGCAATTTAAAAATCTTCTTTCCACTTGCACGCCACACGTGAATAGAAAGGCTTAAAGATTAATTAGCTGCTTCTGATCCAGCCCCCAGGACATGTGTCTACACTAGATGGACCCAGAGTAGACTGGAGCCACAGCTTCTGTTGGCATTAGTGCAAACTAAGTGTATAAATACAAAACTGGTAGGAACTCAGGAGATCATTATTGGCATACTGCTGTGGAATTAATCAATTTTTACCCCACCAAAGTATTCTATCCATAACCCAACTCTAGTAAAATTCTTAAATTAAGCAGATTTACTGTACAGTATACAATAAGACTTAAATGTCCTGCTATGAAATTCTCCACTCTAATGATTGTTATGTAGAGTCTTTTAAGTGCCTTCATGGTATCTGTCTTCACAGGTTTTTCTACTTCTGTAGCATTTATTTGCTAGGCTTAATAAGATGTATCTGTAGACAGAATCCATTTGTTTATAAAACAAGCTTATTGATTGCATTTATTGGCTGTTAAATAACTGAGCTCCTATCATGTGACTGTTGTGATTAAAAAACTTAGAAGATGTTAAACATTTCAAACCAAAGCTTCAAGGTTAAGTAGAAAATAGAAATACAAAACACCTTAAAACATACAGCCAAGTGCATTCGGGGAATAAGTGTCTCCTGATCTGCAAACATGCACAAATGAATTAACGCCAACTTCAATTTCCTTCTTTGAACCACTGGAATTGCTAAAGCAATTTCACTCTGAGTGAAAGTCCTGAGGCAAACTCCTCAACTCTGAGCTCAAATGGAGTGTGGACCTGAGACTGGCTGAAATCTCAGGACAAGCCGGTGAAATGCAATATCACAATGTCTCCAGTATGTCCACCCCACACAAAACCCTTTGGACTGTGGACTGATACCCGATACACAGACAATCTGTGAATTACTAAAGGGAGAAAGGCTGGGAAATAGTGTCTCTCAATGACTTTTACCAAGTGTCAGAAAATTTTAATCAGGGCACTTTAGCATCGTATTAGTAAGAGCAGGCTCATTTTCTTCTAGGGTGATAAATGCAGGTTGACACAAAACAGCTAGAAGCACTTCACATAGTCGTGTGTAACCAATGGAGAGAGAAGAGCTGGCAGTTAGCCTCACTGTGGAAAATCTGCTGTTCCTTTGAAGTCCTTAGAATGTTTTTATTCAATCTGCTCTGAGCTTGAAGGCATGTGAAACATCTGCAGCCACTGTTGTAGGTTCATAGTCGTTTCCTATGCTTTTGCGTAGTTGAAATTCATTGACAAAACAAGGCGAGTTTGGGGTCTTTTTTTCAACAGTAAACCTCAATTTTTGCAGTGTGCTTAATTCTTTGGGTTTTATGTTGTGATTGAGCTTATAAATAGGTTTTGAACTCTCGCTACGTTTATTTTGCCACACCAGTGTAAACACACCTGTGTTTTGGAAAAAAAAATGAAAATTTAGCACTGTTACAGTTCATTTAAAATTTTCTTTGAGGGTAATGATACCATACATTTTCTCCCTAGTAAATGTGTACTGATGTTAATTTAGAGAATTATGTTTTAAAGTTTTTAAAATAGAAATATCTTATTTTTTCTACTATATAGCTGCTGTCACAACATTTTAAGACCAAAGACAGAGAATTTCACAGAATGAGGAACAGTAGTAGATAACTGCCTCTAAATGTCATGTATAAATGTCCTGGTATTAAGATGAACTGCATGAACTAGTGTTTGAAAAGATCGAAGACAAAATCATTCCTATAAATAAACAGCTACATTTTCAGACATAGGGATCCAAAATCAGTCCCAGGTTTTTGTGATCTCTATTAAGATCTCTGAACCAAAAGTCATGTTGCGCTTCACAAAATTATCAAACCAACCAACAAGATAACAGTTTAGGAGAAAGTATACAGTACTCCCTCTCTTTTAATCTTTTGCTTTTAGGGTAATTGAGACAACACTCTTATTTAACACATAGCACTGTATAGGTACAACTAAAGATTAACTACCTTCACAACAAAAAAACTACATTCTGCCATAGTAATGTTAATAATTCTGTTACTAATACAGGGACAAAATCTTTGTACATTTAATATGAATTCATATGTATGTTTCTTATGTATAAATTAATTTATTTTCTACTCTTAATGAAGTGACATCATTTCTTTTCTTTTTACAGCAAAGGATATTCAGCAATAACAATTAGCAAGTTATCAAAAAGTTACAATGCCTGGATATTTTCACGACATCTGCAGAATGGCTATGAATGCTGAGGAGTAAGTGCATAACATGTTGCCTTACGTGTCATAAATGAAACTGCAATATGTCAGGCATGGATCTCCCTTTGGAAGACTACAACAGCTCAGTGCCCGAAAATGGGACATTCCTGAAACTCATTCCAACGTCCATTTCGACTGCTGTAGACTCGTCCTCTGAGCAGATGGAGAACGTCTATGTGTATGTCTCAATTTTTTTAAGCCTGTTAGCCTTCCTACTCATGCTCCTGATCATCGCACTTCACAGACTCAAGAACATCATTTCCTCTAGTTCCTCATACCCAGAATACACCAGCGAGGGTGGCAGCTCCTTCACCAACTTGGAGATCTGCAGCCTGTCTTCTCAGAGGTCTACTGTGTCCTCTCTGTCCGCCTGAGGTCGTCTTTCATTTTACGAGTCACAAAGTGTTGGGAACTTCTTTTACCACCAAAAATGGAAATCTCTAAACATCAATAGGCTTGACAGCAGATATGATCGTTTTGAGGAGGACTGTGCTCCTTTTCCTGCAAAATGTGAGAACCAGTTCTTACATGGTGCCCAAAGCAAAGGTTGAAGAAGTGATGCACCTCACAACAGTGCAAGCTTGCAGATGCCCAGCAGACCCAGGTGGACCAGTATATATTACCACTTGGAAGTCCTGGTTACAGTCATTTAGTTACCACTGTTAGAACTGCTGGAGATCAACACACACACTAGAAGAGCACTTCTTCTGGTGGAGTTTTTGGTGTTTTAACCAAATTCATAGTGTTTCATAGAAGCTACACGCACAGAGATGGCCAGGTACAGAAAGTATTATAAAGCTTACATCTTGTATTCAAATAAATTGACCTATATTTTATGGTGCATTCATATGTATGTCACTTCCACTAAACTTTAACAAAAAAAGTAGATTATAATAGATACATTTAGTTGACCATTGAAACTGTAAATATTAAATGTTAGTATGTTTTTTCAGAATTAAGTCAAGTAAGCCTGTGTGCAACTAGAATGATAGTTACATCATGTACAGTACAGGCACCTAAATTCATTTGTGTCTTTTCATTATACAGAACTGTATTTATTCTTTCTGCTTTGTTAAGTATTTTGTGATATGTCCTCTTTTTTAAGTTTAGTTGAACATTATCCATCTTGTGATATATATTGACATAGACAGCAAAAGCATATCATTAAGAATATAAATAATTCTCAAAATAGAAGGGTGCTTGACTCTTCTATTTTAAGATGGAAACAGAGGACAGCAAGCAATAACAGTAATCACATGTTAATATTGTTTGAGGAAAAGATGGAAAAGACAGATGAGAAGGAAGTTGATAATTTCACCAAGGCAGGTGATAAGGCAGGCTAGGCACGAAATACGTCTCTTATTGATTGATTAGGAAACAACAGCTTCCCTCAGAGTGAAGAAATCTGCTCACCTCAGCCATTTATCAATACACAGCCTCCAGACTTTGAATACCAGCTTAGGTAGCAGATTTTGAAGTTAACACAGTAAGCAGTTGACAAAAGCCACTTGTTGAGGAAACGAGAGGTTTATTTAATTATTGACACAGACTTAAGCCCATGCTACACTGATAAAGCTCATTGCAGGCTCTATATGACCACATGCTATCTTTTTCATATTTGACATGTTCTTTATTTAACTCTGATCATCATGAAGCCTTTTAAATAAGTAAACTTTCTGGCTTTCCTGCAACTTTTCTTAAAATTGTTGATTGATACAGACTTTATGATTTAAAAATAAAAGAAGCATTTCAGTCGGTTGCCAGCATACAGCAAATGCTGCTATATTTGCCTCAAATGACCACTGCAGAGGAAAACAACTTAATTAGTATCTTAAAATTATTCAAGTGAAAGAACTAAATAAAGAACTAGCAGTAATTGGCAGTTCCTGTCTCATGCATTTATCATTAAGAACTCATTATTTTACATTGATTCTCATTGTAAAAAAGGTGGAAGTCACCTTTAAATTTTTAAACATAAAACACTTAAAATTAATTTTGTTTTTTTTAAATTAGAATTAGAGGACATCATAGATGAAAGCTGCAAACATTACACTTCATTAACAGTGATTACTTCGCTTTTAAAGTGGGACTTACCTGTACAATTACACCCTAAACTAAAATTCAGAAAACTAGAGAGTTTAAAAGGTATCATCATCTTTGTTCTTAAAATGCAAATAACAAAGCATGCATTGCTGGCAGAAAATAAAATTATTTCAACATCAAGTGAGACTATTACTGTATTATTATTTTTTTAATGGTCAGGTATTTCTCCATATAATCACAGACAGTAAATTACTGGGAAATATAAAATGTAATGAATCAAATGCAAAATTGTTCAATAATGTTGTTCTGGATATGCCTCATTTAAAGAAGAAAACAAATTTGGTTACTGGTCCCAAAATGCAACATTAAGTGAGTCTTATTTTTTATTATTTAATTGCATGGCAAGATGTTTTTTTTCATTTACACAAATTACTGTCAGTACAAACTTTTTTATGGGGTGAGAATGAAAAATAAACTCCTGCAAACAACAGACTCTGTTATTAAGTCAAGGACATGTACTTCAGACAGATGTTTAAGAAAATGGTTATGGCTTTGTATGATATACTTGTTACATTAATTACTAAATACATTAATGATTAATTACACAAATTTATCAAATGACAACCACTATAGATAAACTACTCATTTGATGAGCTGTCATACTTCGGTCTATGCTCAGACCTTTCACGCAGCAGCTCAGTTTGTCAGGCATCTTTAGACTATGACAAACAGTCTTACATTATGGATTAAGTACATTGCAGGAACATTTGTGCTTTTTTATTTAAAAACCAGGGAAATGAAGCATCATTCAGAATTTATTATGTAATATTATAAAGGACACTCTATAACGGACATTAAAAACACTTCTAATTGTACTGTAATCTTGAGAATACCTGGTATATCCTTCATGCAGCAAGACAAGCTAAAAGAATGTCTCACTTGGATGGTTATGGATTTGTAGTCATTCTTATGTCATACCTTTTGTGAATAGGCTGGTTACTTCTGGCGGTTCCATAAATGAAATTGTAACACTGTCAGAGAAAACAACAGGCACTCTTTTATATATATACCCATACATTCTTTTTCTAATGCTTCTTCCAATTCAGGGTATCAGGGGAGCCGAAGCCACTCCATTGCAGGGCTGACACAGATACAGTACAAACACACAAGCACACACACCTTGGACCAATTTTTCCCAGAAGCCAATTAACCTGCCAGTATATTTTTGGACTGCAGGAGGAAACTGGAGCACTAAGAGGAAAGCAATGCTAACCACTGCACTAGTTTTCCACTTGCTATATATACAGTACATGCATATAATAAATTACTAAATGAACATATACAGTGTAGGTATTTGCAGGTACTGTATACAGTATTGTATCACCTTAAGTTACCAATACATTTGATTGGGAATAGCATTAATACCTACACTAAATGTTGTTGTTCATGAGGGAATTTAATAAACCTTAAGAGAGACCTTTTTTAAAGTTAGCTTGTAAGCTCAAGTAGTGAAGGAATTATTTATCCATAAAAGTTTTTTTTTCCCCGTTGAGCATACACGTTACAAGTTATGCCAAGTACCAGCTTTAACTACAAGTGCTTGCTGCAGCTTCTGTCTCCCAACAATGAATTGAGATCAATGAAGCTGCAAAGGCCACCAGTCCATCAAAGTATCAATTATCCTCCTTTTAAGATAAGGTGCAAAACAGAAAAAAGGAGTCTGTGATCCATGACAGACACGTGTTGCAGTTGCTATGATGCTGGTAATTCACTCTCTATGGAAATAGCAGGGAGGTCTTCCTGTATGATTGAAACTTCAAAGTAAACATTAATAAGCTTCTCACTTGGTTGGACTTTCCCTTCAGAAATTCACACAATGTGCACAATGTGTCTCCCCTGAGATTAAAACCCAGGGACCACAAAGCTCAGGCTTTCCATAGCCAAGCATTTATTTTATTCTCCTCTTTCTGTACACACTGATTTGATCAGGGATAGCGGCACTTCTACTTTAGTGCTGCCATCAGTGACAAATGGGAGAATTGCTCTGTAATACCAGAGTTCTAAATAAATATTCTTCTTTTATTCAGGCCAGGACATGAGTCCCTTTCTGAAAGAAGAATGTAGTAAAATAATAGTTTTATTTTTAGCGTGTGACAAAGCATACGGTACTTAAAAAATAAACCTTATTTGGTACAGTAAATAGATAACTTTCTTCAGTACACCCTTGAAGGCCTAGATTCTCAGATTTTTATTCCAAGTCATACCCTTTCGAAGGCTGAAAGATTACACTAATCTAGAGCCAAAGTGGAAAAAAAACAGTGCATTTGTAATATTCCTTTCACTTCTGTGAAGTCAGGGTATTAGATTTCTATAGAAAATGACAGAATGTTACATTGGTGTACATCAAATACAATCCATGCCACCCTCATTGTCTAAATATTGACTAAATAAATGTGTGACATTTATTATATAGGCAAATATCCTTCAGGACGTATTAACACCAAATCCCTATGAGGGTCAAAAAAGTTTCATTTTGTAAAATGTCATCCTTCAGACCTTTCACCTCTGTTATTTACTGCTTGGGAATTAGCATTTATGCTAGGTAGAAATATTCAAAATCAAAACATCCTTTGACAAGGGCCATTCATATTTAATTGGATCGAAGGCCCCAGAGTGCCTTATATCATAAATGGCAGTGAATGCCATTTGCAATATTATCTGTTGGCCTATCTGACAATGCTCTTATTTAAGACATTGCTAATATTAAACAGTTGTGTAGTCTATGGCATTTTTAGGAGAAACTGCATGCTGTAAATCAAGGAACACATGTGATCCATTGCCTTTAAACACATGTGAGTTTCTTAAAGCATTACCCCTTCAGCAGAAAGTGTAGATCTATGCAACAGTGCAATACAAACAATACCACCGCAAAGGCATTGTTTAATCCAACAGGTAATCAGGATATAACTGAAATTCAGATTTTCAAACTCATAATGTCAATTAGATTTAACTACACAAGTACAGTAAATATTAAGAAATTTGGAGAAAAACATTTAGAAAGGCTGTTTTTAAAAACCCCTTTACAGAATTACAATATAAAAGAACAGAATACTAACAGCTAATTGCAAAATCCAATAATGCCAATAAATACATGCTGGTGTTTCATGAAATTTTTTTTCTGCTTTTATTTCTCCAAGTATAACCATCAAAACAATGTAGAATGCACCCTGCTTCTATAAATCCATGCCACCTTAAAACTGAACAGACACAGGAACCTTGATGCTACTCCCCTTACTGAAGGGATATGAGGAGAACCCAGATTCATACAGAACGTCAAAAACAATCTGGCTTGTTGTGTGAGATGTATGTGATGCTTCGGGTTTGTTTGAGCCTTGAGTGGAGCAGGGCTTCAGGCAATTTCATTTCCTTCTGCTTTCCTGACCTCAGATGAATTAGGCCTATTAGCAACAGCCTCATAGGAAACATCTTATTGATTGTTATCCCGAAGCTGCGGTAGAATAAAACACGCCCTCTGTCAGGCTGGTGCATGCATACCAGACATTTCATTAGAGGATTCATTTTCCAAGGTAAATATGCGTCAGGATGCCTGTCAGGGAGATACAGAGCGATGAATTCTCTTGCCTTCCACTTTTGTCCAAATTAATAAAGCTTCTGATGAGATTTATATAACTTAATTTTTTCATCTCGATTAGGTCTGACCACCTGCACCACAACAGATATAATACGATAAAACATCAGATTTATTTAGCTCATATACAGGTAGAATGTTTCATAGCTCATATACTGTAAGTAATGAGATAAAGAAAAACAAACGTGATAAGTTCAAAATGGATTTGTTCAGGGAACGTGGCATTTAGTTGGATTATGAAATAATACAATATCTGTTTGTAATGTGACTTTTTTTTTCGAATGTCCTCATTGATCCGATTTAAGATTAATAATGACAAAATCCCAGGAGCTCATAGACATCGATGATCAAAAGTGAAACTTTTCATTATATCTTTATTGTTGATTAGTCTCCAAGGTCATGGAGCAGAAATAGATTAGAATCATGTTTAAACTGTATAGTTTGTCACAAATAGATACAGTGGTCATTACTTAAGATTTAATCATTTAATAACTGTGACTGTTTTGATATCAGTGTTAGTAGCAGGAGCTAGTGCTTTAGATCTTTGGTCCTGTGTTAAAACCCAACTGGGGACTCCTTGTGTGGAGTTTGCATGTTTTTTTGCGTCTACATTGCTTTTTTCCCCAGCTTCTCCTGTTCCTTGCCACAGTCCAGAGATATGCTAACGAGGCCAATTGCTGTCTCTATGTTTGGGTACCCTGTGTTGGACTGGCTTCTCACCCAAGATGTAGTCCATCCTTGTGGCCAGTGCCTACAGGGTTACAGTCCACCATGACCCTCTAAGGATAAAGCAGGTTCTGGGAATGACATTTTTATTAATTTGTGTAATTAATGTGTAAAACATTTTTGGGTCAAACCATCTTTGTACCACTTTCCTGTTTTACCCTTGGCAACTGTTCAGGTATGAAGTAGTGATAAGTTTTGTTAATTGGTGAGTGTAACCATCTGGAATGCTGGCAGGATGCGACCGTTCAAGAACTTAGTCTGAAAAGAGTAGGGGTGTAACCCCAGCGTCCTGGCCAAATTTTCCATTGGCCCTTACCCATCATGGCCTCCTAATAATCCTCATCTATGAATTGGCTTCATTACTCTGCTCTCCCCCCCCACTGATAGCTGCACATTGGTGGAGGGGAGTCCCCATTACCTGTAAAGTGCTTTCAGGGGAGTGTCCAGATGTTTTTTATTATTCCCAATAATAAAAAGTAAGCACTTTTTATTATTATTATATTGAGTGCGAAGCTTAAAATGGGGAATGAATGAAATGAATGTTGACTGTATACTTGAAAGGTAGTGGCAAAGCAACTTGCAGTACTGCTTTTGCACTCCTAGCCTTGTCTTATGTGGGTTCTGACAGGTCACATTTAGCATAATTTACTATGCCAGTTAGAAATCCTTTAACATTTAAATCAGCACTATCATGGATATCAGATTTGATCACTAGTTAACTCAGAAACAGAATTTTGCGTGAAGCATCAAAGGTTTCTAACCAGAGTTTAGAAACATTACAATCCTTACCAATGCGAAATATTTTAGATCACTTTAAGTGTATTTTTCGTCAACTGTTGATTTTATTGAAAGAGAATAGGGGAGAAAACAGCAAGCAAATGCAATTAGATATACAAGAGCTCATAAATACGGGAAAGGAATCAAAAAAAAATACTATTAACTGTTAACTCAGGCTTGACCAGGAAAGCAGAGCTCAGGTCCCGGGGGAACCCACACCATTTATTCGAGTCATGTGTCCATTTCTGGTTCAATCCCGAGTTTAAGGATAAGTTTCTTTATAAATTTATAAATGCCAATTGTAATTGTAAACCTGCCAATAACATTTTACATCTTTACAGAAACAATCAACATCTTTAAAAAATCCCATAGTTCAGGTGTCACCTGCATTCCAGGGAAAGGATTTCCTGAATAGTTTATCCTATAGAAATTAAGTAAATTATACTTAATTATAAATTATAAGTGAACTTTACATCTGTATTTTTATTTTCAAAAATCATGACAGATCTCTCCAGATACAAACAAAAGCCCAAATCATGACAGGAGACAAACGAATAAATACACATGGCTGAATTCCTAACAGAACCATTGGATTGGGGCTCTGCGTACCGATTCTTGCTGAACAATAATAAAAATCAGTCAGTGTCAGTTCTGCTTTGTGAACTTTGTCCAAATGAAATAGGGAAAGAAGCAAGCGACTTTTTCCACTCTGTGTACTTTTCAATTCCAGGAAAATTAAATACTACCATGCAATATTCTATGCATGCCTCCCTTAACCTTGCTATTTGGCACAAATAAATTAATAAAGGCTTGCTGGAATTTTAAACAGCTCATATCATCTAATAAAATCATTCAGTAAAATGCCTTAGAATACATGCCGTTATTTTAACTCTCATCCTCAGAAGTATGGATATTCATACAATTTTGTGCTGGTGGGCCTTTTTGCAAACCGCTTCCCATAAAACAAATTATTAAATACACATTTATATTTTTAATTTGTTACGTTTTGGTGGGAGCTTCAGTAATAGAGATTGCTATTTTAGGAAATGTTTCTCTAGACTCTCGAGCCTGAGTATTTTTTTCAGTTCTCTGTGCTTCCTCAGGGTCTGCATCTCCTTGTTGTTTTCCATACTGGTCAGATACTTGACCAGTGCCCACTGTCTTGGGGGCACAGTAGCCTTCCAGTTTGTGCATGTTCACCAGCGGGTTAGGTAGGGTTTTATCTGGATGGCTACAACACGTGATAATTTCCCCATAACCACCCTTCACTGACTTACCCTCATTCAGTCTGTGAAGATGGCAATCAAAAAGAATAATAATATAATAATAATAATAAACGTTATTTTATATAGCGCCTTTAAAGGTGGCTTCTCAAAGCGCTTTACAGGATGACAATAACAATAAATAAGAAGACTACAACAATAAATAAGAAAATTTCACAAGACAGGACACAATTATAATTACAACAATAACAATAGAGGAGACCGTGGAAGATGGTATTAAGAAGAGCAGAGGGGTGAAGAATGGAACCAGTTAAGTAAAGGCTTTTCTGAAAAGGAGGGTTTTGAGTCTGGATTTGAAGGAGTTTAGAGAAGGTGACTCTCTAATATCCTTGGGCAAGGAGTTCCAGAGCTTGGGGGCATAGCAGGAGAAGGCCCTGTCGCCCATACAATGTAGACGGGCTTGGGGGACAGTAAGGAGGGCAGAATTTGAAGAGAATCAAGAAATATTAGGGACATGGTACACTAGATGGTAAAAGCAGAATTTAAAACGACCACTTTAGAGTTGTAAAGAAGTGACAATGTATTTTTTCATTATGGAGGAAATTTGTCACTTCAAACCATGACTTGCATGCAGAGAAACAGCTTCTGTGGAAGGCCAGCCAGTATTCATTATACCTTCTACTGGTAGGATGACTTGTAAATGACATACTTTGGCAGACACGGATTGCTGTCTTTGCACTCTCTCATCTGCATTCAGCAAGCACTGCCAAACAAGAAAACCGAATAGGATTCAGTATATCAATAATTCATGTCAGCCACATTCCAGTGCCATATTTTCCCGCCTGAGTAAAAGCCCAACAAGATACAGCACTCACTCATTCATACATAAAGAGAGGAAAAAAATCCCTGGAGTCATAGGCATTTGGTATTCCACAGACCTTCAACACAGCCCCTCATGTGGAAAGAAGCATAACCTTATTCATGAAAAGATGTGGGGCTTGTGTCTGGGGATCACACATTTTAAATACTTCATGAATTAGGAAATTTAAAAACAAATGTCCAGGTTACATTTTACACTGGTTTAATTTTTTAACAAAATCATACATACAGAGACACTGATGCCAACACACCTGAAATAAAAGGGGAAGAAATACAGTGGGGAAACAGATCGATAACATTGCATTTGCTACCAGTGTTCAGTCTATATTATATAGGGTCTGTAAAAGTAACTTCTCAAAGCACATTACAGCAAGAAAAAAAAGATTACATGGAGCAAAATCAAAGTAGAAGAATTAAAAACATGAGTTAAGGATGCAATAGAAGATGCAAGGAGCTATGGTGAGTAACAAGAGAAGGCTCTGTCACCCACAGAATGTAGACTGGCTTGGGGAACAGAGAGGAGACCAAACTTAGACTAAAAAGGCTGCGAGATGGGAAGTAGGAAGATAGGTCTCACAGATATTGAGGTGCCAAGCCATGTACAGTAGAGCCTTATAGACAAGCATGGGGATTTTGAAGTCGACACAAAACCCGATAGGAATCCAATGCAAAGACTCCAGGACAGGAGTAATGTGATCACTTGCACAAGACCTGGTCAGGATTCTGGCTGCCAAATTCTGGGCATACTGAAGTTTGTTCAGATGTGGATTTAGATACCCCATTGAATAGGACGTTGCAGTAACCAGTTCTGGAAGAGAAACGTGTTGCATAGCTTTTCAGCTACAGCTCGAGACAACATAGCACATAGAGTGGCAAAATTTAACACTTTTGTTACTAAAAAGGATCTAACCCGAGAATTATCCTTGTTCATTACTTTGTGTCCCAAACTCTAGTGCTTAATAGGATCTTAGAAGTTTTGTTTGCTAACTGGATAGAGCTGGATAATATATAGCCTTAGTTAACCTGAATTTTACTGATTATATCTATTAAATTTGCTACCCCACAGCCATTGTTTCAGGAGGTTAATGTTTGGCACAGCTGTTTTGGATATTCTCCTGTCACATATTGGTATGCAAAGAACCAAATTAGATCTAGGCAAAGAACTGAGGAATTATTGGCCAGCATTTTTATTATTTTGTATTTAGCATTTTTATATTTTTGTTTTTTTTTTACAGCTTAATTTAAATTTAGCATGGCTATGCAATTATGTTCTCATGCAAATATTAAAATACTTGAACTAGAGGAAATGCAGATTCTATAACTTTTTTGAAGAGAATTTTCACTTTTACTTCGGAGTTTTATAGAGCTTGCTTAGATTGTTTCTTTCATGCAAAGAGAAATACAACAGAACACTACTCTGAAAAAAAGGGGGTATAGTTGAATGGCTTAATTACTTGGGTAGTAACAAATACTCCGTTAGAAAAATAATAAATTGTAAGGCATATAACAAAAAGAAAATTAAGATGATATCCGCTCCTCTATAAGACTGTAAAATTTCTCCACTGCCTAAATGCTTGGTTGTTATGAATGAAATACTGCTCCATCCCTAGCTTCTAGGCATAACTCCAGAATTTCTGCAACACAACGTGTCTAGGAAAATACTGCACTGCAAAAATAAAAACCAACAACAATATATACTCTTTCATTTCAGTGCCCCAGAAAGCATTAAACGTGTCCCTTGAAAAGCCTGTCAAGAGTAAACAGTAGTGTGAAACAAAGAACATTCAATAAAAACACAATGTAGAGAAGATAATCTTAGCGTTCACTTTCAACACTGTTTTTGCAATGTTCTTAATAAAATATTTTATTATGAAGTTTTAACATCTACCCCTTCATAATTGCATTACCTTTTGCCTAACTTTATTATTCCTTTTATGATGTCAGTTCGCTATTCATATATATTTTTTGTTTTACTTGGACTTCTTGGTAGTGCGATGTGTATCTTGTGTCAAATATTTTCCCATTTTGATCTACCGGCCACGGCATTGTCAGATTTATGTTGTCATAGGTTTGTGTTCTGCCTTCACGTAAACGGTTCAAAATGCGATGGATTGAAGTATATTTACCACCGCTTTCCACTGGGCGGCAACATCGCAAAACGTAAGAGCTCAAAATTTCATCCGCAAAGCTCTTGAATGAAGTCGCCTCGTTGTTTGTTAGTGTTTTTATTTCAGGAAGCGTGGCAGAGAAACAACAAGAATCAATGTGCTATAAATATAACTCCATTCGCGAGTTTCGTTTTATTCATTAGTTTTTAAACATATGAACCCTTGTGATGGAAGATAATTATGTCCGTTGAGGGTCTTTTCTGTGTCAGAATTAGTTGGTATATGCTCTAAACCACAAATGGTTGTCTGATTTAGATGGGTATTGAATAATGGTATTTCTCCCTTTACAGTAAAGCTGTAAATTAATGTTTGGACATCGAAATCGTGTAGACAGAAGTGCTATCTTACCGATTTATCGTACGTGTACATCTGTAGCTGTCAACAATACATAGCAATTCGCATTGCCTTGCTAATCAAGGATGACTGAAGAAACAAACGCTCCTACCACGGGTGTGAGCACCGACCCCAGTGTCTCGCTGGCAGTGAGTAAAGATGTGCCTACTTACTTTGTGGGGGACTGCCCCCCAGCTGAGAGCAGGACGACCGTGATCACCCCACAGGAGTCAGAAAGCGTGGTGTACTACGACGGCGGAGACGATCCGGGCGAGGAGAGCGATGTGCTGGACGCCTCGGATCCCAGAGACAGCACCGCCAGCCCCGAGGAGCTCAATGACGAGGAGGGCTTTGGGGACAACGAGAACGTGATGAAGACCTGCATCTACGAGGGCTGCACCGAGACCACCACGCAGAAGGCCAAGCAGAGGAAGCCGTGGATGTGCAAGAAACACCGAAATAAAATGTACAAAGACAAATACAAGAAAAAGAAGAGCGATCAAGCCATGTCTAGCGGGAAGCTAGATGTAGGTACCCCTCGTAGATACCCCACTATTCTTTCTCTTCTCCCATACAGCTTTACTGAATTTCTGCGTTGTTGCAAAAAAGTATTGGATCTCACCGACACACTGTAGCCCATGGGTTGCAGATTGGTTTTCCCAATTGATACGTTAATTTGGATTTTATGCTCCGAATGAAAAGCCGTTTGTTAATTTCACCCACTCCAAGTGTAACCTAGTGGTAATGTTTAAATAGCAATGCGGATTTTAAAACAATCTGTGTGATATCCATACCGAAATAGTTTGTCCAATCTTGTAATTATATAAGGCATTTTACAGTAGCTTAATTTACTTATTTTTTTGCACTTAAACAGGAGAGCGCAGAAGAGAGACCCGTGTCTGCTACGAAACAGCGTTTAGGAGGTTTAGGTGAACGTCCAGCCCGGCCTTCGCTCTTAGAACAAGTCCTTAACCAGAAGAGATTGGTGAGTGCCGTGTGAAAATTTACTTTCACCTCTTTAATGATAAAATGAGATTTGTAATTGCTATCGGTCCCGTAACCAATTTCTGAGTTTCGGGAACTGCCCTCGTTCGTGTGTGTCGCCCGAAATGTGACCAATTGGACCTAAAATAAACACTAATTTAAAAAATATCTAATACTCTTTCCCACCTGTGCCTGTTTATCATAAATTGACTTATTTAATCAGAAATAATGGAGGAAAAGGAAAAGCTGTGTAAAATTCTATGTGCTGATGTTGTTGGAAACCATTTAAGTAGGGTAATTCTGAGACGTGGGACAGACCGCAGAAACAAGTTAAAGAGAAGTCAAGACTGATCGATTAGCATTGGAGATTTAGAGCTCAGCTAGAATTAAAGGTAGCAGAGGCAGAGTCTGGGAACCACTGATTTAGAGATGCAGTTAAATAATGACAAGAATAATTAACTATTAAATTGTGGTCTAGTAGTTCTTTACAAGTGGAGCATAAGGTAGGAAGCGTTTCTGAAACGTTTGGTGTTTTAATGACAATCTATTAATTTAACCACCAACCATACTTAGTACTGTATTCAACTTGATTAAAGAAAGGGGACTGCAGTTCCTTTATCAAGTGTGTAATGGCTGTAGTGGGCATGCTTGCATTTTGAAACAATCACTGCCTCAGAATCAGTATTCAGTGCCGTTCCACTATTCTGATGTCAGCTACAAGAAGGTGCTATAATAGTTTTTTCTGTAATGTATGGAACTTATTTAGCTTTCCCACCCCAGAAAATGTTAACTGAAGCGTAAGTTCATTTACCCTTGAGGAGATGCACATTTGAATTTTTTTTTATCTTTTTCTTTCAGTCCTTACTGAGAAGTCCAGAAGTCATTAGCTTTTTGCAGCAACAGCAGCGATTACTAACCAACCAGACTCGAGCGCAACCACATCAAGACTATTAAGTTGGAAATGGTGAAGAGGGAGGGCGGTCATTTTATTCTTCCTTTTCTTCATGCACGACTGCAAAACCTTGTGGATATTTTTTTTTCCCCTGGAAGCCAATTTTATGCTAGAAATCCTAAATCATTGGACTGGACAGCAGAGGTTGAAATTCCCCAAAACAGACGAACCCTTTTTCCATTAAAAGAAAATTCAAGCAATTTACCCAAGCAGGTGCTCAAACATAGAACCCTGTGTTGAGAAAAGAAAAACAAAATACTGTGGATCACAAAAGCTTGTTACAAAAATGGCAGTCAGAAGAATTTGGCTCCTCTGAAAAAAAGTTAGAGCGTGAACAATCATGTCAAATCAGAACATCAAAACCAGCTTTTAGGAACTGGTTTTCAGATTCCCTTTTTAATGTCATTGAATGCTTAGTTTAGTGTTTAACTATGCAGTGCTACGACAGTATGCTTATGTATCAGTCTGCTACCCAGCAGCCTTTGTTTTAGGAGGTTAATATTTGGCACAGCTATTTTGGAATTTCTCCTGTCACATTTTTAACAAAATACCACTCTGTACTGCAACTGCGTAAATGGGTTTGTGATGTCTACTATTTTATCTGAGGGTTTTCGCCAGTTTCGAATTCTCATTTCCTCCCTCCTCCCAGAAGTGGGAAGGTAAGGTTTGATCGACTTTGTCTCCAATGTTCATCCTCATTAGGTGTCTGTTCTCCCCGTGTCATGATCCAATTGTGAAGCGAGCCGCAATGCTGCCATTTTCCATTACGAGCTGTTGGCAGGCAAAGAGACTACACACAGGCAGACAGCCAATGCAAAATGGGACAATTCTTGCTTTTAATCCCCAATGGTGAGTTTTATCACGGACAAATATGGCACTTCCATTTTTTCACGGATTTTACAGCAGGCAGTATCGGAAATACACTGAAGTTGTAAGCTGTATTATATTATAACTGGAAAATCTGCTAGCAGTTTTCAGCAATTCCAGATTATTCCTAACCAATTTAGCTCAGCAGTGCCTGTGAACATCAAGTAAATTAAAAGGACATTAGAAATACTCTAATCCCTCTGTGTAAGAGCTTAATTTTTTCCCCAAAAAACTGCTTATAAGGTGAAAACTTGAATAACAGAAATCCCCTTTACTTTCCCTTTATAAGCTTCAGTTGTTTCTAGAACTCAAAAATGTTCCCTTAGACACCCAATCTTCCCCTTTACACAACACATTCTCCATTGAATAAAAATAATAAAAAGCCTAGTTAATTATTCGCATAACATGCTTAAAGTCTGTAGCGGATGCATAAACAATAGGTAGGAAAACAATAACTCTTGCTCATTTACAGAATCAGTACCATAGTTACATTGTTAGTCCTTAGCAAAAAGCATAAACCGTACGATGCACTTAGCACACACAAGCCTTTATTATTAAAAAAAAAGTTAAAATGTAAAAAAAGAAATTCCCCATCCCGGATGATGCAAGAAAAGAAGAATCTCAGCAATGCTTTACAAGAGCCCAACTTGGAAGAGTGATAATCCAATTGTTAAATCAAAAACCAGCTAAAATTTGGCATCTCTTTTAAACAAAAACATGGATGGTTGTATAGAGAGGTATGACTTTACTTGGGTATATGTTTAGAAGTTAAAAACGCCAGTATTTAGTCTTAAGCAATGCAGTAAAAGAAATGGTGAACGGGAATGATACTTATACCAGGAATGGTATAAGTAGGTACCCCTTCCTTTTATATTTTAGAGGTAATTGACCTAAGTCTTTTAGAGCAGGCACAGCATTGGCTGTGTTTCTTCATGCAGTTTAAAATGAACTGAAGGCACAAAAAAATAACATTGCGGCTATGTGGGTGCAAACTTTGCAAAACATTGATTTTTGGTTGTCTGCCAAGATCCATTTTGGTCATCATGGCAGGACATGTGAGGAAGATTTCGAAGGGGTTTTGAATTTGGGAGTCAGGATACATCCTTAGTAGACACAAGACCCATATTCTTGTCACAGATTTAATGGCTTGTTTGTCCTAGTACGTCTGTCTAATATGAATTTCATAGGCTGTGAGTCTCTCAACATCAGCTTTATTGTGGGAAGAAAAAAACTATTTCAAGAAGATTTCATAAGTGCCACTGATTTATGTAACTTATCAAATATGTTGCTTGTTTCTACACATTTTCTCTTTTAATTTGTAACTTTCATTTGCACGCAAGACAAAAAAGTGAGCCAAAAAAAGCATGCACTCCAAAGTCTCACCGGTATAATTTTTCTAAAAGATTTAAATAACTGTTTAGTGGTAAAAATTTTTGTAACCTATTTAACAAAACCTGGTTGTATATTCGTTGTGTGGCATTTTAATCTAAGGCACTAAATTATTTAAAAAATATATTGTAATTATTTTAATATATGTACAGTTTGCCCAGTACAAAATGAAGACAATATGGTTGGCTGAGATGACCATAGGTATTTTGTGCAATTGCCTGTTGCTTCTTTGAATTTTCAGGAGATAGAAATAATGTGTTTGTAATGCATGTTTGTATAACATGATATTTTATTCTATGTGTTAAATTATTGTATATCTTGGAAATGTTTGAGTTTTGTGGAGCTTGGTGCTGGATGTTCCACAGCTAATTTACTTCTTTCTCTTCAACCAGTAGGATTGGAAGTTGCTAAAACTCAATTATGAATGAAAATTGCCAAGATGTCTGTTGTGTTTTATTGAATTTGATTTTTTTTTTGTTTTTACTGCAGAGTAAAAAGGTTGTAAAATCATGCTTTTTTCCCTGCATTTGCACTCATTTATACAGCAAGACATTTTTCTTAAGGAGTCAGAGTGAAGTACCCTTGAAGGGTACTGCAGCAGTGCCCCAAATGGGATATGAACATAAACCACTGTGTTATGAGTCTAAAGCTTTATCCACTTCTCCATTGAGAGTTGGTATGAACAGAATTAAGAAAACACATTGCAACACATCTAAAACTCTCTGCATCCATTTGTAACCGTATGTAATTCTCAGTACATTACTAATGTTGTTCATAATGATAGTTTACTTCACACTTGACATGTATAATTTAAAGACAAAAATAGGAACATATGTCAAATATTTTGAGCTCCAAAACAAAATGACCAGTAGCTTTTGACGGTGGACCAGTTCATCCTCTGCAAACTGCAGGGTTTGAAAAGTTTCATTAAGGGTAATGGCCAAGTTTTCTTATATGTTGGATTTTGTATTTTAACACTTTCAGGTAATAACTTAATTTTCTTTTTAATTAGGATAAAAGACACCAAAAAGGTGTTTATTTATATAAAATATATATTTTTCTCAATCAAAGGCTACATGTTCAATACCCCCAAAAATAGGATACTGGTGGTGGACAAAATAAATTGATAATGCACTAAATGCAAATGTTTATTCGAGAATTATACACCCACAAGACACAAACACAAAAACGACTTCTTACAACTAATTGCATAACGAGTTCTCAAATCTCCATCACTGTACTGTCTAATTTCTTTAACTAGATGTTACTCATTATCACTCTAATGCATTCAGAAACTGAACATAAAACTCTAGGTAAATGGTTGTTTCAGAAATCAAACAAATATCATTCTTTGAGGCTGCCCTCAAAACAGATGCTAAATATAGGACACAAACGTCCCCTGTAAGGTTTACAAAAAGGGAACTTAAATAGCGATCAGAATGATCAGAAAATACACCTCCCTTCAGTTTTCAGAAACCTGGTTGATTTTGGTTCATTAAAGGTAAATCCAGAAACAAAGTTAGGCAGTCATCTTCAGCTCAATTAGTCAACCTGCTGCTCTGGTCTTGTCTGTCTTGGAACACACTCTCCCAAGTATGTGAGGTTTCTTTCTAAAGCCTACCTCTAGGTAATGTCTGGTTACTTTCTAGCCTGTCCAGGTTTCTTTAACAGGACAGATGATGAGCTGTACAAACACCAACCCCTATTCTCATCATGGCACTGAAGCCAGGGAAATGGACAATTTTAAAAAAGGCAGTTTCTAAAACATAAAATCCAAAATAGAGGTTTTGTGCTAGATCTGGCACATGACGGTGTGATGTTAAATCTTTTATTATAACTACTCACTGCACCTTGGACAAAATCCATCCATCCATTTTCTAACTGCTTCTTTCAGTGTTGCAGGGAAGCTGGACTCTTATCCAAGCAAGCAATGGACCGAAGGCAGGATACACTCTGGATGTGACGCCAGACCATCACAGGGTAAATACACAAACACACATTCACATTTAGGTGCAATGTTCCCCAAAGCCAACTGACCTACCAGCATGTCTTTGGACTGTGGGAGGAAACCCACACGAACACAGGGAGAACTTACAAACTCCATGCAGGCAGCAGCCCAAGAATTGAACCCAGGGCCCCAGCGTTGTGAGGCAGCAATACTGACCACTGCATCACTATGCTGCCCTTGGAGAACACCTTACATGATTATCTCTGACAGTACTGGTATTCCCTTCCCAGGGAAAAAAAAAACAATTCATTAAACCTCAGTTACCGTCCAATTGGGTCATCCAGCAGGAGCTGCAGTGGTCGGGGAAACAAACTTATCCATCACTACAGAAAGATGAGACTACATCCACAGACATGGATATTGGTCATTTTTTAATGAAAACACTAATATTACATTAAACAGATCAGCCGCCAACTTCAAGAAGCTGGAAACCTCACAGACATGAATTTTTAATAATTTCCAGTTATTTATAGGGGCCTCACAAAGCGAAGATATGGAAACATATTTGCCCTCCAGAGGTTGCATGATTATTAATCTTGACATTTTTCTTTTATACATCCCATCTTTAATCTTAAGAGGTTTACTGGTTATGCTCATCGCCTTATCAACACATTCACAAAAAGAATATTATTCTGTCCGTAATCCATCACACCACAATTCTTTGATGGAAGGCATCCATTAGTTGGCCACAGAATTCCTTTAAATAATATTGAGAATATATAGCTGACAGTGACCTTTTTGTGGTTCTTCATAAGTGCTGTTTATTGTATTAGTTTAGATAATACATTTGATTTTGAAAAACAATTTTCCAAAATAGTTCTCAATGTTATCCAAGTCATACACAACAGTTAGGACAAAGAATAATACTTACGTTGTCTAACAGATTTACTTTAAGTATATCTGCATAGCTGAAGGCAAGACAAACAAATGATGAAGAAGCACAGCAAATATTGCGCTCTGTGATTCAGATTTTCAACATACAGCACAACCTGAATCCCAAAAACATGCTGAAAACAAATAGAGCTGAGAGCTCACTACAGCTAAAAATCTATAACTCTTTTACATTAAGAGAGGATGTAAGACAAATGTCCATACCAGAGTTAACTATTTGACCAAACAACAACAAAAAAGAAGATTAAATTACTGAAGGCCTACTGGATTTAAAGTAGCACTTTATGTAGAACCCATCCTTCAGCCTCTATGTGTGCCTGATTCCATTACAAAAAACATTTTAAAATCTAGGGAATTTATTCTTAAATGTAATACTTAATAAGGCCAGAAAAATGTCTTCTCTTGAGTGCAGAGTCTCCACATGCTGTGATTCAATATGGTGAACAAACATTTTCTACTATTAACCTCTTTCTACCTATTTTCAGGTACTGCTCAGTTCCAAGGCAGGACACAGACTGGATGCATCACAGGCCACTCACAGATATATACAGTCATTGGAGTGTGGGAGGAAATAGCATCTGGCAAAACCCCAAATGGTTACAGAGAGAACATGCAAACTCCACAGAGGAGCTACCACAAGCTAGAATTCAAACACAGGACCCAAGAGCTGTGAGGCAGCCATGGTAACCATAACACCAACCTTTCTAGTAGAACTCAATTTATATATTTATAATAAGGACTTTTTTTGGCATATCAAAAGGCCCATGATAAAATGACTGGTAATCCAATGGGCTGCAATGGTCAAGTTCTATTTTTCCCCCACATGAAGTCTACTAAAACCTAAACTGCACTGCATTGCACAGTCAAATATTTTTTAAATACAAACACATTGCCGTTTCTCAAGAAATACAATTTTTTCTTTTCTAAAACACTGAGATTGTGGCTGGGTTTATTCTAAAATCAGCATTTAAAAAAAACAACAACATAAAAACATTAAAGAAAAGCACAAATACTTAAAAGACTTGGTACCCAAACGTAGATTTCAGAGGTCTTTAGAGTTAGTTACAGATTCCTTGGGCACAATTGTGTAGAATATATTTACAGACAGAGGTACTCGCTGTCGATGACTCGTTAACTATGAAGTGTACGTTTTTGGTGTACCTGCTGAGAGATAAAGTTGATATAGCAGTACTTAATATCCCTCCAACAGTGTGCATAACACTGCTTCTTGTCCGATAACATAATTTACACTTGTTGCATGTAGGGTAGTGGGAGTGTTAGGAGACAGAAGAGATGGGGTTATGAGGTGACCCCATCTGAGTCAGGACCTTATCCAGCCACTGCAGGGGGCCATGCAAGTGAATCTCGATCCAGCAGGGGGTGCTGGTGACATCCTGACGATGGTATTCTGCACCCCAGCCCTGCCGCAGAAAAACAGCGTAATCAGTCAATTGGATTTATATAGATAATCTGGGCAGTGGTATTTTACAGTGAGAGAAACAAGCCTAAGAAATTAGCAGAAAAACTCACATACAACTGGGTAAAACAAAGATTCTTTGTGGCTCTAATTTTGTTTTGTCCTGCAATTTCCCTCAAGGGATCAATAAAGTATCTATTCGTGGCACCCATATAAAACTAAGGCTGAAATTTAATCAAAAACTGTTTTCATGGTAACAACATTCTTGTCCAGCCCATTTGTGTAGTATTTACGTTCTTTGTGTTTGCTAGTTAAATAAAAACTTTTTTTTGGCACATATCATCAAGCTACCATACACAAGACTTGATAAATATGACAGAATATTGTAATGCAACGGGGGCTCAGGCGGGCGCCCTTGCCGCATCAGGTCGGCCCCATCCCGACTGAGGCTCGAACCCGGGACTCCCGCGTCTCTCAGCAGCGACCTAGCCCTGTGAGCTAAGGAGAGATCTCTCCACAGCCCAGTAGCTGTAGTCGTGCTATCACAGGGAAGGGCGGTGACGTCACCTGCACTGGTACGCCGGCTCCTACACAGTACCTGTCGGCCGTAAGCGTTACACTCTCCCCCGCTTAAATCGCCGGCCCGGGCGAAGGGCTATCCCACCCCACTCTGACACCAATGTAACGCAACGGGGGCTCAGGCGGGCGCCCTTGCCGCATTAGGTTGGCCCCATCCCGACTGAGGCTCGAACCCGGGACTCCCGCGTCTCTCTGCAGCAACCCAGCCCAGTGAGCTAAAGAGAGATCTCTCAACAGCCCAGTAGCTGTAGTCCTGCTATCACAGGGAAGGGCAGTGACGTCACCTGCTCTGGTACGCCGGCTCTTACACAGTACCTGTCAGCCGTAAGCATTACAATATGATAAATAAACAGGTACCATCTCTTTTTGACAAGCTGTGGAATTCTTAAATATCAACCTTAGACCAAAACACTGAACTGCAATACAGCAGACATTAAACTTGTCCACTCCTGGACTACATACAGGTGGAGTTTTTTTTTAATCAATGATCTGATTGTTCTGTTGCACATAGATAATTTCTTTACAACATATATAAGATACTAATCCTACTAAAATCCTGCCCCCTTTCAATGTGTTAACTATTAAAGAGGAGCTTTATGGAAAGTAGTGACATTAAGTCCACTATAAGTGACTCATCATCAGAGTTTGAGGGTTTTTCTGCTTTAGTGTAAATGTATAATTGTCTGTCTAGTATTTCATTTTACCAAGATCTACCTGCTTTTGTCTTGATTACTTCCACCATAACTTAGTGAAACGTTCATACAAAAAAATTAACCACACAATAAAGTAAGATGTGGTCAGAAACTGGAAATTGTATGTATGTGAAATCTTGCATAATACATCACCAGCAGGAATTTAAAGTAACTTATTGTTCCATAGCATCATAATCACAGATTTTCAGATTACAGCAAAACGTCTCTGTTATTGATATAAAAGAAAAGGGAAATTTGTGCAATCTCATTTTCTTGCATAATTTGCTCTTGAAAGAAAATAATACAGGGTATTTTTATGGAAATAAATATGCTAATGTACATTCAGTGTAGATGCTTTTGATAATTTCTAGTCTCGTGTTACAATTTGTTGAAATTCCAGATTTCACTAAGATTTGACTGGCATGATTTCCAGGATGCCAGATGTGAGATCTGTAAATTAAAGTTTCGTAAACCAATAGGGTGTCTAATACCTAACACTCACTTGAACAGAGAAACAGCTGGAATGTTGTCGTCATTTATAAGTGTAAAATAGTAACCTAAGAATGCCATTAAACCACTTAATTGCCTTGGCACTTTCACTGGACCCAGTATGAACTAAGGATCAAAAAAACAGAACCCTTAAGGAGCTGTGGTTGTTTAATATCTTTCTGTCATGAAAGAACTACCAGTAATCCTACAGAGCTCGTCCAAGAACAAAGCTGTTCTCAACAGATCTGTACTAACAGAACCAAAGTAACAAAGGAAACAGGATTTTTTTGGATGCAAAAACAGCAAACCAGCATTCCCAAAGTTTGGAGCTTTCTTTTAATTTCCTCCTCACACCTGGCTGTTTGAACCCAATTGCAATATGAGAAAAAAAAACATACACGACTCTGGAATGCGCTTCTAAGTCCTTTTTAGTTTCTTCTACCACACTTTCTTCTCAGTTGAACGATGTAAGAAACACCCACTGGCATTACAGTATGCCCAGATTGAAATGAAGCCCTGCTGTCTGTGCCGGCACAGGCCCTCTGAAGTCCACCCCTTACCTTGACAAAGCTCATCCTGATGGTGCACATCTTGGTCAGCTCGTACACCACTTCGAACCCGTGGTTGACGGACTGAGCCAGCAGCTGGGCGAAGAGCTGGTTGTTGAAGATCTTGAGGCTGCAGCCACTGGGGATCTTGCAGACGGTGGTGGCGTGGAACCCGTGCTGGTAGTTACAGTTGCGGCTCTGTACAAAGATGCTGCTGTCGCTCAGGCACTCCGCGTACACCTCCCCTCCAACGTAATACAGGTGGACACCTTCAGAAGGCAATAGGCACTCTTTAAAATAATTATATTATTGTTTATTTTTAGTAATTGGTCACTTGGGCATTTTAATGGGGCTTACATTGACAAGGGGATGAAATATGCACCAATAACTGCTGCTCCAGACTCAGACCTGAGTTCTACATTTTTTGAATGGATAGGTAACTAACTGCCAGCTAAATATAACCTATGGCACCTCAATGGCAGAGCTAATGTACATATCAACCCTGTATATTCTTGTAAGGTGGGTAACTGTGTCAGCATACGTAGGCTGCAAAGGAACAAGTAATAGGTTTATTCCATGCTGAAAAAAAGAATTTTTTTTCAGCATGGAATAAACCTATTGCCTATTCTTGTAACAAGTCATTTGCCTTCTCTGCAGAACTACTTTGCCTCTCATATTGTGTTTTTGATCATCTATATTATTGTTGATCCCCCATAATCTCCTCTTTTGACTATCCGGGTCCATCAATTGGGATCAAGTTTTCTAAATGCTGCCCCATGTTTATAGCATCTCGAGTGTCCTGTAATGAATACGGATTGAGATAGAAATGCTCATTAGATAAGCCAAACAATTCCTTTATTCTGGTTAGATGATAACACTGTGGTTTAACTGTTTAAATCTCTTAAATGCATGCTTACTTTCAAAAAACATCAACAATTATAGTACAGGTAAAAACTTCACTCTTCACACAGAGCCAAACATAAAGTTGAACTGATCTTTCCAAGCAAACATTTTTATGGGACCGAGTTTGTACTCTTCCAATCTCATTAGAACAGTAAAACGCATTCCAGGTTTCCAAATCATTATAATCAGAAAAATGGTCTTGGTTCTGGTTAAGTGCATTTTAGTATACCACAAGACACATAAATTAGTCATTTTATTTTCGAGAAAAGGACAGGAAACTGAAAAGGGGCAGATGTGTTTCATAAAAATCTTTTTCATCACTTGCCAGCAGTGGACCTTAATGGTATTTCTGTCACTGAAAAATTCAACATGTCTGGATAATTTCAGTACTGGTCTTTTTAATCTTCAATGGGATTCAGTCACAGAGGCAAAAATTGGACTTGGATAGACCCTACAAGCTTCCTGTTTCTGCACCGATCTACAAAGGAAGGGCATTTTATCCATATAATAGTTACATCTCAGCACATGCTTGAAGAAAAGCTCACGAAAGTTAAGATTATATATTGTTTGTGCAGTCACAAGTTTAATTTAATAGTAACAGACAGCACTGAGATGAGCACAGGTTTGGAGTAGGTAGCAATCATATTCTGAGCTTTGTAAGGAGACTGACGCACTATTGGCTGCACTGTGGTAAATTATGTTTAAAGGGATGTACAATATGGACCTTCAGAAGTCCATGCTACCACTAATTAAACACAACAGTAATTCATCACAACGGGACAAAAACAGCATCTAAGAAACAGACCTTTCCCAATGTGTCTTCTTGTGTGTTCTATAGTTGAGTTGCGGTTGACATTAGACAAGAGACCGAGGCAGAAGCGGTTCTTGTTGTTGGATGGGTCGGTGAAGCCATCAATGAGCACGCTTCTAGCTGAGGCATGGAACGTCTCACCCACCCTGTTGTTTAACTCGTAGTACGCAACAGAGCACCAGTATTCGGGCTCTTCGTAACACACGGGGCGTAGATCTGTGGGGACACAGAGGTAGGGGCAGATCAGACCAATGGTTTGTGGTAACAGCCGGTGAGGTGTGACACCAGTAATAAGAGAACAAAAGCAAAAGACATGGTTCAAAAAGCAACCATGTCGATATCTTCTTAGAAATGTAAAATTCAATAGAGTAGTATAGATTATCTGCAAACCTGAACCATTTTAGACACCAATGTTTTTGTGTTTTTAGAACACAAAAACTGGATTGCTCACCTCATCTGAGTATATTAACTCCCAGAGATACCAAAACATGATGGTTTCTTTGAGGTGATGTTTTTAATTTAATCATAACCTCGGGAAAAGAGCTTTGAAGAAGCTATTTTAAGTATTTATTGGTCTGCAAATAAAACCTTATAAACTCCGGATATTAAAAAAGTCTCATTTGCAGAAAGGTTGCATTTTTACACAGATCCGAAAGAAAGTCATTTACAGTGGTATTAAAATGATGGTGAATGATGCCTGCCTGATGATATGTACCATATTGCCAGAAAACCAAGAATAAACAACAATGCAGTAAAATAGATAGATTTCCATAAGCACTACAGCTGGCTCACGTTAAAGATTTGTTACTATGTAATATTATTCATTATATAATATAACTATTTTTCTTATATAATATTACTTAATTTTCTTTGTTAGCGTTGCAACACTGGAGCAAATAATGTGCTTTCAGTAGAAGAAAAATATTCAGTGATTTCCAGGCTTTGCTGAAGGCCGATCACTATTGCACATCACAGCTGTTGCAGATAACCTGCATCAGAACACAAACGTTATAGACGCACCTCTGTGAGGAGCAGACAGAATTAACTTGTTTGGATTTGAGGAGTCCATGGGCTTCACATCCTCATTGGCTGCTGTCTCCGTCATGCTGTAAGGAGGAGGTGGGGTTTCTGCTGCATGAATAAAAGTTTATTGTTAGTTCCCGTTTCCAAAAGGACCAGGATACATTACACAGATGCGTTAAACAGTATCATACTTTTGTCATGTGAGGACCAAAAGGCCAGAAAAGCATGCCAACTGCACAGCTGCAGTGTGGAGACTGTACTTGTTGCTGTGTCTATCTTATAAACACTCTGTGTTTACCAAACTGCAGAGTACATATTTGCTCCTGCTTTTGGTCTGCTCTTGAAAGTTAATACTGTGCTTCTCAACATTTTCCATACACTGTCTTGATTGTTTTACAGGTCATGACTCTTGGTGAAGACTACTGGAGATATGAAACCCGCAATCTATCGCCAGCTGTTCTAAGTCCTCCAGAATTAGTATACCTACCACACAGAAATGCAATCAATGCCATATTTTTCGCCCCCATGAGAAAACAGAAAAAGAACATTACTTCTCTAGCAAAGCTTAGAAGTTTGTAATAAAAGAGTCAAATGATTCTTGGAAACACCCATTCCTGGCTTTGTTACCAGATTTAATTCCTCAAGTTTCTTTTATTGCATTCTTTCTTATGCTGGATAAAGCTCCTCTACGTGATGCAGAGCACAAAAAATCACACTGTGTAGTCCAACCTGCATTCGGCTTTATACAGTTAGAATAAACATCTTTGCTGCAGGTAACTGATTAATGATAATAATACAAAAACAACCAGGCCATCTCACATATTTTGAAGACGGCTGAGTGGGACAATCGCTTCATCTTTTCTTGAGTACTCATACAGTTCAGACAGTACATTCCACTTTCCTGGACATCCAAAAAGCATGCAAGTTCATTCACTATCCTGTGATAGAAATGGTACAAAGTAGAATTGTAATTCTGTAAAACATCTCGTCTTAGACTCACATGGAAAAATAAAAAACTGAAAACTGTGTGTTGGCTTTTTGCTTGCGACATGGTTCAGTAATTCGATACTGGGTTTAATCCAAACCTCAGTACAGGAAGTTAAGATCAAGCCTTAAGAGGTGTTGGAATTTCAAGGCAACTCTCAAAGAAGCAGTAATGACACGGGTCCCGTGTCTTCTATGATTACCTGTGAGTTGGTAGGGGCTGCCTGGTTCTGTGGTGCTGCTTGGAGAGTTGGGGTAGCTGATGGTGCTGGGCGACTGGGAGAAGGAGCTGGTTGGGGATGAGGAGAAAGCATTGCAGGGTAGCTGCTGGAAGGAGTCGGGGTAAGTGGCGTTCTGCGGCATGAGGGGTTCGTTGTGCAGGGAGGCGTTGCGAAACTTGGCCAGCAGGCTGTGCTGAGGGTTGAACTCGCTGTGTCGTGGAACAAGCACTGGAGGCAAGACTGGGAAAGGAACACGTGAGGCGGTCAAATTAGCCCATTTTAACAGCTTCTTTTGTCACAGCATTCAAACAGTCCACTTCAGGCAAGTGTCCAGGTAAAGCACAACTGCTGAACCTGTTTAATTTTAAATAATATTCTGATTGTGAACAATCTTTTCACATTATTTTTTTCTCTTTAACCAACTACTTATTTTGCAGTAACTGTCAGTGGCTGCTAAATTTGTCTTTACATACAGTAAACTGGAATGAGAAGTATGGTCCTACTTTCTTGTGGTGTGAAATTGGCAGGGCTAATTTATATTCACATTCCTATAAATCATAATGATTATTTGCTCTTAAAACAACACCAGAACCCTGAAATGCATTCTCTGCAGGATATTTATTCGGCTCTCTTTATCACAAGCACCCAGCTGATTAATAACATGTGTAGACCTTTTACACATTGTCCAGCCTCCAACCACACAACATTATTAACAATAATTTATTAAGCTGTCATCCTTATCCAAGGTGACATTAAAAATACATTAAAAAAATCTCGAAACACTGCAAAAACCCAAATCTACAAAAGGTATAATACTAATCTCTTCAGGTTTAAAATGTGACACAATACACAGCGTATTGTTTTCTTCTTTACATGTGCACTGAATATTTTATTGTACTTGGCGAGGTTTCAATCAAAATCTGTTACACCCTTTAAGAACATTTTTAAAAATAATAATTAGACGATGCAGTCCACTGACAAAATACTGTGTTCCTACATAGGAATTCACCTGCTTATCTATCCAACAATGAATCTTTCTGGAACGGGCTATTGCCTTTCTGTGGTCTGAACATACCCAAACAGGGCTGAAACGTTTTCATTTCAGATGGGATATCCCAGACATATTTGTACCGTGAAAGCTTTTTCTCAAGAATGTTTCCTGCTTTATAATGAAATAATCTACATGTAATGCACTGTTTGCTGGCACTGTTACTCCTATTGTAATCATAAAGTCACCTGGAACAACAATGAAAGGAACTTTACTACATTGACATGTTCAACCTTGATATTGGTGATAACTGTATTTATAAATGTTGGAAATTAACAAGAAAAAATTGTTATTTATGCATTTACTCAAACAAACAGCTAATTTATTGATGAATTTCTTTAACTTGGTGTCCAATCCTGGTCTGGGAGGGCTGGCGTGTTTTAAGGTTTTCATTCAAACTGCTGGTTACTGACCTATCCTGACCATCTGAACAGCCTCTCTCAGCATTTCAGGTGCTGCTCTAATGATACCTGAAACACCTGCAGACAAACTGACCCTCCGGGACCCAGACTGGATACTCCTGACTCGGGAAAACCAACGATTCTTGCACCAATGCCACTCATAATGCAGCTGACAAAAAAGTGAGTTAGCAGCTACGGAGGGTGGCTGAAGCCCAGAAGGGCATATTAAGGATGGTGTAAAAACAAAGTGAAAAATAAAACACTGAGCTGCCAGTTTTCACTTAGAGATTGGCTCAACAGTTTCCAGAATGACACGATTGTACAAGTCTGAAATGATGTGGCAAAAGCCAGGAATCTGTGGCTAAAATATTCAGATGTCCCCGCAGCCACAGTCAATAAGAAAGATCTGTGGCTAGAAGAAGACCAGTAATATAACATTTTCTTTCTTTCTTTCTCTCTCATTTTTTCTCTTTTTTTTTATGGCTCAATCATAAAACGCTGGTAATTTAAAGTATTTAGAGCACGTTTTTTCCAAAATGGATTATATTTCAAATCCTTTATGACATTTTCTTTCTTTTATACCAACTGCATGAAAGAAACGTCCAATTCAATAAAACGGTTTATGCGACTACTAAAGACAACTGTGGGTCAATAATTGCCTCGGAGGGATAGTTAAACTTCAGAGCCATTCGCAAGCATTTGAGACAATTCACTCCAAATGAAGCCATCAAAGCCTTCTGCCTCCACAGTACTACTTCTGGATAATATCAATGTCCCATTTCGAAATGAACCACCCATACAAACGATCAATAAAGGCAACCATCCAAAAATATCTACCATGACTGCGCCAACTACAGCATTATCTGAAACATTCCAAAATTCAAGCAAGGCACTGCAAGAAATCTGCCACATGGAAAACGAAAGAGAGACCTATTCATCACAGTCTGCAGCTATAAATGAATTTTACAATGAGTCAGTGCTTTAGACTTGGTACAAATGTTAGTCCAATTAAGTTAAACATTTATTAAATTACATAATAACACGGAGGTGGAACAAAAACCACAAACCCCAGGAGACTCTCAAGTCTTGTCTACCCCTGCTCCAGGACATTATGGAAAATTGAGACAGTTACTGGGATGGAGAATTTTTAAGGTTCTGTGATGTAGCCCAGTGTAATGACTGAGCCAGGGAAAAAGCCATTCGGTACCTGGAGTCTCTACCCGTCGGTAGTGGTAAGGGTTGATACAGATGTCCTTTTGCTTGGAGCCGAACGGGAACTCGCAGCACTCCAGGGCCTTCAGTTCGTGGTGGGACTGCAGATCAGGCCACCTCCACACCCTGCAGTAAATGACGTGGGGCAGGCCTTTCCGGTGGGACACCTGCAGCCTGCCGTCCAGTGAGCGGGGGATGGTCACGCACTTGCTGGGCTGGCCGGGGCAGCTCAGGGCCCTCTCCAGCTCCTCCATCGCCCCTTTCTTCTTCTTGAGCTTCTTCACCAGGGAGTCCACCGCTTTCTCTGCCCATTTCTCCTCCTCGTCCCCTTGCTTCCATCCCAGCAGCCGTTTCACGGCAGGGCTGGTGAAGGAGAAGAGGGAGGTGATGGACGTCGTGGAATGCATGGGACAGGGGGAGGATGGGATTGATCCAGGGACTGTGTGGAGGCTGTCTCGATGGCCTGCTCTTGACTGCCACCTCAAGAGAAGACTCAGCGGTATTTGGAGGCTCACCGCTATGTTTAGTCTGTAGCAGCAAAATGAGACTCAATGTTTCGTTTTTCTTAAGCAGTGATATGCCAGGATATTATTTCACACATCTGTGGAGACAGAAAAACGAGTACATTAAGTATAAAATTTTAAAGACTTACTGACATGAAATCAAAGGTTAAATGGAGACATTACATTTTATTAAAGGCTTTTGGAAACTTCTCCAGACGCTTTTTTCAAAACATACCTATGACAAGGATAAAAAAAACAGCAGACCAGTTGTGAATGTTCTCCAAGAAAATTCAAACATTTTAAAAAAATGAGTAGAAAGTTAAGGAATAAAGGTGTCAATGTCCCTTGCTTTACTTCAGAAGCAGGCATAGAAAATTTGAAAGCAGAAAAAAAATTAAAAGAAAGGGGAAGAAACAGTGTAGTTAAGTACCTCATTCACATTTTCAACTACCACCTTCAGAGACGTGTTTTAGAATGCCCATGGCCAAGTAAAATATATACAAGAAATACTTTGTTCCCTGTGCAATCAGTATATTAAATGCAGCTAAAAGACTGTTTCCTGTATAAAGCTATTGAATTAGTGTAATTGTAGTATAATATGGGCAGAGTGAGATATATATATACCGTATGTTTTGCATGTCTAGGACAATTATTTGTTTTTAAGGTGTATTTATTTTTGCTTGAGGGTTATTTGTTTTTTGTTATTTATGGTGATGGCAAGGACAAAGTTCTACCCTTTTGGATTGACAATTAAGTTATATCTTATCTTTTCAAGTTGACACTGAAAACAGATATTGAAATTTCTACTTTGCCATGAAAGAATCCAAGGCTTTGTTAATAAGCATAAGGATCTTAACCCCAGCGCACTCACAAAAATTCCACTTGGAGTTTCTACAACCTGGTCAATTTAAAGTTCCCCCTTAGTTCAACTGAGTTCCAACAATTTCTCTACCTAAGGTGCTATGTAGTTGAAACAAAACAGTTGTTCATCTTTTAGATGGATATTGCACTTCAGTGCTGTGTGATACAGATACCCTCCAATGCGTTAAATACTTGGTACCCCTTGGGATGAAAGGCGCTACATAAATGTATGGAACTATTATAAAATTCTGCACAGTGTACTCCATATGATCTGAGAAGATGGCAATGGAATAAACAATCCCTATGGAGGAATAGAATGTGGTACCCATTTTGCAGCTGTCCCACTAAAGAGCGGATCAGGTAAAGAAATACGAAATTCTGTCACCAGCTAAAGGCAGACCTGATTATACAAGCCTAAGGTGTAATTTAACCAGGACAATTCTGGCACACAAGATCAAGAGTCTTTGGAGCCAGATATAGAAAACTCCTGAAAGAAAACTGGTACTGAGATGACTATCCAGAATCACTCTGATTTAATCAATACTGGGGATTTGGTTTGCAAATTCTGGTCCAAAAGGTGTTTTTTTTGTATTCTTGACTGCCTTCCTTTTCCTACTCAAGTCTCTGGGAACAGATGTAAAAAAAAAAATCTTTAATGAAAGGGAGTATAGTGAGGGCTATCCGGATTCACTATGATTTAATCTGTGGTTTTTCTATTTCAATGGCTTAATAATAACAACCACAGCAATAAAAATGCTTGCCAGTTATAGCTAAAGCACACTATTTACACAGAAACAAACTTAACTGCTAATTTAATACAATCATTTACAAACTGAGCTTTAATGCTAACTCTGCAATAGCATGTTCTAGAGGACACATATCTGCAGACTGAAATTATTGACAGCTGAAAATGAAAAAAAATGCTATATATTTGAAATGACGAAGATTCTGTACATTTGTACACTTGTTTCCTGGAACATACATTATAAAAAGTGACGGTTTCAAGGTTACCAAAGCAGGGACTGTTGGTGTATGGTTTACAGAATTAAGAATCACGGTCAGGAGTAACTAGCTCATTGTAGGTAGGATTTCCAGAGATTACTGGTTTGAGTGCTATTCCAAATTGTCCACATCAGCTTCATTTCCAAGTGTGTACCTGTGCTGGCGCTACTATTTTCAAAGATTAAGGCTAGTGGAAAGATTGGATTACCTCAAAATGCCACCGCCAAGACTTCATTGAGATCATATAAGTACAAGCCTTGAAAAAACACCAGACAAACAACATCTAAAAGACATCTGGAATGCAAATACTAAATAAACATAAAAAAATAAAATGAAACTTAACATGAAAATTTAAACAGGTGTTTAAAACAAGGTTTAAAAAGCGAACGATAGAACGGTAACAGTAATTGAATATAAGTGAATACTTGGGCAATTTCTCGTCTGCCACACTCTCTTCTATAGTGTAGAAAAAACGACTTTGCAATTTGTTGCAGAACATCTAAGCGAACTGCCCAAACCTCTCCAACATTTTAAAATATTTTACAGAGCACTCCTTGATACAGTATTAATGACTGACAGGTAACAAGTTGCATTATCACAAAGCCAGTAATGTCAGTAGTCACATTAAAGTCACCCCGAAAAATCTGAAAAAGCTTGAAACTGTATAGTCTTGCAATATTAGATGCATAAGAACCAAAGCAAGGGAGGACAATAGCAAAATGTAACAAAAAGAAACACAATTTTAAAACATCCACAGTTTGACACGCTATACAAAACTTTCGCGCACGGAATCAAATCTAACCACAATAAAAACAAATGTAGCATAGCGTATACCGTGTAATTCCCAATCATTGCATCCCGTAAACTTGCATATCAATGAAAAAGGAACTAAACACAACCCCCTCCTTCTTTGTTGGCTCTAAATGAAAACAGGCGTTCACTTCAATGCATCAATACTTCGGTTACGTTCTCGTTTTCTCTTTTATGAAACTGGCGTCACTCAGTCTGCTGACTCAGAGACGCTTAATCACCTTGTATTTTATTATCGGGACATCCCCGCAAAACAAACACGCATTTCCTTTAGCAAACCCGAGAGCACACTTTTTTTCAGCACCGTGGACTTAACCTCGAATTGTTTCAGAACACCTGGAATGTCAGGAATCAGGTAGATTCTGTCAATATCCACAATACGCTTACACGCTGCGTACAAGCATTTGTCTCAACACTTAAACTAGATTGTCCTGAAGAAAAAAAAACACCAGAGCAAAATATTTCAATTATAATTCACATGCTCGCATTCCGTCAATAGACTTTTATACACCTGATAGACATTCAGATCCTAGCATCTATGGGTTTCAAGACAAACTATTAGGAAATTTAAGCTGATCCCCGTACTGTTAGTTTTGTTTCTCATTGTTTGAGTGGCATCAAGTTAGAGCCAATACCCCCGTTTAAAAACCAGAGGTTTAATTAGAAAGCAAATTGATGCATTACCGTTTACCTGTGCAATAAGATAAAATACAGAGCAGCGAGCGTGATGCTAGAACACGGGACAATGCACACCATGCTTCGCTTCTTACCTTCTCATCAGCGGACACTTTAATAACAGTTTTGGGTAACCCTCTGCCGCTTGCGCTCTGGAGGTGTGGAGCGCATATTACCAGGAGCAGAAGCAACAGCGCAGCCCCGGCGTCAGTCAGGCTGGAGCCTCAGTGCCTTTGTGCAGAATTCATCCGCAGCGCTGGAACTTTCCCAGGATCACTGAAACGCCGCCGTCCGAGAGGATGAACCAGGAGTCTCTACCAATTACTATTATCTGCTTCTGGAGGGAAGGGAATTCTTAATGTGCGACGCTGTTGTAAACTTTCTTCAACTTTGAATCGCAAAAACCCTCCAAAAACAAAACGACTGGCGCACCTGCTGCACGATGTGCATGCCAGTTATTAAAAAGCAACGAAAGGTCTCCCAGCCCAGCATTGTAATTACTAAAAGAAAGAGACAATCGCTAAATAACAACAAAATGTAACTTTAACCTTTGAACACGATCACAATTCCGGAACACACGTTGATAACCCAACAAATTAGAGTCGGATTCAAGCGGTTTTTAAAATGATGTCCTGTATTTTATGGATTAACTTTAAACTCTTAACAATTTGCAAGTGATCCTTTAATCCTGCCATCGAGACAAGGCAATACCTCATTATCTGACAGCAAAGAAGACACTGGGGTGTCTCACGTCAGGGTACACAGTTCTTAACACAGTTCCTAAAAGTGAGATTTATAATTATTGTTATTTAGGTAGGCTAATATGGGAACCTCTATTTTATGTAAAATCACGTTATTCATTATTATACACGTTAATAAAACTGATGGTGCTTTATTTTTCTATGAGATCAGAATGTTATAAACAATAACTACTTAAATAATGTTTAATTACTTATTACTTGTTTTTTAAATGGTAATTTAACTTGCAATATACCAATTTGACTTTGAGCGCATTTTAGGTAACAAAACCCCCTCAGAATTGCTGAATCTTAACATTTTCATAAAAGGCGACTGCTGTCTGATATCCGTATATCTGACATGAATACTACTTCGGCAAGACATCTTTCGCCAGAACATAAGCGCAATACTTCTTTATTAAAACACTGGGCAGATTTATCGATCTAGATTTGTACGGTCTCTTCATTGCGGATGGATACGTTTCGATTGTAAGTGTTGTGACTAGTCCAGTTAATGACGCAAGCCTGGCTGGCGACAGAAAGTCTAGGAGTTTGACATTTTCACAGTTTACAGCAACTGCAATGCAACGTAACAATACATTAGATGTACAGTGCAGTCATCTCTAACCTCCAGTCACATCGCCCCTTTGTCCAGAAGTATCTGCTTTTAAGCCTGCTGAGTCAAAGATGTCCCCATGCGTTACTGAAAAGGTGGCAAACGTGAGTTTATTAAAATGCGATTGGTTCAAATCAAACTAAGATATCAGAATAAAGCCAAGGGCCGTAAAACCAGAAGACAGCTTATACCTGTTGATCTCCAAGCTTTAGTTGTAGAAGCAAAACGCAAAATCTTTAATGATCTGTCTTCCATAAAATCTGAAATTCTAACTAAAATAGACATAGGATTCTAAGCTAAGCATCGCATAAATCAAACGAATGAAAGGAAGAAAAAAGGGAAAGCAAAGCTGGCCATCAGACACATGGCAAACAGGATATACTCCTGGGGGAGCAACCAAACCCACGAAAACATCCAGATTATGTATTTTTATTTACTGACAAACCACTAAATTGCACAACAAGAAAAAGTAAACTGCAATGAACAAAGGAATCAAACAAGCAACATTACTAACCGTTTTCCTTTCATCGATTCACCAATACTTCATGACCAAGACTCCCCAGTGGGTTTACAAAACCAAAGAGACACAGTCATTCCCTCACAATGCATTTAGTGTATGTCTTGAACATCCATTGTAATTTAGTGTACATTTATATTTTTAGATATTATGTATTGTATATATAATATTGTATGTATAATATAAATTATTCTAGCAACGGTTAACCCCCCCTGTCAATATTTCTTGATCATCAAGGACTTGCTCCTAAATTTGATTAACTTTCAACCTGACATCAACATTTACAGTTCTTATAAAGCTGATAGTGGACACAAATGCAAAAACAAAGCTAATAAGTGTATGGAAAATCTGCCTTATTCTCAGTATTCTAAAGATTTTGTTTCAATGTCTTAATTTACTTTTGAGAACTATGAAATGAAGAGCTCCATGACTTATATTATGCTGCCAACCACTGATCTACAGAAAGCACAATGACAAACAAAACTTTTGCTTGCAGGAAACCCACCTGTTTTCTGTTGGGGAAATGTTGCTCTTTTCTTACAAACCTCCTTTTTTATCCACGGGTGTTGGTGTGGAGATGACCTCCAAAAATAATAACAGAGACCTCTGAATGCAAAAGTGAAACACAAGATACATTTCATGATATAATCCAAAGTAGCTGTGAAATCCAACAGTAGTTCGGGACACTTTAATGCAAACTACAGACAAAAGACATCCTTAACGCATTCCATCCAGATTGCCATCTATCAAACACCACCTTTGTGAATCAGTATCTCATCAGGGATCGGTGCGTGATCATAGAAATTGGAAGTTTCATCCCTGATAGATAACCTATTGTGTTCAAATACGACCACCTGTATCAAACTATTTGTACTTTATTTCTAAATTATCACTGCAGGCTGTGCATCATCTGTTTTTACAAAAAAAGTTATTTTCCATGTATATCTTCTTACTGCACAGGATTAAATAACATAATATTAATAGCAAAGTCTACAGAGGTCTATAGTATGAATTTATTAGGGGAGGTGTCTTATTTAAATCATGAACGATCTCCTTATTTGTGTTATTACTGACAAAATGGACATGTTTTCAGAGGTATATGAGCAGAAAAATGAAATGTTCATACTGATCAGACATCACAATCAACAAAAATACAAGTTAATTTCTATAAATATTACACAGAAATATAACTCCATTACCCAAGCTCATGCAGTGCTCTGATAAATCGATCAGAAAGGACAAAAAAGAGCATAGGAAATGGGTTTTTCACAACACTAATTTAAGTTATATTAACTGATATTTTCAGTCTTTTTTATATAACAGATTAGCAACTTTTAACAAACTTCAATATTTGTTACTTTGAAAGCACTGGGCATTGACCTTCTCCACAGTGTCAATAAAATGAGTCTACTTATCACAACTCCCAAGAATCTCCCAAGAGAAATTGGTTCTCAAGTTTTTATGCCAGCCAGGACTAACTAAAGCATTCAACTTAGTGAAACAACAGTGCCAACATTTTAATAATAATCATTTAACAGCTGTCTTAACACATACACTACTACGAAAAAAGCACTTATTTCATTTTCAGACTTTTTATTTGGTTCAAGTCGTCCAGTGTTTTCAGTCAACAGAAAAAAAGCCATATAACCAAAACCATTCTGAAAACAGCAAGTGGGCTTCACCTGATGCAAATCACTTAAAAGGACCCCCTAATAATTGTATTCATCCATTTATTTATGCATCTCTTTGACAGTATAAAAAAGGTAACAGATATTAAAGAATGATTTGATTAAAACTAGTTTTAATGTTTGTATCAGATGCTTGGAAAAACCAAGTTTCTGCATGTGAATCTCATTTGACTAAGAGTAGCGTTAATCCACTTTTCTTGGGGGCTCCAGCTTCCAGGCACCAGTGATGTATCTCAGTCTGATAAAAATCAGGTCCTTTCCCATTTGCAACCAGCTCCAAAAAGGGACCAGTTTAGATCCTGGAACAAAAATAAAATGAAAATGAATAAGACAGTAAAAGATACAAACTGAAATCTTTAACACATGATGACAGAGACCTAAAGTATAATCAGAAGACCATTAAGTCTTCATAGATTAAACAGCTTCATATGAAGAAATATTAGCTTGGCTAATTACTAAAGGTAATTGAATGGTACTACTCTTCCCTAATCAAGATCCTAAGGTTATAAAACATTGTATCGCAATAACTCTCCTGATTACAAATTGTTTGCCTGAAACCTATAAAACTAAGAATTTTATATTGAAAATTTACAGAAGATTTATAGTCATAACAGACTTAAATAATTGCTTTATTTTAGATACATGAATGCATGATCCAGTGTATTAAATACTTTTTAAAAAACTAATTAAAATGATAAAGTAAAAAAATGTGACTTTGAAGACCTCATCAATGAAGGCCTCATTAATGAAAAAAATAAAGACTCCATTAACAATCTCTTCAGCTTTTACAACAGAACGGTCATGCCCCTTCAGAAACTGAATCCAAGCGGTTCTCCTCATATTTACATATGGAAATGAACATTTTAGCATCCTTTTAATTTTTACCACATGTAACAGAGCCCGACGATATACACATATTAATGGATTTCACTAAACATTAGAAAAGTGTGATTTACTTGACTGGGGTTACATAATAGTATCACACCACCTTCAACATCACCATGATATAACTGCATGCATGATGCTTTACAACCAATTGTGAAAATGATATTAGAAACATGTGATTATTCCTTAAGTCTCATAATGTAAAAGTTTCATGCAAAAACTAAAAGCTACTGTATACCCCAGGTAGAGATAAGTGAAGTGAAAATAACAGAAGACAACCTGTAGGACCTGAGATTGCTTACTGAAAGTAAAGCATTGCTTGCAATTTAAATATGTTTTATTTATGCACATAGAATATGTTTTATTTCAATATGAAGGCTATCTCCAGTTATTTATCATTCATCATCTTTATGAAGGGTATAACAGACTGTTATGTTCACATTTTCTCTTACGCAAGTACCCACCTTCAATTTCTGTCCAATTAACGGCAACTTCTGCTATAGGTATCTTCAAGCACTGGGCTATGTGGAGAAGCTCCACATCAAATGCCCTAAATAAAACATTTATTAAAATGAGTCATTCCATTTATGTATTATTTTGGACAATCCATTTCGGCAGATACAGGGACCCAAAAACATTTTTTTATCTAATAACTGTGGAGTATTTTCTCATGTCTGCAGAAGAGACTTTCAGCTACAATATTTAAACCAGCAGATGAAAACACGACGCAGGACTAATCGAAATCAAATCAACCAATGAACCACACTCTTTTGATGTCAGTGCAGCTTGCTATACATCTTGGGAGTCTTTTTTTAGGCTGAGAAGTTAGAGTTAAGTTCTTCATAGCTACTGTATATTCAAACAGAAGTTGAATTATCCTCCTGTAGAGATGTTATATTATACTCTAAAACTGGAATGCAAAAGATTGAATTAGCGGGGCCACACCACTGTTGGCATTGCCCCTCATATGCTCATTGTCAGCCCTTACAAAGCATGGTCACTATGCAGAAAATGCTATGTGGAACATGAGCCCTTACACATCGGGGCATATTTTCGCAAGGCTGATAAATTAAAACCCTGCTAAGGCTTGGTGGTCAGGTTTTTTCCCCAATGTTCTGACCTTACGTAACACAAAACTCTTCTTGAGATGCCTCTCCTGCTGAGTCAGTACAGACGATCTCTCTCAATGAAACAGTCACACTGCTTTGAAAGCAGCGAGCCAGTTTACTGGCAATACATAAAACATCACTACAGAACTACATCGGCTGTGTAAGACATGGTGTTTCACATCCCAGCTTAATAAGAAACTGGCAGTAATATTGGTCTCTTTTTAATAAATCATCTGTGCTTTGGAAAATACCTGAATTCTTTTATACTTTCAGTGAATATCCGCACTGTGAAATACCTACCAGCGCTCCACATGGAGGCTAGAAAAAGTCCTTAAGGCAGCCTCTCTTGTGAAAAGCTTGAATCCACACTGTGTGTCCCTGATCCCCTTCACACAGAAGAACCAGACCAGGAAGTGGAAACCGTACATCAGGAATGTGCGGAACACAGAACGCTGGCCAAATAGAAGACAAAAGAATCTTTAGAAATAGCGAGACAAGAAGAAAATATTTCTCACAATCAGAAGAATTTATTTTAAAATGTTTAATAAAAAACACCAATATAATAGGATACGTAAAAGAAAAAAAAGGGCGGTGTGGTGGCTCTGTGGCTAAGGATCTGTGCCTGTGGCTGGAAGGTTGCTGGTTCGTATCCCGTGGCCGGCAGAGGAACACTATTCCGTTGGGCCCCTGAGCAAGGCCCTTAACCCCAACTGCTCCAGGGGCACCGTATAAACGGCTGGCCCTGCACTCTGACCCCAAGCTTCTCTCCCTGTCTGTGTGTCTCATGGAGAGCAAGTCGGGGTATGTGAAACGACAAATTCCTAATGCAAGAAATTGTATATGGCCGATACAGTGATCCTATCTTACATCACAGATTAAACACTGACAGCATCATACCACATACCTGTGCAACAGACTCCTTCTCTAAATGAGCTCTAGACCCACAGCAAATTGCCATGTTCTCCTGCAAAACAAAAGCTGAAGGTGAGCTACTTAGGGCTTCCTGTATCATTGCTTTTAAGCAATAAAGCCTTTTGTGCTAACCTGGCATCTCCAAAAAACACTTTGTGTTACATAATACACAGGCAACATGCTACATGAACCTTAAAAAATCAGCACTGTAAAGCTTAAAACACAAAATGCAGCAGTTCCTTTTGCTCTCCTTATAGGCATTTAACGTATGAGGCACAGATGGAATCAATCTGGAATCAATCTATCATTTCAGAAATGTGCTTTGAACCCCAGCGCAAACTCCGGAACACGCATCTACATCACAATTTAGAAATACTCACCAACACCAGGAATTAATATTGTCATAACTACTACTACTACTGACTTATTTAGCACTTTTCTGGACAGTCCAATCAAAGCGCTCTACGGGAGATGAGGACTCCCCTCCACCACCACTGATGTGTAGCACTCACCTGGATTATGCGATCCCAGCCAGAGTGCGACGCCACACATCAGCTATCAGCAACTCATAGATGGGGATTATTGGGATGCTCTGATTTGTAAAGGACAGGGGGAAATTTGGCCATTTAACATCCCATCTCTTTTTGAGAGATGCCCTGGGATTTTTAATGACCAGAGACAGTCAAGACCTAGATTTGATGTCTCATCCAAAAGACTGCACCTTTTCTTTTACAGTATAGTGTCCGTATCACTATACTGGGGGCTAAGGACCCACAAAGATTGCAGGGTGTGTGCTCCTTACTGGCCCAACTAACACCTCTTCCAGCAGCAACATTAGCCTTCCCAGGAGGTCTCCTGTCCAGGTACTGGCCAGGCTCATACCTGCTGAGCTTCAGTGGGTTGTCAGTTGTGACCTGCAGGCTGATATAGCTGCTGGCAATGGAGGCAAAAGAATACTAATGAATTCTATAAGAGTTATTGTAAGCTGTTCTGAATGTTAATATATTGTACAGCTGTTAACCGACTGAAACTCACCGGCTTTGGACTGAGGTCTTTAAGGCTGGCCTCCACTTTCTCAATATCAGCAAACTTCGTGGCCCCATCAGCATCTGCCATCAGGATGAGCTCTCCTCTACAGCTCAGGACACCCTGCCAAACAACGCCATTATCGTAACAGCAGCTGAATCAAGGAGTGTTTTACTCCAGTCTGCTATTCTATCACAAGACACAACAGATCAATGTACGCTTCGCACTATCAATTTATACTCTTCTTACTAAAGCCACGACACATTAACCTGAAAACACAGGAGTGGGAAATCATTCCACAATCAAATAAAAAAATAAAAAAACAGCGATTACTATTACACTTGGGGACAAACAGAAGAAACACAATTGCAATGTTGTTGGTGTTGATTCAAACACAACTGCGGTTGGAAGTCGAAATTCTCATCTCGCACTTTGCTGCCCTGAGCGTGAATGCTTCCCCGGCTGCATATGGCACTGCGCATTATCCGCCATCTCCTCAGCTTCACCCTGGCTCGTAACTTGTAAGTGAGGGGGGATGCAACAGCGCTGATCTCCGAACGAACACTGTCAGTTCCTCACCCAGGCGAGTTAAAGCCCAAGCATGAAGGACGCTATCCCCTCATTGTCACCGAGCCTTGACAACGGCTCGTTTTGACATTACAATCTGACCAAACGAACAAATATGTAGTTAGGAAAGTCTCCTCAATTTGGTTCAGAAGCCTTTTAAAATAAGTATCTAAGAGAGTGTTGTTACGCCCACCGACGAGCTCCAGCACCGCCGCATGAGCTCCACCAATTACCAATGCGCATTCCATACATGCTGGAGACTCATTGGGGCCATCCTCAACGAGATCAGGCCGGGCCTATCAGGCCAATTAGGGAACCTCGCACAGTATTTAAGCCCTGAGGAACCATTCCTCAGGGCTCAGACATTGAGTCACTAACCCTGTTTTGAGTTTGCCTCAGTTTCAGGTTCACAGAAGTATTTCTCAGCGTTTCTTAACCCTCAGTTTCCAGTTCCTCAGTCATCATTGCCACTACTCATCTCTTCATCACCTCAGACCTCGGCCTCTGCTCTGCCTGCTTCAGCTGCGCAGCTCCTGCCTCAGCCGTTTTCTCAGTCTCAGCTCTGTTTGTCCTCTTCAGCGCTGTCATCGAATGAATTCTTGATTGACGCATATCTTGGCTCTAATTTTCGCCGGGCTCGTTTCAACACCTTGTCGGGGCCGACGTAACAAGTGTGAAACTAGACATGGACTCACCATCCGGACTGCTCCACCCTTCCCACGGTTCTTCGTCAGCGTCAGCACTCTCACTTTATCAGCGCCGCATTTCCTCGTGTAATTTAAAGCCACCTCAAAGAGAAAGAAAACCAACTGTGAAATAAGGGTCTACTGTTAAAGCACACACTGACCCATCAAATGACAATCAATATGTTTCCTAATTTATTCTAGCTCTATTTGTACAGAGAAGAATACTGACGGGGGGAAAATATGTTTATGTACATTAAAAAAAAATATTTATATATTTTTATAGCTATTGTATAGCAAATTTATAGCCATTTAAGTTTAATTTAAAAATACATTTGAAGTGGCAGATTAAAACTGAATGCATTACATTTTACAGCAACAGGGACTTGATGTGTACACCACGCACGCAATCCATGCATACAAAAGTATCGTCGGCAAGTCACGCCCACAAAAAGATGTTCCTACCTCGGTGGTTTTATCTTTACTGCCATCATCGACAATTATCACTTCATAAGTAAAGGAACGCTGCCGCTTCTGCAAAAGAAACGTTTGCAGTTGAATTGACAAAGGATGGAGAAGAAAGAAACTGGAATATCAGCGCCACCTAGTGGTTATTTATGTCTAGTGCGCATTCTGTTCTAATGATCTATTTTCTATAACCTAAAGCAGCTGAACCCTCAAGAAGAATCTGTAACTCTAAAAAACTGGGTTATTCCTCCCTGTAGTAGTGAATCAGATTTCGAAGAATATGCTCTCAGGCCAGCTTAACAGCCCATTTTCCTTTATTATATGTTCAGCACAAATGTGTTCTAATATGTGATATAAATATACATGACTCAAAACTTTTTTTAAAACAAAAATAAATCATATTTCACTTTCAACCATTGTTACACAGTATAAGAACATTTGGTGAGTTATAGTCAGAAATTGTCTCAATGATTGAAAATGCATATATACAGTAGACAAGATACCTGTCTGTTTTCCAAATACTCCAAAGCCTCATTCATCATCAAAGGCACTGAAAGGAGAGTGTGACAACACAGTCACTTGTTTTTCAACAGTACGGTTCTGTATAACCGAGAATGCGATAGCTGTGCATCTGACAAACTTTGTAAAAAAAAAACATTTTAAAATTATTTTTTTGTAACAGGTAAGGCAGGTAAAAAGCACTGTGAAACTCCATTTTCTAGCTGTTTCTTGTAATTCAGGGTTGCTGGGGAGCCAGAGCCTATCCCGGCAAGAAACAGGCACAAGGCAGGGTACATCCTGGAATGGATGCCAGTCCCTCGCAGGGCAGACATATACAAACACAGACACTACAAAATTACACCAGAGCCACATTTCCCAGAATTCAATTAACAAACCGGTATGTTTTTGGACTGTGGGAAATAACTGGAGGACATGGCTGAAACCCAAGTGAACATGGAGAGAACCTACAAAACTCCACACAAATAGCACCCCAGGTCTGGAACTGGATCCAGGACCCAATGCTGTGAGGCAGCAAGGTTAACCACTGTGCCAACATGTCACCTGCACTGGTAAAATTATTAATGCAATGCTGTCAAGCTTCTAAATGAATTACATCAAAATTTTTGGCATTGCTTTAAAACAAAGCAGGGTTACTTCATTGCTTCTCAGACTTATTCTGCTGTAAGGAATGTGGAGGGTGAAAATGAAGTTATTTTATATCTCAAACTACAGTGGCTGAGATACAATATATGAAATTTAACAGTGTAAGATGGTTACAGCTCTTTAAAATCTGGCAGACTTAATACTTAATTCTAAATTAAAACAGCTCAGTATCATTTAATTGACTAGAACTGCACCTTTTTCCAAACCATAGATTCAACATGTTTGCATCATTACAAAAGAAAGACAGCAATTAATCTTTAAACCTGGACAAACTACAGACACTGAAGTCTGTGCTGAAGCGTTCTTGAGGAAGAAAACTTACATCTCTGCTCTTCATTGTATGAGGGCACTATCACTGAGAGGTCTTTGGAATGGGGGTCGTGGAGACTTGGAAAAGCTTCTTTTTTCCCTTCATTAGTCAGGAAAGTTTTTTCCTTCTCGTGACGTTTCAGGTCAACAATTTTAGACGCACTAAAATGTGCTACTAATAACACCTGCAGAGGAGGAAGGAACAGTCATTCACCCACTCGTCAACCTTCCCAGTAATGTACAGTAAGAGTTACAAGGGTCATCCCATGACCGTGAAATGCACACAAATGAATACTAACAACACAGGAGAATCCTGTACGTGAAGGGTACATTGTGGGTGGAAACTTATTCTAATAATAATAATAATAAGGGACAAGTAATAGGTTTATTCCGTGCTGAAAAAAAGAAGAAAGAGAACACAACGTTTCGGCAGTGGAGCCTTCTTCAGGTGGCGGTAGAGGAACACACACACACCACACCTGAAGAAGGCTCCACGGCCAAAACGTTGTGTTCTCTTTCTTCTTTTTTTCAGCATGGAATAAACCTATTACTTGTTTCTTTGCAGCCTACGCATTTTGACGCAGCTACCCACCTGAACTACATAATAATAATAATAATAATAATAGTATCACTTTATTAACCCTTTACAATTTCTTGCATTAGGAATTGTCTGTTTGCATACCCCAGCTTGCTCTCCATGAGACACACAGACAGGGAGAGAGCCTGGGGTCAGAGCGCAGGGTCTGCCATTGTAAAGCACCCCTGGAGCAGTTGGGGTTAAGGGCCTTGCTCAGGGGCCCAATGGAGTAGGATTCCTCTGCCGGCTGTGGGATTTGAACCGGCAGCCATCCAGCCACAGGCACAGATCCTTAGCCACAGAGCCACCGCTCCGCCAGATACTACTCACTCAAATTTTCACTTTATTAATTATCTCAAACAACAACTTAAACCAAACACTAGAGAGACTCTAGCGTGGGAAAAGCTATCAATAGTGTCACCAACTCGGTATGCAGTGGAAATAAAGAAAAATCGCTTCCCACTTGTCGTGCGATGTCAATTAAAATAAGTAAATTACAGTTGTAACCTTGGTTTTCCCAAGTAAAGCAAAGCAAAAGTAAAGCAAGATCTCATTTTGAAACTTGCAACTACTGTACTTTGAGGGGGACAAGATGTTCTTATCCCGGCATTATTGAAAATTTGCAACAGCGCTGTTTTGCCTCTAAAAGGCCTTGATCAAGAAAACAAAACAAAGCCCTTGTTTGTTTCAATATTCGAAAAAGTGCTTAATAAATGTGCAACTCATGAAAGTGCACATACCAGTATAATCTGATTGTACATAAAGGGAGGGGTGCCCAACTGAAATGTGAGTTTTGTTATAGCAAGCCCCAAGTAAAAATATTCCATGGCATTTAAATTTAACAACCATTCTACAAAGCAGACTGGAAAGCTTTTGTTTCCCAGCATGTAGCAGAGAGGTGGGCAGTCCTACTCCCAGTGGCTTGGTGTGTCTGCAGGTTCTCTTTCTGATTTCAGCCTAAATCAGCTGAATTTAACAGCTCCTCCCAGATTTTCTTATGTTGGTCCTTCATTGAGATCTAGAAAACTTGCAATTACACAGGTACCCCAGAAATTCCCAATTTAGGGTACAACAATGCCCTGGTACTTGGGATCCCTGAAGAAAATACTGGTGATCAGGAGATTATAAAAAGCGTACTGTGCAATGACATTAGAGCACCTATATTAACATTTAGCCTGTAAAGAACACATTTATCTCACTGCTTTGCATCCAGAGTTACATGAAGTTAAAAAAAACCCATTTACATTAGCGCTAAAACCATGTTAAGTATAAAGCTGCTTGCTCATAGTTTGCAATTGTCCCTGGCACCTCTGTGAGACCAGGAACTGTTGAATGAATGAATCACAAGCAGGTAATTGTGTCACGGATGGCGTTTTATTTTCAGATCCAAGAGTAACACAAATAAGTCCAAATATTCCAAATACGTTAAGGGGAAAGAATACAGAATTAGCCTAAATGTTTTAACAGTTTTAATATTATTCCTTGGAGAAAGATGTGGACAACAATACTTAGACACAACCATTTTAAAACCAATAAAATGTAGTTACTGGTACTGTATAGTTCTTGTAAGTTAAATGCCACTAATGTGCAAGGAGATCAGAAACAGTGGACTGGTTTCAAATTTACTCAAGAATAGTGTGTCTTCGAGGTAACACATCAGCATACAAGTGCTGTAAATAAAAATATAATTTACCGTAAACGTAAATCGCGATAATTCATACGCATTTGTACTGCCCATGATAACATCGACTTAAAATGATATACATGTACATATCAATATCCATGCATACTTACCAAAATTAAACAAATCAGGGCTACAGCAGCAAAAGCTAGAACGATTTCACATAAACAGCAATCCATTTTCCATTCCAGGGCCTACAGAAAGACATGAACCGTATTCCCCCAAAACTAAAAATGCTAGTACATCGAACCAATCAACTATTTTTTTCCCGCAATACCATTTTTTTTACACGTAGCTACAACTGCCCTCACTGACATACACTGACGCGGAAGTGTTTCCCACTTCCCAAGTGTTAAGCACACATCATCATAATCCAAGAGGGCATCGAATACACATGGGTAAGGTAAATACGACTGCGGCCTCTACCGGTTTGGAGCTGGCTCTCATGCTAATACATTTTAAAATTCAAAACGTAAATATCGATCTGTCTCGAACATACTAACATTATACAATTATGAGTACTATAAATTGCAAAACATCAAGATGCGTCCCCCCCCCCCCACATATCACATTTACCTCATTCATCACGCGAATGATATTTTCCTCTTTTCACGTTACGTGCAGCTAATTAAAAAAGGCTTCGTTTTTTTAACCCGTATAAAGTAAAATAAAGCAAAAATATAGAAATTCAAAGTACATAAAACGCGAATCTGTTGCGAGCTAATCTTTGGTATATTCACCCCGCCCACCCGTTTCACGTGGTGCACCACGGAAGCAGCATGGCGGCAGGTTACAAGTAGGTGAATTTAAATTCCCCCATCGTATGAAAAGTTAATTTCAACCACTCAGTGGAGATGAGGAATACCATTGGATTGTTTTCAGGCACCGAACATCGTGATTTCTGATAAGATCGCTGTATTTCCACTGCTGAAACCGGGACTGTAGATAATTTACGTTTGGAACGTTATACGCATATATCGTATTAATTCATAACTAATCCGCGTTGTGAAATTATTTAACCAATTGATAAGTACAGGGAGTCGCTCCATTCGTGTCTTTAACAGGAGTTTTCCATTTATGAACCATTCATTTAATGTGGTCATTCGTAGTGTTCCAAATTCAAATGAACAGCCTGTCTATAATGTAGCATTACTGTATGTTGCTTTAATGCAAGATCGAGCCGCACACGTATGGTACATCGTTTTTACTTTCCCGGCAGATTATTTTTGCGTTGTGAAGTCTTGACAGAAGGGAAAATGTAAGAGAAAATGAGATTTGCTTCTCTTTAAAATGTAACTTCTTTCCTCTTTCAGAACTGCAGACCCTCTGGAGTACCACAGAAGCTTTTTGGTATGTTTTGGTTGTCTAACTGTATTTCGTAGTCTCAACACACAATTTACTACGTGTAGATGTAAGTTACTGTCAGGAGTAAATTGCTTCCTGTATAGGTTCATTCATACCATGACAGTAATGCCAATTTTTTAAAGCCATTATTGAAATACAGAAGTAATGATCAACGCGAATGACAATACATTGTGTACTGGTGAGACCGGAGATCTTCCGGTAAATTAATGCATTCATTTTTAAATGGTCTTAAAAGGGTTCCATGTTTTGAAGGATCACTTTGATAATTAAACATTAGCTTGAGAGACTTGCACTGGAAGTGTAATGATTGCTCACAACTGAGTTAAGCGTCAGGGTTAAGATGAAGAGTTGTCAAATGAAACAGTTTTTCTAGAAGTTCTGCGAATTTAAGTGATTTGGATTGTTCGACCCCATTAGAAAGAGAACTGCAGGCCTGACGGACGAGAGCTTGGTGAATTCCGAACCACCACATTGAACATCGGTGAGCATTCACAGTTCTTGATATACTGTAAGGCTCTGTGCCATTGAAGTTAAACGGCAAATAGTATACAGTCTCTTTGCTTTAAATTAGCATCTCTATTCAGTAACTTCTCAAACACACCAAGGTGTAAAAAAGATTTGAATCCTCTACTCATGCTGATGAGGCATTGTACCAGAATGGTCACTGACTTTAGTTTCATTACTGCTCTAAAGAAGTTGTTTTGTAGATGACTAATGTATCTTAATGCGCTTCGTTAGGTTCTGTTTCAACGGCTGATGGCTCTGCCTTAGTGAAGATAGGGAATACCACCATCATCTGTGGTATTAAAGCGGTAAGGCCAGCCACACTTCTATTACTGTACACCTGTGAGAACAATAACACAGCTGTCCATTAGTGTCCACCAAAATCTCTGTTGTTGCATGTTAGTGTTAAATACAAGTAGAGTGTTATTCTATAATATTCTTAGAGGTACACTGGTTTCCACTATTTTAAACAATGTTCATCAAGCTGACTATTCACTGATTAAAGATCCCTTGACACTTTTTGAAAAAGTATGGGGATTAACCCCAGGTGCACTGTCTAAATTCCCCTCTGGATTTGGCCTTTTTAATAGTTCCTGTTAATGTGATGGGTGAAGTGGTTAATCACTTTTCCCCTTGATCTGCTGTATTGTCAGGCCGCTGGTGCATACTGACTGCCAAGTCACCCAGGCAAGTATTTTAGTAAAGGGAATATTAATTATAGACTATTTCTCTTGGTGTGACAGAGGGATTGGAAAAGGAGAATTTGTAAGTAGGATCCATTTCACCCTGATTTTTGTCCCCACCCCTTTTCTGTTGCAGGAACTTACAGCTCCACCAGTAGATGCACCAAATAAAGGTTACATAGGTAGGGCATATATCAAGAAAATAATTTCTTATGGTGTATGGACATAGAATAACCTTCCTTCTGCAGGTGATGTGGCACAAGTAAATCTTACAGCACGCTTGTTTCGTGTTTGTTTCAGTTCCCAATGTCGATCTGCCGCCCCTCTGTTCCTCTCGGTTTCGCCCTGGTCCTCCAGGAGAACAAGCCCAGGCAGCCAGTCAGTTTATCGCAGATGTCATTGAAAGGTATTCAGCCCCAGAGCAGCATTTATACCAAAGTTACCCCGTCCTTGTTCGGCATAGCAGCAGTCCAGTAGGTTTTCTGGATCACTTTTGAATGAAGAATGTATAATGCCATGGGAAAATGTCCCACTTACCCAGACCACTTGGTTAAATGTGAGTAATTTAGACCCTTAAGAATAAAGAAAACTGAAAGTCAGTCCACAGTTTTATATTTGCTTTAAGTAATCAGAAATAGTTAATTAAGGCTGATCTTTGCCTCTGTAGGATTAGGATGGACCACACCTGATCTATAGAAATCAGCTTGAAGACACAGTCTCTTAAGACTTTTCCAGTTGTCTTGCACTGTTGAACTACTCAAAACTAAACTATTCTCCGTTTCTCAAGTTCTGTTGTCTGATCACACTTTATCTATATAAACATATTTTGGTTTCTTTATAGTTCACAGGTAATACGACGAGAAGACATTTGTATTGAGAAAGGAAAGGTGGGTTTTCTCTTGATCTCCAGCTATTAACAATGTTTTAAAAGTAATTACTTAAGACTTCTTCACACTTTTTTAAACCTCAGCTTATATTTATTATAATTTGCAGTGTATATATTTTTTTCTGTAATGTAATTTGCAGCTTTCTGTATTTTAGCTCTGCTGGGTCCTGTACTGTGACATTATGTGTCTTGACTACGATGGCAATATTCTGGATGCCTGTATTATAGCCCTGATAGCAGCTCTTAAAAATGGTATGTATAACAGTTATTTTAATGAAAAACTTAAGCAGTTTAAATAAGCAGTTATTTAAAATTATTGATGAGAGCATATTTACAAAGCAAAGGAAACAGGGCTAATGTAGTTGCATATAAAATGCTATTACCAAACAATTATAACAGCCCTTTAACACTTCTTCAGATGACAATGTATGCATCTAGCTTGTGTTGGAATTACCTGCTTTATAATATCTTACAACCTTTTGATAGTATTTAAATACAATATAATGCACCTATATTATAAGCTGTTTTTTAAGAAAACAGTTGTAGATTTTTTGGATTAAGGGAATAATTGAAGTACTTAAAAGGATACATAAACTATATTCAAAGTTTTAGAACTTAAACTAATTCTGAATATTTTAATAACTACATTTGTATATGTAATCTGCAAAAATAAATGCTCAGTTTCTTAATTTCTGAATTTGATACCTGTTTTGTCTCCAAGTTCAATTACCAGAAGTCAACATAAACACAGAAACAGAGCTCGCAGAAGTAAATATGAAACAGAAGAAACATTTAAACATTACTAAACACCCAGTTGGATCTTCATTTGCTGTATTTGATGAGTAAGTTACTAAGTCAAGTAGCATAACTTCTTAAGTTTTGTGGGAGATAATAGTTTTACTTTTTTGCATAATTATATGTCCACGTAGTATTCAGTGTGATGAATGACTTAATCAAACATGCACACATGGTGGCACCAGAGTAACTGAAGACTCCTGAACTGAGGCTGATTAATAATGGGAAGTAAATTGGGTTTATGTGGTTATTTAACCAAAGTTGGCAAAAATGAGAAATACTGAGAATAAATCCTTGGGAGTTAATAATGCAACCATTTTGTTGGGAAACTCTTTTACTCATCTATTTATTTTTTAAAAAAGAGTATCTGTTTCTTACCTGAGGTTAAAATTGGTTGCTCAATACTGACTGAAAGATTAGTATCGAATTTAAAAATCAAACTGTTGGTCATATTGCAGACAATAGTTACAGGCATGTTTTCAGTTGGGCAAAATCAGCAGTTAGCTGACTGCCCCCCTCTTCTGGTGTTAGCACCATTATCATTGTAGATCCGACAGCTGAAGAGGAGGAGTTGTCAACAGGCATGATCACAGTCGTTACAGATGAGAATGAAAAGCTCTGTGCAGTCCACAAACCAGGTAAGTACACAATGAAGAAATTACCTCCGTACAGCGCTGTAGGTTTTCAGTACTTTGCGCAGTTATAACTATCAGACACTAGATTTAGTTCACTTGAAAAATCAATACTACCCATTCTTTGATAACTGCACTTGTTACTATCTCCAACATTCCTAATAGCCAGTAATAGGTGACTGTGCAGCTTCATGCTGTCCTGACATTTCATTCACAAATCTCAATCTGGATAGTACAGGTCTTACGTCCCTTCAGGTATTGTTGTGAACTGTAAAGCCTGCTTCCACACAGTTTGCACATAGGTATTAATGAAGTTGCATGTGAAACAATAGCACTTGATGAAATGCCCTGTCGTTCCACATTTATCCCCACCTTTCAAGGCGGAACTGCGTTATCAGGGGAAAAACTTCAAGACTGCATCAGTCGAGCCATAACAAGAAACCGAGAAGTGAGCAAGCTGATTAACGAAGTGATGCAAAGTGCGAAGCTCAAGTAAAGAAATGAATTCATTCTGATTTTTTTTTCTACAAGGTGTATTTTCATGTTAATATTATTTTTTACCACAATAAAACAGCTGGAAAAGAGCTTTTATAAAATTCTGCATAATTGATCAGAAGTGTCTCTGCACTTGTTTATATTACACACTCCAGATGACCACAACACTCACAATAGTAGGCTTAAAAAGATTAACAAAATGTGTGCACATAATGATGTTCTTCCGACGAAGAGGCAGCCACTTCCAAGCCCTATGAGTGAACTAAAAAAAGTCCCTTGAACAAAGTCCCATTTTTATGTTTCAAGAGGAAAAATAGATGCCTTACAGTCCGAGACAAAACGACAACTGTCTTCTTTGTAAAAATGTCACAATTTCATTAATATAAATATCCCTTCAGGGGTTCTTGGCAAATAAATTGAAAGTATTATCCCTTCAGGCCTTTTTCTTGAATGACCTTATTAAAATCATCAATGAAGGAAGTACACGGTGCAGATTATTAAGCCTCGAGGGTAATGTTCTTTCACAGCAAATTGAAGGCTACTAAAAAATCCGTTGTAATCTTCTGACATCATGATGATTTGCTAATACAGATGCGCAACTTCCTGAGATCGTGCTGTACAGCAGTGTCTTTCAAAACCCTTGCATGATTAAAAAAAAAACCCCAAGACGCGTGCAGCAAGGAAAGCGTTATTTTCCTGGCAGGGCCCGTCATGATTTTGGCCGAGTTTGCCCGCTGCGTTTCCTTTTACTTTTTGGTTGGCTGTCTGAATGTTGTTGAAGGTGTGCTGCCTGTGTTGCTGCCGCCATAGCCATTTGTTGGCGCATTTGGTGCTGCAAGAATCGCAACTGAATATGAAGAGAAAAAGAAGAAGAAAAAGGATTGTGTCATGGTGACGTCTGTAGGAGAACAGGCTTCTCGGTGCAGGACAAATCCAAGCATGATTGCAAATGAATGGATTAGTAAGTACGCTCAGGTGAGGCTCATAACAAACAAAGCAGTTAAATAGGTGTGTGGAGAAAAGATATCCGCACTCTCAGACAGTGAACACAGTCAAGCAGCACCAGTGGCACAGAAATCTGCAAAGAGTACCTAAGCGGGGTTTTGAAGTTCCGCTGTGACGAGTATTTTTTCCATTTCTAATGCTTCTTTGCCTGTACTTTTGGGGTGCAGAGATGGCAGTAAGTCAGCAACTTCAACCAGCATTTGCATTATGTTTGGCAGGGGAGGGGAGCTTTTGACCTTTGTTACGGGTTTAATTGCAGCTTAGAAGAGAAAATAAGCTAACATAAACAGAGAGATCATGCATGTAAAAGAAATGGCTTAACATGTTCTGGCAAAAACACAGCTTGATTGTAAATGTACTTGATTCTAAAACGCTAAACAGTGTTTTGTTGTTTTCCCAATGCCAATGATGTAAACCAACTTTGCAACATAACTGATCACTAGTTTCTTCTGAAGCAAATAATTGGATGGGAATTTACTTATGAAATTAAAGGAAAGGGGAAAAGAAGTTGTCAGTATGTTAAGATGTGCCACAAGCACTCCTTGAATGCTGGTTAAAAAAAAAACAACAACAAAGAAACGATGGCATGGCTTGAATGTTAGGGAAATTCAGTGCTCCAATTTGATATCAGCCTTCCTGATGTTTTCCCCAAACATTTTTTTGTCCCAGAACTTTATAAAAACAAAACATGGGTGGCACCTAGTTTTCATTTTGGAACTCTGATTACATTTTTGGCCCCGGGGACTGTCCCTCGCCTGTTTGGAGCCTAGAATTTTATAAGACTGGATGAAATCGATAGCGAAGTTGCTGGATTACTTGTATCTGTTGCTGGTGGTGCTGCTGCTGCTGTAACGCGTGCTGCTGCTGTTTCAAGGCAGAGGAGAGCTGGAGCCTCTGCTGGGGGAGGCTTTGCCCTGGTCTGTTCATGGCAGAGCCCAGCTGAGACAGAACTACGAGTGGGGAAGAGGGTCATGAGGCAGGTAAGGGACACAGCAGGGAGGAACAAGGAGAGTTTTGGGGGGTATCCGGAGCATGGGAGGAGGGGTGGGGGGGGTAACAAATCAAAACACAAGGAGAGTGTTGTAGAAAGGGGGAGGTCAGTAACGTTCACCTACTGTAAATGTTAAAAAAAAAAAATCCACATAACTATTTTTTCTGTTAATATCTAATCACATTAGTAAAGAAAACTATAGAACCATGAAGTGCCAAGACAGGAGATCCCTACGATTCAGCACTGCATGATAAGAAGAAATTTTTTTTTTTCAGTTGGGGTACCACAATGGTTATACCATGTTTTAGGGAGAATACTCAAGTGATAAAGTGCCTCCTGTTTTTTTATGCATTGCTTGACGGTAATTCTTTTTAGCAACTTGTTTCTAGGCTGGATACCACCTGGACACTTGGCACTCCATGGCTGATGTCGGTTTCTCATGAAAAAGAAATGACAATGATTTTACACATGCACGTGATCTAGGATTTGCTGATCTGCGTACTGCCATAAACACACTGAGAAACTATGTGAGGGGGCACGGCGGCTGCTTGGATCAGGGTGTAGTGAGGAAAGGGTAGGGGAAGACCTCAGGTGTCACCGAGTATTCAAGGGATACTGAAAATGGACAATGACACAAGGGCTGTGTAATTTAAGAAGGCAGGTATTTGCAAACGCTCAGCCAGTAGAAGGATAGTGTATTGACTCATACCTGCTGCCTGTGGAGACATGAAGCCACTGACTCCTGCAAGGTTTATGACTGCAGTTTGCTGGCCAGTTAGACCTTGGTCCTGACTAGATGGTCCTTGATCAGTAGCCTGATGGGGGTAAAGAAATTAAATGTACAAATTAGACCTAATCATAAGTGTGGGTATTGCACTTTAAACTTTCTTGATCATTACTTGGAGAGATCCAAGTAGCCAGAAATACGTTGCGCAATGAAGCAACAAGATCTCATTACATCCAAGAATTACTGAGAAGTTGAGATCTTAATTCATTATTTCCAGAAAGAAGCCTCTGAATTGGCTTTGACAAAACAATTAGGTGGCTTCTTCCAGAGTGCCAAACCCTTTTTTTACAGTCTAAGTGTAACAATGTCTTTACATTATTGTTTAAATGATTAATAATATTATAATTCAAATATTATTTTGTTATTATTTTGTCAACTTTGATACTTCTGACATACCTCTTGAACACTTTTTTCAGCACAACAATATTTTTAAGAAAAAACACCAAAACATTGGGAAATTAAAACAAAAATATGACGAAGATCCATAAACTGAAATATTTCCAAGAAAAATATATCATAATTATCCTTTGCATGCCAACCTCTGAGCTAACTTGAGTAAGTGGAAAGATTTTTGAGCTGATTGTGTTTGTATGGTGGAGATATAACAGATTACTTAATGATGCCCTTGTATATCAATCATTGGTAAAAAAAAATGACTACTGTCAGAAACACTTATTTCTATGCTGGATCTATTTCGGTGCTGTTTCATAGAGAGCTCCGCTGCGGTGGAACGCAGCCTTACGAGAGGTTATCTGTGTCTGTGTGTAAAGGAAAGCCCACCTGTTCCCCGGGCTGCTGGGGGCTGGATGTGGCTGACTGGCTGGACTGCTGCTGAGGGGAGAACTGGGAGATCTGCTGCTGCTGCAGGGAATTAAAGATCAGTGGCCCTGCAGGGATCTGGGATTGGAAGAGCAAAAACGTTGAAAATGCAAGACGCACGCGTATCAGTTTCGTATATGTGCGTTTCTTATGGCAACTAAACTTGGAATTTTATACCACATATAAGCCAGGAATTCCAAACAAATAAGTCTGGGATCTTAAGCCAAGCATTTACTGTAGTTTTCTGCTCAGACGTTCACATAAGCTATTCACATTAATTTCCAGATCTCCACTTTAACGTTTTATAATTCTCCTCAAACACAAGAAGCAGAGAGCTCAAACAAATATTTTTTTGCAACAATTACCCAGTATTCTAGGTCCCTGACCTGTAGTAGGAAGAGAAATAGCAATCACCAACTTAATGGTCCCTTAATGGTTTTCTTGTGAAGAACAAAAATATTGAATACAGCCCACCACACGAAACAAGTACACTGTGAGCTGTTTTCAGTCCAGCTTGGAACTGTTGCTGTATTTGAAGTCTCCTCTAACTCTGGTCTAAACTTGTGACAATAGGAGACAGCAAACATATTTCTTAATTAATATATCTTACGATCATCAACATACATAGGAACAAGTAATAGGTTTATTCCATGCTGAAAAGAGAAGAAAGAAAAAACAACGTTTTTTCGTTGTGTTTTCTTTCTTCTCTTTTCAGCATGGAATAAACCTATTACTTGTTCCTGTGCAGCCTACGCATGCTGATGCAGCTACCCACCTGAACTATCATAATACATCAACTCATTAAGTGTTATAAACTTATCAATATGTGTGCAGACCAAACTGCACATCTGCATGAAAAGACATTAACTTTATGGAATAAAAGGAAATTAAATAAAGCAGTAGCAGCCTGTTAGAAAACCTAACTAGTTGTGGTCAACAAGTGGGCATATATTAGCGAGTTCTGAAACAGTAGCACTTGCTCTCTAACCTAAGGTAATTAAGCAATGCTTTGGTTTTGCTGCTTCTTATGTAGTATTACTCCCTGCTGTTCATGTCCATCTGTTTGGTGAAGGTTGCAAAAACTGTTAGAAAAAAAATGAATTCTGCATCTTACCTGGAGAAGATTCAGGGGCCGGAGACCTGTGAAAATTAAATAAAAACCCAGTGGTCACTTATTTGGGAAAAAAAGGTAAATCACAACTGCAAAGCACTTCACCTTTGCTCTAGGCAACTGCACCTCTTTTGCTTCATAGAAAGCAAAAACAAATACAGAGCAAGTTGTGTAATTTATGAATTACACAATGAGTCAGTGTAATCAAAGGCTAATGCTGTCGTTATCTGTATACAGATATACGGATGTACTATTATTGAACATTGAATTGTTTCCACACTTCTGTTGGTCTTCCAGTCTGTGATAGACTGTTCACATTTAATACGGGCATAACTACTACTATACTATAGTAATAGCTATACTAATACTATAATACGTTCATGGCTTCATAGAATTAATATTCCAAGCTTGCTCAGAGTGAAGGCTGAGCTCCATGTCCCATATGTCTCTAGTTCTTTCCTGGGTCCCATCATTGAGTCTTCCTGACTCGCCTGCAGGCTTGCAGGGATGCCAGTGAAGGACATACAAGAACGGCTGCAAATGAAGGGAGGCCATTTGGCCCATGTAGCTTGTTTGGTAGTTAGATTTTAATTGATCCATGGATCTCATCCAGCCTTTCCTGGGTTGACTTTGTCGATGGCCTTGAGGATTTTGTATACTTCAATACAGGTCCCGCACAGTTGTTTGTGTTCAAAGGCTATAAAAAGCTTCAGCTCCTCAATGCTGCTCTTCCGATCGCAGCTAACTCCTTGCTGAAGTACTGGGGACCTTGCGATGTCAAATGACAAATTGCTCTGCAGGCGTTCACACCCGAGAGGCGTGCCTAAACCGCTCAATCTCTTCAGAGCAAGTACAGGAGCAGTCGCTGTTGAACCAAGGCTTAAAACAACCGGTGATTCCAAACCCATGGTATCAGAAGATAAGATTTCACATGGGTCATGATCGCGTCTTCCAGAATAGTCCCACTTGCTCAGCCGAAAGCTTAGGCCACAAGATAACGCTTAACCGTGCAGCAGGGAAGGTCTGCAGAAACGTGGCGCTTACCTGCTTGGGCTGCCGACTGCATGGCAGCTGGCAGAGCTCCTGGTACCAGCCCTCCTGGAGGCAGGATGCCGCTCAGGTTGATGCCAGCAGAAGTAATGGCGCCAGGGCTGCAGCCCAGCATGGAGTTGGAGCCACTCATCAACGTCTGAGGACCACTGTTCTCACACAGCCAGACGGGGTAGCAGAAAAAAAGAACCTGATCAGTGTGCTGTCGGCTGCATATGCAAGCGTGCATTGTGGCACGGAAGGTAAATCTGAGTTATTTGCTGCTTGATTAATCCAGAAGTGCTTAAACATACCAAAGATGTTTACCCGATAAAACACATGTAGCATGCAAAAGAACAAAAATTTACGTTTGTTAACATTTACAAGACTAACTTTGAAATCGATTCCCATGTGATGAAGCATGCAAAGGCTTTTCTGTAACATTGCGAGGGTTATGATGCGTCATAGATTATTGTTTTTTAGTCCTGTTTATACAATTTCACATTTCAGCTTTTGCATCTGTAGGCAATCAAAAAAGCTATACAGATAACAAAAAATATATAGTTTTCAGCCCAATACACTGCCTACCTATGTTAAAAAGTTAGGAATCAATTTTGTTTTATAAACAATGGAAGGCGTTTTATCACGTGACCCTTCCTAAAAAGACTTAGAAGTAAATCAATTTCAAGATGTAAGAGAAAAAGGGGTCAAAACAGATGAATTCCTTTCGGAAGGGCAGAAGAGGAGAAGGAAGATCCTTACCACACCGAGCCGACGACATTAATGAAGTTGAGGCCGGCAGGGTTGGTCATCACTTGAGAGGTGGAGGTGCCGCCCGTAGTTATGGACGTGACCATGGTGGACAGAGGAATGGTCATGACTGGCAAGGCCTGGCTCAGAGCCATCTGCTGCTGGGCAAAGGGGGCGAGCAGGGCTGGCTGGGGTGTCATAGCCGAGTCCTGGGGCGTGGGGGTTGCGGAGGGGGTGACAGTAGGGGTCGAGGTCTGGATGTCTGGAGGGTGTGGAGTAGAGCACGGGGTGTTGGTGGGGGTTGGTGTGGATGGTTTGGGAGTCCCTGATCCTAGAAGTTTAAAATAATATGAATAACAATAAGAATCATCATGCACATAGACTCAGAAAAAAACACTGAGGAGCTGTTGGTACAGTACAGTGGTTGTTTTTTTAGAAAGTTTGTTCGGTAGCTATTGGATTACTGTCACCAGAAGCCGTCACACACAGGAAGGGTGAGTAGTGAAATTTAGACGTCATTCTCGACATGAAGAACTGACCACAATCTCAGAAATAAAGCAGATTTGTCCATGGCAAGAAGGTTGCTATGCACAATTGCTGATATAATTCTTTTTCATGATTTGAAAAGCACTAGCAGTGTTGTTTTTGACATGGCAGAAAGCAGCTATCAGGTCACCTCGCAACATATAGTGGGCTGTGGAACCTCTGGAGCTCGTTAGGACTGTACTGAGGTAAGCGCTCCTGTTTCAAACGTTTCCTGTATCGATCAGGCCCAGAACTGCCTGTGTGGAACTCTGGAGTCAGCGGGTTGTGAACTCACTCTGTGATGAGCCGACTGGAGAGAGGGCTGCGGGGGACAGCAGACTGGCTTGGTTCAGCTCCAGGGAGTGTTTCCGGGACAGAGACTGGGTCTTAGAGGGAGGGGGAGTCGGGGATTTGATGTGCCCGCTTGATGGCTGAGAGATGTAAGGGTTACCTTTGGAAGAGTCAGAAAACACACTTATTTTTCTATCCTCCCTGAAAACAAAGACATTTATCCTTGATTTCTTATTGCTCATAGATCGCACTATATGATTCTAAACATGTTAAATGTTTTACCTGTATTATATAGCTAGGCAGTATACATAAATATATTGTAATATATAAAATATATTTTAATAAATAAAAGCACAATATAACATTTAAAATCCTAGATAACCATTTTCTTAAATATGTTTCAGTTACACATAGACTGTGTGCTTATACTAAGGCAGCAAGAGTGCTTTTTTGTTGCATACGTTGTTTCAAACATTTTGAACTTGCAAAAAAAATGTCCAAAAAATAAAATACAGAACATCATCAACAAAATTTAAATCATTTTCCTAAGATGGTTTAGGCCTCCTAAGACTGCTGTAACTGAATTAGGCAATCATATTTCAAGGCGCAAGTTGACCACACACTGGCTTCTGCAGTCTACAGGAAGTACAGCCTTGGAACTATATGCCAGCAGCCATATCACCTTGCAGCTCACAACTGGCAACCCACTGAAGCTCAGCAGGTGTGAGCCTGGTCAGTACCTGGATAGGAAAAAGGAAAAACTAGGAAAAACTAAGGTTGCTGCTGGAAGAGGTGTTAGTGGGGCCAGCGGGGGGTGCTCACCCTGCAGTCTATGTGGGTCCTAATGTCCCAGTATAGTGAAGGGGATTTAAAAGGCACCGTCCTTCAGATGAGACATAAAACCAAGGTCCTGACTCTCTGTGGTCATTAAAAATCCCAGGGTGGTTCTCGAAAAGAATAGGGGTGTAACCCCGGTGTCCTGGCCCTCTCCATCGGCCCTTATCAACCATGGCCTCCTAATAATCCCCATCTATGAATTGGCTTCATTACTCTGTTCTCTCCTCTCCACTGATAGCTGATGCGTGGTGAGCGTTCTGGCGCACTATGGCTGCCATCCAGGTGGATGCTACACATCCATTGGTGGTGGTGGAGGGGAGTCCCCGTTACCTGTAAAGCGCTTTGAGTGGAGTGTCCAGAAAAGTGCAATATAAGTGTAAGCAATCATTATTAATTATTATTATTACCTATGGTGTTACCTGAGGAGCTGCTGCCTGAACATGACGGCAGTTTGATGGGAGGGGGTCTGTGTTTCACGCCTTTTCCCAACACAGAGGACTGAACCAATGGAGAAATTCCATCAGCCTGCTGTAAAAAACAGACACATCAGCAATAAATTGCTAGAGGCTGTACACCACCTGGAAGGACATTCAAAAATGCAAGTGACAATTACAAAAAAAAACATCTAAGAAAGGAAAAGTAAGACAAAACATAAGAACATACAAGTGAAGGGCAACCACTCAACCTTTCCACCATTCAATTAAGAGAATGCTTACTTACTAATGCTGAATTGCTTTCACTAAATTTGCACCAAATTTTCACTTACTCAGCAAGAATGACTATTCTGGTGTTCTGAATTGGCTACATATACTCTGAACACACTCTCACCTCCATTTCCTTCCCAGGAGAAAGCTGACTTTGGTTTCCAATGCCCACCGAATTATGAGACATCTTCACAGGACACTTGACATCTTTCTCATAAACATCTTTGTACTGGTTAACAAACCTGCAATGAATGTGAATGATTATATACAGCAGGAACATAAAACATGTCTTCATTACATCCAAATTAGATTACTACAATGATCTACTGTTGGATAGTCCAAATAGTGCCCAGTTTGTACTTCCAGAGCCATTGCTAGGATCCTAACTAAAAAATATGACCATATAATCACAGTATTGCCATCTTTACACTGACTCCAAGTAGTATATACAATTTTAAAGGTTTCCTAATTTCCTACTATATAAAGCTCTATAAGTTCTATCCCCCTTGAGTGAACATATAATCACTTAGAAACCTTGGATATACTCTCCAAGTCTCAGGAGCTTAAACTCCACAAAATTCTTAAAACAAACACAGAAGTTACAGTACTCACCTAAAGAGTAACTGAGAAAGAATCTACCATTGCATTTAAAGGCAGCCCCATCACTCTCAGCCTTTATATCAAAGCTAAACTTTTAGTCTTTACTATTCTTGTGTAGTCACATTTTTAACATAACTGATACATTCGGTGGATATGTGATGACAAAGTTGCATGTCTTCTTATTGATCACAATATATCTTCTATTACTCATATTAACACAGCGATCTGCCCCCTATACCTCAGTTCCTTCTTCAACTAATGGCACTGAGCAACCACTCTGACAGATGTGAAACTCTGGATGCAGAATGATGGACCCATTCGATTGTGGTGGTTTACTGGTCACAGCCTAGGACCTCCTCTACAACTAAGATATGTCAACTTTAAAACAGTCGGCAGACGTCCATCGTTGTACTAAATTAAATCATTCCAAGCAAGCTGCCACCAATTCTCATAATGTACTTATACTTGTGAACTCAGTCTTTGGCAATGCATCTCTAAGGACACTACACTAAATAAAAACACACTCAACAAATTCATTTAAAATAATCTTACCTTTCAGCATCTGTTCTTGAGCCAATTAGGAACCTAAGAAGGAAAGAAAAACATGTAAAACAGTTCCAAGTACTGAAAAATAACCTTTGGTTTGATAGATTTTCATTTTACTGTCTGTTGTGAATAAAAAAATACACCCAGTAATTCTTCTCTGGCATCATTTAAATGATAAACTTCACTTCTTTCTTTAAACAGCCTTAGGTTCTGCGTATAACTTGCATCCTTCTAATTTTTTTTTTATTTCAGTACTTTACAAATCTCATCCAAAACGTCCATGAGACATATGGATTATTAAAAATAAATGCAGTATTTCAGGCTTCAGGCACAAGCAGGTAAATGGTATTTTATGGCAGTTCAATTACAAAATCCCTCCAAGTAGTCAGTACATTCTGAAGGTGATGGCCAAGTGTCATGAAACCACACTTCTAAAGTCAAAATATATAGCCAAAGAACAATATATATATATGTATATAGTCAAAGTACAAAGTTAAAAAAAGGTACCAAGTCGGGGAAGGTCAAAGATGTAAAGGTGTCTGTCATCTATTAAGAGTCTGTCTCATTAAATCAATGCAAGCAGAGTTGGTCTTTTTGATAAAAAGCTGACTGACCCTGTAAGGTGTCCAACCTAAAGATATTCTCACGCACGTGTGCACTCGCACACCCTCACACACTTACGGAGGATGACTAAGATGCAGACCACTCCCTTCGTCCTCACTCCTGGAATCCTTGGCTGTTTGAATCTTTCCATATATGAGAGGGTCACCCACAGACTGATAGATAGTGAGTTTTGTCTTCTCAACCTGATTGCTCACTTCACATTCAAAAATGTAATCATCCTTAAGTTCCTGCAAAAAGAAACCACTGCATGAAATCTTTATGTCAAAATATGAAGCCTTCACATATGAATTTATATATATATAGTAGACAGCATACACTTTGTGCTCTGCGATAATTAAGTCAATAATAATACTTATGTACTGCATAATAATACTTACATGTGCTGGCCAGACAGTAGGCTGAGAGTCCTCAAGCTTGATTGATTTCTCCACAACTGCGTATTTCTCCACCTAAAACAAAAAAAAAATCACATACTGGTCCACACTATTGTCCATGAATTCCTCCAGTTTCCTAAAGACATTTTTTTATTAATAATAATATTTAAAATGTACATCATTCTGCCTGACAAGAAAAGAAAATGCAGGAATAGTTAACAGGAGGCCGATATTAGGTATCCAAAAATATTCGCTTATTTTTTGCTTAATTACACCTTTAATCATTTAGTGACATTTTAATATTCAGCACACGGTACAGAAGCAGTTTCTTCTGCCAAAAACGCACTTAATTTAGTCACTGAGTAAGGGATTTTCCACTTATCCTGCACCTCATAAATTTTGTGAAAGTGCCTTTATCTTGATATAGCCATTTAAGGTCACAGTGGGAGCACTGAAAAGGGGTCCAAGGGTTCACACACGAAGAAAGTATAGAAGAATTTTGGTGCCTTGATTGTTCATTGCTAATATAGAAAGACAATCGTGGATGTATGAAGTAAATACTTGACTTAATCCTGACTGAGTAGGTAGACTAGAGCATGGAGGAACTGATAGGACCATCATTTGCAGTCCACCAATTCCTATCAATAAGACTAAAAAACGAAAGCGCTAACAATGAGAGGATAACTGTTGTATAGGCTATACAGGAAATCAGAACCTTAAGGTATTATGAGTAATCCCTAATGACTCGTTATCATTGATTATCCACACAGAACAAACTGTGATTTCAGGCAGGCTGGACTACTAGCTTGCATATGAAAATATAATGAGTGGACAGCCTTACATTTGGCACTTTAACTTCATTTTCATCTTCACACCTTCTCCAGCTGAGTTGTCATTCATTTCGTCTTTATGACAGAACTATGGAAGTTTCTCTGCTTCCTTATCTATCCCTATCCTTATTGTTCATATGTACATTTTGTCTGTAACGTCAGCCTACGTGAAGGGAAAAGTGAAGTCTATCCCAATTAAAACTGTTACTTTTTTTAGCATCCACGCAGAAGCGGGGACTGCCAATGTTGGGGGCAAATCATTTTCAATCTCCCGCTGTCGACGGACCTGAACAATTTGTAGAGAAAGTTTGAACTGTCCAGCTTTGTATCCAAGGTCAGTTTCAATTCAGGATTAATGCTTTTCTGCCCAATACTTGCAGTTGTTAACACTGATGTATCCTGCTGTGTCAGGAGTCTCAAACCTGGTCATGGCGATTCCCAATCCCACTGGTTTTAAAAACCATTGATTCCGGGAATACTGGTTTGAGAATACTGGTCAGTTTTTCGTCAAGCAAACACGTCATTTGATCAAATTAAAGTGTACGGCTCCTGAGGGATAAAGGGTCATTTTGGTTACCAATGATCTTGAAATGACTTAATTTAACAAATCACTTACTTCATTGATCTCAATTGATCTTTAGTACTTGTTAATATAATAATGATCTAACTTGTAGGTCTGGGGGTTCTCTTTATGTTTAAATGAACTTACCTTAAATGTAATAAAATTAAATCAACCTTGTAAGAGGTTAAAGAACAGCCAGGAGCACGGAATTTAAAACTAACAAGACTAGACCAAAATGGAGGACTTACGTCAACATCAGATGGAGCACTCAGCTGGAAGTTGCTCTGTTTCCACATGTCAACACACTGCCAGAGGGAAGACAGGAAAATACACATAAACCCAGGATTACTTAACACGAAACGGCAATATTGTTCTGGGCTGGGAATGTGTCATTTTGAAACTGCTTACGTTTCCAGCTTTGGAGATTTTCAGGTCAATAGGGGGCGCTGGTTTCCTTTCCTTTCTTTTTTGCAAATAATCCAACAGTCTCAGCTGTGGGGGTGTGGGGAAATGGGCCATTTCTTGCTGTCTGTTTAGAGCTGGCCTAGAATATCTCTTAAAACACCTGAAAAAATAAAAAAAAGTAGCTAAATCAGATGTGGTGGTCAAATGTCAGGGGAAGCTTATATTAAGAAGATAGAAACACAGTATTGACAAACACCCGGTCAGATACTTAACATTAATCATCAATTAACAATCAACTAAACTACGTTACTGAAGAAACACATTAGTAACATTACCCTCATTCACTGCTGAAGCACGTACACTGCAAAAAACAAGGCTGCACTATGAGAGATATTGGATAAACTAAACTGTACAGACACTACAACCACTCTCAAAGAATAGCACAAAATTATACAAATTTTTCAGTATGGTAGAAAATGAGTATAATAAATAGCATTTGCAGTACTGGCAATTGCTAGACATATAGCTCAGAAATAAAACCTCTTCATCTCCGCTGTCTTCATTACAGTTGGAATCATTTCAGACAGCATCATAACCAATAACGTTTCTCCTCTCACCGTTTCATAGAGCGGGTGTTCATCTTCTGCTTGTTGTACAGCAGCCGGTTCACTGTACATGTCACAGAGATGGAGGGATCCAAGCACAGGGGCTCTGCAGTGGCCAAAATCAGATGGCTTTCCAATAGGAGCTTGTCATCCTGCAAACAGAGAGCATTGTCAGTCTAGCTTCTGTGCTTTGATAACTATGCTAACTCACAGATGAGTCTGAGTATCAGCACAAAACGAGCAAGACTTCAAAGGATAAAGTCATGCTGTCTACCCAATCAACAGTACAATAATTTTAAATTACCTAGAGGTATTCAGAATAATCCTAAACACAGCCATTTTTATGCTAGTCAATTCTAACATTTTCCCTACTTGAAGTACTATATGGTATGTGTATATTATCAGAGATTTCAATATACTGCAGTCTACTAACCCTTTAATTTTTGGTGATATTATCCTTGAGACTTGTCTGTGACCAACCTGTGATTTGTGACCATAAACTGCAGTAGCCAAGATCTTATAGGAGGAATGCTATATATGGGCAACTTCATCTGTCCATTACGTGCATGGAATAAGAGATATCAGGTACTTCAAGCTGTTTCATGTATAAAAAGAGTTATAGACTTTACATACTGACTGGCATGTGAGTGTGGGCTGGGCAAATTTATACTGTGCATCTTCGTTCAAAACTTTTTCTCACCTGTGTCCATTTGTGGTTATCACTTGTCATGGCGTGGACATCGCAAATCAGTGTCTGAGAAGATAACAGTCAGATCTTGATTTTTTAAATGTAAATAGTAAACATCTTATGAGAGAGAATATACCTAATAATCATAAGATAGTAGATACAATATTCCACAGTTCAATGTATTACTGTGGTTATACAGAGGGGTTACATTGTTGCTGGGAGTGAAATTGTCTAAATAAAATTCACAAAAGTCATGTCTGGAATGTGCTATGGGCATGTTTTAATGGCAGTAATGGGCAGGGGATAAAAACTGACAAAAAGGATTAATGACCAATATTGATAAGGAGTTGCCTCTCTAATCATTCGTTTCTTTTTTAATGATGAAAGAATTTACAAATATAACATATACAGTACAAAGTAAAATATTTTTCAACTTTCACCTTTCATTTCTTATTGTATTATTTTTTAAATATAATTATTTACATTATGCTAGCATGGATGGGATGGTATATGTAGAAATGTAATCAGCAAAAACACAACAAATAACCAACAATCTACACAAAACACGGTTTCATCCTCTTTCACAGAACAAACCCAATCCAGGCTTGCCAGTATTTGCTTAGCAACCTTTCTGCTTGTAACCTAAGAGAAAAGGTGATCTTTTACATTATATAAATCTCCTTCACAACATTGATCCACTGTGCCGGTACTAGGGATCTTCAATAAACCATTTTCTCGTGATAGTTTTCTTACTAGAATTCCTAGCATATATCTGTCCTTTAATTCCAAGAATAAAAAAGAAAATTACCCAAAAACTTTACAGAGAATTCAAATGGTATGTCGAGGTTTACTATATTAGTAAGTGCAAAATGTATGAATTTTCAATATTGTTGTATTTCCGGGCTTGACCAGAATATGTGTGAATGAGTTGCTACTTGTTCTCCACATAACCTCCAACATTGTGAACTGCTTCCTTTTTGTTTTGCTTGAGTTTTAGGACTGATAAAAAACGAGTAATTCTTCCAACAGAAATTTCTCCAAACTTGTGAACTGATGGAACTTTGTTAAAATCTACATATGGTCTTCCACTGTTCTGCAGAAATTGTTTTATCATTTTTAGTCACTTTATTTTAATATATTTTGATGAATCTTTTTTCATATCTTCAATGTTATCATACAATTTTGATATTATTTATTTCTGGTTGCTTTAATGGTACGATCAAGCAATTTATTACCTCACTCTGTATTTGGTTGTTTTACTTAACTATTTACATAGTGCCTAATTTGGAGGTATACGTAGGAGTCTTTTTTTCTAGATTATACTGTTGTGTTATGTTGTTGTGATGAATTTTCAAAGTTTTTTCAGGTGATTCTGTTTCATCAATGTACATATTGCTGTGATCTCTCTCATAGTCCAGATTTTAGAACTGGTATCAGTTTCCAGAAAGGAAATCTGAATCATAAGAAATCCACCTTAATATTTTAATGTCCATCTTGAAGTTATAGGTTATTATTATTTTAATCCAAATTGAATTGGTACTATTACCCAGGGTACAGCTGTTATATATATATAGCTTCTGCCAGTGATCTATCACCCAAAACTAATCATTCATTTCTAAACCTCATTTAATGCTGAATACTAAAGTTACTGCATTAACTACACAAGCCACATCCAATGCACTGCATACACAACAATAACAGATATAGACCACAGGTGGGGACAAGAATCTTGTAATGTGACTGCACAGAAGTCACACTTTTAAAAAGATCATGGATAAAGGTTTTAGAATCATGGATAAAGTCTTCATACAACAGCCTGTGATAATCACTAAACTGAGTTGGAGTATTTTCCATTTAACGATAAATCATCTCCTGAAAAGAAATATTAATTACCTGCATTGTTGGCCGTAGCAAAATATGTCGGCTTTGATAGATTGGCATTTTTGTGTAGCCAGACTGCCGATAATCCCTGATCTCAGCAATGACGCACCCACAGTGGAATATATTAACCTGTTCAAGAATAAAAACTGTGAGCAAAAGATCATGTTACGTGTACAGTCACATAAATATGATGTTACTGACATCATGATGTTTGATAAATCAACCATTGCCAAATTAAATGCAATTTTTATAGATACAACATCAAAATCATGGTCTTTGTTAATTAAAACATTTAAAGTAAAAAAATATATTAACATATGATAAAACTCCAAAGCAACCAACTACAACCGCAGAATAAATGTGGCTCAGCTATCAAAACACAGGGGGTGCCTACCTGTGACTTCTCCAAGAGGTCAACAAGAATTGGGGGCAGCTCCTCTGCATCAAGATACTCCAGTAGTTCCCCTTCTTCATAAGGTAACCTGATGGTTTCTGAATCTGAAACACAAGGGTCCTTTATTCAGTAATTCCTGAGAATCAGGCTCTTGGATTTCACATATCAGCATATCACAGGCATCACATGAATACTTAGTTCCAACTGCAAAAATAACAGACTGATTAACACCTAATCTTCTTCCTGTAACCCACAAGGCTGTTGATTAGAGCATGCATTCGTTCTTTCTAAAAGACTCCATAGCATAGCCTCCAGTTCAAAAATTTAAATTTCTATACCAGTTAGGGAAGGAAGTCCACCTGAAAGTGTGAGTGCACACTGTACATTTTGTGAAAACAGCTTGTACTGAGGTTAGTTCCTTATGGCCTGAATTCTAGTAAACAGTCAGTTTTGCTTTGTTACAGTAAATGCCACATATTAGTTTAACGATGACAAAACCATATGTGAAGCAGGTTTTCAAAGACATACAACAGATTTCTCTTGCTACATAAACCAATACTACAAGCAAGATCTAGCAAGCTACTGCATAGAAAGCTATATCTTATAACATCAAATTTTAAACTGAATTGAAGAGAAGAGGTAAAGAGGACCAAGGAACACTGACTTGAAACTGTTCTTCTAGCAGTAATGAAAATATCCTTACTCTTAGTGGAGTAATCCAGTATACAAATAAATTCTAACTGCATTGAAACAAAACCTCACTTGAAACATTCAAAGGAAAGGCCACTCACAATTCCTAAAAAAATAAGAAACTTAGAAATGATGACTGTCTTGCATGTTTTCTAAGTGGACAGAGAGAAATATAGTTTACCAGAACCATTTTTTCCCCTGAGCATCAATGAATAGCCATCGTTTCCAGGATACAGATTGACAACAAGACAGGACAGAGACTCTTGCATCACCAGCTTTTCCAGTAGATTGACATTTCTCCTCAGCTTCTGCAAAACACAAATACAAATACACCTGTAGAATTAAAAGAAATCTGGAAGACAACTGTCTGTATCGGATGTCATTCTAAACAGAAAATCCAAGGTGCAAACTGTTTCTGCTGCTGAAGCTTTTGGTATTGATCATCAAATATTTACATAAAAGTTACATTTTAAATATAATATACATTAAAATAAATGCTCTTTTTACAAGACGCTCAGATTTACAAGAATGCTCCGACTAAAGGCTAAAATCTGAATATTACCCCATTTGTGCCCTTGAAAATCTGGAATTCTGCTATCAAGTAATTTGGGCGGTGTACTTCTCCTTTTGCCCTATTTACAAACAGGCTGGAATGTCCCACTAACTTACCCAGACAAGCTACAATCCTTTTTAAAGAGTGAAATATAATATGAGCCTTTAGTAGGGTGCAACTAGCAAAACACACAGCTCTTGGCTCTAATTGCTGTCAAAAGGAAATCACTAAATGCTTTTGCCATTTTACTCCAGTATTTAGTTCACTATGGCTATTGACTAAAACAAGGGTTCCTTCAAGTGAAAGTAATGTTTTTCTTTGAGTCATTTTCACAGTAAGGGACTACTATTTTACTAATACAGTGCCAAACCGACTAAATGAAATCAGAAAAGAAAATAAACAGCTCCGTATGGAGTTGTGAAATATATTCCAACATGGACAGTGCATTTTTGTTGAAAGACATTTTTTGTTCAGGATTTCATCTCAGTTATTAACACTTCTCTTACCTTAATTTCTGGCTCTTTTTCACACTCCTCCATGTACAGGTCGTACAGCTTCTGATACAAAGACTTCCTGCGGCAAAATGAAATGCAGTAGGATTTAGGCTCGAACATTTTAAACGTGCACATAGGAACTCTAAGTTGGAATCACACCTCACCTTCCACTTGAGGAGCTTCTCCTTTTGATTGGACGCTGTTGTGCACTTTCCACAATGTACTGCAAAGAAGCACAAATATTTAAAGTAGCGCATGTCACCTGGACTTTCCACTGCTGCTTACAAAATCATGCTGTTGTGTTCTGTTTTGGGGCTAGACTGTTTTCCCACACACAGTGCTAAATGGGATGGATCTTCATAATGAAAAGTCTATAGGGGTGTGAGCTAGAATTAATACAATGCCTCTTAGATGATCCTCAGCAGAAGGTTTATTTATGCAAACAGGCACTTGTCATTTACCACAATTTGGTTTAAAGACTTGTGAAGATGAGCAACACTAGCAATGTTTCTTTACCCATGTTTGCACTGGTTAACACTTAAATTACTTTGTCCTGTTGTTTCAGTTTGGTCTGCCAGAAGTACCCTATTTGTGTTATCACTTAAGTTATTTCTTAAAACCACTGTCTTAAACATGCACACAGGAAAATTATATGACTCTAGAAAAGCTAGTATTCTCCAACATCATCCTAAACTTACTCTCATCACATAATCCGTACAGATTATCATTCAGAGATTTTTTTAACCAATTTTTAGATTCCAATTTCTTACCTCTGCCCTGTCCAATGCATATTCCAAAACTTGTTGCTGAAAAAAAGTTGGGTATTCAAAAAATACAATCTTAGTAGGTTCTAAATTGTTACAGAGCATTCATCACTATGAAATGGTTTGTTCCTTTATTTTATTTAATTTGTTTTGATAAATATCAGACTTCTAGGACTGAATGTTTCATGTTGAAAACAAGCTTCTCCAAAGAAATTAATCCATTACATTCAGAATGGTGAGCACACTGAAAAATGGAGGTATAAAATTTATATAAGATGCAAAAATGTTGCATATTAACTTAAATAATTCCTTTTAACACTTTGTGGTACACTTCATATGATCATCAGCGACAAAAAGTTATTAAGGACAGATGAAAAAACATAAACATCTTTAGATTGAATACAATAAAAAAAGATTAAAGTCTCTCACCATTGTGGCTTCAAAAGAGAATGTGTCTGAATAACAGAAGAGGTGACTAACATGAGTCCAGCTAGTTTATCCCCTTGGGTCTCTTCTTCAACCCCTGTAAAATCAAATAGCGATGATTAATATTCATTACATTCATGCAAATGTACCTTTACTGGTAAACACTGCACAGCATAGAGGTAAATTCTGAAATTACAATAAAATACTAACGACATTTTCATTTCTGACTTCTGTTAAATAAACTACAACCTTACTGAACTGAACTAACCCAGCTGAAATCCTGTTAAAACAGCATCAGTAAACAGAAACGGGGGCAGTGATACTGAAAAGCTTGTTAAAATGTTTTACTACAAAGAATGAGGTAAAGCACAGGGTCCTACAAAATCAGTTTTGCATTGATGTTGTGCTCACACTACTTGAGATATAGCTTTGTCGCACAAGAGCTATGTTAGTTGCTGTTAATTTAGAATAAACAAAAAATGTAAATCATTTTGTATTTTGATTTAGTTATTTTTTTTTACACAGCCACTTCAGAAATTAATTCAGTCTATACTTGTAGTAATTGCACCATACCAAAATGACCAAAATAAATGTGAAAATATTCCATTCTGGGGGCAGCAGTACCAAAAGGTGAATGATAAAATCACAAGAAAAGTATAGTGAAATGTTTCTGCTGTTCTGCCACAGAAATTTAGTGAAAATAACTTTCTTATTTTGTCATGATTTTATTTAGAAATCCAAGATCCTTTTTATGAAACAATGGAGTTGCTTACAGGGAGCATGGGCGACTAGACGTTTCAAAATAATGTACTGATCGGAATTTAATTTTGTTAAAAAGAAGTTAGAAAACAGTAACTGAAAACCTCTGGTCAATTCTCCAGTTTTGCCATTTCTTCACAGTTGATTCATCCAACTGGCTTTAAGTTGATTGATTGTCTTTGACTCCATGTCTGCCAGAGTTGTTGTCTTTCCCAAACTAACAAGTGACACCTCCGTTAGAAGTATTACTTACTCCATGGATCTATGGACCTTGAAGGACTTCCGCAAATACAGTCACCATTGGACACCATTGTGTCTGATCTGCTGTTTTAATCCTCCATCTCCTCACACCCAGCTCTCTTATATCTGCCTCCATATCTTTCAGCCATTTCAATCTCGGCCTCTTTTCCTCCTGGGTGTCGCTCAATAGCTCTTCGGGGGCCTCTACCCTACTCCGTCCTTTGGATGTGCCAAAGCCATTGTAGTTGTCCTGCCTTAATTGTAGCAGCCAGATCTTGGTCCAGGTACAGTCTCCTCAGTTCATTGTTCTTATTCTCCATGTTTTATCTTATCCTTACAGGCCCATATATCTTTCTCAGAACTTTCCTCTCCCAGGTGTTTAGATGGCGTTCGTCAGCTTTAGTTAGGGTCCATGTTTCTGCACCATATGTGACCACAGGTCTAATAAACAGTTTGGTACAGAACCTTCTTGAGTTGGTTATATAATGCCCCATAGCTCTTATTGCCGACTGCCAGTCTGGCACTCGCCTCCCTGCTGATCTTATTGTCTGCTGTGATAATCGCTCCTAAATACTTAACTCATTCACGGCTCGGAAAGAGTGCTGTCCTACTTTTAGATCGATTGGTTGTCTTGGATCTCGAGAAGTCCTCATGTAGTGGATCTTTTTTTCATTCACCAGTAAACCTAGTCCTTTGGCTCCTGCCTCAAATTTGATAAATGCCTTCCGCAAAGCATTAACGCTTCGTGCTATTAGGGCCACATCATCAGCATAGGCAAGATATTGGGAGAGCCTATATATGAATGATAAAAGTCTATACCATACTCATAACACTTCTCTAATATTATCTGTAATGTAAACACCTGGTCCACTGTAGAGCAGTTGCCTCTGAATCCACATTGGTAATCCCCAATGACCTCTTCAGTCCTTGTCGCCAGTCTCCTGGTGATCCCTGTAACTAAGATCTTTTACACTACTGACAACAGGGATATACCTGTGATGTTTTCGCATTTCAGTTTGCTCCACTTCTTATGTATTGGACAGATAAGGGCACATCTCCACTCTTCTGGCATCTTTTCTTCCTCCCAGATTCTTCTAATCAGTGTGTAGATCCTCCTTGTCATTTCTTTCCTCCAGCACACTTAATTAGTTCCCCAGGAATTGTATCCTCCCCTGGCATCTTATTATTCTTTGAAGACTTTATGCTCTCGCATAATCCCTTTTCTTCTTCTGACACAATTTCCAATCTTCTCTTCTTCTTTTCCTATATTCTTCCGTTACAAGTATTACATGATTAAAAGACAACTGACAAAAATTGATTAAGCAAATGCACCATTACACAGTGTGAGGGAATAGGCCCCTGTATCATAAATAAGGCTGGACACACACACTGCACTTTGGCAACATGACTTGCCACATGGACCTAGTTCCTACTACCTGACATTGTTTGGATGATTATTGAGTTTTCCCATTAATAAATAATGCACAATATTACAAATTTACTGCCATTCTATATAGCAGATTTAGTTAATATCTTTAATCCAACCTGCTCAGTTTTTTACGCTGGTTTGGAGAGTGGGAATCTTGGTAAGGGATTCTGGGTAAATGTCCTGCACTCCCTATCATGGTTGTTTATAAATTTACCCAAATTTACCCACGCCAATGTCACAGTCCAAGATGAGCTATTCTTCTAGTCTTTTACACATGAAATAATAGATAATTCTAAATTAGCTCTAAGAAGCGTCTGCAAACCACCAGATTAACTTTTAAACAAGCTATTAAATGATTTTTTACTTCAGTGATGAAAATGCTAAATGGTCAATGTCAGTTCAGAAATATAAATGTGATTTATACATTTAAAAAAATTCATTCTTGCTTTGATCTACACTTGGAAATAACGTGAAATTAAGGAATCTATTAATAATATGGTCACACTGACAAAAAAAATCACAGGTGACACATGTCTGAACAAACATTAGCAAGACTTTAATGTGGAACAGGTGCAATTTTTGGCAGAAAAGGAAATTCAGAAAAACAATGAAAACCCATACACTCAAACAAACTGACTCTTGGACTTAGGTCTGTTCGGACACTAAGGTGCTTGGCTTGGCAGAAGCCTGTTGTTCTGGTTTACATTTCTTCAGCTTATTTATCAGGTTTTTCAAATCGCATATATTTAAAGAGTAACCAAATATTTGAAGCTTCCAGAAATCACAAAGTTTATAATATCTGCCAAATCAGGTGGGGGAAAAGTACACTACCTACCTATTTTGGCCAACTGAGCTTAACTAAATAATAACTTCACTGCTAAATTACACTGTCATGGCAGTAACCTCTCTGTGGTATTGCAAGCTTAGACTTGCAAGCATAGAATGGCAGTAGAGTAGTATCCTCACAATTACTCACAAACAGTTCTATTTTGGGATACCAAAAAAAAGCAATTCAAATGCTCATGGAAACAAACTCACATGTAATATTTTAAAACTATTGTATGTTGAACTTCTTAGATGCTTTGCTGAACTTTAAGTACTTTTTTAAGATCATAAATATTACAGAAAGGACAAAAGATGCCACTCTGAAAAAAATGCAGTTCTATGATGATCCATGCACTATTTATGACGGTGTAGTTTGGACCTACAGTATAGCTGCACCGCAGGAAGCCTGGATAATACTGTTCTAAGATTCGCGGATATCTGGCATTAGGTAAAACGGAAGATTAGAAGAAGCATTTCCTTCTCATAAATTTACATTTTTATACTGGCCTTTTTGGGAGATCATGTCTATCACTTTAAAAAACATGAAAAAGAATACAACATGTCTCAGACTTCTCACGACTATGTGAATCAAAAGCAGACGCTCCGCCTCCTTCGTGACAAAGAGAAGCCCTATTTTGTTAAAAAAGTCATAATTACAGTAATATATTACCAATTAAATAAAAACAATTACATTCACGAAATACTATATTCAGATAGTCTAAGTTCGTAAGATCATGGTTATTGAACCTTCAAAACTTTCAATAGCACTGAAGGCAAAAAACAATATTTCTAACGTTTAAGTATTTATGGAAATATCAATTATCATAATCGATATATATTGCATAATACATGTGAGATTAATAAAATGTATATGCTGATTCCATATGAAATAGTATCAGAAATCAGCAAAATATAATCTTTACTGTATTTCTGGCCATCTAGCAGGTTTTGCAAAGCAGAGACCACCTTCCCCAACCGAAAGTTATAAGTCAGCAGTCAAATCCAAGATGCAGCCAACGAGTTTCAACGAAAATAGCAATTTACCATGTGTGTGCCATGCCGGACTGAGATGCTCAGCACCATCGGCGACAGACAGTAGATTTACAGTAAACTTGATTCAGTATCTGTGCAAAAAGCTCGAGGCAGCCATTTTCTTTCAGTGCAACAACAAAACTGAGCTTCCGGTATGAGGGTACAAGGGGAGGTCTCTACACTGTAGTCTCTTAGTTTTATTGGTTTATTTTTCGTCATAGCGTCGTGAATGCCTTGACCATTTGCTGACAGAGATCTGTTCACATAAAAATGACCAGGGCATGCTTTTTTCGTTACTCTAGTCCTGCAAAGCACAATATTGGCTTATGTTGTTTTTGCACTTTTGTATTTTATTGCTACCAGGAAACAGTAGTGCTATTATAATACTTATGCCATATCTTTTTATTATTTAATTCTGAATAACTGATGTCAAAAAATTAATTTATTTTTGTATCAGGAATTAATTTGATAAATTAAATTCCTAAAAGATACTAAATGAATTATAGAAACAATTTAAGATTGTGTGAAGAAGGATACTAATTTGCTACCTTGAACTGAATTTTCAATATCGCTAATCCTGGATTGGATGTTAAAGAGGCTTGCCGTAAATGCATAAATATGCCTTTAATCGTGCTGGTGTCGAAATACATTTCTGGCGTAAATTTCACGAGACCTAACATAGCAGCTTCATTAATCTGTTGCAAAGTCAAACTAGCCCACCGCTTCGTTTTTCATATCGTTCATCATAAAAAATAGTACAATTTATAATAATCAATGTAACAGGTTTCAGCCGAGAACCAATATTATGTAATGGGCAAGTATCAGGTGTTCTGTTTAACTTTCTCTGTTTTCTGTCCCTCATATCCACATAGACTGATGGCTACGACTGTATGCAAGACAACTCATAGGGGTTTAGTATTTTTTGATGATTAGCAAGCATCATGTTGTCTTGGGTTTCACCTTTGTCTGTCTTTTGTCTTTTTTCTGTCCTCCACTTACAGGTCCATGCACAAGGTTGTCAAACTGCGATTGTGATGGAATAAAAAATTCAAGGTTTCCGCCTTTGTCTTAATTAAATGTTGAGGTCTAGGTAAATAGACAGATGTTTAGGACTGTATTATGCAAAACAATAATGGACGTGTCAAGAGTTTCCCATGCTGTTGAAACAATGTGTTTTTTTCTGAACACATTTTAATTCCATTAATCACAGGTCTTTATGTTACCATTGGATTTCAGTACAAAAATCATACTCAAGTTTCATATGGTTTCATGACCTTGCTTGAGATGTCCTGACAAGTGGGGGTGTTTATGGTTTATACTACATATTAATTGTTTCTAGTCAAGATAGCATTTAATCTTTATTGAGTGTTCACTCAGGAAATTGATCCCTAGGTAAAATAATAAATTCTCATTTTGTTCATTTAAATTGCAACATAATTTTAGCAGTTAATTTAATAATTTAAATATGTTGATGTTATCAAGGTAACTAGATAAATTAGGGTAGGTTTCTCTATACTCAAGGGTGTCCAAATGCTTCTTATTGCTGCCAGTGTCAAAACTATTGTCAGTAATGTCACATACCATGCCAATTAAATAATTCATTAAAACCTAATTCATTGTTGCATATGTGCTGAAGCTGTGCCTCTAATTTGGCTGCCAATTGTCTTCTGGTTCCTTTCAAAGAAAGAGAAAACTTGGACTGGAGAACTAAATTCAAGAACAGAAGGTTTAGTGACCAAGATACTTTCAGTTTTTCAGTCCCAGGAGTATGTTGTAATGGATTTATGCAAATCTACTTTTAATGAAGCCACAAAGCAGGAAAGCTGTCACGAGAAAAGAATTTATTTTATTGTTTCTGAATGCAATTCAAAATTCAATCTTCCTGTAGTCAGCCTAAGAAAAAAGCAGTTTTTATAAGGAAGCAGAATGGTTTACACGAATCCCAAAGAGATTGTTTGTATGGCTGTATCAGCTCAAAACATTCAACGTGCAACCAAGTACCAATGTGATAAGCCTTCTGCATATTCCAAATGCAATAATTCAGATTGTGTGTATAATATTTGCAATATCCCTTATGGTTCTATTTTTCCAATTTTTTCTTAATTAGTGTTCATTAATCAATATAATTAAATGTGTCATTTGCAAAGATTCTTTTGGTTCTCCATTAATTTTCCATCGTCACTGCATTATGAAAAAGATACAACAAGCCTTAATGGTGCAAAACAGCCCAACATTTATTCTGATATAGCTTCCATTCTGCTGATGTTAGAACGTTTTGACCTTCTCCAGAGATCTTGTCTGCTCTGCAACAATAACCAACAGAGACACGCCACCTAATTAATACAGAAGAACCTAAGATAAGCTAATCAGTTTACAGACAAAACTAAGCAGTGGAAGAAAGAAACGATCAATAGAATACAATCAATAAAATGTAAATAATAGGACACAGCTGAAAACAGCTTAAAATATGAAGGAGGACAGGGGTAATATTCACACTGGAGGGCAGCAAGAAGTCACAGCACACTTTAGCGAAGGTTTGAAAGAAATTTTAATTTTGTTTGAAAAAGGCCAAAGAACATACACGAACACACTCAAGTGTTTTAAATAAAGATCTCCATAAATAGTACAATGTTGATTTTTGAAAATGGTTATACCTGTCTTTCAGTTCTGCTGAAATGTCACATACAACACGTCTGTCCCTCTGCTTCAGTGTGCAAGGTGTAAATTTAGAATGAGCACATTCATGTACGTAAATTCTACAATACCATAGAAAATGTCTCCATTTGTGTAAAATATTACTTTTAATGGAGGGTAAAGAAAAATCTAACCAGTAAGCACTGATTGAAATCAGAATTTAAAATGTCTGGTCAAGAAAACATGAGCCAATGATTTAATTTGCTAACAATGGAAATTCTCCTTCTTATATCTCTAGTTATAGAAAGAATTTCCCTCAACTGAATATACTATGAAGTGGATTATAGGATTATATTACTATTGTTGTATATTATTGTGTGTTGATCCGAACAGGAACAAATTAGTCCATGGAAATCCTTATTTTAGGAGATAAATTACAATGAAATGTAGTGAATATCATAAACATATTTAATGAATAAGGCAATTATAAAGTGTTGAGATGTTGATAGGTTTTTGGAGTATTTGTACTTTCTTATAGTGTGATACACTAAGACATATTTCCCTTTGACGTACTACCCAGAATCTGAAAGGAATGACAACACTTGAGCTCAGTGTGAAGTCCTAATGTCCCTTTCTATCAAGTACCAATGTCATCATCATCATTATTATTATTGTTGTTGTTGCTGATGATAATGAAAACAGTGGCTATCAGAAGCATTCACCTTAGACGTCATGTTTTATTGTGTCAGAATATGGAATCTTCATCTAATTTAATATTAATATTTGATTCATGATTTTAATAGACTTTAGTTTCTCAGGCCTAAAGGAAATAGAGAAGGTCTTGTTCAGCACAGATGGTGACACACAGGTTGTGTAGAAAGGTGTTTCACATTCAGAATTCCATGTTCTCTGCATTATTGCCAGAAGAGGGCACTGTGGAGGTTATAATCACTTATCTAAATACTTCTTGATTTTAGGAACTGATTTAGAAGCCTCCTCTAACTGTAAGGTATATAAGGTAATACTTAATATAAAGTATTTGGGGTTTTGTTAGGTCAAATAACATGGAAATACAGGGTTAGTTAAAATATAAGTTATACAGGGTTAGTTGTCAAGAAGTATAAATGCAAATTATTTTACTAAAGATTTTTCTCCTCCACAGATGGTGAAGGATTGGAAGATGATTGTTAGAAACTTTGATATTTATGCTTTCGTTTTAAACCTTTTTTTGTCACAGTAACCCATGTAATTAATTTGTAATAAACTGTCAAAGTTGTCGACAGCATTTTGACTAACTCTGTATACTGAGAACTTATCTTTCCCAGAACAAAATATTTCTGTACTCCCCCCAAGAGCTATAATCTGTCAACAACTGTTTTCATCAACTGTTCTGACATATTGCTATCTTATAAAAGAATGTCACCGTAGACATTATCATCAACTAAAAAGGGGGAAAAAGAATATTTTTTTGTAGGATGGAGTTGTGCTTGCAATACAGCTTTCTGTTTTTTTCTCCATAAACTAACACTTGACAAGGAACAGGTTTAATATTTTTATTTATATAATAATAAATGAATACAAATGTGAATTACAGTTCATGTGTAAGATTTTTGGATTTGAATATACTAGAACATCCTAAACACATGAAACGTTTCACAAATAAAAAAAAATATTACTAAATTTAGGACAGAAATTAATGCCAGACACGATAGTTTTGTAATATTGTAATACTATCACAAGCATAATTTCATAAGCTATTATTTGTCCTGAACAGAATGTGTGATCCCAGTCCTCACAAAGTATGTGCAGTAAACACAATAAACACTTCAATAGTAAATCCAATTCAAGCAGCTCTGGACACAATTTGGTTCTGACAAACAGGAAAGCTCCTAATTTCTTTGCTGTCTCAAAAGCAAGAATGAGTCAAATGTTCCAGAAATTAGATCTCCCCTTCTCAGTCTTTATCATGTTGTCTTGATGCCAAAATTTGGTCTTTGAAGAAGATGTATTAGTGTACGACCCAGTGGCACCTGCAGTCCTCAGAGCACATTTACTTTGGACCTGGTCTCAGATACATGCCTTAAAGGACATGTATAAAAGAAGGTTCAAGGTGTGCCTGTCAAAGGTGGGGTTGATCTGTAGAAATTTATGGGCTCCATGCTAATACCAAGCAGGTGCGTCTTAAATTATCTCCACTGTGACTTCATCGAGCAGGGCGAACTTCCAATAGACTAGAGGGATTTTCCCAGGAAGCCACATGGACAGCTTTTCCCATTTTATTTCCACCTAATAACTGCCAGAACATTTCCAGATAAACATTATTTGTGTCATATTGCTTTTCAAAATGTTTTTTTTTTCTATGTAGTGCTGGAAAAGTATATTAAGGCAATGGGAAGCATAAATATATTTGATAAATTCTGTGGAAAAAGTGAAAATAAAAACATTACCACCAAACAAATTGTAGGGAAATGAATAAGGCGACCAGTGCAATTCTGTTGTAAACATGTTTATTTGACAAACCTGCATTCTCAATACATTTGTCACTTAAAATAGCTGTATTTGCTTTAACAGCAAAATGAGAAGTTCTGTAGGCTTTTTTAACGCATAAAAGTGGAACAATCCCATGATTTGCTTTTGTTATCACTCCACTAACATCTCTTGGGCAATCTGTCATCATAGAAAACAGGTACTGCAGTCATCTTTTCATACACTGAAGAAAAAAAATGTTGAGAGATTTGACAGAACTAGTCTTCACTTTCAGCAGTCGACAAACATTTTTTTGGTATTTATTTCAGTGGGAGATAGGCCATCTGTTATTTTCAAGACTAGGCAAGTTCGGTGAAGAGAGCAGATCAACTATGAACACACTAAACCATTCTTATAAAATGGATATAGAATAATTATAAAATATCGATATCTAAAGGAAATAATATCCATTTCATTTATGACTCACTGTATTTTCTGTTATATGCACTCACTGTGATTTTCTGTTGCTTCTGCTCTAATTGTTAATTTGATGTTTACTGATTCCTCTGTAATAAACCTTGAAGGTTTTTGCTCAATCTGAATAAGAAGGGACTGGAGTGGTATGGATACCAGTCTTGTAATGCTTTGCTGCTACCGTGATATTCATTCAGGCAAAAGATTCAAGCAATGCCTTTTTCCCAGGATACCAATATAATAATAGGCATAATAAATGTTACCAAACCAGCATTACAAGCACAACTGTTCAAATTGTTCATTTACATTTTTACTCAGAATACAATAGTGCTTTCAGACAAGTCCGTTGTATTGTAGTGGTTTGTTGTATTTTAATTTTTCTGTATTAAAATTTAACATCCCCTTTCAAGCTTGTGTATAGAGTGTTGGGAGCCCTTTGTATGAAAGGGAATGCAACATTCATTCATGGAATGTTGCCGAATCTCATTTGGTGCGAAGATGTCCTGATGTAGATGTATCGTGCACATTCCAACACTACAAAACCATTCATGAGCTCTGCCATTTGTCTGCAAGATGCTGTGACTAATGGACACAGGAACGTGAGATGGTGAATGCTGGAATTTGACAGCGGTTGGTTGCATATTGTCTCAACATCTATGCAGGATTCATCCAGCCAATTCTCAAGTTCAAGTTTATTGTCACATGCACCTGTGAACAGTGAAATGCTGACTTGTGTGCTCTCCTCACATGATAAATGACATAACAGATGACATAAAAGATCACATAGCACTGACATAGAAAATCACAAACAAATGGCATCACAATCCTTGGAGACAGGAACATGGTAGCAGCTACAGTATAATTTTAACCAACATTTAGATAGCCGTTGTGTGCAAAATTCAAGTAGTGGCAGTATTTTGAGTTCAGTGCAAAAGCAGAGGAGTGTAAGTGTGGGAGGATCCCCATCTATCAAATCATGTTTGTACAGCTCTTGATATTAATAATTGTACTTGTCCTAGTTTTCCATTTATCATCACATCAAGACTGGACTGGAAATTATATATAGAAATATATATATAATATATTTATATATAGCTATAGAAAATGCTGACCAAGTCAATCAATCACATACCAATCCAAACAAGTCTGGTGATCTATGGTTTGAAGTGCTGTAGGCCTGATCCTGAACAAATTTTAATACATCAAATGACTGGGACGGCAATGTTGGGTTTTTCATGGTTTCAAAATAATGTGGTGATTTCTAAAACAAAAAGAACACAATGAAACTTAACAGCAGGGATTAGCTTAGTGCTCTTTTCTTGTCACGCTCCACAAATATCCCTTCCTGTGTTTAGTACAGGCCAGGGTTTCCTTCCTATGGACTGGAGGCTCCCAGGCCATGGAAGGCCCCTTTCTGAGTCTCTTTCTTCTCTCTCTGGAGACTCTCATAGTACAGGCAGCCTTCACCTAATGGGACGGCAATGTGGGATCACCTAGGGTACCATGGAGGGGGGCATCGCGGTCAAGAGGAAGTGAAAAAACAAATACATTTTGGGTGGGGTAAGAATAGGTGCTCTTGGAAAAAAGTGGCTTCATGTATGGAATAAAAGGGTTGTGTAAAAGAAGCTGGGAAATGTAAAGGTTTTTGAGTGGAAATGCACCATTTCAGAGATATAGTTTGAACATGATGTGACATGGGGTTATGATGTTTCTAATTCTTGAAAAAGGACACTACCCATAGCTCTGGACCCTGACTCTGTGTGGGTCCAAAGCTGTGTGGTGGTGACGGGAGTGCCATTTTGTTCATGATTATATGACACAACATTATCGTATTTAAAAGGCTGTAACTTTAAACCTAGTCTTTACAGAAAGATAAATACCACAGTAAGCTTATCTTCACTTGGAAAAAACTGTGCTACCCAGTAGTTTATTTGGGGTTGCTGACTTGTGTCCAGAAGTGGATCAACCATATGTTGATACAAGCATATTTTATCTTCAGTCTGTTATTTAGAATTAATAAGGAGTTGGACTAATTATCTAACCCTAGCATTTTATTTAGATAGCATTTTATTTTTTACTCTTTTAAAAAAACCCTGTAGAGGGCAATATTGTTTCACTGCAAAAAAAAACTGTCCCCTCTGGGATTAATTTCTCAATTCATATGCTAATCTGTTCAAAGCTTTCCATAATTCAGCAGAAAAGTAATGCTGTGAATAAAGTGAGTGGTGTGGAGATCTTGAACATCTGCAGGTATTTTGACTAGAAAATCTGTGTGTATTCACTAGGAGACAAAAAATCTTTGAGGAACCACAGGTTTTACTTGACAGATGCTGTTCTCCCATCGGGATTCCTAGTTTGCAGACAGGAATCCTGAGGGTATAATCTGGACTCCTGTAAAAATGTTAGCGGGTCCCCTGAGAGTCGTGTCTCCACTCAATTACTTAATCTACCTTGTTTTCTCTGCAGGATAACCTCCGTGGGCCTTATCTCCTGCTGAGGCTTCCTTAGTTCAAACAGGTAAGGTAGCTTTATAGGAATGTTAAAGATTATACTTCAGTAGTAACATATGTAAAGCAATTATCTGTATTTCTGTTAATATTTTATCTTGGATATCTACATTTTCCTATTGCATGAGTGTAGCAAAGTCTCATTATTGTACTTTCTCTAATGTAGAGTAAGCTTTTTTGATTTATTGCCTGTAAGTAATTATCTATTATATAATGACCATTTTGTACTATAAATCACAAATTAATTGCACATACACTGTATTGTATTCTGACTAATTGATATTTGTGCTCCTGTTTGCTTTTCAGCAATTCCTGGACTAAAATAATTTGATCCTGCTCTGCTGCTTATAAGGGGTCCTTCTAATCGGCTGTTTTTGGAAACTGACCATGTGAGGGGTGACTGGACTGTATCACAAAACGTTGCCAGTCACTAATGGCTGTGTGAGAAAGTTTAGATTAGGGCCAGTAGCCCACGCTAGGCTATTGTGCATAAAGTCTGGATTTACAAACTAATCCTGTTGCTCAGCCCATTCACATAGCCCCTTGAATGCTGTGGTATTAATAGAGGATTTTTTTAGAAACTCTGAAGCAATATGACAGTCTGCAACCAGTGAAATGGACAAATGTGGACTAAATGGTTTAACAGACAAGATAAAAAATCAGATGGATGGTGCTCTACAGATTTCATGCAGTTTTCAAAGATACAAAATTTCAAAAGAGAGAGCACACTGAATTACAGGTGCAAGTGAGAAAATATGTCAGAATCACCAAGCCAGAAGAGAATACTGTAGCAGAGGCTATAAATACGCAGCATTATAACCATAACAGAACTGTAAAAATTGAATACATAATTTGTGGGATAAAATGAGATTAATCCTAGAAGATGAAAAATAAATAATAAATGTGCTAAAAGAATATTTTATGCATGTTGTTAGAAAAGAAGATGTCAATGACATGCTTCAGGTTACAAAAGGAGCTCCACCAATTTGAGTAAACTGACATTGAACTATCTCAGTGGCTATAGTGCCTTAAAACTAATAAACCACTGCTGTCTCATGATGGATCCTCATGCCTTGAGGATGCTTAAAGAAAATAGAGATATTATAGACCTTTAACTGGGATATTTCAACTAAGTATGGCAGCTGTATTGAAACTGAAGAACAGCAAATGTAACACTATTAATAAAAAGTGGAATGAACCAGGACACTACAGACCAGTCTTTCTTCAATCATGGGAAAAGCTGTAGAAATGATAGAGATGAACTGAATGATATTTGCAAAGTAATTGTTTTTTTCAAAGGTAGCCAACATGAATTGAGAAAAACAAGCTCTTGTTTCAACTTACCGGAATTATTCAAACGAGTTACAAGGACAGTTGATTGTCATTTTAGGAGCATAGGTTCTAACTGGAACAATGTAAGCAGAGTATAGTTAGCACACAAAAGTCATTTGAAAATGATGCAGTAAGATACAGAGTTAGTGTCAAGGTAAAAATAATTATACTTTACATTTGACAAATTTAATTCACTGATGAGAAGTGCAAAGTGACCCATGCAGGAAGTAGGAACATACACTGCACATATTGCAGGTGTGATTCTGAACTGGAGGAAGCTAGAAATGTAAAGGATTTCGATGTTTATATATTATCTGGTTCATCCTAATTAAGGCAATGCAGGAAAGAAAATTAAACAGGATGCTTGGGGATATCTCTGAATATCTTGAAAAGTATATAATGTGTAGAATAAAAAAAAATCAAGAGAAGATAGGTGTAAAGCTTTATAATGCAAAAGCAATAACTCACTTGTAAACACAAACAAGATAATAGAGCCATTCAAAGAGTTCAGAGAGCAGCATAATGAATCCTGGTCTTTAGAATTGTCATATACAGACAGATTAAAGAAATAAAATCACTTCTATCTAGAACAAAGAAAATTGAGGAGAGATTTGAGCTGAGTATCCCCTAATTCTAGTGGTATAGATATGGTCAACCCAGGAGACTATTTCACACTTAGTAGTGAAAAAACAACATGGTAACGCAACCAGAATCTATACAGGAATTTGCTGAGGATGAAGAAAAGGAACCACTTCTTTACACTAGGGGTTGTGTTGACTTCCTAGCCAGATGATTGAGGTACAGGGGCTGGACTTCCTTGAGAAGCAGCAGGACAATAATCTAGATTCACTGAGTTACTAAACTATCAGATGAGCAAGATGGGCTGAAAGACTGCTTCTGATTTGTATCTTTCCTTATGTTGTTACATTCTGATCTGTACTCATGAAAATTGATACCATGTGGCTGGCATGTGCATTGAAATGAAATAACAGCACATTATTTCTGAACTGTGAGCAGTCCCCGTGGCCCTCATTTCTTCCTCTTCCCAATCCTCAGTGACACAGATGAGCAAAATATATTGAAACAGTGATAATAAGCTCTTTCACAGCTCTTCAGCAGATGGGATTCTTGTGTAATTAATGACAAGGACAGAAAAAAAGCAGCCAGAAGTTCAATAGGATGAGTTCTTTCAATAGCAAGAGCGTGGGTGTCAGGAGCTGAATAATTGAAGCTTGGCTGAAGTTTAACACCATAAAAATAAATACAACAATATATGGTAGAAGCAGCCATTCTGTCTCTTTTGTGTTGTATTTGTTTCAATGACTGCACCTTAGTAAAAGAGCAATAAAGAGCACACTTTTGCCTATGCAGTCTTTCCAGAGCTGGCTTTCCCTGCTCACCCACATTTTTTGATAGTTCCCGGCTATACAATAATACCAGTAGTGTAGTGCACTATCCTGCTATTCATCAGACGAAAAAACTGTTTTTCCACCAAATGGATTCCTTAGGCCTGTATCCCCCCTACATATTTTCCAGCCCAGATACTGTTATTTTATAATTAGTCTTGGAATATGGGTTTAAAAATATGTAAGAAATACCTAAAGTGCATCATAATGAAAGCTTGAGAGGGACATTATGAGACAAGTAAATTGTTTAGGCCCTTTTATGATGTAAGGGAAACATCTGTGTGCCTTGTGCAAATGTGAGCAGATGAAGCCTCTCTGTGACGTGAAGAACACGTAAATATTAAAGAACAGAAAAGAGTAAAAGAGTGAAGTACAAGAGGGACTAATTTACACAGGAACTGTGTTTTTGTAACAGGGCTCAGTGCGCTGGGCGAGTTACAGAAGTGACGTCACCCCGGTTTGAAAACTAGACAGTGAAACTAACTCTGCCAAGGCCGAGGGCTGTGTCTTGGGGTGTGGTGTAGTTATCTGCTGTCTTGGGAGTGGTGCTGTGCCTACTTCAAGTCTGTGCACAATAAGCATCGAATCAAGGCAGCAGAGGGATGTGTGCTTGGCACATATGGAACATTATGGAAGCCTCAGTGGACATTCTTAATTCATCATCTTGAAATCTCACCAGGAGTAGCAATCACTGGTGTTTCTGAGCCATATGAGATGGCTTGTAATCACTGTAAAATTCAGCAACTGTAAGAAATGTAAAGGGGTCACATAAAACCATGGAATTTTTCAAACCTGATCGATTGGGAACCTGTTGTTGAGTCCTTATGATCCCTGCTAAGATAAAATAACTCATTCCTGGTCCTTGATGACTACAGGTCTCAGGGTTGTTTAGGTCTTTTTAAATCTTTAACAGTTGATGACTTGTAATGAAAGCTTAGATTTGGTTTAATTGGACAAGTTTTAGTTACACTGTCCTCAGTTCCTAAGTTAATTACTTAAAGAGACCTAGAACATCTACTGGGCTTAAACCCTCATACAGTGAAGCTTGGGACTGTTGTGTTACTGTCTGATACCTGCATGAGCAAGACGGACCAAACAGTCTGGACATTTGTCTGTGAACTGTCCCTATGCAGGAAACAGTGGTGGTGGAATTAAAATGATACAAGCACTTAAAAAGCTTCAGTCCAGCAGCTTTCATGCATTTACACCCAAAATTGCTTTTCATTTAGCACACAGTATTCGTATTTTAAACAGAACAAACACAAATTTAAAACAAATGTAAGTCAATTGTTATATGAAGTAACATTTTCAGAATCCACCGAGGCTGACATTTTTTTTTCTAAATCTTCTGATGAGACAGGAAAAAAATGTAATGGTTCTCAAGACACTGTATTAGTCATCAATATTTTAAACAGTGTATGTCTCATTTGAATTCATGAGACAGAAATCCCTTAATGTAGAACAGTTCTACGACCTATTTTAGGGGGAAAAAAAACATCTGCAAAGCTTTAAAATGTCATTTAAAAATATTTCAGTATGGTTTGAGAATGATAACAATAAATGCTTCTTGTCTTTGTGTGGATACCTTACCTACTGCAAATTAATGGAAATTGAAGTCCAGGGGGATGGGAGCCTCAGATGTTGCTCACATCCCTTCAACCAACCATAAATATTAGGTTTCTAAAGCACTTATTTGCTATTTCAACTTTTACATCTCTTCCTCTACTCCATCATCACCCTCACAGCTGCTCCTTGGCTCATTCCATCTAATAGGGTGAGGGTGGGGGCTTCTGATAGCTTTGTCCTACTCGAGCTGTCATTCCCTCAGCTAAGAGGATTAGACATAATCAGCTAAGCTAATTCAGTTACTTTTTTCCATCTAAAAGGTCTAAACTACTGAATTCTTTTTTGTCAAAATAAATCTAGCCAAACTAGATTTACAGCTAACCACTACAAATATATAATCTAAACAGCACTTTGTCATTTCGGGCTGTGCGCAACATAATGCAAACTCTATGTGACTTTTCTTCATTTTTTTTTAGTTTAAATTGTTAGTTGCCATTTACAAGTGTTTAGTCTATGCAGATAATTTAAAGCTGAGTGACCTAAGGACATTCATCAGTGTTGCACTGTAAGTCTTTACTGTGAGTCGTGGTGTGATGCTAACATGGTTTCCTGGGTCAGGATGCTCAAGATTTTCTTCACAAGCTTTTAATGGGTTGGGTGTCAAATGTCAGTCTACAGATATACTAGAAGAACTAAAAAAAAACATCCAGTGCAACAACTAATCCAAACTACAGTATACTGTACTATAGTAAATATCCGTAAACAGGTAAGCATATTTTGAAAAGATTCTGTTTTTATTCATGCTGTAGTAATTTATCTAAAGCTGACATACATTACTGCAATAAAATTGAGAAACATTCAGTTATAAATCTGTGGGAGAATCTGTGGGAGATATTTTGTTCATGCTGTAAGACAATTCTATCCAATAACAATACAATTCCGTCTTTCGGGTGAGACGTTAAACCGAGGTCCTGACTCTCAGTGGTCATTAAAGATCCCCAGGCATTTCTCGATAGGAGTAGGGAGTTATCCCAGTGTCCAGGCCAAATTTCCCCCCTCGGTCTTTACTGTGGCCTCCAAATTGTCCCCCTGTATGATTGGCTTGCACTTGCCCTGCGATGGACTGGTGCCCCGTCCAGGCTGTACCCTGCCTTGCGCTCATTGCTTGCTGGGTAGGCCCTGGCTTCCCGCGACACTGTATGGTACAGTATAAAGCGATTTGACAATTGACTTGACATGACATACAATTTAATACCTAAACTGTATGCTAGGCTTGACAAAATGATTGTGAAATAACCAGAAAATAATTGTTGAGGAATGGTGGAAGGAGAACCAGGACTGAATTTGTGAGACAAGACTTGTATTAATATTTCATGTACAGTATGTGTATACTCAATGAGGTTTGTACTACCTTTACAACTACCTCACTCTAAGGAAACGGATGTAGTTAATTATGTAGCGTGTTAAACAGGTCAAAATCTAAAAGAACAGATAAAAAAAGGATGTGTTACTTCCAATACCTTGGAAGGAAACAGACATTTATTTTGGTTAACAGATGTCCCTCCGTCAAAAGTAAATGGTATAGGATTTATAAATGATTTACAACAGTAAATCATAAATAACTAAGGAGATATTTTGAGATCTTTCTGAGTATGTAGTAAGTATGAAGCACTACTCTTGTATTATATATGTAGCTGAAATAGTGTCCAGGAAACTGAGCTTTCAGAATAAAAAAAATAAATAAATATAAATGTATACATGGATTGTAGTTAAGGCTATGTTGCTGTTTAAATTTTCTCATTCTTATTGTTTTTTTTCTATTTAGTAGACAATTAACTTTATTTTACACCAGCCAGGTCAAACCTAGGTCTTTGCTATTAGGGCCAGACGATAATGAAAGGTCTGCATGACACAAATTATGACTTAACATTCCTGGACAGCCCCTCTGCACCAAAAGGGAGCTGTAGCACATGTGCTGGCCACACGCAATAGTCTCCACCACATGTCCAGACACATAGTCCAGTAAGAGAACAAAGCTGACAAGGGACCCTTTTACTTTTACACAATGTAGAGTTTTGGGAAATAAGTGACATGGGTGAACTGTCTCATATAAGCAAATCATGCTTTTGTCTCATACAGAGGGACAGCTGTGGATTTCATATATTGAAAAAGATAATTAACCAAATTGAGTGCAATATATGAGGTGATGCTGTAAATGTTTAAACTGCCAATTTTTTATGGATTTTAAATAGTTTCAGATGTGACTCTGCACTTGTAGAGCACAACACAGTTCTTCCATTTTAGTTGTGACAAGATGCATCCTGACATTGATTGTGCACATCCAAGAGGAAGTTTTCCAAGTCATTTAGCTAAATCTTTAACAAATGGATCGCTCAAGTCCTGGGTCCTAATTTACCACCATGGGCAAACTGCCCACTGATTTACATGGGACCTTTCTTGCCCTTTTTTGCTTGCAGTAGATAATGAGGCATTATGTTATCTTGTCTCTAAAAAGCACTTAGATCAGTGATGCCAGAAGTCTAGTCCTACAGGGTCACAGTTATGGGAAACAAGCAATAATAAGAACATATTCAAGAAAAGCCTTTTATTCCCCTTCACCTTTTTCCCATCAACCCCAAGAAAACATTCCAACTGTAAGACAAAAATAACTACTGTACTTTTAATTGGTCGGAATTACAATTTGTCCAAAGTCAGTAGGCGATGGACTAAAGAGATACTTCCATTTCATTTCCTTATTCCCAATAAGAGTCACAACAGCTTTCAGCCCATCCCATGGCCCCACTGCAGAGTCCACTGCAGAACACACACACACAAGTGGTAAATTAGACTAAGCCAACATGTCATTGGGAGGTGGAGCACATGGTAAAAACTCAGATGGACAAAGCAAGAAAAAACTAACTTTACGCATTGTATCACCATGAAGTATTGTCTAAAACTTTCAGGATCAGTATCTCTTGGGCTGGAGTGCATACATGATATTTATTTGACAATATATTTATAGTAGGATGTGGGTTAGCTGTGATGAATGAAATGATCCGTCTCTTGTTTAATTCCTATATTTATTCTCCTATGGAACAAATAATAGGCTTAATTCCAAGCTGAAAAGAGAAGAAAGAAAACACAACATTTTGGCCGTGAAGCACCTGACACCTGAAGAAAGGTTGTGTTTTCTTTCTTTTCTTTTCAGCATGGAATAAACCTATTACTTGTTTCTTTGCAGCCTGCGCATGCTGACACAGCTACCCACCAGAACTACTTTATTCTCCTATGTCACTTATGTTTCGAATCATCTCTTAAATCCATATTCAAATCTAAACATTTATGAAGTTATGTATCTTGAAATAACTTGATAGTTACAACTTTTAGGTTATATCTCTCTCTTTAGATACAATATGCGTATGCAGTAGTTTATCGGTACTAATCACAAGGACATTGAATTAGAAAGTCATCTGACAACATTTGATTGACATTCACCATTCTAATATGTCTAATCAGCCATTAATGCATTGACTGTTATCTCTGATGCTATCTGTCTTGTCACAGAATTCAGTGTGAGAAAGTGCAGAACATATCTTCTTCAGTAGCTTTACCAGAGTAACTGTACCATTAGATTTACCAGAACCTGAAAGGGAAAATAAAAACTTATACAAGAAGTATCTGAAGTGATGTCAATCTCAATTATTATATTTGCATGTAAATCTGAGTAGAAGTGCAACAAATATTAAAATATTTGAATATAATTGTGAGTTAAACCATTTTATTATAAAATCCCTGGAGCCCTTATGAGAAAAATAAACATCTGTTTAACTTTTCCAGTGAAGACCTCACCCTCATAGGAATCTTTACTGCATAGGCATGCTTGACACATTTGTGCAATGTGCTTCCAAATCGCACTGATCTTGTCCTTATTACAGTTTGTTTAAGACAGGGATCACAGAGCTTTTGATGAAATCTCACACTAAAAGCAGTTACTGTGCCCAAGAATTAGAGAAAGGTTTTAGATTTCTAAATAGTTTTTGATAAATTAATATTCCAATAATAACTGCTATTGAAACCATGTTCATGACAGAATGTTGTTAAAACATAACAATATTTACTGATTCTTATAATAACTGTAGCATGTTAAAATCGTTGCTTTGTTATGTACAGTATGTCTATTAATTAAGGCCAACAGACCATTTAACACAATATTTTCTTTGGCTAGTACCATTTCCATGTTAAAATCATAAATGAAGACAAACTCGGATTTCACTTTTATCACTGTATCCCTCTTCTCGTACCACTATTGCCTTTGTCCATTCTTAAGTCTTAAAGGAATGCTTCAAACCTACTCAGATCTGTATCAATACTGTCTAAATCTCACAAGAATAATGCCCAGCTAATGCCCAGAATTTGGAGAAACAAGTAACTTCTCCAAATTCAAATAGGATTACTAAACTGATAATTATTTTTTGCCACTGTTTTTTTTTTGTTGGGATAATTTGGCATTTTATCTTTCTGAAACCATGCAATAAATGAATATGCCCTTCCTCATGTAATATTATGTTATTGTAATGTTAATGTAATATGTTAATATTGTAATGTTAATATGTAATCTTAATATGTAATCTTAATATGTAATCTTAATATGTAATGTTAAGACATTATGTTCTTTCCTTAACATGATCATACAATAGAATTAAGCAATATTTTATACCATATTATGTGCATATGGGTTTCCATTTATGTCATTTATTTTTTCATTGTGAACTCAGTGTATCTTGCAACAAGAAGTTACTTAATTATCATTTCCCATCAAATTTGCTGTTTCTCTGACCTGGAAAAACTGTAAGAAAGGAATGTGTTTTTATACTTTATCAACACGAAATAATGACCTATACACTAAAGTTGGCTTTGTCTGGAGAAGAAATTTCAAATAGGTTTTATAGACAATTCTTCCAAGTTGATGAAACCATCATATAGGTATGGAGGGAGAGGAAGTATAGTCTTCAAATCAAATTGGGAAAGATGACAAAGCAGGGAAACACATTTTAAAATATTTAGAGGCTGGACAAATACTATTTCTCTTTCTCAAATATATAAAAAAGATATACTTGTAAACAATGAATAATGAGTGTTTATGCATTAAACGGATCTGTAAACCATAAAAGGGATACGTACTAAGAATGATTGTGCCCTTTCAAACCTATTCAAAACAGTAACTAAATGGAATACGAGGCAGGTTATGTTCTTTATGACAAAGGCATATATATAATATAATTGTTTATATATGTTAATAATTGTTTGCTGGCAGCAATGCTTTTACTCCTTGGCACCCTATGTTTAGAGCTTGCATTTTGTTCTCCTGTGGGCTTCCTACCAATTTGATGACAAGGTAGCTGGGCTGATCAGGTCTAAATCATCCCTGTGGTTTTGTGTGTGTGTCCTGGACTTAACTGGAGTCCTGTCCAACATACAGTTTTAACTTGCTGCCTACGTGTCCAATGAACAGCAGCCATTATATGCCAGTTGCTCAGCAGATCAGAAGAACTGGGAGGGAGGGAGGGAATTTAGGGAAGTCAGTTTGCACAAGCCCTCTGTGGAATTTATGAATCTATGAAACCAGCTTCATATGAACAGGGTCATCTTTAATAACCAACCAACCCAGACCCCAAATAATGGCACATTCTACAATACAGCATTTTCTGTCACCAAAAGGGATCATGGCTTTGGAGAGAAGAGTGCCATCTTCTGGTCCACAGACATCACTTACAGCAGCAATCTAGTTTTCCTTAAAGGGTCTCCCATGGCAGTACTGACTTTACATTCTAAAGGTTTTGGTAAAGTCCATCTTTTATGTTAGATTAATTGTTTTTCAATTTCTAGTCATATAGAGCACTGTAAAAATGTCAATAAGAATCTAAAAAGTCTTAGACACCTGAAGCTTTGTACTAAATGTTTTGCATATTTGTCCGGCTGCTATGTGTTTACGTTCTGCTATGTAGTGACTTTCCAGAAAAATGTAGCAAAGTGTCTTGGAAAGGCTTAAGAGGAGAATCCTGAGAAATGTGCATGATTCAGTAGTGTGTCGCAAATATCCAGTGAACTGTCACATAAATGTATCAGCCCTTTCCCTCTGAGTAAACAATACATTAAGAAGGGTCTCCAGAGGTCTTTGACTGTGAAAAAACCGAGCCCACCTTTGCTCCGAGCTATAATTTTATGTGATTGAGATCTGACTTGTCTTCCATTTTCCCTTTCAGAAATTGAAATGAATCTGACCATTAGTTAGGAAATCAAAGTAAATTAACCAAGAAAAAAGCAAGCAAGGAAGCACTTTAAGAAAAAAACAAACAAGTTGTAATCCATAAAATAGAACGAGCCAAATGCATTCTTTCTGCTGTGTCCAAAAATTCACTTACTTCAAGGGCATCACCAGCAAAAATAGGAGCTTCATTTCTCACACTAATGGGATTGAAAGCATTACCCAGCAACCTGCTGCTCTTTCAACTTGGATATTACATTTTTAACTGAGTGAAATCATTGCCTGAGAATCCCAAGCTATTTCATGTCAGGTTTCTCCAGTTCCGCACAACATTCTAATTAAACAGTTATGTTCTGGTATAGTACAGTATGTCTTCAAGCAAAATAAAGTATAAAGTGTATTAATGGTTTTCTATTTTGTTGCTGTTAAGTTAGGTCACAGTCTTTGTCAAAAATACTGCATTGCATGTATCAGTACCTTGTTGGATAGCCAGTTAAAACTAAACTACTACAGAGTCAGGGAAATATCCAATTTACTGGGTGTCTGCTTATAGTTTACAAAGAGGTTGTAAAACAAGACCCTTATACCTGTAACTAGAAGAATCTACTGTATAACTTTTTTTTTAACCACAAAATCTCAAAATGTAGTTTGCATTTTGATCGAGTATATACAGTAGATTTCCTGGTAGTGGAGCAATTAATAGAAATTGTTCCACTATGTAGAACAAGATGAATAATTTTACATAGCTTGTATTTATGGTATAATTTCATGTACTCTGAGCCAAATTCAGATGCTCAGGGTTACACTAGAAGAGTTTAACCACAAATAAGAACTTTAAACAAACATCCAAAAGTACTGAAATACCTGCATCTTGTGTTCACATTATTCTTTTTACACTCTTGTGCTATAGTATCAATAGGTCAAAAATAGTTTGGAATGCTGAAGGAACCCTAGATAACTCTGTGACTCCATAAACGAATATGGAAAATATTATTAATTATTAATGTCTGACACATTTGTCAATTAATATAGCTGGGTATTTTACTGGGAGCAATTGGACAGGAACACCTAGTGCACAACCCACCTGAGATATAAACACACAAAATGAGATATGAACACACAACCTTCTAATAATCGCTGCTTCACACATATTTTCATAACATGAATATGTACCGTGATTTAAGCATGTGTGAAAATGATAATCCCTGGCTTTGATATTCTAAAGTAACTCCAACATACAGACATGATAACACTGAAAGAAAAGCATAGTATTTTGGCAATAGTAGTTAATACAGCATCCCAGTGTGCCCATTGTGTTCTTAACAGAAACCAGCTGTTATGAGATCAAGGCATTCTCTGGTGACGTAAACACAAGATCAGCAAGATACAGTTCCCAAGTTCTTTAGATAACCACGCAGATTAACTCACATATGGATGGCTAGAGATGATGGTTTTGGAAAATCATATTCAACTGAATTCTAATGAGCCTGTTACAAACCACTTACAGTCTTTCATCAGTATCATCAGGGATAACTGAAAGGGCACAATCATCTCATTTTGATAACCAAACACATCATAACTCCCTGATGGCTGCTGATAAATTTTAGGAGCAAACTTCAGATATAAAACAAAATGACTAGTATGTGCAATGCAGTGAGAATTGAGAGCACAAAATCAACTATAAAAATAGAGTGGTTGCAAGCGAACATGATTATGACGGGGAAATACTAGCATCTTACCAAACATCTTACATACTGAGGCTCAGTTCGATGAAAGGTCTCCAACTTCATATTCTCTATTTTATCTGATACATGTGGGGCCAGCACATGTCATGCTGTTTTTGTTGAGATTAAATCCCTTTAAAAGTGCAAAGTCTCTTGAACTCATTTGCTAATCATTAGCATGCGAATTTAAGTTGATAATCACTCCGTAAATATTTAGCCATTGCTAAACAAATGACTTAACATGACATCTGGTAATTATTTTTAAAAAGGGGCAAACTCAATATATCAACAGTTTTTCCTGTCACCAAGCAAGTCCAAAAGCAAAGCACTAACTACATGATGCAAAAAGCAGTTAAATTATTATTGCAAGACATTATTCAATGTTTAAAATCGGCTAACCAGAGGTTTGGGACAGATTATATTTCCATCACATGGCTATCTTGTCTCTCATCCATCCCAACACAAGTTACATCTCCCATAACTGAGAAATGCTTTTTTTTATTTAAACACATTTTGCTTATTATAGAACACAATAACTGCTCCTTTGCGTTTTGTGTGATCCAGAAATCGAGCTTTTAACATCACAGTGGTTATTAATCCCTGTAGAGTCCGAATGCCACATATTAAACAAGTAACTGAAAAGTAAAATGGTAACACACTCATTGTCCAATATATTAGGAATCCCTATTGAATAATGTGTTGAGCCTCTGTAAGGGGCAGGAACAGTTTGAACAGGATATGGCATGTTTTCCTTAAGGTTTTAAAATTTGCAGCCCAATCACATTCCTTTTGCCTAACATGATCACCTTGAACTGAAGTACTGACAAGAATAACGATGAGTGGGATTGTGTCGTATGTTCCACTGGCTTCATGAAATATTGATGGGATTTAGAACTGGGGATTCTTTTGGCCAAGAATGGTGCTAGACCTTTTTGTCATGCTCCTTGAGTCATCAGCGTATTGCCTGCCACTGAGAAATCCTGTTAATTCAACAGGGGATTCCCAATATTTCAAGCGGTATGTGAGTGTGGAATTGTAATTACATTATAGAAACAAGCCTTTTTTTTTTACAATTAAATGAAAAAGAAATACTTTGGGGTATAATTCTTTGTCTAAAAATGTTGTCTGTGGAAAGATTTTTCCTTTTCATGTATTACTGTACATGTGAATCTGTCCCTCATCCCTCATTAATCATCCCCCGTTGAAGCAAAACTGAAGGTGTCTTCGCACAGCCCGTCCATTGGCTTTGATCTAATTTTTCCCCCTCTTGGATTTCTTGATGTTTTCTTAACAGGCATTTTTACACCAAACTCATTTTGAATGTTTAGTCTGCCGTCGTTTTTCACAAATGGTGTTTCCTCCTTGGCTGAAGCATGGCATTCTGAAAGGGTGCCACTGTATATCTCATCTGGACACAGTGCAGTTTGTGTGCCATCTGGCTGCCTGATGTCCAGGTCATTATGGAATAGCACTACTGTATAACAGTGTCTCAACCACAAATGATAACTGGCTTCTTACAGCATTTGTATGCAATGGTCCACCAGCACAAGTGTTGAATGGTTGAAAGAGTTTAATTTGTTTCCTTAAACCCAACTGTGGCCTTAAATGTTTAGCAGCATTGAATCCAGAAAACTCTATACTGGGAGGGAACAATTTAGAATCTATTAAAATACAGCGCAGATGTACAGTAGACAGCGGTAGTGCTTTCCTATCAATATCAATAGATGCTTAAAGCAAACAATTTGTCAATACAAGATAGAAGTTTGAAAGGGAAAACTATCAATTTTGAAAATAAAAAACACGAATGCAAACACCGGAAGTCCTGTTTTTGAGAAACATTTTACTTTTTGTCTTGCAATTTCGTGAAGATTGTGAGCAAAGTCTTGAAACATTTTTTTGGCATTTATAAAATATGTGGAAGACATGAGGAGTTTGAAACTTTGAAAGTATTTTGATTTACCTGAAAAAGATCTTTTCTATTGTTTCTATATATCATATTTTTAAACAGGATTGTAGTGTGAGTGACTGAGGTCGACACCTTGATAAACAAAGAAAGACCTTTTAATGCTCTTTAATATACAGAAGGGCTATTCCCAAACTGAATAGGTAACTCAGACATAAAACAAATGCAGGACAGTCTCTTTAGTTGCAGATCAGTTGTGGTGCGATTACAGTTTACTGCATTTTCTTCAGCAACATAGGCAACTGGATGGTTCTCCCCGATATAACAGCTGTCTCCCTGCCAATTGTCTGATGAAGAAACAGTAGCCCCTACACTATTAAAAAACGTTCATGTAAATTCGGTTTATTCATATGATATAATTAAAGTTTGGGTTGGCTCAACTGCTAAGCGGAGAGGAAAGTGTCTCTCTTAGGCTCTGTTTTTTAATTTGCCCATATCTTGTTTCTGTACATGCTGTTCCCTTTAGTTTTTCTACATACTTGAAGTAATTAAGTTAGACATTTTGTGATTTGTTCTTTCATGGAAAAGGCTTTAATCATAAATTAATAAAATATTCTGTTTCTTCTTTGCTTCATATAAGTTACAGCACATCATGTGGAAAGAATGGAAGGAGAACAAAACTCAATACACTTGTTCATGCTGAATGACAGTGCCTCAGACAAGGTTGAATAAATCAAAAACAACATTATTTCAAGCACTAAGGGGTCTTCCTTTTTGATTAGATGCTGGATTGAATCTATTAATTCAAATAGAATTTGACCTGCATTTTGTGAACTTTGTGAACTTTTCATAGCCTTTGGTTATTTGGTCTTACGGTGCAAATCAGTCACAGACAGCATACTATTATTTTAATTTTGGTTATTAACTTTAATTTAACATACATCATTCTTGGATAAAATATTCCAGAGCTTCATTCACAGTTGTGCTTGAAACAATGGAAAAGAATGGAAAATAACTCAAATGATTCACCATACTGTATACCCCTGAGTCCAGAGCATCAGCCCCATATTCCCTGCTGATGTTTTCAATGCATCATAATGGGAACAAAATACGATGTTCTGTGATGAAGACAGAACCTGGAAAAGTAATTGAAATAGAGATGCAAATTTTATATTAACTTGAACTTAACAATTCAAGGACTTTAAGCTTTCACATATACTGTACGTACAGCTACAGATCCTTCAAAAACAACTATAAAGTATATTATACAGTACTGTATATATACAGTACATTGCCTTGCAGGCTCTTAGGCCATGTTGCAGAGCTAATAGTTTCATGTATTTACAATGCGTTAAATATTCAAAGATTTGAGGCAAATGGAAGGTGGGAGAGCCTTTGATGGTCAAATTAGATTTATTCTTTAATAGGAATTCTCTTACTTTTTCTGCTGTTTCTTGCTGCCTGTAGTAAGTTTAAAGAACGATTGTCTGTATAAGGTAAGAATAGACTTGGCCACGAAAACCTACAGTAGTTAGCTGGGTCCAAAAAGTTTGAAATTGGTTACAATGAAGAGGATGTAATATATTTCTCTGAGGTATTCTTCTTTACTGCATGTCAGCCACAGGGGAAATTAACGTACGTTAAGATGGCAATAACGGACCAAAGACCCCCATTGCGTGGTATTTTGGTCTTTTTCAGGTTTTGTGCAGTGCTTTTGTATGAACATTTAAAACAAAAGAAGAAATAAATATATATCTAATGCTATTTAAGCACTTTTAGTACTATACAGGTACAGTACCAAGCACTGAATATCCAGCTCTATATGCAGGAGCTTGTATGTCTTAAAACAATCAACATCACAGACTACTTTGTAAAGACACGAGTGATTCCATCACTGGTAAGGGAAACTGGTATTATATTGCAAAGAAAATGCTATTCACTCCTTCAATCACTTGCACTGCCTCCTTATTTACTGGCTGCTTAATTATACCAGGATTCATGTCAAGACTTCTGTTCTCCTTCTTCACAATACTCCTCTATGATGCCAGTTCTCCATGTGAGCCTATACCCCTTCCTGCTTTCTCTGTTCCTCCTCCACTGAGCAGCTAAGCATGCCTTCTTTTTACTCCCACCCTCTCTAGTGCTGGCTTATTTTCCTCCCTAAGCCCCACGCAGTTTATCCTCAGGACTAAACCACCCCTTAGCACAACTTCCCAAGACTTAACTGTACAGAACAGGGTAGGTACAAACCAGGGCTACTCAGCCTGCCTCCCTTCCAGTCTGCCGCAGTACTTTAATGCAACATTGCTTTTTTGATCATTCAATAAAGAGCTAATACAATGGGATGTATCAGAAGGAACAGTTCACAACTGAGAAGGCTCAAATTAGGCCATATTTGTAGCTTTTGTTTTACATAGAGAAATAATTATTACTCATTGTATTCATTTTCAGTCATTAGTAAATATAACAATTAAAGTCATGGAATACGTTAAACATTTGTCCAAGGGTGGCACTCTGTATCTGCTTGTAGCAATGTTTATAAAATTATTTTGCCTCCTTGTGGCTGTTCTTAACTTTAACAGTTAAAGAGATGGTTACAAAATCACGAATGGATCATGGGAATTATTAAAGCTTGCATTCACCTCAAATAAAATCTGTTATAATGTCATGGCTGTACGTCCTGCTGTTAAACTCCACAGACGCCCCCTGCAGAATCCATTTCTGGCTTCTGTACATATTTGTGTAGCCATAAATTTTGACTGTGGGTTTCCGGACCATTTTATAATATTATAAATTGAGCTGACTACAACATTTTCAAATGAAGGCTTAAAGGGGATCTACAGTCCCACTTTCTCAGACCGGTTATGAAATCTCAGTAACAAAATAAATTCATTGACATTATAGAAACATTTTACAAATTTTGAATTAAGCACAAAATCGTGAACTTACTTGTAGTAAGTACTTGTGAGCTTGTGTACTTGTGAAATACTGTAAGTCACCATGTTGTCGCAAACTTGCATTTGAGTTCCCACGTATTGTGATATGATGTAGCCCTTCCTGCTCACTTGTCACTGTCATGACTAATGTAATTTGATATATGAGGAAATAAGCACAGGTTGTGCAGCAGACATTTCACCTTAGAAATGTTCCAACCTGATCTGCACGCAGAGTTTGTAAGTAAGTAGTATTTGTCTGTAAAAACTGTCTTAAAATCGAGAGCAATAGTTCTATTGGATTTAAAGAGATGTATTCACAACCATTCTTGTTAACAATGTAATAAGCCCACATCACATCACTGGACGTTTTGTTGTCTCATTCTGAATTGCAGAACATAGCGCCGTGCATACAGTACCTGGAAAAATGGTCTATATTGTAATGTAAATTGGAGGTTTTACATGTAACTGTGTATATTTGACCTTTATTGTGGTTTGAATGTATTCATCAATGTTGGTTCTTTCTAAGCCTGAAATATAGAAACAGAGTGGCAGTTCCCCTTGAAAATTCATCTTTGAAAATGTCTATTTGTACAAGCTGTAATGGGTGGTTAGTAGTTATATACATTTTTGTTTCTTAGAACAAAAATTAGTAGGAAAGAGAATGCTTGAACGTTATCATGCTAGCACAACACATTCCTCATTAGTTTATGCCATGTGTTTTGCATTTACAGCTGTCACGGATGCATTAGCAGAACTCTAGACAGACCCTCCTGTTTATGTTACCTATGAATTCAATCTTCTCATCTTCCTTGTATTTTTAAGATGCGTTCCATTTTTGTTCCGCTCTCCCTTCTAAGTGAATAATCTGAAACATCTTCCAGAACAAGCCAAGCTATATATGTCTGGGCCTCCTACTGAAGTCTTCTGCTCTCCCCCACTGCATTTATACCATGGGACCCATGTTGATTGATGGTGCTCATGTCTGGTTAGTTTTCAATATTTTCTTTGTTGTCTTGCTGGGATATATAGTTTTAAGATCAAGCTCCTTGCACTCAGAGGTAGAAAAATCAACCAGTAGTGTCCACAAAAGAGGGAGATACATAGTAAGTCATCTTTTTAGCTTTATTCCACGTTTATTAATAGCAATTAATTAATAATTACTTACACTTATATAGTGCCTTTCTTGACACTCGTCTCAAAGCGCTCTACAGGTAAGGGGGACTCCCTTCCACCACCACCACCAATGTGCAGCATCCACCTGGATGATGCGATGGTAGCCATAGTGCACCAGAATGCTCACCACACATCAGCTATCATTGGGGAGGAGAACGCCCTGGGATTATTAATCACCACAGAGAGTTAGGACCTCTGTTTAACGTCTCATCTGAAGGATGGCACCTTTTTACAGTATATGTCCTGTCACTATAGTGGGGCATTAGGACCCACATAGACCGCAGAGTGAGTGCAGAGGCCACACTAACACCTCTTCCAGCAGCAACCTTTGTTTTTCCCAGAACGTCTCCCATCCAGGTACTGACCAGACTCACACCTACTTAGCTTCAGTGGGTTGCCAGTTGTGAGTTGCAGGGAGATATGGCTGCTGGCATATTGGCTAATTAGTCACTTAATTCCTAATAATTTCGATTATAGATTATTAAAATCATATTTCACATTATGGCTACATATTTGCATGATCCAACATTGAAGGTGGGAGCATTTTTTGCTTGGCTGTTAGCAGGCTGGTTACCTTAAAAGTTTTTACTTTATTACGTAAAAGACTTTACATCAAGTCAAACTTTATGACTTTAAGAAGTGCCTGGAGGAGATCTCAAAATCATTAACATACTAGCAATCAAACGAGCATAACTATTTGAATGAAACTATTTATTGAAAATAACCCAGGTATCAGGTTTGATTATGTGACTGGATATTTTGCTCCAGACACCCCCAACCCTTTGCATAAAGAAGTAGATTCTGTTCTTGGTTTTCACTTCTGTGCTATGTTTGTGTAGATTTAGGGGAATCTCTGTTTCATAGTAGTAATTCTGTTTCATAGTAAAGGTCACTGAATTTATGGTAGGTGTTTTATAATTTATTTTTTTACCAAGCCACGACCCATTTTCTAATCATTTACACAGTATGTGCCCTGAACGTGGTTGCACTGACAAACTTTACAGGCATGTAAATCTGTAGTAGTAAAACTAATTTGTGAGATACGGTGCTATTTTAGCAGAGTTATATTTCACATAAAAACACTACAGACAATTCTTAGCAGAGTGCCTTGAGCAAAGGATTCAAATTCATGGAATACAGCTGTGACTGATGAAAGAATAAAAAAAGGTATCACAGCAATTCCATTCCTCACTTTTTCCACACCTCGTAAAACCAGCTCCAGGTATGGGCTTGTCCCCAAACAGCATTACAAGGCTAATTTTCCATTAAAGACTGAGCAGTTATCCAGATGGAGGGCAGCTAGTAGATAGCATGAACTAATATTTCATGTCTGCTCTCTGTAAATAGTTAACATCCACCCTGTGAGATCTGAGGTCAGACTTAACATTTTCTACAAGGGATTACTTAGTTTGCCCTGACAGGATAACGTTTAGAAATACAGTGTCATTGAAAGAAGCTGAGTTATTAGAAATACAGTCTTTACAAATCACCGCTTATTAAACTGTTTATATGAAAAGGTCAAGTATGTAAATCATTTGAATTCTTATGCTTCTACTAGACTGTTATTTTTTTCCGAAGAGTTGTTTAACACAACAATCGATCAATGAACTCCAATGTTTCCTAGAGAGATGATCCTAAGGGTCCATTAACATTCCATTGTCCACATTTACATGTAGAGAAATATTAAATAGCTCTTGCAATTTCACATTGCTGGGAGGGTAAATCTGTCTAGAGAGACTTATATTTCCGCTTTGTGTGTATATAAAGTGAATGTTAGCTGCCTCAGGCAGCTGTTATTTATCATAGTCACCTCTGGTGGTTTCTCCTCATCCTGGATTTGGCCATGGTTCCGAACCTCAGACCATAGTGGCAGAGCAGGTGGCTCCTTGACCACAGGGAGGTACCTTGAGAGGTATTTTGAGACACGGCAGACTTCCCTTTTATGGGACAAAATGGGTACCCCAGTCCTGGTTTATTGAGCTAGCTTTTTTCTTCTCTTTTTCCCTGGGCTCTGGCGCAGAAACGCCAGCCTTTTGTGACATGGGACCCGATCAGCAACAGGTATGCCCTGGAGCAAGAAGGTGTGCAGTGATGGGCACTGAGACTAGTCATGCCCGTAGTGCCCACAACTGCTGATTCAGTTGGTCCAGTGTTGAGTGGGATTTCTGCATCACTCCTGTTAGATGGCGCTGCAGCCCAGTTGGTGGTTTGAGGATTGGGAGCTTTCCCACTACTGAACTCCTGCACCCTGCAAAAACAAATCTGGGAATGGGAATGACTTGGGTTTCATTTACAAGCCTTAGTCAGCTGCTCCAGAAGCCCAGCTCCACATTCTGGTCAAAGGGGTCCATTAAAAGGTTTTCTTTTTTTATCCCTGTGGGGTAGTGCTTGTTCAGGTGACTGCCACCACTCCCACCACATGTGGGAGATCCCTGCCTCCGGAAGTCTTTGAACCTTTGGACACAAGTCACTCCATACAGTTATAACCCAAGGTCCATGAGTGCTTGATGGCTTTAATGGAAAGATTTTAACGCTACAAGAAACAAAACGAAGCATAAGAGTTATCTGAAAGTATCTCTGGACTCAACATTATTCAGGAGAGCTACCACATACCCTCTGGTCTACATTCTTACAATCCTGAATTTCCCACTGATGCACTCTTACACACACTAAAGCACCTGCATCATTCACAGGCAAACTACCTCCAAAGGAAGACAGAAAGACGTCTGATACTAAGCAGTGTATATTTATTCCACTTGATTTAGTACAATACAAGTTGTACTGACAATTTTTAAATAAAAACCTGGGCTACATAAACACTATACATGGTGCTTACTGATCTGGTGACAAGTAACTTCTAGTACATAAGTATACATTTTCAAATACTAATTGCATTAGATTTTAAGTTGTTTTAACCTACATTTTCTATAATTTCATCAAGACAGGGCTGATATCACCATATCTAGGTTTATGCCTCTCATCCCTTTTCATAATGAAATGATTGTTATTCAGTTTTCTCCAGCTTGTGTTTTTCATTAGACTATGTTAATTTAATTTTTTGTAGCCTAAACTGACTCAATAATCTCCAACATTCCCAACAAATATGTTTTACCTCATACTGTCTGCAGGGAAAGCTAAAGATGTTTTACAAGGAATTCGTTTCCATATGTCCTGTCTGAACTTGTTCCTTCTAGTGTAGAAAGAAGATATAACCAGAGAGCACAGACCCCTATTGAAGAAACATACACTCAAAGTTTTTTTTGTATGATGGGAGCTCACTTTACCACACACACAAAAGATGATTACAAAATACACAATGAAGTGCTGCATGTGCTCAGTACTATTCAATATGAATAACCAATAAGAAGATGAGTTCCCGAGTGTCTTGAAAAGGTTCTCTACTGGTTGTGAGTTTGAGTCTGTGTCAAGGCACTAGCCAGCTGTGTACTTGGTGCATAAACTGCAGAGCCTGTCTGTGGATGAGGTTGTGGTTAGTTGACCAGCACTCTCAGCAAAACTCCTGCAACCCCCCCGACTCTTGATGTCAGCAAGAGATGCTCTGCTCCTCCAATGCAGGCCAAGACTCTTGTAAGGCACTATTCTTGTTAAAAGGTGAATGGATCGGTGGTTGGACAGATTGGTGGAGTTAGATTGCTCGTCCTCGTTCCATAATAATAATAATAGGAGTGTAACCCTAGTGTCCTGGTCAAATTTCCCATTGGCCCTGACCAATCATGGCCTCCAAATAATCCCCATTTATGAATTGGCTTCATCACTCTGTTCTCCTCCCCACTGATAGCTGATGTGTAGTGAGCGTTCTGGCGCACTATGGCTGCCATCGCGTCATCCAGGTGGATGCTGCACATTGGTGGTGGTGGAGGGAGTCCCCATTACTTGTAAAGCGTTTTGAGTGGAGTGTCCAGAAAAGCACTATATAAGTATAAGCAAATAAATAATAAAATAATAATGAAAAGTAAAGGAGATGCTGCCAACCAAGGTACAAAGAATCATTCGGCAATTACAGACCAGTTGGGTAATAAATGAAAACCAAATAGAAATACGTTTAGAACATGAATGAGATAACTTGCAATCCATAACATTTTCACTTTTAAGCAAGCAAAAAAATAGTTCTTCTTTCTAAATAATATTTCCTTACTTGTTAATATCTTTAATCTAGGAAGATATTTTTGTTTCTTTAGAGTACAATATTTTGATCTTTATTCACAAGAGTACTGGCTGCAGACTCAATCCCTGGGGACTCTTACTATAATTAAGAAATGATTGTTGCGAGTCGAGAGTGTGTCAAGGTTGTTTGTCCCTGCACATGTGAGCTTGACTGGCATGAAGAAGCATAGTTTGAGGCGTATGGATTGTTTATTTGCAGTGCGGAACGATTTCAAAAGATTTTAAGACAGACCTCGGCTTCATGGCCTGACAGAGCTGACAGAGATACAGTACAACCATTGAAAACCCTCAAGGGACACCAAGGTTATTTGATAACTGATTTTTATTTCCCAACAAAAGAAAAGTATTGTGGTCAGAATTATTTTAGATGCTTGAGGAATAGAAGCTTCAGTACATCTGGGGCAAAACACATTTAGTCTTTTTTTATCCGAGTTGTGGCAGAACAGGACGCGACCTGAAGGATTTGATTGCAATCCAAAAATCGTATACATTTCTTCTTTATATCAACCACGCCACGCAGACTATCCTTTGCTATCAAATTATGATTCTCATCACAGCAAATCAACTTTTTTCTTGAAATTTAATATTATATTGTAAGGAATAATTGACCATACCTTCATAATGTGATTTTTTGAGAAACTTAGAAGAAAAATGTCTGTAAAACATAATACTGTAGGTACAACAATATTTAAATATTTTAACACTGAGATAATGTTTTCTTATGGATTTGCATATTTTGACTTTTGACTTCCAATAAACTCGACAGCTCAAGATCAATTTTCAGATATACTGTAGCTGTCATGCTACATTTACAGAAAACTGAGCTCATGAGGCGGCTCTTGGAACTGATGTTACCGATTCCCATCTCACAAGAAGCTTTCAACTCATGAAAAGCTGTCGCTTTTCAAAATGCAGAGCTTTTCAAAACATGGTCAAGGGTACAGCTTTATAGTCAGTGTGGGCTTTTCCTGTCTCTACTTGTTATCAGCAGTCTTGCTCAATGGGGTTTACATATTTGTACATTGCTTTCTCCTTCTTTAAACAAAGAGCAATAACAATAAGATACACATACAATGGCAATAAGTTTGTATTCCACATTTCAGTCAAAGGAAATAAAATGAAGTGTACAGTAGATGGGTATGTTTGGGTCACTCCTAAAATTGCCCTCGCAGAACAGAGTTTTTTCAACAAATAAAGGCTCTCGTCTCATTAACCCTTGAGTTGGGAAGGTATGGAATATATTCTAAAGGTCTTCAAATATTTCAGATATTTAAATGCCAGCTCTCATTCATCTCACTTTCCCTACTGACAACCTTTGGAACATCTTAGACTTCATATGAAGCAACTGTAGATGTAAGTTCAGCTGCATCAACCCCAACTGCCCTAAGAATGTGGTCTTCTAAAACTCATCCCAGGTTAAATATTTCTAGAGATACAAGGCTGTGTCAAACTTCTGTTGTTTTTGTTGGATTTGCACATATTTCTAAGATCATTGTCTTATCTCCCATACATTAATAATCTTGTCACTTTAAGCAGTTATCAGAAGATGGTTTTAAAGAAAGCAATAAAGTCACTAAATTCTTAGACTCTAACAACAAACCCAGGGCTGGTTCAGAGCCATTACCTCTGTGGTTACAACCATGAGTAAGTGTACTGTAAATTGCTCATTGAGATTTTGATTGCCCAGCATTTGTATTTGTGTTTCTTATTCAATAGCAATATCTAAAATTCAATACACCCTCACCCTTTCCACATTAAAATGTAAATTACTTTGTATGCAACTTTTTATAAATCAGGATTTATATATTTAATATTTTTATTTAATATTATATACAGTACACTTAAGTATGTCTGCCCCTGAGTTTCATAAACCTAAACTTCATTTAATGAAGTTTGTCCTCTACTAGTAGTAGACTAAACCTTAAATGCTGTATATGTTTATATATTGTATATACAGGAATGCATCAGATGAGGAATGAATTCTGTATATATCCAGCACATCAATATCCTTTATAGATCAATACAGGTTGAAGATTGATGATAAAGCCTATACAGTATATACATTCCAAACATTAGACACATCACAAATCAACTCTGGGAGTGATAAATGGGGTGTAGCAATGCTTTTCCTCTTGTATGTTGTATATGATTATTATATATCATTATAAATCATGTACATGCAAGATTGGCTGGACAAAATATTTTGTACACATGAGAAATCATGTTTCAGTGCTCTAGAAGGGTATTTATTACACACAGTCATGCACAGTAAAATTAGATAACCCAGTTACATAAAATAGCAAAATCCAAGCAAAAATCTAATGTAAAGTTTCATTAAAATATGAATAAATACTTTTTAAATATTATAAAATGATGATTATTGAGGTGAAGGGGCTTTGAATTACCATTCGATTGCTATAAAAACCTTTGGTTATATTAATATCTATTGTGTTAGCCTTTTACTTTACAAAAATTAAGTATTGCACATCTGACCATTTTCTAACACCTGGAATGCTGACAGGCCCCACCCCAGCCTGTAGATATTCAGAATGTTCAGAATGAATAACAGTTTGGATGTGATCCACTAAAAACACCTTTCATGACTTGAAGCTAAAGACCAAAAGGATAAAAAAGAGGTTTAAATTAGTCACATAACAAACAGCCATGAAACAGCTTGTATTTTACTTATGAGTATTCAGTTGTAGATTAGACTTTTCCATGAAATATCTGTCGCTGTTGTTGCTGTTGTTGTTATTATTATTATTAGTGGTAGTAATAGAAGAACTTTTGCCTACTTTGACTCCTTTTGCTCATGCCGGACTGTTGCACTAGTGATTGTCATAATTCACTAACTAACAATTGCCAGTTCATTTTGTGATTTCCACCTGCTTTTGAATAGCTCACTATTCAAGATGTGTTTTTCCCATCTTGGTACACATACACAAACCCTGTGACCAGAAACACAAAGTACAAACAGTATAGGAAGACTTCTTCAACCCGCCCACCATTGGCCTTCACAAACATCAGAGAGCAGCATTCCTCACCAACTGTGCCAAATGCCTGCAAGTGCCCAGATGGTTGCAGGAGTCAATGTTATTGTGGAGAGCTGAGGGAGCCCTGGCTGACTAATTACACTCTACCTTTGGCTACTTTCAGCCTATTGAGCAGCACCTCTTAGGGAATATTAGTCATAGTCAGACCATGACCATCACCTAGACTTGAATAAGCGATCACAGAATTAACACTACGCTATCTGAGCACCTTTACCAGTTGAGGCACTTGGAAGGCCTTTGTAAATTTCTTTAATGAAATACATACAAACCCAGGGCCAGCTAAACATCCTCAACCTGGACGAGTCCTGTCTAACTTATATTTTTGTTTTAGGGTGATTGATGTATCAAAGCCGCTACTGAAAACAGATGTCTGCCATTGCCTAACATCACAGCTACAGGGGAAGTAGATTTGTCAGAGATTTGTCAACAGTCACATTTTTGTGTGTCTGATGAAGTGGGCGTGGATAATTGGTTTTGCTGCCTGAGAGGCCAAACTGGAGATTTGGAATTAGTGACCTAGCAGATGGGATATCTTGAATAATCAAGTTCATACTGAAAACTAGTCAAAATGTGATTTTGCATATGCTAGTTTTAAGTCTTTTATACTTCAAAGGCAGACTTACCATGAAGGAATTTTCACTTTAGACACACTTCATGCAGTGGAACTGTATTACAAAATCATGGCAGATTTCAGTTCTTGGTTGAATGCACAGTGCACAAAGATCCATTTTATATGATTATCAGTTCCAAGACAATATTTAATTTACCTCTTGGTCCGATTTAATTTTTTGTTGTGATTTAAATCACAAGCTGGGGCCTTTTGTAGAACTACAAATTAGATCAATTTACTTTTACTACATTGTTCATACATGTTTACCAGAATAATTTTGTCTAGCAAAGGAACAAGTAAAGGCTTATTCCGTGCTGAAAAGAGAAGAAATGAAACACAATGGTTTGGCTGTGGAGCCTTCTTCAGGTGTGGCGATACTAGAATAATTTTGTCTAATATCAATATTAGTCACTTTCACTAATGAAAAAGCATTTTTTCATTGCTTTTGATAGTCGCCTATCATGATGAATCCATATATGAGAAATTACAGAGTTTACATTATCTGTCCTTGACTTTTTCCTAAAATAACATTCTACTAAAAAGGTCAATGCATTCAATCCATTATTTTGTTGCTATACACATCAATATAGGATTACAATAGTTATATCATCCCAAGTTGAACACATCAATGGATAATTAAAATGATTATTTCAAATAGCTGTACCACTCCACTGTGCAACTGATTCAATTTACAAAAGATGATTTATTTAATCTTTTATTGTAAAAAAAAATATTAAGTAGAACAAAACAGTAATTTCTCCTAAATGTAAAAATAAAAGGCTGGAAAATAAAAGTTTTGTGTTATTAAGCATAGCAAGGTCAAGTGAAGTATCTCAAAGTTAAACGTTTACTGTTGACTGGTGCTCATAAATTACTGGATATTAGGCTTTTAAATTACATTACTGACATCTTTGGTAAAAAGCAGTTTCAATGCAGTTAAACCACTTATGTCGGATTTGACCATAACTTTTTACAGTTTCTAGTAATTTAATTCAGTCCTACTATCATATCTTGAATTAATTGTTCAAAACAACAATATGTACTGGAGCAGAGATTCAAAAATATTGGACAAATATCATCTTGATACCATTTATTTATCCAATATTTGCTTTTATGAGCTTGGCCCTTCTTCATTTCAGCACAGGAATGTATGAGGAAAAAAAAACTTGAAAGTTTGTACCACGCTCAATCTCTCCCCTCAACCAAATTCAGAATTTGTTTTTCATCTTTTGTCTGAGTCAGCCCTCAAGGGCTTTCAAAACAGTACTTTTCTTTTGCTTTTGTAGTGGCAACCATAGTTCCTCATCCAAAGCTGTGGAATTTGTTTTGTGCTAGAAGACAACAGAGGAGGCAAAACACAATATGTACAGATACAGTATACAGTAATGTTGACATATGGCATGATAGGGCAGTATAGGTTATTTAGTGACAGCCTGCCCAGGATGAGTATAGTTCTTATTCCTCAGAAGGTTAAGACTGGGACTGGGTGGCTGTGTCCCAATGGATACAGGGGGTGGTGGCACTGTGGCTAAGGATCTGCGCCTGTGGCTGGAAGATTGCTGGCAGAGGAATCCTACTCCATTTGACCCCTGAGCAAGGCCCTTAACCCCAGCTGCTCCAGGGGTGCCATATATATAGCTGACCCTGCGCTCTGACCCCAAGGTTCTCTCCCTGTCTGTGTGTCTCATGGAGAGCAAGCTGGGGTATGTGAAAAGACAAATTCTTAATGCAAGAAATTATATACGGCTAATAAAGTTATCTTATCTTATACAGCTGTGGTCCTACCCTTATTCTTACATGGACTCTCATTAACCTTCTGGGCCTGAGCTACATAATGTACAGTACCACTTCCTGACAGTCTGGTCTTCCCACTGTGGGAGAATCAAACACTATCCAGTTTCCTAGGGCATCACATTCTAACAGGTAACAGGCTCAGCACTTTCTGTAAAGAAGGCAACAAAAAATAAATCTGGATAATTTTTGCAAAGCCCCTATAAATCTGATTTTTAATTTGTTATAAAGCTAAAATACATAAATACTAAAACTAATCTCATATTGTGGATCACTGCAATTCCTGACGTACATTCCAAAAACTGATATTCATTTCCGAGTTTACCCATTCCACATAAACTGGTAAGTGGAGCGAACATGACATTATCACTGCAGCATTTTCTGTCTTTGGCTTGAATTTTACACTCTTTTGCTAAACTGCAGCAAATATAAGCATGCTGACTGCCTACTTCCACCCAGTCTCAGAAGTTTCCTGTATTAAACAATGTCTGTGAACATTGACAAGTCAGACCACAGGCTCTCATTCAAAACAGCCAAGAGTGGTTTTCTCTCAGAACACTCCTCCTACAGTAACTCGACAGAAATTACAGAGTGTTCGGGAAAAGGAAAGGAAGTTAATCTCTGCACTGTAGATAATTTTCCTTACCTAATCTAAAGAGGAGAGACTGTGAATATTTAACAGTTGATACACCACCAAATAACCTTGCAAGCAACATACTGTCATTGAGAAAACCATCCACAATTCTGCTAGAAGCTCTGCAGGACTTAATTCCATTTACTGGAAAATTCCGAGCATTCATAAACTCTGTTAAAAAGGAAAATAGGAAAAAATATGTATCTTGAGTAACACTCTTGATTCAAGATTAAACATTTATTTTTCTCTCTTTCTCTCTCTTTGGTTGGTCATTGCAATATGAGCCAAACCAGTCTTGGTTGTATAAAAACAAATGACTGACATTGTGGCTGTAGGCAAACCTGTCTAATGCATTAAGAGACAGATTCTGGGAAAACTGAAATGAGAAGACTTACATCCCATGGTATGTCCTAGTATGTTAAGGACTTTCATGTATAATCATTTACAGTTACAGTAACAGTTACAGTTCTTACTTTGGCTCTACTCTGTAGTAGTGACCTTTTATCCATTTCACATATTTCAAGTATAATTCCCTTCTGTTAATTTTAAGTGGTCTAAGATAATTTAAACTCCAAACTGAAATGCTTCCTAAAATGCCCAAAGGGAGAATTTTCAAATTCCCTGGTGGATTAGGAGAGGGTAACTGCTGTATATAATTTTTTAAAGAAAGTTCACTGTTAACTTGATCCTCAAGAAGAAAACACAAAGCATGACAACATGAAGAGAATCCTTTAGATCCTTAACACAAGCTGCCAGTGTCACTGACCTTCAGTTTACGTAATCTGGCTCAGCTTCAGGAGGTTTCTGTAAAATTGTGGATACACATCTCATTATGAGACATGAGAAACCGAACAGGAAGCTAATAGCTCCTGTGGTAACATTATGAACAATCCATTATGCTCTCAGTTTATAAAGTCTGTTATCATCAGTAGACATGAAAACGTGACCACGTATCAAGTGTTATTTACGAAAGAAAACATAAGTTACTGGGACAATGTTTTTCATGAGCTCTGTACATTTTTACTTGCTGTTGTGTAGTGACCTACCAGGAAGCTTCTTTGAATTTGTATTTTAGTTTTTGCAATTAATATCTAGAGTTAATAACATAAAACAGTGATACACACTCTTTGTGTAGATAAAATTCTAGTAATAATTAAAAAAATAATAATTACTTGATTAAATGCAACAGAAGATATTCATTAAGATAAACAGATACTTTTCCATGATCATTCTGGGTGCCAAATAAATAAATAAAAAAGAGATAAATCATTTCATTTCTGGATGTAAAATACAAATAAAAATACAGGAAGGAAATTGGGAAGACATTATGTAATTAGGCAGCACTACAGCAAGAAGCATCATTGTCTGAATAATTGCCACAGAAAATTAAAAAGTAACCGTCAAAGTCCCCTGGCTGTTTCTTATCTTTGGTCTCACAAATTGGCTCACATTAATTTTCCTTTGCCTTCGTTCTACAGTCACTGTCATTATCTTTATCTTTAAAGGCAACATTAATTATGAATCATTTGAAAGTTGTGTTCATTGTCTTATTTCCACATCCAAACATAAGAGATTGTGAAGCAAAAAGTGTTGTCCTCTGTTGTGTGAAGAATGAGATGGATCTTGGACGCAGACTCACACATTCCAGTCAAGTGCCTTAGTAAGTATATTCTCACTTTAGTGAGAAGCCAGTTTAAAGTGTTGGCTTTGCCAACATGCATGCTGCAGAGAATAAAACCAACATTGACCAAAGATGAAAAACATAACAGAACTGATTTGTGGGAGACATTAAAAGCTGTTAGAATACACCACCAGAGCAAGAGGATCATTAATCATCATCAAGCAGAGAGCATGAGGTATTGTCTCAGTTTTGGTAAGCCAAGAGAGATCACCTGTTAACAATATGAAACATATTTGCTTAGTCTGCATCTGATTTTTTTTAGATCTAGTAGCAAATATAGCTCCCACATCAATAATGGTCACAATAGCCTCATTGATGCTTTGCACAATGCTTTTTATAATATGACTGCATTTATCTATAGTTTGCTTTCAATATGCCTTACAGTACCCCGATTGTCAGTCATCAGAATTGGCATGACATTAACACATTTGGAACAATCTTTGTAGTCAGGTGAAGTCAGTCATAAGCTATCACAGAAACTTGAGCAAATATCAGCTCTTGTTGTCTAGAGGTGGAACAAGATACCACAGAAATGTATTAATACTCTCATTCAAACAAGAGGTTGGGATTGTTCGAGCTGCATTGTTGCTCAAAGTCGCATGCGATGCTCAATTCAGAAAGCGAGCCCTTGCACTTGCCCTAAGAAATCTTGTTGGAACATACTGTATATGTTATATCATCAGCATTTCACATAAGACTAACTGAAAGATAAAGGTTTAATAAAATTTTAAAAACATAAAAAAAAAATAAAATAAAGTAATACTTTCAGTGACTTCTAGTGACATTGTCTCATTCGTACTACAATGGAGTGCTCAATTGCAAAAACAGCACTAAATATAACATAATATATAATGTAAAAATTTAAAGTAACAATGTTAAAGGAGAAAACTATAAAACAGTCTAAATTTACTACTACTACTACTACTACTACTACTACTACTACTACTACTTTTCTGGACACTCCACTCAAAGAGCTTTACAGGTAATGGGCACTCCCCTCCACCACCATCTATGTGCAGTCCCATCTGGATGATGAGACGGCAGCCATAGTGTGCCAGTACACTCAAAACACATCAGTGTTTTCAGTAGGGAGGAGAACAGAGTGATGAAGCCAATTCAAAGATGGGGATTATTAGGAGGCCAAAATTGGTAAAGGCCAATGGGATATTTGGCCAGAATGCCAGGGTACACCCCTACTCTTTTTGAGAAACTTCCTGGGATTTTTGATGACCACAGAGAGTCAGGCACACGGTTTTATGTCTCATCCGAAGGAAGGTGCCTTTATATTTTACAATATAGTGTCCCCATCACTATACTGATGCGTTTTCCCAGGAGGGCTCCCTTCCAGGTACTGACCAGATTCACTCATGCTGGCCCTCAGTGGATTGTCAGCTGTGAGTTGCAGGGTGACATAGCTGTGATACAATAATGTATTAAACCGGAAAATTCGTCGAGGTCGGGTTCGTCGAGGATAGACACAGGAAGTCTGGCTCTTTTTAACTGAGAACACGATGCTTTATTAATTGGACGTGTATTTGGCACAGCAACCACAACAGAGGGAGAGAGGCAAACAGGCTAAAACACACTTGGGTCAATTTGAGTACAGTTACACAGGCCTAATGTGGTAATTGTATACATGTATAAAAGGGGTGAAAAACCAGGGAAACTATTTACATGAGTCTGGGCGATCTCGCGACTGTGTATACCTGTTCCACAATTGGTCAGCTGCCCTGGCCAGTGGCTCTCCTAGTCCTGCCCACTGGCCCTGGCAACTACTACTCCTGTCCTGCCCCTCGCAGTGCACCCCAGCCAGGCGAAGGCACTACAATAATAAATTAAAACAATATACCGCTGATATCTTCTTTTCATGTTTGTTTAAAGGTAATTTTCTTGCTGTCCCTGTTGCCTCTATTTTACTTTAGCTGTACAGTGTGTTTGCCTCACCACAGATCAAGCAGATTTGTGTGGTGTAAAAAGGTAGCGGACCAGTGCATGTTCATACTCCTCATAACCACCAGGGGCACCAATATTCTTTAAATAAAATTTCAATTTATTTAAGCCTGATTTATTTTTTAGCGTGAAATAAATAAAAATAAACAGATGTTACCACAGTAGTGGGAATCTGTCCTTCCTGGTGGTTGATTTTAAATGTGAACCGTATGGTTCAGGATTTAGGTTTGAACCTGTTACCTGAATAAGATTAATATCCTTTTGTTACTTCCATGGCATGTGCTGTGGGTGGCCTGCAGCTGAGTGGAGCTGACATTGTACACACACTTATACTGAACAATATCCCAAAAAATATTCTGAAGCAGTGCGTCCAAATCTCCTCCTACCACTCTCCAAAAAACCTTGGGGATAAATGGAGTCCCTTTATGAGCACCTTGGACAGAAATAACAACTGTCTGGAAGAACAAAAGAGGATTCAGCTTCTTTTGGGAATGCCTTAGAACTTGAGTGTCATCTCCATTGAACATACAGTGAAACAGCAAAACAAGAATGAATGACCATTGATTTATCCTTTGATAGAACAACCTTGGGTTGAAAACTCTTTGAAGAGCAAAGGATTAGGGTAAAAACCATTTTAACAAAATGTAGTCCTGGTCTGATCTTGCCTTCCTCTCTTAAGTGAAAAAGAAAGTAGTTCCCTCAGGGTTAGGTACAATTATTTTAGGTTTAGGTACAGTACATTAAATGTGAAAGACTCTTAGGTGTGGATAGGTTCCATTCTTTTTTTAATAATATGTAGTTGAGACATATGTATTGTACCTTCTCTTATTGTAATGACACAAATACATGACAATAGACATAGTAACTGTTTTAAGAATTCTTTTTTTAAAGGCACATCTATTCTTAAACATTCATGTTCACTTTAAACTTATATTTTTGGTAGGATAAATCCAGCCAAAAAAGGAAAAACATCAGTTACATTCCTAATTTATTTCAAATGGCATCAGACTTTCTTTTTTAAAGTTTTGGGCAATTAATCATCATACAGGACTCAGACCTGGCCTATGTTATGAAGTACTATACTGTAGATAATGTCTAGAATGAGGGCAGCATTTTGACTTGTTCTTTTGCATTCCTCTGAAAGGCAGACCACCAAAGTCTCCATAAAAGGCAAAGGACTTAATACCACTCAGACTGGCACAGACACTAGGAAGTGTTAAAACTTCAGTATTAAAGAAAGGAAGTTAATGAAACAGATGAATCAGCCCTGTTTTATTTTAGTGACCAAGTACGGAATAGTTCTCAGTTAAAAAATCAGACAAATATTACAGTAAGTTAAGTCTGCCAAACAAAATTCCAGTTAAAAAGTTGAAGCAGTTTTAAATGAGCTCACCTTATGCTTCACTAGAAAGTACTGCAGCTCTCACAGGAACAAAAAAGGAAATTAATCAGCTTTCCACATTCAGTTTTGTTTGAGAAAACAGCTGTTTAGCCATTTTATGTTTATCTTAAAACATTTATCTTTTTAAATTTAGTTGCAAACTTTTTTTTTTGACTACTCAATGACGTTTTCATTGTGATAAGATCAGAGCGACATTTCTTTTAATAATGAATGATGCCAGGATTCCCTTAAAAAGCAGGATATCACACTTTTTCCTAAATAAAAAAGATTCTTTCAGTGTTATTTGTTTTACTTTTTCCACCAGGGAAAGAGTTCCTTAATGTGCCTCAGTGCAGAGAACTCAGAGGGTAACAGAAACACACAGTCACACCAGTGCCAGAAACCAATTAGCCTTCCAGTATGTTTTTGGACTGTGGGAGGAAACCGGAGTACACTGAGGAAACCCACGTAAACACAGAGAGAACATGCAAACTCCAAGCTGATAGCACCATAATTCTGGAATTGAATACAGGGCCTAGTACTGCAAGGCAGAAATGCTAACCCTGCTGCCTGTGTATTTCACTTACATCTTCTTATTTACATGTGTATTGTATATTATTTTTTCAGACACCACAAGATACAAGCTTCCTCAGATATTTCTGTTTCTATCCATTTTCATCATTTCTTTCAAATGTGACTCCAGCTAATATCTGGATTTTGTATTGTTGTGCATTGACTTTTTAACTGCTTTATTTATTTGTGGTCTGTTCTTTGTGCAATACAGCTGGCATTCCTGCATAAGTGCACTCTTTGTTTTTTCAAAAGTGTCACACTCTTGTTTGTACCTAGTCTACACTAAAATAGTTAAAATATGTAGCTGCGTCAGCATGCGTAGGCTGCAAAAGAACAAGTAAAGGTTTATTCCATGCTGAAAAGAGAAGAAAAGAAACACATTTTGGCTGTGGAGCCTTCTTCGGGTGTGGAAATGTTTAGGGGTATAGGGTTAGGGAATGTTTTTACAGTCTTCTGTCTTCCTCATTTTAACAATAAGGAAATAAATTCTCTCTATTCTGCTGACCTAAGGTTCGCTGTTCAAATTCTTATGGTTACTTGGGGAAATTACACATTTGAATAACAGTGAAAGACATCATGTGGAGCTTTCTGGGAAGGTTTGTGATCTTCTCTACAAAGAAGGGATGTTTGACCAGTAAAGTATCACACTGAAAAGCAAAAACAGACGCAAATGATAAATGTAAAAGCCTGAATTTTTCATGAAGGTGGAGCGCAGGTGGAAAATGCATTAAATTTGACACTTGAAGTCTACACATCGAAGCTGACCTGACCTAACCCGCTCTGTACAGGGCCCAGCCTAATCTGTAAATGAGTTAGTAATTATCACTCATTTTGTGAGTACCCATTGATTGACAATCTGAAATCTTAAGTTCCTCTGAGACGGCTTACAAGGTTGCTGATGTGAAAGGGAATATACTTATTTTTAATAGTCATAATCTGCAATAACTTAAATAAAAAGGGTCCATGAACCCTGAAGCGTCACAAACTACATGCAGACACGCAAGTGCTCCAGCATTCTAACAAGCAATATTCACCATAAATGCCCACGCGCCAATTAACCCTGCACTCTTTCTTATTTAAAGCCTCACTCTCCTCTTAGACCTCTCTCACTATTGAGGTTTCCTCGCCGAGCTGCTCTTCAACTGCCTTCTCCTGAAGACTACTTTTCTCTCGTCTATCTCTACTGGCTTTTGACTCCTTGCTACCGTACTCAGCCTCGACCTTGCCTCTCATTTTGGATTAGTTTTTTATTTGAAATCCTATCTACCTCCTGATCGGACTTCACCGGAGACTGCTACGTACAGGGTCCTACTAGCTCCAACCTGCTGCTGCGTGACATGAAGTGTCAAATCAAATTAAAATCCAGAATATAAGCACAAAATGTGACTCATACAGTTACAGCTCCTACACAGGAGTTTGCTTGAACATTTTCTGGGGACAGAAAGTGGATTGGTGGAGCATTATTCTCTCTTTACTGTCATTGCACTTTTAATGGTGTGAAAGAGTTATATGTCTTTCCTGCACTTTCCATATGCTTCAGTGCAAAACAGGCAACTGGCTTGTGACTGTAAATGGGTGTGTTTTCCAAAGAAAAGGGATGAAGTTGAGTCCAAAGTGAGTCCATACAATTCCAAATTAGGGGATAAAGGAGGAACATGATTATTAAAGTAATTATAAAAATCCACAATGAAGCTGCAGTTATGTATTTGTTACTAGAAAACTGGGTAGTAATCATTCATTCTTACCCGTGTAGTCTCATTAAGCATTGCATAGAGGAAGTGAAGTTATACAACAAGAAAATTTTAGTAAAAGGTGTATCAGACATGCAAAACATGCATTGAGTGCTATAAATTATGTTTTAATAGGAACACCTAACTCAGTTCAACAATAACATCCTAGCTTTGTGCTAAATAATTACCGCAGTACAAATCTCATACATGTTTTTTTATAATGAAAGCAATGTGTCTTAAGAAAGTTTCCTTCAGGAGGTTGACTAAAAAGCTGGTGTTTCATTAGCATTTCCAGAACGTTTTTGAGTCTTGCTCTTCAAGTCAATTTGAAAACATGGTTTTCTATAGTTCTGTGCATAGCCTGTGTTTGTTCCTCGTGGGTTTAGGGGGAAATCACAATGCTATTTTGTGGCTTAGTTTAAGATGAGAGTAGAAATAGTTCTGTAATATGTTTGAAAGTGGATAAAAATACATTGTAGAATCTAAATATCTGTAGTATATAACTACACTCATCTCTGGTGTTTTATATTAAGTTAAAGACTTAATAAAAAAGTGACATAAAACCATAGTTGCTTCATAATATCTCATTAAACCACAAGGGGGTTTCTTTCCTTCGTCAGAAGACTGAATCAAATATACCATCAACTGCACGTTTTTACCCCTAAAAATAATTTCCAAATGTGACTTTTTTTTTCCATACTGGGTATTGTGCAGTATATTGGATCCAACTCCATCTAACTAGGCATCTCAAGCATAACCTTCCTCAGATTTTCCAAACATGGTTAGTTTGGGGATCAGAATGATAGAGTTTTTATTTAAATGAAATGAAAAAAATATAATATATAATAACAAACATAATAACAATAATCACAAGTGTATGACCACCCTAGATGGCATTATTGCTTCTGCAAGGACCTTCATATCATGTGAAGTCAGAAAACGATCGCCTTTTTCAAAACTAACTTGCATTCGATACAAGTTCGATGCTGGTATTACCCTGCATTACTAGATCTGTTAAGTATTTGTGGCTAAGTTTATAAACTTCTTATAGTCTGAAACTGAAGCTCAAACGGCAATAATTGACTGGACGAAATGAAAGTGTTTTCTTGCTTATCCTTTCTCCTCCGAAAATGGTAGTATAATTAATGGAATTATGTTTGGAATGTTTGTTGTATATTTGTGTTACAGAAGATATGGCATAAGCAAGTCCAGTCTTTGAGATTGAGGGTTCTCTGGTTGTATTCCTCCTCTGATCTTTACTTAACTGAACTAATTATTCAGATAAGGAGTCAGGCAGTTGTTCCTGAGGTCTTTTCCAGTTGCTTGGATTTTAAAATCTTGTAAAACACGAGATTCCTGATATCAAGGAAAGATACAAGTAATAGGTTTATTCCATGCTGAAAAGATAAGAAAGAAAACACAATGTTTCGGTTGTGGAGCCTTCTTCGGGTGTGAAGTAGATATTTTACTTCACTTTGTAATTTAGTTCCCCACTTTCTGAAAGAAATAGAGGCTCTTGGATAGCACACAAAACCTAATGTACAATTCTGGGAGATCAGAAACTGTTGAATGAATTAATACATATAAATATATTATTTTACAAAAGAAACTATCTTACTTTTAAAAAGTATGCGTTTCTCATAGTGATCATAGTGTTTCTGTCCTACTTATTGCTTTCCTCTGAATTCATATCCCACAATGTAATTCTATTTAAAATCTAGCTTCAACAGAGATAAAAAATACAAGAAAGGAAAATTAATAGTATATTATATAAAAATAAAGTTAAACCACAATATTGTGAGCAGTATAGCCTGCATCTATGTATTAGCCATCATAATTTCGATTTGATGAATGCACTAATAGCATTATTGATAAAAGTGATACAAAAACTTCACAGCTAAGCAGTATATACAGTACATATGCTATGGAAATTGCTTTTTTAAAAACTGATTTTGAAAACAGTCCATTCAAGCATTTGTGAGATTGCTAAATCAATTTAAATTCATTTAATAGTACACAAAAAGTGCTCTTTATGGAAAATATATATATTTCAGATTCATTGCAAAGGCATTTTACATGGCTACAAATGTTATGTTCGCCCTTTAAAAAGCAATTGTAAATGTTTAAACATGCCAATCTATCAAAAGAAATTAAAAAATAAATTCTTTATTTATTTTGGTGCATTGTCTAAAAGGACAAAAAAAGAATAATTTTCTCATGTTTTGGAAAAGATTGCACCTCATATTGTTATATTGTAGATCTTTTCCTTGTTCTCCTGCAACTCCCTTGAAGCCAAGTAGCCCCTGCTCTCTTCTTCCTTCAGGCTACGTTTACAGCAGCTGTAGCGGCTGAAATGCAGGAGCAGATGGAAAGAGCTGTCCATTAAAAACTCTGTTTAACCCCCACTAAGGATTTGCAGTGTCAATGAGGACTGTCAGATTTTGTGTTAGCTGTCTTGCTTTTAAACATAAGTGCTCGCTCATGTAGGGTTTCTGAAATATGAATGTAGAAAATACTTGTGTTTTGTTTGAACAGTGCCCTCCATAAGACATTGCATGCAACTGCGTACAGTGATAGTCTTTAATTTTAGAAGTGCTCTAACAAGTTGGTGTCATCATGTGTGTTGTACACACATTTTCTGAAAAGACTGCTATACATGAGAGCCGTGAAATTTTGTCAACGGAGTGTTAACAAATGATTTGGTGATTTTCAATTTCACCATTAGCTTAAATTTATATGCTGAGACTTGTGATGCCACTTATATGTTTTATTGTTTCCAGAGTTTGACAACATGTTGTGAAAATGGTTCCTACTGATGACTTTTGCATGGTTCAAACATTTGAGTCTCCTGCTTTTCAAAGCCAAAAAACATAATTTGTGCTGTCATTTACAAATCAGCAATGTGGGTGGTGTTTCAATATGAAACAAAGTGATTGAGAATATAAAAACACAAATGAGCCAGTCTGTCGTTAATTATGATGATGACTGTTTTTATGTTAGATGAAATGTCTTTTTTTCTATTAAAATTCAAATATCCCTACATAGACATCCAAGAGATGAACATGGTACTGTATATGTTATTAATATAACTAGTTCCTCAAATATACAGTATAGGCGGTCATGTAGGCCAATACTGTCCAGGTTATGGTTGTAAATTGTGATTGTTGAAAGTATCCTTGGAAAAAGATGTAGAATGTACCGCACACTATGTACTATGTAGTGCCTGGCCTCCTCTGAGAACGCAGTCACAATTTTCTACAGATCAGCTTCTCTCACTAGAGAATTCATGTGAAACTACCAAAGCAACTGGGTTTTCCTTTCCTTGACCAGGGCAATATCCCATCGGTGGTGGATACTTTTTGGAAGGAAGGGAAGGGATGCTTCTATTTCTAAAATAGCTATCCATCTATTGAGACATTTTCTAACTACTTCTTCCAATTCAGGATCGTGATAGGTTGCTAGCCTATCCAGGCAAGCAAAGGGCACAAGGTGGGGTACACAGCTGGGGTACACCCTGGATGTGATGGCAATCCATCACAGGGCAAACACAAACACACCTTCACACCAAGGAGCACTGGAGCACCCCGAGGTACTGTAACTCACAAAGCATGAGAACATACAGAATCCAAGCAGATAACACCCCAGGGCTCCAGTGCAGTAAGGTAGCAATGTTAATAACTGCATCACATTAAAAAATAATTACAGTAGTTAGGACTACCAAACCAAACATTAGCTCCTGAAACAATTAGCTCCAATTGGGCAAAGTGCAAGAGACTAAATGAACCAAGACTAGTATTATGACCAATGATATGCTATTGATATTTTGAATGATATTTTAAATCCATTACATACTATACTGCTATCACTTTGTTAACAGCTGGCTGTATCAGAATGCTGCGATGTTGTGGCCTGGAAGAGCCCTGTCTTAAGTTAACATGAGTTAACTTTTCCTGGAAAGTTTGGATAAAAAGAGTGGAAGGCAACTATTTTTTTTTAATTTCTATGCAACATAAAGCAATGTTGAAGAGCATCTTTCTCAAGAGGCTTAAGGGAATGAAGAGAGATTCAATTTGGATTGTTAGTAATTTATCTAATGGGGACACATGTAATGATAACATTGATACAGTGGAAAAACACAACATTCTTGGTTACTTTCCAAAGAGAGTTCCAAAATGGGCACTGACAAATCTAAAAACAATCTAACTTAAAACCTAAACAATTAGCAGCACATTATAGTTCTTATGATTTAGAAATCACTATGCTCTTTTTTTAAAAGTGTATAAATTAAAGAATAATCTATATTCAGATATGAAATGGATTTTATAATCTAAATGAATAGTACAGCATTGGAATTGTAGACATCTTTCCAAGGGTTTGCAATAAAGAGGTGTTTTGGTTTGATTATTCAATTCTTAGTTGTCTGGTTGTGTTTAACACCTACACACCATAGTTTTGCAACAGGTAGCCAGTACAAATGGAATCTCAGGACTTGTAGTGTGATGGAACAGAAGAGTCAACATTGACTCTTGGGTTTCAAAAGATAAATTTAGATAAACTCTTAACCAACTCAGATATCTTTCCAAAAAAGTTTTGACTCCAAAGGCCCTAGGCACAGGGCAATTAGTCACTCTCATTTTTTTCTGTCTTTATATTAGTACCAAAAACAAAATCCTACAATAATTAGTGTCTCCTCAACAACAATACTCCCACAGATATTATTATACAGTAAGCATGGTGCAGTATTGCTCACTACACTCCTAGAGACCAGAATTTTCCCCAGTCTATAGACTTTTTTCCTCAGCTTTGTTGCCTTTGTTGCTGATTTAATTAATGGAATGGATGCATACTACATTACATGCATAGTTGTGTTAATTAGATGAGGCAGAAGTATTCCTTTACTTTGGTGGGATTATTTTCACTGATATCTGATTGAGACAGTATTTTTATTGAATCTGAAAAGGTAATTTTGTCATAAGCGTAAGGTGTCTGGCGGTCTGTCAAATCTAACATTGATGATAGATCACATTACAGGCTAAGCAGACTGAGAAACTCCTAGTGCTGAAATGTAAGGCTTAATGTGACAAGGACTCAAGCACTTTCCAGGGATCTAAAACATGCAAAACACCGGAGCAGTGCTGGGAAGTTTAGCTTCACAGCTGTGCGGAGAAATGAACATCTGTTTTCATCATAATTTTTTCAGGAATGTCAATCATAACAATCTGGAGCTAGTTTTCCCAAATTCCAGCCCATTTTTTCAGAGACTCTAATTATCATTATTTTTGGATTCCATAATATTAATTTATGTAAACATGTGTAGAACTGCTACTAATCTGTCTCTGTGAAATGAAGTGTATCAATTATGAAATATGAACATCTAATTGTGAATTTACAGTAATCATTATCCTTTTTAAATAAAACAAATTCAAGGTGTTACTGGCATGTACCTGGACATCTCCTTGGAAATAATTTTAAAAATCATTGGTGTTTAAAGAAATACAGTTTCTTCTCTAGAAGGTTACCATCTATTTTTCCATCTTTAAAACAAAATATGATTTTTAAACATCCTTTGCATAAAATCTATAAACCTGTACCATATTTTGTATGCCTTGCCTTCAGCTACAGTATGCTGCTGAGAATATTATGACTGAGTTAGAAGCCAATGCCATGAGGAAAACATCTGAAATACACTTCCTGTTCTGACAGCTAAGTATTGGTCAATCCCAAAGGAAATAAGAAATTTAACTTTCTATCTAACATTTCCTGAGAAGTACAAGGTCGTGTGCTATTTAGATTACCAGAAGGGTCTTGAAATGTACATAGCTAAGCCATAAGGGAACAGTAATGTGCAATTTAATTGAGCTTGAGGAAAAATTAAATTCTTCTGGTGCTGCTAATTTACAGTATCTGCTTTTCATTTCTCTGAAAAATCAAAGAACTCCTTCAGAACATAAAAAGCTATGATGTTGTTTTAACAATAAGGAAATGAAAGCTACCAAGCTAATTAATTTATTCATACATTGCTATAGGGATAAGCAATAAGAAAGCTGTCTTACTCATCACTTTTCCACTTTGTACACATTGAGTCAGTTGCCTTTGAAATGTGTGCTGAGTTTCTAAAAGTGGAAACTATTTTAATACAGGAACCTTGTAACTATTGTGACAATGGCTGTAATCTGGGGCAGCATGGTAGTGCAGTGGTTAGCATTGCTGTCTCACACTACAGTAGTTCTGGGTTCAGTTTTAGACCTGGGGTGCTATCTCTTCAGAGTGTGTTTGTTCTCTCTCTTTTTTTTCCGGGTGCTCTGGTTTCCTCCCACAGCCTAAAGACATACTGGTAAGTTAATAGGCTTCTGGGAAGATTGGCTCTAGTGTGTGGGTGTGCATCTGTTTTTCTGCCCTGTACTGGAATGGTGTTCTGTTCAGGTTGTTTCCTGAACCCATGTTTGCAAGGATAGGCTCGGGCTCCCCGACAACACTGAATTGGATGAAGCAGTTAGAAAATGAATGGATGGTGATAATCTGTTTTAATGAATTTCCCGAAAGATAGATCTGGTACATAAATATTCTATTTGTACTTTGACAAATTTTAAGACATCTTATGTCTTGTTGAACAATAGTCACTTACGATTACAAAAATAACTATAGTATTGTGGTAATTCAGCCCTATCCCAGTTCAGCTGAGAAAATGGCAACAAAGACAGGGGTTTATTGTCCTGCTTGGTCACAGAAGCAGGTGGTTTTCACCAAGAGGAGATGAGGAGATAAGTACTGTAGAGAGACATACTGCAGGTGAAGAGAAAGGGGGAGAGCTGTTTCCCCTAGCTTACCATATGTTGAAAAAGGTGAGCACTAAGGGGCCCCCTTTAAATAGGGTACATTGGGGGAGGGCAAGCTGTTGGTCAAGTTCATTGGGCAACGGCATAGGCCATTACTCGTTTTTGTGAATTTCTTTATTTAATAATTTAATAAATCTTCACTTGATAAAAACTGATTCCTAAGAAGTGTTCACAGCCTTGAAGCAAAAGCAGCAGGTATGTGAAATGCCTTTCATGTTGAAACTAAGTGTCTCAAAATTCAAACAATGAATGGTAGTCTCAAAAATTAATCTATCAACAAATTTTGACCGTAAATATGTTAAGACATGTTGAATTTTGTCTTTTGTTGCTCAATCATGTACTCTTACCCTCTTGAAGCCCTGTATCTCCATTCAGTTAAAAACTGGAACAGACAGTTGAGTCCCATACACCATTACTCTCATTACAACCTCAAATGAAATTAATCCAAATGACATTAGATTCTGAGGTAAAAATCTGTTCTTAATTAGATTTCACCCATTTCCCTCAAAGCTCCCACCCTTCAGTTGTAGTTTGTTTTTCTTAATTTATGTAGTTTAGTAAATGATTCAGTTCCTGCTTGCTTTAGACTAATTAATAGGTAATTTTCGTAGATAAACGTTAATACCATTTTGATGACCAGTTTCAGGAACACTGTCTTCTACCTCTGGGACCAGGCTGAATTTATCTACTATTAAAAACTTAAAAATTTAAATGTCCTGGAATTGAATAATTTGAATATTATTTTTGGAATATTTAACTATTTTAGACATTTTTCTCTTTTCTTAACAGGACAGCACTACAATGCTTATGAAGCAATTACTGAGAAATTGTGTACTCATATACACTCATTAAGAAAATGTTAACCATCTCTATTATTATTATTATTAAAAATCCTTTTTTGTGTAGGTAAGGATAGTAATGATAGTAATTTTCTAGAAAATGTTTTTGACAACATTACAGTGTTACATTGCTGAAACTGAAACATTGAAAATATTTATTTAGCATACTTCAGTGCGTATTTTGGACTCAAAAGTAACAGTTTTAAATTAAGATGCAGAAATATGCTTTAGATACATCTGAAAATGTTAACTGGAACACAGTTGGCTGTCGAATTTCAAAGTTCTTGAAAATATGTTTATTTCATATACTGTTTGCTCCTATGTTTAGATCTTCATATTAAAGTTAAATGTCTCCAACTCATTTTGTAATTACTATTCCCCACAGAATCACAAACAATAACTCATACAGACTCAAACATCTCTAGGCTGTACCATGTAACACAGTACCACAAAGATGCAACAAATCACTACAATCAAGCAATACAGGAGTAGCTGTCAGAAACCTTCATTTTGAACAACAATTACCACTGGCAGGTAAATGGGCACAGAATAATACCTAGTAATTTAAAATGTTAAAATATGGGCTCTACAAATTGTGAAAGACATCCAACATCGTATTACAGGATATACTGTACCATTGCAGTATTGTTACAGTATATATCCTGTGAACTTGGTTTTGAAGTTAAGACATAAGATAAACGATCTGAAAATAAACAAATAAGTGTAGCAGTTCTTGGGGTTTCCGCCCTGGCCAATCCTGCGTTACAGAAGTAAATAAAGAAATAAAACATTGGCCTCACTATTGTTCTAATTGAAGTGGAAAATAAAAACACCTTAAAATAAATATAACCTGAAAATTAGTTGATGTACTATAGTGAGCCAAAATTTAGTTTAGGGAGAATTTTTAACCACCTGAAAACCCCCCTTACCTGAAGGAATACCGGGATAATTTTTTTTTCCGGTTTTTGGCAAAAGCATTTCCAGTATCTTTATTGGAAAAATTGATAAACCTCCAGGATTTTTCTACTTTTATTTGTTTGGCGAAAATGAGAAAAAAAATAGGAACTGGACAAAATATATGTTGGGGAAATTGGGCAAAGAACAAAACGTGTCTGTCGGTACATCCTTATTATAATCACTAACATCTTCACAGTGAACATACTGTAACACAACACTATTTAGTGAGATGGTAAGTTAGGAATTTTAGAGTTTTTTTTATTATTTTTTCTTTATTTGAACTAGGTTCAGTGGAATAAAAGCAAAACCTCATTTACAATATGACCCAAAGACCCATTTCCACAGCAGAAGATGTACTGGAGAAAAATGAGTAATGTATCTTGCTCAAGGGTACAAAAGCATCCTAACCATTACACCAAACTGCGGCAGAGATTTCTTTTCGCACCAGTGGAATTTGTTTTAAGACTGAATTTAGGCTTGATATTTAATCAGCATTTCTCTTCCCTAAATATATTTAATAATCTGTGGAACTGCTTGTTAAATATAAAACCATTGTTCCAATGAAGAGCAGTTACCAGAACTGTAGAGGGCTGTGCATCAGAAAACTGCAAACCTGCACTCTTGAACCCAGCTGCAGACTGTAAGGAACAGGAAGAAAAGTCATCCCTGCAGACTCTGGCGAGGTATTTCAGACTGACTCACAATGTGTGAAGGAATATGAATCTGCAGTATTTGTGTAAACCATTCCCCTCTCTCAGATTGCGTCTTCCACCCACCACTCTATTTCAAATCAGTGCTGTCACATCCACGAGGCATCTTGAGAGTATTTATTTCAAAGAGGAAGTGAAACATACAGGGAATTCAATAGTATTTTAATACTTTTAGCATACATATTTTCTATTCCTTTTCATGTCCAAAAATAACGGAGAACATGACTACATTTCTCCCTCCATTTCAATGTGAAACTGCTTTAGATGTTGAGACCTTTATATACATTAAGTTATATTTATAAGAGACATTCATACACACTCATTGTAGCAAGAAAAAATAATAAACAAAGAAAAATAATCTTGGTTTAAATAAATACTAAATACTTTTAAATACTTTGTATCTTCCTCCAAATATAGACAAAAGAGCACAAAGGTGGTGTGAGGTGTCACATACATGTTCAGAATGAGGATTTAAAAGGGCTTTTAGGCAACTGTAATCTTTATTTCTGCGTAGGCAACTAATTTTCATTCTGCGTTTGCAACATGGATTTTTTTTTCCTTTTTAAAAAAAGTGAGGTAAAATGAGGGGGATGGCAAGTATTTTAGAAATACGGCACTGGTCATCTTAACTCTAAGTATACTACTGCTCATATAAAGCAGTACTTTCAACTTAAAAAATAGTTGGACGTTTCCACTGAAATGAAAAAGCATACTGGAACTGTGCACATCTTGGCAGAAAGAAATATATTAATTTAAGAAAGTACCAAGAGAATACATCTTTGGTTCTTCAGAGCCCGTGCATTTAACACAAGTATTTACATGGAATCATTACTTCAGAACTGTTTCTTATTGCTTCACGTCGAATCATCATTTTTTAAATCCAAATTCTGGAAAACTTTCAGCCAGTCTTTCTTCAAAAAGCAGCCGGAGAGAAACCGAGTATTAACTTTAATGTCATGAAATCAATTGATCTGCTTTTCTCATATGCATGTGGATCAGTTTCAACATCTAAGTTTATATCTCCTTATGCATTTGATGACACAGCAGTTCCATCTTGGGAAAAAAAAAACTCTTTCCTTATTTGAAAGGATTTAAGCAATTGCTAAAGAATAATTATACAAAAGAATGTTTTAATGAGCACAATACTTGGTAAGGATTTGTGTAGCATTACATTCTGTGGTAAGGTCAGCAGCAACCAGTGGGGGTGACAAAATTGGACTTGACAAAATAATGGGGTTCCAAAAAGGTACACTCCTGTGATTTGCATTTTTAAATAGCTTTTAATGTATCTGCCAGCTCGTTCGGTCTCTACCCCACCACTTTGCCCCCCTTTGGTGCTGCCACTGCTTAATATATTTGCTGTAACTTACCATGATTAAGGTTACCATAGGAATGGCATTCATTTCTTAGTTCTGTTTATGTGCTAGTTCCAACTTTGATCCTAGATCCCCATTCAACTGCATTTTAAAAATTACAGTTTTTATAAAATGTAGATTCAAACAATGACCCCAGGGATGAGCAGAGTGAGTGTGAGTTCATTGTTCTTTTTCGCCATAAAAATCAAGCTGAGTTGCCTATTCTTCTGTATACACTGTTCTCATTTCCCATGTGCTAAATCTGGGTTATAGCAGTGAACTGATTAAAAACTGGCAATCCCTCTTTTACAAAAAAATATGTGAACATGCCAAAAAAAAACATTCTAGAAATATATTCAAATGCCCTTTTAACCTCTTAGTGGCATTTTTACTTGAGTAGTAATATGCTCTTGAAGTCTGTTATATAGTTATTGATTAATATATTGTAACGCTTATGGCCGACAAGCACTGTGTGTAAGAGCCGGCGTACCAGAGCGGGTGACGTCACCGCCCTTCCCTGTGATAGCAGGACCACAGCTACTGGGCTGTGGAGAGATCTCTCTTTAGCTCACGGGGCTAGGTTGCTGCAGAGAGACACAGAAGTCCCGGGTTCGAGCCCCGGACGGTGCAGGGGCCGACCAGATGCGGCGAGGGCGCCCGCCTGAGCCCCCGTTGCGTTACATTGGTGTCAGAAGTGGAGCGGGATAGCCCTTCGCCGGGGACGGTGATTTAAGTGGGGGAGAGTGTAACGCTTACGGCCGACAAGCAGTGTGTGTAAGAGCTGGCGTACCAGAGCAGGTGACGTCACCGCCCTTCCCTGTGATAGCAGGACCACAGCTACTGGGCTGTGGAGAGATCTCTCTTTAGCTCACGGGGCTAGGTCGCTGCAGAGAGACGCGGAAGTCCCGGGTTCAAGCCTCCAGTCGGGATGGGGCCGACCTGATGCGGCAAGGGCACCCGCCTGAGCCCCCGTTGCGTTACAATATTTTAAAATGGTATCTGAGATGTAATTTCAGAACGTGCTTCTTTACATTTCCCTTTGACTCGCTGACACAATCAGGCAATGCAGCCATAGCTGCAGTTCAATTTTCTTTTCCAACTGGTATCAAGTATCTAAAGTCTTTTAACTACTTACAAATTGACTAGAAGAAAAGACATAAATGAAACTTCAAAATATCACTCAGTGAAAGCTGCAGAAAAATAAATTTTATATTTGCAAAGGGCTTCCCCTCTTATGTCATGTGAGCCAGCCGGATCAACCTGGATTTCTTTTCCTGCCAGAGGTAGTGTGTGAGCATATGTTACGAACATCCATTTGGTTTTCATTTTTCCATTTTCTTGCTAAAATCTCTTGCCAGTGTTCCAACACTCCTCACTCCTCTCTGATGTTTCCAATATGCCATGAAACAAGGATGATTAAAAGGTCTTTTCCCTTGTATTTTAAGACTTTAAGGAAAGGAAACTACTTTGAACAGTGTAGAAACCAAGAAATTCGAGCATGAAATGTTCGTTCGTCCAGCCAAGCTTTATTGTATGCATACAAGGAACCACAATAAGAACCATAATAGTTATAGTACCTATCGTAGCTCAAAGTGGATATGGTCCTACAGAACTTATATATACGTTTCCCCCCCTCTCCTCCTTCCCCCTCTCGTCTTTGATGTACTCAAGGGAAATAGAAACCTTCCTTTGTCATCAGGAGTTTACTGTAAACATTCACCATTTGGGTAAACATTCACCATTTGGGGGTAAGTAAGGGGGGGGGGGGGGGTTGGGAGCCTCTGTGATCAGGCAGGCATGATAGTCACAGTTTAGCATGTAAGTTGCCAGTGTGTCTCATAAAGACTTGGGTTTTTTTTGTATTTTATTAACGTCTTTCCTATTTTAAGTATGACATGCTGCTCAAAGCCTGTTCCATTGGGATTTTTATTTTCTGATCTGCCTCAAGCTCTACTTTGCCTGGCAGGAGAGCTGCTGCTGACTGAAGAAGCAGTGCAGGTCTCTCTGATATAACTGCAAGCACCCAGGAAGTTGCAGAGATTGCCAAGTGTTTGCGAGTGCCCTTGCCAATCAATCTCACCTGTGGTGCTCTACTAGTTGCCTGCTGCTGTTCATAACTCTCATAACAGGCGTGCTAAGTACTACAGTATGTGGTCTCACAGGCACATTTAAAACTAAGAACAGGAGGTCTGTCTATAACCCAAGAGTTGCAGGAGTATGGAACAAACTGCCAAACCATGTTGTTGAAGCTGATATCCTGTCTTGCTGTTCAAGAAATGAATTTACTTACTACCAAACAGGATAGATGGGGTGAATTACGCCCCCTAATTTGTACCCATTCTTATGTTCTTATTCTATTTTGTCATCTTAATCAAAATGTCTGCAACTTTAAAATCACTTTAAAATGTGTCCTTTTAGAATAAAAATATCACCACATCAATTAGGTTACAAAATATTGTAATATCTTTACAGACAATTACACTTATCAAAAATTAATACCAAAAAGGAACCTATATACTGTATATATAAACCTAATGATAAAAGTCATACTGTATAACTATTTACATTGCAAATAATCAGATTTTGCCTTCTGCTTAATGTGATTTTAGAATAGTGACATTCTGTTCATCAAAGCATATACTTCCCTTTGGAAACACTCTGTAAAGACAGGCAATTAGTTTATTATATTTTGAAATGTGGACTAAATAGCATACAAATGAGGTAAAATAATCCATCTTATTTAGCCAAGAAATATGCCACAAAACAGCTTCTCCTTCAGATGTCTTCACTTATACAGTGAGTGAAGAACTACATTCTAGGCCAGCTGGCATCTGACTCAAATAAATACAGAATATTTGTTTTTCCCCCAGTGCTCAGAATGTGCTTTGAAAGGAGCCAGTTTTGCGTCAATGTGTGTAAAACTACTGTGCAAAGAACAATCAACTTTATACCCAAAACACATAGGATAATATAGAGCCCAGAGATTCTAGACATCAGAAACCTGCAAATGACTAAGTCAAACATTTAATTGATCAGTTGCACAGTGGGCCTGAAACAAAGCACTGTGAACAGAATGTGCTCTGTTTCTCTAATTAAAAGATTTCAATTACAGTACATGGAATTTAAGTTGTCACTTCACTGACTGTATACATGATACTTTAGCAGATTGATTCAATGACTGCTGAATAACAGTTTCCTGTAGACACAGTTATAATTTCAGAGCCCAGGCTACTGGCCAAAGTCAAGCAGTGAAAACTGAGAAATTGACATGCCAATAGGTAGATTCTGCACCAGTGGTGCCAGAAAAAGAAATGCATTTTCTTAAAAACCCTGTTGATATGTTGTAGATTAGTCATGGTGTATTGGTTACTGCAGTACGTTCCACTGCAAAGGCATTAAATGTGAACAAAAATCTATAAAACTTCAATCTAACTCAGTGGTGCAGGTTTACAATTCAAGCAATTAACAGTGCTTAGATGGGCTTTGTACTCTGCAAGAGAGAAAAAAAGAAAGTAAGCATGTGGGCACAAATCCACAGCAACTGGACTGTGTTTCTTCTACAGAAATAGTTATAATCCATCATTCTCAATGCACAATACATTTTAAGGCAGAAGTCTTAAGTTATGGGGTTCCTGAAGAATTCCATTCAAGCAGGTTTTATGGGTCACCAATATGTCACAATTCTACTGTGATCAATGAAACAGGTGAAATGTAAGTGTAAGTAATTTAGAGATAATTAAGGACTAAAGTACTCTTCAGCTCTTAAAAACCAGAGTTCCCTGAATTGAATGGATTACTTGACTGATCTTGCCTTTAAAAACAGTGACTATCAGACTAAGTGGATTTGTGCCCTCTAGGAGCAGAGATGGAAACCCCTGTTAAGGTATGCCAAACAAAAATCAATGCACAAAGACAAAACAGATAAATGACATGGATATGTGTGCATATGAGACAATTATTGTGGAAAGGTCTAAGCCATTACAGTTTTCTCAGAAAATCTGAGAATTTCTTTCCTTTTTTAAACAATCTTGTAATAAAAACAATATGATGAATGAAGGCAACATGTTCCCAACAAAGTCCTTTAAAAATAGGCACAAACTTCGAGAACCACTGGTAGCTTTTAAGACTTTTAATTAACTTTTAATGTCTTATTGCATTAAGAAATCTGTGTTTCATTGTTTCATAAGAGAGGTTATAGAAACACTAATCATTGCATTTAAAAAAAATAAATCTAGTTATTAAGCATTGAGAAAGTGTCTGTAAAGAGGAAAAAAAAACATACTATTCAGAGAATATGGAATGAGTTGAAAAGAGAGGGGTGACTGGAAGCCAGTGGTGGCATACAGATAAATCCTAGACAAGTTAAAATTATGACCATGATATGGAAACAACAACAAAATGGATACAACAGAATAAAATGCCAAAAACTGGAAGCCTGGGGTTATTTTAAGGTATTAGTGCTTCATATACAGTAAGAACATACTGGCCAAAAATTGCAAAATGGCAAAATCTACTGCCAAAATATTTGCATGTCTGGCAACATTTAAGCCTCAGTTTTGGAAATGAGGCATCAACACATTGATGATTAGCTGCTCCTTACATGTGTTTTTTTTGTTTTTTAAACAGCAGCTACAAAAGTGCTGTTTTATCATATAAAACACATGCAGTTCCAAAATGCAAATGCAAAACAAAAAACTGTATCTCTACTGATGGTCACTGTAAATTTAATTTTTCATGGTCAGCCAGACAGTCTGAATCCTGTGAAACATATCACGGCATAATTCTCATTTAAAAGCTGTGAAGAATGAAGCCCATTATTAGTCAAATATTACCACCACGCAAAAGAACCAAAACTCCACAGGCTATATATCCTGGAGACAGAAGCTTTGTGCCAAACAGACTAAGTGAGTTTAAGTTATAAATAATGTAGCAAAACTTGGAAAGTTTTTTTGCAAAAAAAGATTGAAAATGTTTTATTTTAAATCTATTTGTGTGGCCATATATTATATGAAATTAGTTTAGATTTCATACTTTTTCAAATAAATCTTAATAACAAGACGGAGTGTTTGACTTTATTTTATCTTCTGTTGCTAAACATGATACACAGTATGGGTCAAAATGAACATGTACTGTAAATGTTTTTAATCATTTTAGTTTGAATTTCCATTCATTTTTAAAGTATAGCCCTCCATTTGCATTTGACATTCATGGAAGACATGGTTTTCATTCAATATGGCCTTTGGCTGTAAATGGGAGAATGAGGACTGGCACCCATACTCTTCCAGCAGGCTCACCCAGAGTGCAGGGTCTCTTCTGGCTTACTGGTGAGTTTTTAGTGTTTGGAAGGACAACGTGTCTCTCACTGAGGACACCGCAAGTCTTGGGGAGAAGTGTGGCAGTCTGAGTTTCAAAGGGATCCAAGGACCATGGCTCATCAATTACCCCTGGCTAAATTGTGTCAAACCAGGGATGTCTACGCTACATTGCTCAACCTGTGCTTGGACCAAGTACCTTATCTCTAGAGACTTTTGTTACATTTTTGTTTTTGTTTCAAGCACAAGGCCAAAAGATTTCAAATGTAGGCTGCGTAAAAACATCTGCCAACTTGAAACAAATAAAGACCCTATTTTGGAGATCTGCTGGATGCTTTGCTCTTCTTTCTAAATCCAAACATATTGGTACAATTATGACTTCATTTTTTAAGTTTCTGGAATGATGAAAGCTGAATGTTCCTTGGAATAATGAAAGTTGAATGTTCCTTGGATTTTCTGCTAGGTAGAAAATAAAATGGTAGTGACACCATAAAAGTCAAGAATGGATGCTGTTTGCACAGCTGTGCAAGGCCAGTATGGTCAAAATACATTTTTCTTCCATGAACCCCTAAGAGCACTGTTTCACAAGCAGAACTTTGCAACTATACAATAAACAAGATACCCCAGAGAGTCTTACATTTTACAGGTTGTATTTACAAATGAGGCAAACTTGTGCCAGGCTTTCCCGAGGGCTTGAAGAGATTTAATCAGAATCAACAGGCACGTACATTTCCTCATCATCTCATGACTATGTGTCTTTGCTGTGAAATTGGCAAACTCATGTGTTAGTAATATGGAAGCAATAATATAACTGTGTATCTGCTTAGATGAAATACATATATGACCCTGAGCTTTTCTACACTTGGTGCAGGGATATGAAACATATGTAGAGCACATTTAAGAAAAAAGGGATTTTCCAGAATCAGTGACCTTTGCTGAAGCCCCTCATCACAAAAGTATTCCCATTTGTTTTATCTGTATGTGTATTTTTTCCAAGCCATTACTGTTATATAACATTGCATGTTTTGTATTCCAGATTTAACTCTAAACTACCATTTTCTCTGGAAATACTTTGGAATTGGATAGCATTTTGAAAATGTCAGAAAAGAGAAGCTTTTAATTTATGCACTACACCATCACCAAGGTGAGATTTTGTCTGTTTTGCATGCTTTGAGAAATACTAATGACATGAATGTTAGTAAAGGAAATTTAATATTGTAAATATGTAATCTTATGTGCTTATAAATAAGAACAAATATTTTAGGCTTGGACATAAAGCCTACATTTGTGCCCCAGTATTTAATTATATAAATACAAACAGTTATGATTAAATGCATTTATATAGACTTTTACAAATAACTAAAGATCTTAAAGCACTTCACTGTGAACAGCTAATTAATATTATAAGTTTACAGTGCACAGTCATCAAGCACCCATATTCATCTCAGCAAAGTACTCTAGTACAGTATAATTCATTATACTAATTCACACAGTAACAGCTTTTAGTTTAAGGGCTCTGTTATAGTATTATCCTTTCTCAAAGTATTCTAGTGAACAAGGGAAAAATTTAGTCATTCTGCCCATACAATAGAATTTATTCCAGCTGATGGCATTAATGAGTTTGATTAAGAATTAAGAACTGGCTGCTGAAAGAGAATTGTTTCCCTGTACGAACTATGAGCAATGTTGCAAAATATTAAAGTAAGGTGCTACCTGTGTCTGAGTTGCAGAGAAAAACACAGAAATTAATTCCACAGAGAATAGCAAAAGGAGAGAAAAAAACGTGGAATTTACCTTTTTCCATTCATCCATTTTCTAACCACTTTATCCAATATTTAGGTTGTAAGGAAACATTTAGTGGCGCATTCTAAAATCTTTGAGCTGTAAGACACAGTAAGTCAAATTTACCTGAAGTTACACTTATGTTGATATTGCGGTATGTTTTGCACTCTAGTTAGTGCCTTCTTTGAATTCACTCATGAAATACACTGATAAATGTGTACTTGCCAGAGAAACTTGGTTGATGATAAACACTGTCAGCAGGACTTCAGAAGGTGGTCCTTGAATTTTTCTCTGCAGTATCACAAGGCATATTCTCCTTTCTTGGTTCTTATTTTCAACAGCTTAGATTGTGATTTGCTGACTGATGAGCACTGTCATGTTGAAAGCATAGGTTATCCTTGTTGACTGAATGGATGTTGCAAGCTCTGTAAACAAGTCAGCCAAACTAATTTTGTTGAAGTTCGTGTTTCAAGAGGAAAAAAGCACAGCCGATTGTCAATTTCTGGGGGACAATGTTCATATAAAAGCAACTACAAATAAAAAAACAAGTATTGCTGATCCAAAGTCTATATTTTTTTTAACAAATCTTTTCAAATTATACTGGTCCTCCTCAAACAATGCAACAATGTGAAATACAAGTTTCAGCAACATTTAACGTTAGATATTATTTAGGACCCTCAGTTATATAGTTCAGTATTTGGAGAACTGGCATTGTAATTGCTACTCAAATATCCATTGATTTGCTGTTATATGGTATGATTTTCCATAGTTAATATTTAATGGATTTGAAAATGAAGTTATACAACTCCCATTAAATTGATTGCATGTTTATTATGTTGATTATAATATAATGAAAGTAAGATAATATTTTGTATACTGAGAATTATGCTTTGTGTTTAATGTTATCAAAGCTTGCAGTTTCTAAAACTATGTTCTAAAGTGAATAACCTCCTTTTTATGTATAGAAAAGTCAGTTTTATGATGTTATACTCTTTGTGTCCCTTTTATTCGTGTTTGCTCTCAATATTTTATGCTGCAGGCCATAAATTGAGGCAAGAATACTTGCACGCATTTCTTTGAAAGCAAAATGAGTAAGCCTAAGCAGTGCACTTACAATATAAACTGTACAATAATAAATGCCTGCTTTCTATATTAAAAGTTCAGACACGCAATCTAGAATATGATCAGAAACATTCTTACAACTTACAAATATAATTGCAAAAAATGACAAATTCTTCTTCTAGCTCATATTGTTATTACTGTATAATGCTTTACAGTTAGAAAAAAAGGAGAGGGGATAGAATTAAACCGATTAAAAACAAGTGTTTTGACTGTGGTAGAAGATGCAAAGAAAAAGATGCAAATACCATGTAACTAAAAGCCTTTTGTAAAAAAATGTTTTGAGTCTGGATTTGAAAGTACTAAGGGAAAGTGATTCTCTGATATCCTTGGGTATAGAACGTGGACTGCCTTGGGAGACAGACAGGAACCAGAGTCAGACAGACGAAGGTCCCAGGTGGGGGGTGGGAAGAAAACAAGTCAGACAGGTACTGAAGTGCTAAACCACATAGAACCTTATAGATGAGCATGAGGATTTTTAATTCAAGTCAAAATCTGATTGGAAGCCAGTGCAAGAACTTCAGTACAAGAGTAATGTGATCGGTTGAACAGGACCTGGTCAGGATTTTGGCTGCCAAATTCTGGACATACTGGATGTTTTTCTAGTTTGTTTTTAGAGATTAAGAGTTAGCCTGCAGTGACATGCCATACTGAATTCTCTCTTTACGATTAAACGGTTGCATATACTGGAATTCAGTCACAAGACATGGCATCAGTATGGAAAGCTATCATAGACATACTCCAGTCTGTTTCACATTAAGGATTTGAGTTAGCAATGTGATTGTGTTCCTTATACATATATTGATCAATTCCTCAATTATCAATTTACAATATACTGATACCTTTTTCTCACTAAGAGACAAAATAATTTCTTTACACCCAGCTACCATGATTTGCATCTTCACCTTTCACTTTAAAACTTAAAACCTGAAAAGTGCACAGGAGTATAAAAGCAAGCTAGAATGTTCTGCCTGACAACCAGGTAATTACAAGTATGTGTGCCGTCTGCTCTCCCTAATTAGTCAGGGTCTGAGAAACACAAGGAAGCTGTAAAACTTTATTGTGAAGTACAAAGAGATGTTTCGGAAGAGTTGCTGTCCTGGAGCCTCCTGTGTTGTTGAATTGTTATCCTTTTGAAGTTGTTGGTTCAATTACTGGTAGACTGTTTGTATCTAAGTTTAAAGTGCAGATGAATAAACATCTGAGAGCATCACGATCAATAAAACCAGATCTCATTTACTTAGCGCTATAATCCTTGCTTCTTTGTGTCAAAGTCATTAGCTAAGTCATTCTCAGCTGAAGTACGATAAATCTTCTGCATCTTTGACACAAAGTGTCAGTACTTTGACATAAAGTGGATACTGCCAACTTTGCAGTACTACATTTTTTGTATTTCAACTGTAATCCTCTGGATAAATAGTATTTTGAGGACACATTGAGAAGTAACTGAGGATAGAACACCCTGTTACAATGTAACTCCATGTTGTGTTTATGTTGGTTAAATGTGTAAGATTTAATAATTGCATGATACTGTGTACCATGTCTCATTCATTATAGCCTGTTTTCACAACGAGGTCACCCCTGTATTTCTATTTGTGTATTAATGGTTTAGAATCCAAAAGCAAGACACTGAGGATGAAATAACTGTCATGTAATGTCATGTACAGTAAATGGTCCATGTCAAGTAAATGGGCTCTTTAACCTTATTACAATAATATATAAAACTTTCACAAAACAAATATCCTGCATTCTATGTACTACTCTGTATAGTGACATTTTACCATGACAAAATGACTACGCAATTATTGAGTAATATCATGGCAACAATTCATTTTCATTGAGTAAATACCAATACTTTTTACACTGATTCAATCTAATTACAGTTACTGAAAAATAACTAAATAACCAGAAGGCACTGTAAAATGACATAGTATCAGTTAGATTGATACTACTAAGAGACAGAACTAGCTTTTTGCAGAAGAACATAGAATAAAAAGAGTGTCTTGACGTATTTAAAATAAATGATTAATCATTGTCTCATCACATACAGCAACAATATAAAATGTGAAACTAAAACTTATTGACAAGGGGTTATTGTCAGAGAGTTTTTTTTTAATTTAAAATGGAGAGCTACCTTTCTTACTGTTACCCCTCGTCTCACACCTTACAGCAAAGTCACGTTATAACAAAAACAGATTACAATGTCTGCTTTTCCTCAGTTCACCAGTAAAAATGGAAAGAGAGAGAGAGGGTGGTGAGAAGAGCCTTTTATTAGCTCTGCCTACGCAGGTGAAAACAGTCACCATGGTTTCTTTTCAGTGCCTCAGGCCCTGCATAACAGACTCAAGGGAAGAGAGCTGCTTCTTTGCAGTGCCACACCTGTGATTGGAGTTGCCACCTGGGCCCTTAATCCCCAGACACTTCGAGTTGAGGCAGAGCATGATTTTAAAGCTGTCCTGAAACTGGAAGAAATCAACATGTAAACTGAGTGCTATACCTTATTAAATTAACATTGTGGATTGATTAGTATATGGGGGCTGAGTGCACATACTTGTCTATATAAAACATATATAAAAACAATAAAGAACCTAAAATATTATTTGAGTTTAATCTATACATCAATTTGAGCCATCCTTATTGAAAAGCTGCCATTTACAGTACATTGCCATCATGCTATTTTCTTAGTTTACACAATCTGCTGAGTAAACAAGTAATCTGCTATGCACATTTTTACAGATTAATAGGATTAGGATACGTTAATCAATACACAGTGTTTTAAAGTGGATAACTGCAAATAACCAAGTGAAATGAGAATAAAAATACTTTTTTTATTTGTATTTTTTAATATTTTCATAGTTATAGAGGCATATTATATTGTTGGGGCCAATGGTGTGATTAAGCAGCAAGTTTAGTAATCAGTTTAGTAAAGGTTAAGTGCTCAGACATTATTAATTTAAAAAATGATTATTTCTCTATACATTAATTTATTACTAAATTACTGAAATTCTACTCAAAACCCTCACAGTACACTTACCGGTTATACATGTATATGGAGTACTAAATCAGCTTACTTCAGATTTGCCGGTTGTTGTTTTATTTAAAACTGAAATTCATACATATTTTGGATGTGAAAAAATATGATGGTCCCCATTGGTAAAATTGTTTGCTGGGACTGTTAGAAATGTACCCCTGGGGTGTCTGCTGGGGATAATAATATTGTTTCTGATGTAAGCAAAAAAAGTAAAACTAAAAAGTCCAAATATAGAGTATGGAATAAATTTCAAGTCAGGCCTGCCAGATTTTAATGATTGAAGTTAGTCACCAAACAATACATCCCTTCATTAAATCTCCACAAGACAGTAAAATTTAGTTAGATGTTATTTTTTCTAAGTGACATGATAACTATTTAAATGAAATTACACAGAAGAGGATATCCTGTCAAAGGCCACATTTGCTACAGTGCTGAATTTTTAAATGAAGAAGTTCTGGTTAATGAAAACGATTTTTGCTGTAACAAAATTGGGATCATAAATGATCATCACTATAAGTCCAGTGATTTATATTAAGCAAGCATTATGGGCATTATTAAAATGAATTATATTAAGGGCTTTGTGTTTTTTTTTATGAAACAGCAATACATTAAAGCACAACTATCAAACTGAAACTAAACAAATACATTATTTTAAAAGTTTTTTAAATCTTCCAATTAAATAGTAAACAATCTGGCATTGGCTGAAGTGTATTTTATTCCGGTGCTTCATAGATATAGTCTATGTGTTAGGAAAAAAAAAATCACTTTGTATCTGAGGACTGGATCTGTGTTACTTTTAATGTACTAACATGCTTACATCATTTTAAGGATGGAGTCCATCTATCTCAGGAAGAAATTCTTAACACAGTTTTTGGGTGGCACAGAGATCCTAATGGGATATGTTAGCAGTCCAAGGACAAACATAGACATGACAGAGAAATGGAACAAATGCAGTTTTTATTAAGATACTGTAATAAGCTAAACCTGGCAAATGGAGGTAGTCATTAATGTGTCTCTTAATAACATTGCAGTTTGAATGAAGAAAGTATATTTAAGAATTAACGACCCACTTCATACAGCGTGTGCGGGTGTCCCAAGGTTCATTTGTTTAAAGCCTGTTGTGGTTTTGTAGTCCTCTAAATCTTGAAAAGCATTGCAAACCTGTTGGGTCACTCAATAAGTCTTTTGACTCCCTAGATTTATATCCCTGTCTGTTCTCTACAAAATTTCAAGGGAATGGGAAACATCCATGATGAAATCCATCAAAAATTGGTTTTAAAAAAATAACACAATGACTGACTCCTGCCACTGAGACTGGTGCTTATAATTCACTGAAATCACTGCAGTCATGAGAGCACTCTACTGCATTCAAATGACAGTGACAGATTACTTTTATCTGCAAAGATAATGGGGGTCCTTTTGGAGATGTTTGAGACCGGTTTTAAAAGCTTGGCAACACCTTTATGCTATTGATGAATCAGTAATCTGTTCAATTAAGAGCACACAGGTCCTTGAGGGCAAAAGTGTACTTAGATTTTAGTCCTGAAAGATCTCTAAATTACTTAATTAACAAATTGTGGGTGTGGCTCACGACGGAATTTGTCCTTATCTCCAAATCCTGTCGGTCTGGGGCTCTCCAAGCTAAAAACACAAATCCTTAGACCACTATTTCAAAGTACTTTTTATGCTAAGACCTCCCCACCATCCCCACTACCTACAATGTCTTGGTTTATTGTGGCGGCTCTGACTTCCTTATACAAAGGAGACTATGAGGGTTAAAGGCAAATGTTCAGTACCCTTTTTTTTGCAAATCCATTTTGTTTGCTTCTTTTGAATTAAAAGGCTTTGTTTCACTGTGATATAGGATACAATATTTTTAAGCAATTTTAAGCATACTTTTGTACATGAATGCTGAGTTTCTGCAATGCAGTTTTTAATAGCTGATGTAGGATTTTATTTTATTATTAAGTTGCCATATTTGCCTTTATGTTTTATGTAAATTTTCCTAGAACTTCTATTATAGAGTGTGCTCCTTATTTCGCATCATTTATGCACAATGTGAAATACTTCTGTCTTTGCGTAGCTTTAGTAATTACAAATGGAATGGTATTTTCTCTTTTTCTCCTAAAACAATCCAGAGAGGGCCAGTAGATCTGCAGACCAGATGGTGCTTTTCATCTGTAGCCCATTTACCTTGATGAGCAGATATTTTCGATCTTTTGGATCTAGAAGTGTTGCCCTAGAGCGTTCTGCAAATGAATGCAAAAGTATTAATGAAAAGTACAGAATGTCCTCTCTGCTGATCAAAGAAATAACCAAATAGAGATATTTCGAAATAGTATTTTTTTTGTAAAATGTCAAGCTCATTCACAAAAAAAAATCAGTGCAGGAATATGGAATTAGAATCAAGAGATGTTTAAGCATATTGAATTAAAATATTTTTTGCAGAGACAATAGAAGACATTTTACAAAAAAATACTCTTTTGAATTATCTTGAATGTTTAAACATCTCTTGATTCTAATTCCATATTTCTGCACTGAATTTTTTTGTGAATGCGCTTTTGGTCTTGGTATTATTTCATTAATTTTTAAGGTGTGCAAATGGTTGTTTCAGGTCAGTAACCATCATGACAACTCAATTCAACACAAAATGCTATTTCAGTTCATGATGGTTTAAGTGACAACGTTGCTTATTTTCAACATTACATTTCAAAAAATATTTTTTTCTGTGAAACATTATAAAAAGATTTTCAGATGATTAAATAAAGTTGAGTTTTAAAAAATTACCTGAATAAAGTCTATGATTCCAGCCAATCTATTTTTTTTAATTGTTAAGATAGGGGCTACTGTACAGTATGCAAGAAAAAAAAGTGAAAATAACATTGAAATACCAAATACCTTAAAGGTTAGGGTTAGGGTTCAGATTTTCTTCAGAGAATTAATGCAACCTTCCACTCATTTGAACGGAAAATATAACTCAGGGCATCAAAGTATGTTTGAAATGATTAAGTAACCTTGCTAAACCAAAGAAAATGTATCAACTATGGTATTATTCCATGTTTTGACAAGTATCCTGTTATTGGATCCTGTTATTGTATGCACAGAGAAGATTTTCCCGAAAACAGATACATACAGTTGTGTGCAAAATTTTAGGCATTCTTGGTTAAATTATTTTTCAACGAATCTTAAATTGAACACAAGGTGACTCAACCTCTATGTGGTACAAACCCAATATTACAATAATGCTAAACTACTATTTATCTGAACATATAATACTGTAAGTGAATGTGGCACCTGTAAAAGTTTTGGCACCCTCCCAGATAATAAAACTTTTTTTGTTGTTGTTTTTCAAGGCCTTAGAACTTTTTGACTCATTAGGCCTTTAATATATTGTGATGAGGACAATTCCAGGGCTGAACAAATACTCTGATCATTTTACGTTCTCTCCTTGTGACTGGTTTTCTGCCTACTTGAAAACACCATGGGTTCTTCTAATCAGCTGTCTGAGAAAAAGATCATTTACTCTTTCAAATCAGGGGAAGCCTATAAAACAGTCTTTGTTGAAGACAAGGCAAGATCTGGAAGACCTAGAAAAGTTTTTGAAAAATGATCAGATCTGCAAAGCAAAACCCACAGATCACTGCAAACGACCTGATGCTGGAGTAGCTGTCCACAGGACTGCAACACAACTTTGCTTGCACAAAAACAACCCTCATGGGAGAGTTGTCGGAAGGAAACCTTTGCTATGACTTGAATGCTTTGCTATGAATCAAAAATTGAACTTTCTGGCCATAGCCTCAGAAGATACAATTGGAAAAAAAAAAGGTACAGTAAATAATTTGATGAAAAGAACACCTTGCTAACTGTTACGAATGGGGGTGAATCTGTTATGATTTGGGGTTGTGTGGCAGCCACTAGCACTGAAGGAAAAATGGATTTGACTTAATATCAACAAATCCTAGAAGCTAGAAACTAATGTCCCAGAATAACTGAAGAAATTGAACTGTGTTTTAAGATTTACAGAAATATGTCATGTTAAGTTTGTAACATACAGAAGCTGCATCAACTTCTTTTCAATTAGAGACTGACATACAATCTGACCAGGAGTGCCTACACTTTAGCACAAGTAACTGTGTAACAATATTACTTTAATTCTATTAATAAGAATTATATTAAAGTAGTGATATTATGGATGATTGCCCACTTAAAATATAGATAGGTATAGATATGTCCTCCTTGCATTAATTTCTATTCTTATTGTTATTTTATGATTATTTTAATATTTGTCTGTCATCTAGGTGTTCTCTAAAGCTTAGTGTTTTGTGTTGACTAATGATCTCTTTAAGCAAGTTAAAACAGAGCTGCAACCTTAATTTTGAAAAGTGAATGATGAGAAAAAGTCAGGAAATTTAGAACTCAATAAGACTTCAGGCAAAACACTCCTTTTTCAGCCTGCTTTATACTCATTAGGTAAGGTTGTTTTTAAAACAAGTGCATTTTCTACTTTACAAAATTGTTAAGATATGGAAAAGTAAAAATAAATCGATCACACAAATTACTCACAATAGGGAATTTTAGAATAATACTGTATACTTTTATATTGTCAAAGAAAAATAATATTAATGACAGTAAATTTGCAGTAAGGCTGAACACTAAAGAGCTAAAATATAAATTAGAGGGCCATAAAAATATAGTAAATTTGATTATTTTCCTCAGTTTCTTTCATACTGTGCATAGAATCACCAAATGTTATACCTTATACAATACTTGCTGCGTGTGGAACAGGCGGTTGTGCATTTTCATGTGTCTACACACTTCTAAGATCCCCATGCCCGCACACAAGGGAGAATGGAGAAGTGCAGCTGTGTAGACAGACCTCTGTCATCCTGCCATCGTTTAACACATCACCTGCAACTGAGCCCAGTACAAGAGGTTTTGTGGTGATAGGTGGTGAGGCACTTCCCTCACAGACAACATCACTTACTGTTGGCTGTAGAAGACTTGGAGTCACTGAGATGAGAGAGCTCCCGCTGACTAGTGCCCAGCCTATTGTGTACTTGAGAATTCATGGCCACTGCTGGATATTTTCAATCTGCACTTGGCCGAGCTCCCATAATTTAAACAAAAATGAATGTACATTATGTAAAGCGTACTGTGTATATTCTGTAATTCATGGACTTGATTAAAAGCTGCGCCATTTTGGTTTGATTGGCATCTAGAAAAAGTCCTTAATCTTGTGTCAGCACAATACCTGTTAGTTTAAAAACCACCAAAAACAGTCCATATTCATTTCTGCAATTATCATACAAAATCTCGGGTGCAAACTTACTTTGGTTAGCGATGACATTTTTGAAGTTTCATGTTCGTTGCTGATGTTTCTAAGAAGAACATTTGGAAAAGGGTTTTCAAATATGGGCCCCCATCTTGGTTTACATATGGCACTAATTGTTGCCACACATTTAATGTCTTCGTTATCCCAGTATACATGCTTAGTGTGAAATCGCTAGGCTTCACGCTCATTTAAGGAATAACATTTTCAATGAAGAATTTCTTCTAACACAGTACCTGTTTTTATTATTGGTATATTTGGGGAACACTGCCTCTGTGTTTGGGTTGTATGTGAGAATGTATTACTTTTTTGCGTTATTTGTAGTCCTCCTCTCATTCTGTGTTCTCTGGCATCAAGCCACAATATGTCGTGTTTACTTTGTGAAGTCAGTATGAGTGGAAGGCCCTCATTTTTGGGCTTTGCTTTGTTGGTATTCTAAGGGATCTGTCCTCAACTGTTTGAGGAATTACTGTATTCCTGTTCAGGTCATATCTTCTTAACCTTTATCTACAGTATTTATTTTCTAGGCATTTTGCTTCAATAACATTAGTAGCAACAGTTATAACTATTTTTATTTTTCTTCATTTAGCCAGTGTACATTTTTTAAATTATATACAGTATATATACTTGAAACAGCAATTTGTCTGTGGCACAGGACTACTTGGGCTTATTTAGACCTCAGTGTAATCCTTTGCACATTGTCATTGGAGAGTAATTTGGCTCTTAAGCTTAGCATGTTGCAGAAGAAGCTGTTTTTTATAGCATCGGAACAGTTGCATAACCTGTTTCCACTGTTCATTATGTTGATTAATGAGGTTTTCTCTTGAGCTCTGATCTTGATTAGAGTCATTTTTTGATACAGGATTAATAGTAAAAACCAAACTGATTGCTATTGTATATTGAATGGAATGCGTTTATACAAGCCATTTGTTTTGTACTCTGATTTACAAAGACAAATAAAATGTCACAAACATTGTAATGAGAGCTGTTAAGCTCAAAGTTTAAAAAAAGTTGAGGAACGAATGTCTTTTACATTTATTATTGCCAGGAGAATATGAATAGACATTCAGATTCAATGCACAGTATTTGCTCAGGGCTTTATACATGAAATCTTTGTCAGTAAGCAAAACCATCCAAAATGCAGAAAGTGCCAATACTGCACACAGGATTTATTGCATGCATGTTTAATTTTATTGGTTGAAGCAATAATAAAAAATAAAAAAGAATCCCCCAGTCTTAATTATTTTAACAAGCATACTGTACAATGCAAATTATGTGATCATTCTTCCAAAAGCTTACAGCAAAATAACATCAAACATGCTACAACACATGTTCAAGTACAAAACTGCAAAAGCACACAGTAGATGTTATACTGTTACTAATATATTTCTTATATGAATCAGGAGAGACAGGAACTTGCAATTGAAGCTTAGAATGAAATAAAGCACTTTTTTCATTATGGCCTGTTTATCTATCATCTGCCATTGTTGTGGTGTAGCAGGCACAAATCACAAACAGTGTTCAAACCACAGGAAATTGATATTTTAGATTTTATATAGGGTCCTCAAAGCTCTTCTATAAAGATGAAGAATATTGTTGTGTAATATTGACAGTGGTGCTGATCACAAGGATCAGGTGACACAAAAGATCTAATATAAGTGAATGGATATTCTAATTCACCTAATGGTAAAAAAAATCTTGTGTCACTCTCTGTTGGTACTATTACACAATTTTCTATATCCGAGTGCAGGCAGGGCAAGTCATTTTGTCATTTAACAGTGTTTGATATAACAATACTATGAAATTTAATGCATGATTTCTAACTTGAAGCTTATTCACATTTCCCCTCCCACATTTTATTTTGAATGGTAAGATTTTAAGGTCCAATTCTCTTTATATGAGATATCATAGCCTGCAGCCTACCATTGTCATGCTACGTATTAGGCAAGGAGAAACATTTGATGTCTAATCTTAACTTGGCTAGAAGCCAGGTCATTACTCATTCCATCAAAAGTGCACCTCAAGCTTTTCAGGAGAACAGGGCTACAGTTATTAAAGCACAGGGGCTTCTCTTCAAGTAGGAAATGGCGGTTCAATTACATGGAAATTAAAATGAAAAAAAAAACAATATTAAAAGAAATAAATTGACCAGCTCTTCACCAACATCACATGATGCAGTAGAAATATAATCAGGTTTCTAAATGGACTACAGTTCTGATAAAGTTGTTACATCAGTATTACAAATCTATGAATCTTTGTAGGAAAATAATTCTTCACAGGCTGAATTCTCAGAACCTATTTTGTATTATTTTGAACCCATGAACCTCCCTTTAACTATGCAGTTAAAGTGAAACATTTCAGAAGTTATATGTGTATACTTTTTAAATGGATGGGTCTTAATGAGTGTTGGTTTTGTGACAAGGAGAGGTTTTTTTTTGGAAAAAAACATAAGGGAACATGAGAATTAAATATTTAGAATGTAGAATCATCTGAGTCGAGGCACTCCCTTTAGTTGTCAGACTCTAATTAAGCAATAGTTTATTTATCACAGAACATTACCAAGCTTCAGTGCTTTTCAAATTGTGTTCCAAATATCCGAGTTAGTCCACCCTGTTCTGTACACATCTCCTGTTTTTCTGCAAAGCTTTAAACAGTTTTAAACAAAGCTGAATATCTTCATAATTACCTGGCAATGAATGTGCTTTTGTAGCAAATGCTCGTTGTTAGTTTTATTAGTTCATTGTGAGCAGATGAACATGAAACAGTAGTTCTCAGGAGAACGTGTTTAAACAGAATGGCGATCATCGAAAATGGGTGCTGGATTATTTAAAAATGTATCGGACCTTAATTTTAAACAAACATATTAGCACTTAATATATGCCTACCTAATCTGGAAATGTTTGGCTTGTTTTGTCTCAGTTCAAAACGATGACCCCTGAGACAACCCAGGCAGAATAAGCAAGTGCAGACAAGATCCTGTGACAAGCCAACCCTTTGAGTCATACCACTTTTTTTTTTAATAGGAAAGAACTAAAATAACGATATTCAATGAACTGAAAGAAATGTAATGTTTAAAATAATCCGCACTCCATTTTTGTGATCACAGTATTATACATTTTTACCAAGGATAACTCATGAAATGGTTAATAAGTTATTCTTGTTAGAGAACAAAAGTCACTTTAACCATGTTATATCTCCACACAATGGAATCTTTCTCTGCAACCAGAATACCATTTCCAGACACCAATGTGGGATGAACCTGGCAAGACAGATGTTCACTTGAGTCAGCCAAATGAGGGCTAAATACAATGTTTTACCAGATAAATAAAACAGTACCCCAACACTAATAGTGTACCCACGTTAAATCTTCTAGAAAATGACATTAAAACAGAAAACAAAGATACAAATTGAAAGGCAGTAATGCCAACTTAAATACAAAAATAAAAACCATAAAAGATTACGGATGATGACTAGGAGAAGAATATTATATTTACAGTTTATTTATATTAGTGGCTGTGTTCAGGGATGAGGTATTTGGATTAAACCAATGCTTACTGAACCTCAAAAGAAAAAGCATCAGTTAAAACATTGCATCAGATTTAGAACTTTCTATTAATGAAAATGACAAAGTATGTTTTTTGACATATGTCACATACTGTATGGCATAGGTAGCTTCATTAATGTTGTTTGAAATGTCTCAACAGAGTTAATCTATGTTGGGGGTGGGGCTACTGCAACAATCACAGGCGATTAGCGTGTATAGTCAGTGAAGCTGTACATCTGCACACATGCTTCGCACGCGGTTGTTGATACTCTCTACTGGGATTCTTCCCTGTTCCTTGCAGACAGCCTTGATGATCATGAAGCTGTTCATTGGTCTCTGAGACCACATCATCCCATCTCAATCACAATTAGATCACATCTCATGAGACTCAAGTGATGCAAGCAGTGCGTCCCTGGGGTGACAATGTTGTGTTGCGCTGTTGGGATGCTGTCACATCAGATTGAGGCCCCAGGATTTGATCCATGTAGTTCAGTCAGGCTGTCATCAATCACTACTTGTGAAGTTCTGAAGTGACTAGACTCTCCTAACATGACGATCACTGTCTCTCTGGGTGTTCTACACAAAACCTAGATTCATCACTAAAGACGTCTTGACTCTACCACTGCTACATCCACCTAAAGAGTTACTTGAACACACCAGTGGCACAAAGAAATTATTTTTCCATACAGGGTGTATCGATTGCTTTTGTGATTTTTCTTTCAGGGGGCTTGATATTAAAAGTCAAAGTCATTCAAGTGTATCACAGTCAAAACGGAATGATCAATTAATCATAATTGCACCACAAATATTTACTTTCAGAATCTTTTTACTGTACTTTTGCTAAAAAACACATGGACAGTGATGATGTTTCTAATGCTCAGTGTAATATACTAATACAATATGCTGCAAATCAGTTGCGGACAATATTGTTTTTGACTAAAATAAAGCATCGAGAGGGCAAAGGTGATTGAATGTGGGCCAATATACTGCAGATTGCTAGATTAATTCCAGCGTTGTACTGGCCATTCAAAAGCAATTGCCTGTTAATGTATTTTGGAGGCCTGTGTAAAACAATTGCTGAATCATTGAACTCTGTGTGCAAAATGGTCTGAATATTAAATAGGAACATCTTGCAAAAGCATACATTTTGTTGTCTTGTTTCCATGTTTCACAAGCAGTACAGTGAAATTCAGAAAAAAGTCAAGAACCATTGAGTGCACTGGTCATGCAAAAATGTCCTGTGCACATTGTCTAATGCAGTTTTAGCACACTGTACAATATGTACTAATATATTGCAGGCTCAGCTTAGAAAAACTGGCATGTCAAAAACAATGAATCCAACCTTGTAGGACAGTTGAGCGAGTTCTTGCACGATTTCAAAAACCTTTATATATACCATTAGAGTTTAAGAGCAAAACCTGCTGTATCAGTGGCAAAATTTCACACCATCATCGTCATCTCTAATATAGTTTCTTAGTGACTTTGGCCATTATTTTTAGAATTGTACTTAAGAGAGCTTGGAAAGGATTTGGCAAAGTGCATAAATATAGTTCTTACAATGATCTGTGAATGGGGTTGGCTTTCAGTCATACTGCATTCTTTGATGTGGTTTTAGGTGTCAAGAAAGAGATCCTCACAACTGTTCCTCAAAAGTGCCCTATAGATATAGTCATTGGCATGTTGATAGGATTGACCTGTAAGGTTGATAAAACTCCAGCTTGTGTGTCTTGGCAGCAGCTGACTGGATGACCAGGTCTCTACATATAACAAGGTTTGAGTTTGCAACACATCATTTGTATCTTTCTCTTCTTTATAAACTTCAGCTGTTTCATGTGTTTTTGTTCTCAGATTTGACGCAATCAAAATATTCTGAAACTCTGATCAAAGCAGGTTTGCGGTAAGTAAATATGATTTAAGGTGCCTGTTATTTCTGTCAAAAAGAATAGTGTTAGCATTGACCTCTTCTGGAAGATGTTGTAAAGTTCCTAAGGTTGATTTTGTGTACACTGAAGTCACTATGAATTACCTGAACTAATTAGTTGAAAGAACACTGATATGATCATTACATTTGCACTTGGAGCAACCTCTTATTACGATTTAAATAATCAAATTATAATTAGTAAATAGCCTACTTTATTTTTCAAATCAATCCTCCCCATTTCTTAGTCTTGTCTTTTGTTTCTTTCTTTGAAAATGTCTACACATTTATGGACTGCAGAAGAAGCATTACTGGCAAATCTTAATCACATAAATGAATTTTTGTTCAGGAAAAGTGTGTTGATAAATAACATCTCAATAACTGGAAACAGTCAGCTTAAAATTCTTTGGAGCCATTTACAATGATAATATACTGTAATAGCTATGCTAAACAGCCATAATGAAAGTAAAACAGATTTTTTCATGGTAATAGGCTCAGAATAGCAGATGTCACTTGTAAATGTTCTTACAATTAATTTTACAAATCACCACCCCATGTCCACCATTTACAAAACCAAATGCTCCACCAAGAAAAAGGATGCAGTTTAGGAAAAACATGCATGAGACATTTCTTTTGAATCCATTATCGAATATGTTAAAATTTACCAGACTAAGGAGAGCTGTAAATTTTGTGTCCACAATAATTATAAGTATAATTTTTAAAAGATTGGTGTAACTTTGTTTTTTTGTTTTTGTCATTTCAATTGTAAAAATTCATTTTGTCCCAAATGGAACACTCACATATTTGGCCACTGTTACAAATGAGACTTCGTAACTTTTTCCCCTGAAGTGCCCTATTTAAAGAGGCAATATCTGACCACAAGGAATTCTAACAACCACACTCACCACAGTTCATCTATTAATGAAAACTTTTGTTGTGCCAGAGATTTAAAGTGCTGTAATGAGTTCAATGTGTACTGAAGGAGTAGAAACGTGCAATGTATAGATTTTTTATGTAAATTGAGTGGAAAAAAAAGAGGCTAACTCTCACTAGCCAAGAATTAGCAAGCTTACAACATTGTTTGCACATTATGATTAGTGCAATGACAGCATATAATTTAAGTCATTATTTCAGTCTTTTTTTTCCAGTTGGTACATTTTAATTTCTGCTCTATAGATTAAATATGAATTGTTTGTGCCAAAGAAGAAGCAAAACTTCAAAACTTCATACCAAAAATAATCACCAGCTATCAAATTGCATTCAAATTGCTTGTAAAGGCATAAATCATATACTGTACCACCCTGTCTCATCCCTGCCCCTTAAAGAGCTCTCCTGATTCAATGCTACTTGATTTTAACTTGGATCTTCAGCATTTAGATTAATTTAACTAGTCCATCATCTAAAGCTTTACTTAATCCAATTTAAGTACCATTTTGGATTTCAGCTACAGTATGGTTTGAATGGAAATAGTTTTAATCACAAAATTACAAATCTGTAAGATAGATCTTTTTGAATGTTTGCTTCATTACATTTTATGGGGATATTAACCATTCCTCACTTTATGCTTTTTAAATTTTTAAAGTAAAGTATACTTTTGTGCTAAATTATTTGATTTAGGCATTAAAATACAAATACAACCCACAGTAAAAAACAAAACCCCAAAAAATTAGCTGTCTAGATTCCACTGCCAAAAATTATATCTGAAAGATAAGTTGGCAAAAACTCTGTAATAAGTAAAAGTCTAGTTTCCTTCAGGCTGTTTTAGGTGACATATCTACAGAATGACAGTTAAGAGACAATATAGATGTCTGAAATGCAGGTGGAAAATTCACTATCTATGCTAGATTTACAAACTAGCCTTAATTCTGGATCTATAGCATTTACAAAAGAAATAGCCTGCAGCTTTGTTATGTAAGGAAATCTCCTACTGAAAGATATTACTGCTTGTGTATTAGTCAAAACAGTATCCAATAATAAAGAATGAGAGAAATTTCTACAGATGATCTTGATATCTTTACAATTCTTATACCACATTTTTTACACACCAGTACCTTTTATCTTCCTAATGTAAAGAACAGAAGAATTTATAGATTTTTTTAAAAAAGGCGCCAAGTCGAAGATTGCAAACACAGGCCATAAGTCAAAAGGTTTATTAAATCATTTAACTGTTGCTGAGTATTATTTTCAATCCATTTAACTCACAATATCTGCACAAGAATAATCAACAATAAATGGATAAAATGTTTTCATTTTTAAAAAATATACCACATTCTGTAAAACAATGTTTGAATATAAGTTAATATAAATTCACTAAATGCATTCACAAATTATACACAATTATCAATAAAACATTAATAATTACTTTTTGATGTGGACCTTAACTGACTAATCTATTTGAAGAAAAATTAATATTTTCAAATGCAAAACTTAAGTTTGTTTGGACACAGGTGGTTTTTGTGTGTCTTTCTTATTGACATATATTTCCATTAAGCTGCTTAAAATCAAAGTATCTTACTGTAACACACCTTTTTTTTGGTCAGCCTAAGAGATGTGTGCTTTTTCAAAACAAAAACATAATGAATTTCAATTTAACAAAAGCCCTGCTGTTAACTGCCAATGATGCAGACACAGACATACAACAGGGCTGACATGTGGTGGAATAAAGTAGAGACAATGCTTTCGCAGCTCATTAAAACAAGGGGACACAGAATCTTAAAACTAAAAGCAAGAGGTGTGATTTGCAAGAAAATCGATGATTAGTATTTTGTGAATCTTCAACAAAGACTAGAGTGTGTCATGTGTTCACAGATTTCTTTAACAGTTACTGTATGCATTTTCATCAGTTACTCCTTCTGAAGCATGTAAGGTCTGCGTTTTGTCCCCTCACAGACTGTCAGTCTATCAAATTATATTTTCACTGCCTTTTTATTCACTGGGCACCACATGTAAACAAAGAACCCGAACAAATAAAAAACACAAAGGAAACAACTGCTTTGAATTAAACCCCTAAACTAAAACCACAACAGTTCGCAATGCAGCTCTTGGGAGTCTGATGTCTGACTTGCTTTTGCTCTTTCCTGTCATTAGCAGAATAAAATGGTTTCTGCAAAAGAGAAAGAAAAAAAAGCTTTTTAAAAAATATATCCTTTTTAAGGAGAGTTTATTTAAAAAATAGGTCTTTAGTCATCTTGGTTAATAGTTGAGCAGGTGTAACAGTATACCTAAAGTATGATGTTTATAACATAAAATAAATTTACTGCATGAGAATTTCATAATATAATTTTTACCGGACTGGATATTTGCTCATCTAATAAAATGTTTTCTGTTTTTTTACATATTAAGTGTACTTTCTTTTAAATAATAAGAATTGTACACTACAACTCAAAAATTATAAATGACACCTAGTCTATGATGAAAAAAATAACATAAGCCAAAACAAGATTCTATCTTACTGTTCAGCATGAGATGGTATCAGTTTTCCACTCCTGGACCAAAAGTAATTGAGCTTTAAATATATTTCTGCTTATTGAAATGGTTATTAAATAACCATTGCTCTCAAATTACAAATATCAGTTAATCACAGTTAATCACGAACAATAGTATAGGTGACTATGAGCAGTCACTACTCATGACTATGAGTAGTCCATGTACAGTACATGCTTTATAGTAAGATCCAACATATTTATACAATACATTATTAAACATCCTTGCTGGCCCACAAATGAATAATTCCAAATGCAAGAAAGAAGTGGTGAATAAGAAGAAACTGTTTAGCTGTAACCTAAACAAGGAATCCCAATGGCAATAGTTAAGGCCTAAAAAAGCTGTTAAACACTGTTGCTGGTATCAGAGGTTCCTTACAGAAAAAAAGAACATCAGGTTGCCCTTATGACTAATTGCTATTGATTACATTTAACCCCTGGCTTCCAAGAGTTCTAAAATCGCCAGTATATAAATATGTTCTTTACAACCTTCCACTTAAATTGCCAACCACTTTCGCTTTATAGGAGCTGAGACTCACAGGAAAGTTCAAGGACTGTACAATCAATCAATTAGAGAATCTGTTTTCCAAATTTATCAAGGCAACAATGGGACAGCTGAATTCAGTGCTTTTAAGAGAATTTACCATGTAAATTATCTTAAAAAAATTGCACACCCAGATCTTTACCATGATCTGAATAATCAGATTAATAATCAATTATTAAATAGTCCGCCTTGGGATGAATATTGTATTTTGAATGGAAAAAAAAATGTTAGCATAAGATAATGGTGAATCATGTGGAAATTATAAGTGGTTTGGTCAGACCTTATCTGAGATTGCATGGTGGCATGAATAATATGCTTTGTTGACTTTTTGCCTGGCTGAGGGAACAACAACCTGGTTGCAGGGCTGGAACTCCAAAAGAACAAGTGAGAATCCCCTTAAGCTGATGTAGAATCCTCCACTCCTAGAGAAGAAGCAGCAGCGGCCTTGGTCATAACTGGGATTTCTTTGCGCATTATGATACACTGCACCGGTCCGAAAGGAATGGAATGAAAAGTACTCAGCACAGAAGCTGGCTCTAGTTGACACATAGCAAAGCTGACACAGGAACACGTGAAGAGCAACTGTTGATTTTTGTTGCTGAATAGAGGGTTGTGTGACTGGGGATCTATGAGGGGCATGATTGATGAGAATGCACGTTTTAGTGGAATACATACTGTATGAGTGACTGTGGAACAAAAATCAGTGGGTGGGCAGGGACCTGTGGGGCAGCAGAAAGAAGAGGTGGGTTGGAAAAAGAAAACAGATGGAAACACCAAAGATGTTGCTGGAGCCAGAAGTGTGGTAAGGAGAGCACCTTACTTAGAAAAAGGGGTAAAAAAAACAGAATATAAGACCAGGCAGGAACAATGCAAAGAATGAGAGCTGAACAGGCCAGGATGAGAAAGAGTGAAGGAGAAATAAAGGACTGGGATATACTGTATGAGAGTGAGGGATGGTCGTACTGGAGCACCACAGAAGAGCAACGTCCTCGGGATTAGCAAGGGAGAAACACAAACATGGTGACTCTAGTAAGCAGACAGGAAAGAGCTATTTTTTGGAACCAGAGTGGGGAAAAGGCAAGTCACAGCTCCCTCGGGGTTGGGCGACTTATAAGGGAGCAACATCCAGTGTCTGATATCAGGGGCGAGGAATTTGGAGGTGGATAGTGCTGTAGACAACTGTCGTGGCAGGGAGGTGGGTGGGTGGCTGGCAGCACAGTGGGAATCTGCAGGCGGAGTAGCAAGAAGACTGCTGGGTGTTGTGGTAGATTCAGAAGTCATAGACAGAGTGAGGAGGCTGGTTTGAAGGAGATAAATGGTGGTTTGAGAAAGAGCAACTAAATTCATGGAGAAAACCATCCACCGAAACAATTCTCAGCAGGTACAAATGGGGAGCAGCAAAGTGCATGTATATAAAAGAGGCAAAATTTCTTCAAAACCAATTTTTAATATCAAAACTGTGCTTGCAGACAAAAGTTTTAATTGGGCTCTCAAGGTATTTGTACCAACACTGTTCTTTATCTCCTTATAAATTAGAATAAACACAAATATTAATGATTTTTAAAACATTGTCTAATGTAGAAAAACACCATCAAGTATACTCATTAAATTTATAACCTAACAAAAAACATCAGTGAATTCTTCGTGAAAAATATTACTAGGAAATCCTGTTGTCTTCTTTCTAACTTTCTATAGGAAAGTTTTTTTTTAACTTTTTAACATCAATTTATCATATGTCATTTAAAGGTTGTGCCTCAACATAAACATCTAACGTTTACTTTTTTAAACTTTTTTTTCTGGAAGAATTTCTTCCATATGTGAACCATTGGTAGATATCTGAACTTTTTCTTCCAAAGTGCTGTCAAGATCAGTTTTATTTTGTAAGTTTTACCATCACTGCCTTTTATTGCTAAGAAAAGGAGGCACCTTTGGGGAGTCTGGAACAAGTAACACAGGCATGTCGTTAAAGCTGATACCCTGGCCTCTTTTAAGAAATGGCTGTATGAGATATGTGGATCAATTAGCTTCTAGAGAACAAACAAGCTCGATGGTCCGAATGACCTTCTCAGATTCGTAACCCTTCTTCATGTTCTTATCTGGACTGTAATTCTTAAGTTCTTCAATATCAACATATAGTAATTCTATCAGCATAGTGCAGTTATCTAATTTCTAAGAACAAGAATTAATAATGCAATAAATATTTTTATGTATAACACGTAAAAGCAAGATAATATATATTTCAACATAGACACTTATGAAATCTCAATTCCTTGACTAAATGCCATACTGAATTATCATAATTCTTCCTTGAAGCAAAAACTAGGCACGTGTGCCATGAATCTTTAACTCATCGGAGAAAGGACAGATAAATTAAATTGATAGATTTATTATACAAATAAAGAGAAATAACGCCTAACGTATTTTTAAGAATTTGAATTCTTCATACAGTTCATACTATAAGCAGTCATAACATGTAGCTGCTGCAGAATAGTTTGCATGGCCTGAGGCTTGTTATCTTGAAGCATTTTGGACTAGGCTCTTTTACTTGACTCCAAGTAAAGATCAATTGGATGTTTCTGTCCTTTGGAATAACTAGCTTTGCTGTATTGACCTACCTTTCAAATAGCAGCAAGAGCAGTCCAGACATTGCTATACCATACGTACTTCAAAATGTCTTGGGTGACCATTAGAACAGTTACAATACAAAAAAGAAGTGGTAATGAGGTCCATTCATGTCTGTTTCATAGTGAGTAGTTTATTGATCTGATGATCTCTTCCAGACGTTTCCTGTAAGCAACCAGGGTACTGGCTTCAACAACATGGCTGGGTAGCTTCTTTCATACTCTCCACAGCCCTTTGGCTAGATATGTACATCTTGTTCATGGTGTTAAATACAATACAACCTGGTACTAAACTGTATTCACTTTGAAAATTAAATCAAAAACTTTTAAAAGGAATAAAAACTGGCTTTGGGCATTTCAGTTAAGAGTGGTCCTGACGTCAGGAACATCAGAGTAAAAAGAGTAGACGAGTTGGTCTTGCAGAGCATAAATAAAATTAGTTTTAGCAACTTGCTGAATTTGTACTATCATGTTATTAATGTCCACTCCAGTAACACACTCTCTTCTCTGCATTGTAGAGGATATTGTTAAAATGGCCATACTTTCATTTCCTCAACATGCAAATATGTTTCTAGGGTTTAACAAATTGTTCTTTGCTTAATTATTTGCTGTTTTGGGACATTGTCTTTGCATTCATTCCAACTGGTATTTTTTTAAATATACCTTTTGTTAAAATTTTCACTTCAATGTATTTACCAACTACACAAGATGCAAATACTTATTGATCAACACTTAAAGAAGAATATGTTGGACATGAAAATTTTAGAACAGTACTTGGCAGCCCTAGATCTCAAGATCCCTACACCTGATGGGTTTTGTTGGTGCAGAGCTCCCATTCGCTATTGATAATGTTGTTAATTTTTTAAGTTATTGAAAATCTTGGAGCCTTTGAGACAAAATATTATGTTCTATAATTATCTTTTGATCTGGAACTTTTGAGCAGATTATAATTTTCTAATTAAACAAATCATTATTTGTTAGGTTATTGTTTACTCAACCTCAGACAGCAGAAATGAAGGATATAATATTTTTGGGTTTGAAGACTTTTTTACAGCATAATAATATTTTTTTCTAAAATGAATAGCACTATAATTGTACAGTCTCTCAAGAAACAGTTCTCTCTCTTTTACCCCATCCTCTCACAGAGCTACCAAACATTGGTAGCTACCCAAAAAAAATCAGTTTTGCCCAAAGGCTTTTTCCTTTAACATATCCTATGTTTCCACTCTGTCAGCAATCATGGCCCTTTAAGATTTAAGACTAAATCTAGAAAAACATTTTTTTTCAGAAAGAAGCAAAAATCAATCACTCTCTGAAAGATCCATCACAACAGTTGAAGCCCTGAGACAGATTTTCGGATAGAAAATCTGATAAAGATAAAATATACAGTACTTCCCTTTTACTATTTGAGTGACAGAACCAACTCTGTTGCAGCTTTAAATTCATCAATGAAGTGGTACAGTAGTTAGTATGCTTCTGTTATTGTTTTTTATCTATTAGAAAAGAAATTAACAGTGTGAATGCACGTCGTGTAACTTGAAAAAGTGTCAAATATATAATTGTGTAATGTTTTTTTGTTTCTCAGACAGGGGCCTTTTTTATTTTAAGCATACTGTATGTGCTTATTCCAAATACCTTATTGTAACAGCTGATATACTGAAGGAAACTTTCAAAGTCATTATTGATGAAAGTGTGAGAAAATTCTCAGCAAGCTTAGTTTATTTTCCAATTCAGTTAAAAGCAAAAGGGTCAAAACACATGAAACTCAACAACACATTGTAGTCACATAGTGCGACAGTTTCGAAACTTCACCAGTTCTAGCTTCAGAAACGTGCAGTTTGTGTCACACATTTGACACAAAGGGTTTCCTGGAAAAAAGAGGTCGTGGTGCCATGGTTCAGTGATAATACTTTAAAATTCTTATTTAAGTAGTTCATCTGATTTAAATTATGAGTGCTGAAACTTGATGCATATCTGTGGAGTATGGATATGATCCTTTTTTAAGCTTATCACTGGGGCAAACTGAAGCATTGGACACTGAGTTATAATCTCCATTTAGGTACACAGGGACCTTAACTGATTAGCAGATAGAAAGTAAGATTAAAAAAAAACAATCACTAGACACAAGACCGGGAGAAAATGTCATTATTACTTCTTACCTACTACAGTACCTCTCTTTTACCATTCAAAAGTATAAAAACGAATGGCATTTTTAAAAAATGATGTTAAAGACATGTACTGTATTTGTTTGATAAACTTGATTTCCAGTGTAACCTATACATGATTCTGACGAGGGAAGAGATGCCTTTGTTAACGGGCAGGATTAGTGGAGAGGTTTAGCTCCCTTCCCAAGAAGCATCAACAAACAGGCCCTGGGAAAACGCTTGCATAGACAGAGTGAAAAAAAAAACCGCAGAGACAGGAGACCAAGCGAAATCAAACCCAAGAGCTGTGAAGCAACATCACTAACCCCTACATCACTGCAATCTCTATCTTCAGAATTCATGAAGGAATTCCTCTAGTTTGTGCTGTTGAGTCATGAACACCATTGCAATCTGGCAGGAGTAGCAACTAGCAGTTATTTACCTTTTGTTATTGGTCTTTTGGCTTGAATTGTGGTGTCAGTATATGATCAGCTGAAGGGTCAGTTGTGGATCACGACTAACAGCCAGCAGTATTTAAGAGACATGCACAATTTCATCCGTTTATGAAAAGTTCCATTTCAGTGAAATTAGTTTTGCTGGCAACTTGAAAACCTAAGCAAGGATCTAAGTAAGGGAGCCAAATGCTGGGAGGAAAGTGATGTTGTCACTTGGTTGATGTTCTAAGCTGGACAAACATATTTTTTGTGTTAGGAATCTTTCTTCAAAACAGACACCATGCACATGGAGCCAATTTATTTTTTCCACTTTTTTTAGCCTTTCCGCTGTTACATGCATGACACATCCCTTAAAGACTTGTTTCAAGGACATGATGGTCTGCAAACAAGAGCTACTGTGAAATCTGTAGTGGTTATTTGAGCAAGGGAGTGTCTGGCTTCCTCTATTTGATGCATCAATATTTTTTAAGTCAACATTCTTATAAAGCCACTCATTTCTACTAGTTATTAAATACAGCCATTGACCAATTTTTGCCTGCCCAGCTATCTTTTCATTGCTAAAAGCCTTAATTCATGCTGATATTACCATTGCTTAAGTGTTATAGACTTACAGTAGGATTTTAAAGTTAAAACTAGTTGTATAGTAAAAAATGCTCATTAATGCCAGTAGCCTTACATATTCATTAAGGTTTTAATTAACAGTAATCAAGAAATTGCAGAAAATGTAAGGACATTTTGTTTTGGTCTTGTCATTTTACAATATCAGCTTGAATTATTGTCCAAATACTCAAATGTTGAGAAGAAAATCAAGCAGTGAAAAGTGAGACAAATGCTCAGACAGAGAATATGCCTAATTTCTGAGTGGTTAGAATTTTACATTGAAAAGATACGATTGTAAAAAGAGCTTTGTTCATGAAAACACAAGAAACAAGCAACAGGGTCCTACTGTCCAGTAGTTTCTTGATGTAACACAGGCCTCTTAGTTGGAATTATTTAAAGACAAGACCAAAAGGTGTGAATCTGTTACTGAGTTTCACTAAGTAAAGCAGCAGAGCATGTACTGTACAATAATATTATTCATTAGATAACTTTTTTCATATAAGCAGTTAACATCAAAATGTATTTTCTTGTGTCTCTTCTATGCAGCTTAGGGCACGTTTTGTAAGTCACAGTTGGATACAGATTTGCAAGTAAGGACCAACTAAGGCCAGTTTCAGTGGCCCACACAGGTTTTCTATTAATGTTATGCAACCTTGAATTCAGTCACTAAGGGTTAGCTAGGATTCTGGACCCATTACCAGAAGTAATTTAAGTTCACAATATGGGCTTTTCTCCTGAGTATTTGAGCTAGCTAGTTTATTCCTATTGTTCCAGTGAGCTTAATGACTTACAGGTACATCCCTCAAAATGGAGTCTTGTGTTATGTTCATTTAATGATACATAAACAAGCATAAGTTCCTGTTTTCTTGGTCCCCTGACTCAAGAGGCTTGGGAATCCTTTAATAAGCATGTGCATCTCAAACTGGAAATAAATTGCAATCGCCACTGGACACAAAATCAGAAATCATTTCTTTTTTATAACACGTAAAATAAAAGAAGCCAACTGCAATACAGGAGTTAAACCAGGCCCTGGCCATAAAACTGGAATTAATTGATCTCTCACTGCAATACAAATGCAACATGCTTTCTTTCTGGGCAATTAAAAACAATGATCTGAGAGCTTCACTTTTAAACAGATTATTTTCAAAATGGTGTCAGATACAGTTAATCAGAACAGCATAAATGGATTTTGGCAATAAAATAGGAAGTCACTTACCATTATAATTTGGTGGTTTAATAATAAAATAAAATATAAAGTGTTTTTAATGGACAGAGCCAACACTTTCCAAAATCTACTCATGAGGTTCAACGAAGAGTTGGGTTTTATGTAAATTGTCCAGCCAACAAGAATGGTGATCTCATGATGTCATGGGTTGCCAAATGACTTTCCAAAGTGAGGTCATAGGGGCAAACTAATATAGTTTTCAATAGGGAAGAGTTATGACCTATTCTTGGATCCAAAATAAAATAATAAAATATTTAAGGGTCAATTGATTTTTTTCCAGAAGTTCCTCCAGAACTGCCAGTAGGCTCCACTGGTCTCAATACAGATGAAGTAAGGCATGCACCTATATATTACCAGGTGGTGGGAAACTTTAGGAATTTTATGTTGTCAGAAATTTAAAAACAAGTTCCTGCAAGGACTACAAGCCAACTTTGATGTTTCCCTTCAGTGGAAAAGACTCGCCTACAGCTAAAGTGTTACACCACTCATTATGTTCCACTTTCCTTCGTGGTTAGTTAATTAACTCTCCAATTTTAAAATTATTTTCCTTATTTTATACACTCCCAATATAGAAGTGCTAATGGCTATTCAACTCAGCCTTTGGCAATAAATACTCCACTAGCATTGAAGGTAACGAAAACACTTTTGAGGATTTTGTATTTGTCATTTTACACACCCCAGGATACGTAGCACTTTACAAGAAAGTTAAGTATCAGCTGGAAGAAGTATATGGATGTAATTGGCAATGCTCCAAGTTTACAGTGCCAAACAAGCCCCAGGGATCAGTGGTACATGGCAAGTCAAGAACACTTTCAGTAGGTGACTCAAAGTCAACCTTCCAAGTATTTTTCAGGCACCAGTATCAATCACCTGATGGAATAGACTCAGTTTCAATTGTGGGAGTCTGTTCGTGCTCTGGAGAAGCACATGTACTTGTTTAATGTTGGAGGAACACCCTGACCAGGATTATTTTTCAAAACACTCCTAGAAATAGATAAATTTGTGTTTTAAGCCTATTTTTAGTGCTTTTACTTTACATCTAGAGCTCCTTGAAGCTGTTCATAATGAAGGCATTGGAGAAGCAGATTTATTTTATGGGGTTCTTCCCTTTATTATTATTGAATATGACTTTCTTGGAAAGACAGACAGTCTGTTTTGCCTGCCAGGCCATCATTTTCATACCAGTGTCTTGCTCTCTGAAACAAAGTTGTACTTTACTTAACTTAAAAGCTGCTCGGTTTCATCTGGTTGGGAGAATTTGTTTTTTTTTTCTGTTTAAGTATGTTGTAAAAAAAAACCTTGGCATAGAAGTTTATTTCACATCTATCACATCCTATGGATATTTGTCTTTTTAACATTTTGGGAGATACTTGTAGCCAAGCAAACCAGATTATATCAAAGTACAGCACAGATTAACACATACAGTATGTAAAACCTGGACTTGGCTCAGTGGCCACAATAATCATCAACTTTTTAAATGTGATTCCATCGGAAGGTAGTTACCCTTTGCCTAAAGCATATTGGCAAAGAAATGAGCTTCATTTCTTTTTCCAACCAAAACAGTCATTCCTAAATGCATATCAGCTTTCCTGCGAAGGCCAATATTTGCAAGAAAGTGCTCCTCAGCAAAAACCAACATCATTAATGCCCCCAAACATGGCCAAATGCCTGTAACAGCATAAGATATTCTGATTTTAGTACTACTGTATATAGACTTGAAGAATGAAGTGAAAGGACATTAATGTGTTACATAGTCTTTTAAATATCAGCAAGTCTTATAATGTGATGGTTAGGAAAGCAGGCTGATTAAAACAGCTCTTTGAAGGTTACTTCTTTAAATAGCAATTTACAGATGTAGTTAGATTATTAAACAGGAACAAGGGAGTCATTCATCTTTTTACTTTACAGTTATAATAAACATTTATGCACCTGGAAGAGGATGGATAATTGGAGCCAATGAGTACCAAAAAGTAAACTGTAAACATCTAAACTGATTTAACAAATTTGTTTAAAGAAAAACAATCAAAAACACACACTCACTCAAAGTTGTTTTGCAAAACAAGTTGTGTGCTGTACATTGGCTGGTTTTAATGGAAAACATTCTCCAGCGATGAATGCTTTGAGCTTTACAACCTTGTCATTAATGAAAACCACTCTATATTGTGCTTGACTAAAAGATGTTATTATAAAATCCTCAATGAATAATTAAAAAATAATAATGTAAAGAAATCAAAACAAAAAAAATATATAAGAACTATGGAAAGCTTAGAAGAGCCAAGCTGTAATATAAAGCTCAAGATACCAAAATCTTTTGGCTGGTACCAGAGAGGACTGTTTTACAGTTGAAGAAGAGGCAGGTGATTGTAGTTCTTTGTATTCATATGCCAATGGTAAGAAATTTATTAAGACATTGGGAAACTTTAAAAAAAGGCAAACAAGGAGTGAACTGAAAATGTCTAACTGTTTGTCTGATGTACAGAATGAGAAACCGAAGTTTTTACAGATAAGAGAAACGTACTGTATAACTTGCAATTACACAGTTGTGCAAAAGCCTTATATATTTTGCATTGCTCTACTCTTTTGACTCAAAGGTTTTTTTCTTATTTATAAATTCTGTTTGAGTCTAAATTATAGCAGGACTTTTGCACAGCGGTGTAAGTGCACTGTTGCTGGCACAATAGTTGATCATGAGATGAAGACAAGTTGTAAAAACCCTTGAGTTTAATGGCCGTTATTTAAACTCACTCTGCCATTTTAGGAGAGCAAAAAAAGAATAAACTTGTTCAGGATGCCCTGAACGCTTTCAAGTATTATCCATCATCACCTTAATTTTTGTAATCACATGCACTCATTAATACTGATTCTTTAACCCCAAAATATAAAAATAACGTTGCCTTTCCCCTTTCAATTTCCACATAGTATGGACTAGTACTAGAACCATTCAGTAGCTTCTGAAAGTGGGGTATAGGAAGCAGAAAAAGATTGATTCTGAACTTTGCTATTAAAAAATAACTGTAATAGTCTATACTGAAAAATAAACTATCATCATTATAAAAAGTCTATTGTTTTGTAAAAAATAAAATTAATTATTTTACAGACTACAATATTTTTTTTCTATTCTGTAGTTGTACAGTATGAGGTTTATTTTTGCATGAGAAAAATCTTTTTTGTTTACCTTTGTCTCTCCATAAGCAATACTTTCATTGTTTAGACATTTTGTGGATTCGGAAGGTAGTTCTGATATTACCAAGCAAGAGTGAAAAACAGTTCTGTGGAATGAAAGCCAAAATGCAGAACAAGATATTTCAAACATTGAGAGTTTGTACTGTACTGTATGTGCATTTTAGTTTAGAAAAAAGTGGCATTTTATAGTATATACCAGAATTCAAATCTTTGAATTAAAGTTACAAAGGCTATTGAAGTGTGCTAGATGAAGGAAAAAAACATTTTCAAATTTGTACATTTAAATATACAGTATTATTTCTGTATAACTACAGCTTTTGGCTAAGCACACTGTAAAAGCACATGCAGGCCTATCATATTCTGCTAAGTAAAGAAAGATCACTGTCTTAATCAGCTATAAATTTCTCTTCCAAGTTTTCTGTTCTACAGATGTTCAGTGTACTCAGATCGTGACATTATGACACTGAAACAAATGTCATTTTTTAGCTACATATTATTTTCACTTTCGTATCTAAGCTGCTCCATTTAAAACTTGTACGTGGAGTTTGGTCAACTGAACACTGAGCTTAGACTTTAATGTCACAGTGCTATTACAGGGTTTTGAATGTCTCTATTTTGTCTATTTAACATGTTGCTTTACAGAATTTAAAGATTGTCCCTTTGTGAGAACATTACATACTCATGAATCATTAATGACTCATGTAAATGTCTTTGGAAAAGTTATAATACAATATGTAAAGTTAAACAGCTTATACAAAAAGAACTATGTAAAGAACACCTTTAATATGAGAATCTTTTGTTTAAGCCACACAGTTACAGTATAACTAAACTACACCAGTATGAGTACTAATTATATAGTACTAAACTATAATAAAAATACTTGCGCTTGTGAAACTATAACTTCTTGTGAGATCTTCACGAGACCCTGCCAAGAGAATTACATCTGCTAGATTTAAAAAAAAAAATGTTTGTAATTGTTTCCATTTGTTTATCGCAGAAAATGCCATATTTCCTGGAATATGTGGTCCCAACATTCACTCTAATTTTACAGTATACAAAGGACAAAGATTATTTTCATGAGTTCCATTTAAATCCAAAACCTTAAGGGAGTCTTTAGGTTCTTTTCTCTTCTAGGAAGTATAAGGACATTTCCTTTGGTGAGGTCAAAAGTTAGCCTCCTGACTTTTATACTGCTGCTGTCTCTGTTAAATGTTTTTAAATGACTTATTGTGAAATAGGGTTTATGTGGAATTTCAATGCATCTTTTGCATGTTTTTCCATTTGTGGCATTTCCCCTTAGCACTGAGATAACATTCATTTAACCCATTTAAATGATAAAGAGAGAGATAGAGACATGACAAGAAAGAAGATATGTCAAGCCCTTCCTGCTGAAGTTATACAGTACATACAGTACCCTTTCACAGAAAACTAAGAAATCTTCTGTTTTTGGCAGTTGCTGTGATGTCTCTAGCCAGTATGAACCTGCTATTTTCATTCATGAAATTTAATGTTAACTACAGTACAGCCTATACCAAACAGCCCAGGTGAACTGCAGGGAGATTAGAAAAGATTGAATAGGTGTGTCTGCCAGCTTTCTTCCAGAAATACCTTCAAAGTAACTTCAATAATCTTGCTGCCTCCTACATCTATAATTCCTAATCTTTTGTGAAGATATAGCTGGAAATGTGGTAGAAGATGTTCCTGACTATAGAATGCAGCATCCATTCTAAGTCTTAACCGCACTTAAAATGTTTAAATGCAAAAGGTTTACTGTAAATATCAGTGCCTTGGAAGCCTCAGTGTTTATAGAAATAGTTTTAAACTGGTCACCTGAGCAATTGCCTTACACCACTTGCCTTCTGAGGAATGTGGTTTCAGAAAATAACTGTCACTGTGTTTGAAACTACCACCCTTTTATCGTCTATAACCACAATTGTCATGTGCTTACGCACTGAGGATGATATAGAATGCTATCTGCAAAACCTGGTGAACTCTTATGGCTTTCCAGGAGCAGGAGTGCTTGCTGTTGTACCAGAACAGCCTCATCTTATTTGCAACTGTTCTTATGTTCTTAAGACTTCATGAAACGTACTATCGTAATCAAATCATAAGCATTAAGGTTCATTGGAAAGCTCTAAACCACACAGATGTTAAGATCTTGGGGCTCACCACTATAGGACACATACTGTAAGTTTTAAGTATTTAGTCATTTACAGTATGCAGAACAGTCCTTTCATGAATTAAATACAAAGTATCAGGTGATTATGACTAATGAGGAAAAAAATCACTCCTACTCTGAATAAAGTTATATTTTCAACATATACTGTATCTGATATTACACAAATAAGACCATATTAACAAAGGCAAAAACCTTTGAAACTGAAACATTTCCACTTTGCTTGCTTCCAAGTGTATCCTACTTTAAGGTATTATTTCAGTGTGCCTCTGTGATTTATGTATCCCTGCAGACTGGGGTGCTGGATCTGTAATTAACCACACCCTGTCTCGCGGACAGCTATCAGTGTTTCCAATATGAATAAAAAGATTTCAGGGCTGAAACCACTAATAGAAGGGAAGACTGCCATTGTGCTTCTCTTAATGAAAAGGTTATCAGCATACATGAAACTGCAGATGAAAAGATTTTTTAAAATAGTTTACAGCTGACTGGTCTGTACTTGTTTCTTGGCAGGAATAAAACCTTAACAAAAAGTACAGTGTGATGATACTGCACTCTAGAACAATTAGATAAATTAGATAGACTGAAAATATTCCTTGAGTGGAATGTTTTAATCATGTATAGGATATAAACCTGAGCATTCTAAATCTGTACAGCTGCAATTTTCCAGTCTTGATGTAGTTCTTATTTCTAAATACTTATTTGCGTTCTAATTTGAAGCTAACATTTTCCTTTTTCACACTTCTAAATTTGGAATACCCACTGTCCCTTTAATGTTGAAAAGAGATGGAGATGGTGTCCTGATCATAATTCTTCTTTGAATCACATTTCCTAGAAAGCTGTGGAGAACGAACTGCCATTCCCTGTTACCTGAAGTTTTTAGTGTTTTTTCATATTCTTTTGTAGAAGGTAAGCAGCTCTGCTGCTCAGCCAGAGAGGGCAATCAGATAAATATTGTAAGAGCTCAAAAGGAGATGTTTTGGATTTAAATGAAGGCTTCTTGTCCATCAAGAGAAGCTCCTGGCAGAGCTTAGATTTTTTTAACCTTCCACTGATAATGTCGTACTCAAGTCCTAAGTACTGTAGCAGTACTGGGGCTCCACAGGGGACTGTCCTTGCTCCATTCCTATTCACCTTTTACACCTCTGACTTTAGGTATAACTCTGAGGCATGTCATCTGCAGAAGTTTTCAGATGACTCTGCAATTGTGTGGTGTATTAGAGAGGGGAGGGAGGAGGAGGAATATAGGAGCTTGATTACCAACTTTGTGGAGTGGTGTCATCTTAACCATCTCCAGCTAAACACCACCAAGATCAAGGAAATGGTCATGGACATTCGAAGGAATACGTCTCCACTGAACCCTGTTTCCATCCAGGGTGTGGACATAGAGGGGGTGCAGTCCTACAAGTACTTAGGGGTACACCTGGATGATAAGATGGAGTGGTCTGGTAACACTGATACCCTGTACAAGAAAGGTCAGAGCCAACTATTTTCATAGGAGGCTCAGGTCCTTTGGTGCATGTGGAACACTGCTACACTTTTTTATGAATCAGGGGTGGCAGCAGCCATCTTCTATGCTGTTGTGTGCTGGTGCAGCAGTATCATGACAAGAGATGCAAATAGGCTCAATAAACTCATCAAGAAGGTAGCTCTGTGTTGGGGCTGAGCCTTGATCCCCTTTCCTCCCGGCGGCTGTCAGGGTGTATAATGCTGCCCTAGGCTAGGACTGTTAGTCCTTCATTTGCTCGTCTATGGACAGCATGTTGCTCCATTGTACTTTTTGGACGCTCAATCTGTTTATACCTATGCACATGTATTATTGTTTTTACAGTGACTATGATCATATTTTGCACACACCTATGTATTTATTTATTTTATATTTATTTTGTGTTACTGTACGTTTTCTAATTTTTAGTCTATTCTGATGTCTGTTTTTTTTGTTTGTCATGGGCTGGACTGCTGTAACACCAATTTCCCTTCGGGATCAATAAAGTCTTATCTATCTAAGCCTTTGTGGAGTATGGTTTAATCATAGCACTCACTGAATTTCTATATCACAGCACCTACAGAAAGAAAGCCAGCCATTTTTAAAGAATAGTATATAATAAGTAGATGTAAAATGTTCAAATTACAATACTTCTTTTATTTCATTGGTGTTACTGTAATAAACTAGAGATTGTCTTAAGATTTCAGCTAGTGAATGTAATTGTGAAAATATACTTATAATAGTATATGTACTGTATGTAACTTCCCTAAGTACATTCACCTCACATTGAAGTTTTTCCATGTTCCAAAGGACACTTTAAAATGAGACTTATCCTGGACAACAGAGTTTGCGTGCACAAAAGGATACAAGCCTTAAACAGGGTATTGCACAAAACTCTTCCTCTGGGGTTGTCTTGTTCTATAAAATCGTCCTTACTAGAAAGTTTTGAAGTGCACAAAAGATATGGCAAGTGCACTATTGCCTTTACTTCTGAAATATACCTTACAAGAAAGTCTTGAAGTACACAATTGTCCGGGGCATAATTATCTTAAAAAGTAAGTTATCATTTTCTGTGAACTCAACAATAATTGATGTCTGTTTTGGACAGCAAACCCTCCAGTGCCACTCATGACATTCCTTACATCTCAAAGAGAATGAGATGACACATAAGTCATGCAATTGTTTAGCTCCATTTGTAACCAACAGGAAAAGTTTGCCAGTAACTCAAAACAGAGAGTATTTCCACAAATAAACAGATGTACCCCTAAGCTATTGACAAAATCAGGCATGCATAAAGAATCTAGTAGTGTACTACCTACAACAAAAAAAGCTCAGAGGCTGCATCCATGCTATCTAAATCTCCTAATTCTTTCTTAGCTTGTAACATAACACCCTTTAACCTAAAAGGCTCACATAACCAAATTCAGCCTTTTACTATAATTCCTTCGCCTTCAAACACATTCTTGAAAAAATATCTGACCTCCCACTGCCAGCTGGTTCTTACTGCCTCCTAGCCAATTAAAATAGTTGAACTTATCAATGATGCCTGCACATGTAAGGTGTGACAACCTTTATAAGTATTTCTGGAATGCAAAACACCAGCAATGAATAAGACCTGCTGCTACCCATCGGATAATAATTCATTGTACAATACCTATAATCCACTACAGTTTTAATTATGATCACTATCCTATTTAATAGTTTTCACATCTTGTATTTCTCTAATACTGTATGTGCATCTATTTGATTTACATTTAATTGTGATGTAATACAGTATGAAAACGTTTCCTACAGGGTTGGCAGGAGTAGAAAGGGTGTAGCTCCAAATAGTTCAGTATATTTAAAATCGTATTATTAGTGAGGCTTAAACATATTTTAAGAAATCTTCTATTATGAAACATATACGTATATCAATATGTACTGTATGCCTTCATTCTGTCAGGAATTACTGTATATCATATGCTTTCAGACTTACAGAGTAATAAATCAGGTTTAAAGAGTGTCCTAAGAGCTAAGTGTTTTTCTACAGAGAAATGACTATACTTTTTTTTGCTTTCATCAATTTGAGAAACACATAATTGGTATAGCACAGTTAAGAATAAAATCTTGGTGGTTAGTGATATAAATGTAATATAACACCTACCATTTGAAGTTTTGGAGAAATGCGGTTTAATGTGTAGTTTTTGTTTAGTAAACAGATTAAGGAAGGGAGATCTTTTTGCACTGCAGGCATGTTTTGAGAAAAATAAAGAAGGTTTTGCACGTTACATTTCATGTTTTCTATGTGATCATCAGTTGTTGACTTCATTTTGATAGCTAATCTTCCAGTATTCACAGCTTCTATTTAGATGCAACTTCCCAGTATGCCAGCCTCTGCCTGTTTAAAAAACCATGGTCATTTTAAACAAAACTCAGGACTATTTAGCTAGAATGAAACAGTGCCCTGGATTCAATCCCTCAGTTGCTATCGGCATGGAGTTTGTATGTTCTCCTCATGTTCACATGGGTTTCCTCTTGGTACTCCAGTTTATTCCCACAGTCCAAAGACATACTGGTAGGTTTATGTGCTTCTGGGAAAATTGGCTCTGGTGTGAGTGTGTGCATGTTTTTGTCTGTGTGTACCCTATGATGGACTGGTGTACCTGCCTTGCACACGTTGTTTGCCTGAATAAGCTCCGGCTCCCCTATGACCTGTATTGAATAAAGTGGTTATGAAACAGATGGATGTACAGTACATACTGCCGCTGTGCCTTGGAGAAACAGAGAATCATGCAGACTAAGTACAATAAGAAATGGAAGATGCAAGCAGCTGAAATAACAAACATGACAAGCTACATCTTTAAATATACATATAAACTCTGTTACAGAAGACATGTGAAATTACTGGCCGTGGGGCAGTCCTTAAATCTCACAGTAAATTTATGACAGAAAAGTACAATTTTAGAAAAACACTGAAACACAAGAACTACTTAGCTAACAGCATATACTTGTTTTAAAACACCTGACATGTTAATAATGGCTTGTCATCACTTCACTTTTACCACACCACAAAAACAGATAATTTTCCATGATCAAATTCCAGCTTTTGTAATCTCTGGTAAATTGAAGTTATCAAAACAGACTTTTTCCATTTTTTTCTTTTAAGGTAGGAACAGGACACCTTTTAGAGGGCTTCTACCAATATGAAAAAAAACAAAGATGTGAGTGAAAAAAGTTGAAAAAATTGAATGGCATAGACTTGGTCAAGTTACTTGCAGTTCAATTATCAACCAAAAGATACGGCATGTGCTCTACTGCCTTTACCTCTGAAACATATGTTAGTGTACTTAAATATTCACATGGGATAAGCATTTGATGTCTTCTCTAAGTTTACCCTTAGTAAGCTTAAGAACCATCAAACAGTCAATGTGCCCACAAGAAAGATGGTTCTTTTGAAAAGATTCTGTAGGAATGAAAGGGCACCCAATGTTTTCTAAATCAGACAATTCTGGGACAGTGCTTGGCATGACCCCATGTATACATAAACGTAACTCTTCTAAATAAGGAGTTTGGCAACGCTAACCATGAAGTTCCGAATGTATGAAATCATAGCCGCTTTGTACAGTACAGTATATACAATATGAAAATTGATATGCACACACAAGACCATTTATTTAGAATTTTAATGCTTTGAATACAAATGGACCAATATACTGTACACCATTATGAGTGTTTTCAGAGGATTTAGGATACAGGATAATTAGTGGTAAAGATGTCTTTAAGGATAACCATATTCCCTGTGTTGAAAATGTGGATGAAGAGTTATATTTCTAGTCCACCACTTGCACAGTGCCTAAACTGCTCAATGGCAAATAAAGAGGATGGATGAAGGAGAAAGTGCACAAGGACTACTTGTATTCTCAAATCTGTGCAAATTTTATCATCATCTGCTCATCTTATTGCACATAGAATGGGTTAATTTGGAAAATGCTTCCCCTATGAAACCTCTTATTGTTACAAAACACATCTCGAATGCATTACATTTCAGATCCTTGTAACAACTTGCTCATACCCGCACAAAGTGCATGAATTTACAGAAGAGAAATCATTCTTTTTTCTTTTGTTTTCGGCTTCTTCACAGTCTTTTAAAGTCTAAATGCTGACTTGAAACCCGAGGTCAGATCCCTGTTTAAGACAAATTAGACTGAAGTAATGGAATACCAGTTACACACAGTGTGCTTGTGAGAAAAAAAAAACTCATTTTATCATTTTTCTGTCTATCCTGTATGGAAAAATCATTTTTATAGAGATCCCTGAAATGAATAGAAGATGTAGTGACTGGATTATTAATTGTCAAATTACACGCATACAGTTTGAAAGGTTAGTCAAGGACTCACGCATTTCCCCTTGTACCTAACTAATTGCAGAAACAGCTACAGTACATTGTTATAAAAGGTGCTTCAAGTATAATCTACAAAACAACCCCTAAAAAGTTTTGAAACAGTACTTACTGTAACTAGGTGTCAAAAATACACATTTTAAGTAAATACACAAGATACAGGACAACTGCTAGAAATCTGCTTCTGCTATTATGCACAAAGAAAAAAGTTTTAACTTTGCAAGTGACAGAAGAAATTGCAAGTTTGATGTACATGAGGTTTAAGTGCAAAGAAGCATTTTATCATCACCAAGTTTTGTTCAAAATCCACCTCAAAAAAGAAAACACTAAAAGAAAAATGCAGAGCATCTCAGCTACAGTACATTACATTCTTATAGGGAAGAAGTTCTACCCAATGTCATAATTCCTGTCAAAACCCTCTACAGTATATTTCTAAGAGTTTTTAGCTGCAATGTCAAACAGGATTTTGAAAAAGCTTTAAAAATTCTTATTGCTTTCATTAAAATTTCAGTATTTTTCTAAAAAAAGAATTTCTTCTGCTCAAAGACAGCCGTTTTGTAGACTCAGAATTAGGGCAAAGTATGGTAAAGTTACAATCCAGGGTTGATAATGAATTGATACTAAAAGTCCCAGGGACACCGTTTGATACCAAAAAATGTTTTTTCAGTCCAGATCTGCAATGGTGCAGTCACCATTAACTAACATTTTGCAAGGATTTCGTAGTTGTAACTTAAACTCAGACTACAGGCTGGAGCCTTTGTGCTGGACCGAAACACAATAGGACATTTTCTTGTGTGGGAATAAAGGTTTATTCAATGCTGAAAAAAAGAAAAGAAACAACTTTTCGGCTGTGGAGCCTTCTTCGGTGTGAATGTTGTCTTTTCTTCTCTTTTCAGCGTGGAATTAACCTATATTTGTTCCTTTGCAGCCTATGGTACGTATGCGGCTGCAGCTACCTACTTGATTTTCTTGTGTGTGTAGCTCTGAGATTGTGTAGTTTCTTCTACATTACTATTTAAAATACCATAATGTTTTCTTGCCATCAACCTTCAGAGGTTATTTCCTCTGACACAGTTCATAAGCATGGCAAATTACAATCTATGCACATAACAAGCAATATGACAACTTAAATTAAAGAGCCAAGATTTTCTGACAAAGTATTGTTGGAAACATCATTTTATGATAACAGATATAATGAACAAAATAATCATGAAAAATAAATAAAACATACTATCTGTGAATAAACATTGCATAAAAAAACTAGACATGAGGTACTCGTATAAAAAGAATCTCTGAATAACAATTTCCATGTCTGGAGACATTGTATTACCTGAAAAAAAAAAGTTTGCAGAAAAAGCAAAAACAGATACAGTACCCAAAGCGATCACTTGGGCATCTGTAAAGGAAAACTACTGCTGTAAAAGAATGCGTACACTTTTACATTCAATTTTTGTTGACCATTTTATAAATGGAGTTGAGTAACCACATTTTCACTGACAATAGTTATATCACTTTTCATTTGATTTCTAAAATACTTATAGTGCTAATATACAGTATATTCAAAACTAGCCAGGTTATTACATTCAAATATATGACCATTGTAAGACCTCTTTTTTGTTTTTTTATTGAAGCACAACATTTGTTTTCCTAGAATGCAGTTCATGTGACAACACCCAAGAAATAAATGTTTTGGTAGTAGTTACTGAGCACTTTATCATGGTAAAACTTGTCTCAACCATGGATGAGGGCCAATTCCCTGGTAGTAAGATAGTATGAGGAGATAATCAAGAAGTAGCTGTGCAGGTAGAGACAGGGGAGAAAAAGGGATGCAAAAGATGAATACAAAGAAGAAAAAGCTTACTTACATTTTCTTACATTTGGCCCACTTTATGGTATTTCTAGCTTTAAGGGAAACAAAGTCAAGAATGATTAAGTTATAAGGCAGCAGATGTGAATGTGAACTTAGCTGTCCTCATCTCCCCCCAAATGTTAGCTGTAAACTCCCTTTAGTTCTGTTTTAATAGCCTCATGCATGAGCCAAAATAATGTTGATCTTATCCTAGAACTTAACCTTGTGAAAGATAAATAGAAAATAAGTTAATTTATCAAGCCTAAATATTACGAGGAGCCACTGTATGTCACTTAGGTCATGAACACAAAGAAGCAGCAATAAATCTATTGAAAAGGCTTAAGCTGGTAGCAATAATTTTAAAAAATGTATTTAAGAACCCACGTGGCTTCAGTAACACTAACCTGTAGTAGAGAAATCTGCAAGAGCATAATTGTATGTGGAAAGTATTCACAGCCCCAAGGTACTGGATTTGTTTTGGCAGTTAGTAAGTAAAGATGGTTGCTGGAAGCTACAGTCGGGATAATCTAATAATTGTATTTTTCATGGCTTGATTTTAAAATATCTATTGAAGTGGACTTATATCACAGTCCCCTAGAGTGGATTTGAGGAGAAGCAAGATGCCAAATGTAAGCAAATTTAAGGATCCCACAAAGCTCTGCATGATTGTCATACTTTCTTTTGCTGTTTTTATCACTTTATAATGCCTCCTCCACCCAGGCTCCTAGATTATTTATGATTATGATTGGCACATGTACACATGAGTATAAAAACTGTTTAAGGAAACTGAAATGTTAGTCTTATTGTGCCTATTTTTCTCTTTCATTAAAAGGGTTGAAAGTATACTGTAGAAGTTTGAACATCATAACATTTGAACATATAAAAGGTTACAAAAAAAAAGAGGAGGACAATGGATGAGGATCCTTTGGTTTTTCATCCATTATGTGAAATCTGAAAACTATGAGATTTTGGTTCTCTGATTTTAACTTCTAGCTAATAGCCTCAATGAACAATGCTCAATGCATCTTCATTTTTAGGGCAACAGGCAATATGAAAACCAGGAAAAAGAATCATATGAAAAGAGGTTATAGCTGGATGAGGTCCTTAGTTACTGTATATTAGCTAACTATCAAATACTGTATGCAGGATGGGCTAAACAGCCTCCTCTATTGGGAATTGTTCTTATGTTCTTTTAGATATTGCAGCTTTATCCTGATTTGAGCTCAACTTTCTCTGTAAAGGAGGCTATTATTTTTAATCCTCACTTATGGAAAAAGGAAATTCAATCTACTCTAGGTGCATTGAGACTTGCTGCATTTCGGCTATGTGTCTGGAAGCTAAAAAAACAAAGATCCTTTTCAAAGGCTGCAAAATTATTATTTTAATAACAGGTGCTTGATTCCTATTCCATAACTGTTTTCGAGCCAGAAATTCATCAACTGTAACATTAAAAAAAGCAAACTACTACCATAAGTTTTTCCACATTTCTGATTATTTTGACAAGAAAAATATAAAGAAACCCTAGAAAATAACAGAAAAAAATCTTCTAGTTTTTGGTCATATAGCTTAGAGTTTGAAGATTGAAAGAAACATTTGGCACAGAGAAATAAGGAAACTGAACACTGTCACAGCATCAGATGCACCCAGAAGAAAGGTGTCCTGCAAAGTAAAATGAATTATGCTAAAATTTATAAGTAAACTAATTTTTTCCTTTTTAGTTCTCCCATATAAAACCCCTTACTCTTAGTTTTTATTTAACATAAATAAGAAGAGTGAAAATTCAGGGAGGCGACCTCACTTTGAAATGGAAATATGTTTAATAATAAACAGGTATTCTGCTAATGTACATTTCATTGACAGAGTTTTTTTTCCATATTTACATCCACAAGCACACAAATACCTGTATACTGCCTTTATTGGAAGGAGGTAAAATACATATTCTCCAGTTTCTTTTTTCATGGATAGAGTTACCTCATCCCACAAAAAAACTCAATTGCGTCTCTAAAACATAAAATTACCTGAGTATTTGCAAAGATTATTACAACAATTAACCTTACTCTAATCTGAAAAAGAATATGGTCTTTCTAAATTGTTTCTAGCCTCTTATCATATAATTCTGAAAATGCATACTGTACTGTATGTCTGACGTAATAACAAAGAATACATTTCCATGAACATCACAAGCTTATTTGAAAGTATCTTGGGTTCAAATATAGGAAAATATGGCTAAAGTACAGTACTTTAAAGAAAAAAGGCACAGGCAGAGTAATGCCCAATGTGAGCTACAACTGAAAAAATGTCACTGAAAGAGACCGAAAACTATATTGCAATTCAGGCAAAAATAATCTGAAGCATTGTTTCAGCACTGCAACTGAGAAAATGAAAGGAGTTGTAGTTAAGATATTAAGGGATTAAAATGACAGAAGATGAAAAATAAATGATAAAAATTCTAAATGAAGAATTTAAACAGGTTATTATAAAAGAAGACATGATTGATATGTCCTATGTTATATAAGAAACTCTGTCAGTATTAGATCATTTTTACACTCCTCCCAGGTTAACGGATTCTGAGGTTTTACAAGGGGTAGGGTGGCTTGAAATGAGTAAGCTGACGGGGACCGTTTTTTGGCATTTTCCCAGTTGTGCTTTAAGAGAAGAGGGATGTTTTTAACAGACCACCATCTGGGATACGTCATTTTATCAAAGAAGTTGTAACCACAGAGTGAAAAAAAAAGAAATCACAAGTGTTATACTAATTCATTAAAAAGGGAGATGAAACTGAACCAGGAAACTATACAACAAAATAGGCTTACTTCTGTTACCAGTAAAGTGAGAGCTAAACTTTAAATTAATACAAATCAAAGGCAACTTAGGAGACTGCAAAAGTGGATGAAAAGAACAAGATGATTTGAATGAGTAACAGGGAAAGTTGGTAAAGCTAAAGCACATTGCACATTACACTACATGCAGTATTTAGATATCCAGAAAGCTTTTGATCAGGCCTTTCAAATTAAAAGTCATAGGATTGCAAGAGAATGTATGCACATGGAACAACACATTAACGGAGAGGAAATGGCGTATCGTCTGAAAGGGTACAATCTTTGCTTTTACAGAGGTAAGCGTTACTGCAGGGACCTTTTTGTTCTCATCGATGACAACAATCTGGATTCTGGTAAAAATCTCAATATGGAGATCTACCAATAATGTAACAATAAAAAAGAAATACAAAAAGACAAAATCATAGTTTGAAGAGACACTTAGCTTTGATAAGTGCAATGTGCAGTAGGTTATACAGTATATATTCCATGGGTAATTCTGAGCTGGAGGGTGCAACACATTAAATCGTTTGGGGTCTTTAGGTAGATTAACTTTTACCCTAGCAAGACAATATGGGGAATCAATCAAATCAACAAATAATCCATTGGTACAAGGCAAGAAGTATAGCATTAATGTTCAAGTTTTTCCAATTATTTCAGTTTTGGTCACCATGACAAAAACAAGGAAAGTCCTTGAAAAATATCAAAGAAGTTAAAGACTTCTGGTATCAGGAAATTGTCATATACTGTGCAGTATGGACATGTTAAAAAGAACTATGGGCATTTAGTCTCAAACAAAGATCTATATAAAATCATAGGGTTATATATATATAAGAGACTACATTCAGTAATGGAAAAAGACAATGTGGAACTATTTGGAAACAAAAAGCAGATTAATTTAGGACAGAGACTAGGACATAATGTCATATGTACCCGAGTACAATTAAATGCGTATAGCCCTTGCGTATTTTCCTCACAAAACAAATGACGTAAAAGATGACATAACATTGACATAGAAAATTTCATCACAATTCTTGGAGTCAGGGGCTTGCATGGGTGATTCCATGTTCGCATATTTAAAACTGGCATAAAAGGCATTAAGCTCAGAGAGAAACGTTAGTAACTGCGATTCCACCCATTTATAGTCCGTGATGACCTGTAATCCTCTTCACATACGTTGAGCATCTGAGATGTTAGAGTGCAGTTCAAGCTTGCTCTTGTACTGTTTTTAGTGCTTCTGATGGCTTTCCAGCGGTCGTACCTGGTTTTCTTGTATAATTCTAAGTCACTAGATTTAAAAGCCAGGATCAGGTCCTAAGTATGGAATGAATTTTGTGGTTAATCCATAGCTTCTGGTTGGGAAAAAACCCACTTTCATAGGTACAGAGTCGTCCACATACTGTACTGTATGTCTAAATAAAGTCTGAAACCACCGTTGTTGTGTCTCTGAAAATGGTCCAGTCTGCCAACTCAATGTGGAAAATGTTTCCCAGTCAGGTGGATACGAACCAAACTCCATGCTCCTACTAAACTATAGTACCAATGAGTAAAGATGGACTTCATTACTACTTCTTGTTCTTGCATTTCTTCCATTCGTATGTAAAGTAGCAAAGCAGTGATAATGCAGAATGTTTCCTCATTTTCATGAGAAAAATAATTACAAAAAATATTTTGGTTATGTGCCTGTATCATCAGAACCTGGACGTGAAATGCATTAAATTGAGCATCTAACAAAGAAAAAAATGACGGCAGAGACAGTTATTTCTCTTTCCGGATGATTACACTGCTTTTGTTGATTACCAGCAAGGTACAGAAAGGAAGATGCTAATAAATTGAGTTATAATTTTGAAACCTGAAGAAAATATTTTTGTTTTGTATTGTTTCTATATGGATTGCCTATAACCCAAAGGAATGGCAAGTCATATGTCTCTTAAGTAAATAAAACAATAAACATTCTATTTCCATGCGTCATTAGACTCTCCACAACAGTTCAAAGTCAAAATCATAAACATCAAAACGTAAAGAACCTAATTTATGGCAGCTCCACACATGTGCGAAATGTGTTAGCTTGGTTGCATAATGTGGCATTATTTATGTGGGAACAGATAAGCAATCCAGACCATGCTTATTTTATGGTCACAGGATATCTATATTTGTGAGGTCTTCAACTAAATACCCACTTTGGTTCAACTGACAAAATTAAAAAATGTCAAATGTCAAATGTCAAAATGAAAATAAATGGTAGTCTTGATCATTTTGTAAGACAAATCCACATTCAATAAGACTTCGAACTTTAAATCAGACCTACTGTATTCCTACAGTATATGGTGCAAGTACATTTGCTTCTCACTACTATACTGTATATTAGGAAACCCCTTTTTAAGAATTCTGTCAATTAAAATTCACTTAACATCTATTTGCCTCAAGGGAATAAAATGATTGGCATTTTTGGTGTTTCAAATTAACAGGGGCCTTTTAGGTTTTTTATTAAGATGGTAAAGTTATTTAAAGCTTCACAAAGCCTTTGACAGGTTTCTTCAAGAGAGCCTTTGCTTGGTTTCTCCATAATCTCTAAAATTAATAAAGGCTTAGCCAAACCACAAAGCTCGAAGTTATTATAGCATTCCAGAGTCACACTGAATACAGATCTTTGACAATACTGAAAAATATTATTTTCATGTTTTGCTTTCATCAAAACCACACTTTAAACTTGGCATTTTGTAGATTTCCCTGAAATAACTCAGTTCTGCATCAGGGAATGAACAATTTTGCTTTTCAAATGGATGGGGAGAATATAATTGCTCTTCTTTTTCTGGGTAATAAGTCCACTTCAGTTGCTCCCAGCCTTCATCTCGTGCATTTCTCACAACTCTTTCCAGCCACTGATTTATTTTTGTAGTTTTTAAACCTCAATGACAAAGCCCAAACCATAATTCTTCACAGAAGAAAATAAAGTTTACCAACACAATGCAGACAAATAATACATTGGTTGTAAAGGTATGAGACAATACATTCCTTTGGGGAGAGCAAGTAAATCGCTTCCATTCCACAACCAGGGAAATATTTCTCAAATATAATGACAAAGGTAGACTCAATATAGGACATTTGTGGAAGATCAAATACATAACTTGCTGAGTCACAGGTATGTCAGCACTCATCTTTACATTTTTCTGAAGAATTGTAAAAATATTGCTTACTTTAGACAGACTATGAGAACAAGTTTAAATGGAGGTGAAGTGGGATTTTTGAACCACTGAGGTCAGCAAACAGTGGCAGAGTATTGCTGGTATTGCTGACTTTTGGTTCTTGAGTCTTGAATTTGATATTGGACTGGAGTGCTCTCTATGTCGCAACTTAAGGTTCTCCCATATCCATGCACGTTTTCTCTGGTTGTTTGAATTCCTCCTGCCTTCCAAAGGCATGCTGGCAATGTTATGTATTGTAAATTGGTGCTTGTGTGTGGTTATATGCACTCTAATATACAGTGCAGAAACATCCAGAGAAAACTCCAGCTTTGTGCCCTGTTCTACTGGGATAAGCTTGGGGTTTCTGAGGCTTTTATCAGAAATGGAATACGCAGCTTCCGGATAACAGACAGAAGGAATTCCAACACGTTAACCTCCTCGAGCAAGAACTTACAGTACATGGATGACAAGATGAAGCTTCTTAAGTGACCACTGGGTTAGAATGCATGTTTATACTTTTATTTTTGTTTATAGGCATTAAGAGCAGTCATGTACTGTAGTAGTGATGGAAACAGAAGAAGCTAGTCAATTAGTATGTCAACTACAGTAGTTTGTCTGGCACAATAGATCCTTCTTATTGTTTCAATCCTTCATTTATATCATCTACTTTCTACCTGAAATTCAATTTACTGCATCATGACATCAGTGGACCTATCTTTTAACTGCTGCAAGTGGTTGGTGGAATTGATGCCCTTCCCTCCTAACCTGAATCTCATAGCCAGTGCTGCATCTTAGTGGATGAAGTGGGTCCCCCTTCTATTCTTATAACACTTCAATACTTTCAAAAAACAAAATATTCACAATCATATTTGTTTGGAGTCACAAATTAATTTCAAGCTGCACATCTTGATTATCCTTTGCACTTTCTGTCTTGAGCATAGCACAAAAGTTCTCACTTGATTGATAAGAAAAATGAATCTGATTGAAAACCATTAGGAACATATAACAAGCATTCAGTGATTACAGTGAATAATTTTGAAAATAAAATGGCATGGTTGGTTTTGATTGAACATGATCCAAATTCTACCAACTGAATGCAGTCTTAGTTTAATGCTTGCTTTGTGAATGTTTCTAAACAATGCTTTTTTAATAAAATGTTTTATGAGTCATTTTATTCATTGAAGTAATGCTCCATTACAGTGCTTTGTACTGTACATCCTGGCATCAGGAATTCCAACCAGACTTTTTAGGTTTGATGTTTAGGTTTTGTCAGAGGTGCTCTGTTTTTACGCATTGGAAACCTGCCAGCAAAGGCCATTTTTTTGGGATCAGCAGATAGTCTAAACTGATGTTTTATTTCATGTCTTCGAGTCTGTTCAATAGAATATACTGCTAAATGTATTTGTTGCATTTTATAAACTTGGGAAACATCAATACTTGCAGTAACAAGTATGTATAACAACTATTGCATTTCAGGGATTTATAAAACAGTTGCTGGCAGTGAATGTTCACCATGATATTTAACGTTTATAGTGTAAGCCAGCAATTCCTCTACACTGAGCATCTGCATATACAATTCCAGCGAGAAATTTGACTATAAATAGCTATCCAGTGTGACCAGATCAATTTTGTGTATTTTTTTATTTTGAAATGCATTTGGTATCCTGGCTATTTTAAAAAGAATCAGTGTTGTTTACTCTGTATCAGTTACTCTTTTTAAATAGATTTAAAGCCAAGAATGTAGAGGACAAGTTGATGTTAATGATGAAGACCATCTCACTAACTCAATTACATGTGATGTATTATTACAATACCTCATATTGACTGTTCATGTACAGTTTACTTTCTTGCGTTCTGATCAAAGTTTTAAATTCTTAACTACATAAACTAAAGATTCCTAAACAATCTCACCCAAAATAATCTGCATTAATAAGAGTCAATGTTGTTACTAGCTTTAACACTAATGAAAGCTTTTTGTCAAGTTCAGACATATTGACTTCTTATATAATCAAGATTTATGATTTGACTTTGGCACAGTAGTGTATATTAATAAAGATGGTGGACCTAGTGTGTATTTTCTATTATAATGTGTAAGACAATCAGCTTGCTTTTTGGAGTATTACATTTATTACTAAAATAAATGTTTTTATGTTCCCATCTTACACCCATTACTTGCTCTGGCTCCCCTGCACCCTTGTATTGGATAAAGCAGTTATAAAATGGATGTATGTTACATTCTATTATTAAAAGAAATAAGGGTTTGTGAAAATTATTTTGTTGTACACAGTGAATTGCACATATGGGCTAAAAGAGCTGACATATTCTATGGAGTCAGCAGACAGAGTGTACAACAATCTAAAACCAACAACTACAATACTTTAAATTTGAAATAATGGTTCTACAAAGACAACCTAAATGTATTCCATTGAAATCAATTTTACCATCAAATATCAAAAACAATCCACAGAACTATACAATATATAAATGGTAATTGGTGAAATAATTCACCTTTGAGGAGTGAGAGAATATGCTTTTGTTGTGCTTCGTACCAGAATCCATCCCCCACACTACAGTATCTCATTGTTATCCTGCTATGCTACAAACTTTTATTCTCTTTCAATGGGGAGTTGCTCTCCAACTAAAATCAGTGATGCAAAGTTATTGGCAAAACGACAGCAATATTAGCTTGGGGCATCTCAGATGATATCCATTACATTTCTGTTTGAAATAGTCCGGCTGTGTATTTCCAGAGAATTCATTGACAAACATGTCATACAGTCATAGATGCTGTTCAAACCACTTTGGCCAGATTTCAGCACTTGGTGGAAATACATGTATTTTTTAACTTGTGCACTTAAGCAACAGAGTAGACAGTACTGTATGTGCCTGCTGAGGATAGGTCTTGTATTAATTACATGAATGTTTGCATCTGTAAAGCAGTAATGCCTTTATTGAAGCCAAGTTATGGCAGACTTATTGCTTAAGTAGTCTTCACCAAAGCAAATTAAACAAGCACTGATACAAATCTTTCCTATTGATAAACTATTTTTTTTTAAAAAGTATTAACTAGTACAATAGAACCTATCCTGATAGCATAATGCTTACTTACAAATAAGAAGAATGTTGTCTTAATGTGTAGAGACAATAATGGTTGCAGTTATAAATAGCCATGGATTGTGGTAGACAAAGCTTGAAGACTCATTACAAAAGATTAGTGTACACAAAAACCTTCATTATACACCTTAGATAGTCTCTCAACTCAAAGATGGCTGAGAAGTGATGTCTCCATACAAATAGTTATGTTATGGGTAAAAGCTTAAAAAAAGCTTTGAAGATTGAATTCCTTCAAACAAAGACAGAGCATTCATTATTAAAGGTTTTGTTTATTCCTCCAGTGCTTTCTTTTCCATCTCATAAATCCTGTATATTAACTGGACCATCAGATCATATAGAGATAAGATACAGAGCTCCTGAACGCTTCCCAGGTGTAATGTGCAGGCTAATTTGTTTGATCCAGACACTTTGAGGTCAAATCTGTGTTACAGTATGTTACTAGCCAGCTGTAGCCAGCTACCAGGGATAGGTTTGGAATTAGTGAGCCAGAGCTTTCCTGTTGCCAAGTAAAATAGCAATCCCCATGTTATTCGCAGTAGTCTGTTGGACTATTTGAGGAAAGATTAAAATTTTCCTGACTGGACAATATTCAACCCTTAAAATCCATAACACGTGTACTTCTCCAGCTGATTTTTGGTTGTGGTTCTGGTATAGGAAAAGTTTGTTTTCCTTTTTAGTAACCATAATATTGCAGGTAATCAGAATCCATAGTTCTGCCAGGAAAACTCTGTGGTATTATTTACCTCTGACTGCCTGTAGAGTCACAATCATATCAGTGAGAGACAAGCCTCTCCTGCCTTCAGTGTTGAACTGAGCTTATGCCACTGCTGAGTTTGTAACATGATAAAGAATGGCTGAATAGTTGGATAGGTCACACAAGCCTGTCTACACCTCTTTATTCTTCCAATATGGACACAAGGATCATCACTGTGAACCAAGAAGTAATGACAAAAGGGGATTCCTACTTGTTTGTGTATAATAAGTGAATATCAAATGATTAGAAGCCAAACAGTAATCTAAGTATTATGTACAGTATGGTAATGTATATCCTTTGATTTACCTCTGTAGTATAATATGAAGCAACAGGTCAATATTGCTTTAGCCAGAAATCTAACAAACAATATGCAGACCCCTATTACAGCAGATTTTTTTTTTACCTTGTCAAAATGTTTTTTTTTTATTTGATGCCAATTTGTTTAAAACTGGAAAATGAAACTTTTGCCTGTAAGATAATAATTTAAAGAAATTCTACGTGCAATATTTATGCTTTCTGAAAAAAAAAACCTCGAATTTATTACATAAATAGGTTTAGTTATGTATGCTATCATTACTCATCATGTACAGTACACATTACAAGATCACCTTGATAGCTGTGGCTATCCATAGTTGCTTAAATTAAAGTCCTGCTTATGGTCCAGTTTATTTTTTTGCTTAAATTCAATCATGTAGAACTCTGCAATAATAAGCCTTTCAGCCAGTATTAAATAAGAACCTCCTGATATTTCATCCATTCCAACAGTTTTACACAATTCAGCTGTTTATGGTTAAATGTTGGAATGAAAGCTGTTAACCCTGCACACTGCAAAAGCTAGCTATTCCTGCAATTCTAAAAGCTCAGATTAAACTTGGAAGTCCTTTGATAACATGTAGAGCTAAAAACACTAGCTCATTCCTACTTGAAATAAAGTTATTAATAATAAAATAATTAATTACAAATAGTTAATAAAAGTTATTTCAAATATCTGCACTTAAATCTATCTTGAGGACAAAGAGGAAGCATACGTGAATTATAATGTGCCAGTGATTAAATTCACGTTTATTTATTATCTTATATAATATGTGTAAAGAATTGCAGTTTTATTTATGATGATATGCATCATTTAATTAATTTATAAACAGTTATTCCCTTATTTGGAAGAGATGAACAGTGACTTTGAAAACATTGAATATATATGAGGTCCCCTTGTAGTCTTTTGTGTTCAAAACACAAAAGGGTTGGTTCAGTCAGAGAGTTAGTATAGGATATTCCCAGAACATATCTGGTTGCTCTTCACTTGATGAATTGCAGAGCAGCAATATCTGTTTTCCCAAGTTGTATAAGCAATTGTAAATTGTTGTAAGCAAAATTGGGAATGAGTCTTTACTAGTGCATTATACAATTTAAACATGACATCCTTGTTGTAAATGACACACTTTTAACTAGATATCCTAACATTTTGTTTGCCTTTTTAACTGCGTCTCTTGGACATAAACCAAAAAAATCCTAGTCAGCTGCTCTAGAGATTGGCTGTGGAATAATTACGGACAAGTTAAACATTTCTATTTTTAGAAAATAGTGGTTTTCAGTAAAATCCGTAAGTCATTGTTACATTTTAAATATTTAATCATTTTAATCATTAACCAAGTTTTTTTACCACTGAGCTCAGAAGACAAGACCTGTCGATGGGGTCAATGATTACTGGTAAAGAGAGATTTTCAACCTGAAAGATCAGCCGGGCTTTGAAACTGGGGCAGATATTTAAGCCATGAGATTGATGTTAAAAAAGTGAAAAAGATTACTGGCGAGAACTAACAGCAGGTTTAATCTAAGGTCTAAGACAAATTGAAGGCTTTTTTTAAAACATTTTATGGTATACTTTATAAAAGGAATGTGCTTCAATGAAGAGTAAATGGAACACTTTTCAAGAGCAATTCATGATGTTCCTGGGATTCTTCAAGGAATTTATCATCAGTACTGCTGAGGGGCCTAAAGGAATATAAAGGTGCCTATTGATACTTTGAAAACACATCAAGACAATTGTGTGCAATGTCTTTCCTGTTGGGCTTATCTGTTAAATTCCTGTAAGAGCAGGTTCTCACTGATACTCTACACAACACATGGACACTCATGTTATACAGTAGTTAATTAAAGGGAGTGTTCTTCCCTGCAGCAGAGCAGAGATTTTCCCTCTAAATCATGGCACCACTTCATGCCCATAGTCATTTTTATCTGCATATCTGAAATAAAACAAGAAAACATTTGTAGAGTTCACCTACAGGAATAAAATTTACTGTAGTAAATTTGACAATTTAGCACTCATCCCAGCAAGTGGAGAACACCTTGCACACCTGGCTACCTCTAATTAATTAATATTTTAATTAAAATTTAACTAACTGTGCCCTGCTTTGTCTATACTCTCTAAAGTTACAGCTCACATGATGGTTTCCTAGGTGAAATATTCAGGGTTTGTTGCTGGCACTTAAAATTAGAGATTGCAATTTTCCATATAGAATTGCTTCTATTTGTGAAATGTATAAATAGAGCTTTGTGAACTAGACACAAACTGACCTCTATTAATAATTAATTGCACATTAAATGGATTAAAAGTATAACATAAAATAAGCATACTGTAGAAGTAAGCCCTTCTATGTTCACAAGGTAAGTTACAATAGTTATCTTGTTAATGAAGAGAAAGTGTGCTAAATTCAGAGCTATGATTTTATCAAACATATAGACCAGAAAAATATTTAAAGTAATGTTTATTTGGAACAGGGATTGGGTAATGTAGATACCAACAAAAGACAACCTGAGTCCAATTTAAAGATTGTCTGTGGCGTTTTGATGATTGCTTTAAGTTCTATTTATTTCAGAAGAAATAGCCTACTGTAGGTATACAACATCACATATCCGAGAACATTGTCCAAACACGAGCACAGACAAAACATTTTTTGTAAGTGTTGAGAAAGTTTGGATACAATACAAAATGTTTTGTATTTTGTATTTTTTAAGTCACTCTGGATAAGGCTGTTTGCTAACTATGTCCCATCTGGATTATTATTAAATAAAAAATAATCCTTCAAAAAACAGCTGAATGAGACCCTTGGATCCATTAACAATTAGTAACCAGACCGGACTGATGAATGGTCTGCTTCCACATGTCTGTAAAGGCTTGAATATGGGAAATCATTTAAAAGTTCCATAGGCCTATAATCACAAAAACATGTTTTTATAATACATTCAATCCTAGGTTTATAGGTTTTTATGCATTTTATATTCCATGTGTGTAGTAGTTTGACGGTCAAATATTTTATTAATAAATTCCATGCACTGCCAGAAACGCTATTATATCCAAAAGCCATCTGCGGTTAAATGTTACGAAATAATAAAGTTTTCATTTTGCAAATAGAAATTAATGGTTTTTAAACAAATATTTATTTCAATAGCCATGATATGACAATACTGTTAGTGATTACTTATTTTACCAAATGAAACCCATTAACAGTACATCAGAGTCTGGTACTAAACTAAAGAATAAATCAAATTAAGATCTATAATAAACACTTTTTGAAAATTGCAACATGGATGGGTCATAGAATGGAAAGTCTAAGGAAGACTCCTAACACTAAACAAACATTTGTACACTCACTGGAAGAGCTGGTGTGGCAAACGTGCACATCAAGTCACATTTTCCATGATGCAATATCAAAATGTACCTTTCAAAGTTGGTGCAACTGGTTTTAATATCAATTTAAAAAAAATAACTCTTAGATAAAGAAAGATTCAGATTTAAAAATATTGGATGTAAATATTACTGTACTGCATAAGTAATCTATTGACAGTCTCTAGTACATACTGGATACTGATGTGGGAGTTTTTTTTATTTTAAAGTTAGTTTTTATTCTCAACTGTTGCCCTTAGTTGGAGGTTATGTTTTCAAACACCTCTAAGATAAACAGATGTACAAACACATCTACAATAAACTTTGTTCTTCCTGGTGGAATAGCAACAATATCAAACAATGTGATGCTGCAGAGTACATCTGGCCAGTGATGCCAAATGTATCCTTTTATAGCTGCTAAAAGATATTTGAGGTTGCTAACCTTTTACTTTACAATCTTGAGATAAATGAAGATCTGTTTATTATGAAGTGGTGCTGAGTGTTTTTTTTTTGTCTCCGTGTTCAATCCCCTTTAATATTCAATGGTAAGCAAGTTACTTATAGGAGATTCTAGAAATGTTCTGGGGTTTTGCAAGATTACCAGATGACTAAAAAATGTTCAAAAATGTTTATGCGGTATGAAACAAGCTGAATATTGTTTAGTTGGAAAAATGTAACTATAGTGCTCTGTAATTTATGTAATTCTCATGGTCCCAAAGTACTCAGTATTTGTTAAATAGATTTTTATTTTTTAAATGGTGAATCTTGATGTGAAATGAATATGCATTTCCTATGGTAAATCAACTTTACTGACAGTTCATCAAGAATATGCATTTTGTGGTTACTGCTTATGAGCTAAAAGGTCACTAATAAAATACTGATATTAAAAATCTCTGTTTTTTAGTAAATATTTTCAAATCAATAGAAAAGAATTACCAGAATTGTGTTTTCTGGGATCAATGAGATAGAAAGTATTTTGTTATCATCTTAAAAACAAACTGTACCGTACATTCCTGATAAAAAAATAAGATCTTAAGATTTGCAATAAATCAGCCCATTGAATATACTATTTAACCATGCACATTTCTCTGATAAATGCTTTTCTGTGCTGGATAAAAACAACAGAATAATAAATTTTCCTTTTTTTTTTCCAAATTTGAAGCCACAGCCTGAGGTTTAAGATTAATCCTTTGGAAACATTTTTTGGAATATTATACAATTAATTGATAGCACATGTCTTTTAGATTAAGGAGTAACTCATGAGCGTATATGCATGGATATTAAAAATAACTATTTCTAAACACTTTTACATCTATTATAGGTGTACAGAATATAAGTATACAGTAAGAGCATTATTCCTGCTTCACATAACCAAAAAGGCAACGCATTAACACATAAGTATTAATTAAGGATTAAGAATTAAGAAAGAAAACAGTAGCTATGGCATTATATCGATTAAATTGCAATGACTTGAAAAGAGTTTGAGCTGTCCCTTGAAGATCAATGTGCTGTCACTGTAGTTTAAGTTGCCAAGGTTGTCCTGGCTATTCCAGCAGACTATACATATACGTCTAAAATCCATGATACCTGCCAGATCATTTATCAGATCATTGCAAAATGAAATTCATACTATGCCTCCAGAAGCTTAAAACAGTATGGTAGGTCTTACTTAACAACAGCACATCCAAAGCATACACGACCATTCTTCCTAAGGTGACATGACAGGGTGCTACCCATGCCATAAAAAAAGTTTTTCTTCCAGAGACTCTTCATCTAGTTGAATGCAGGACAAGTTCATTTAACTTTCTTCTAACTCTGTCTTAATTATTTCATTATACCTAAAAATGAATCTATAAATAGTGTAAATTATTTTTAACACTAAACTGGTCTAGTTCAGTTAAGTGTTCATGCCAAACTTTTAGAGCCCAGGTGATAGTAATGCCAGTGTTTCAATAACCAGGTGAAACAGCATTTTGAAAAAATGTAACATTTCAAGCCTAGTCCATTGGACATAAAAGACGTAACAATCTTTTCTTCTGTAGTCTTGCAAGGCTTTCTGAAATTTGGTACACATCACTCCCTCACTTACAATTGATTTTTTTCAGATTAAACATGAAATAATGATTTTAGTGTGTCTTTTAAATAACCTGACAAACATTCTGTATCCACTAAGAAGTATTTCTATTTGAGCCCAAAATTAGACAACAAAACTGGAGTTGAAACACAAACCAGGAGTCCCTGGGATGCTTCCATGGTATAAACTACAGTAGAAACCTCTAATGTGAAATTTCTATGTTTTGATTAGGTTTACATATGTCTGAATTTGCTTTTTGGCTGAAGTTTTGATTTTATCCAGGCCTAGCAGTGAAAACCAAAGTCTAATAAGCAGTTTTCTGACAAAGCCAACACAAGATACAAAATAAATACCTTTTATATAGAGACAGAACATTGTGCAGGTAATATTAAATGAATATGAGACCAGTTGGTTTGTTGGCGTCTGACTGGATAGACATTGTGCACACGTGCTTATTACACAGCACTAAGGAAATCCCTTCGATTTTATCATTTCTGTTTACCTGGGACCTCTAACAATTGTGCACCCAAGAGAAATTCCTTAACTCCTCATTTGTTTTACTAACACATGGAGCAATCCTACCTTAGATTGGTGAAAGACGATGAAATTAACTTGTAAGACATTGAACATCTTAGCTCCAAGATTTGCAGGAACCCCATCCCAATCTCTGCTGCCTTGATTTCCTCTGAATTCAAACCAAATAGCTCTATTTGGGAAGTACAGGTATAGGCATTTGCACACTTAAACTAAAGCATCACATGCAGTCAGTTTATCCAATTACAAAACGCGTGTTCCAGACATTTAATGAATTATATTTGTTAGCAAATTATTCAATAATGCACATAATTTGAACACCAAAATGCACATATTTTACATTAGAACAATATGTGATGCTATTTATGTAACAACTTCAGAACTTCTTGTAAGGTCAATTTCTTTGCAATTAAATTCACAAATCTCCTTATTCTTTGAGAAAAGCTGGGGTGGTTAATTTGTTTGGGGCCTGACATAGTTGATGATGCCACATTCCCACCTGCACTCTTTTGATAAGGTGGTGATGGTGCTAATTATGCAATTAACTTAAAAAAAAACCCACTGAATCAGTTAAGGCTCTGCCATGATAACACCTGATTGTCATTTCATTGTCACAACATTGCTTACCAGTTTGAATATCCCTGTATGCCTTGGCTTCTGTTTTGTGTTATTTCTTATATTCCATAGTCATCCCAAACTTTAAAGATGTTATCGTAAAACAATATGGTAACTTATATTTTGGAATTTGGATTCCAATTTTTTAAAATCACCTTCTTTAATTAATAAAGTACCAGCATCAATCCTTCACTATAACAAAGAAGATAAAGAATAATGGAAAGCAGTATTCCCAACAATTAGGTTATCTCAAATTCTGGTTCAGACTGGGTGAAATCCACTTGGATGAAACCAAAACCTTTTTTTATAAGTTATGATCCATGCCTATTATAAATTCTGATGGGTTTTGGATTGCGGTTTTTATGGAAGTTGAAATTTTCATGGTTCTCAAATCTTACGAGGTTTCATGAAGTGAAAGAAATGCGTGCCTAAGTGAATCTTTAGCTGGACCTTTCCTAAATTAAAACATTGGCAGTTTTATCAAAGTAAGGGTTTTGAAATCTCTACCTCAATCAAACAAAGGTCTGAATTGCATCTATTACTGATTTAGAGTCAAATAATTTGGCTTGCTCACTCTATGAACAAAGTAGACTCTACATGTTAGGATTCCTTTTGTTGATTGCAGGAGAAGTAATAGTAGGAAAATATGTGTGAATTAGAGCCGGGGTAAATCCCACTTAATCCCAAACTGCCCAATCCCAGATTAGAAATGCATCACTTGTAAGGTTTCTTGGATCTTCTCATTGAAAAGTCAGCATCATATGACAGGTTTAGAATTTTTGATTTGCAGGTGGACTGAAGTTTTGATTTAACCTTTCGGAGACATACTGTATTAATAGATTAAATACACACACAAAAATGAACGGCTACAATTAAAGAAGTAACTCACAAAAAATAAGTATAGAAAGTGTTCGATGGGATTGCTACTTAACAATAACTGAACATTAAATTGTAGAGTCTCAATGTGGTAGTTAACTATCACAGTTTTAATTGGGGAATTGGTTAAGAAATCAAAGAAAAAGAGTAAAGATAAGGGGTGACTGTTTAAATTAGGGTGATATAAGTATCACAGGGATCTGTACTTGGGACACTGGTCTTCGTAGTTTATTTAAAAAAAGTCTCGATTCTGGTCAAATAAAATTATCCCAAATTAGCAAACACTTGGCAGATGATGTGTAATTTAGACAACTGCAGTGTTTTGTATGAGAGTAGTAAAATATTAATTATAAACACAAAATAGGAAACAATGAACTATAAGCATCTACTTAGGAAAATGTGGAAGATGTATACTGTATGTTGATGTGTCATTTACATTTTCCAGACAAAGACAAGCAAATAATATGTTGGCATATATTGCTAAAAGCGTAGAATTGAAATCAAAATTATGATAAAATAGTATAATGCTCCAGTAAGGCCCCAATTAGAATATTATATACTGTTTTGCTCACCACATTAGAAAACAGATATTGTTGCTCTGAAATCTGTCTAGAGAAGAGCAACCAGACATTCTGGGGCTTCGGGAAATGACCTACGCTGACAAGCTATGGGAACTGAACCTTTTTTTTTAACAATCTTGAAAGGAGACACTTATGATGGAACTTCATACAAATATTCAACAACCTCAAAGACAAAATTAACCCATTTCTTCAGAATGAACGATGGAACATAAACCGAAAGCAGTGCAAACATGGAAATGCATTTTTAAACTGAGAACAGGAGATGTTTCTTTACCCAACGGACAATGTGAAACAAGCTCTGTGAAACATATTTTGAAGATGGCATCTTTCAAGGAATAGAAGCACGAGATTCTTGGATGTATTACTTTCAAACTACAAATTGATGGGCAGAATGGCTTCCTCTCATTTGCCACTTTTCTTATGCTATTTTATAAATAATTCCTATCTCAAATCATTCCAGGGGAATAAAAATCAAAGTCATTGTGTGCAACTTAAGAGCAAGTGCTATATGATTGTGATTTTACTGTATTAACTATTGTTTCTCATACACAAATAATTGGATGGATAATGGTAAAGCAAAAAAGCAGCTTTATTTATAAAAGTAGAATTCTTTAAAAAAAGGAGGTTGCTATTAACATTCAATAAAGTTTTTTATTGAATAATCATTTCCTAAAACAAGTAAAAAAGGCACAGAAAACATTATAAGCTTTGTGTACAATAAATGTACAGAAAACAACCAAAAATGGCTTTCAGAAAATATGAAAGATGCATTTCAGTGGCTAGTCTCTTAAAAAAATAAAAACAAAAAACAAAACAAAAAACAGATGCGTATAGCTAAAATGAACCACTGAAAGAAATCAGAACTAGAATGATAAAACCTGGCCAAGAGTCAAGTTACATAATTTACATCATCAGTTAGTACCTGAAAAGAGCAAAGCATTACTTTATTTCATTGAAGAAAAGCATTCTTAGTTCTGAATGTGAGCACCAATAAGTTTTGATCATGCAGATGTAACCATTCCTTTTTATCTGACCTGCATCATAATCACTAGCCAAGGAATGGCCTCCAAAAGAAAAAAAAATATGTTCCATTGCCAGACTTTTTTCTAAAAAATGGAAATACATGGTGTATATTCTTTAATTACTATCTTCCCATTCCCACACCACATTTCACAAGTTCTCACGTGTATTCAGGTACAGTGTTAATATATGAGGTGGTCTAAATACTCATTTGGAATGCAACATTTTCTTACAGCTATAAAGATAGTTATTTGGCGTAGGGCTGACAAGCATCAAGTGATCATTTCCACTGAGGTTTTTACATTTATTTATCCCAGAGGCATTTACCTATCTTGCGTTTGGACCAGTTTGGCTCTTGGTTTTGGTCCTGATGGTTTACTTTTACTCTCATTCTCCTCACAAAGTATTATATGGAAGTGGTAGTGAGATTTCCCAATTACTCAATCACTGCCGAGGGATTCGTTTATGCTGGGCGAGTCTAGTCCTTCTTCGGGGTGCTGCAGCAAATAGAAATTATCAGTCAGGTAAAAAAGAACAAAATCACCACTTGGAAAAGTCAATCAATCAGAAATATACAAAAACAATACAACTTCTGACCTCTACTTCAGATATTTCTAGCAACACCAAGGCACAAATCCAGTTTTTTTTTCATTTAGACTATTACAGTGGCATATTTCAGTCATTTTAATGGCATTATATATAAGATATTGTAACGCTTACGGGCGACAGGCACTGTGTAAGAGCCGGCGTACCAGAGCAGGTGACCTCACTGCCCTTCCCAGTAATAGCAGGACCACAGCCCCTGGGCTGTGGCGAGATCTTGCTTTAGCTCACCGGGCTGGGTCCCTGCTGAGCGACGTGGGAGTCCTGGGTTCGAGCCCCCGACGGTGGGGGGCCGACCTAATGCGGCAAGGGCGCCTGCCTGAGCCCCCGTTGCGTTACAATATGTTTGGGAATGTTTCATATTACTGTCCATGTGACCAAACGTGGGTGAGCTTTGGGGTTCTCCACCTCCTGAACATTCTTAAAATATAATGAAATATAATTAAATATAGGTACCTGTTGGAATTCTTCTAGAAGGATTTCTCACTGTTCCTGATGTTAAAAGAAAAAAAAAGAATAATGAATAAAACATGGTGTCAAGTGGGGAGCTGTGTCAGCATGCAGTCAGCAAAGGAGCTGTTAATTACACGCTGAAAGAAAATTTATTTGAACTTTGCAGTATGGAATGAACCATGGTGTCTACAAGAATAATTCATGTTTTCTTCTTGAAGCGTGGGTTCTTCAAACCTTGAATGAATGTGGTGACTTTCTCTGAATCAGACTCCAGTTGCTGGGGCTCTCCTTCGATTGTGGTGTGGTACTGGGAAAAAGGTCCTTAGGGGGAAAATACATATTAAACTTTGCTCAATCCCCAAGAAGACAACAACTATCAAACTTCAAGATGTGGAAGAACAAAGCTGTGAAAATTCTGAGCATGAAAGCCCTTTCAGATGTTGGTTATACAGTACATTGCATGTGGTAGGGCTACAGTAGTGGTTATATTGCTAAATTATTGTTTCTTCACCATAAAAAACATCAACTTTCCTAAATTAAAAAGCACTTTTCTGAATACTTCTCAGGTCATGACCCAGTGCTGTTGTGAATATAGTTCAGATACTGTCCCTAGTCTAGTAAATGCTGCATCACAATCAATATGGTCAGTTTATTTAAACTTGTTAAGTGAGCTGTCAAGGCCAGGCAAATCAAAGCTAAACTAAGTGGTAAATGAGAAAAGGTCAACCATTTCTGGGTCTTTGTCAGGGTATAAACTCATATTGTGATATTACTGAAATGTGGGAAAAGAATCATACATACATACATGTACATACTGTGTAACTGAATAGGTAATTTGATATGCACTGTATTCTCAAACACACAAAATAGAAGTTTTAATATATTAAAAAATTTAGACCCTTAGTGTTACATAATGCAGGACTAGAGAATTCTAAAATGTTTTGGTTATGCTTATCTTAAGCTTAATTTTTAATTGAAAAAGAAACAAGGTAAAGAACCAATCATTGGAAGCCAATGATTAAACAGAACTTTAAATTTGAAAGAGGAAAAATTCAGAAAAAAACACCTTCAATGACTTGAGGCTCCCCCTGAATCACTTTGGTCACTTTGGTGTACCCAGTTCCAGCTACGGTTTGAAAAAGTCAGTATTAGACGAAACAATTGAAAAAAAAAACGGAAAAAAAAAACATCAGCTTCAAGGTGAATTTACATTTTCTCACTTTTTTCTGTACATGGCTGTAATATCGCACAGAGGCGGACTGCTTTGTGAAATAAAATCTTATTAAAAACACCAATCATAATTTAAAACCACTAAACTGTTGTTACCACTAAGAAGGGAAAATTTACTTTTGAGTCTAATGACATGCCCTCATCTATAGAGTAAAATAACATAATTATTTTTTAGAGAAAAGCACGAACATACTGCATTCCCGAATGTTTCTGTACTGTATAATATTGAAAATTGAGCTGAAAGGAAGGTTTTTAAACCAGTGAGTATATAAATTCTGATATATGATATACAGAGTATATAAATGATGAAAAAAAAAATCTCATTTTCAATCCAAAGAAAAACATGACTATATCAAGTTGATTGTGGCAATTAGGAAAGAAAACATTTTATAGAAAGTTAACATGATTCCCAACCTCCATTTAGTCCATATTTATCAAACCAGGCTCACAGCTTTTTGCTATTTGAAGCTTTGATCTTCTATCACTAATGAAGTCCTCATGCTATTCAGTGAGTCACATATCAAAAAGGACTGAGCCAAGCAGAATAATATGGCAAAAAGGTGGAGATTTTCCAAGGCCCATTCTGTAAATCATACAGTACATCATGTGCTTGTGTGCATTGGTTTCCTGTCAAAATAGAACATTAAGTAACTACTATCTGAGGTAATTCAGTTAATGAAAAACACTAGGATGAATTATAGTCTTTAATGCTATTGTCACTGGACACCAGCAGTGCAACCTAGTGATAAAATCTGAAGAAATACTGGTTTCCATAATCTACAGTATAGTATAGTACAATAAAATCTTATTTTTATGCTCTCTACAGAACACGTCTTAAAAAATCTCCACCAGCACTGAAACCCTTATTGTGGTTTGCACACAGCTGTTGTTCTACAAAGTTGCATGAAATCGCATTTCTCTGGTTAAATAGTTTTACCAGATACACCCACTGCCTGGGATAAATTCCTCCTACTCCTGTCTGCTTAAGAGTAATTTAAAGATGTACAGTATGATGCATTTTGGGCCAGAACGTGAATGTTTGTTAATTCAAAATTTAGCTTTATCCTGTAACAGAGTGGGGAAGCAGCATTAGTGAGTGAGCTGCACATAAACCAGCAGAGCTTTATTTCACACTGCACAGTAAAACAAAAGAAGGGAAACCTCAATGTTTCAGCTGTGGAGCCCACCCACCTCAACAAACCTGAAAAAGGCCCCACAGCTGAGAAATTGTGTTTTTCCTCTTTTTATTTTTAAAGCATGGACCTATCTTCTGGTTGTTCTCTTTTCCTGCTCTTACTGGCCCTAGAAACATATACAGTACAGGGGTGAATCTGGGTAAATGTTATGCATCATTTTATTATTCATGCATACCACAGCATATTTGCATACTACAGTATGTGCACTAAATATCATTTAGCAAAAATGCATATTTGTTTTCTGTTTTGTACTGTATATCTTAACATGCCTGTCTGTGGCATATTACTTTCTACATATTTGTTTCTTTACAAATTGTGGTCTAATAAATTTTTATTTTTACTTTTGAATCATATTTAGTGCACAGCAGCATTTTGAGGGCTGAAAAATAACCTGTATTCACCTAATTTATTTCTTGTATCTTTATTGTCTAGAGATATTTTTGTACATAAAACCATACTGTATATACGCATGTACTGTACAGTATTACAATTTAGGAAGGATATAAATACAGCCCTCAAAGAACTACAGAAATAGGAGGATCTGCTTGTTAAGAAATTACAGTATGTCATACATGGAGGGGATGCTGACAGTTATAAACATCAGAAAAGCAATCATAATTATCCTGACTGCAGATTGGATCCAATGGGATTAGTCTACCCCAACCAACTAACCTCCCTGGAGAAGCCTTTTGATTTCTTCTTCTTCAAGTAAGTGTGCTTCACTTTCAAGTAGTTTCGTAACCTTGGTAGCTTCTGATAGGGCACATGGCAAAAACACCTTGTTCACACATCTGTCTCTCATTAAAGTGCATCTTCTGATTCAAAACATCAGCAATGTCAAAAAGAAATATCTCAAGGAAAACATCAGGCCTAAAATGATAAGGCTTATCCATTTAATAACAAAATGCCTTTTTTTTCCTTCTCTCTTATGCAAAACACTTGTTAATTCTCTTTAAAAACTTTGGGAGGTTGTAGCAGTGCTATTTCATCTTTCAGAAGTTATAGATCCCTTCATGTGAAGAAACAAAAACTGTGCAGGAAGGTTTAATTATTCATGCAAGGGCAGACAGTCACATAAGGGAGTTGTAAACTCCCCCACACTCTCATTTCCAAACTCTGTGTATCTTGCAAGATGTAGGGTTTCCGGAATGAAAGTGCAAAAGAGAGTCATCCTGTCTGAGTGTTGTTAACCTCAATATCCCTGATTATGACAATGCTTTGCCTTTAATGGTAGGCTATTAATCATTAATCAACCACAGACAATTATTCACACTTAGAGCTTTTCACTGACCTTCACTGAGAATCTTCTTGATCTCTCCATCAATTTCATGCTGGCCATCGGTGGAAACATGAGTGACTGCGTACTGAGGACCTGGGTTGAAATAAGAACATGGTGAGCGGTTTCTGGAATAAGGATAGCAGAATGACAATTAAAGACATCTTTGTCAGTTTCTATTTTAATAGGAAAACACATATAAATAAGGTAGGGGAAAGCTATTTCCAAAATTTAAACTATAAGATCAAAAGTCACTGCGTTTTATGTTTATATCACTCCTTAACTTCTTTACTAACACCTATACTGAAAGGGCTAGATTGGTAATTTGCCAGCAGAATGCTAAATGAGTCAAGTATCAAATATCGGTTACGTTGGGAACACTCTTGCTGAGGAGAGGAAATCAATCAAGCAAAAGCAAAATGTTACTAAACAGCTGCACCCTAATAAGATCAATTTGTTCTTATTCTTGTCTTATTCTTCTTGAACAAAATCAGCACCTTTACTTGTAGTAAGGTTATTCCGAAGTTCTCTACCGTATCATTACTTTTCATATAGAGGATTCATGGTGAAGATCTAGACAGTGATGGAGAATTTTGATTTTCCCTTGCCCTCTCCTATTGTCAAAAGTACCAGGTTCATGAACGCGGCTCAGATTCTTACATACAGCACTGGGTGAACTAGATTTCCATGTGATTGTCATGGTAGATTTCCTTGCCATAGAGTTCACCACATATTTACAACTGTACAGCCGTGTCACCACGTATAAATACATGAACATTGAGGTGGCAGAGCAGTGACATTGTAGCAGATTAATATGATAATTATTTTTAGTTGCTTGTCATTTTTACAAAATGTTGTTAGTTCTGACAAATTTGCAAATAGTCATATTTTCCTTTGTTTCTATAATTGATTCCAATAATATATAACTCAACATTTATAAACCTTTTAGCTGTGATTCAATTGCTGTTTCTCCAGAACTTACAGTACCTTCAATGACACGTGTAACCTTGGTAAGGGTGGGATCTCCCTCAATGACTCGTGTAACCTTGGTAAGGGCTGGGTCTCCCTCGATGACCCGGGTCACCTTGGTAATGGCAGGTTCACCTTCAATGACTCTTGTCACCTTAGTGATAGATGGCTGTCCATCAACAACCCTAGTAATTTTTGTAATCTGAGGTCCTAAAGCAAAAATATCCAAAAACAGAGAATAAGATTTCAAACTAATATTAATATCACAGTACAACCTGAACAGTGTATAGAGATCAGGGTCAAATAGTAGCTACAAAATTGCTAATGCAATACAAACCACATGTACAGTAGTCTGGTGTTCTGAATGTGGAGACAAGAAGCCTTAGAACATCTTATCACTTACAGTATGTAAAAATAATGAAATAAAAGGTATATAGAAGAGCATATATAAACTTAAATATTGTAGGATACTAATAGAAAAAAAAAATATTTTTCATTGCAGCTGGCCTTATGCAGGAAATCAAATAAATATTGATCGCTTTTTCCAAAGGAGTAAACAGTTTACAGCTGTTCTTCCTGGCATTTCTCATCAGAAGTATTTCATCTTGATTAAACCTCACATTTTAAAAGATTATAGAGGTGTAAAATAAGATCACCAGCATCTTTTATTTGTCCACAGTTTGAGACCCTTTGTTTGCACTGGGCAGGTTGTACAATAACAGTTTTCAAACATTACCTGTGTGGACATGCACATGCAGCTGTGGGGACTTGTGTATAAGGGTGATCATGCATCACTCTTCCTCTGTTGCCTCTGCCTCAGCAAGCTAACCTGTTTTCAGGTGCTTGAAAGCGTGGATTAAATTGAGACTTTCAGATAAAGGTGCTCTTAATGCAATATTTCTATCACTCTCCAGCACATCGTGGGAGTAAAAGTTCAGTGTTCCTCATGGGCTTTCATTGAAGACAGAAACGTAAAATTTGGGGAATACTCAACAAACAAACAAAACTGCACTTCAGAACAACACTCTTTTATATCTGACACATTTAGAACCACGGAGCTTATTCTAGTTCTTCTGTGTTAAATGTAAGTTTGCCATTGTTGATTAATTTACAAATCTGATTTCTTTTTTGTTAACTACATTTCTGTGCTTTATACATTTATTTTTTTGTTTTTTTTTAGGTTTAAGAACAAAAACATTCTGAAGTGAAAACCTTGTTTTTTAAAACGTCTTTGCATACAGTACAAATGATACCACTATCAACTTCTTAAATTTAGAATATTTTAAAATACAATACTGTAAGGAGTATTTTTCATCAATAAATGCATCAATTAAATTGAATTAAAATTAGAAAATAACATACAACTATCAAAAATGCAATTCACTGTATTAACTACGTGCAATGGGATAAGTTAGTGCAGAAATACAGACTCTTATTTTCTTTAAGCATTACTGAAATTTAGTGAAGTAAATGAACACTATCAATGACAGCCCATACTGTATTCACATACTGTAATATGTGAATACATTTTAAAAGGAGCTGACCAAGGAAATCAGCGTGTCAGCCACACCAGTGAGCATAAACTTCATTCAACCCGTGGAGAGTGTGGCTGAACATGCGCAGCTGTTGAGTCCTGAATACCTTTGAGGACATGGTAACTGTTTCTCCCAGTGGCTGCATGATACCTGTATTCCTGATCCTTGAGCATGGAATCTGGATATACAAATTCATGTACAGCAGAACATCTTTGTCATATGTACACAATTCCCCAAGAACATCACTTGCTTAAAACCAACAGCACAACATTTTCTGAAGTTTATATTGATGCGTCTTGTGCATTTCCTGTCATCAAAAGATGATTTCATCCTTGCAACTAGAATTCCTACAGTATGCTGTAGAATTATGATATAATTTGTCATCCCTTCTAACCACTTCTTTCAATTCAGTGTCATAAGGAAGATGGAGCCTATCCCAGCAAGCAATTGGAGCAAGGCAGGGTACACCCTGGACAGGACACTAGTCCATTACAGGGGAGACACACAGATCACACACTCCCACCTAGGGCCTGTTTTCCCAGAAGCCAATTAACCTACCAGTATGTTTTTGGACTATGGGAGGAAACTGGAGCACCCAAACATTGAAATTCTACACAGGTAGCACCCCTGGAATTGAACCCAGGGCCCCAGAGCTGTGAGGCAGCAATGCTACCCACTGCACCACCCACGTTTTGTTTTTTTATTTCAATTTCCCTTTCATAGAAAGCACGTTGGTCAGAAACAAAAAGGACTTTTTAAGAGATGTGCAGCTCACCTCCTCCATTGGTTCACATTATGTTACTATGGGCAAGTTACTGAACTTCCCTGTGCCCTTTCATTGGTTACATTTGAAACCAAGGTCTCTTGTGAACGACTATACCTCCGTAGCTGCAGCTGTTGATGCATATTTTACAGTTCAGCTTTGGAAATTCACTTAAGATAAAAGTGTGCGCTAAATAATCAATTATGTGTATAGAAATATATATAAAATCCCCCAAACTTAATGATAAATAATTAATACCTGTAAAAAGGGTATACCTTAAGTATTGTTCTAGTCCTCAATACCTCCTACAATCCATGCACTGTACTAAAAAGTACCGTACTAAGTTCATCCTGCATCTAGTGAATTTGTAAGGAAAATTGGAGATTTAATCAAGTGTCAGAATAATTTAAACCAGGGCTTTAGAAGAAACATGTTTCTGTTTATATAATTTTTTGGAACCTTGAAAGTAAGACTTGTATACCTTACTAACAACAGATGGCATAAGACAGATATGCTGGATTTTTTAAAAAGATAATCAGTGCAAGTTGTTTAGTGTATAGGATAGTGGAAAACTGCATAGTTGTGAGTAGCCTGTTTTCATCATAATGTTTCTTATATATTATCAGTAACTGTGTAATTGCTTAAAATGACTGAAAGTGTTCTTTATGACTGACAAACAAAGAGGCCTAGTCATTATATGTGTAGATTAATTTTGTTCTTTGAACACAGCAGTCATTGTGCACTTCCTAGGAGACTTGACTACCGGCCAAACTAACCCATAACAAACCCTGCCTATTTTTTTAATTTCAGCTCATTACACAGTATGATGTTTTGGATTCAGTGAGCTTCTAATTATGCTGTTATCATCTGGTCAGTATACATGTCTACAAACTGTAATCATATTATTAATTGTTAATTATAGGCATATTCTCAAAGACAGGTTTCATGCATAAAATACTTTGAGGATGAAACAGTAATGGCTAATAGTGGAACTACCAATGCTATTTTAACTTATAGATTTGCCTTTCAGCTCTACCTCTTACAACCCAGTCAAAAACGTACATTTTCATGTCTATCAAAGGCTTTAATTGCAGAAATGCCCAGTACAAATATTCATGGCTATGTCGGCTACTTAGTTTAAATTATAACCCTCATCAATGATGCTCCTTCATCATTGTTCATCAAGAAGTATACAAATTTAATTTAAGTGAACTATGTTCTTTATTGGGTATCATATCATTTTGTGGTGTTTTATCAATTCAATTAGTTAATGATGTCTCACACAAAACTCTAGAAACGTTCTTGAAATAAATCACACAATTTCTCTTGATGTTACCATTGCAGACATGGGGATTTTATATATACTGTATATATTATAAGATATATTTATTTATAATATATACATATATTGTATACATTATAAATTACCTCCTTGGATGACTCTGGTGACTGTCTGAGTTCCGCCTCCAATTATTTTAATCTCAGGTTCACGTACCTCTGTTTTAATTATCTTTGCTATGGATTAAAGACAAAGGCAGCTATCATAATTATTTGGATGCAATCTTATTGAAAGTCAAGAAAATACATGGTAAAAAATAGAAAAAATATAAATGTTAAACAGAAGAGAAGTGATAAGTATGCTTTGTGCGTTTGTACACCTTTCAGATTCTGGCAACTTTATAACAAGAGCAACAACTTAAGGGAGGCATAACCACATTCACTTCTTTTTGAGATCATAAAATGTGACCAATATAAAGTATACCAACAAAATAATCAAAGACTCCTAAATGGATAGCCTTTAGAAACAAATGAATATAACAGAAAGTGCTTTTTCTTTACTTACTTAAGAATGTCAGAGGAATTTCTTGGTATCTGTATCCCTGAATAAACTAAAAGAAAAAAAGAATATCAGTAATACTGATAGCCAGATGTGGGATATCAACAGAGATTTAGTGCATTAACTGTATTATTATAAGATCATAATGATTGCAGTGATCTGAATATGTGCAGTTTGTAAGACTTAGCTATGTATTTTTAACATTCTGATATACTCTGTAAAACAGTAATACATTCACAAACCCTCTTAGACAGGTTTTAGAAAATGGAGTTTCAATATTTGGTGACATTCAATTAATTTTCAAATGTAGTATTTTGCACACTCAGTAGTCCGGAACATTTTATTTTTCTCAAACACGTGTGGCTGTTTGAAACAGTAAACGTTGACAAGAACTACTGTATAAAGTCTGTCATACCTTGAGCTGAATGTGCTTGATCAGTCTTTTCAGTATGGTCAGGAGCTGTTGGTTTCCAACAGGGATATCTGCAATGTTCAACACAAACAGGAAGTTATATGCTCTCACCCCTTTAAATCATATCTTTTCATTATTTACTTTTGTCTGGCTAACATTTCTATAAATGGTTTAGTTGTTTTTTACAACTAATACTCACTACTAATATTGTCACTTATTATGTTCTTACATGTGACTTTTTGTATGTTTCAACAGACAAGCAAACATGTAGAGAAAAGAGAAATGCTAGCGAATTGAAACTTTGAATTGAGATCCAAACTTTAACTCAAACATATTTAATGTTCAATTTAGAAACCGCTGCATCTTTTTGAATTACTGCAACCAAGCCTTAACATGGCAGCAAACACTTCTGTGACCAGAAAATTTAACTGTAATTTAGAAAAAGGACAATTTGACAATGGACAAAACAATTGCAATCGACACTGTCAAAACAATCTCCAGCTGTGGCAGTTTTGTCTGTGGTACTGTTCCCATGACACATTTACAAAACTATATTGACTTTGACAATGGGCCACCACAATACCTCCACTAACAAAACTGTTATTAAAAAGATTTCAAATCTGGCATTGTACAGTAGATGTGATAATGCTAAAGAAGCATTGAGAGAGATCCAATTTACTCCAACTGCTATATGCATGTAAAGTTCACTTCTGTATATTATCCAAGGTACATTCCTTTTAAGCAATATAGAGTCCCTAAATTTGTATTTTCCTCTGAACAACACTCCTATTACTTTCTGTTTTAGGCCATTCATGCCTAATTTGTAAGTGATTTGCAGTTGTAATGTAAACTGTGGCTACGACTACAACAACAGCACATCTATTAGGAATAATAATTATAATACAAGTAAAAATGTAACACTTACCTCGTGGATAGAGAAGAGACTTGACAATGTGAACCACACCGTTTGTTGCCATGACATCGCTTTTATCTGCTTTCACCTCATTCACCAGGATAGTGTTGTTAATCTAAACAGAGAAAAGAAGTGACCATTATTCTTTCTCATGATGGGTACTTCCTTTAATATTGTCAACTTTATTTTTATTAACACAAATTCCTGTTGAAACAACATGAGACTTGATGCAAAGCTAAGAAAGAATAAAAGTAGGAGCCAGACTAATTTAGATAAGGTTTGCTTTTTTACATTAGAAACATGAGGGCTTACAACAGAAGGTGTGAAGAACTGAAATAATGGTACAAAATTTAGCCACAATGGGAGCAGGCCCCTAAATCTAAATCACAAGACAAATTTAATGAAAAGGGTCTGCTAATAGAAACAAAAATCAGGCCAGGATATAATTTTACATCTGGAAAAATCTATCATTGTTTTCTTTTAGGAAGTTAAAAAGTATATACTGTATACTGTAGCCATCAGCTTTGGAAAAAGGAAAACAATGTCAATGTTTCTTGAGTCTTAGAGATAACATTTTAAACAAAAAATGAATGAGAGTAAACCAAAGGAAACAGATTTGTAGATATTTGTGAGATTTTGAAGATAATTATCATAAGAAGAATTATAATTATGTAAGAATTAAAAAAATAAGAATATTGTTCTTAGGAAAATAATTGAAGATTTTCTTATGAATCAATCCCATCCCATTTGGTGAGAAAATAATATAATAAGTACTGTAAGTATGGCAGGTTATGTAATGCTATACCAAATGATAAAGATGTATCTCAAAAACCATACATTTGTGTGCACACATTTATATGATTATTATTATTATTATTATTATTATTATTATTATTATTATTATTATCATCATCATCATCATCATCAACTTCATCATCATTGCCTTCTTCATCCTAACAGATGCCTTAATCTTAGCTGCATAAGATTTAATAAAGAATGGAGTTGAGAACTGAGGGATCACAGGTGCTACAGTATCTAAAGGTGGTCAGAGACTCGACTAATTTCCATAGGTGACTCTTTACAGCACTGAAAAGCAATGGAGGGAGTACAGAAAGTCTGTGGGAAAAAGAATCAGTGAGGAGGGGGGGCACATACATACACACAGTGCAAAGATATGTACATGTATTAATGAAAACCTTGGCACTTTCCAACACTTAAAGATGTTCAGCTCTTCATCTTAACATCTTGCTTGAATATTTTTTGTTCCTGAAGGATTTGAATTCCATTCTAGTGTATTCTGGTTACAGTACAAAATAATCTGAAAGAAAACATCTCTTCAGTTCCAAAGCTTTTTTTGAAAATGAGAAAACATACGTCATAAAAAGGCCCATTAATTTGACTGGGCAGCCCGAATGAATTATATTCTTTCATAACTAAACAGCTAAGGTATGCATACAGAAGGAGTGTATACTCACTGCTTTCACCATAAGGTTGCTGCCTGCCATGGATTTCAGAAGATTGGTGACTCCACTCTCCATTCCACCACCGATGAAAACGCCATTGCTCAAGTGGTATAGCAGAATGGTCTTGAGGGCATTGGGGTCACCTGTTGAGTACACAGGAGAAACTTAACACCTGAGAATACTTTTAATATTAGATTTGGTTGTTATAGAAATCAGTGGAAACATGTATTATTAAATCTGGAAATGCCCATATCATTAAAACGTTTTTAAAATAGAATATGGTAGGTAAAAAATGATGTGTATACATTAACAAATCCACATATACTGTGTATATATATATTTACACCTGTTTTTCATGATATATGTCTTTGCATTAAAATTATCTGTTTTGACACTGATTTTTTAAACAATCAATTGTATTTTTTAGGGCGCAATCCTATTAAATTATTAAAGCTTTCTGCCTAAGAAAACCAATCAAATCAGTTTTGACGTGACGTCTTCAGAAGTATTCAAGGATGAGCACAGTTGTGAATGGGTTTGGTCAATCTATAACATTTCTGTACTGTTTTGAATATAAAATGATTGATATATATATATATGATCGATATACTGTATATAACTTTGATGCTCCTTCTGTTTTTGAGAGAACCGGTTTTCTTTGTCAGCTTGCTGAACACTTACTCGTAAGAATCTCAATCTCCTTCTGAGTCAGACCCTCAAAAGCATCATTGGTTGGTGCAAAGAGAGTCCAATCTCCTTTCTGCTTGAGTACCTCAGTCAGGCCGGCAACATCCATCAGCTGCAAGAACATGCTGCAATGGAAATGCACAAAAGATTTTAAAATGGCAACCATACACCATCAAATGTCAAGACCGTAAGCATATTTTGGCTGTGTTAACCATACAATTGCCATTTATTTTGTAATAATAATAATAATTCCTGGCACTTATAAACCCCTTTTCTGGACACTCCATTCAAAGTGCTTTACAGTTAATGGGCATTTGCCTCCACCATCACTAATGCTTTGCACCCACCTGGATGATGTGGGTGCTTTGAAATAGGTGCACAGCTATGGAGATGTGTTAAAAAAAAACAATCTATTCAAATATGTCTCATGTCAATAATCTTTGCTTTGTTTTCATTTCCTGGGAAGTTATGCATAAACACTTATCACCAGTGCATAGTACCAGATATTTGCTTTTATAAAGAACACAACAACACTTTCAAAAGACCTTGCTAAAGTCTAATGTTTTTTTTATTAAATAAATAAGTATTAAGTCAGGCTGTACACAGAGGTGTTCATTTTTTTTAAAAAGAGGCTGAGGCTCAGGCTCAAATAGCTCAGACTAATTTTCCTGTCTCATAAAGTGTACTCGGCAAGTGAAATGAAAAGCAAATCCTTTTTATTTTGCTTTTTCATCCCTGTAAAAGTCATATTTGTGGTTCACGATTTAGCCAGATGTTTTTTTCAGTAACACATTCATGGAATTCTAGCCTTTTGACGTTGGCACTACCTAAATCGCGCATCACTCTTCAGGATTTCAAACATTGACTTTTCCGCTGGTGTGATGATTTCTCTGAAAAGGTGGATGGCACCGTTTCTCCCTTCTTTGCTGCCTCGCACCATGCAAGAGTTCTCAATGCAGACAGCCTGTTAAGAAGAACCACATAGCTGAGCTTAGCTGAGAAGAAAGCAGTACCAAATTTTAAGACAAAAGTACCAATTGTATATTGACAAGGTCCATTTTACAGCCTATTTGACAATTCTGAAACTAATGCATGGCTGCATTTAAGTGCTTTCTTGACCACCTGCTTGGTAATAAAAAGTGCTTTATAAAATTGCTTTCTAAAATCCTTCCATTAGTGGTTCTAAAAGATACTTACAGATGTTATTTTAATTGAAAAACATTTTTACTGAGTAGATTTATATTGCTGTGACACTGATAAGTACTGTTACAAGAACATGTTAATTTGATTCCTATTGCCAACAAAAACATTTTGTGTAAAACTTTCTTTTCTTCATTTCTATCACATACTCAAGCAGCACTCGGCTCAATATGTATTTGCCTCCTTAAATATGCTATTTTTATGTGATTCAGATTTTTGTGAAACAATGAACTTAGAAAAGCTGTTTAAATGCAGCCCTACCCTTATGATTTATGATAAAGATCACTTAATGCTACTTCAGTGCACTACCATATTAAAGAGAAATACAAAAGCATGTTCTTGATGAAATTGTAGTTTTGAAATAAATGAAATGCATGAACCTACATAATCCTTTTTTTATAGCAGGATAATTGGAATTCAATTAAAGAAATGCTCCGTGTTATAAAATTAGTTTCCGCAAGAAAGAAATAAGGGGGAGAATCAATTAAAGGGATATAAAATAATTGTTTTAAAAGCATAATGAACAACATGGAGAGGTGTTATAGGAAATTATTTTTCATTGCCATTTAATGCTTACAAATGTAAGCCAGACAGACAAATTACGAATCAAAGAAAATGCTAAAAGCAAAGCAAAAACCTTACAGTGCGGTAAATGAAGACCCTGAGAATCTTCCCTCCGAGGGTCTCCAGGAGCTGTCCATTGTACAGCTGGCTCAGACCAACTTTCAGCTTCAGGATGTGATTCTGCAGGATGATCTTCAGACGCCTCTGGTCCATAGCTAGCACTTCATCTAATGATTAAAACACAGTTTTGTAACTAGTAAAATTAATTTCCACCAATGAGTCCAATATATGGAGTTTTATATACAGTATTTTGAATGCCCTGGTACAGATAGCTAAGTAAGCATCTGAACCAGGAACTTCAGTGACTTTGTCCAAAAGATGTACACACCTGTGAAAGCTCCATTCAGTGGGGCCAACAGGGTGTACTCTGCCTCAGGTCTGAAGGAACCGGCCAGACCCAGCTGAGCAATCATATCAGTGAAGGTGGACTGAGAGGGTCCAGTGAGCTCCAGGACCTGTTTAGCTTAATGGTAAAATAAACAAAAACAAGATAAGTATCCTAACACTGCAACTCTATCACAAACAATACAGTCTCTTGGATCTTACTCAAAACCAACAAGCACATATTGCACTACATATGGCATAGACTACCTGGACGCAATACTTTTTATATTGAGTATTGATCAAACATATCGCTATTGCATTTACACTCCAAACCATGAATAATTGCTGTACATAGACATTCCATATGTAAGTCTTGACATAAAAATGCTATATATTTTAAAACAGTTCAGAAGAATACAAGTTTGTTATGTGTTGTAAAAAACAACACTTTGTTTTAATACCGAACACTTGTGAAAACTAAATAAAATGGGCTAAACTGTAACCATTTCAAATACATTCCACCTTCTCTCCATGTCAGTGCTTTTACTGCCTTGTGTTCACTACTGTAACATTCACAAGTAACAAAATCCCAATCCAATCCCAATGTAGAGATGTGAAAATTTCAGTTCAGGCTAAAGTTCGATGGGAGCTCCAACGTTAACACTAGCGTCAGTTGAACCGGTGGGTGAGGCTCACCTGAATTGGGGATCAGGACCTGGTCGATGAAGTGGATGACACCATTGCTGGTCACGACATCCTTGCGCTTCACCATCTTGATTCCGTTCACTGTCAGGCTCTCGCCGTCGCAGCCGATCTCGATGTTGTTGCCCTCCAGCGTCTCGTAAGAGCTGCCAGCCATGATGGCCTCAGAGCACTGCACCGAGTCCAGAATGTGGAATTTCAGCAGGGCTGTGGGTCAAAACAAACCTTGAAAAATCTCTGTGTTCTGGTGGTTCCTGTTCTGCTGTATTAGAGTGACAGTCTGAACATCAGTCTCCACACACACAGACACACACTCACACCTGGGTGCAAGACAGGGTACACCTCTAATGGGATGTCAGTCTATTGCAGGGCTGACACACAGACACACCAGAGTCTGATTTTTCCAGATCCCAATTAACCTACCAGTATGTTTTTGAATTGTGGGAGGAAACTGGAACACCTGAAGGAAAGCCATGCAAACAAAGGGAGAACAAACTCTGTGCAGATTATATCCCAGGACCAGAACTGAACCCAGTTGCAATGCTATCCATTACACAACTGTGCTGCCTTACACTTCGAACATAGTGCTTGTCATGCCAACGTATTGTATACTGTATGTTGCTTTCGCTTCTGTATAGTGGTGTGTGGGCAGTGGTGGTTCTCTGGGGAATGAGAGGACTCTAGAATTTAAAGGACATGCACTCACAAGTCTAGAAAAAAAAGGTCTGTTTAATGCTTATCAAAGCATGTCCTTGCTGTCAAAGATTTAGAAGCAAGAAGACTTGTCCTTACAAGTTTAGAAATAAAAAAAATGTTTTGTTTAATATCTTAGCAAAGTGTGCGCTTAACTATCAAACCTTACAGTAATATGGTATACAACTCTATTACAGCTGGCATATTATTGGGTTCTTATGAGGAAAAGTCATAGCCCTTCTCCCTTTTGGCATTGTTACCTAATAGAAAGATCAAACTGCCACCAGTCTCTTGGGATTAAAGTTGATATTTGCATAAATTACCCATAAATGCCCCAGGTGTTTGGCACACTCTTTTGTACACCTTGAAGCGTGCTTATTTTATTATCCTGCATTTCATCAATAGCTATTCGTATTGGTGGTCCAGCCTTCTTATTTAACAGCTGCTCTTTTTCAATGCTTTGTTAAATTCTTTCTGCAACATGAAATGTTTTTAATGTATTCAATCTGATTTAATAAGTATTTTTCAGGCAGTATATGGTAAGGTGCGCAGCAGTCTGGAGCCAGATTGGAGTACACCCAAGATAGAAGGTGTTTGCATAATTATTTCTTGGTGTATTTAGACAGTTTTATAAATGTTTAAGTGAAAGTGCGCCACATTGTATAAGCAGTCCAAATGTGTCACCATTTTTATGACGTGCTGTATTTAGACAGTTTTGTAAATGTTTAAGTGAATGTTAGTGCAACTGCCACTACAAAAACCTGCATTACAAAAAATGGAAATAGGATATCTTACTTTGTACTTAATTCTGGAATGCAATAGTGTGAGTAGAACTTAAACATGTAGGGATTATGTTACAATGCATAACAAAAAGTCAGTTTCATTCTGTAAATCCACTTTAGAAACAATAATTTAAGTGGGATTTGCCCTTAGTGTGGTCAGGGATATGTTTGCCAGCTGTCTGAGATATAAATAGTATAAATGCTCATTCAGTTGAGCAGTGACTCAGGATGACACATTAAAACACACATTCTGTAAAAAATAAGAGAAAAGGAAACACACAGGCATTGCCCACACAGGTTTAATCTCTAGAAAATTGCATGGAAAACAGACTACACTACTGAAGTGAAGAAATACAAGCAGAGTGCTAACTCAAATAATTAGGATGAGTATGTCATTATGGTGACTATCGTATAGAAAATATGCTTTTCATCTGTCTGAATAAAGAAAAGGTGCTCCTCAAGATGCAAGACATAAAAGGAGATAAACAGGAAGATAGACATTTTCATTGAATTATTATTATTATTGAATATTACAACTAATATCTTATTATCAAATAGAATAAAGACTATGTAACAGCTTTATTATATCATGTTGTTACATTATATAACATAGTCGCATTGAGAACATAGTCTCATTGTATAAACGATCATTCTTTTCAACTATTCCTTTCTCTCCAAAGAGACCGAGAAAGAGAAGAGGCATTTTTAGCTTACCTTGCAGGGCCACCTTGTCACTCATGATCCTTTCCAGCACAGCTCTGGGCAGCTTCTCAAAGGCTTCGTTAGTGGGAGCGAAAACAGTGTAGTGTCCAGGCTCCCCGAGTTTATCCAGCAAGCCAGATGCAACAGTAGCAGCCTAGGGTGAAAGCATCATTTCTTTAAGATTTTTTTGACCCCTAATCTAGTTTGTTATGCTAAGGTAAGGTGAGGCCAGGAGTACCACTGTACGATATATTTTATGAGTGTAAAAATTTAACATTTAACAATTTAACATCCAGGTTGTGAAAAGAACAGCAATTATTACTATTCTATTTGAGAGGGTAATGGAATGTCTGGGCACTTAGCTATTATTACTGCTATTATCATCACTTTTAACATTACTATCCTTACACTCAGGGAGGTCAGGTCATCATCAACTTCAATCACATCTTGAATGGTGTTCCCAACGCCAGTGATGACACGATCAATCACATGAACGACCCCATTGGTGGCGATCTGATTGCCATGGATGACCCTGGCACAGTTCACTGTAACCACCTGTGGTGAGAAAAAAGATAAGAGGTAAAATACGTAAAACACAGCAGAGTATTTTGGCACCCAGTTTTGTCTGAGCTGTGTAGAAAATATGAAGACGTTTTGACTCGCTATGTTTATGTCATACTATGTCAAATGCATGAAATACGTCATATACATCAAAGACATCACACACATCTGCACTTTTCCATAATATACATTCAAATACAAAGCACATCTGGAGAGGTGAAACAATGCGGTGCTGTTTGGCTTTGGGGTCTTGTGGTTCATTTTTTAGTTGATACTTTACAGGTTCAGGTTTCAGTATGATTTTACAACCTTCATGTTAAATAAATATTTTTACATTTCCCAGCTTGTATGCAAAAAAAGACATTTCAATTTGATACCAAAATGTTTAGTAAATGCTACAGAGGCTGCAAAGCTAATTAAAGCAATTTAAAATGCCATTCAAATGCAAAGTGTTACATGCATGTCACAGAGACAGACACTGTAAATCTAAAATGGCAAAATCCTGATTTTGAAGAAGCATCTAGTGTAACAAAATGTGTGTATACAGTATGATGACATCATTTGCAACTTCTAGACAATATACAGGTACAGTATGGAGCAATTAAAAGGCAGACAGAATTTTTGGATAAAAGGCGATCAGTTTATACATTTAATCAAGGGATGTTATACCCACTAGATATATATTCCTGATACCAAAGCAATGTTCTACACTGACAGAACAACTTTTTAAGTTGTAAACTTAGTAGACTACCTGATTCATGCATCTGAAATCCTCAAAGGTATTGACAAATCAGCCCTACGGGTGGACTCTTGATGAGATCATTGGATCAAATAACTACTAGAAAACCAAATAAAGTAGATGGACAGAAAGGACTTCATTTACAAAATTCTATGTTCTTATGTTAGGAGGCACTGTGGTGCAGTAGTTATCATTATTGCCTTGCAGCACTGGGTCCATGGGTTCAATTTCTAAAGTGCTATTTGTGTGTTTTTTATAAGTTATGCCCGTTTGTGTGGGCTTCCTGCGGATGCTCCAGTTTCCTTGCACAGTCCAAAGACATACTGGTAGGTTAATTGACTTCTGGGAAAATTAGGCCCTGGTGTGAGTACACGCATGTTAGTGTCTGTGTCAACCCCTAAACTCTGGCTTGGCTCCCCTGTAACTCTGAATCTGATGAAGCAGTTAGAAAATGGACAGATATTCTTATGTTGCCTCTGTTTTGAAACCTACCCCATTTGAGTAATGGTTGATGAGCAGACCCTGCTTGTCGTACATTGATTCCACTGTCATGCCATTCTTCAGATCTTTAGTCAAAAGACGCTTGTTCACCATGTGGTAGTGCAGAGCATTGTACAGCTCAATGTTCACGTTGCTCACTAATCCACTCCTTACTTCCTGTAATGGAGAAAAAAAATACTTCAAAATCTGCCATCTACAGTAGTTTCATGCTTTTGTGTGTTAAAGAGTGTTCAGAAAAACACTTTAAACAAAATCTCTAATAAGAGTTCATAGCATCTTATCTGTATTTCCTAAAAGATACCGTACAGTAAGTTAATTATTTTATTTTCGATTTTGATAGGGTGCTGCTTTTCTATGGTATAGGAAGCGTTTTCCATTCCAAATGTCAATCAGTGAAACTGAGTCACTCACAGGATCCAGCAAATCCCAAGCTTCATTACTTGGTGCAAAGAATGTATACGATCCATGTCCTTCAATCTCCTCTCTCAGCTTTGACCTATCAGAATAATCTTGAGTTGTGATGGCATTAACAAGGCCAAGGGTGCCATACACATTGTCAATAGGAGCCACTGAAAAAAAGATCATAGAAATCAGTAAAGGGCTTGATATCACCGTGAATTTAAACTTGATATTTGACTGCCTTGTTTACATTATATACAGTAGAAGTATGATCTTTGTCCATATTATACATACACAATTTCTTTGAAATCACTATTAATTAACTGGTAATTATCATTATTGTAGCTTGATTTGGCTGATGAAATTTACAATTACCTATTACTACATTTGTTTTGAATATCCATCTGTGTTCTAACCACTTTATCCAATACAGGGTTGTGAGGGAGCTGGAGCCTATCTTGGCAATCAAAGGGTGGAAGATAGGATACAATACGAGTCCATCACACGGCAGACACATAGACATGCACACACTCACCAGGGCCAAGTTTCCCAGAAGCCAATTTACCTACTGCACCAGTGTTTTTGGAATGTGGGAGGAAACCACAGCACCCGGAGATAACCCACATGAACTGAGGGGAGAACATACAAACTCCACAAAGACAGCAGTGCTAACTACTGTGCTACTGAGGGACTCTAGGTAAGGCATATTTAAACAACAATGTTGTAACCTAGAAGAAGAGCTCATAATCTCAAATATGGAGTCCAAAGGTAACTGCAGTACCATCCTACACTGTTGATCCCACACCCTCTGAGTAGTTGCTCTAAGATTGATTAATCTGGAATTAGACTACTATTGTAAAATTGGTAAAGCATTTGTTAATGTTAGGGTGGTATGGTGCCACAGTGGTTGGTATTGTTGCCTTGCAGCTCTTTGGCCTTCGGTTCAGTTCCCTATGTGTGGGAAGTTTTTATGTTTTCCCTTTGTTCTGGTGGGTTTTCTCCAGGTGCTTCAGTTCCCTCCCAGTGTCCAAAGATATACTGATAAATTACAGTATATCAGTATATAAGCTTCTGGGAAAAGTTGCCCTGCTGTGAGTGTGTGCATGTCTGTGTGTGCCTTGTGATGGACTGGCATCCTGTTCTGTGTATAGTGTGTACTGCCTTGCGACTGTTGCTTGCCTGGATAGGCTTCAGCTCCCCCCGACACTGTACTGGATAAAGTGTTTAGAAAAATGTTGGGTGGATAAATTTAAATACTGTTTTTTTTTCTGAAGCATTTCCTGTTTTTGGATAGCTGAAATACCAAAACAAACATTTATTTATGAATAAACTTCTAAACAAGCTGGTAAAATGACACCGAGGAAGTCCTTTTAAAAGCATTATTACATCTGGAAATCATTGATAGTTCTTTTATGAACAACATGTGCTGTTAGTTTCTCTGGTGTTAAATTTTAGCACCAAGCACTTCTACAAAGTTCTATACCAAGGTATTCCTGATTATCTTTAGTAATTTCTTTAGATTATGTTCTGCAATGTGTCATTCTCCATTGATGTCTTTTTTAAGACTGTGTTTTCAATGGACAGCACAAGCATGTCCCATGCGTTATATTAAATTATACTGGCTGAACCATTACTACAGTATGCATTCACATAGGGTCTAACCTGCAGGGCAGCCTCTCATTCCATCCAGTTTCATGTATCCAGGGCAGCATTCATATAGCACTGTGCTGCAAGTGAATGAGCAAAAAAATAATAAAGAGAAATGCACAAGAAAACAAACAAATAAGAGAAAACAATCTGGTACACAAAACTTGTTCAACAACAACAACATTATCATCATGTAGCCTGATCTTGCTACAGTGTACATCTCAGTAAACAAGCAAACATGTTATGGTTAACAGTGCAGTGGTAAACTGGTAAATGGTAAACCAATAAAAATCAAGTTGTTGCTGTGAGTGAGTTTGTGCACCATTAGGAGGCACTCTTCCCTACGGACAAGAATTATTATTCCAGTGAAAGGAGACAGCATGCTGAAGGAGGTTCTGTGAATTAAATGATATATATCATTATGGGTGATTTTCTTTATCCTCTTCTTATTCTTATAGTTGTCAATATTATAACTTTATTAATAATGTATTTATATAATAATAATAACACTAATAATACTGAGAAAGAACATTGTTTAATAATACATGATCCTTGTTGAACTGGGACCTGCTATCTTGAGCGCTCCATCTACTTCCATGAAACATCCAACCGTGCCTTGTGGTCCAGGCTCCTGTCCTGAGTCAACATTCATCTAAACCCTCTTTTGTGAAGCAGATACAGACAAATGCAGATAAATGTTGTATGAATGTATTCTGACCTTAAATGACATGTTCTGAGGTTGCACAGGATCTGTTTGCCAGAAACTCCTTAGTAGATTGAATTCATTGGTGTCTGTGGCATATGCTATTCTACTGATTAGCAAAAATCTGATCATGTTGCAATGAAAATGAAAATTGTTGTATGAAATGAAGAAAGTTGTTAGGCGTAATCAGCCTCACCATAGTCATAGAGCTAGGACGGTCTTTTAGAAAGTTAAAGGAAATAAGTTTTACCATGTGTCTAAAAATAAAAAAGCTGACTAGATAATAGTTGGATGAATAATGAAAATCCCCATTTTGGCCTGCGGGTCCAAATAGAAATAGAAATAGAAATTGTGAAGCACAGCACAGATGTTAAAGTATGGTTCCTTCTAAATATAAATGCACAAAGGTATTTTTTTATTTATTTCATAGTCCTTCAATTTGGATCCAATGTACATTTTTCTCTTTACCCCCCAACTACACCAGGTGTTCTGCTGAGGACCATCTCTGGAGAGCTTTGCTGAACATTCTGCATAGAATAAAAGAAACTTCTTCATATAGAAATGTTCAACGTTCAAAGCAGAGTGATCAACATCTGTATTTCCTGAGGCACAGGGCCAAAAGTGCACTGATAACAGAAACATGACATCATTAAATTATCTTCCAAAACTCAAGGGGGTTGAAATATAATTCTTCAAGACAAAGAACAGACTGGATAAGCTCACCTTGTAATATGATTATGAGTCATAAACCGTAACAGAAAGCACAGCAGACCAGCAGATAAAGATGAGATGAATCCCGGCTATGTTATTTAACCCTTAAATCATGTTTCTCTTTTCAGAAGACAGATGTTCACTTTAATTCAGCTGCCATAAGGAAGCAATCTTCATGTTAATCACAGTCTTATCTGGCCAAGCTCTGATCTTAAATGTGCCATTCTAGAAAAGGCACTCTTGGGAAACTTATTCTTGTCAGAAAAAAAGATGGATGTCTTCACTTGAGCTACAGCTCACTGCAAAATTATCTGATCGTGGTTCATGTTAAGCAAAGAGGCATGGACTTTGTTAAAACATTCCCTCTTTTAAGTTAATGGCAATTTAAACCAGGGGGTAAATTCACATGAGAATTCTATTTTTCTTTTCATCGGGACAACAATGGAAACTATAACTTAAAGTGTATGTCCAGATGCTGTTATGTATCTTGCTATTCCTTGCTTAATTTCCACAATATTAGGAAGTTTATGCAATTGGCCAGATACAGTATATGGTAAGCCATATACTGAATCAAATTGGTTAACCTGCTTACAGTATATGTCTAGATTTATGTCAACACTTACAGTACAAAGGTAACAGGCTGAATTTGCATTCTTCAGACTCAATGTTTTTTCCCCAGTTGGTGACCAAACTCCTTCCTACCCTGGAATTCTCTTGCGTATTGGAGTTGTGATATTCTAGTCTAAAACTATTGTCTCACATACAATTTTAGAAGGCTATAGAGTACACAAAGGCAAAGGAAAGCTCAATGTTTAAGTGACAAAACATTGGTAATTAAACTTTTGAAATAAATGCTGGAAACGTATCTTGTAAAATGACTTCCAACAGACTTCTAAAATTCCACATGAACTTCTATTTCATACAGTAGATTAACTGCATCTACAAGATGTAGATGTACTGTAGCTTGTACAATATATGCATCTCACTTCTGTTATCAAACAGTTACAAAATTGTAATGTATTTTCTCTTTAACTTGTGCATAATAAATAATATTTTAATGCTAAAGCACAATAGCCAGAAAAGGCTTATAAACTGTGTTTTATTGTGATGCATGGCTTTAACAGGCTAGCTTGTGAAGCAAGGGACTTTTAATGTATTATTATCTCATTAAGACTGCCTTGCGTAACACATACAGTACTGTCGTAAAATAAAAAGACATGGCAGTGGAAATGAGTTCCACACTAATTTTTAAACAAACATATATGACAGCTGAACTTCAGCTGCAGCGGAGACTTGCAGCTACCTACCTGAATGTGTGGCACAGTTAAGTTTATTTTTGCATGGACGACATGATGTGATACTAAACCGCTTATTTTATGCTTGTCTTGTCTTGGCCGTATTTTTTGCAAGTTTTTTTTTGCACTCACATGTAATGAAAGTGTCACTCACACGTTCTCCTCACCTCAGAGGCACTGAGGAAACGAAAGCATAGCCGAGAACAGAAATGGCTTCCCTCTACTTCAGCAGCAATTGTTGATTCTGGCTCATGAGAAGCCATCGTCTACGCCTCCAAGAAGACTAAGATCAAAATTTCCACTGTAGCTAAAACCCATGGGTTGTCATATTAAGTTAAAAGAGCAGCGTGCTTCCTCAGGGGGAGACCGCTGGGAACATTTCCCTGGCCAAACTTCCATAAGAGCAACCAATTCCATATGTTCCCCAGTGGTAAATTGCAACTGGAGTGGCCTGCTGCCAAAATGTGAACATGGAAGTTGGGAGAGGGGGCTATTCAAGAGAAAAGAGGTAGACAAGTCTCCCAGAAGGATCGGCTGGAAGGCATCCAAAACTGTCGTTCCAGCTTAGCTTTCACACTGAAATGGCGTCAAAAACTGAATGGAAAAGCGCAGGGCTTGCCCTCTGAGATGAGGCTAAGCAGACTTGGCTTTTTGCCGACCTTTCCTGTTTTTTTTTAAGGTCCATATCGAACTGTGTGTTATTACAGGCAGGACCAGAACATGGATGTCCAGATGGATTCAGCATCAAGACCGTGGCAGACCCTTCCAAACTTTCTGTCCCAGAAAAAGATTAAGGCATCCTGGCACAGATTTTGCCTAGGAAAGGTTTACAAAGACTGTGGAACTATAGGAAACATTATATTACAGCTTTTCCACACTTTTTTGCCCTGGGACACTGTCTACTGAACTGCCTTTATTTCCTGCCACAGTCATTTTACTCCTCCTTCCCCTTATAACTTCCTAAGTTTGTAGAATTATGTTTGCCGAAATTGTTTTCTTAACTACTTTGTGGCTGTGTAAAATTGCTCAGAACATGGAAATATTTTACTGGACCAAAACCAACTATATCCATCGCCTATAGTACTGCAATCCAAAATGAAGACCAAAGGTCCAGATGATAATGTACGGTATAATACACAGATAAACAAATCCTCTTCAGATGGCACCATTTACTAAGTATATTTTATATTTTCTGTTATTTTTATTATATTTAAAATCTTTCAGTTCTTTGTTTACACATCCTGTAGTTAGATACAAAGTATTGTATTGTGAAGACACTATACAGTACTTGTGCATACAGTATCTGTGAAGTACCCTTTTAGATTATTATACAATTTTAAATATTGTCCTTTATGTTTAATAATTTAAGTGAAGCAGCACATCTTTCCTTTAGAAAAATGTAACCTTTCCAGTATTTTCCAAAAATAACCCTATTCAGCAAAACAAGGTTTTCTTCAGACTTTATTTTTTCACTGTGTGGTTAAGGGCTGCTGTTTAACCAAAAGGCCCAGACAGCAAAATACAAGGATGAATTCACCTTGGAACCCAAGCTGTAGTGCTAATGGGAAAATGAAGTCTGGCTGCATGCCACTTTTGAACGGTGGGCCAAAATGAAACCACAGACAATAAAAAACACATGTTCATCTTTGTTCTCAAGCTGACTAGCCTGTCCAGTAGAGGATCCCCACATTTAACATCGCATGGAAACCCCTTTTGTTGTAAATCACAAAGCTTCACAGACCGTGTAAAATGTAAAATGTGCTTGAAATCCCAAATTTTACAACCACAGAAATATTATAACCAGTTTGCCATGACCACCTTTTAAATTGTATGCAATTCGATCCAGATTTTTTTCCCCTTTAGATAATTATTTCCTTATACTCTATATGTATATTTTTTCTCAAGGGTTTTCAGTTTCTGGCTGATGTTAATATCCTCCTATTTAACACTTGCAGTGTTGTAAAACAGAACTGTTCGGATCCAGGTGCAGAACCAAAAAACAAAACAGAAAGGACCTTTTGTGCCTGGGGGCTCTATTTCACAACTTTTACTTTGTCCCATCCAGTGTAAATTTTGAGCCCGTCTGAACCAACTTAAACATATACTGCATTTACATTATTTGCTACATTTTCAATGAGCTGTCAGCTTAATTTCTAATGAATGGAACCAGCCTGACATGGATAAAAAAGGTGTGTTCCTTTTTGCCTGTTCTGCACATTCTTTCCAAAGAAAGTATAGCATATACACCTGCACAAACCAGCTTTTGAAGATATGAACAACAGTAGGTCTTTATGTTGAAATGTAGCTTTCGTCTCAAGCCATGCATTCTTTCCATCTAACGCCATACATGAACAGGGCAGAAAATTATTACTGAAACGTCCAGGTGTATTTTCATTTCAGATCAATGTATGTTTTTACTATATACCATATTTAAACATTACAGAACATCCAGCCATTTTCTAACTGCTTTGTCCAATTCAGCATCGCAGGGCAGTAAGTGCCTATCCAGGCAAGCAACAGGCGAAAGATGGGATACACCCCAGGCGGGAAGCCAGTCCATAGCAGGGCACACACCGACACAGACATGTGCACACTCTAACCAGGGTCAATATTCCCTGGAGCCCATTAACCTAACAGTATGTTTTTGGACTGTGGGAGAAAACCAGAGCATGTGGCGAAAACCCACACAAACTAGAGAAGAACATACAAACTCACTGAAAATAGCACCCCAGGTCCAGAATGGAAACCAGGGCCCCAGAGCTGTGAGGCAGCAATGCTAACCACTGCCCCACTACTGAACATTTATAAAACAAAATAAAACATAAAATCAAAAGTGGTTTCTATACTAATGAAGCAAAATTAGATTCTTCATGAATCTCTGAAGCGAGATGTACTGTATAAATACATGCTGTCTAACATCAGGATAAAATACAACGGCTAAAGTTTTGAACACCATGCAATATGAGCAAATGTTTAGACAGGCATGAAAATAACAAACAACGAAAGTGATTGAACACCAGACAAGTGATTACTGTCATAATCCACTATAAATCACTCTTAAACCTAGCTTTTGAAACTTTACAATTTCCCATATCTACAAAGATAACGGATGATGTCGAAAAAAAATGCGGTTTTATTATTTTTTTAAAGTTATTTAAGTAACTGGGAATTACTGCTGAAATATGAATAATTTTAAACAATTTGGAAAGTGAAAAAAAATGATTCTGCTGGATGGGCAAAATTGAAGGCCACAAGGTATTTAGATCATTAAAAGCTCTCAGGAGAAATCTTTGGAAAACCAAGAAAGCAGAATGAAACTGGACACCATCTAAGAATTCCTTAGGCAGAGCTCTACCAATGCGTGAAACACACTCCTGTTCACACAGACAAGGTTTCCCCTTAGCACATGCTTGAAGCTGAAGGTAAGTCTGTCTGTTGAAACAAGGCAGCTGCAGAGTATATCCTGTCTGGAACAAGGAACGTAGAAGCCTTTGTTCTCTTAAACAGAATATACAGTAACACAAGCTCTTTCAGCCATCTTTTAAGAAAAAAATAGCCCTAGGCTCTGACCCTTCCAGCAAGCATGTTGCCACACAAAAAAACCTACACACTTACGCTTTTTTGCCACAGATTGCTCCCTGGTACCAGTTCCTGCAAGTGCTGAAATATTTCTTTTTGGTTCCCATAACTTGCTGAAGAGCACACACATTGGGTCTGTAAAGAAGGTGGAATAGAGTTACGTTGAAAATACAACACCAAAAATATGCTATCCAGTACATTGCATTCCAGCTTGAAAGAGCAGTAAGACCACATTAAAACATTTTACTTGCATTAAGATTATAAGCATTAAACCATTAAATTAAATGTTAATTCCAATTTGATTAATAATTGATGCAAGCATGGCTTCCTATTAGCATAGCTTAACCAAGAATCACACCTAATTAAACAATTCTGTCCAGATTTATTTCTCTTAAAAGATGTGTAGCCAGACATCTGCAGCTACTTTGGTTTATGGATGCATGCTGGATAATAATTAAAAGAGTTATTATCATACGTATTAATACAGTACGTGTTCACCACATTGGAACTGCACAGTTAAAAGTTTACAGATGATAGTCAATGAAACCAGGAGGCAAATGCAGCATTTCTATCAGTACGCTGAGGGTTGTCAAAATGAGGGTAAACCTATTATAGTGTATGTAAATCACAAATACATTGTACTTGAGATTTAATAATTGTAAAAAAAGAAGCAAAAAAAAACTAATGTTTAAAATATCAACCTTGTTAATTAAAGGTTGTTTAACTTTTAAATGTCAATGTAATTTAACTGTTAAAAAAATAACCTTTAATCTGACCAAGAATGTAAATAATTTTAAATACAAAAAAGAAGTTTCTTTTTCACTTTTAAGTGACTGCATTTCTGCTATTTTATCAAAGAAGATGCAATGCATTGGCTTTGTAAACTTATTTTTTCTATCATTGATACAGAAAACTCCTTTCCAAGTTCAAGCAAGGTAGAATCAATTAAAAAGCAGGTCTGTATGTTCCCTTTGGAAGCATATTCCATTTGCATTGTTGCTTACCCCTCATTCTTTGCTCTAATTCGACTGTGGGTTACAATCTTGTCATAAGCAGAGGAGTCTGCCTGGTCAAAGGCAGACAGGACAAAAATGGTGACGGCAGCCACAGTGAGGAGCTTCATCCTTAATCACCCTGCTGGCTGGACCAAAAAAGCGAACAGAAATGGGACAAAGTCTGCAAGTGGGAGTTTATATAGTAGCACTTTATGCTGTGGGAGGAGGAGGGCAGAATGTCAACCCAACACACTGCAACACCCTCCCCAGGACCCCAGCAGCCTTCACCTTCTTGCCACTTAACTCTTTGCAAAAAAGGGGAGGGCTCCTCAGTTTTCAATCCATTCAACATCTTGGCCGACAGAGTAATTCTCACACCTTTGGGGGAATATTTCTTTTTGTGCTTTTACTTTGCTGGGAACTTTACCTCAGAAAACAAATTAAAACAAAGTTGTTCAGTGATGTCACAACTCTGGCTAAACTTGAGAGCATTACGTAATGTATATGACTTGTCCTGCATATTACAGACTGGATTTTGCAGAGGTTCTATTATACTGGTAGTGAGTTCTTTAAAAGTAAGATTACAATGTATTGCCTGCTGCAATTAATTAAGATATTAAATAAAGGCTCTTGAACTTGTCAATTCCTCCAAACTGATTAAAATTGCTCCTTTACTTTATCAAACACAGACATAAAGCAACACAGGGACTGCCCTCCCTGCTTTAGAATTTAAGGCCAGTTTTTAAAAGGTTAGCTATCCAACAGCAAGTGTGCTTTTACATCATTGTTACGGCCACACACACACACAAAAAAAAAATAATCACGCTGGTTGGTACAAGTGCTGTATATAAATCACTAGGTGTGGGTCGCCCTCTGGTGGTAGAAACAATTTAAAACTTTTCTCTCCCTGGAACAAATCAATTTGAAAACGAATTGAATGAAACGAAGGCTACATTTTCAAACCACATGTCTATTTGAAGATTACCCAATTATAGCTTTTCATATAATTAAATAAATTTAATGAATAAATGACACCTCTGGATCTGTTGTTACCATCTCCAACATGGAACTAAAACACCTTGGGTGAACAACTTAACAAAACACTAGTGTAAGCCATTTATACCACTTACTTTTTATACTGTATATTGTAAGTCACTATTTTATCCCAATTATGTATTCATTTGTGTTAATTGCATGGATTTCTATTATACATCGGTCAAGGATTACTTTTGTCATGCAGACAAACTTCTGTATCATTTAAAATCTGAGTCACAAATGTCTCTTAAAGTGGAGGGCTTTTGAAAAGTAAAAATTGTTCCAATTAAGATAATTACTAGTACAATGCATTAGTAAGACCTCTTCAACACTATTGTATATATATATATGATTGCTACTCTGCCAAAAACCTGAGGCATTTCTTTTCACATAGGGTAAAGTTAGACTGCAACAGGCTACACAGCTATGTTGTTGGAATGAATATGTTGGCTTTCATCACAAAAAAACAAAACAAACTAGATAGGTTCCCCTGATAAATTAGCCATTATCTAACAAGCTAACAAGCTATCTAATAAGATAGGCTGAAAGGTCACTCTGGTTTTTAAACTTTCTAATGTCCCAGATAATAAAGAGATCAGGCACAATGAAGACCCCTTTCAAGGACTGGAGCTCTTCATCAATTCTATTATATCTTGTTCCAGTGTATGAATTTTGGAAAGCTTTAGCTGGAAACCATCCTAAATCATGTAAAAATATTCTAATCAGTGATCTTAATTCACCAAGAAGCATGTTAAACACAAAGCCCTGGATGCGGGGGGGGGGGAATTAATGAAAAATAGAATATTACAATCATCTCACCCCAACACCCTCAGAGATGTACAGTACCACGCAAAATTAATCTTAACTCTTCAAAAACTGGGCATTGTAATGCTGTTGTTTTCTTTTATTTTCTTTATTGTAACTAAGGGTTAACGGATATGTCTAGACTCACAGCTTCAGTATTATTATGCATGCTCTTGTATTGTACCATCTAGTTGTGGTTAGTTTCCTGGTAACAATTAGACTTCACATATTTAGGAAACAATTCAATTACATGGTGGTGGAGTATCATGAAACTAGAAACTAATGAAAGAGGAAACGCAGGAGACATGCAATTTAGTAGCGGAATATCAAGATAAGCTCAAGTATCAGAATTACTAGCTTGCTGGTCTACAGCTGGGGAATTCATTTCAGTTTACATCAACTCCATTTTCAAATATGTTTGTCCAACTTTTTTTCTCTCCATTTAAACACAAATTACAGTAGAACAAAAATGACAAATATACTTGAGACTCCAACCTGAAATCAGTTGCTCCCAAAAGAATATAGGGGGAAAGGGTTTTAATTACAGAGGCATCTAAGAAGTTTGAGACTTATCTACTTTAATACTATACTTTTTGCTGTAAAGTATACTGTATATTGACTGTTCTGATTTTATTTTTGCTCTGTAGTAAAATGTATTCAACAAACCTGTATCACAGCCATTTTAATCACAATGCTCATTAAATCCAAAACTCCCTGTTGTTTAACTTCATTCTGCAACTGTGTGTTTTTGCAGCTGCAAAAGTAATTCTCATATACTGTTGTAAAACTGAATTAACACTGGGTTTTACATCACTTTGTTACAGCAAAGACAAATAAGGTATTTTGAATGTGAAAATGTACAAACCCTGAAATAACAGTCCTCTGAAATTCTATCTGTTAGCAAAAAGAAAAAAAACTTGTATTTATTTAACTGACAGCCAAACCTGAAAGACTGAAGTACTTTTCCTAATTTGTATGTCAAATGGTTTTCTTACTCTGAAGCACTGTCAAGGCTATCCCTTCTGTAACACCATTTACTGTATTACTCAGAGCTTGTTTCTGTGACATGATTTAAACATCTCAAAACAGGAAAAATACAAATATGATCTATAGTACATGCATATCTCCATGTATCTTCTCAAAAGAGAATTTGAGAAGGTACATCTCATTTAGTCTGTCACGCCCCACACTCTTCCTCGCAAATGGCGTTGCATTCCCAAAACCACTGTTTCACAACCTCATTCCTAATTGAACCCATCACATTCCCACATGCACTAGATTCCACACATTTTCACTCCCGAACCAATTATCCACCCACATCCCTTTCCTTTCTGTATTTAAACATCACTCACAGACCTACCCATGCTCCCTATTGAGAAGTTTCTACTAGTATTCTCTTGTGTGTTTCCTCAACCTTTTGACTGATCTGGTACCAAATCTTTGTTCCTGCCTTTTGACCATGCCTTTTGGATTTCTCTTGTTACTGGACTCATTACCTCCCTATTTGACTTAGCCCCTGGATTTTGCCTTTTGGATTGTCCCTGTGCTACTCTGTGTTCTGTGGGATTCATGGTTATGTATAAGGATTCTCCTACTCTACCAATAGACTCCCTGACACTGTCCTTTTTCAGTTAAAGATTTGCATGACTTTGGCACAATAAGCATTTTAATAATTTCTCTGTTTTATGATCACACAGCTGTTTTACTTAACAAAATGGACTGGAACTGGGAATTTTCCAGCTGATCTTTTGAAAGATCTGTGGCAGTCTTCAGTGGACTAATCTTGTCTTAGGCAGTTGCAACTGTATGTTTGTCTACAAAAGTGCTGCTTCCATAATAAGAAGATTGCACATACTAATCACAATAAATAAAAAAATCATGCTAAAACACCTAGCACAAATTACTCCACATTAAGCAAAGGCTTTCTAAAAAAGTCTGTGTTCTGGCTAGATTTAAAAACAGCCAGTATGGACAAATGTATCATTTATTTTGTGATCTGCCTTGTTCTGCCTCTTGTTCTTCCCCTCTGTGGCATTTACTTTTTGTCATTGTTTTAATTGTAGCTTCTAAATACTGTATTTTATTAAAACTGAAGGTTTTTTTTCTCACTTCTGAAATGTTAGTCAAGAAACATACTCCATAATAGCAAAGTTAAACAGCTGCTGTGACTTCCTCTTTTCATTCGATTGTTGGGTTACAAGGGTCCCACAATTCCACAAAAGAGCATGGCATAGTCCAATTTTCTGATTGTGCAGGGCATTCTAATGCTCATTTTCAGCAGTTCACAGTGCTTTTACAGTAAATGGTGCCACAGTTTGAAATGGAATACTATTGGAAATATCCTCTCAACCTTTTCGGAAGTTCAGTGAGTAAGTCACTGGAGCTAAATGTACTTAAGAGATTAGATATAATTTATTTCCAATCCACCATCCATTTTCTAACTGCATCATTTATTTCAGGATCCTGGCAAGCAATAGGCTTAAGTTGGGATGGGATGCTGGATGGGACACAAGTTCATCACAGGGCAAACACAGATAGAGGCATACACACATTCAATTCATGGTCATTTCTTTCAGAAGCTTATTAACCTACCAGTATGTATTTCTACCAATATGACTGTGGGAGGAAAGAGGAGCACCTGACAAAATTCCAGATAACCAAAACATGAGAATATACAAGCTCTACGCAAACAGCACCCTACGTCCAGAATGGAACTCAGGGTCCCAGTGCTGTGAGGCAGTAATGCTAACCATAACTGGTTCTGCTCACTTGTAAAACTTAACTGTAACATAAAACCCATTTGTACACTATGGCTATTCGCTTTTTGCCAAGAACGTTAATACAGTTGTAATGGGAGCCAGTCCTGACTCCCGTGTAGTGCCTATTTAGGACCCTATACAGACGATATAATCCGGAAGAGACTGGAGAAGGACAATAGGGAAAACATGCAGAGGAATGGAGGGGAGGACAGACAGGGGGCGGTGCCAACGGTGATCCAGGTGCAAGGGGGAGTGCAGGCAAACAAGTCCAGTGGGAGTCCAAAAGGGAAAAAACAGGACCCAGTCCAAAGTCCAGGTAGCTGGGAGATCAAATAGAAGACAAACAGTTAAAAACAGGAACCGGGTCAGAACAGAAACTGGAACAGGGAAGTTAAAAACACGATGAGGAGGCCAGGCGCTCCGAGCCCTGGACCCAGATGGTCAGGACGCCGTGATGAAGCCTGTGCCGTCGGGTCTCTCCTGGACCTGCTGGTAGGTAGGCTTCTGGGCATCCATCTTCAAATACTGAGACCAGAGCTTAGGAGGCACATAACTTATATAGTGACAGATTAAACAGGAGACAGGTGCACGTAATAATGAAACTAATAATAAAATTGGGGAAGACGACTCCGACAACAGTAGCAATAGCATTGAGCATGTTTTGTTAAATATTATAGATTTACCATTCAAAGCAGACAAAGACAAAAAAAGCAGTTCTTCATGACTATGTACGGTTTAAAAACGCAATATAATTATTTATAGTACATTTTATTGCTGCAAAACGTGAATTGAATGTCCCGTTAGCCAGATGCTGCTTTTCAAGAGTGACATCATGTAATATAACAGGGTGGAAGAAAAAGAGGGGAAAGTACACTGCCCCACTTTAGCAACGTATTTCTCTTACTCTATGACAGGTACTGGAATTAGCCTTTCACATTTAATCTACAAATGTCTGATACTTCATCTTTAAATTAGAATGCTGCTTTTGGGTGATTTCGTTTAGCCACTGTAATACCCTTTGTTATAGAAGCAGATTTCCTAGGATGTGAGCTTTAGATCAATAACCTATTAGCAAGTAAAGGGGCCAGATGGGATGAACAGCCAAATCTCATTTGTAACCCCTCTTGTGCTGTTACTGTCTATGGTTTCTACAGCAGTAATCACTTTTGTTCTACTGGAATGACTGAAAGCTTTACATCCGTCAGGCAATGGATCAGACAGTTAACAGACAGTCAGTCAATGGATCTACCTCATTGGCTTACCTCATGAGTTTCAGTCAATACAGTAAGAGTGATACAATTACAGACACTTGATCTTATCAAATAATGTGACATCTTTGTTTGTTCTCCTAAAATGTCTTTGGGATTATGTCATTAAATACAGTATGGGTTAAAATTCTTAATGTTTTTACCTTAAAAACATACACCACAACAGTTAAGATTACATAAGAGCAGTTGCATCAGAGAGGATCCACTCCAACCCATCTAGCCCCTTTGGTAGTTAGTAATTAATTGAATTATAATTCTTATTAGAATTGGATCTTATTAGCGTTTCCTTGAGAGCAGTGAGGCTACCAGCCTTGATGACATGTCTAGGTAGCTTACAGCACCAACACCAGCAACCAGCCTAGTAGCAACTACAACTCCAGAGGTAAAGAAGGAACTTTAATGAAAAAGTTCAGAGAAATTTAGATGAACAGGATGAATAAGGGTGAAACAAATTCTGTTTACACGAGGTTTGTTTATACTTAGGTTTACTTATAAAGAAAACTTTGTCACTGTCATGAACTTATTTTCAAATGTAATTTAAAAAGGTGTTTTAATGTAAAAGGGTTAGGTTATGTGTTTGGAATTTTTCCTCAGATGAAGTAAGTGCCAGATCTGACAGCTCAAACAATAGTTTTCATGTTTTTTTTTAAATATAACCTTTTAGAAGGTTCAACCACTTGCTTTTAGAAAATGTAAAATAAAAGACAGTGTGGAGAGAGACCATTTATAATTTTATATAGTAAAGTTACTTAAAATCAATTCTGTAATAGTATTATTTAAAAATAGTAACATACAATCTTTTTCTTTTGCTGACTGAACCTAAAGAAAATGTGCACATAAAATGAAATAATAGCTTTTTTAACATAATTGGTATACAGTACTTTATTAGACCTCCACTCTGAAATAAAAGCACATTTTGATGTAATATGTAATTTCTGCTAGTAAATCATTCTCAGATTCACTTAATCGGACAAAATGACACATCCCTATTCACTGCACAGTGTAAAGTAAGAAAGATTGTTATCAGCGCCAAGCCAATAATCAAACACAGAGCATGGGTTTCCAGATCAAAGACTAAGAACCTAGACACCAGGCCAGTTGTCCTAAGTGCTGAAATTATCTTACAAAATTATGAAAAAAAAATTTTTTCAGGAAATAAAACTTTTGCTTTAAGATGCATGATGCTAATGGTTTTCTTGAAACACATTTTAACATCAAGAGCTTTGGATAGATTACTGTACTAAAGACTGCTTTTAAAAATAATAAAATTGATTTCAGGCAAAATTGATTTTACACTGTAGCAGGTTGGAATCACTGTAAAATTTATCAATGAAAAGTTCTACTGTCTGTAGAGGCACAAGAAACGAAAGATAAGAGTGAAATACAACAGACGTCGTATTGATCAAAGGTACAGTGGTCAAAGTGATGTAAATGACAATGATCCACTATACTGTACTGTACTTTTACAGTACATTCACACAAGAACAATTACTTCTATAAACAATTCATTCCACAATGCCACTTATTATAATAAAGAGTCTTGGCACTGCATTCTTCAGATTTGTGGCTGAGCATTTTAAGGGTACAAAACAGAACAATAAGTAAAGAGTGGTAATATAGGCTAAATTCTCCCACAGCAATTTCTTACCAGTTGAGTAAATTGAGAAATTGAGCAAATGACTTTGGGTGATATTTGAGGTCTATGTTCATCAAATGTGGTAAGTAATCAGAAACACTATCCATATCTACTTATTAATGAAAGTAAAATAGCAAAAAATGCAGATCAAGCGTCTGGGAAGTTGCATTTATTACACTACAAATGGCATCAAGTCAAAGTCTTGTGGTAGACAGTCCGATCTGTTTTATTGAAGTATTGCAAACCTTTGCTAATTAAGTGCACACATCCCTAAATGATACTGTGGACCTAATTCCTTCCTTATGTGTACAGTTAATACCCATAAAAGAGCATAAATAATACTAAATAAAACTAATTTATTAGCACAATAAAATTAACCAACATGCAATAGCAAAGGAAAATCTGAGCAAAAGGAATGTATTGAGTTTACATTAAGATAGCTGTACAATACTTTCCATCAACTATCCAGCATCAGGATAGCTCTTGTGCAGTTACAGTCCCCTGAGAACGCATATGATTTTGCCCATTATTATTAAAAAAAAGATCAAGTTCAGTCAAGCAAAATATCGTCATCTGTAATTAGGAGAACGTATTATAAGAACAAGGAATAAAACTCTTTATAAATCATGCATTTTCTGACCATATTCATACTGTAAATCCCTGAACTGCTAAGCTCTCATGTGACAGATCTTTTTCTGTCACATTAAATTCAACAAGTTTTTTTACATCCTGGAAAAAATATATACTGATTTTCTTTTTAATCTGATTTTCCTGTTTAAATCTCAGTCTCATTCACAATGGCTGTAGTACAGTCCAATACATACTCCCTCCACCCATCCTTATTCTAAAGAGGTTAATCCAACACAGGGTCATAGGGAGAGCTGTAGCCAAACCTGGCAAGCAGAGGATGCAAAGGCAGGATACACCCTGGACAAGATGCCAGTCTATCTCAGGATTCACACAAGTCTTTACATACAGTAGGTCAATTATCCTATAGGACTGCAACAGGAACCTGGAAACTGGAGCAACTGGAGTAAACCCAAGAAAACATGGGGAGAACATACAAACTCCATGCAGATAACACCCCAGGAACTAACCCCAGTGCCCCAGCACTGCAAAGCAGCAATACTTACTGTACCACTGCTCCACCATCCCACACATACTGTATCTGTTGCTTACTTAAATAAAAAAGACTTGCCTTTTCATCAATAGCAGCATTTGGGATGTTCTAGGAAGGCAATGTCATTGAAATAACTACCCATGCACAAACATTACCTGTGTAATAGAAATGAAATGTGTTATTATATAAGAATAATTGAAACTCTATCACATCACACCTGCAAATAATGTGATAAGCATAAAGAAGGCCGAGGACATAAGCATTTAATGTATGTCACTTACTGTATATCTACCTGTGCAGAGGTTGAATGAGAATATTTAGTTGGCCTTTATAAAAAATAAATCAAGACATACATTTTTGTAATTAGTGAACAAAACTAAACCATGTAATTTATCTAATATAAATTAAGAGAGATTAATAAAGATATGTTTGTCATGTGTGTTCCTGGGCACCCCATACAGGAGATGTACTCCTGCAGAATAAAGATTAAGCAGATTGTATTGACAGGCAGCAAACCGGCGTCGTGATTAGGGCTCTGTACTGAAGAACTGTAGTTTCAAACTCCAGGTGTACCACAGCTGTTGTATTTTTTTAAGTACTTCGCTCAGCTTGTTCTAGCAAAAATAAACTGCCACATAAATTGGTCTCTCAATTGTCATTGCAAATAAAAATTTGTTCTCAACTGACCTTCCTGGTAAAATGAAGAAACTCTTTAGACCTCTGGCCTGAGTGTAGGCCATTTCATTCTTATTTTTAATCAGTTTGACTCACTATTGCAGACTCTGGAAATGAGGACGAGGATTTCAAAATACTTTCCTTCAGAGATGTACATTTTGAGAAAAATGCCTACTTCTACCTCTCCTATTTCAAAAAACGGTATGTACGCTTAAAAAGATGCCAAAGGATTTGGGATGATATTTACTGTGGTCATTTTTTTCTTGCTTATTGTTAAAAAACATGACTTTTTTATAATTACATCCATATGTACAATTCCATAAATAATAGAATTACAATGTAAGTGGACGTGAGTACCAATAAGGCATCTTAAATAATGTTTTTTTAATCAAAGCTGTTTTATAAAAATATACTTTATCTTGACTCTATTTTTAATATTTCCGAATGCCTTGTTGCATTTAATAACCAACCACAGAATGAAGGAGATAACATCAGGAGAATATCTGGGAAGGAACTTGGCTCTTTGAGACATAAACATGTCTGGATTGTGAAGTACACGACCTGATAATTCCAGAGACAACACCTGTTCTGCCTGCCAGAGATCCCGTATTGATCTTATCTGTCAACTACGGATTCATGGAATTATGAATTATGCACTTATCAGCATTTGAGTGTGTGCCTTGTGATGGAGTAGTACCCTGTAGAGAATAACCTAATTTGTCAAGGATAGGGATGAGATTACATCCCTCAGGTTTCCCTGAAGGACTATGGCTTGTTTCGAAGCAGCTTTTTGATAATACATGGACATAATAATAGATTTATTTTTGAGTGCTGATTAGGAAAAAAAACATGGTGTAAATCTTGAAATTGTTTTTAAACACAATTAAAGCAATCTTATAAAGTCTGAACATGAATACTGTTTAATCAATGCACTTTATTTTAAACATGTATAGTATAATATAAATATATATGCTATTGGGTCCAATCTACATTTGTTGTGTTTTCAAGGCTTCTCAGCATATAATCATCTAGCAGATACAGTACATACTGTAACATATAATAAGAAAAGCTTTATGTTAAATGTAACAGCATGTATACTGTACCTCTTCTGATTACAGGTCATACTGTACCTTTGTAGCACATGCTGTGCATTTATTCACAATCAACCATTTCTTTTAATATGTGCTTACCCCTCTATCTGCACAGTGTGTTTTACTCCCATGATTCCCTGAAAATAACAGTCTGAGTCTGGGTCATGTCAATAGTCATCTGCAACCAGGATTTTCCAAGCAGTACTGCACCCATGCTTAAGCAGTGCACTGTCGATGCTAGGCTGGGATGAGCCAACCTTTTGGAGATATCTGCCAAATGGAAACTCCTGTGATTTGCCAGATGTCTGGGGGCTTGCAGTGACATCAGTGAGACATGCAGTTTCTGCAACTGATGCTAGCTCTCCAGTGAAGTACTGTTGAGGTGACAGACAGGCAGGCATGTGGGAGCAGCACATTCATGTGCAATATCTTTTTCTCCCCCAACTGAGTGCAGGAGGCATTACCAGAGGTAGGAGTCTAAAATCAAATGATGATTCCATAGTGTGTAGGTATATGATGAAAAAAAACAAAGAAAGCTTTCAGCTAAAAAGCAATTGTTTTGCTATCTTAGGCTTCCACAGGGTATACTCCATTGATACCCTGTACTGTATATTGTCATGGTTAAATGCATTTTCACTGACAAACAGCTTTTCACTCTCTGCAAACTTTTCTGCTGAATGATATAGACTATATCCATGACTATTTAGGGCAAAGGAGCATAACAGGATGTCAGAGCACTTCTTGGTTGTCATGCTGCATCTAAGAGAGCTGGAGGCAGAAGAATTTTATTACCGATATATCAAATAGTCGAGAGATTATTACAAAAAAAGGTATGAAAAATACACTCCTGGAAGCAACAGTGTGGCTTTTGTAATACAATGCATAGATTTATTCATTTTGAATATGCACTAGTACTGTAACTCAGAAATTTGGGCATGCTCAATAAGCAAAACTGGGGTTGCCCACACCTGAAGTTTTTCTAGGCTTCTTTCTTTCCTTATCTGATAAAGTACAGGGGCAGATGGAAATGATCATCATCCATTCATTATCTGCCACTTTTCCCTAATGTAAAGGCCAATTACTTCCTTGATGGGGTTGCTAGGGCACTGGAGGGCTTACACACAATTAGAAAATTAACCACCATGTCTCTGGGAGATGGGAGGATATCCAAAGAAAATCCATCGGGACAATAGGAAGAATATGCCAATGCAACACAGAAGGTGGCCCAGGCTGGATTCAAACCCAAGAATTAAGATCTGTGAGGTAACAGTGCTAGCCATCACACTACTGTGCTACCTAGAATTATAATCAGTCATTTCTTAATTAGTTAATTGATGTCATTAAGAACTTAATGACATAAGTAACCCTGAAAAAAAGGCATGTGAAAAGTGGAAAGCTATTACAGGACTCACAAAATTCACCTTATACAGTCATTTTGTATGCTAAAGTATAAAACACTATGAACAGACTCAAACAGATTTGTTATTATTAATCCAACACACTACTTCAAAAGTTATTTTTTGACTGGATGTTATTTTTCAGCTACACTGGTAAATCATTTCACTTTACAGGAAAAGTAAGTGTGCACACATTTTCCTACTAAAGTTTAAAAGGAACTCCTTTAAATGCCCACTTTAATCTCTCTCAAAAATATTTTTATTCCCATTTTGATGTTTCTATGTGGTTCTCAGACAATAAGAATATTGCGCAATGATTTGAGCTGATCGCTTGAGCAATGAAGTCATTAGGCACAAATGTTAAACTAGAATGTATAATTTTATTTAAAAAAATAAAGAGACAATAAATAATGTTGCTTTATTTATTTTGTATAGTGCATTGTCAACTGTAATTAAATTTCATGGAATAACACTAAATATTTGGCTAAAAACAATACACAACTGCAGAGTTTTCTGTGCATACCCTTATATTACATTTTTATATGTTAAGTTCAGAAGTTCTTGAAATTAAATTAAGTATATTTACTTTCCTTTTGCAAGTGCAATTACGAGGCTCACACACCTAGAATTGCAATACAGGTAGCATTAAGGTACAAAAACAAAGAATTAGGTGAATATACTTCAAATGAACATATCCACAAAACGATAATACTTAAGGTTTAATGGTCTCATCTGAACATTCTTCATTCATTATTACACCCTTTCTAACTACATTTAGAAATAAATACAGGGAATGTAAGTAACAAGTAAATATGAAGCTCTGTTGAATGCATGTATTATTTCCTAAAGTTATAGGGTGAAAGAAGAAAAGTTACAATTTTAGTTCAGGAATTGAAAAGTTTTGCATAGAAAAATTGTTAAAGAAACACTGTTTTGCATCAAAACCATAAAAATTCCTTTTTATACATATTATAATATCCTTAAGTGTAAAGTGCTGAAAACAACAGTATACTCTAAGGCAGGCTGCAGAACAGAGGGTCTATGCTAGATATTGCTCTTTACATAAGAAAGGATACTTAAAGGACAGCACACAGTTGTTATTGAATTGTTTCTATCACATATATTTTTTAAACCACCTGCCTTAGAAAACAGACAAGTTAGCCATGTCAAAATATAGTAATACGTTTCTTCACACAGAGCTTCCTAAAACTGGGTTAATAACATAGGGAAACAGGAGACATTTGGTAGGTGTGTTCAAATCCTATTAATTCTGGCACACCATTCCCTGAGTCTGCATCACTACAAATAAACTTTCTCCTTCAGGCAGGATGTAAATGATTCCAAACACAAGGGTTTCCCAGTTTTCAGAACCAGCACACTTTTCCTTCTCTTGAAACAAAATTCTATGGAGACTCATAAGAGCAATATTCAGCTTCTGTCCTCTCATGATTTTGCCTCTGTGGATTACAAAGACTCTCTCTTTAAAACTTCTGATGGGTTTCTGTTGTTTAAGACCAGAACTTTTCATTTTTCCTGTAATAACAGCTCAAGTAATTAGTCAGTCCTACTACTAGATTGACACCACTTTGACAAAATGAAGCATTCCTTGATGGTCTGTACAGATTTGATTGTCACAATTCACTTTCATGCTCCATTATTTCAATTTCCTGATTCTTCTCTGTTGACTCATTATGCTTCTCGCCTGGCATTTCTTGGGGGTTCTCTGTATCCTCTGGAGAGCGTTCACTGGGGTCACAGTAAGCAGACAGTTCATGCACAACCTCCTTGTCCAGTTCATCATCACATTCTTTCAAACCTGTTTCTAACTGATTGTTTGCAGAGGATTCTGCTTTTTCTGGTACTTCTGCTATACGAGCTATTTCTTCTGGTTCATATTCGTCAACTTCCTCAGAAACTGAGTAGATCTTACCCGCATTCTGCCCAGGGTTGGTTACTTTTTGACGCCTATGGAAAAGTGCAAAATTTGAAATGTCTTTTGGGAAATCCTTCCTTTGACCCTTTTCCCGTGATGATTCAGAGACCAAAATTGCAGACCCATTTATCAGGCCATTGTAGGTTTCAGAAGCTTTGGAGCCTGAGCTTTGCTGAAGCAGAGTAGTTACATTATAAAGGTTAAGTTTGCTCTTTGGCTGAGCATCACTCACTGCAGGGGAATATTTAAATTGCTCCTCAGAGTGTGCTAGGTTAGAGGCCCCTATGTTCAGTTTACTTCCAGGCATTGAGCTCTTGTTCCCCTTCATTAACCCAAGAACCTCATAGCGGAAACTTGATATATCTTGTTTCAACTCCTAAACCCACAAAAAAAAAAGAAATATAATTAAAGCATCAAAAATATATATTTCATATAACATTTCAAATGTATTAATAATTGAGTTTGCTTCTTAAAGAACAAAGCAAAATAAACTACCCGTAAGGCTATGCTGGTAAATATTCATGTCATCAAATTATTCATTTACATAACTTTCACTATTCTTCATAAACTTTTTTTAGATATAGTCTGAAACAATCAATTCTTGTTTAATCCAGATGAGGCATAAAATGCACTCTTGAGAAGAAACTTAAGTTTAAAGCTGTGGAAAACAGCTGAAGAAGAAAGGCAATTTTCTGTTTTTGAAATTCTTTTCTTGTAATTTGTCTTGTTATAATGCTCTCTTGCATTTTATTTGTAGCTGTCTACATATGGTCACCAGATGTCTCAGTTCTCCTGGGGTCATTCCAGTTCTTAACATCATGCTTGTGTCCCAGTAAGAAGAAAAAAAAATAGGAAATTGGGAAAGTATTAGTAAAATAGTGCAATTAGAATAATCTTGGATGTGGGGATGTTTGATTTTTGTTGTATTTTTTGCCCACCCCCAGGCTCCAACATCCATTTCTAAGGGTATCTCCAGGGAACCAAAAGTTATACAGGGGGCACAATCCATTCTGGTTGAAAGCAAAGAGACAACCACACTTAATTGGAAACCACACATGTTAATGTTTTGATTGGAAATATGGTAAGTATATTTGAATCTATTTTTTTTTCCTTTCAAGCTAGTTAAATCTTTAATAAAAACTATCAATTTTGAGAGTTTATACAGAATAAAATTATTTTTATTCATTTCTTAAAACTAAAATTCTAACTGGTCTCCTTTATACTGTACATAATAACAGAAGAGTACAACTGAGTCATATGACAAAGCTGTTGTGGTAGCAAAAGATGACTTCAGACATTGACTTTTGTTGCTTGGTCTCAAGCAAAACCTCTCATCAGTCAACATTAATTTGTGATGAGAAACAAAATAACAAAATGACATTCAAAAGATCTGCAATGCAATGACAATACTGTACATAAAGCTTACTGCAGCAGATGCAGTGGAAAATGTCAAGAAGAAACTGAAAGGACTAAGACAATTGATTACCTTTATTTTTTCAAGATTTGCTAACATTTAAACAAAAATCATAATGGAAAGACAGTGATATGAAGCGATTATGAAGTATATAGAAGAAAAAAAAAGTTCATGGTCTGAAAGGAACCGGTGGATTCCATCCATACTGCAATGGGGAATGGGATACCTAACATTCCACAAGGAAAGTACTACAGTATCTCTTCATTGCCGAGCATACTCTGTCTACTGTGAAAGCATCTTCCTAAAAATCTTTCGAAAACAAAGTCCTGTTTCTCCCTTGCAGATGTTGAGGTCTCATGCCTAAAGTAGAACAACATATTAATCCACATTTAGTCCATCTTGAGGTGCCACCTGGCTTCAAATCATTTTCAAAACTCTATGTATATCTTTCTTATGGCACAAAAGAATTAGGGCTAGGGCCAGTAATAGGCATCCTCAAAAATACATGCGCATATACTGTAGTTAGGCAGAGGAATACAACAGCTGTTGTGATATGTGCCCACACTGACTTGCATTTGGAGTTCATGACAGCAGCACCAGTGCGAGTGCTGTAAAAGCAAGGGGGCACTGCAGGTTTTGAATTGAAGTTGTCTGTATAAAAAAAAGACGTGAAGACTTTTTGTTTGTTTGGGTGTAACTATTTATTTTTACTTTGTAACACAGTCTAGATGCATTTAGAGGTCTATACAGTATGTTTGTTCAGATTAAAGAGGCAAGATGAGCACCATAGGGCATTAGCCAGTTTGAGTATTACTGTGAAAAATGATTGATGAGTGATTGCGAGATATTGTTACTTCAAATGTTTTTCATTTTTAGAGGGTTAAAAAAGCCCTTCAGTCCCTTTAGTGATTTTTGGTACACATAGATGAAACTAAACACATGAATATGCCAGTGTTTTTACACTTCATCCTTCCATTGTGTGTCCTGGGTGGAAAAGAGAACTACAGGGGCTCCAGAATTGCTGGAACTGTCCCTGTCAGTCTCATTGACTTACATCAGCTCACACCTTATTTTCTTACAGAAGAATCTCATCATAAAATGCTAGCAGCTTAGTCCAGAAATTTGCAACAGGGGATGCTGTCAAAACATTATTTACAAGTTTTTAATACATATGTCGGCGCTACAAAAGTACCTGAAAAAATGTTTTTTTGAACATGAGATGTCACATCCTGGGAAATCTGGATAAAACAAATTCTCCTCCGATGAAGGGGAAATAAGACAGCAACTCCCACAAAAACCAAGTCCATATCCACAAAGAATTCTTCATAAAAGCAGTATTTTTTTTTTATTTCACTGAATAAAATCACTGCAAGCTCAACTGATGCGTTTCGACCAACAGGTCTTCTTTAGAGCAAGAACAGAGAACAATAGAGAACAAAGGAACATATATCCATTAAAGGATCAAGAAGGTAATTATTTTTTTCAAGTGAGTATTATCACATGAGTTTCATATAATCACATCATTACTAAGTAGTAGCAGTTATTAACCTAAACACACTTTTACAGCAACAAGGAGCTCACAAGCTAATGATCAAAGATACTCAACTGATGCATTTTTAAGATTAACCCTTACCACCTATCATTAAGAATGAGAACAAAAGTCATAGTAAAAGAGCACAGTTTTAAGTCCAAATTGTTCAACACATGCAATGGAAATATCCTATAAGGTTTTCTTTGTAATAGATTTACTGAGTGTGGAGAAATCCCATGCCTCACATAAACATAGTGCATAGATTTATATTTAACTTTGTAGCTTTATATTCAGCTATGCACAGTTTTCAATCTCTCTGTCTGGTCCAATATCTTATCCAGAGGTGAACATCAAATTAAAAACTAGTAGTGTTGGTTAAAGAAACCTTTTTTTTTAATTTTTACTTTTTCTAACTGACCTAAAACATTTTGTGCAGCTGAAACCAATCAATAACCTTCCAACAACATTTGTGAATTTTAAATGTTTTGTGTTCACTCTGACAATAGCTTAAATGATCTGATTCCAGAATACATGTGTCACCTGTGTCTGAGAAGTTACGCTGGATTTGTATGTTTGTGATTGTCCAGCTATGCTGCAACCTCAGTCTGAAACTCTGCCAGTTTCATTAAAAGAGACCCCTTACTCTTTGTGTACAGTTTTGGGCACCATACAGTATAACAAAAACAACATCACTGCTCTGCAGTTTGTTCAAAGATAAGTGAGTAGTTTAATTTCTAGCATTGGGTGCATAACAAAAAGGAACTGATTCTCTTAGTCTGGTTTGCCTTGGACACAGAATCCTAAAACACTAATTCAGGACAGCCAGTGAAAAAAGTAACAGTGGACACAAAGTGGAAATTGAGAGGATAGGCACTCAACATTGTAATTTGTAGGTACTTTGCTTAAAAGTTTTCTATTCTATAATTTTGTAATTACACAGTCTTTTTGTTAACTGAATAATGGAAAGTTAAAGTACTGAGCCCTGTAACCTATGAGGATTAAATTGCTCCTTCATATTCTATTTCTATTTTTTCTATAATAAATTATTTCATGCTTTTACACCTATACAGTACTTCCCTGTATTAAATAACTGTGTTACACTGAATAGAATGAGTGGAAGATGAAATGTATTGCTTCAATGCATTGGTAATGTGCAAATTCACAAGAAACAATCACAAAGCACAATGTTAAACATTAAAATATATAACACTGCCAACAAATACTTCAACATCCATCAAAAATCTGCTGCTTCTAGTATAACAGATTTACCTTGAAATTTTCTTCAGTGAGTCCTTCCTCTGTCTTTGCATCTCTGATCATAGCTGCAACATATCTTTTGACAAGATTTCTGAGCACCTCCTACAATATATAAAATAACCTCACATTAAAATTCCCACAATGCACATGAATATGAAATCCAGGAGCACAAAAACAGGATATTGTTAATCTTCTATTAATCAACAAAAATTTAACTATTTGAACTTTACTTTAAATATAATTTTGAATCAAAATAATTTATATGAATCATTTTATTTTTTAGTTTCCTTCAGTGGAACTTCACAGAAAACTCCACCTCAATAAACTACAATCTGCTTCCTTTGTAAACCATAATTACAAGACTGAAATCAGTATCAGAATTGCTACAGCTGTTTAAAATCAATTGTAAATTGCTCCTTAATGTACACGTTGAATGTAGCTTCAAGGGATACATCATATAAAATATAAAATACTGTAGATTAATGACTGAAATTACAATTCCAAGAATAATTGTGGACATTTTTAACACTACAGTACATGAGGACAGGACTAAGGTATTATATTACCTGGTACTGGTGATTGATTCTCAGATTTTCAGCTGCACGTCTCTGTTAAAAAAAGAATTAAATCACACAATGTTCACTTTTAATTACTGCAGACATAACCTTTTTCACAGTTCAAAACATTTGGTCTGTGCTGCAACAGTTTGCTAAACCAGACTTTGTAAATTGTTTTCAGCTTACAGCATTTATGGAGTGTTCTCAATAATTAATCTGAGAAACCAATTAAAAAACCTCAGGTGGAATAAACCCCCAACCCTGAATTACGAGAAAGTGTCATATTTGTATTATAAACAAAACTTAACAGTACTGTATATTTCTTAAACATTTTAATGTATAAAATTAATAAGACACTCATTACTGTTTATATTTTTATCAGTTCAATGGAAATAAATATGGAAAATATTATCATATTTATTTACTATATGCTAATAGAATTACTGTATATATTAAGTATGTTTTATTTAACATAAGTATATACCATATGTAATCTTTAAGTAACAACTTTGCATTGATTAGCATTTTTAGTGAACACATTTGGTTTTAAACCTACGCCTAGTGATCCGAGACTTTCTGGTCTTTTAGCTCTTGCGTTTTTGCAGATGTGTCTCTTAATCCATTTAATCAGGTACCAAACTGACTTAGGGCTGGGGATGATATTGAAAGGAGCAGGCAGAGTCCCCCCTTCTTCAAAGTAGCTCATCCAAAGCTTTGTTCTTGCAAATTTCCATTCTATGTCAGCATGATCCTAGAAAAACAATAAAAGAAAAAACAGATGGACTGACAGACACGTTACAAGACTGAAAAGCAGCAAAACAGCTAATAGCTACATGAAGCAGCTGTCCCAGTGCAGGTATCTGGTTCTGGTTCAGGGGAGGTTTAATGAACAGATTTTATAGCTACAGTAAGTAATCCCAAATCTAAAAAAAAATATTGAAGAATTGAATTGTATGCGATCAAACTGTTTAATTGCTTCAATCAGGAGATTGAGAGGAATAAAAAACCTGAATGTCCTTCAGTCCTGAGGAACAGAAGTACAGGTATCTGAATAAACAATCTTTAATTGTTCTCCCCATCATTAGGAAGACGTGATTAGTGTGTCCCCTGGACCAAAGGTGAACAGCCCTATGCCATCAGTAATGGTTTATCAGTGTATCTGTTGGAAAGGCCAGCTAACTATACAGTACAGCCATCTTGATTTCATTTGGCCACAAATGAAATGGTGTTGTTCAACAGCAAAGCTGGAGTTCATTAATTACCAGTAGCTTATTTAAGACAGAAAGAGTAACAGATAGTCTAAACTCAAACAAATAATATATCTTTTCTATGATCTAGCTCTGAAATGAATGACCATGGACAATTCAGCAAAAAGCGTTGATTGTATGTGATACTGTAAGTACTATTCTGCCCCTGTCTAATGAGCCCTGTGACGTATGGACTTGAAACTCACAGCAATAAGTTGGTAAGAGTTGTTCATCATGGCTATAAGCATGTTGAGTAAGACCACCAGAGAGATCACGTTATAAGTTCCAAACATCGTAGCTCCCACAAACTCCGTGAACTCGTGTTGAGCGTTGACATTTGTCACATAAAGGCTAATCAATCCGAATATGGACCAGAACAAAGATTGCAAGGTCTCAAACAGCCTGAAGAGAGAGATTTGGCAAAATATTAATATTGTAATTTATCAATTCAATGCGCACTTTATCTTTACCTACTGAAATTGGTACTTTCAGTCTCTCTTTTCATGATGCAAATACATCTACAGTATATAAAGAAACATTATTATTATGCTTTAGCATTTCACTTTTTTACACAAAACACATTCTATTAATTGAAGTTAAACTAAAAGGAATTAAATTACAATGACATCCAAGTAGAACTTTTTTTATGACAATAGTCCAAATGCTGAAATTGCTTGGTGGCCTACAGTACTTACGTCGAAAATGCATTGTTCTGCTTTTCGCACCGGATTCCTTTGCAATAATTGTTCTCCTTCGAAGGTTCTGTCTCGTAATAAAAGTATAACTGGTTTAACCCATTGGCAAAGGCTAACAATACCAGGCAGTATATAAAAAGGAACTTCAGAATGTCCAGCAGCATTCTCCCGAGGGAGATCTGCAGAGGTCCAAGATGTGAGTTTGCAGTGAACAGTGAGATCAGTCGCAGTGAGCTGAAGATGTTCGCTATAGCAAAGACTGCCTCAGCCACGAGGGTAGGATGCCACATTTCCCACTGTTGCCGAGACTTACAGTCACTGTACTGGGGAGAGCAATACAGGAGAACAGTCAAACTTAAGAACTTCAAAATCAAATCTCCACATTCAGAACTTCGAGGATCCCTACAGTAAATAATAAATGTTTGTATGGTAGTGTTATTATGTAGAATGTCAAAATATAATGCTTAATATTATTATTTAATTCCATTTACATACATGTTTAACTGACACTATGCTTTGGCAGTTAAAGTTGTGCTTGTCACTAAGCAAAGGTTTCTGATACTAAGGTATTTAGCGGTCCCATCAGTTTGGATCAAAAAGATTAAGTCAGCAAAGTCAAAACTGACTTTGTTATTTGTTATTTACATTAAAGCAATGTGTGTTTGTACAAATTAGATTAATATGAATAATACATACGATATCTACAGTATGTCTGATTTTGGGGGTATTTCATGCATGCATTTGATAAATGTACAACAAGAAAATATTTTGTGTTTATCCCAGTTTTTCAAGTGAAAATAAGTTTTTGGGCATGTTCACTTTAAATCAGCTTTAAATATAGTAAATCATAGAGTGGAAAAGTGGAAAAGAAGAAAATCAATGAAGGATAAGATCAGAAATGAAGAAATCCGTAGACGATGTAGGGTGGTGGATGTGGCTGAGAAGATGCGAGAGGCGAGGTTACGGTGGTATGGACATATCATGAGGAGGGACGTTGAGGAAGTAACAAAAGAAGGTAATGGAATTTGAGGTGGAAGGTAACAGAGGAAGAGGCAGGCCTAGAAAGAGATATATAGATTGTGTGAGAAAAGATATGGAGGTACTGTATGTGAAGTGAGTGAGGAAGATGTGCTCAACAGAGACAAGTGGAGAAGAGCAACCAAAGCAGCTGACCCCAGGACAGTCTGGGACTAAGGCTGTGAAAAAGAAGAAGAAGAAGAAGAAGAAGATAGAGTGGAAAAGTCAGTATTTGTTTGCATATTCCTTTGAGGCCATATTTACATGAATCTGCAAGCGACTGAAATGACAAAGGGAAAATGTGCATTCTTTACATTAAGTTAATATCTTAGAGACCTCATTACCTTCACATATGCCACAATTTTAAGAGAGATTGTTGCCAGGTACAAAGAGTTCATTACAAAGTCCATGAGGTTCCACCAATCATGAATGTAATCTTGAAGACCTCCATCCCACATCTGTTTTATTTCTGTCCATATAAATCCTACCAAGGGAAGGAAAGAGCTCATCAGAAATTGCAAGATACTGTTCTGTTTTGTTCTGTGGATGGAAAGTTATTGCCAACCAAATGATTGTATGCACAATCAGTCCATTCCTTAGCTTTTCAGACTCACGCTGAGAAGAAATCACAAGACCAAAACTGTTCAGTGTCTGATTTATGTGTTTGGTAAGTACTTAGAACATTTAACCCTCAACTACTGTTACAAAAAAAAAATCTGATACTTGTATCTAATGAAGTACAATGTGTGATAACAAAAATAGAACTGAGATATTTAAACATTTATGTTTTCAATGTTATAAACTTATTTCAGCCGGTTAAGGAAACAGAGGTTTTGAAGAGGTGATACCACAATGTTTTGACAAAGTATTCGCTTTTGATTGGTCAGTTTCTTTCCGGTCATGTGTCTGACAGAGACTTTTTTAGCAAAGAAAATATTTTACAATGTGATATTGTGGAGCTAGTTTGGACACAGTGATGTCATCGCCCTCCCTGAGCATAGCAGGGACCTCAGCTGCTTGGACTGAGGGAGGTCTCCTTTAGCTCATGCGGCTGGTTCCCTGTTATGTTATGCCGGAGAACCAGGTTCGCGCATCAGGTGTTGCGGGGTGGAGCGGCAGAAGGCCCGAAGATGGTCACACGTTCACTTCTAAATGATCCAAAGGTGTGGTTTTTGGAGTATGTTTTCAGAACGATATAAGGGCCAAACAGAACCAAAGCAAAATCCACAGAACAGTATGTTGATTGATTTTCAATTCTAATTTTCTTTTCTACTACCAACATTTCACATACTGTAATATTGTAATTTATTCTGTTTATTTTACTTGCAGGGTTTAAATTAACTGAAGATTTGACCTCTTGCCAACCTGATTTAATATTGCTGTTCAATAGAGTGTAAGAAATAGTGTAATTTAGGTGTCATGAGCGTCTGCTTTGAATTCTTAATGGAAAACGGGTGGCTAAATTGCCACTTGTGCAACTACATTATTTTTCATAGGTATTGCAGATTTGTATTCATGTTCGAATTATGCTGATTTTGTGAAAAAGCTTCTGTGATGTTTTGTACAAATCATGTAAAATTATCTTAAGCAAGTATAAATCGCTAAATACTGTACCTAAAACCCAAGGCAGAATCATCCACTCCACAGTAGTTGGTGCGGGCCCCTGTCTGTTTGGCTCTGTCTTTACAACGTGTTGCGATGCCAGGAGCAGCAAGAAAAGGAAAGTTAAGTACGAAGCCGTGTGACATATAAACTTTATGAATGGCTTCCGAATGAAAAGTCCATATCGGCTTTTGGGGGCAATCAGGTAGAAAATGGAGAAGACTGGAAACATCAGTCCAATGAAAACGCAGGTCAGGAACTTTCCTGCCCAGTGGCGTCTTCTCCACCCAGGGAACTCATCATACCAGCGAGAGGCGAGAAGTTGCTGGCAGTTTGGCTGTGCCACGAACTGGAAAGACAAAGAGAGAAAATACCATTTTAAAACGGGAATCATAGTGCCAAGAGACACCTGCAGACCGGTGGCGCTGTGGCTAAGGATCTAAGCCTGTTGCTGGAAGGTTGCCCGTTCAAATCCTGTGGCTGGCAGAGGAATCCTACTCTGTTGGACCCCTGAGCAAGGCCCTTAACCCCAACTGCTCCAGGGGTGCTGCACAATGGCTGACCCTGTGCTCTGACCCCAAGCTTCTCTCTGTGTCTGTGTCTCATGGAGAGCAAGCTGGGGTACGTGAAAATATGAATTCGTAATGCAAGAAATTGTATATGGATAATAAAGTGATCTTACCCAGTGGGCAGTGATTCGTCGAATATACATATATATTCACGGCGAAAATACGGCTTTACGTATATATACGTCGCCGCGATGTATACTGTAATCAACGTTGAATTGCAACCGTAAAATTGACAACATTAATAAACGCATATACGGTATAACGTCGAAAACACATCTAACACAGTGCCTGAGGCTTTTTACTGTATATATCGTGTGTGCCGCAACTAGGAGTATACGGTACTCTGCACAGTGTACGAAGTAAATTATTTTCGCAGTAATTAATTTATTTACACATGTATAAAAAATATAGTAATAAGTATAATAAATTAATTAAATACTGCGAAAATAATTTACTTTGTACACTGTGCAGAGTGCCGTATAAAATTAAAATTACACATCAGCACATAGCAGGGGGCACATAGCCGCGATGTATTATCAATGTTAAATTTCAACCATAATATCGACAACATTAATAAACGCATACGTTGAGAACATATCTAACCCAGCATATTTTCTGGTTATATACCACAATGCATTGCTAGTATTCGTTGGTCACAATTTTGGACACGTTTTTCAAATGTAGAAGATTGAAGTATTAATCCGCAAATATCTCAGCAATCCTCTTTTGACGAGTAAGTATAAATAGTAATAATACTATCTGAATACATACATATCTTTCTTAATATTATTTTGATTAAAATGGTACGTGAATAAGCAAAAAATGGCACATAAAAATAGTGTGAATGGGGAAGATGACACAAAATCGTTTTGCCGTTTCCCTAATTATTCTTATTCTATGTTGTACTTTCAAACTTTGGGTACTCTTTAATTAGGACAGACTTTATTGCTCAACTGCTATGATCCAAGCCAAATTTTATACATTTATTTCAGCTTTGAGCTTAGTAAACCTTTCATTTTTTAGATTAATCTAAAGAAGATATTAATCATCATTTATTTGGGAAGTAATATTATATAATTTTCTCCTAGCTGCAGTGCTGAAGTCCCACCCTACATCAACAGAAAAAGAAATAAAGGAGCACGCAATGCGTTACTTGAAGAATGCATATGCAAGGCAGGGGGCCAGGAGATCTGGACACTGAAAATAATAGGTTTCTTGTTCTAACTGTTAGGACAATTAGACAGGGTTTGCAAATAGGGGACAAAAATTGTCTTAACTTCCATTGTAATATTTTATTTATTATTATTTTTCTTGGAAATATAGAAGTTGTACATTTTAAAATTTATATTTGAATCAAAATGTGGTTTTGAGTTAGTGTGTTAATGTACTTAGTTTGTGTTTGTCATTACTATACTGTATATTGCCATGTTACCAGAATTTGTAGCTGAAGTTTAAGACTAGTTGTGTTTTTTATGATTATTGCCCGTATGTTGATCGTTGAATGATTGTATACAATGTATAATTTGAAATACATATTTTTCAGGTGTGAATGTATATTTTCAGAATAAATTTCTAAACTAAATCAAGTAAATTGATTTACTAGCTTCTACACCTGTAAAACCTATCTTTGATGTATAATAGACCTCTAAAGTTATCCGTATAATAGACCTCTAACCATATACGTATAATAGACCTCTAAAGTTATCCGTATAATAGACCTCTACCCATATACATATAATAGACCTCTAAAGTTATAATAATAATAATAATAATAAACTTTATTTTATATAGCGGCTTTAAAGGTGGCTTCTCAAAGCGCTCTGGATTTGAAGGAGTTTAGAGAAGGTGACTCTCTGATATCTTAGGGCAAAGAGTTCCAGAGCTTGGGGGCATAGCAGGAGAAGGCCCTGTCGCCCATACAATGTAGACGGGCTTGGGGGACAGTAAGGAGGGCAGAATTTGAAGAGCTGAGGTTACGAGGTGGGGAGTAGGGCGATAAAAGTTCATACAGGTATTGAGGTGCCAAGCCATGTAAAGCCTTATAGGTGAGCATGAGGATTTTAAAGTCTACGCGGAATTTGACCGGAAGCCAGAAATATGGTTGGAGTTATCTGGAACTCCAACCATAAATGTATAATAGTCCTCTAAATTTATCCGTATAATAGAACTCCAACCATTTATGTATAATGAACATCTAATCATAGACGTATAATTGACGTATAACAATAAACGTATATTAGAATTTCATTCTAGATGAATTACGGACCACATCTAAGGTATGCGTTTAATAGACGTATATTATACGTCTTTTACCCACTGGGTATCTTTTCATTTTGGAACTTCTTTTCCTTGAAATAGACTTCTTCAGCTTAATTTAAGTCTAGAGTAGCCCAAGAAAAGGTAGGCAAAATATCCTGCAAATCCTAGAACTACACACCTTACTTGGACATCCATTCAGGATCTGTAGTGGGGGGTATCCTTCAAAGAATAATGATTAATGAATAATCATTAAAAAGCAATGTAGTTTGAGGGTACCATTGTCTTAAGGAATTAAATTTGGTCTTTATTTCTAAACAGTTTACTGGTTATAGATGTATAATATATGATTTATAATCATACCTCATACTGTACATGACTCATACTGTACATGGCATAACATACAGCATACATACATTATATAAACCGACAAGAGGGAATAAGTCTTGACAAAACATTTTTACACTAGTTTATACAGGACTGTATATCTACAGTATAATAAAACATTTAACTGTTGAGGCTTGTGGCTGTATTCAGGGTTATGTTATGATACAATATTATATATCAGAGGGCTGTGATTTTCTATGAGTGGCATCTGAACTTAAAAATCCACCTTAAACAATAAGTTCAATTAATTAAAGTTAAGAACTTTATCTGGAAGCTGGAAGCCATTTGGTCCATCTAGCCCATTTAAGAGTCAGCACTTAATTAATCCAATGCAGCTCTTCATGTCAAAAGAGCCAGGATAAAAGCTTCAACAGCATGGCTAGGTAGAGTGTTCCATGCCCCGACATCACTTTGTGTAATGTAAACAAGTGCCTCCTGTTCTCAGCTGTTAACACACTTCCATGAAGTTCGCACTTGTGTCCTGTGGTTCCTGTTTCAGTGTTGATTCTCAAGAAGCCCACTGGGGTACCTTTGTTAGGATTTTGCATGCTTGGATCGGGTTTCCTTGTAGTCTTGTCTGATTAGAGATGATAAGCAATGACAGAAAACCAGAGAACTCCTACATTCCTCAAGGACTGGAGTTGCCCATTCCTGAATAATAAACTCAGTATTTCCAAGAGGCAGCTTAATAATATCACCTGCCTTCTCCCATTAGAGCTTGTCGCTTGTTGCTCTGTCGTAGCTTTGTGCTTCGATTGTTATTTCTTATATTGAAAACCTATTGCAGCAGTAATGGTCTTGATTTCTCAGTGCTGGCAGAAATGGAGTGTGGTATGACAGCAAATTAGTGTCAAATAAGTCTTTGTAACACACTGCTGAACCATTATCCAAAGACACATGTGGAACTGATAGATATCTACAAAGCAATCAAAGAAAAAAGCCAGTACTCCCATATAGAAATGTACTGTATATATTCTTGGAGTGTATTCAGGCTGGATTGTTTCTCTGCGTCTCTTTCATGTGTGATAGAATTCCAAATCTTATTTCATCCCTTTCAGTCTCGAATAATCTTCTCAGAAGCCTTTTCTTTTCTTAATTTCTAACCAGCATAATGCTGAGGAGCACACAACAAAATATGAAAGAAGCGGAAAACCAGAAAAAAACAGGAGCAGGCAGATTATAGAAAGTAACCCTTCAACCTACATGTTCGTTGTATAAAAATCCTTTTCCATAATGAATCTCAAGACAATGACTGTGGCATCTTGTCAGGTCCATCTGTTGTGCATATGCAAGTATGATAACAGAAGTCAATCTAGCCTAACTATATTATGAATCAATATATTCTATTTATATTCTAATAGCTTGAAAGGAGATGAGGTCTTTGTGCACTTCAAGAATGTGATGGAAAAGGTGGCTATTCAAATGTGCTCAATTGTTTCAGTTGATAAAATCACAATTATTATTTCTTAAATGCAACCTTCCTGTACAAAATATGTACAATTATGAAATCCACAACTAGATGAGACTCAGGAAAAAGCAATGTTTCAGCTCATGTTATGTTGATTAACCCAACATAAATAAAAATAGTAATACTATTTATACCGTATATACAGTATGTATGTGCACAGATACAGTACATATATATTTAAACAACATTATGTGTGACTTAATATATTTAATTAATAGATTAAATGTCTCTTGTCTACTGTGGTGTTTATCTCTGTGGATGTCAGTCCATGAATACAAAAGTATAGGTGTGATTTTGCTCTGTATTCACCCCCTGTTGTTTATGCATGAAGGTCTGTTTTCAAGATATACAGTACCTCATACAGTATATAAAGTCTTTCTACCCAACCTTGGTCATTGTTTGTTTGTCTTTTATCACTGAGACGTCTGTCATTTGTGTTTGTGTACTACTGATGAAAACTTAGCTAGTACTTAATTTCTTTTTTTTCTGCTGTGCATTTCTCTTCCAATCAAGTCAGACAATTCTTTATTAAACATTCTATTATTCTCTAGTTTTGAATGTTACATCTAAATTTTAAAGCGATTCATTATTGTGCCTCACATTACACACCTTGCATATTCCAAACTGTCTACTTTTTAACAACGCCCTCTTAGGTTTTAAATCTTGGAATGCTGTTCTCCCTATGAAGTATTCCCCACAAAAATAAAAGTGATACACCTTTCATGTATAATCACGACCTTTCGGTTTTCTGCCAACTGCTCGATTATACTTCTTGTCAAGCACAATGTATAAAGGTATTTTACTTATTTTATGTTGGATAATTAGTGGCTGTTTGAGGGGTTGTCATTTTGGTCATTAACAGCTCACAATGTAACATTCTCCAATCTTTAATATTACAAATAGAAATATTCTACAGTACTAATGAATGTAAATGTTCCTGCAAAAAACTATACGATCAGTCCTGATAAGTGGTTTTTTAATAAAGCTTGCCATCTTAAGTGCCTCATTGCCTTCATCCAACACAGTATAGCTTATTACACCACTGCAGCAAGTACTGAACCTAAGTACTTCAGGTGAACTGTAATGCTTTCAAAGCTGTCAACAGTCTCTGACAGCTGCATAAAAGCAACTGCCAGGCACACAAAAGCAAACACATCCTTCATTCTCTTTTAAAGAAATTCATTATGAACTCATGCTCTCTACACTGATGCATAACACATAGAAAAGCACTGGTCAAAGATTCAAAGTCTTTCACCCAAATGTGAAATGTGAAAAGCAAGGGATTCACACAGTGACCAAAAAAATTATTAGAAGTGCCTACAGTAGGTAGCTTGTGAGAGGATGGCCTGATTCTACACAAAATGTAAGCACAAACTATACTGGTCTAAATCCATACAAGCCTACTAGTCAGAAGAGCGTGTGAGTTTCATCTAGCCTGAACACTAGGTACCAGGCACATAGATGGAAAGATATTTTAGTTACCATAGGTTTTTCTTTTGCCTTGCCTGTTCAGTGTGCTTTGGTTCACCTTCATTTGTGTTGTGCCATGACTAAACATATTATTTGAATAGAAGTTATTTTGGGCCCCAAGATACTTTTTCTAAAAAAAGAATTCAACCAAGAGGAGGTCATCCTTGCTCTTTTAGGAGTTTAGCAGCTAAGTGAAAGTAAAATGTAATCTAAAAATGTCTTAAAAGCACCCAGAGTTTAATTACATTCATGTTTTTTCAGCCTTCAGCATATAAAAAGAACTATTTGATGGATTGTCCTCAATAAAAGTTATTTTACACTGTTGATAGAACCCAGCAAGAGGAAAACTGAAATTTACAAAAATGTAAATACTGTACAGTGCATAGTATGAATAACAGCTAGGAATTTTTAAATCTTCTATTTCCCTTGTGGAATCACTTGATCACTGTTCTCTGATGTATTAATCTATTTTTCTTAGCCTGTCATGAATTTAATTAGCATTGTTCCCCTAAAGAATTCCATTAACATATATCCCAGACAACTAATACATTTGGCTGCAGATATTTTGGAGATTAATCCATACTAAGATTGTTCCAATTAATTAGCACCTTTTCTATATTTCTAACACCTTTTGACGTTTCACCAAAGAACTGGAAGTCTTTGTTTTGGAAGGCTTTCCATTGTAGCTGAAGGTGGAAATATTTTATTTTTTATTTTTTAACAGTACTGCAACAAACAACACATGCATATGGGAATCAATTCTTACTCCATCTGAGGATTGCTCTATCAGAAGAGCAGTGAGTGCAGTGATATAATTATTTTCTGGAGTATATTTTGTCAATGCTACTGTATATTTCTTACATTCAAACATGAATATAAGAGAGAGATACTCTGTGTTACTTTATCAGCGAAGGCGACACAACAGCTATACCTAATAACAGAAGGTATTCCTGTATAAGGTCAGTTTGCTTTCTTGGTAACCATAGGAACATCTAAATTGTCAAATTAAGTCAAACCAAACACCAAAGCAGTTGCTTAAATGCCTCTCATCCTCCCATGTTAAACGTAAAATAGTCAATTTTTATATAGTATTTTATTGTTCATAAAGCTCTTAGAATTGTAATGTAGTGTAAGGTATTTTGAAATGTGAGACACCACCAGAAAGAGCAATTCCAGTTTGTGGGACTGAGATTATTTTTTTCAATTCATAACCTACTGTTTATCAACTGCATTTAACCACAGTGGACATGCTAGAAATTGACCAATTTTTGTCTGTTGTAAAAATATCAACCACCTTGGTAAGTCTTCTAGTCAAGCAATAAAATATAGACTTGTTTATGCACAGTCCAGGTTGCATAGGTATTTTGTCCATACCTTTCCTTCAATGTTGTTCATTTTCATCTTGTATTATTTGTCTCCGAAACTTTCATAGTCTCAAAGGATGAAACACAATATCGATGGCATTTACTAAGATAATCTTCTTAACCTAAGTTATGTGAGATATGCAATTAAAGAATAAAAAGAAGAGAGGATGGCATTTAAAGTCTCAGGTGCACTTTCAAAAGCCATTATGATCATTTAAATGAAATGCAATATTAATGACCCGTAACCTCTCTCCTGAAACATTTAATAAAATGTCCAGTTCGATAGTTAAATGGACACATATGCTATTTTATTTAAAACTGCAGATCTCTTGTTTTATCTTGTGCTTGTGTAAATGTTAGAAGGAGCAAAGCTCAAATACAAAACAAATGACTTTCTTCTTAGAGCTACTGAAGAATGTTTTACATTTTAAAACTGCTCTTGTCACTCTTGTCATGATTGTAGTCCCTCCCCCCTGTTTGTCTTTGTCTCGGATGGACTGCCCGGCTTTGGACTTTTGCCTCGTCTTGGATTTCTCATTGGACTCTGTTTTTGATTGTCTGCCCCAGACTCACAACCCAGAACACCTGCGCACCATGGGCACCCCCACTGTTTTCATTCCTGACCCCTGCATGCTTTTTCCCCCGTGTTTTCCTCACTCATCCCTGGATTGTGTCGTCTGCATAAGGTCTGGAAAGAACGCTTTCGTTACAACTCTGACCTGATTAATTAAATTTACTCCAGAACCTTCCATTATCAGCTTCGAAATCTGCATCAATTAAACAGGTGCAATTTCTCCCAAGATTTTAAATTTAGAACACTGGAACATTCTGTTGCTGCCTTGGTGGGACATGAGTTGTTTTCAGGAATTTTATTTTTCTCTAAAAAATTATTTTTTTTGCAAAATTAACCACTATTTAAAATGAGTTTATTGAGTACAGGTCTTTAGGCATACTAACTGTTTCAGTTATATTTTACAGTATATGGTTTTACACAAAAAAGCTCTGTGGGCACACAATGTAAAGACATACACTATACTGTATACTACAGTATGTAGTATAAGACCTATGCATACTGTAGGTTTGCTTCCCTATGCGGAAACTAGCATAAAACTAGCACTTAAAAATAAACTAGCGTAACATTGTTCATCACGATGTCTCTAATTTCTAAACAAGCATCTGTTTCAGCACTTACATAATTCATTACAACATATTCATGTACAAATCGTATTCAACTTACTGTATATTTTGGGCATTTGTTTAACAATAATTTATTCTAAAACATATTAGATTCCCTTGATCAAACATTTCCAACATGAACTTGCATGGAGTACCAACACACCATAATCCACAAAGACCTGCATTAGCATTTTCTTTACAGCAGAGGGCATGACCATTCTCAGTTAAATTCAAATGCAGTTAATTTAATTTCAAAATGCATTTGAATATTTTGTTTGCAAAGCCACTGCAAAATGATTGCAGCCACAAAACAAAATAAAGGAAAAATACTTTCCTGTCAAATATTCATGATGGATGATTTTCTTTGCAGTTGAAAGGGAAAAGAAAACAATTTGTGAACTCCTCTACTAAATATATAGTTCATATGTAACACTTCACACTGCAGTGCTTTGAAAGCTGTGAACTGCCAACAACAACAACAACTTGCTAAGGCTTATGTCTCACAATGATATTTCAATTTCCTGGGTACCTTATAGTCAAGGAATATGTGACAGTAATTTTGCTGAGCATCATTTTGAATGATCTTGTCTATCATTTTGAATACCCCATTTACAGTTCTCTGAAAAATGTCAACTGCTGTCTATTTTCTACTCATCCATATTAACTTGGGAGGGTACTGTACACAGAGATAAATTAACACACCTTGAAGTGCTACGTGTTAGCCAGAAAAATAGGATTTAGTAGTTTAAAGGCCTCTCCTTGATTTATCACCTCTGACTACAGAGCAGCTATCAGAGCAGCCAAAGCCAGGTAGAGAACAGGGCTATGAATCCCTGGGAAAACAAATGCAAGACAAATGAAGATGGGGATGTAGAGAAAAATGATTAACTTCTACGTCCAACACAAATGTATTGGGCACTTAATTCCTCGGGCATGAATAGATCCTGTCCCTGAGGGCCTATGGGTTGTCTGGTTTTCAGTGAAGATCTTAATTACTAATTATTTGGCTAAGAAGTTAATTCATGCATTCTTTAAATCACCCATGAAAGAATAAAAGCCCCGGAAATCTGCATGATTCTGAATCTTGAGGACTGCAATTGCCATTAGTCTGATCAGAACAAAGTCACAGCAGGGTCCAGCATAAAAGTTATTAAAAACCATATTGTGCACAGCTCTGCGCTATTAAATAAATAATACAGTTCAAAAACTCTGTACAGGTCATGTTATTTATCATGCTCAGGCACCTTGCTTCATCAATCTATAGATCATAAAATAAAATATTATCTCCCAAAACAAAGGCTTATCCTGAAAACAGAAAAACTGGATTTGTTCCTGTTGCTTAGCCTAATACTGCATCTAATTAAGAAGGTGTTAAGGAATCTAATAAATTAGTAATAAGCAAGAGAATATGTGTCTGCAACTTCAATATTTCAATATTTTTGCCTAAAGAAATCATTATGTCTGTGTCTAAGAGTACCTACTGTAACACTTGAGTCACACACTTTAAGTCAGGGAATACATTTTTCACTTATATCACTAAATATAATCCAACATATTAATATCTCAATTTCTGCTGCGCTACACTAGTACTTTAATTTAACATTAGGTTATACATAGTAGAATGGAAAAAACATGATTACTGTTTCACCTACTGTATAATTCAATATAAATTCAAACTACTAGGCAGAGAACAGAGAAAAAGATACTGCATGGACAATAGATACTGCAAAAAACTGTAGGCCAAGCATGGAACCTTGAGGTATCCCTAGAACTAATGCTAATTCCTTAATGCACCTTACTACCCGATCACAGATTCTAATCACTGATTCTAATTTAATCAAACTTGCACTCAAAAAGTAGCACTTGTAAAGTATGCATGTCCAGCTCAACTTTGTTATAGCAATATGATTATGTTTTAAGATCACGTAACACAAATCCTTAAACTTTGTCATTGCTTAGAAGTAACTAACGGAAACAGACACGTTTGCTCACAAGCTTGAGAATTTGAGAAAGTCAGAGTCAGGTGGAGATAGCCTTAGAGGATAGATGCATGAGGCTGATGGAGAATGCCAAAACTGAATGACAACAGGTGGAGATTGAGGACGCAGAATGGAGACTGGGTTCAGACAGGAGTGGAAAGCAAGTGCAGCTTTCAGGGTTAATGTAGACTGGGAACTGCACCACTGTATGGAAATTCTGGCAGAGAACCATGCCACTGGTCCAATGTTGACAAGGCAACTAGCTGTTGACAGGCAGAACATGTTCAGGACAGGCTAGGAATCTTTAGGCCTGATTCAGGCAGAGCAGCCACACACTTTGTTCACGCCTCAGGGGTGGAGAAGCCCTCAGGTGATGGTTAGCCGTCCATTTCTACTACTCTTTGGCTTTTTGGAGGTTGGTTCTCATGACCCCTCACACCCCTTCAGGTCTCAGGTGGACCTGTCAGCTGGGACTGGCACTGAAAATGGAGATACCTGTTGATGTGTTTATAATGACGTTCCCGGACAACTTGGCCCAGGGAGAGGAGGAGCCCAGTCACCCTGAAAGCCAAAATATGGCATTGTAGGTATGCTTCTGGGTCTTGGCTCACCTGCTCCATTTAGACATTCATTTCAGGGTGATATCCAGAGGACATGTCGATTCGTATGACCAGCTGTCGGCAGAAGGTCTGGCTGAATCTGGAGGCAAACTGGGGGCCTCGGCCGGAGACAAAGGATGTTGGGAATCCGTGGAGCCAGAACACTTCCTTGATGAAGACCATCTGGGGGGTGGATGGTAACCAAGGAAGAGGAATGTGAGGCTTTGGAAAAGTGATTGATGATGGTCAGAATGATAAAGTGGACTGGAAAGCGGGGCAGACCAGTTATGAAGTTCATGAAGATGGATTGTCATGGACATTCAGGTACTTGCAGGAGAGTCCTTGGCTCAGCTACTAGTTGAATAGGCTGCCAAATTTGCTTCCGCATCTGCCCTCATGGAAGACCATCAGAAGTGGTGGCACATCAGTTCCAGGAAGCGCTCTCAGGTCTGTTTTTGAGAAGATGGAGGCCTGGCTGGCCCCCTCCAGCAGTGATGGAATCAGAGGCGGGTATACTGGTTCTTCTTCTTAATCTTAGTTAGCCCCATGAAGTTAATACAGGGGTGGCAAGATCCATCCTTTTTCAGAATGACAGGTGACAGGCTCTGACAGGCGATGTCACCTGAAGAGATGAAGATGGACAGATGAAGCCCATCCGCAGGTTTTCTTTAATGTACTCATTCATTGCCTTGGTTTCCGGAGCAGAGAGGGCATATATGTGTCATCTTGGTGGTGTGGTTTGGGATAGGAGGTTAATGGGGCAGACTTAGTCCCTATGCTTCTGGAGTGTCTGTGCTATCTTTTAGCTGAAGACATCAGCCAGGTCATGGTACACCTCTGGAAGACCAGAGGTGTCAAGGTCCACGGCAGCAGGTAGAGGCAGAGAGGCGAGGCAGTGGATTTGATGGTAGGGATCTAAATAAGAAACACCTTGGAGGATCAGTCCAGGTATGGGTTTTTAGTCAGGAGTCAAGGGAACCCCAAAACCAGAAGGCAGCACAGAGACAGAATGCACAGAAAGCAGATGGTTTCCCACTGCAGCATGCCAACCATCAGGGTCAAGGCAATGGTTCTCTTCAGGATGTATCCTGGGCCAAGGGGTCTCCACCTCAATGCCTCTACTGACAGTCTGGTTCGTAGAGAATCAGGATATGCCAAATCATTGAACCATGTGCAGGTCAAGGAAGTTGCCTGCTGCAATTGATTTAATGAAGGTGTCAAGTGGATTGATGATAGATAACTAGGAAAGCATCAGAGGAAGCATGTCACTGTGTGAGAGGCATATACTGGGCAGTACAGGTGCCAGTGCACCTCCTATCTGCAACTTGAGAAGAGGCCTTCTTGTTGGCAATGGAAGTGTTCAGCAGGTGAGACCAGGATTCTGCCCACTTGCATCGGCTCTCTGTCAGCTCCCGCGGGTCCCTCTGGAGTCTGGTGTGGAGGCTGAGGGCACCAAGGGTTCCATGTGAAACCCTCCATTGCATCTCCAGTCTGTACTCCAGTCTGTACCCAGGGGGGAAATCCGGGGTGAAGTCCAAGGTCCAAAACCGGGTGATCCATCCGAGACTAAACAAGACAAGGTTAAAAACCGGAACGGGATCCAGTACAGGGACAGGGATTAAAAACAAGATGAAAAGGCCAGACGCTCCAAGCCCCGGACTATGCTATATGTTCTCGGGTCGGTCCTGGATCTGCTGGTAGGCGGGCTTCCAGGCGTCCATCTCCCAGTGTTGTCCAGGATAGTGAGAGCACCAGGCTTAAATAAGGAGGGGCAGGATAAGGGGCATTAAATTGGGTAAAATATGAAAGAGCCGCAGTGCCTTTAAGAGGAGGGATTAAGATCTTGACAGGAAGCCTCTGCCGCTATCAGGATCCCACAAGAACGGAAGGGTAGGATGCATCTGTAGCTCTATGAAGTGGGACACTGGCACAGGAACAGGGGCTGGATGAGAATTAGGAGCCCGGACAGAAATGGAAGCAGGAGCTTTGGCAGTGGCAATGGTCTGCATCATATCCTGCATCAGAGCTCACAGGTCCTGTACAGCACCCTTTAGTTTTGTTGCACTGGCCTACTGTGCCTGCAGGGCTGTCTCATGGTGAGCCATGATGTGGGGCATGTCACTGGACTCTGCTGGATTCAATTCAGATCTTGGCTTTGTCAGTCTGTTATGATGGTGCTAGCTGATGGAAACAGCTACGTATTGCTGACAGGCTGGGGAATCCAAGCACAATAACCCAGTGAGGGCTTGTGAAAAAAGTCTGAGGTAGGTGGTGGTAGCCAAAGTGGATAGGTGGATGGAGGCTAATGGAGATTGCCAAAGCAGAATGATGACAGGCAGAGATTGAGGAAGAAAAATGGAGACCAGATTAAGACAGTAGTGGAAAGCGAATGCAGCTCTCTGGATGAATGTTGACAGAGGGCTGAGCTGCTGTATAAATATTCTAGCACAGAACCATGCCACTGGTCCAGTGCTGGCAAGGCAACTGGCTGCTGACAGGCAGAATAGGTTCAAGTCAGACTAGGAATCTTTGGGGCAGATTTAGGCATTATCCTTCAGTGATGCAGTATTGCTGACTGCACTACCTAGGTTGGAAATGAAACACCTGTTAGTTGTTCAGAGAAAGCTGGGACAATTGAAAGATTCTGAATAGGCCCAGGTGGAATTTGGTTCCTTGAGGGAATGTACGTTGTTTTTTGAGGAAACCGAGGGCTGAGAGCTCTGCCCCACATGGGCATAACATTAGAATAGAAAGATATGGTTTATCATCATTAAAAAAATAAAACATTTAATATTATCCTTGCAATATTTCCAGCATTTACTTAAAGTACAATACCAAATTCATCTTTTAAGCTTTTTGATTATTCCGTTGACATACAGTTAAATATTTTTCCCTACATTACTGGTCACCGTCTGTATAATTTGTAAGGGGCACTTGAACTTAAAATTTCTTAGATTAACACAGTAAATAAAAAAAATCTTGGATACGATGCATTCCTGCTATGCCTTGGTTACTTAACTCCATCTAATGGAGAAGGTCTGAGAGTCTAAAAGCTTTTTAAAAGCAAAATCCAAGCAATATACTGTATGAATATATGAATAATGCAATCATTATAAATATAAGAAAGATACCCTTTCAAATAATATTTATTCATATGCCCAAAATACCAGCAGGCTCAATGTCAGGTATTTTATTTAGACATGCGTGTTACAGTAAAGGAAGAGATAAGAAAGAGATTACTGTATGGGCCAAAAACAGGGATTTCAATTTGCTTTAAATAATCTTTCTCAGTGTTGATTCCCTAAATACAGAGAATCATACAAAGTTAAGAAAACGGTTTACATACACATTAATAATAAAAAGTAATTAATGCCAAAACTTCTGTGAGACTAACATAGCAGGAGGACATTTTAACAGGCTTTCAGCACTTCACAGTATTTCTAGAAGGTGTTATCTCCCCGAACACGAATAATTACAGAGGAGCTATTTATAAGAAGACAGAAGAACTCACCTCTTTCTGACGGTACTTAATTGCTAGCTTTAATCTTGCCAGATCGTTATTGTTCTCATCTTCCAGCAGGTTCGTATCATCCCGGAAATTCAGAATCATTTCTAATTCTCTTGAGCTCCTTGTCTGATCCAGGAGGTCCTTGGCAAACTGTTTGCACTGATGGGAGAGCTCCTCGTACTCCGATTTGAACTCATTTTCCACTTTGCTGAGCTCCTGCAGCTCCCAGCTCAGCTGGAAGGCCGTGAGAAAGGGATCTTCGCTGGAGAGGGCGATTAAAGAAGGACTGGCCAGGGCCTTATAGATATTGAGCCGGGAACGTGAGTGGCGTAGGCTGTCAACATCTGAGCTGGAGACACACTCCACACAGTTGCACCGCACTTCATGCGGCTGGGGCACAGAAACCCCCTTCTGTACCAATAGCTTTATTATCTCATAGTTATTGGTGTGCGCAGCCAAAATGATGGGGGTAATGTCAGGTGTAAAATCCGAAAACTGCTTGTCCAAAAGTATTGGTGGAACCTGTAAAAAGAAACAAAATAGATATAAGGGTAGTTATCCCCTAGGAAACTCAATAACACAGGCTATTGACATCCTTTGTTGTTCCAGGACAAGTTCTGTGTTTTGAATATATAGCAGCAAGGATGTGCTGCAAGGGCTCTTCAGCAGCATTTGTGGACTAGAAAAGGAACCATGGACTTATGAGTTGTGAATGACATTATTTTAACCTTACATATTTTGCAGGACACTGCATAATGAAAATTGGGATGTGAGCCTTCATTTGTTGCTTTGAATTTCCAAATTCTAAAAAAAAAAACTTGATAATGTATATAAGGAAAGCAAGGTAAGATTTCTAGATAGGAACTGGTATTACATAGATATAGACATGTAATATAATAAATTGTTTACATAAAAATCACCTGTATCTAGAAAGAGCAGCATTGTTTGAGCAGCAACAGAAGTGTTGTAGGTTTAGGTCTTTCATACAGTATGTTATCCTTGTACCCTAGATTTACAGTAGGCACTTTACCCACGTTTCATCCAAATCTACAAATAGGTAGATTTGGTCAGAATTGCTCATGGTAAACCTTCAAAGGGCTAGGTTCTCATCTGGAAGAGAGTCGTGTAATCCCAATCCTCTCACTACAGAAAGTAGAATAAACCCTGGCTTGATGAGCCTCTAGGCTTAAATGTGGACTTTTTGCATATGATAAAACAGCATTGTCAGGCTACTTTCTACTGTCTAGTTCATATTATTCTCAACATTATAATAATAATTATACTTGCTAACACTTCTATAGTGCATTTCTGGACAGGTAATGGTGCTTTACAGGTAATGGGGACTCCCCTCCACCACCACCACCAATGTGCAGCATCCACCTGGATGATGCGACGGCAGCCATAGCGCGCCAGAACACTCACCGCACATCAGCTATCAGTGGGGAGGAGAGCAGAGTAATGAAGCCAATTTATAGATGAGGATTATTAGGAGGCCATGATTGGTAAGGGTCAATGGGAAATTTGGCAGGCATGCCAGGGTTACACCCCTACTCTTTTCGAGAAACACCCTGGGATTTTTATTGACCACAGAGAGTCAGGACCTCAGTTTTTAATCTCATCTGAAGGATGGCGCCATTTTACAGTCTAGTGTCCCCGTCACTATACTGGGGCATTAGGACCCACATGGACCACAGGGTGAGTGCCCCCTGCTGGCCCCACTAACACCTCTTCCAGCAGCAACCGTAGCTTTTCCCAGGAGGTCACCATCCAGGTACTGACCAGGCTCACACCTGCTTAGCTTCCGTTTGTTGCCAGTTGTGAGTTGCAGAGTGATATGGCTGCTGGCCATATAAACTGTGATGTGATGGAAACACAAAATAATATATTCAGTGTCACAAAACAACGTACATGTGCATAGAAATTAGTTTGCATTGTTGTCAAAACCAAAAACGGGAGTTTGGTGAACATTTACGGTATTTGTGGCCAACTGTGTTGTTTGTCAGTGGTCCTGATCAAACCAAACTGAACCTAACAGACATGTTACAGATGGGGAAAGATCAGATTTAGCTACAGTACATGTTATATTTTATATCCAATACTTGCTTCACACATCAAATAAAACAATATGCACAATTTTTAACCTTCAGCTTTTGCTTCCATGTGTGTTTTGTCAAAATAGTTCCTAGAGGTCCTCATCATTTTTTCTTACTCCCTGACCTTTACTGCCTCAGTTCTGCTTTTCTGTTGTATTTACTTGGAGGTCTGACAGAACTAGCGGTCCTTTCTAAAATTCACCAGCAAGTTGAAACAATTGAATTTTCCCACTGACAATGGCCCAATACATTGCTGTCCTTCTTTGTACATTGAAAACGCATGGCATTTTTTATTTTTGATTCAGTAACAGTAAGTCAGACCCCTGAAACAGCACGTTATACAAATCTATTAATTAACTCAAAGGGATATTAGTGGATGTTAAGGTAAATAAATAAGAAACATGGTCACAGAATAATGCTTTATATGCATGATACCTAGTGATCTATAGTGTCTGCTAGAGGAATAATAATAAGACATGATTTTGAGGACAGCCAGACCAACCAAGAGCAGAGAATTGGCCTGGCTTGATTTTTAGGATGAAAACAATCCCTGAATTATTACAATAGTATCTAACAACTCATGGTACTAGGAGAATTGGTCATATAATAAAAATGGAAACAAAATATTTTCCATATACAATTACTGAAGTATACTGTACTGTATATGCTGTTAAAACACCTTTGTGAATTTGTGAATGTACAGGCAAAAAAAAACTTTCCATACATTTTCACCTCTCCTTTGTAACATCTGGTGTGTTAGACATTCTGCCCCTTGTCTGTTACAGCAGTACATCACTTGTATGAGAAAGAAAGTACTTGTCATGAGATGAAAAACCACACCCAGTGTGTTCCAACTTACAACACACTTTGGAAGAAAAGTATATCCTTTTAAGATAGAATACTAAAGAACTCTGAATGTGGGTGACTGGGGCTCTTTTATACGTTTTGGAATACATATTATTTAGAGTGTGTTAAGTGTGAAATAGGGTTTACCTGTAAACGATACATAATTTTAATCAATATGAAATGTATGTGTTTTTAAAGTAAGTCAGTACGTACAGTCTGATATTTATATGACCAAATACTGTAGGTTTCTAAAAGTTTGCCTGGCTACCTCATGAACACATACTGATTTTTACCACAAACAAAATTTGAACAAAATTGAAATATCAGCAGCTCTGATGACAAATCTGATGCCGATAGCTATTTATTCTTACATGTAGATCACTGAAAGGAAAATTATCAAGAGGAACCAAGTCTCCCTAGTTGGTGGCTCATTAAGAATGAATTAAAATAATTCACACTGGTACAGTTTATGGAATAACATAGTGAGTTAATATATCTACTTTAAGTGAACAATGTTTGTGTTTTACATTGTGTTTAATGCATGAAGTAATTTTCTTTTCCAACATCCTTAACATGAAAGAAGTTCTTTCAAATATTAATGAAATTAATTGAAATGAAGGATTCCTAGACATTACAATAAGCAACCTGCTTCTTGACTCATACTGTACACTGATCTGGAAACCAGTTTTAAGCATTTTCATGTCTCATTTATCTATGTGATTAATTATAGATAGCAGGAACATTTAAGGGCAGGAAGCTTTTTTAAATGGTTAGCAGATGTTGTGTAAGAGTGCAAAACTTAACAGTCTTATGTGCTATGTTTTTATTTTGCATTTTTTCTCCCTCATCAAGTGTGACATTTCATATCTGCTGCATCCTTTATTTTGCCTATCAGATCATTTGCATTTATGCAAAATAGCATTAGCTGCGCAACGACATTTTGAATGAATTCTAATGAATGACCTTACAAGTGCCTTTAAAGATGCTTTGGCATCCGTCTTGATCAAGCTGAATAAAGCAGTTCCTTGTCAGTGAAAAACATCTCTCTTGTCCAAAAAAGTAGTCAATATATAACACATTTCACGTTTCAGGATTCTCTATTTTCTAAAGTGTGATCCATTTATTTAGCTAATAAAAGCTAACCTTCATTTCTTTCTTACCTGCTTTTCTCCACTGGGTTTCTTATGGTTAAGCAGTAGTTCCACAGCCCCAACTACTTCCTTCCGAATGGCATGGAGAAGAGCATCTCCAACATACACATTGAAGCTCAGCAGGAGCTCAATGATCTCAAGGTTCTCGTTTTCGATGGCTATGAGCAAAGCTGTTCTGCCAAGAGGATCAATGCAGTTAATATTGATTTTGAAATAGATTTCAGCCTCCTCTAGTGCCTGCTTCACACTGGCATAGTCCCCCTTCTCTACAGCACTAAGGTAGGCTTTCTCCGCAGGGGAGAGCTCAGACTCGGCTCGCACTATCCGGAGAGGAATACGGTCTCTGTAGGAAGAATTGTCCGTCCTTTTGTAATACAGCTGAGCCATCATTCATGCCATCTCACACAGGTTCTGCAAGGAAGAAGCAAACATGAAGACGCTGAGTCTGAGCCATGGAGATTATTCTGTTAGCTCCTCTGATGTCTTCCTCTTTGATGCAGCAGTAACACTATCACTTCAAAGGAAAGATTAGAATATGTTTTATACAACTCTCTAAACCCAGCAAAAGTCCCTGAAGGGCAATTACTTCAGAAAGCCAATAGCAGCTGATTATGAAGTGAAATCAGAGGAAGGTAGGGCACATACTGTACAGTATCTGTTTCCAGTCTAACAGAGGCTGTCCTACGGAATACATGAGAACAGATGATATACATTATTCAACACATTGATAAGGCCTCTGATTACTTCATACATTCATTTTAAGTCAGCATACAGTATATACATAATCTTCCAAGATATGTTCATTGTGGGTTATTTGTTGCAGATGATTGGCATATAAAAGGGAGGTGTTAAGCATAATTCAAAGCTCCTCAGCTCATACACAACAAAGCGCAAAAGTCACAGTACAATGCTGTTCTTCAGTAAGCTGCTGTATGTTACTGTGCTGTTCTACAACAATCCACCCAACTTCTGTTGTTAAACAGGTGCTCAAGGTGGTCTGATCAGACAGAAGAGCCTGTTTTGCTCATTAATTTTATCATAGAATTTAACGTAGTGTGACAGCATTCAATCCTCAATCATTTATTTACAGATATACAGTATCACCATCACCAGTTCATCAGTTCATCTGATGTGTATAGATGCAAGACTATGCATTTTGGGAAGCTCACAAGAAACAACCGGGCTCAGAGAACAAAATAAAATGCAAGGTGTTCTGATGACCTAACAAAAAAAATATCGATATCAGTAAAAAAAATATTATTTTTAAGAATATCATGAAGAAGGAGAATTTGCTAGGTTTTACTGTATAACAGCATTTTTAAGCTAACAGGCACAATCAGCTTTATTTCTATGCTTTTCTTCTCAAAATATAATTTAAGTCTAGGTTAAATTAATAAAAATTTAAATATTTTAAGAATAAAAAGTCTATAGTCCCTAAAAAATCTGTATCCCTACAGTACATGTCTTTGATTTACAATTCTCTATGTAAAGTATGGAAGCAGTTTTTACTGCTTATGTTCCCTGATTTTAAGACAAGCATGTAGTTGTCTTTCTTGCCTAAAGCATTTTTTGTATTTAGTGACGCAAGCTGTTTACTCCTTGTAAAAGAATATGCAAATGTTAACTTCTTGACAAATTCTAGATACACTGATCAAATGTCTTGCAGTGAGTTGTAGTGCATAATAATAGAGTAAATGAAAGCTCAATTCTAAATTATCAACTTACAGTAGCTGAATGTACTTTTAATAAAACTTGGAGAACATCAAAGCCCCAACTAAAAGTCCTGAGAATGAGTTTTATTCTACACTTCTTGTCTACTCATGATTGGAAGTGGAAAACACTACCAAAGTCTGCAAGTCTTGTTTTGTTTTGATAACGGACAACTAAAAAGCACTCTTCTACTTCTTTAGAGTGTTTGATTGGGATCAACTTTGTGAAGAAATATCAGACCAACTGTGTGGACTTCAAAAATTACCAACCTTGTTCCCTTCTGGTAGCTCCTTCACAGCCAGACAATTTTCACTTTGTTATCAATAAGTCAGTTTGTAAGACAAAGTCAGAATAGCTCTGTTTTTGACCTACTGTACAGTAATACTGCATAGGAAAAACTATATGTTCCCAGTATTTCCACTCACACAGGGAACTGTCCCCACACATGACTTCCATTTGTCTGATTATTTAATATAGTTCTGGTAATAGAATAAAGTGGTATAGGTGGTTTTTGGTTTGTCTGCATTTTCAAGCTGCTTTCAGTATTTTTTTCATAGGAAAGAAACTGGACACAAAGATGAATACATCTAATGTCTTTACAATATGTTTAAATGACAAATCTGTAAACTGTCTCTGCACAGAATGTAGCAGGTTCTCCCACTGAAAGCAGTTTTCCTATTAGTTGATTAATAGTGTCCACAACATGTTTATATTTAATTGTAAATATAGAGTTCTTTGGTAAGTACTGCGTAGAGTAACAGTGTTTTAACCATATAAATCCAGGAATGGCTTCGTTATATTAATTCCAAATTTCTCATCCAATTGTGATGCAGTACAGTAACCCTTTTTAACAGAATAATAAAAATAACAACAAACGATAATGATAAAACAACAACTCTTCCAGTAAACGACAAGTAAAGCTTGATTTATTTTTCAGTTTATCTAGCAAAAATGTAAAATTCTTCAATTTGTCTAATTTTCCTCCCACCTCAGCGCTCCCCGTGTTTAGCCTTAATCGTATGTAAATAATTACAATGATATATTATTATATTATTTTACCACTATTGAATATTTTTAGGTTACGATTAACGATACTGTAGTGTCGAACTAACAGCTAAACATTAAAAACGATGTTCTCTTTGGATTTACAGGTTTTCTAAAGTATGTTTATGAATGCAAATGCAATAGGTTGGCTTGTATTTGTCTTAGCCCAGATGCAAATACTATAATTTCTGCAGGAATACGGCTCTTTTCACACTCAAATCTAATCCAAATCTTTCGAAACGACGGTACTTTATACGAAATCGAGTAGTCCCTTTTTATGCATCTTAGCTTACTCTTAAGGTCATTACCAAAATGTACATACTGTATCAGACCAAGATGAAGACAAGAAATCCTGCAGGTGGCGAACTTCACAGAACAGGAGATAGATGTGTATTGATAGAAAACAACTATTTTTTTTTCCATAGAAAATAATAAAAATGTAATTTGGCTGGATTCAGGTCTTTAAAGGTTGAGTCCAAAAACAGGTTTTAAAAAGGACAAGCTACTTTAAAAGTGCATGGCATGCCATTAACCTTAATTTTTAAACATAACTTACCTCTTGGTGAATCTGCTGAGGCTTCCGAGGAAATATTTTTAAAGGTAATTTTGAGTTGTTTTTTCCAATGAAATGCGCAACGGGCACTCGTAAAGTGAAATAAGAATTAACATTCAGGAAAATCCTTCACAGGATGAAATCAGTGTTTTCCAAATAATTTATCGTAATATACACCATTATTGTTCTTTTTTTGATTTAGGGAAACAATTAAGATGTCTAACAATTAGCTCCCTGCAATAGTTCTCGTTTTTATCGTGCAACAGATGACAGGCTTCAAAAGATGCTTTCCTTTTTTCCAGTTCGTTCCCATTATCTCCTTAAGCAGTCCACTTAGAGCGCAACACAATTTTTAGGTTACTGGTTTATAAGGAAAATTGAATGAAAACGTGAAACAAAACATAAATTAAGTTTAGTAAGACGTATCTGCAGATAAATCGTTTGCTGTGTTTCACTCATTTTTTGAACAGAGAAAGACAGTAGCCTCAATACCCTTAAGATGCGCACTGACAGTCCGCGTTATTTCCATTTCGGTTTTTAAGCTGTTTCTCTCTGCTTCGTTTAGTCTCGGCTCTCTCACTAAGTGTGAAGATGGGACAGAATGCGCATATGCTGTGTACCTGAAGAGGGAAGCCGCTGGTCGAATTGAAAGAAGGTTACGGAGGTCTTTCAACTGCGGTGTTTTGCATCAGGTCGGATTCCCCTTCTCCGCGTTTGCTATATAAGTCGATAGGTCTTAAAATAAACCGAATTCCTTTTCTGCTAAAGGGAGCGTTCCAGTTTAAATAAACGAAGCCTCTGGTATACAAATATCATCAGAATAGCAAATCGCACGTCAGTATATTCCCTGCTTATGAATAAAAGACGTACAGTATATATCATATCTTAATGCCTGTAGGTGGTCTATAAAACTGTTATGCTCTTAAATTGCATATATTTTACATGCATAATAGTTTGATTAAGTGTGCTTATAGGTTTCTTTATAAGGTTTTCCCCACCTCCTACGCTTTTTTAAGGACGCGTGCTTCTAGTTAAACGGATTGACAGTTTATAGGTTGATATTGCATTTAATTGGTTCAAATGATCTTTTAAAATAAACCATATAAGTAGTCCTGACTGAAACATCACCGCCATTTTTCTTCCTTATGTTAATTGCTGTTCTTCAATAACGCGAATAAATAATTTATTAATAGTTAAAAATATAAAAAAAACTTCTTTACAAGGATGGATTTGTACATCTGAAATAACAGTCATTTGAATGTCGAGAATATTAGTCTTTCTTCTCGTGGTCTTTACCATAAAATCAATTTAAAACCTCATTGTACAAATGATGCCACTACACTGGAGTCCCAGGCAGATCTTTTTATATATGGAAAGGCACTCATCAATTTAGAGGATTCCATACTTGCAAATGTTGGTACATTGTAAAAATCAAACATCAATGACTGATTTTAGTGTGTTGGTATTGCAATATTATAATGTAAACCACACAAAATTTGAGTAAGAATGTCTTAATTACACTGTTACCCACTATTGAAGGATGATAGAGGTGCAATGTGAGATGAAAAGGGCTATAGTAAAACCATGCTTTATGTTGCTTCCACAGTTTAGACCCTATGCAGTTAATAAAGTCTTTCTAATCCCAGCACTATGGCTGAATAGCTAGCTTTTTGAACTGCTAAAAGAGAACACCTGGAGCCCCAGTACTGTTAATAGGGTTCCCAGATCTGTGTAGTATCATAATAGGAGCTCCTAGGCCCCTTTATGTAGAAATGTTATTTCTGTTCTGTGAATAGATTCCCCAAGTACCTTTATTATACATGAAAGGGCATCAAAATAATTTATGGCTTCAACCATAAATGTAGATAGCAAATGAAAAAAGCAGAAATGATTGTGTTCAAAACAAATTCCATTTTAAAATAAACCTCATATCGCCAGTTGTTCGTCAGCTCAGCTTGGTTGCTGTGGTCTTTTCACCAGGAGAGCTGAGGACAATGTGCACTTAAAAATGTGTTCAATTGAACCATCCTGCTCCTCTCAGTCTGCAAAACCCACCATCTCACAGGCTCACAAGCCCCCGGGCAATTCCAGGGACACTGCTGCACGCCAAGTCAAGGACAGTTCGAACTGATTCAAGTCTGTCCAGTCCTAGTGCTATCGGGACACTTGTGCTCAATTTTCAATTTTCAATTTTCAATTTTATGTAATAATGAGGTATTGCTAATGGGCTCAGACTTAAAGAATACAAAATCTGCACCCCCACTTATGATCACAGCCATTTTTCAAAAGACTGTTCAGTGGCATCTGCATGTTCAGTCCTGATTTCGACATAGATGTACAGTATTGATCAATATGTGTGTGAAAAATTGCTTTCCATGACCACCAAAATGAAAAAAAAAAATTGAGATGTACACATGCTTGAAACAATAATGTCATGTACTTTATCTTCCTTCCAGAAGTACTGGCTTGGTAATGTGGCAAGAGCAACTGACCTATCATCCACTATCATGCAGAGGCTTATCAAAAAAGAGGAGCAGAGGTCACCCAGGAATAACCTGGCACAAATTCATTCAAACCCAGATGAAGAATTCACAGGCAATTAGCTAAATGCAGCTAAGTCTATGTAGTATATAGAAAAATCACAACTGAGAAAGTATACTATTAATGAACTTACAGTATACTGTATATTAGAATCCTGAATTAGATTGAATACTCATTATATATAATTGTAAAAACACCAGTGACAGCAAGCTACTGTATTTTATATTTCACAATCCTGTGAAAATGATGATTGCATCGTTTACACACCTCTATCAACACACACAAACACTTTCAATTTCATCACTGATAGACCAAAGGAAAAAACAAGGTACTTTAAAAAAAAGTGATACATTATTTCTTGTACATTTACAGGTTTCCCTAAGTTTTCAGTGACACTAAAAAATTCCTGAAATATAAGGAACTCATTATATACTGTAGCAGTGTAGAAGGTTTTATACTGTATATACTGTATATCATCTTTTTGCAGATTTTTAGTGTGACTACAACCCTGGAATGCTTTATATCCAGTTGTACAAACTAAAGCTTTCTGTTCAAACCAAACCATCTGTGTTCTGCAATAATTTAAGTCTTGCTAAATAAATGATAACTCTCTGATTTTGTTAAAAATGGATTAAGAACATTTCTATAATTCATTTCAAACAAAGTGTGGTTTATACAGGGTGGTACTGTAAGTATAAAACCCATTCAATTATTACACAAGCTGTAGCAGGAATAACCTTTATTTAAATGACTGTCAGAAGCATACATTACTTTAATCTATGCAATTTGAATAATTATCACCACTGCACTTAATTCACACATGTTTTTTGTAAGTGTATGCTTACACTGAACATTATTCTGACACACAGTATCCCTACTGCATTTGACTACAGCTACAATAAGGCTTCTAAATTGGAAAGTTTATGAACTGGCTCTAATTATTGTAAGCAGTAGTGTAAATAAATGCTAAACAGACCCTGGGTTTAATGCAGAACACATTTTATTGTTTTCTAAAGATAACCCATCATTTCAAGACAAGAAAAAGGACACGAAAAAGGTTTTTTTTCCACACAAAATCCCCCTTTTCCACACAAAAAAGGGGTGTAACATTCATGTAATCTTTTTTCTTCAGATGGCTGTCTCTAAGTGATCTTGAAACATGGTCTAGCACCAAAATCTTCTTATGATAATTTTAATATTAAAGCTTGAATCGTGATAACATTGGTAGGAATTAACACTTTTTTGGCCTATAAAGTAATTTTAGATCCACCAAAGACACTGCTATATTGGTTTGTTAATAATTTAAAAACACTGCAGATGCACCAAAGTTAAATCACATTTTCATCATTCTGACACCTCATTAATTCCTGTTATATATGCTATGATAAAATTTATATTTTAGGTCGTGATCAACATGCTCTAAGATTTTCCACCTATCAAGGAGATCTTTTGTTCTCTGTGTGATTTCCAGCAAAAAGAGATTTTTTGATTACGAGCTTGGATAATGTGAAAAAATGCTGTTACAAAGGAAATGGCACATAGGTAATGTGTTGGGAGCTAAATATGTCAAGTCATAGATATCTCATAACTTAATCCCTCGCTGATTAGAAAACAGATATCTATGTAGGTGTGAGAAAATATGTCTGAGTGATATGTGAGGAAGGAAGGGCACAGGAGAGAAAGGTTCATGCCTTTGAGAAACTTAGAATGTAGATAATTCAAAATAACAGACATTGCCATAGTGCAGTTCTCACCATGAGATTCCTGTCACCTCTGCTTAGTCACCAGTTAAGGAGATGAAGAATACATTCTTCCCTTCTCTCATTTCCTTGATTTGAAAGAGTCTCAATTTCAACTCTGTTGGCTCTCTGAATTGTATTCATGCAATCACCCATTCCATTCATTTGGAGAAGATGGTGAGACTTTCTGCGTGATGCCCTTTTTGGATTTTTTTTTTCACTTCTGCGAAGACATTTTCAGCAAAATCTAGAAACATAATTTACACCCCCCCAAACAGAACTGTGTTGGTTTTCTTCATGCTCTGGGTAAAATAGTGCTTAATGGTATAGCTTATATGTTCCCGAGGCAACCGTTATCTGGAGATGAAGCAGAGTAGTTATTTAAATCTCCATTTGTTTCAATCTGTGTGCCTCAGTTAATTATAATTGACTGAATGTTATCCTTGGAGCTCTGAAGGATCGGCAGGCACAACAGTTTCCTTGTTCCGCACAAATTTTTTTTTTATCCATTTGTAGAAAATCCTCATGGATTACTGCAAAGAAACAGTTGAATCTGTAAAAGAAATGTCATTATCCTCATTTATTTATTAATGTTTTTGCACTTCATTCAAATTCTCCAAATCCCATTGTTATCTTTATATTTAACAATGCGTCTTGTGAGGGGATTAGAAATGGACTAACGCTAAGGACTGAACCATTATTGCAGTGTTGTATTTCTTTATAATGTAGATTGGATTATATTCAAATACAGCAAGCGTGCTAGAGAAGGCACCATTGCTTTTTTTGTCTTTTAACTATGAAGCAATTCATATAGTTGATTCCAATTCTAAATTCTATGCTAACCAATATATTTTTCTTATTTGAAAAAAAGCTGAAAGTTCTACAGCAGGTTAATGGTAGTGTAATCCAAGTGTTTCTAGTTGTCTGTGTACATCTAATGATGAAAAGCTCGAGGCAAACTTGTAGTTTTTATCACAGCTCAGGCCTACAGGACATCCAATGACATTCAATCACATTACCCTCTTCTTGAACCTCTTGTTTTTTCTCTTTCAAGGTGTTTTGTTTTTTGCCCAGAAAACATTTATTGTAGCCTGCATTATTTCAAATAAATATTCACATTTTCAGCTACTAAAATCTCTGCTTTGTACTGTTTGCTTGAATCCTTCATTTGAAGTACAAAGCCTCAGTAAAAATACAATTGTTTAGCACAATACATAAGAGCAAGCATTATCATTAATAAAAAATGTGTTTTCAGAGTGATGTAAGTAAAAAGTCCAAGTTTATTCAGAATGCAGCACAAAAAACAGATATAAAGATTGAACCTAGACACTTGTTAAACATGTCTTTCTGAAGATATGCTCCTTAAATAGAAATATTGCATATGACAGGCCCTAAAACAGCTCCTGCAAGATTACTGGGATGGATTAAATAATTTAATTCTATTGCTGCTATTTGCAGTCACTCTCTAAATTCCACACGTGCTCCAACCATTATATCCTTCCGAAATTTCTCATTGAATTTATGAATAAACGGTTTAAAATACTGCCATTCTAAATTTTAACAAGAGGACCACTTCATGAGAACTAATTCCACAGAAAAGTCACAAAACACAAAAAAAGAAAATTTCCATAAAAAACAGTGCAGTTAATCAGACATGGATCCTGAGACACAATCATCTTAAGCTAAAAGAAAAATCAGTCTTACAGTCTAGGAATAGTTTTGACTGTTAAGTCATACATTAAAGACTTATTTCCATGCTACTCTAGTTCATCAGACCCTATCTTACAAATTCTGCATTAAATTTTTTATTTGAAAGTTCAAAATGTTATAAGAAGCAAAAACTGAATCTCTTTAGCTTTAAGCAAAAGAAACTACGAAGGAATTCACAGATTACTAGAGGAATTCAGCACAGAGGACTACTACGGAACAAAACGTGAAACAAGAACTGAAGGGATATACAGTACAGAGCTCCAAACTAGAAACATCATTTTGTGTAAAGGATTCTGGGTATTCAGGACAAACTGCTCATGCATTCTTTCTTTCAGGAAGAGCCAGACACTGACTTTATAAAGCTTCCAAGAGAAGCATGACTCGGTACTACAAAACAACAAGAGAGAATGGTTGAAGCCTGGATGTTTGGAAATCACACAGGACAGAAGCACTCTAACATGAGGAGCAGTATGGTTCATGTTTCAGATAAACTGCTGTTTGAAGTTTTATTTTCATTTCTTTCCTTGGTTAGTTTGAAATTTATTGGGGTTGAACACCCGACTAGTCCAAACTGATAGCTATGAAGCAAAGTAATAAATGACTTTCAGAATTAAGAAAGGAAACTTTGCTTTTAAAAGGGATTACATCTCTTGAAAGTAAACTATTTTGGTAAACTATTTTAACTATTTTAAAAATACCAACGGCCTCTGTTGTAAACGTGTGAGATTGCATGATATTTATTGGAAGAAAGAAATGTTATTATTAGTACTGTACCTATTTTTTCCAAAAGCTTTTAATCAATGCCTTTTGTATTTTAGTATGCCTATATATACAGTACTGTATAATAAAGAAAATATGAAAAAAGGCAATTTCAATTTTAGAATAAATTATTTTTCCTAAGGTTGTGTTCTTAATATTTTTCATTTTTGTGTGTAAAGAAGAATAGGATAAAATATGGAGTTTTTACACTGACGTTCTTCAAGGAGGTCTAGCTCTAATCTCATCCTCCTGTATAATTATACATGTACTTGCCTATGTATGATTATCCCGCCTTCTGAAATATTTTAATCATATTTTTTTCAAGAGATGTATTTCCATACTTATCTACAGAATTAAAAAGTGAATATTAATCTTCAGAGGAGAATAATAGAACATAAAAGAGATCTTCAAACCACTAAACTGAAAAAGGTGTACTTTGAATATAAGTGCATTGATACTGTAACTAAAAACAGGAGGTACAATACTTTGTTTACAACTGGAAAACTGGATCAAAACTACAGAGCCATGCTGTTGAATCTCACACTCTGTTTTTTTTTAAAAAGCTGGATGAGATTCTTGGATCAGTAGCTACCACTACTAATAGAAGGCAAATGAGCTAGATGATCCAGATTGCCCTATTCTTATTTTAAATATTTCTTATAATTGTTACTATTCCACAAGAAAGATTTTTATTTTCTTTGGGCAGTGAAGAGAAAATTGTGCAAGAGAAAAGGTGAGGAAAACCAGATATCTGTGATACAATGGAAAGGAAATGTTTTTGTTGATTGCTAAATCAAATGGTCACTAAGACACCAATAATGAGGTAACTTATGCTGATGAAAAACTTTAGATACTAGAAGCAATTCTTCAATGTATCTCAGCTGCACTTAGTTTTGAAGATTTGTACTTTATTCCTGATAGAATATTGATTGTCTAAAGGGACATGAACCATAGCTGCCAATTTGGCATCTAGCAAACTACAGAGAAACAATCAACACTGAAAGGCAATGATGAAGCATTTTCATTCCCTTTGCTGACTCTGTTGTCCTGTAATAACTATAGAGTTTAATTAAGGCCTAAGCTATTGTATGGAATGGTAAATAGAGAAAACCCAGTTAAGTATTAAAACTAGTAATACAACCAAAATCAGTCAGAAGCTGTTGTGCAAGCTTTCCTATCATCTCACAAAGATAAACAACTCAGCAGCAAAGAAAATGTGGTAGTATCAGAACCACCCACAGAGGCAAGATGACATATTTTGATTCAGAATGACAATTAAAGGGTGGAAGCAATGGTGACAAGAGGCAAGAGGATTCAGGGCACAACAATAGAGAATTATCAGAAAATCTCAAACTATGGTGGTGGCAGCAGACTCTGTTTCCAAGACTTCTAGACCGACTAACAGTCTACAGGATGAAGTTTACACTGTGGTAGTCCTAAAACAGAAAGTAGATTACAGATTGCTGGCCAGCACATTTCACTGGATATCTAGATGTATCGCTGCTCTTGGAGGAGAAGGTGAAAGTGTTTTGGAACAGCATTTTTCTAGCACTCTGTCTATATACTGTGCCAAAATACAATTAAAAGAGAGAGAAAGGTAAAGACATGTGGTTTGCATGAGAAAAACAATAAGGACAACAAAAAAACATAGAGTATGTCTTTGTCAAAATGAAAAAAATACAAGGTTAATAGTAGGTATGACCTCAAAGACCATTAATACAATCCCAGCAGTATTGAAGCTTAGACTTGATCAGAGTCTAGATAGATTTCCATAGGATGTGCTGCTACTGTTTTTTGCACCTGCAGCCCACTGGTAAAGGTCAGGGGTGGTGGTCTCCTGTTTGTGGCTAATCCAACAACTGTTCTGATGCATTGAAGCCAGGAGAATTGCTCTTCATGATTAGAACTCATTGTTGTTTTTTCAGAAGTCACATCAGTGAAATTAGTTCTAAATACAGTATATATTGTATTATCTTTCTTTTGGATTGGCTTGCAGGACCAGAAAAACTGTCATTCAAGAACTTGGCATTGTACCACTATGCAGTACATTTACCCTCAATCTGCAACAGATGTTCACAGAACATAGTAATTTCATCTCTCAGCTGTCAGAGTTATCCCTAAATGGCTTTCAAGCATGCAGCTAATTTTTATGCAGACAGCAAGCTGTACAGAAGTCCTTTTTTTCCTAGAATTTCTCATGCTGTAGAAACTGGAGTCTGAAACAATTATGCTGATGGATCACAGATGTGATGGTCCTGAACCTGGGTGGTGACCTTTACAGGACATGACCTGTTTCTGGCAACTCTGACCTGATCTTTTGGTTACTTAAGCAGAACACCTCATTCCCCAGGGAAGGTTTTTCAGAAAGAAGCCACTTTCAATAATGTAAATAGCAAGCAGGTAATCTTTATTATTTACGTGATGCACGGTCCCATCTTTCTATTCCTGTAATGAACAGTTCTTTCCGGACCCTATGCGGACGACACAATCCGAAGAAGTGGGAAACACTAGGAAAAAGTCATGCAGGGATACGAGGCTGAAAACAGGGAGGGCGTGTCCAAAGTGCGCTGGTGCACAGGGAAGGTGTGGCCGACGCAAACAATCCAAAAGTAATCCATAGAGGAAATAAAAAACACAAGAAAGTCCATAGCCAGGTGATCCATCCAAACAAGGAATTAAAAACTCGAACTGGCGGAACAGGAACAGGAACAGGAACAGGAGTTAAAACCTTAACGGGACCAGGCGCTTCCAGGTCCGGGACTCGCATGGTGCGGAAACCAGATGCAGAGCCAGGATGAACGTCAGCGCCTGGCTTTTAAGATGGGCTGGGAAAAGGGGTCAGATGCACAGAATTAAGTCTGAAGTGAAAGGGCTGGAGCACCCTTAAGGAGGAGGGACTATAATCGTGACAATTCCTTAAGCTGTTCTAGTGTTAAGTATATTTTTGAAAAGATATTTATACAGATTTGAAAGAATTATATAAAAAAAAAACCATCAAATTTATCTACTCAGGGTTTAAAAATAGACACTTGAATTTTTGCTGTGCATACAAATCTACTTCAAAGGCTTAACAGAAGTTAAGTAGTTGCTGAAAGTCTAGGAACTCTATTAAAGAAACTAATATGTGTAAAAACTGATTGCAAACCAATGGGATTAGCTCATAATACATACAGTACATGTTATGTAAGATACAGTAGTGTTTAGCTGAAGGCAAAATCAAAAACGAAATCTAAAGATCTCACAGCTCTTCATAATTCTGTTCAGCCAATTGGCCATCCTTGGAAAGGCACTTTCACCTTTTTTGAAGAAGGTTAAACAAGACACCTTCTATAAATATATTTTTTATCATAAGAATAACAGAACAAACAGAAAAAGCAATGACAGAATTAGTTCAGTGGAGTAAAGCCAACTTCAGGGAAGTAATCAAGATTGGATTAAAGATGGTAGAAAACAGGGCAGTCAGAAAGTGTTGATATGAAAAAGCTCCCAGATATTAAAATCATTCCATAATGGACTAGAGATGGTAGAAAGTAAAAGAAAATACAGAACTTTTCATATGACGTGCAGCATGTACAGTACATTAGACTAATTTGACAACTATTGCCAAAATCCTAATTATTCAGGAAATGTTTGAGGGAATAAGGTACAGTGATCTTGGTGTGACTCTGTTATAACATTCAGATAAAATGGAACGTTTTATTTACTGCAACTGGTACAGTGGCGGCGTAATTGACTTTCTCTTCCAGGCTTCAAATGGAGCAATTATAATTCAGCAAACTGCCTTCAAACCATGAATTTTTACAATGCGTTTGAGTTAACACAGCTGGATAGATCCAGAAAGCTAGTTTTCTGTTGCTTATGTACGTTTCTTAATGTGGATAAAAGCATAAGGCACATATTTGGCACTGATCCAGCTTCACTGACTTTTGTACTCAAAAATTGTGACCCCCAGGAAGTCTTCTATCTGGGTCCCATTCGTCCTTCATTCTTTATTTCAGAAGTCATCAATTTGTACCACATAGTCCATTATAAAGTAACCCTCTGACTATCTTACCTCCCACGCAAACTCAATCTCCAGTCTTTCTAGCAGTCAGTGCCTAAAGATGAGGTTAATCTTGATTTGAAATCTTGAAGTTTTGTGATACAGTAGTTCATATTAAGAAGCTGTTTGAAGCTTTTCAGGACAAGAGCTGGAGTGTGCTAAACTTAGTGTATTGAACCAATGAAGTCTGGTGAAGCGTTCTAGCTATCAGTTACTTGTTGTATCACTCCCTTTTCTGTATTGAGTTGTCATTCTGGTAGGTAAATGGACATCAAATATATCACTGGAATGTAGTGTCTTACAAAAATAATTAAACCAATCAATAAACGTATGAATAAATTAATTAATAAAAACCCTTTTAGTTTAAAACCATTGAAAATTCTATTTCATTTTCCTAATGGTGGCTTGTTGTCTGTGAAGCAAAACTGAAAAATTGAAAGTGATACTCATGTGTAATCAGCACTACATTACATCATCTGCAGATGTGTGCACAATCAGAAAAACCCCAATGTGATGCCCTTCTTTCTTCCTCAAGTGCCCAATTTGCGTCAAGGAGCACAAACACACAGGTAAAGAAACTGGTTACACAGCTGCACTTTGTCAAGTAGAAAAAGAAAGCATATTTTTATTTTATTTTATAGTATACATTATCCCAAATGTACCTTTCCCATAGAGGTTACCAAAACCAGGCAGAAGCGGATGAAAGCTTATTTCATTGTCAAGATTTATGTAGGTCTGTCTGTGATGGGATGCATTATTCAGTTTAACATTTTGAAAAGAAGGAGTGTAAGAAATCCTGAAAGCAGATTTTAGGTACACATTATAATATGAAAACTCACCTTCAAAATGCAGATATACTGTACTGTAGATTTTCAAAACAATTGTTTTCAAATGTTGTTCAAGTCCTATTGCAAACTATGTCATTGTATGTTCTGATACTCTAAATACCGTAAAAGCATCTAAACACCTATTCTTTATTTATAGAGGTACTTGAACGTCATCTGTTGAAAAAAATCAGTCAAAATTAAATAAAGCTGTATGAAACAACTCCTGATGTTGATATTTTTTAATGAAACGAAATGGGTGGCATGATTATTAATGTGCCTGCCTCAGACTTGAAGGGTACTGGCATGGAGAAATTGTCTGTTTGGAGACAGAAAGATTTTTTCTGTTGGCTTTTTCTGATTGTTCTTCATTTTTCTCCCAACTCCCAAACTATGCTAGAGTGGTTAGTAGGTGTCTTAAGTTAAAGTTCTGTAGTTTGTCAAAGAAACATGGTTAAAGACAAATACAGCTTTTTCGACATTTTCTTTTTTCAGGTTTTTAATAAAGGTTTAAATGTAATTTAAAGACACTCATAGACTTACAGTACCTCCACTTTTTCAAGACTAATCCTAATACTCCCTGTAGGATTCATTAGGATGTACACTTTACTTAAGTGTTCTTACACTTTTACTTTATGTATGTAGGTTTCACATAAACACTAACTTAACATGTGGCATGTTTGAGAGAGAACTCAGTGGGGAGAGAACTAAAATCTGTTCACCTTTCCGTTTTCTACTGGACAAGCCTGCTGCAAATTCAGGATCTTAGCATTGAAGGCAACAGACCTCATGTGCTAAGAATAGCAAATCAGAGCCAAGTACAATGTTCTGTTTGCAGTTTAAACCTGAAGCATAATAAAGCTATTTAAAGTGATTCAACGGAAATCTAAACTCCCATTTGTCCCCTTGGCACTTTGTACTTATTGTCAACCTGAAATACATCATGATGAGAATTTTTATTTCCTGGCATTCATTGGTAATGGCAATGCATTCCTTGAGGTCCTAATTAAATGGCTCAGTAATAAAAATAGTTAGAAATGGAACAAGCTTGGTTGTTTAAAAGTGACTCTTCTTAATTTAATGTGTCATCAGTCCCTTGGGTTAATGCATGCAATAATGTTCAAATTTGCTTTCTGACTTTTGATTTCTTAGATTCAATAAATGCTAAATGCTCATTTGAAAATAAATACACTTATAATAAAAGTAGCTTAAGGATATTTCAAATTCACCCCTGCTGTAGTTTCAATGAGTTTTGCAGTTTCAAAATGGTTCATCACTTCATTTGAATAATCATACATATTTCTAAAACACTAAATTCTTTCTTACACATTCTTATTTATTCATGAATTCTGCTAGCAGTTCTCTTTTGAGACCTAATGCTTGAAGAAATGCCCCTCTGAATATTACATGCATCTCCAGAGATTGACACTTAATTGCTTCTGGTTCGCCTGTCAATGGGGATTCTGCTGTTTGCTTGTATTTTTTGGAATGGAGTGTGCCACTCCATTTCTGCCTTGATGGGCTCTTGGAGACAGGTCCCTTCATGTCACAATATTTCCTTCCTGTTGTGAAGGCTTTTCAACATTTTATAAGCAATTCATATCTACACCTATTAGGAATTTATAAAATTCCCAGAGGTCAGTTGTCTGTTTTTTCCTTGGCACCAGATTAGCGTAGAATAATGCTTCTTTGTAAAAAGAACCAGGACCCCTCCCCCCCAACACTCCCTTATCATTTTCTCTTTCTTTAAGTTAGTTATGTATCATTTGATATGAGTGTATTTGCACAGGACCTGTAATTTTTTTCTGAGTGGATGCTGTATGGTTCAAACAATTGGTAAAATATTCCATTTGGATTGAATTATCTATCAAAGATTTACAACAAGAATCATATAAAAGTATGGTCGGATTACCCTTTAGGCAAGATAGCATATACAGTACTGTATGGCATATTTCCCTCAAGGGAAATGTTGCATAGAACTTTCTGTTATGAACATACACACAGTAGCAGTCTATACACTTCATGGGAAAGGCAGACGTCACTCTTTTTATGTGATCTCAAGGTCAACATGGTGTATCAGTGTAACCAAGCAATTTATATATTTATATCAATTGTTTTTTCAGTATACCACTAAGCTTCTGAATGGGATTGAACAGTATATATCCAAAAAGGTTTAAACCACCTGTCCTGAACAGCTGCAGCTCTTTGTTATGTTATATCGGACTCTGTTGGGAGTTGTTAAAATCAAAGTACTCCATACTTGGTTGGATGGCATATGTCACCTAATTAACTTCAACTGGCTTTCAGAGTTCAGTGTCTTTAATGAATATGAACATGTTGGAGAGGAGATATAATTTAATACTCTGTTCCATCATCTTTACATTTGGGTTTATTGATTGTCTAATTCTTGGTAATTATTCTTTAAGATGCTTAATCATCAGTAAAATATTTAAAAGCATCCAAAAACTAAAGTTGAATCACCATTACATTTAACTAAATATCATATTACTGTATGTACTGTAGGACCTACTGTATGTCACACATCATGTGTTATCTGGTTTTCTACTCAGCAATTTGTCCTTAAATGTGTAATACAATTAAGGTTGTTGATCCAAATAGGGAAAAATGCTTTGTGAAACAAAAAAAAATCAACGACAAGCTAAATTACCGCCACCATGAAACATACTGTAGGTTAGATAGTGCCATTTCCCTGTGAAAACGCCAAGGTTATCATTTTAAATTGCATACAATGTGTTTGATGGTCATTTTGTATTTGGATATTTACCAATGCTTGCCAGTGTAAGTGGGTTTGAGTCAGTTTTGAGATGTGATATTGTCAATATTATACAGATTTGGGAAAATCCTGTGCTTTTTTTTCTTCTTGTTCAGGCTATGACATTTCAAGAGTCTCCTTCAGTGACTTAAAATGATATTACCTATTGTCATTGTTGTACAGGTGAAAGTAATATGCATTTTCAGATTCAGGTCAAAAAGATTAAATGAACAGCAGTACAAATTAGAATACAAGAAGTGAAAAGATGCAAAAAAAGACCATACCTCCTCCCGATGATCAGGTGCTTTGCCTTTCCGTAGCTGATGTGAGGAAGACACTAGCAAAAGTTAACCCACGTAAGGCTGCTGGACTTGACAATATACCTGGTCGCGTGCTAAAGGAATGTGCAGCATAGTTATCTGATGTTTTTACAGATATTTTTAATATCTCCCTGTGCCAGGCGGTCATCCATGTTCAGTATGTTTCAAGACAACCATGAATTTACCAGTGCCGAAGAAGTCTACTGTATCCTGTCTCAATGCCTATTGCCCCTTGGCACTCACACCAATTGTCATGAAGTGCTTCGAAAGGCTTGTCATGGGCCACAGTTAGTCCAGACTCTCCACCTATCTGGACCCCCTACAGTTTGCATATTGTCCCAACCGGTCTCCCGATGATGCTGTATCCCTCTCCCTTCACCTTGCCCTGTCCCACTTGGATAATAGGGACACTTATGTAAGAATGCTGTTCATTGACTTCAGTTCAGCGTTCAACACAATCATCCCCCATAAACTGATAGAGAAACTGAGCTTGCTGAACCTTAACCTTAACAATTCCCTCTGTAACTGAATCCTGGACTTTCTGACCGAAAGACCTCAGACTGTCCGGATTGGAAACAACATGTCTAGTACCATGATACTGAACACTGGAACCCCCCAGGGCTGTGTACTCAGCCCACTCCTATTCATGCTGATAACTCATGACTGCACTGCTAAGCACAGTGCAAATTACATCATCACGTTTGCTGATGACATGACAGTGGTGTGCCTCATTAGTAACAATGATGAGGCATCATACAGAGAGGAGGTGGAGCAACTAGTGGACTGATGTTTCAAAAACAATCTGTCTTTGAATGTAGATAAGACAAAATAGATGATAATCAATTTCAGGAGGGCCCATGCTGATCACTCTCCACTGCACATCAATGGTTCCCCTGTGGAGACAGCTAGAAGTACTAAGTTTCTTGGTGTGCATATCACAGATGACATCACTTGGACCATCAACACCACCTCCCTAGCTAAAAATGCACAACAACGTCTCCACTTCCTGCGGCAACTGAGAAGGGCAAACCTTCCCCCCCCACCATACTATCCACATTCTATAGAGGTACCATCAAGAGCATTTTGACAAACTGTATCATTGTTTGGTTTGGGAATTGTAAGGTCTCAGACCGCAAGTCCACAACAAATTGTCAATACAGAAGAAAATATAATTGGAGCCGCCATTCCGTCCATTCAGGACATACTGTATACCACAAACGCTAAACACACAAAGCCTTCAGTATCGTGGATGATCCCTCCCACCCGTCCTGCAACCTCTTTGCCCTCCTACCATCTGTTAAAAGGTATTGCAGTATACGGGCTACCACACTCCGTAACACCTTTTTTACACAGGCTGTTAGGCTCCTCAACACCCTGGTCCCTACTGCACCTACATCAAATCTGGAAACCTAGTTATTTTTTGCCTAATGTCAGGCATACTGTCTGATGCATTCTTTGCACAATTCCTTACACAATCCTGTAAAGTAAACTGCACTATGCGCATTGCACTTTGTGTACCCTGTCAGAAATGTCTATGTCTACATTGTCTTTAGCATTGTCTTGTCAGTGTTTGTATGTACTGTATTTGCACCCTAGACCCAGAGAATGATATCTCCCTCTGTATACTTGTACTGTATATGGCTGGACTGACAAATAAACTTGAAATTGAACTTGAACAAAATACAAGTCTCATGGTCTCTAAAACAGCTGTTCAAATTGTGTTTAGACACTTGAATAAAATCTTAATAATAACAAATTAAAATACGTATTTGCTATAACTGATATAAGTTGTATGATTTTATTATTTTAATTTATAACACTCTACATAGTGAGGGTTTTGCACCTTTTTTAAGTTTTACAACTCAGTAATTGTTTTGAAAGTATGTTGCCACAGAAAAGATCATCAATTATAATAATACTGTATTTCCTTGTCTGCACTCTGTAAAGTCTACCACATCAGTTTGTAGCTAGCCCTTAAATTGGCACTTTAAAAGCTAATTGATGCTGCATGCAATCCATTAAATAATCAAGAAGCAGGTTGTGGGAAAATTCTCCTAATGGATAGGACTGGAAGAGATGCCAGCCTAGTAGTCTAAATGCAATAATATATGCTCATTCAAATGAAGAGACAAGGAACTATAATCTTAAAAGGAGTCTCTCCATCTATAATCTAAGAGTCATGAGTAAAAAACCACTTCTTCAAACACTAAACATTATCATACTGGATACAGTGTATCATTAATTTGAGATCTTCCCTGAAAACATTTGGAAGCTCAAAGAGATTTGTTTTGGTAAGTAACATCTACAGTATGTAAAAGTGGTAAAAGTTAATAGCAAGTCTCAATTATGTTCACATGTTGAATTCAGCAACTCCACTAAATGGGTACTGTATAAATTTTAATTTTGTACCTCCGTAGGCATGACTTAACTTGCTGAGATTAACAAAGCTGGAGATAAAATACCAGCTTTGGGTCATTATTTATTACACTAGCTATATGGAAGTAAATCAGGAAAGCACTTTCCTTTAAAATGAATTATGAATCCCTTTATAATACACAGCCATTTTAGTTTTTTGCTAATTGCACTATTGTACTCATGAGGTTAGATCTGTGTGACTGGGAGAAGGGAGGAATACAGCATGCCTGTTTTGTCACATTCTATTCTTTTGCCAAGTGCAGAGCCCAGGCATACATATTTACTACTGTGCAGTGTCTCAGATGTGAAATGATTTATCTCTTTTGTATTATCTGGACATATAAGGCAGGACTCCTGTGAGAAATGCAGTGCTGAGGAATGCAGGGCAATTCATAGGAATGGCAGGGAAGTTCAGAGTAACACTGGCTACTGCAAACAGAGAGAGAAAAGGGGGGTAATTATAGAAGTTCTCAAGAGGACTATATTGGCAAAATGAGAAAAATTCTGACAGAAAAACAAGCTCTGGATTAAACGGACCATGACAGGTTTGGAACATTTGACTTCCTATGACTTTCAAAATGAATATGGACTAAAGTGGAGATTGAAATATGGTCCTTTGAGCATAACATTCCATTCTACATACTGTTTTTAAGAGTAAAATCCCTCTTTGTCATAGTCTTACAACAAAACATCTCAATAAACATTGAAGTGATTTAATACCTTTATGTGAAGTATTCTTTGTGGTTTGATTTTACATAAGCCAGGTTTTGTTGGAATTTGGTATGCACTGTACAAGATTAGATGACAATAAGTAGAAATGTTATCTGTGATTTATTGTACATCCTAATGTCTAAGGAGGAAGACCTACATACACTGTACTGTACATTTCAATGTCATCAATTCAAAAATGTAATGACTCCAGGTTGGAGTAACAAACTGAATGTGAAGGGCAATATATAAGTATGACATTGCTTTAACCAAATAATGTATCAATAATTCTAACCACAGTGTGGATGTTTGATTAGATTCTTTTTACAGAGCTCTCGCATTTTTCCTGCTCTGCTACACAGCAGTGCAGCTAATCCCAAAGATAGAGTAAAAGAATTCTGGAAACATAATCTGTATGCAGCTGGAGAATTTTATTCAAGGATCTCCTCAGGCATCACTTACTATGCCAAGGTGATTACCTAAAGTGTGTAATACTGTATTCAATTAGGAAAGCTGAAAAGCTTACAGAATATCAGGTGTGAGTCATTATCATCCAACCAGAGTAAAGTAAGTGAATTAGTAAAGTGTTATGAATCCCAGCTCAATTGGCATTTTATTTTGTAGTTTATTGCATTTATTGCAAGAACTGTACAAATATATTATTACCCTGCAGACCAGTGGTATACAACCTTAATACATCAATTCCATTCTCTAACAGAACTTTGATTCCACCAAATTAATATATCCACTTATTTGATGCTTAATTATCTAATTGGTCTGGCTGGAGAGGGCCATATTAATTACATTAGTTATTAATTGAAAAAGTAAGTGGAATAAAACTGTGAAGATTACCTTACCCTGCTCTTGTCAAGGCTCATATTTAAGGGAATGGAGTTTCAAAGAATGAAGAAAAGCTCAATAATAAAGTGATGTCATCATGATTACAATAACCCAAAAATAAAGGAATGCTCATGTTTGAAAAGTTCTTCAACACATCTTTCTTAACACATTAATTAAACAGAATGCAATGGAAAATTTTACATAATATTGTCTTTTAGTCTAGAATTTGAACTTTTTTAAATAAAGCTGGCGAACATTGAAAAGTTAATATTGGAACTGGGGCAACTTCATTACGGTATGAAAATTCACCACCAATAAAAGATAAATCTATTTGTCTAACATTTTCTTAAAACACAGTTGTATCAATAAAAATACACAATAATTTGTGCTACTATTTGTTAACAAAAACATGTCCCAGTCTACTGATGTGTTCAAAACACATTTTCAGGGGTGTAGCTTTGTCCTGACATTCTGGAATGGACATGAACATGCATTTTATTTTCAGTTGATCAATCCTTCTTAATTTTAGTTTATAGAGTACCATCGTACAGTGAGCACTTTCTTTGAGTCCTAAAATCAAATGTGTTCTTTTTCAATGAACTCTACTTCACTTAGAAACAAATCAACTGCTGATTCTGTCTCTACCTACTAATACGGCAAACATGCTGGGTGTGCTTTTGGAATAATTAAAAATAAGTTATTTGTGCTATAATAAGACACTTCAGCCTGAGGAGTTACTCAACTTGAACGTATAATAATTCCTTACATAGAAGAGGGGCAATTAAATTCAAATTTTATTTTTGCCCTTTTATATTCTAGTGTTACATTTAGCCATCTAACTGAAGTGAAAATTCCCCATTAAATTATAGACTTGGTCTGAGTGTACTCTGGTAATGAGTGTGGTTTAATTAAAATTCTATTGTTCAAGGCTTCAGAAGCTCTTTAAAACATACTTGTAGTAACAGAAAATCAGCAGTATTGACTGCCATATACTGTAGTAACAAATACTGTCCATGTGTTTAATACCATTAAATACCACCATAAATGTCACCATTTAATACCAATGTAAAATTATTTTACATACAGTATTTATACATTTTTGTGAATAAAAATGTCGAAGTAATTTCACTTGCCAAATGATGAAGGAAGTAAAGAAAAGTAAAATATTTCAGCTTGTAATTAGATGCTCAGTAGTTAAATAAAATAGCACAAATATAGTGAAATTATATTTTGAAGCAAATATACTGTAGTAGGTTTTCCTTTTGAGAAGGCAAACAAAACATCATAGCATTCTAATCTGCAAATGGTCTATCACTCAAATGTAATCTTTACTACACTTTTATGTAAGAAGTAAATTGCTCTAGGTACTTTATTGTGTCAGTACAATCTATATTATTTTCTTTATATTCAGCCTAGTTATTAGGCTATATAACATTCAAGTTTATGGAAGGAAGCATGATGTCTTTTTTTCTAGATTTTTCTCTATTTAACAAAACGCTAGTAATTCTGTAAAGCACAACCATCTCCACGGCCCAAACACATTCATAAACTGCATCCTGGGAGGATTTGTGTTAAGACAAAAAAGCTTTTAAATGTTTGCACTCATTACAATTAAGTCCAGCGAAAAAGGGGTCAACAAAAATTGCTTGCACAAAAGGTAGAGCTGGCATCAATAACAAAATACTAAAACGTGGCATTGCATGTTTGCAGATTGAGTCCTAGTTCAGGAATTACATTTCTTACCCTGTTGTGAGAACTGATTGTGAACTGGGCTTTCCAAGGAGTGACCAACAGTTGGCAAAAAATCAGTAAGGTTGGCACAGACCTGCCAGATAACAGCAACCTCTGACACTTTCCAGGTTGCTGTGAGAAAGTACTGGTGTTAATGGTAGCTGCTTTATCCACCTGCCAATGTTAATTTTCTGGTAGACACCATTTATCCTGTAGAGTAGAAAATGGTGAATGACGAGCAAGCCTGCTTTTCAGAGCTAAATGTGCACATTCCTTGTGTCCAAATATGTACAGGTACTGTAGGTTATGGCAGTGAGTCAAACTCATTGGTAAATATTTGTCATTTTCAAAGTAAGAGAGGACTGAAGGAAATAGAAATGCTGATTTTCAAATTTAGAAAAAAAACTGGTATTGGGTGAAAAACAGCTAAACATGTTTAGCAAAACATCTACCGTAACAGCTACTGTACATATACTGTAAATATCTGAATTGCTTAAATATTAGTTTTTAAAAAGTTTATCTTTTTTATTTTAAGCCTTCAATGGTCAGAGAACAGCATTTACAATATGTTCAAGCAATCACCCCAAAACAATATGCCCTTAAAACAGTTTTTTTCCCACTGCAATATTTTGTACTCTACAGCTGTGAATCTCTGGCAACACAAGAGATAATGTTAAAGAAGAAATGTAAAAGTCAGAGTATCTAGCAAAAAAATGATTTCATTTGGAACGACAGCCTAGTCAAGATCAAAGTGTGATGAACTATTATGGAGCGGATATTGGCTTCACGCACTTGGCTGAGGGACAACCTCCTGGCCATAGGACAAGGAGGCCAGGACCCCCACGCAGGGTAACCAAGGGGCAGCTGCAGAGGTGGAGTTGGGATGCAAAAGTCACACGCATGGGAGAGTATGAAATCACGTAGGTATTTATAGCATTTGGAGGATGAAGGATGACAGGAGCGATTGCTAATTACTGACAGCTGAGTACGATTGAGCTTGGTTGTTGTCATCCCTCCCAAACTTTCATTATAAACTCCATTTAAACCAAAGAAAAACTGTACATTGAATAGTCCTCTGACTGCGTTTCATCTCATGAGACGTAACAAGTACTGTACCCTGCCACTTAAATGTTCCTGTTCATAGAACTGTCTGCACTAACCATGATGTTAAAGTAAAAGAAGGCTTTTTGTCACTTTTTGTATCTCTCATATTTCAGAAAAAAATCTGTTTTAGAGAAATGAGACTGGTGTGCATATACTGTAGATCTATAGTAGAATAAATCTGTGGCCACCAGGGGGATGTTCAGCCATTCAAAACTAGATACTGTTTGTCTTCACTTTCCAAGGCAGTTAACATTTGGAATTTGAATGTTTGTCAACATGGATGTATAGTGCATCTGCAAACGTTTCAGATTTTGGTAGAAGAAGCATGATTGAAAGATCAGTCCAATGTATTCAAACTAGAAGTGGAGCAGATCACAGGAGAAGCCAACATTCAACATTTGCCATTGACACCTGGGGCTACAACTATTGCTATGGAAACTCTTGGGAGATTATTATGGTTTGCAGGCATTAGACAGCTGTCAGTGAGCAGGATGTTTTTGCATTGCAAATTGAGTTCATATAAATTGCTGTGCAAGCATTGCCAGTAGCAGGTAAAGCATGTCATGTAATTCTACGAATATGAAAAACAATAGAACTTAATGGACGGAAGTACAGTATACTAATTATTAAAGAATGTGGTAAATGGCAGGAGAAATCCTCCAATGAGCATAATACAGTTCATACAATGTGATTCCTGGGTTATGGAGTTGTATGACATTCAAATAAATTGTGCAATAGGCAATTCTTTCTGGTTGCTTCAAAAGAATTTAACATTATACATCTCTTATGTACTAAATATATTTTCATCTTACCTTTATGAGCAGCAATGCATATCATTACGCATTAGTCTGTGCTAGGTTAATCTTAGTTACACAATAAATTAATAGGAAAGGATACTGTATGTACACCTACATAGGGACATCCCTACAGTTTTGTTGTGAATACCTTCAAGTCTTATGTTCTGGCTTTAAACCTGGTTGGTCACAGTTCAGAAGAGCTCAAAAAGTCAAATATAAAATTATAATATCTGTATGTACAGTATATTAGTACTAATTCTGCTTGAACAAGCTATTGTGGCTGACATGTGTCATCATCAAGGCACCAAGTATTTTTTTTTTCGTTTTTGTTTCCTTGAACTGCAGTACTGCACCGTTAATTAAAATAACGCTTTCAGTGAATTAAAACATGAAGAACATCAAGAGAAGTTTGTTTGGTTGGTGGTAGATAATTGATACACGAATCCCATCCAGTAGTTTCATGAAAGAAGTAAAGGTTTCTTTTTTAATAGCATGGCTAGTTAATTTATTTCCTAACTCCCACAAATAAGAATCATTTACAGTAGCAAAACATTTTTCAATACTTTTTTTTCATTAATTATCTTTCACATGTTGTAATAAACAATGTTACTGTTGCTTAGCAGTAATTTCTAAAAATAGAGAATTCTAAATCTAATGAATCTAAACTACTATAGTTCTTTACTTTTCATTTTAATCAAAATAATACATGCAAGCTGTGTTTTTGGAATATATATATTTATGTACGGTATTTTTTAAATGGAATAATGTATTACTGATGCTAACAATTTTGGATATTTGATTAGATTCTTTTTGCAGAACTTTAGCATTTCTTCTTCTCTGCTAGAGAGCACTCCAATCCTTTGTGTAAAGAGGTGCCTACTGTTCTCAGTTTTCAATGCTTTTCCCCATCGTTTCCACTTTCACTGATGATTCTGAAGAAGTTCATTAGGTGACTTTATTAATGCCTCTGAGGCTTTTTAAAATTTGAATCAGTTATCAGCCACCCTGTTTTTTGAATGTTTCATTTTCACTCTTTTTTGGGGGGAATTTCATGAAGGTGGGTACATGCCTTTTACGTGCCTTTTACAGTTTTTATGCTGTGAAATGGATATCAACATAAACTGGATTATAACAAACATGTTCCAAAGGATAACAGTGTACATGAGGGGGCTCTGTATCAATTCACTATGCACATGATTTGAGCCAATGATGGCTTGCATTCTGTACATACAGTAGAAGAGTACAATTTCACAGCTTCATGATGAAGATATCCAGCATGAACTTGTCTTTTCAGTGGGAATGTTTTCTCATGTTTCATTTGTATGTGTGCCAAATTTCACTGGCCACTGGTTAACACATTTTATGATGCCACTGCTTGAATAAGCAATAATATTAATTCATACATAGTTTTCATTGCACTCCATGAAAAGTCTTCTGTGAGGATAATGAGTCCAGTGCTTTGAGCTTGGTGATGATATGCATAAAGTCTGGGATTTGACCTGTCTGGTCTTAATGAGAAAAACCAACTGGGCACTCTGCCACATTAACTGCCTGCACACAGGGGCTCTGGTGCTGCTCTCCTCAGTGACCAGCAAAAGCTATAGAAGTGAACAAGAGCATGACACTTTTCTTCTATGTAATGAACTGTTGGTAATGTTCTGAAATCTTTAATTTCTTTCTGTTGAATATCACAATCCTCTGCCTCCCTTCTTAGCAGAAAAAACAAAGTTTCCAAATGAGAAGTGTGGTCTATGTCTCGAAAGGGTGAAGAAAGTATTATTGTAGGAGAGCTCCAGAGGGCCTCAGTGATCTAGACGTCATATATTTGAACCCAGGTTAATATCACTAGCCGCTTGTCCTCGGTATCCCTTAACTGATGGTGCACAATTGGCTCAGAGAAACAGTTAACCTTGTGACTTCCCAGTTGGCCAGTGACGTCAGCGAGAGACACACCTCCCTATTGGTGCAGAGCATCCTGTACGGTATGCTTCTGCAGAGTCTGAATTGTGCAACAAGATGAGTACCATGATAGGTGGGTGGGAGAATTAATTAATTACCAATAATTTTCCATTCCAAATTAACTGCATATACTGCATAATAAAAAAATACTTTTGACATTTGGATGAATTTAGAATTATTCTATAAACTGTTACTATTACACTATTAGCTATTATTCAGATAGCTATTATAAACCAAACTAATAACCTGTATTCACATATTTATATAACCTGTTACTGCTTTCTAAATTATTGTCAGAATCATTCTAAGGGGTTAACACTCAAGTTCTCAGCAACCTGTTCTTTTTGTGCACTAACATATCTGAGCATATATCTTCTCACATACTGTAAGTGTTTCCGCTGGTACAAAGTGTTATCTGTTGAAATACAAAGAAAAGGGCTTTAAACTTCCTGCTCAAACTCAATAATTCTAAACTTGCAAAATGACATAGTGATGGAAAACTCAATACAATACATTCTGACTACAGCATGTTTTTTTTGGAGGAGCAGAGGGGACATGACCGTACTTAATAATTTGTATTTCCGTTCAGCCCCGTGTTGAGACGGCTCTTCCCGTAGGACTGTAGGGGATTTTTTTTCCCTGCTTTTGGTGAAATTGGTGTTAGACCTCCTCCAGCACAGACCAGGGACCGGGATCTTAACAATATAGCTCAACTCGCAAAAACCTGCCTCTCTCGTCACGGACAGCGTGGCTTTCTGGGTCTGGGGAAAACCGTTTCAACTTCCTCCGACCAAGCCCGATCTTAAGAAATGTTTGGATGTTTATTTGTTATGTTAACAAAATAAAGTATATTAAAATACACAGTTCATTTAGCACAACTGGCAATGCATACAGGAAGTACTTAATTAAACATGAACAAAGGAATTTGCTGATGTTTTTACATTGAGAAAAGCCCATGTGAGTTAAATTACTTTATGTACAAACAAATAAATTGCAAACACAATGGGACTTATATTAAATCCACCTGCTGTCCTGGATAATTGTTTTGAATATTCAGTAAGACCAAGTGTCTTCATACTGTATCAAATTTAAAAGTTAAGTGAGAAACCATTACAAACTATTTACCTGTGACAACAATGCATCAAGAAAGAACTTGTCTTTCTTGTATAGCCTTGTCAACCCCATGAAAGAGCTAACAAAGTGGAATCCCTGGTGCAAAACTAAACGTGTTACACAAGACGTTATTAAATCAGTATTATGATCTATAGACTGCACACCTATAGAAGAATAAGTAAAATATTTTCTCTGGTCTGATGTATATATACTGTATGTGCACACAAATAGTCCTTGCACAGAAATAGAAAAAGAAAAATAATCAGCAATTCAGTAGTTCAGTAAGCCATTGTATACAAAGAAATCTGATAGGTTATTCCATAATGGCTAGGAAAAATATATGCTTTAATTTCTTAGGAGAAATTCTGAAACAATTGTAACTTCTGGGAATGTGTTTGAAGATGAAAAGTCATTTCAATTTCACTTTTCCCCTGAAAACATGAGACTGGGGCTGTTGCATAAAATCTTCACTTTTCAGTTCATTTCAGTCAAGAAGTCTGTCAAGAAGCTCTGTGAGAACTGAGAAGCACACAGAAAAGTGTAAATCCCTTTCTTAACCCATTTAACTCATATTTCATGTTCATGAGAACAAATTATAACTTTCAAATTTTATTTGAAACTTGATGATGGATGGCATTGTTATTCATAGCTGCGTTAATAAAATCTCATTTTCAAACCTGACACTGCTTGACTTCAACCTTCCCTGTAAAGAAATTAATCAATGTTTGGCAGTGGAAGCTTTTAAATTGCGAACTACACTACACAATCTGATCCTGCAAGGAAGATGTTGTGTCACTCTGGGCTATTGACTCCGCAGTCCTTGTGACGAGAGAAAATCTGAGGTTAATGGAACTGCCTGAAAGGGTAAAGGGAAATTCACCTTTATGATCCCAAAGCAAATGCACTTTTCTTTACCAGGCCAAACCCAAGTCAGGATACTCAGTAAAAGCATAAAGAGAAAAAAATGGGCATGGTTTGTTACACTTAGCTTGAATAAAGAACACTGTCACAGGACAAAGTAACATTGCCTATTGAGCTCGGCTGATGTAGAAGTAAAGCACAAAATGTCATTTCTTTAGGACCAGTCCATGATCTGAATGCTTTTGTATTAAGAAAACCTTTATGATCTGTACACAACACTATTTTTCTTGTTCAAATAGCACAGATTTTTTCAATTTGAATAATACTTGTGGGGAGGCACAGTGGCATAATGTTTAGCGTTGGGGCCCAGGTTTCAATTCCAAACCTGGGGTGCTTTTTTGCGTGGAGCTTATATTTTTTTCCATAGAGGGGTATACATACCGCAACAAAAGTATTTTTCCACAGAATGCTTGGAATCAGAGCTTGTATGCAGCAATGCATTTTACACTCGACTGTGGTACATGTAGTCTGAAAGCAACTATGCTTGGTTTACTGAATTTAGACTTTGTTCGCCTCTTCATAAAAGCAAAATTAAATTAAAGGCACATACTGTAAAATGCATATATGCTCAATAATTACTGTACTTCACTGACATCTGTACTAGTGAAGATATCACAAATAAGTAAAATCTATAAAACTACAGTATATGGATATGGAAAATATGGAAAAATTGAGGCATTAGACAAAATATAAAAACAACCAGATGATGGATCTAAGGATCTTACAGAGATGCAATCATATGAATACAGGAATATCTTAATAGAATTCAAAAGTAAAAGGATGCATGCCAAATTTAATTCAGTGCTAGTAAATGTAGACATTTGCATATACTGTAGGTAGGTAATATACAGTATAGGATATAATTACATTGTGAAATGCTGAGAGGTAGAAATCTCACAATGAGGGAAAAAGGGTTGTAATGGATTCATCAATAACAGCATTTAGCAAAGATGCATTAAAAAGGCAAACAGAATGCTTGATCGTGTAGAAAAGTGCATATACAATAATTCAAGTCTAGTGCTTCATCTTAAACTGCAAAGCATTAGTTAGACCACATCTGGGATACTGCATTCCATTGTGGTCGCTTCTTAGTGATTAAAAAGCATTGGAGAACATTTCAAGGAGAGCAAAAAGACTCATTTTAGAACATAAGGAGATGTGGTGAAGACAAGATGAAGGATCTTCATCTTTTCAGACTCAGTACTAGATGTCTGATAGGAGACAAGGTTGGATATAAAAGTAAAGTCCACACTAGGGCCACAACAGCTCCTAAGAAAAAGGCAGGACCTTATCCTAGTTTTAGTGGAAAGGTTAGCATATGATCACCCCCCTGCTGAGCGCACCTGATCAAGGTCTTCAAAATTTTAAAGGGGATTCCTGAGGAAGATCACAGTAGTTATTTGAAGGGTAGTTCAGAGAGCTGAACGAGAGGACATTAAAAGCTGATTTCACACTGCTATTAGAAAATGTTTTCTTAATGCATGGAAAGCATCACCAGAACAAACAGTTTTTACCGAGACACTGGGAGCTTTGAAGTGCAGGGATGATGCTGGGACAGATCAACTGAGTGTATAGGAGATGACAAGAACTGATTGGCTGAACAGCGTGTTCTTGTTTTTAACTCCCCTTATCCAGTATGGTAGTAACAGTACAGTTAATATCAATGTTGACAACTCTAAAGCAGGAGACTTCCCCAGTCTTTTTTATAGATCAAATAAGTTGGTAAACACAAAATAAGGCATAATACAGAAATTACATACAGTATATACAAGTTTAAACTACAGTACTTACAGTACAACCTTGTGAATGTTTTGCATCAGTAGAACACATTAAGTGATACAAAACCAAAGATTTGCATTTACAGTATATACAGTGTACAGTACATCAGAACGTTGTCTACAGTATATCCATAGTTTCATATAATAAGGCATACCATAAATAAAAAGGCATAAGAATTATAATGGTACTAAAAAAGGTTCTCCCAGTCACCTAGGTTTTTTAGGCTTTATGGATTTTTATGCTTCACTGCTTCTCAAAGGCACAATGTGGTATGTTCATTTAAAGCAAACTGAACTTAAAAATCATTGGTATGAATAAAAAAGTTCTATATTCTGACCTCTAGGGTCTCATAATTTTAAGATGACTGAACTGTTGATTTATTTATTTTGGTTTTCTTTCCATTTTCAACTGACCTTTAGCCATACACTTGCAGCAATGCAATTTATTAGGGATGTTTCTTGTCTTTTTTTTCCAATGACGTCTGCACTGTACAAAGAAGTTTAAATTACCAGGCTGTGGGATATTCAAGGCATTGTGTACAAAGAGCTGTAGTCCCAGAGGCATTTTCTATTGCACTGTTTCCTGCAGTTTTCTGAAAAAGAGGGGGAAAAATTAACTCCCTGTGTTCCAAAAGCCAAAATAAAACACTTAAACCACCTACAGGGATTCTTGGAAAAAGGAAACCATAAAACCAAACAATTTCGCTGAGTATTAAAAAAAAAATAGGAAATAAAAAAGTGTGAATAACATGCTGGGAAAAGTGGCATGAATATGGTTCTGATACATTGTTTTTGGAAGCAGCTGAATCTCAGAATCTGTTTCCTACTGATGGCATTGCCTACTGCAGTGATCCAGTGACAACATGCTCATTAAAATCCCTGGAATCTGTTGGCATTTTAGAAAATCACGAGAAAATGTGAATAATTAATGATACAGAATCCATGGATTTGTCAGGCTGTATGCAGTGCATATGGAGGTGGACAAAGGGGGAAATTGAATTATGCCAATTCTCAGTACAGCTTGAAGGAGGGATAATTAAACTGACCTCTACTGTAAAGCTTCTGACACATGCCAGTATTTGCACATTTCCTCATGCATAATGAAAATGGATCTCCAAAGGGAATGGGAGCTTGAGCAGTTCAGAAGACACTCACAGGCTCAAGTCCATCACCATTGTCCTGGACTGTAGTGAATTGTTTCCAGGAACTCCAGGGTGACAATTAAAGACAATAACCAAATAGGAACTGCTTTAGAGACAAATATTAATATTTATTCATGCACAGGTCCAAGACCAAGTGCCACAGCTAGAAGATATACATCACTGTGAATTTTTATGTTTCCATAAAGAAATTCTAGCTACAGTTTATGGGCATTCAAAGCTTATAAAAATCAGCAACAACGTGAGAGGTACGGAGTGACAATATGGGTTTCATGACAACACTTAGTAAAATAGGCCCAGTATAAATTGTTTATATTTACATTTATTTTGTTACATTAGATAGTTTTGAGCCTGTCTTCGCTGAATTTCCATTCACATTTCAATTCATGATCACTTTTGAATTATACAGTAAGACAGTATATACAGTACAACAGGTTGTGACAAAAAACGTGCTGTAATGTTATTATGGTCTGTCAAGTTCGAGGCGGGAATATAGGCAGTACAACATCATTATTACAAATAACAGTGTATACACCATACTATAGAAAAAAATTGGAGGAGATTTTTCCTTTAATTTTTAGAAGACTGAGTACAATGGTAAATTAAAAATCTCTTTTGAAGTAAAATGGCAATATTATCCCTGTGATGCTAGTGCACTAAGCTCCATTAAGCAACTGTGCAAGAACAGCATGAAACAGCAAAGACAGTTTTAAAAATTGCACAGCTCATGATCAGTGCTGGGATTTAAATGTCTTTGCTTTCCTCTCAGGAGATAATTGAATAAACATCTATTTACATCTTTTGTTCAATTAATGACAACTTAAAAATCTAGAACTCAATCAATGCTGTAAGGTAAAAAAAAAACAGAGGTTTAAGAGAGTCATGTCTAATGTGGAAAGGCAATGGCTTTGAGCCTATTTGAAAACATTAAGGTACATCTGTGTGTTCAAAAGTATACAGATTCTGGATCTTTCCTCCACTTCACTGCAAATTCAGGTATACACAAGATGCCAGTCATTGTTGTCTTCCTGTGCTCTTAAATCTAACACTGTATCTAGCCATTGTAGCTTACTATTTATTAAGTGTACCATTTTAATTTATTATTACTATCTTTAAGTTGCCAATGAAACAGATTCTGGTAGATTTGGTTTTCTATTGGCTTGGCATTGAATTTTTCAGCTGTTGATAAATTTTCCACATGAACACCACGTTGTTAATGAATTTGGGGTTGAATTCACAGCTACTTCAGAACATAAGACATGTTTCCAATGGCAGGAAGCAGTTTGGCCCATCCTCCTTGTAACCAGCTGTAGATTTTTGTCGCTTCCAGCATGACTAGGGAGCTCCAGACTCCTACAATATTCACTGTAAAGTGGTGTCACCTATTTTTCTCGAATGGCTCTATCAAATGTTCCCAGAGGTGACTTGGAGCTTTTTAGGATCATGAATACATGAATCAGGTCTCCCATTAACCCCCTCCCTGGGTCTTCTCTTTTCCAAGCTGAAAAGATTCAGTTCCTTTTGTCTTTCTGAGTACTGTAAGTTCCTCAGGCCAGAAATTAATTACATTGCACTTGTCTGAACTGCTTCTAGAGTAGCATTGTCTTTCTTACAGCAAGGTGCGCAAAATGGAATACAGTATTACAAATGAGGTCTAACTAATGCATTGTAAGTATTTAATATGACTCCACTTGATTTTAAATCTACACTCCAATTCTGCACTTGAATCTATCCAAGTATTTTGTAGGCCTTTTTATAACTAACCTGCACTGTCTAGTGTTATTCTGAGCTGCACTTCTGGAAGTCAAAATGCAACAACTGACAGAAGCTGGTTGTTCACAATTGCATTAAAGTGGCGAAGTGACATATTTAGAGTTTTAACATTACCTCTTCTCTGGAGCAGTTTAAGTTGTTATGGGGTTTTTTCTCACAGTATATTAGTGGGAGTTTTTTAAAGGTCAGAATGTAGAACTGTGATGTTTCTCACCCTCTGTGAATAAGCCTGGGTAAATTTTACAGAATAATACTCACTTATTAAGTTTTATTATATAAAAAATAACATGTTATGGCAGCAATAAGCATATTGTATTAACATAAAAATGACAAACAGTAATAGACAAGTTCTAGTTACGTTTAATACATACAATACTACTGGGACCTAAAAAAAAGTCAATGTGATCACGTTTGTTTTTAATGTACAGTAGATTAATAATATAATGTAGCATAATATGAGGTATAATAAAAGTAATAAAAATAACTTTTTCCTTTTATGAGGATGAATTTGTAAATTTCACTGCATATATTTAATAGGCTCTGCAGATGTTTTTATATTGGCCTCCTAAATGAAGACTATATTGGCAAAAACAAAGATCCCTAGTTGAATAAATAGACTTTTGTAAAATGAATAGCTTTTGTGACACCAAAAAGGCATACATAAGCAAGCCCGACCTTTCAATATTTTACTTACAGTGTTCAGGAGAGCCCAAATACAGTTTTATACTGTGGTCAGATATTTCTAAAGACTGGAACACCTTTACAGTACATTATGGATGATTTAAGATGATTTATTAAAATAGTCTGTTCCATTATGGAACCCATTAAGTTTGTAACATAATAGCAGGATTCTGAATACTGTGGTGAATGTTTCCTTATGCTGAGCTACAGGTAGGTGTTTCCTTTCTACCTATTTGGTTTAGTTTACTTTAATTCTATTTTCTTCACTTGTGATATTAAATGCAGAAATAATGTGTATTTTTGAAAATCATCTATAAAGTATATACTGTACTGTATATTACTAATGGAGAGTTGCTGTATTTGCTATAATTCATATATAATTAATTATGTGTCTTCTGAGCTTTAAAGCTCCGATTTAAAAAAAAACCAACAACAAAACAAACACAGCTGTCCCTCTCAGAGATCAAACAAACGGGAAGACTGTCATAATTACAATAATCACACAGATTTTAAAAAAGTCCTACTTGATGTCCTTTGATTTAACTTAATATAATTACCTTTATAATAATTAAAATGAAGACATATAGTGTATTTCCTGACCCTTAAAAAAATTAAGGAAGCCTTAGTGAAATAAAAATAAAGAAAACACAAACAACCCACTGAGAATTGAGCAAGACAAATCCATGAGCAAAATCCCCCACAGGTGTGAAGATTAGCTGATCCAGTAGCATATTGTCTGAGGCAAAATGGTTTCTGTTCTTTGGAACAATTAATGCTGCATGTATCACATGAGCAATAATTGCAATGGAAAATTCTCATATTTCTTTTTCAAAGTCAAATAATAACATATCATCATTATTTTATACACTGCCTGTCATAACTGACCTAACTGAAATAAGTGAATATCTCCCATCCATATACTGTATCTACATAACCATGTTTAGCAATTAGACCTTATCCACGTGTCCACCATTTTCGAACCACTTTTTCCAATACAAGGGGTGCAAGGGAGCCGAAGCCTATCCTGTCCAGCAACGGGATCAAGGCAGGATACACCCTGGACATGAGGCAAGTCCATCATAGCGCACACACAGACACATAATAACTCATGCCAGGGTCATTTTTCCCAGAAGCCAATTCACCTACCATTATGTTGTTGGGTTGTGGAAGAAAAGAGGAAGACCCAGCGAAAACCCATGCGAATACAGGGAGAAGTGGAAGTTCCATTAGCAATAATCTAAGAGACAACCAATATATCAGTACAGATAAGAGTTGAGGTTCTAAAGGAATAAAAGCTGGTTAGAAACTCAATTTAGAAAGTGACCAGATATGAGGCTCTTCAGCTGCCTTTCAGCAGTGAACCAATTAGAATTATGTCTTTATTATGAATTTTCCTAGGTCATTAAGAGAAACTTGATTCTAAGATTTATTTCAGTTTGGCGCCAAATTAGCAGCCCTATTACAAGCCATTCTTCATTCACTGTTTTGTCTGCAAAGGAAATGATATAATAAAATTATCAAACATTTTCTACTTGTGGTTTACATTTCATGGAAGTTAATCTAAAGTGCTTTTTGGAATAAATGACATTTTGCAATAAAAGGCCCCAAATACATTGTAAATGGTTAAGGATCTACAGTATGCAATCCAGCCATTCATGCATGATTAATTTTAAATTACTGATATTATACAGATTAATGGATCACATGATTTTTGGAAAAATATTCCACAACATTTCATTTTTCATTTTAAATTGATGGTTTCAGAAGTAGTGGATAAACAACCACAAACAACTGTATATCTGAGAAAATATCTCTATCATCACTCAGAAATCCATCTACTAACCACAAAGCTGTAACAAAAGCATTCTTTCGGGACCCTATGCAGACTACACAATCCGGGGATGAGTGAGGAAAACACGGGGGGGGAAAAAGCATGCAGGAGTCGAGAATGAAAACAGGGGGCGTGTCCATGGTGCGCAGGTGTTCAGGGGGGTGAGTCTGGGGCAAACAATCCGAGTCCAAAGGGAAATCCAAGACGAGGCAAAAGTCCAAAGCCAGGCGGTCCATTCAAAAACGAGGACAAACAGGATTAAAAATCAGAGCGGGATCCGGTGGAGGGTCGGGGGGAACAAGGGGGGAACGGGACCAGACACTACAGGTCCCGGACTCGCTAGGTACGGAAACCAATTCAGAGCCCGGAACAGAGTGAGCATCTGGCTTTTATAGGGAGGCAGGAACCGGGAGCAGGTGCACAAAATCAACTCAAAAGTGAAAGAGCTGAAGCACCCTTAAGGGGGAGGGACTACAATCGTGACAAAAGCCCAATATGCATGCATCTGCCCCAAGCAGAGTGCAAGCCGTGATACACCAGTCCATCACAGGGCACACACAGACACACTCTCACACCAGGGCCAACCCATGCAAACACGGCAAGAACATACAAACACCACACAGATAGCATCCCAGGTCTGGAATTGAATCCAGCCCTCCAGGGCTTTGAGACATCCACCACATCTTTTCATGTTTAGAATACATTTATTAATATTTTGTTCGGAGCACCTTATTAGGAAACTTATAACTTAAAGATCATACTAAGGTTCTACTTAATATAATAGAAAATATTTCTGAGGAAAAAAATACATCGCTAACAAATTTCCAAAAATTCCATAGATTTATCAATACACTGCCATACATTTTTCAATCTAAATGTAACGTTGAGAAATATGGTTCGTTTATAATTTTTGTATGCAGAGCTCTTCCCAATGGAAAGCAGGGTGTTTTAAAATAAGTGGGAGAAATGTCAACTCGGCTCCTTGAAATGCATAATTAAATACATATAATGAAGACCGATAAATCAGAAAATATTCACTATTGTGCACCTTTGAAAGATATTGAATAGATCAAACCTTTTTATAATACTTAAGTAATTAGGTGGACAGCATGGTGGCAGAGTGTTTTGCAGTGCTGCCTTGTAGCACTGGGGTCCTTGGTTTAATTCCTGGCCTGGGGTATTATCTGTGTGGATTTGGTATGTTCTCCCTATACAGTATTTGTGTGGGTCTCCTCTGGGGGCTGTTGTTTCCTTCCACAGTCCAAAGACTTAGTGACTGGTGAGTTAAGTGGCTTCTGGGAGAACTGGCCCTAGTGTGAGTGTGTGTCTGTGTGCCATGGGATGGACTGGCATCCCATCCAGGATGATTCCTGCCTTGCGCCTGTTGTCAGAATAGACTCAGGCTCCCCTGTGGCCCTGTATTGGATCAGTTAGAAAAGGATGGGTGGATATGTACTGGTGAGGTTTAAGAAGAGCTGAACTTCTACCCTGTTCCCCCCTTGCTAATGCTGATCTCCGGAAACCTTTGTGATTACATGATCCATTGGTACAAGCGACTCAGTCATTTCAAAGATACAATATGAATTCTGGCTTGTTTTGAGGATTCCAAGTCTAGACAGGCACCTGCTTGTTGTGAACATATGTTCCAGCCCACTCAAGGTAGTACTGCATTGAATCGCCATAAGACTATGTGCAGAAAAATTGGTTTCTTAATTACAAGGAACTCGTCCTTAGCACATCTGCTTATATTGATTAAACACACAGACATGGAGTTGAAGATACAATTATTTTATCAGTAATTCAGTTACAGGCAGCAGTGGAAAAATAAGTGGTTACTTAAAAATCACAGAGAAGGGTTACCATAAAGGATCAGCTCTTTCATATCTTCTACCTTGAAAATGTGCCTTATTGTGTGTGAAACACAATGTTCTCTGAATTTACAACTGGTCTGTAATTAGAATTATTTACTTGCAAATGATAACATTAACATTACAATGTCATGTGAATTAGTGTGATATGTTGATTTACTTATTCATTTCGTTTTTTAATCCCCTTCTAATTGCAGATTATTTAAACATAGATCCTGAATACTTTTTGAATGTATTGTAAGCGAAAGCCAGTAATCTGCCATCACTCAATCACTGAGTCAAAATATTTGCTGATGGACTTGTCTGTTTTATTCATAACAGGAGAGGAAAAAAAGAATATACAATTGTTTATAGTTTTGTTTTTGGGTAAACTTTAAAGGCCACAAAGCTGTAATACATTCTAATTGAACAAAGCCAGCATATTCTATACCTTTCCTCCACCATCTTTTGTTGTATAAGCCATAACTTCTAGTCTGAAATCATAAACCCTTACCTCACACTGCAGCCCCCACAAAATATTCTGTCAATATCAAAACTCATACATTCGCCTCTTACTCCTGTAGGCTTCAGTCGTAACTTGTAATGATTTCTTTCTACTTAATGATTATTCCAAAAATTAAGTTCTGCAAACTGAAAACAAAATTGTCTCACGTCTTTAAACCATCTGGCTGAAGGAACACATTGCTCCAGTTTGCATTCTTATTGTGGGGCTCAATCATCAGATTTTGTTTCCATATCTAACAAATATCTTTCTATTGTAAATCTAGTTTTTGCTAAGAGATTTTACTGTTAATGCAAATGGATAATCATATGTTTCCAGATCATACTTTGCTGTGAAATGAGAAAAATATTACACCACAGTGAAAGTTTATGTTGCGTGTTTTTGTCTGTTGCAGGCTGTCCATCAGTACACTGTACAATCTTAGTTCCCTCATTCATTTATAATGGCCAATTGGTTTAAAATGAGATTGATCCAAGGTCTCAAGCACTTTAATGAGGAAGCATATGAGGGTTTTTAGAATGTTCTTTTGGCCCACTCAAGATGAATGTTGATTTCTATGAGTCTTTCAACAAACGTGTGATGATAATGTGTTACATTAAGAGAGATGCATGGTTCCCCACAATTCTCAAGTGTCCTGGTGTCTGATTTATGTTCTGGGGAAGAAATGAATGTACTATCTTGTGCTCTCAGTAACCAAGTCTAACTGCCACAGTTGAGTGTTTTAAAAGCAGTCAGATAAAGGCTGTGTTTACAGAGACAGTCTGATATTTAATATCTTCGGGAAGTATATTTTTTCAAAATAAGTACCAAACATAGAAATTAGCACTTTTATTTTCCTATTTATTTCATATATATCTATCTTTATTAAAAATGGTGGGTTTGATCTTGCCTTTGACCAGAAGTAGTCAAAGGTTTTTATATCATTTTGTGTTTGCAATGTGTCCTGCTGATTTCTAAGAGATATACGGTACATATTTGGAAGAAGAAAACCTGAGTGACATAAAAATCTACATTTTACAGAACCACCAGTAGTCTCTAAAACTCATATCATTGTGTGGTTTCATTTGCAAAAAATGGAAATTATTGGCTGAACAAGAATAATATGCTTAGACACAAAATGTTGATATAAATGAGATGCTTGATTTCATTTTGTAAATAAAAGAAATCACAAAGGCCAGGATCAGAGCAAATGTTTAATATATCCAAACCCAATGTGTTATGGAGGCTTTCTTCCGAGTAAGTTCTTATAAATTCTAAGCAAACAGAAATCCCCATTTCAGTAGTTGCATTTGGACACTCCAGTTTGCAGATGAGCTGAAATTCCCAGTTTACATTGTATCACATAATTCTCATTGCAAAATAATGTAGCATTTCTTTTAAATGGATTTCCCCTCTAACACTCAATGGAACTAGTGTTATTCATAATGAATCAGTCAATTATAAATAAAATGAGAAACATTATCATTTCCCCAAACATTTATTCTGAATTCTGATTATTGATGTTTCTAGAGAATGTTGCCAAGCCCACATGTGGAAACATTACACATGTAATTTTAAAATAATTTTAAAATAAAATACAAAGTTCCATTGCCACGTGTTCCCACTTATAATAAATAGTTAAGTAGATGGTTACTTCATGCATCCTGAGGCTAGTAGTAGTGGCTTCTAAAAGCTAATATTAGTCAATTAACTAGAAAAGGGTTTATTATTTTGTGAAAATGGGGAGATTGGGATTCATTTGAATAATTTATATAAATCAGCCATGAAAGCACCTTTAACCCAATTGACACAAGCAATTAACATAAAGGGCTTATTGCCCCCAATAAAAAAGAAAGAAAAAGACTAGATTCAACCCTTAAATTGTGGTAAAAATCTGGAAATTATAAAAAACAATACTTAGAACAAAATAAATAAAGCATCTTCATGAGTAAGCATCCTAGAAAGAAAGAATAAGTTTAAAATAATTAAAAGCCAATGTCTCTCTTCTCAAAAATTGCTTACGGCGATTGAGACAAACCAGAGAGTTTCAATGTTAATAAGTAAGCTTCAGCTAATAAATTTTAAATTTAAGTTTCAGTCTAGAACCATTTGGATATTCACAATTTATGCGACAAATCAGACCAGGGCCTCTTTTCTCACTGTAGCACTGCAAAACACCTTTTGGGAAAAAAACAGAAGTCTAGGTCCAGGACTCTAAATTCTTTTTGCAACTATTCAGCCTGATATTACAGAAAACAGAGCAAAGCACTTCTGGATTTCCTTTGTTTGGGAATTTCAAGACCACTTTTGCACAGTAATAGTCTCTGAGCTCACTAATTAATCAGGGTTGCACAAAGGACATGTGCTGTCTCGTGAATAGAGCTCTGACTTCTTAGTTACATCTAAAGTGCAGCACAGATTTCAGGAGCTACCCAGAAGACTGTGACCGACTTTCCCCTGCCTGAAGCCATGAAGACAGCAATGAGTTACAATCCTGTTTGCTCAGGCAGCTTGAAGATAACTTGCCCATTAAAAAGTGAAGCGAGCAGTGCCTGCAGTTTAAAGTGCAAGTTCACCTGGACACGGGCTGGCGATTTCCTTAACAGGGGCAGGCCTGCTGCCAAGCAAGACTAGGGACATGGAAAGGGTCTGATTCAATCAGCTGAGTTCCTGCCATGTTGTTCCTGAAAAGAATTCCAGTACCAATACAATTTTACACAGGGAAATAAACCTTTGCTGGTCATGAATAGAAGAATGTTGAAAAACAACAACAAAGCTAATTAATTTAAAGAAAAGGGAAACGTAAAGTTACATAGATGTAGACAAATGTTTCCTAAGTTCTTTATTAATACATTCATACAAATTAAGGGACAGATGAGAGTGCTTCATAGTTCTTAATTACACAAACTGCATGCTAATATTGTGTATTAAGCACAGTATAGTATTTTGTTTTAATGACTTTAAATGTCAGGGAGATGTTGTTAATTCCAGGATTTGTAGGCATACGAAGGGTTTAGGTCCTTGGACGCAGTGCACTTAGTAACCTGGATGACCTGATACACTGATTGCTGTCTGAACAAACAAATCTGTCTGTCACCACTAAAAAAGGCCCTTGCAGTAGCCTGCTAGAATGAATAATAAAATCTTCCACATTTCCAGTTATTCCATCGGTTCCTAAGAAGAGTAAAAACACAAATAGTAAGTCAAGTGAAGTCAAATTTTTTTTAACCATTTGCTGTACTTCATGTTGGTATTGTACCTTAGATTTCTGTCTCAAACCTGTACTGATTTGTGTCCATAGGTGGTCATTTGTCTGTGTTAAGTACTGTGCAAGGTGTTCCTCGGTGTCTTAGAGTCTTTGGTCCTCTATTGTGTAGTGTACCATGGCTGCCCTTAAAGGACTGTGGCAGGCCAGCAGAAAACGACAGCAGTTGTGGCTGGCCAAAAAGAGCTCTAATTATTGTAAATGGATATTCCAGGTGACAATTTTATAATTTATAGATTAGTGATAATGGGGTAGAAATGCACATTTGTTTAATAATAAGTGTAACATCTAATATTGTTTGGTATATAAAAGGTGTTTATTGTGCTAATTGTGCTTGGGATTCTTTTCGGTAGCCCAGAAATGCCTGCAATGAAGCCTTCTCAAATTCTAAAAATGAACCCCTTCAGTATTAAATTTGTACCATCCTCTAGAGTAAAACATTTACTGTAGGTCTTATACTGGACTCGGGATCTGACTTTACTGAAATAATGTGTTTAATTATACTGTATATATTATAATGATTTATTATAAAAATATATCACATGTTTAGCCATGTCAGAAATATATCTACATATATCTAGGCTGAATACATGGATGCACAGTACAAGGAGACATACTGTAGAAGAGTCAGATTCTCCAGGGCTTTGTGGAAATCATTACAATTGTAATAAAGGATATTGTACTTTAGTATAAGCTAGGTCTGGATTAGATCCTAAGATCAATTAACTTGTAATTACCAAATAGGCAAGATTTGTAAACGTATATTCTTATGGTCATACGTACACTTTTAACTTTACAGCTAGAATTGTGCAATTCTTTTGTTTTCTGTTCTTATGTCTGCTAAAATTAAACAGCTTCAGCTTGTTTAGAATGCTATTGTAAAGCTCATTAATAGCTTGGTATAGCACACTTGAAATGAGGATAACCAAAAGTTTGTAACAGTATAATAATTTATAATTTCATTTGGGTGACTATGACTGTTTAATACAGTGCTTTGAGTTAATTTACTGAAAGTATGAGAAATTCTGACTGTAAATTCAAGGAGTACCTTATGGCACCTCCCAGGCATACCAATATAAGCTACTGTAATGAATCAGAAAAAATGCACACATCTACAAATAATGTAATATGCAATTTTATTAAAGAACAGCAATCAGAACAATCAGTTACTTTCCTGAACTAACCTTTTTCAAACACATACATGTTTGGAGTATTAAATTAAAGCTTAATTCTCAAGGATTCAAATGGGAATATTAAATGTAAGCATATTGGAATTAGACACTTGGCCACACACAGTCCTGATGAGATTTAAAAAGTCCCATGGGAAGAAGGTTAACCTAGCCTGCCCAGTTCTTCTAAGCTGGCACTATGCCAAAGGAGGTCTTTTCTGTGCAGAAGGAGGAGTTCTGTCTTAGCATCATGCTGAGTTGGCTTCCAGTAGAATGTGCATACGGTCTGAACATGGGTTTGGCATCAAGTGAAATGGGAAGACAGTTAGAAAGCCTGTTTCCTTCTATTTTGTAGCTGCTATTCTGAATAGTCTTTGATATTCAGTGGTGCTGACAAATGTCCATCTGTAATGATAAAATGTTTAAATGCTCAACGTTAATAACAGTGTTATTTCTGTGATCAGGCAAACATACATTTTGGAGCCTGTGACATAATGTTTCTAGTTGCACAGGACATATTAGACAGAGCTTTGGTAATGTACAGTCTCTTAGTCTGGCTGGTACTTTCAGCTATGTTAAGGTAAATTGTGGTTTTAACGGTGGTAGTAACAGTCATGGAATAAGTTAGTTGTCAAGTTGCCAGGGATTCATAGAGCATCACAAACTGTTGTATGTAGACTTTTAAGTAGAATTATCATTAATAGTGATTGGTCAGGATGTCATTAAGAATGCTTCCATGTTCTTCATTGTTGTGACAGTCTGCATCAATCAGTGGATTTATGAAAGCTGGAGTTCAATTGCAGATGTTTCTCTACCTTGAGGCATAGACTGTGAGGTATCTATATCTGCAACCCATGACTGGAGCTGTCAAGATGGACCCAAGTTTTGATGTCCTGGTTTGTGCTAGAGAATCAACACAACCTCTTTATCAAAGTTCCATATCAGTAGCATTCCTACATGTAGTTAAATATTATTTCAAATTTGCTCTCCACTCTGCAAGGTGCTTGTAACGTGTTTACAATATGTTCAATTTTTGTTTTAGTCTTGTATCTTGACTTTATGTATTTATTGGTGGTGTAAATATGGTGAATTATTTCTAAGAATATCTAAATACATATTAGTGAACAAATTCTAGTTTATGTTGTGTTCTTCTCTATCACTGGAACCATGGATAGAATCTTGTGCAAAGCTCCAACGCTAGAATTCATAGGTTCTATTCACCTACAGTACTAGGTAATGTAGTCAAATAAATATTTTCTATATTTCTATATACTGTGCACATTCTGATATTTTCAGTTATCTGATATAATTTTTTGTTGCTGTTTTTTATTCGCAAACACTTTTTTTTCTGTGAGGTAAGCTTCTAACATGGTTCACTAAACATTCTTCAGCAAATTACATTACAGAGTGTATAAAAAGAACTTGTGTGGGTTGCAATAAAAGTTAAAATTGTCTTTGAGTGATCATCATTGATATAAAAATTGAGTAATTGGATTTTGCCAGACCACAGACCAATGAGAACATATCAGTGGAATATTTGATGTAAGACTTATTTGCCAGATGCTTTCAAATTGAAGCCAAGATTTAATGCAGAGTAGAAAAAAAAATCCAGCTTCCATTCCTTAAAGAATCCCAGAAGGAAACTCAAATGTTTCCTTAAAAATGAAAATAGTGAGATAAAAAAATATTTTTCCAAAAGTCCACATGTATTGAATATTTTTGCTACAGATTAAAATTTCAGTGATGTTGTAAACGCCTTCTTCTAAACATGTAACAATGTTCTTTTTTAGATTTCACATCACCTATGCCATGAAATAATCAGACTGTTATTGTCAATGATTAGCTCCATTTTGTGACCAAGAAGGGAGAAACTCTTTCTGCCATATGTTCATCACCAGCTGTAATAATATGGGTTTTTGCCAGGTCTTTACATCAGCTGGAAGCTCACAGCCACATTAACTGTCCTCTTACATTTCTTTAAAATGCCACACTGTAAAGAGAACTGTTTTTTTGCAAACAAGAAGCTATCAAGGATACATGATCATGCTACTGTATATATACTGTATCATTTTCTTAGGTTCATTTGATCTTCCCTTCTGAAATTCTTTCAAGGTTAATGAATCATTTAATTAATTGGTCTTATTAGTTACAACTCCCTGATATGTTCTGGTGATCCATCCAGGGGGGAATCATGTGCTCTCTTGTCCAATTAACACCACAGAAACCAGGCTAAGCTCTGGCCTGTTGAGACCCCATGGCTTGGATATAAATTACCCAATGATCACAATAGCGTTTCAACAAAACCATAGACTTTTTTATTTAAAATGGTTTACATTTGTTGTAACATGATGATGGGATGCATGGGAAAGCTACAGTATTACCAGAATCAAACAAAAATAATTTTGAGAATGAACGTTGAAGAGCCTGTGCTTGCGAAAGCTGCTCATCAATATATTTTTATGTGAAATGTAATGGGGTGTAAATGGGATGCAGACTTACAACTAATGCACAGTTTCCCTGTAGTGGATGGTATGGCATGAGAAGGTTTCAGTAATTGCCATCACTAAACCTTTTTGTCAACGGACTATATAATCAAAATAATAAATACACATTTAAAATAATCTTGTTTGTTTTACTTTCTGTTAGTTAAAGTGAAAACAAATTCACCCATTATAGATTTTGAATGATTGTATGAATGGAATTTTCATCTGTACATTATGTATATAAGAAGCTTAAGAAAAAATCATTTCCAAGATTATTGTAAGGATCATGTACAGAAATTGTAAATGTGTACTGATTTTCTCATTTGCAAACTTGGGATGTAAATCTAATTTGGTGAACACAATAACTTCAGACCTTGACCAACAATGTGCAAAGTGTATTAATGAATTTTAAACTGAAGTCCTTAAACTACTGTACTGTACTGTCTGGAGTCACTGTGCAAACTTTCTAAAGTAAAAAACAGAAACATCCTGACAAACTACTGTAGCTTGATCTAAAATGCTAATAATAAGACATGCCTAAAAAATCAGCTTCTTCATTGGACATCATGTTTGTCATTTTTTTCATTTCATAATGAAATATTTCTTCAACTATTTGTCCTGCTGTGCAACCCAACCCAAGAGGAAATGATTTACTTAAATCTAACTCAATTTTCGAAATAACACGGTGCTTTTTCAGCAGGGATTTCAGTCATTACCAGTATCTTAAACCAAGTGAGTTTCCTTTTGTTCTGGCTCTAAATCTTGTTTTCTTCCTGCCTAAAATGATGCCTTTAAGTCTAAGATTTTCTGATACATAAATAGAAAAACATGACTGCTGTTCAATAGAGTATTTCACCTAGAGACAATGAGAGATTTCTTAGTTTTACTGAGCAAGTGCGTTTTTTGCAACATGAGTAATTGTAAAAAAATAATTTTGCTAATGAGATTTTTGTTCAATTAAATGACCAGTTCAAGAAACAAAATATCCTTCTGAGTTCTTATTTATCTTTAAATAAAGTTTTTACATAGAAGACAAACAGCTGTGTTCAGGTACTTAACTCTAGAATGAAAAATCAGATATAATGTATGCAGTCAGATGTCAGATACCTTTAGTACTACATTGAACATATTTTACTATATTTGATACAATAAATACTGTACATAAGCACACCACCATGTAACAGCGTGCATTTAGATAGTCCCCCTGTTATACATATGGAAAAATCAATAAGCAAAAGAAAGAAAATACACAGTGGACATTCTGTACAAAAATATAGTTCTTGTAAATGCGGGTGTTTTCCACATTTACATGGAAAAGCTATAGTGAATGTCTTTCAAGCCAACTGAATGCAGTCAAGATTAATGAAGACATTTTTCAGCTTTATGTGACACTTGTTTTGCAGCCTTGCACATTTTCTTGAAATCTGCTCTGTAAGGTTTTTATTTACATATATATATTTTACAGGGATATCAAGTTACCATGAAAAATCATAATCAAAGTAAAAACAACATAGAATTACATATAAATGGTTGGAATATCAAAATTACGGTAACGTGTAGGTGCTGGGAATTACACCCACACTATCTGCTTACACATAAGAAATTTGAAAATCTACCCACAAGCCTATTTTTAACAGTTATTTTAGAAATAAACCCTAAGCTACTGTATACGAAGATCAATTAAAAAGAAAACACAAGTGGACTATTGGAATTCATAGTTTGTAGGATAAAAGGACATACAGTAGAGTTCAAAAAGTTTAAAAAGCAGCAAAAATTATAATTACAGAATTAAAAAGAATATCAACCCCAGCCAAAAGAGCTCCATATTTTTAAACTCAATCAGAGAAAGATGAAAAAAGGATTTGATTCATATTGTATATTTGGAGAACTAAGGGTTATCGGTAACATCAACCTAAGAAACCACGTGAAGAACATAGAATGGACATACTGTAGGACATAAATGACTGACCCTGCGCTGTGACCCCAAGCATCTCTCCCTGTCAGTGTGTCTCATGGAGAGCAATTTGGGGTACACGAAAAGACAAATTCCTAATACAAGAAATTGTAAATGGCCATTAAAGTGATCTTAATTTTTAGAGTTATATAATGGCTGTGACAACATTCTTAAAAGAAAGCTTTGACAACATCCCCTGGTGAGTCTACAGATTTTTATTTCTGTGCAAAGTTGCAACTTTTATGACGTTATCACACTTGTTATTTGGTTGGCAGAGTTTCTGGAGTACCATGAAACCTAATTTGTAACCTTGGGGTCATTCTGCCTTCCTCTGGTGAGAGATTAGTGATTAATTATTAACCAAGTGAGAAACACTTACTGTTAATTACAAGATGGGCTGGAAGTGCATTAGTTGGAATTCATAGACCTCGTTCAGTATGTTCAGCTTAGATGTCATTGTGCCAACTGAACCTTCAGCAAATGAAACACAAAAGAAATATGAGGGTGTTGCATACAGTAGATCTTGTCCCGCTCTGCACTGTACATGAAAATGTTGATGATCAATATTTCAGTGCAACGTTTTAGACTTTGGTGATTTTTTAGTAAAAGCATCACAAGTGTGCTGAGATAAAACCTTTGAAGATCTTATCTTTCAATATACTTTTGAAGTGGCAAGGTCACACAATTGTAGGAGACATACAGTCTGAGTCATTTCTGATATTTCTCTGGTGTCCTATAGGCTTGGGAAGCCTATCAGTCACCAGAATAAAAATAAAGTAGATATCCTATTATACTTCAAAATGTGGCATCACATTGACTAGGATGTGGTAATTTCATTGATTCTACCTCAATGGATTGCATGTTATTATTGTTTTGTTTTATATACAGTAGGTGTGACAGGTTGTTGATTTGAGGAAAGAATAGAAGCAGGAATTAATGAATTCCTGTAAAATTTGTATTCAAGATCATGCAAGGTGCAAACCCACTTGTCTTTTTTCAGAAAACACTTGAGTCTTATCACTCATTTCTGACCAAAACCAAGATCAGAAAGTCATATTGCTTTGTGACTGTAAAAAAGCCTGTATCAGTTTTGAACAAGATTTACAAATGGCGTAGATTGGCCTAAATGGGCAAGACCTTAAAATGTTGATTTTTCTGAAAAGTGCAAATGGCAAAGGTTCACCAAAATATAATTACGGAAATACTGTACATCATAATAAATAAACTGTTAAATAAATAAAAAAGGCTGCAATTGTTATTAATACAGAGTCGAGAATAATAAATAATTGATAAAAATAGTTTTGAAATATATTCATTAGCAATAGTTCTTTCAATCAAAATATGTAGTATTAGTTGTATACTTTCTTTATAATATAATACTATAAATCTCACAAACTGGGTTTAATCCATTCTAGGAAATTATCTATTACACTTTAGCAGAAAAAAATAGTTTTTTATTTATGCAGATTTGGTTTTACAAAAAAAAAACGCTATAAAAAATGCCCCATACTGTACATGATGGTAAAACTATCATTAGTCTATCTCTTCCTATAATGACATTCCCTTTCTACAGATTACTAGTATTGTGTGCATTGTTCATTGCTCATTAGTTTCTACAGCCTGAAATGTTATTGTTTAGAGCAGAGTTAATTGGAAGGGTTTGAGAAGAGATTTGTGGAGTTTTTTCCTATAAAATAAGTTATAAATAGTGATCATGTCAGGAAGAACAAGATAATAATTTGTATGTTCACCAAGCCACAATTTATTAAAGAAGTCAAAGAGCCACATCTCTAGCTTCCCTGACAACCTAAGAATGACTGAGAAAGTATACTACAGCATGTTGAGCTATTTGTCTTTACTAAAGCAGGGAAAGCAATATAACAATATCCATTAACTTGAAAGGTTCTAAACAGGAACCACAGTTAACTCATTTTAAAGAGCATACAGTATCTGAAGAGGGGTTCTTTACCCGTTACATATGAAAATCCTCTCTGAATCAGGAAACATGCTCAATTCATGAATTTTCATTTAAACAATATCTTAAATTGCAGGCGTTGGTAAGTAAAATGCTTTTTAAAGAGAGTATAAGGAAGACTTGAAAAGGAGGAATCACATGAGCATGTTTTGGCTTTGTTCTAGCACAAGGAAAATTTTACATATCCTGCTGCACTAATTTCTCTTCTGTAATTTGAATTCTTTCAATAGGCTAAAAGAGCAAATTTACCAGCCTTTTACAGCATAAATGTTTTTGCCTAATTGGGCGTGATGCCTTATTTAATACTGTATATTGAATTCAAGCCACTGAGTCACACATCTTACACCTTACCTTTCCAAGATAATACTCTGTTTTTCAACAGCTGTTTCTCCAGGTCCTTGGCTATGTCTGAAAATGTTACTTTGTGATCAGAAAATATCCTTGTATTATATCCTTAGGAGGAGAGAGCAATAATTTTTCACTTAATTCTAGTTAAAATTCCACTTTTTAATTTGAATACCCTGGAGAGCAAAAAAACAACAAGACTTCTATTTTTATGAATTCTTCAGTTTTACTATAGATTTCCCGTGTCTTCTGATCTGTATGGAACCACTAAATTACTTACTTTTAAAATGCTTACTTTTTTACAAAAAAAAAATAAATATGTTCAAAAATAAAAATAAAAATAATTTACTTTCTATTCCCCCCTATTTTAGTCATAATACAAAGTTATAAATCTGCCACTGTATGTGAAAACATTTTGCATGACATACTTTGGATTTAAAAAATAGAGACCCAGTATTAAAGTACTGCATCACAGAAGACAAAAACACACATTTTAATGTTTCCTGAAAGCATGTTTAGAAAGTTTGAAATTCTCACTATTGAGTAAGATATTGCATTGAAGCAAAACATTGTGCTGTTTAGTGATAAACCATAAAACTGGTATTCCTACTTAAGTTAATTAGAAGATGCTACACATCGTCAAATGCATTTTTATAGAAACAATGCTTGTCTTAATATACAACAGAATAAATTATGTCCCAATTGGCAGGCAGACAAACACTACATGATTCAGTCCAGCAACATCCTACCTAACTAAAGAAGCCTGTCTGTTTTGTGGGCAGTGTAGAGAAGCTCTGCATCACCCACAGTAGTAATATACAAGTAGTAATACAGGCATTCAAAGAACAGTACATGACAAACTAAGCCAATTGCCTTCCTTACTTGGAATCCAACTGATGTTACCCTGTGGTAACATGACCAATTGCCGTTTCCAAAAATAAAAATTGCCTTTCTACCCTGGCTTATGTTATGCTGCATACTTTTAAATGTACCCAAAATATTTATAAAAACATGTCTGGTTGTTTAAATAAATGGATTAAATGAGATTTACATGAGCAAAGAAAGTAGGGTACCGTCCAACTTTAAGGAGAGCAGTAAAAACTCTCACTTTATGCTAGCTGACTGCTTCCAAAAACAATTTAAAACTTTCCTCCGTTTTCTCCCTGCTTGCCAAAATCAAGCAGAAGATTCCAAAGTACAGAACAATTGCAGCTCTTAACACCAGGCAACATTACTTCATGTTTGCTAATCCATTTTCTTTCTACAGGGCTCCTGGATATCCTTAAATGGTGCCATGATAAGTGTCATGATTTACTGTAGGAGACAGAAGCAGCCATGACTCCAGAGAAATCATTTTATTTAAGGGAACAAACCCAAACATAACTGAAATTAAATTCAGGGTTCTGGTTTCCAGATTCTCTTTCCCTGAAGGAGTTCAGTTACTGTATATGGCTGGACAGGAAAACTAGGATTAACTGATGGACTAACCATGGAGAACACAATATACCAGTCAACAAGTCAATCAGCCTGAGAGCTCCACATTCCAGCCCAGGTGCATTTCATTTAGGGCAGGGACCCTAGCACCTGCCACAGGTGCCACTGTTGGTCCCTGCTCTTTCATCAATGTATTTTGTAATACAGAAATTTCCAATAGATGTTCATATTGTAACGCCCTCGTCTGGTGGTGAGGAGGAAGCGCCCCTAGGCGCTCGTAGTACCGCTGGGCATGCTGGGAGTGGTAGCTGGGGAGAGTCTGAGGGTCAGCACGATGACCAGCGGCTGACCCTACCTGTGTAAATAATGTCCTAGTAATTCTAGTGCCCTGTGTAGTCCTGTAAAAGTATAGTGTGTTGTTAGGTAATTACCACCCTAAATAAGTGTACGTGTTCCTTCCATCAGTCTCCTCATGTGTGTGTAGATCCTGTGTTTGGTTTTGTGTGGTTGTAAATGAATAAAGCTAATGCTTGTTTGTTAATCCCGTCTCCACTCCTTGTTCTGAAAAGAACCTGCAAACGCTACAATATATTTAATTCTGAGGTTGTCCTCCATCCCACCACATGGTTAAAATAATACAGAAAGAAGTGTACAAAGATGCAACAGATGTAATCATATATTTTTAATCCTCCTCCTACCCTCCTACCCCCAGCCACTATTCCCTTGCTGGTGAGCTCTGTTTATGGTTGTTTGGAAGTACAAGGATTCCATTTGAGAATTAAGCCAAATCCCAGTCAGATCAGACAAAAAAGGTTCATTCACAATCCAAATCTCTCTTCAGATGAAATGGAAGGTTTTGCAATGTTGAAATGCTACTAGAATTGGCACAAGTGAGTAAAACATTCAATTTAGGAGCCTGTCCAGTGAGTTTACAAGACATTTCTCTGTCTGCATTTTCATCCCATCTCCCAACTGGAGGTAGTAAATTTGACATTTAAGACTCTTCTTAATGAATGTGGTCTTTTTGAATCATGCCCATCTTGTAAAAAGTATGAAAAGTATGACACAGAATTATGATATTTCAATTCAATGTTGCTGTACTAGCTGACCACATGTTTGAGATTCCTGCCTTCTAAATGTGTGAAAACATGAATTAGTAACTACTGTAGATCTAAAGTATTTTAATGTGCATGGTTAATCAATATTGTTTTTAGAGCTTAAATTACTTATTATCACACTCAGGATAAATTAAACTTAATAAAGCTTAGCTATTGAGTGACATGGCTTTAAGTGTATTATGTAGAATGTTCCTTTTTAACATTATTCCCTCTTTCAAAGCTAACAGCTGTCTCCACTGTCAGGGGTAAACAAAGTTGTTTGTTGTTCCAAAGTTTGACTTCAAAATATATCCTTTTGCTCTCTTTACAGACATTTTAGATATGCTTTTCCATGAACCGTCCCAAATCTAAAAGGAAGTTTGTGATTCGCAAGTTTTGGATTTTGCATATTTTTTCTTATCACAGGAGCTGCATTAAAATATTTACTTCTTTTAAATACAGTACTTCATACTACTAGAAACCTTGCAAATGTATGTCTGCAGTACATCCTTGCTTTGACTGTCTTTTTTTTCTTATGCTTTTGTCTTGCCATTATCTTCTGCCCTGCTGAAAGCTTTCCAGAGTCTTATTAATCTTGTACCTCTAATTAAATTGCAAAGGTCCCAGAAAGCAGAGTACTCTGTCCATTTTTTAAATGTCAAACAATATTATATATATTTTACCAAACTGAGATTTTTAAAGTATTTTACAGCCCATATGTTCACTGAGAACTTCATTACGAACTCCTGCTGCTCAGGTAGTTACTGTTCAGTATATAGAATATTGTATCAACATTTGGTAAATCAGGTCTGTCAACTGTGTTAAATGTAAAAGATTCCAATGATGGATGAGATTAAAAAACGCACTGTGCAAGAACACACTAATGGGGGCCACATTACACCACCTATAAAATTCTGGTTGCATTTATATAACACAGATCGTGATTCGTCAGGCTGTATCCAATATAACGTGTTTTAAACTCAGCCCTTCATTTTGAATGAATAGTTTGCCACAAATGGCTGTGTAATTGAGTAATGAAATGACAATCCACTGCGACTGTGAGACAGGAATGATCACCATGGTTACTCTGTAAGCTGACAAATTCCATTGCTGTTCCGTCTCAGTAAAAGAACAAATATAGAGGTTCTTTTCCCCTAAAACAAGTGGAGAGTATTAAAACATGTCCTCAGTTGTTCCACTCTATTAAATCACATACTTCTTTACAAAGTGTTACAGATAGCTTCCATGCTCATGGAAAATCGACAATAAAACCTTTAGACATTTTTAGGTCTTGAATAATGATACCGTGTAGCCAGGACACTGAATACTGTTCATTGTGATTCATTGCAGTTTGTGTTAAAATAAGAAAATTGGAACTCAAAAACAAAGCAATCATGAGCATTGGCACAATATTCAACACTTTGTATTGCTTTGTGGTCAATTATTATATCCATCACATGTCTGGGGTTTAGGATTCGAGCCACCCTCAGATAGTGTAAAGTATATCTCCCCTTAGAGTTGTCAGTGTAATGGCAGACGTCACCTTGTATGTACTGTATATCAAATTCCTGAAACACGAATAAGTGACGTGAACTAGAGTCACTTTCTTTTAGTTTTTCCTTCAGTAATTCAACAGACAGTAGCTTTGTGTTTGTGGATATGTCTTTACTCCTTGAAAACAGTTATTTTTTAAAACCTCTATTTTTTTGTAATACTTGATTTTGGAATTGCCAATTGCCATTTTTTATATCGTGCCTCGTGGCTGTTTATTTCCTTTATTTCCTTGCCCTCACTTCAGTTGTTAGGTCCAATTCTAATCATTCTGATAACAATATCCCCCCTCACTTACATACAAGGTAGGAGCCAGGGAGAAAACACTCCAACACTGAAATTGGAGTGCAAGGAGGGGAACTTGCGAAGATCAGTGCTGAGCACAGCCAGGGACGTTTCATGCATACTGTAGGAGAGAGGAAGTGTGCGATCAGAACTTGACCCCACCCAAACCTTTGTTACGTACGGTAACACCTTCGGTGGGAGAATGAGAGTAAAATGTAAACAGACTTTTCTGACCCACCCACTCATCTTTTAACAGGCCACGGGGAACACAGCATTACCATGGAGTGTCAGTAATGGCTGGAAGAAGGGCACATCTGTCCCTCACCAGCAGTACCACAAACCTGCAAAATGCCCATGAGGTCACAGGAGCCACTGTGTTCGTGGACAGGAGAGATAACCCTGGCCAACTCTTTCTTAGCCTACCACTTGCTGTCAGGTGTTATATATTTAAGAGTTTTTCATCTGCTGAAGCCGGTAAATCGTAGTGCAATAATTTTTGGTTCCTTTAAAGTAACCATCTGTAAACTGATAATTTTATAGTGGGCTTGTACAGTAGCTCAGTCTACAGAGATTAATTTCTTTTAAACATGCTTGTTGGAATTTCTCAGCTATTTTGGTCTCTCATATTTCTTTTGTGCAGTGAAGTTACCAACACTAGATATGGTATTATAAATTGGTTTCCAATGAGGTGGGACATAGTTTTAAAGATTTTCTAACTTAATTTCAGCACACAACTATAGTAGTAATTGCATGTCCCAGTTATGGTGTCCTTATATGTATGCGTAATGTGTAGTACTACAGTATGTGTGGGCTTCAGGTTTTGAACTGCTTTAGAAACCTTTGCTTTCAGCTTTGGGTTTGTACAATATATGGAACAGGCTTGCTAGCAAACTTTATAAATATTCTTGTTTCTAATAACTAACTTGGAGGGTTAGGTGAGCCAAATGACCACCTCTTGTTCATAATCTTTCGTAATCACAACAATCAGATAGAGTAAATACAAGAAGTTCAAAACAATTATAACTATAGTAAAACACTGATGCTGCCTTACAGGCTTATTATACAGTGCTGCAAAGGACGCTACCTTTTTCCTATGTTGCTCAATGCGTGTACCCAGGTAGAGGTTACTCACTGCTGCATTGAACATCAAATCTTCCAGGGTTGGAGGGTTGCAATTTTTTTCAAACAGTGGTTGAGATGCTAATTTATGCTGGTAGAGATGCTAATTATAATTGTCGTTCAAACAGAACGGAGAATTCAGGGCAAGCATGGCCCCTTGTGTCAGTATCCACCCACACAGTACACATCATTTTTTCTTACAAGAGCCTTACACATCAAACACCTTTTACTTGAAGCTCATATTAAAGAGCAGGCCTTTAAAATTACAACACCACTGAGGAACAGAATCCTAAACATAAACTGTGGAAAGTGTCACCATCTCTAACGTAGCTGAAAGAACAAAAGTACAAAGATCATAAGTACAAAACTGTAAGTATTTTAATGGTACTTAAAACAAGTATTTTTGGAATGTGTTTCTAGCTATTTAAAGGACACATAACGTATTATATTAAGCACAGATAAAGCCTGACACTATAGACATTACAGATTTAAGTCTAGAAGACTTTGAGTAGGACTCCTTGTGCTACAAAATATCAGTAGTGGCCAGCCCTGGTTATTTAGAGCTACAATCCAGCTAGTTGTATTGGTCTCCGATAATTTGTCTGTTTTTAATCATTTTAAACAATTTCACTTTCACCACCAAATCAAGAAGTGATTTGCTGCAATTTAGCAGTGCAGAGATTTTCTCAGATGTAAAAGTCCAACATACTGTAGCTTTCATGCACCACAGATGGCTAATGCTGAAATAAATATTTTTCATCAAGGAAAAAAAAAGAAGAAAAAACATCTGCAACACTCTGTCACTTTTGCTTTTCATATAGTGAATATCCTTCGAATCTATTGCTTTATATGAGACATATATCGCTGCATAGATTATATAATTGAAAGAACCACAAAGAGGATTTGTGAAAATTAAATAAATAAGCAGATGCAGCTAGGCTCTGCTGCAGCAGTGGGACTGTATAAAACACTTTGAATAATGTTCTTTGCCTCATCAGTACCACACTGTGTGCATTTCAATATGAAGGTCTGAAGACATCGTGTGGAACACAATACACATGTACAGTATATGATAAAACCTGTGTAAAGACTAAATCATTAAAATAGATTGGAGTGTTGAACATATCCTACCATTTTAAAATTTTAAACTTTTTGCAAAAGAAAGGCAACAATTTATTGACCTAATTTATCCCTTACTTTAGACCTAAAAATCGACCCTCCAGAAAAATTTTATGTGGTGCTGGATAAAATGTCATATACTGTAACTTTTGCAGATCACAAGAAAATAATCTAAACATGAAGGAATAGACCTAAGTAAGACTGAACTATTTATTACTGTGAAATGTTTTGTATCCAAATGGAACTTTTATATCCAAATGGAAAGCCTAATGTTCAAGTAAGAACTGGAATGCAGTACACAATTCATTATACCCCTATGGTGAAGAAATATTGGTACTAAATGGTAATGATTTTAATAAGTTTAAATGTGTGTTAGACGTCCACCATATTCCAAGCACAGCGGCTGATGGAAAATAGGATAGTTTCCATGTGATATACTTTACATCTCATTATACTTCTGATTTATTCTACCATCTTCCTCGTTTTTCTCTATTATACTTAACACATTATGAAGTGAGGACTTGATGGTTCCATAATCTCATCTATTTTTGGTCCACTCAGCTGTGAATTTCCAGTCGTGATTGCCATGAAAGTAGATTTGCTCCTTGTCCTTCTTCAAGCGAGTGATTGCAAGATGAATTACATCAAAGTGTCTCCAAGATCTTTCCCTGGGACTAAAGAAGGGGTTAGAGGAGGGATTTCATACTTTCCACCATAACAACCCACAGCCTGAAACCTTAAAGTGGTGAAATGAAAATGCAGACTAAGATGTGTACAGTACCTGGCAAACCTCTTCCAATCAGAAGAAATTACCATGGTAAAAGAAAAAAATATAACCAAGCACAATAAAAGCAACAGTGATATGCAATATACATGTAGATATAATGTAGCATACAGCATAAAATCAAGAAAGAAAGAGAAAGATGTTTTGATTTCCGAAAAAGGTCAAGTTACATTGACTAATTCTTTGCACATAAAACAATATTCAAAATAAATCTAAGATTCTTTTGTGTAAAATAAAAGTATTAATAGTACAGAATTATTTATTCCAAGTTTTTTTAACTTTGTTCTTATAATTCCTCTCACACACAGGAGGTTAAATGAAGTTTTACATTGTTCACATTGTTGTTTAGACAAAGGCAAGACAACATTTGCGGGCTGGCACGTAATGTCTGGTCTACTTCTGCATGACCTGAAGGGACCTAGTCACCTTGCATTAACAGCACAAACACAGCACCCAAACATGACATACTTATCTGCCTTCAAACAGTTCAAGAAAACCATTTTCAAATTTAAGATTACATTAAGTATACGCTGCAATGCACTGCTTATTTCAATGTGCATGTCGATCACTATTCACTTCACTCAGTCCTGTGTTCAAAGCATGACGAGAAGGTCAATTCAGTCAAAAGGTTTAAACTTTTGAAAATAATTAACATCTTTTTATAGAGAAATATATATATATATATTTATATGGAGACATATACTGATTATCTTAGATCATTTTACAGATACAGGCAACTTTTGAAAATTGTAATACATTATATATTTTACTTCTGCCTCCGTCTTATAAAGAGTTGAATTGCTTGATGTGAGTAAAGTGCTAAAAAGTCAAACTGAGCATACAGACCGATTGATTAACAGTTGTTTGGTTATGTTATGGCTGGATTCCTGTGTACATGCCAGGTAGTTCTTACAGATAAATCCTCATATGTGATGTGGACACTTGGCAAGTTAATGCCTAAAGAACTTGGCTGACCTCAGTTCTCTGTCTCAGTGAAAATGAGATCATCTGCAGTGAATGATTTCTTTCTGTCAGCTTTGAATTAATTTTCTAAGGACAATGCTATTGTTCCCAACTCCTTAACAAGGCTGCTGCACAATCATTTAGCAGAATTTAAAGGAAGCTCTCATAATATCACTTGTTTGATTCAATGTCACAAGGTATATCCTCCTATTTACAGTGCTATTAAGAAGGAAAATCATTTTCTTTTCATCAGTGTGGTTAGTTTGTACAGATACATTTTCAGTACAGTGTTATCGCATAACTGACCATTTCTAAATACACATCATTTACAATTTTGAAGTGGGATTTCTTGATATTTGTTTTACAGATAAACATTCACATGAAAGTATAAAGTTTGCTCATTACAGTGTGTGCTGTTTACAGTTTTATGTTACAGTTCTTTGTTACTTTTGGTGAAATTGTTCTCCATGCTTAGTAAGAATTCAGATTCACAACTGAAAGTTTAGTTATAAGCAAGCAATTTGTTAGCCTTTCCTTCCCCACAATGAAATGCCTTTAGGACCTTGTGCTAAGATCGGAAAAAGTATTTTTTTTCTTCCTACATGCCACTTTGGTGGGTGATTTGGAACCATAGGTTTGTTTCTATTTGTCTAGAATTACTGTCTTCTGGACCTGTCTCGTAATTTGACAATTTATATTTACACATATATTATTTGCACAAACCTGCGCAAGGTGCTGTCTAGACCTTTCTATTTGTATTTCTAAAAATGACTTCCTGGAATTACAGAGGCTTTCTGTCACCTTTGCCTAACTTTTAACTTCTTTATAAAAATTACAAATTGGTAGCCTGCCTACAGGGAAAGCAAAGGAGTAGAACTTTGCTTTGGAGCTTTGTACCAGCTTTTTTCTAGTCTTGTCTTTTACAGAACATAATTATCTTGCCCTTCACAGAATCTTTTCAGCTTCCTAATAAATTCATGAATTTTCTCACAATTTCCATGAAAGGCGATTTGCCAATCAGTGATTATTGCTGCTGTTGCCGGAGTAATACACAGGCTGGCTAAAATATTAGGAGCCTCCACTGAATAAAGCACAGCCTCCACAGGTAGTAAAAATAGCTTGAAAATGATGTGGCTTGTATTTGCAATCCAATACTTTTGCATTTTCCTAATATGTTCAGTTAAGTTGAACTCCATATTTTAACATTGAGATCTAGGGATTGCGCTGTGTAAGGGAAATATAAATATGTAAACCATTAAAAAAGGAGTCTGTGTTTGGCTATTTAAGACAAGGCCTCATTGGCTTAAATAACTGAGTCCATCTGAATTAACGACTGAATTATGACTTTTCTGGTGAAATATTATAACCAGTGAATTTTCTTTAAAATACAAAACTTGTATTTTTCAAGAAAGATCAAAAAGAAATGTGTATCTCGTAGTCATATGTTGTTCACGCACATCATTCATCCACTATCCATAGCAGTTTTATCTGAAGGAGGGTCTGGAAGAGCTGGAGCAGACCCACCAGGGGAGGACTTACAAACTCCACACAGAAGGTACTCCAGGATTAAATTGATCCCATGACCCAAGACCTGTTAAGTGGCAGAACTAATTGACACACTTCCAATAAATACATCAAAATATTTTTTTTCTTTAAAATTTTAATTGGAGCATATACTGTAGTTCACATTTACTGTAGAATAGCTTATACTTTTGTTTTGGTTGTTTTTTAGACTAGCTGTCAGAACAGAATGGTTGGTTAGAGACAGTAAAGTTCTTTCTCAGAAGAGAACAGAGAATATATTGGCATTAAAACATAACAGGGCCAGACAATAAAACACATTCATAGTGAGGCAATGGCATGAATCATATATCCAAACAATTCACAGTCATTTGAAAGGAAGGAAGTGAAACACGTTTCAATATTACATTATTATTACCTATAGTATATCCTGCGGAAATTGAGAAACATAGGAGGGCACTGCACAGCGTGAACTCTGATGGTGCTTTCAGTAAGTCTAGGATTAATTGTCAAGTCTGTGTTATCTGTAATTATTCTGCGGACAGAATTAAAAGGACATTCACTAGCACATTTTTAACTTGTGTGCTGAGACAGTGCACAGATATTTGAACACAAAACAGAGTCTGCACCTTTTTTTTGCTCTGCAATACACAGAAAAGAGAAGAAGTGCAATTCATACTCGGATTTTTAAAAATAACCAGGATTCAAGGGCACCCAAGGGGTGAGGTGGGATGGTGGTGTATGATCTTGAAAACCAAGGGAAAAGGTTCAAGTTGAGACATAGTAATGAGTGCTCAGAAGATCTGATCTGACATCACCTACTTTAGGCCAGATCTATGGACATACAGTTCTCCTTTTATTGTTTCCTAATTGTTGCATTATCTAACTTTAATCTTTGATATCCTCATTTTTGTCTAGTTTGGTTATGTGTATTACAAGGCCTTTATTGAAAAAAGGGGTCCACTGGCAGGAAAAATTGAAAATCCATATTCAAAGCAATATACACATTCACTTACTGGCAGGAAAAGAAAGAACATAGCAACGATGGCCTGGGTCATGAAGTGGGCGCCAGTTCAAGACAATCTGCAGATCATTTAACAGAGCAATTTCTAAACAATTGGCTTATGTCAGTGCTTTGTGCCCTATTACACATCTGCTGTCTTAATCAGAGAGCAATGCTTCCAAGCACTTTAGACTCTCTAATAAAATTGTTATTCTCGACTGCTGACATAACTGTCATTTGAAATTCTAAGAAAATTACTTCCAACTACGTACAGTATCTGTTTTGCTAAATCTAGCCAATGAAGTATACACAAGAGTACAGTTAAAATAAGAGCTTAAATCTGAACAGTTCTAAAATTTTATTATGATTTAGTGTATAGAAGTGGATTGCATGATGGCACAGTGGTTAGCTTTGCTCTTTGCAGCATTGGGGCCTTTGGGTTCAATATCTGTTTGGAGCTTGTATGTTCCCCCTTTGTTCATGTGGGTGTCCTCCTGGTGCTCTGGTTTCTTTCCACAGTCCAAAAACATACTGGTAGGTAGTGGAATTCTGGGGAAAATAGTGAGTGTGTGTCTTTGTGTCTGTCTGTTTGCCCTGCAATGCACTGGCACCTGTCCAGTGTGTATCCTACCTTGTATCTGTTGCTCACTGGGGTATATTCTGGCTCTAATATGATCCTGAATTAAGTGGGACCCGTTCTCAGCAGATGTCTGCTTTGGCATCAGGAAATCCGATTCCGTTCGTATCCTGGTACTTCCTTTGAGAACTGCCTTCTGAGGGACTGTGCTGAGAGCACACACCTGGATTGAATTGATGGAAGCATGCCTGGCATGTGCCTTGAATCAGCCGGCACCCAGAACCATCAGACTGGACCATCACGACTGAAGTTTCCTGTCCAGAGTGGGAGATTGGACCCTCCTGCACAGAAAAGCCTACTGGCCAAAGCACAGCTGTGGGATTGGGAGGCTCATCCCGTTCCTACACATCCCTTTCCTACACTGCAGTTTGCCAGTCCTCTTGCTGGCACCCTGGGTGAGTCCAGCTGCCTGTCTGCCAGGTCCATGTGGCCTCCTTTTCCCAGGATCTGCGTCGTAGGCATCCATTCTTAAGTCATAAGAGTGACACCCCGGTGGCCCAAGCTCCCTGACCCTGGTCGTCAGACATTGGTGGAGAGATTTATTTAGGGTTGGAGCTGTGCAACACAGCCTCCAGTCTACACCCAAGTTGCAGTGAGCTGGCCTTTTCCCAGATTGTCGTATCCCAGTCTTTATTCCTTGCTGTCCAGCTGGGGAATCCAAGCTCCACAGGCCAGTACTTAATTATTAAATTATTACTCTTTCCCCCATCTGATGTTCTGGAGCTCTAAATCCTCTGACCATCTTGTCTCTTCGGTCGTACCCGTGACCACCCGGGTCTTCATATCCTTCCACCCGGGTTCTGACAAATCACATCCTGTGCATTAGTGTAACATCTTATTGCATGGCTGAAAATGGAAAAAAATAGTTACTAGATTTATGGTGGGACAATATGATGATGGGCTGATGTTGTTCGGCTCCATATGATTTCCATGATAGCCTCTATGTTCATAGTAGGAGTCAACATGCAGTGAGTGTTTATTATTGTAGTTTCCATGTTATTTCTATTTTCTCCCTTCAGGCAACAGATTTTTTCATGAATATTTTAATGTGTCTAGAAACAGGACGGTTTCAAATTCAAATTGTCAAAGTGAGACCAACTGCAGATGTATATATTTTGTGATCTCCTGGAATGATGGTTGCCAAGGGTTTACAAAATAGGCTGTGAAAGTCCAGAATATCATAAAACAGTATTTACTGTAATACAGTATGTGTATAATACATAAAATATCTGTAATAGTGTGCGATCTTAGAGTGTGAGTATGCCATTACATATTTTATAACCTGTCACCCGTCACCATTCTTTATTTTGTGTGAAAAACTCCACATGAAAATATTTTTATTTTACAATAAGAGCAAAATCTGTATGCTTCTCAGTGAATGAGGTAATACAGATGAAATGCTTATTCTGCTGAACGTTTGTCTTTTTACCCATTTTTGCCCTTAATAAGCTCTAAGTGACATTCAAGAGGAGTTCTTTCTTTCTACATTCTTTTCTAATAAGAAATTCAATTGATCCTGAGGATTGTTTCTATCAAATACAGTAATTGTTGTAATAATTGTTTTTTAATTGCTTATACCACATCTTATTGCTCTCTTTTAGGCCCTTATTTTTAATTACAACCATTAACCAAGCTCACTATATGACTGAACTATGCGACTATAAATGCAGAACTACAAAGTCACTTACTCTGAGACTCATGGGTTACACTAACTGGAATGCAAGAGAAAGGACCCACTGTTCTTTAGAGAGCTAAGAACCTTCTGTTTCCACATCCTACTTTCAACAGCGTTCTGTAAATTCAACAGTATTGCTGGGGTTTCTCAGCAATGGTCTGTGAATTCTTAAGTCTGATCTCAAACCTCTAATCTGTAAGCCTCACCACTCTAGGAGGAAGCTTTTCCTAGATGTGCACCTAAGAAGCCCCAGAGACTAATTTACTGTAGTTTCCATTGGAAAGTAGCAATTGCTGCACAGTGTTTTATGTAGATGAATACTGCTGTTGATCATTCCACTCCTAAGAAACTCTTTTATCTGTATAAATAAAATTTAATCTCACCAGGAAGCTTTATTTAAACTACAAAGTGGAAGGAAATACCAATGGAACAAATGAACTAAAAACTGACCAAGATAAAATACTTGCCCCTATAATTACCATTATTTATGACTTATATTGTATGTTTCAAAGAATACTGTATTATTGGCCAAATAATCATTTATTGTTTATGCTGCAGGTACTTTTTTCCACCCTTACAGATTCATTCTGCCATCATGAGTGTGAGCTCAAATGTCTGTTGAACCACTAGTGCAAGATTCAGACTGTGTTCACTGGAAGTTTGTCAACTTCATTACTTGACCTTATTTATCATTAAGCACTTTAAACCGGCAACCTATTTTTGGTGCAATTTAAAAAAAAAAGGCAACTGAAGTGAAAAATGTTTTTGACTCCTCTTATTTATGTAAACACTGTTACTCCTGCGACTCAGTGCATGTAGATTTCAATAAAATTTGGTATCAGCAATTACACTAGAAATCCAATGTACTGTATGCTCACTGTGAAAATAATGCTTATTCTTATTTTTTGGAAAGCTAAATAAAAATGTCAATGAATTATTGTGAATGGTGACACTAGGTTAAAAAAAATCTTTAAACTTCATAAATTACTCTACTTTGTAAACTCTTGTAGTCACTGTTTTGCTCAATAAAACTAATTTTTGCATTCCAAAATGAGTTATAGTCTGAAATGTCATCAGTCAACTGAAAAATAACTGTTCATCTACTGTAGGGTTTAGTTTGTGAAACATAAAACTGATGGGATAGTGTATCACTATTTATCTTTGACTTTATTAGTGAGAACCTTTCCAAACATAATCTGTTGATTTAAAGGATACAAGATGTTGAAACGTATTGTGCCAATACAATATTAGTTGTTAAAGGGCATCCAAAGTTTTTGTCTTACAGTGTAAGCTATCCTTATTTCACACATACTAAGCCTGTGGATCACAGTTACAATAATAACTTTTTCATTTTAGAAGTTTGTCACAAACACTTTTTTGTGCAGAAACAGTATTTGACAGAAAGTGTGAAGACTGAGGAGTGGTTTTGAAGCATAATGTTTGCTCGTAAATGTTGCAGATACTTAGGTTATAAGTTACTGTATATTTTAAATTATAAAATACAGATAAAGCAAAATGTTAAATAAAAACAAAACTGAGAGCTGCAACACAATGATTTTAAGGTTCCTCAATTATATCATTAAAACCAATAAAAGAAGAAAATAAGATTGGTTACAAATGATTGGAAGTTATTCAGCTCATCTAGATCATTTGTGTTTTTCAGTAGATAATGGACCCAAGGATAATTCTTTTTTTTTAAGTAAACCAAAACATTTCTGGGCAAAAATATGTAGGATTTTGGGACTGTACAGTATTGCTGTAGATAATTAATCTTATGTGGAGATTATGAAACATAATTTAAAAAAACAATTGAATTACCATTCAATTGATCTCACTGTTGGATTTGATTTTTGAGAGAGATACTGCAGCACGTAAAGTAACAAAAGCAGTTTTAAATATCTGCCAAATGAAGATGATTACTTTAACATTCTTAGGGAAGATACAAGTGCAAGCAATGTTGCAGGTGAAATTTATTTTTTGCCCTCAAGCAGGGCAACTTATTGTAACTCTCCAGAGATCTTTATTCAAGCTCAGGGACAGAAGAACTTCCAGGAGCTGTGAGGTGTGACTGCAATCCTTTTGGGAGGAGACAAAGGCTAGTGTGTCTATGACTAATTTAATCAGCCTTAGATAGCTCTCAAAGGCTTAAACAGACTTATATAAAGTAATTTTAAAAGTATTTTCTCATTAAGATAAAATAATCTGCTATGATTTCACATTTTCACTGTATTTATATATCATTGTTTTTAAATAACATCCTTTAAATGAAAATAAATGAAATGTTTATGCTAAATCTTAGTAGCTACAGTATATAAAACTAAAAAAGGAAGGCTTTTATGTTATACAGACATTTAAATGGTTAAAAAGACATTTGTTTCAGGGCTATTCAGACAAAAATCCATCTTCGGATGTTAAGAACACTAGAAATTTCTTTCTGAACTGTTGAAGAAAAACTATTGCCTTGTGTATAGTTTCACTAATTTTTTTTTTCATTTATTTTTAGGCAGCAATTCAACTTACTCTGTATCTATTTATACAGTATTTACTGTACATTAGCCTTTATGAAATTGCCATGTGCACTTCAGACACCATCTCAAAATGACCCAGTCACATGAACATTGCAACCATGTAAATATGTAATAATTCTGCATAATTAAGCATTCACAACCCATAATTACATGATATATAAACATGATATATTTTTCTGGCAAAGTATTAAGAAACACACACTATGTTAGCTGGAGTTTCCATAAAAACATGATATATCTCATCATAAGGCTTCAAAATCTGCAGTCTGCTTGCTGATTTTAGCAGATACAGGCAGAGAGGCACAAGCCGTTCATTCCTTTTCTCCACAGCATGCTTTTATGTTCCATGAAGTCCCCTGGGAGGGGTGCGATGGTGCTGGTGTCATAACAGGCAGGCTGCCAAGTAGATTTCATCTATAGCAGTAACCGTTAGGTCTGATACTACAGAGTCAATTAATTTCTAAATACGTAAAATGTTGATGTAATCACCTGCTTAGATACTTAAAGTGTGTTGTGTTAGCCGTTCAAAGAACAAACGGCTTTCTTCTTTTGTTGAAGTTGTATCTCCCTGGGAAATAAAAATGAACACTTGGATTGTGGAGGAAGCTGCTATTTTTTTAAGAAAAATACAATGGTTGGATGGTAACTAAGAGGAAAAAAAAAGTTACCATGCCAGCATCCCAGCTAAATCAACAGAATGCTTGCAAGACGAATATGTCCAGTTTTTTTAAACCAGGGGTGTATTTTTGTGTCATTCAGATTGATTTTCTCCTCATGTATTGAGAAACTCCTAGTAGTAATCAATGTTGTTTGTAGTAAAGTCACTAACACACATGCCCTTACACAATTACAATTATTCTAACCACATTCTGAAGGGTATTAATTCATCTGAACAAGTAATAGGTTTATTCCATGCTGAAAAAAAGGAGAAAGAGAACACAACATTTCAGCCATGGAGCCTTCTTCAGGTGTGAGGCTCCACGGCTGAAACGTTGTGTTCTCTTTCTTCTTTTTTTCAGCAGGAATAAACCTCTTACTTGTTCCTTTGCAGCCTATGCATGCTGACACAGCTACCCATCTGAACTATTAATGCATCTGTACCAGGACCTGGCTTATAACCTAGATTTTCTTGTGTGGTCTTCTTTTCTTTGTTTCTCAGATCAGTGATGTCCATTTCCAAATGTAACTGTTCTGCTATAGTGAGCACTTAATTGTATAAGAATGCTAACAGATAAAAGAAGGATTAAGATACATATTTTATATTCCAATAAAGATTTGATCAACTCTAATAGACTATTATGCATTCATGTGACCCCCCTAGTGAAACTTTTCTTGACCCATCACTAAAGTGCAATGAAGGTATGGCTGGATTCATTCAAGCCATTTACACGGCACAATTATGCTCTTTTACTGAACTGTCTCATCAAGACATCTAAGACTGTAGTTATTTGCAAACAAACACAGAACAGGTTCACTAACCCTGCTGAACAGTAGGCTCTTTTTCAGAGTGTACATGTGAGGCAATTTAGACAATTCATTTACTAAATAATTAAAATACAAACGTGAAAGATGATGTAAATGAATGCAATATGATTAGCTTTTTCAGCTGCCCATCTATAACTTCCATGGATTAAAGAAGGCTCCTGACAATCTCTCGTTGTGTGTAGAATAATAGACCCTCATCTAAATTCTCAGGCTCTTCATTTTAGGTTCATAAAATATCCACATTAGTCTACATTAAGCATGGTCACAAAAACTCAATCACACTTAATCAACATCTGTCAGAAACCATCTGTTTTCTGACAGAATGTATATATACATATACAGTATATCCATAGTTAATGCAAAATGCTCATTTTCTATACAGGTAAGTAAACTACAGTATATCGTATGCTGCAATATCCAGACACTTTAAGCAGCCAATCTAAAGCTGGATGTGCAGAATTGCAGGACTGGGGTTAATACTGTTGTTTGAATTGTCAATACCAAGATGCCACCTGCAAATCGTAACAGTTCCCACAGTTCACTCCCTCGCAGTTTATGACTCGCAGTCAGCATTAGATTCCTCAGCAAGGTCAGCGCTTTCTCATTATTTGCTTCTTGACATCAAGATATCTGATCTGCTTGAAGGTGCTCTGAATTAGCCTTGGTAAAGCTCTTTGAAGCAGGCTTCCTCATCTCTGCTTACTGGCTGCTGAATCACGTTGCTTTGATTTGCGGTGTATAATGATGGCTTTATAGACTCTAAATTGGAGATTGAAACATTCTCCTAATAGATTTTCTGTACTCTCCCCATTCCAATGATGTCCCATTTTGTTGAATTTCGAATGATGTATACATATTTTAAACTGAATATTTGTCATCCAAACTTGAACACTCAATGAACATACAGTACAGTATTACTATACCTCAAAGTGCTGGGACCCTGTGTTCACTTCCTGGGGTGTCCCTGTGTTTGCATGGGTTTTTGCCAGCTGATTTGGTTCCGTCCCACAGTCCAAGGACACTGGTTAATTTATGGGCTTTTGGGAGAACTGGCCCTAATGAGAGTGACTGTGTTTGTGTCTATGTATGCTATGCATTGGACTTGCTTTCAGCCCGCTGCTTGCTAATATAGGTGACACTGTATTGGATAAAGCAGTTAAAAATTGACGGACAGACTTGAATACTTATACTGAACACTTTTATGGGTGAAAGATGATAAATGTCAGCAAAAATGCAAAGAAAAATCCAGAACTAGAATATGTTGGTACAGTAAATGATGTATACATCATTTGCAATTCAACATGGACATTTGAAGGGGTGAATACTTTTAACATGCTGTACAAATGAAGTATTTTAATCAACAGATGTATTGGTCACGAGAGCAACATTTCTTCACAACATTAATCTACTTTGACAAAATTATATCCTGACAAGGTTATACCAGGCATGCTGCTCTGTTATCTCTGACATTGTTATGTAATTATGGGTTCATTGTCTGCCTCCACTTCCTTATTTAATTGAAGGTAATATTCATTTATTCTCAGACAGCCTTCCATAGGTTATCTTAATGCCATCTGTGTTTAAGTTTCACCACAAAGGTCAATAGAGGAAAGCTAACCAATTGCTCAAGAAGACTCATCTTTTATTTATAATGGATTAAGCAATAAAATCCGTTATCTGAATTTAATATTGTTAAACTTAAATATGGACACTTTAGTTACTGTGTAAATGAGAGTGCTTTAGCATCAAAACTCTAAGAACTCTAAGAACAGTAACTAGAAAAATGAATGTAGTTTGTGAAACACTTTAAATAGACATACATATTGTATATAATCACTATAGCCTTTCTACTTTCTATTTTTTTTAAAAAAAAGATTAGATATGTGACTGTTCACACCTAACAGGAAGCTAGCTATTTCAGATGTGTTAATGTCTCCTAACCAGCTGAAATTAAAATGTTTATTGAAAGTAATACCAGATGCTGGATACAGTACCTCTTATGCAACGTCAGCAAATAGAGAAAGTAACATTCCCCTCATAGTCATGTTTGAGGTACTGTAGGGTAGAGCAGAAAAGAAAGCAACTGCTTGTACAACTGAGTTAAAAACAAAATCCACAAGCTCATTTCATTCAGTCATACAGAAATGACAGCCAAGCACAAAACATTTGCATTGAATTGGTTTTTAAACTCAGAGTGTCAAGCTTTGGCTCAATATTTCTTGGTTAAATGGAGCTGATGTGACTGGACTCCAGCTTCTTATCAAGCAGTCGCAGATGTGAATGAATTTGAACGTGCTCCTAGATGACACTTAATTTCTGCAGGAACATTTAACTCAAACAGTAATATTAAAGCATGACAAAGCATAAATAAAGTATGTGTTTGAAGAAGCTGATAATAGGAAACCAGGGAAATGGTAAGTCAGTTTCAGACCGTCAGCACAGCCATCAAGAAAAGAAGAAAAAATCAGACCTATTAGAATTCAGTGGCACACCTTTGAGGGTCAAACTAACTTGTAGAAAACAAAAGTTTTTTTGATGAATTATAGTAAAGATTCTGTTTACTACAAATGGTGATATAACAACAGGGGCAAAGTGCAGTCATCTCTGCATTAAAATTGCAGTGTGAAACTTAATTTTTCCAGTGTTATACATTTATACTTTTTTAGCTATGAATGAAAAAAAAGTGAAATACTGTAAATACAGAATTGGCAAATAATTTTTTTAATCAAATATTTTTATGTTATTTAATCTCTTTCTCTTTGTTAATTTTTGTCTGTGTCTTTTGGTGAATGTGGTAATGTTCTTCTTTTCTATATTAAATTGAGGGAAGACAATGGATAACTTGCTTTTACTTATTGTTGGTACTGCAACCAAAGCCAGTTGCAGTTGGTTCTGCAGTTGGTACTGCAGAAGGCTTTTTTTCACTGAAGTCTTCTCATATTTGCCAGAATGAATTTTTCCTCTGGCAGTGTTTACCAGAGGATTCCTCATCTTCTTGTTTTTTAATGTTGACTCTCTCTTACCTTTACAACCACAAGAATAACACTCCATCACCATTTCCACTGGATGATGCCCTGGATCCGCTGTGGAAAAATGTCATCCTTTCCTTGTGCCTGGTCCATCCACAACATGGACACAATTTTGTTCTTATATATTCCTCATGCTATCAACCTTTCATCTGGTTCTCACAGATGAAGCTCAAATGCTCCACTGTAGTTGCTGTTCTGAAAAAGAAGTTCACTAGAGCTAGATGATATGTCAACTTCTAACCTTCTGTTTCTCTTTAATATCCCTGAAGAGGCTTCACAAGAAGAGGAGAAATGCAACCTCCTTTAATCTCCCCCAGACATTTTCCTAGCTACAGTATAGTGCTGTGAGATTGCATTCTGCTCCTCCTCAATCCTAGATTTTACAGCACTTGTTTTGACACCAAGATTGCCTGGATGAATACAGTACACTGGTTCATGCTGTACAGTACAATCCACACCTGGATGCACTATTTCCACTCAAGATGGCTGTCAGTGTCTGTCCTTTGAGAGTAAAACTATTAATGTTTTCTCTTTAAACAAATTAACAATAACAAAATCCAATAATAAGAAGAACAGAAATGCAAATAATCAAGAAATATCATTGCAGACACTTTGTGATGAGAGTCACAAATAAGGGAACTGATAATCAATGGACTGTCAATAGATTTAATATCTGAATAATGTGAGATGGAAAGTTTGAAACTGGTCCTATTTTTTAAGAGTTTTTACAAAGTGAACAAGGACTACAGTGTCCCTGGGATGAGTTACAGTATCTGAAGGAAAAATCCCTTAAACAGTTGAAAAAACCATGGAAAATAATACATAATATATAATTGTCTGATTATTGTATAAATTTGATTGATTTTTATCATAGATTATATTTAGTCTTATAGGATAGCTGAAAACCTAGATTTAAAATATAAGTCATACATAATACAAAACAATACAAAACTGAGCCTGCAAAAACACTACAATTTTCAGTTTTCTGTAGCTCAACACCATAATGAGCTTTTAGTTTTTCCTAATTGTGTTACAATACAAAACCTACACTTTCACAACATAATTACTGAACTTCAAAAGAGAAAGAGTTCTATATCAAGCTGTGTGTCACTAATAGACCTATAATACTTCTAGGAAATGTTGAAATAAAAGAATTGCAAGTACTTAATTTAATCAGATCCTTGTATTTTTGTGGAAAAACCACTGGAGTGTTAATAAAAATGATTAAACATGACCTTTGTTATAATAGATGATAGATCTGAAGGGCATGATCTACAGAATGTACATTAACTATTAAAGCTGTATTTCGGGATAGACTGGGTTATACAGACTAAGGACAGAATTTATATCTGTTTCTGAAGGAGAAAAAACACCTCTCCCAAAAAAGTAGCACATTTCACTGTATAGTACTTGCAAATCTGACTAAAGCAAACCTTTGGATTTGAAAATATGTTAATTTTCATTCTCATTGCATTTACAGTATTATCAGTTTTAATTGTGGGGACTTTCATTTTATGCTCCATTTATATGGTAAAATCACTGTGAATATGTAGAAGATCCTGAATACATATTGAGAAGTGTCTGTTTAGATGCAAACTCCCATTTATCTGGTAATTATGTAATAACAGAAGTATATCCTGTGTGGCAGGCTAACTTTTGTGCAAGATATCACAAAATCAAGTTTTCAGAACTGTATTAGCATTTAAAGGGGAAGAAATAAAAAAGAAAATATTGCATGAAATATGTCTGCAAACAGAAAAATCAAATTCAGACAGCAGTCCTTTAGAGGCAATAGAAGCAAATGTATTCTGGTACTGTAGATGGTGGAGGAGAGAAGCAGTCTCAGGTTTAGGACTTTTGCATTAAAGTAGTAGAGTTTATGGTACTGCAACACATTGCTGATACATTCACTGTGTGTGACAGGTTTGTGCATTACAGCGTAATCACATTATGTGATTATTTTAGTACCACTGTTTTAAAATGAAAGAGACATGATTAATAACATTTTAATATACTGTATGGCTGCATAAGAAGAGAACACATAATTTTTTTCATGTTTTCCAATGCTCATTAATAAAAAAAGAAGAAAAGCTGTGTAACTTCACCAACCAACACATGTTGAATATAGTTTTCAACCACACACTGGGAGACAGGGCAGCGGTGATGGCATTGCAACTAATGAAGCATAGAGAAAGGGGCTTGGAAAGACTTAAGAGCCCATACCCTTCAGTCACACAATAACACTTTTATCCCTTGCAGAGCTGGCATTTCAATGTGAGATTTTCTTTCCCTGTGCCTGCACTCTACTGATTCACGAGTATGAGAAAAGCATGCTTGTTTACTGCAAGTTAAAAATCAAAAAGGGAGTGAGAGGGGTGGCTGTTTCACTCAAGGACTATTACATAAATATTCCCAAGAGAGTGCAAGAACACAAGTATACTAGTGTTACATATACAGTACTGTCCATCTAGAAAGCGAAGAAAAATGTGTTTGTCCATGTGACAGTGTCTTTGAAATTGTTCTGAAACCTGGACAAAAAATGAGCATATATTGGTTCCCTATAAAAATGCTACTCCACATTTCCCAGCACACAGGATATTAATGGAACCTAGAGATGTACAGTCCATCTTTTAGTGAACATAAGGACATAAGGACAAAAATGAAATCTATTCTTTCTCTTCACCTCCATGAAGCTCCCACTTACTTTTTATTTTCTTTATAATATATCAATGCAACATGAACATGAACTATTCATAAGAATGACAAGATATCTAAACATGATACAGTATATGAGTATCATTATACAACACAATAAACCAGTTATGATAAAAAATGTAGGAAAGGTCGTGTTTACACTACTACCATGTTTTTCTTCCACTAAACAAAATAACATTGTAGCATGACAAGCAAGATTCAACTCTTTCAGTATGCTATAGTATATCTCTAATTGAGACCTGAGTAGTATGCTGATGGATGAAATTTCTTGCTTATGGGTACAACAGCAATACTTAACCAAGGATTTGATCCTACAACCTGATAGCAGTAGAGTAGACAACCTACTGCTACAACCTGATAGCAGTAGAGTAGAGGGGTTAATTTCAATATTGTATACACATAAACATAGGAATTCATATTTGCACTGATCTCTCAGGATTTACACAGTACGGCAGATGACACAGTACAACAGACAACAGTCCACAATGTAGCAAATATTTTTTGCACAAAAAAGAGACATAACATGAAAATAAACAACATAAAAGATAGAGCTACACCCAAGACATTTCCATGGAACGGCACCATAAGACTTTTTAAATTTCCAATAAATTACTTGGAAATATTACCTGTGTGGAGTATTTGGTAGCTTACAAACGTTGTGCATATTAACATATTTATGGAAAGATTTATGTAGTTATATGCAATTATAGACATTAGAGAAATCTGACTTAATTTGCTGCAATTAAAGGCAGATGGTAATGAGGAAACAGCAGAAAACAACTTTACTGTCTTGACATTTCTTGTGTCATACTCAAGGACTTTGATCAATTTCAAAGATTCACACAGCTTATCTTCATAGAAGATCAAAGCAATAGCTTGTGTGAGAGGGAGAGAAAAAAAACATTAGCTCAGATGTTAATCAAGAAGCATGTTTATAGCAACTTCTGTTCCTTAGAAACTGAAGGATTATATTTTCTGCACTGGAATTTTTTTTAATGCAAAGAAAAAGCCCCAAACTTCAGAATTTTACAGTGTTGACCGAACTGGTATTTTAATTGCTTGATTAGAGAGATGCTTATATGGAATGTATGTTTTCTTTAAATTATGTGGAGTGCATAAAGTGCACTGTTTGTTGCCTGTATAATTACAAATGAAATTTTCTTTAGAATTTTTTTTACCAATTTTAATGGTATACACTAACATCCTTTGTGTTAAAACATAAATCTTTTTTAACAAAGTATTATACTGTATTGACACGCTGCAATGCAGTACAGTTTAGTTTCTTTCAGATCTACATCATATAGATTAATCCCTGTAACCTCTAATCAAAATGTTACACAAAACATTTAAAATGTTAAATGTCTATTCAGATAACAGTATCATGAGAACTGTGCACCATAAAAAATAAAATTTGCACAAAATACAAACAGGACCTCTCTGAGTACTTTGACAGCGATACCTGTGGACACTATACAGTTTGACGAACTTGGGTGCCATCTTTTAATACATGTAAGCCATGATGAGTGCAAGTGACAATCATGTTGTGCTGACTGTAGCATGGTCTATCAGTATCCTTAAGAATCCCACAATCCCATGTATACAGTACAGTATGTGTTCCAATTGTAAATGCTAAATGGCACAATACTGTTACTAGAACAGGCCAGCCTGCAACTGATGAAACCTATCAGTGATTGAAATCTATGCGAAACTTTTTAAACTAAGGACAACATTTTAGATACTAAGAATAATCAGCCAGATGGATGTTCTTTCCAAGAACTGATGCAAGTCTAAATTAAAGCAAAGCACAAATGTATTGATTCAGATATCACACAGCAATTTACAATGCTTACTTTTTCAATAAAAATAAATATTTCTTTAAAGTCTTGTTTAATCTTAGTTTGTAAGTATTTCATACAATCTGAAGGAAAATTATATATTGAAGATAGTACAAGTGTATGCTTAAATATTCAGGAAAAAAACTAGCGAGACCCAATTTGTTAGACCTCAAATCTGGAGAAAGAAAATCTGGGTTATTTTGTGGTTAACAGTAATTAAAGAGACTGCTGTTTCTAATTTTTTAATGAAAGATGTTAATCAGTAACATTTTAACTTGTTCTCTTTTTATGACTGGAAATCCATTTTACAGTAACACAAAGAAAGGAATATTTTGCATTTAGCAATTAATCACGTAAGAAAACATTGTTAAAATGACTTGTATTTCTCTTTTTTCCTGAAAGTGTTCTCTGGTGCTTTCTTTTTTATTTGAAAATCTAAAGCATGGTCCTAAAGCATCAAGGAATATTTCCAAGTGGCTAGCCATTACAATGATGTTACTGATATTTTCTTAGCAGGAAGAGCTGTGTTGTCACAATAAAGCACATTAAAGTTTAACAGCAGAGCTCAGCATTTCTTGATATCAGAATCTCCTCAGATAAATTGTTCTAGAGGTTCATATAAAAAAGAATACGAAAACCATTTAGTTAATACTTTGAGTCAGTAGATTTTTTTCTGGATTGACAACACACATTTTATCTTATATTACTAATTTATTTTGGTCTGGGGTCTTCAAGCAAGTGTAGTAAGCCCTAGGCGTCAACACTAGATTTAAAAAGGGTGCCATTTTTTTAGGCTTATTTTTTTGTTCGGACTTGTGGAATTCACATGTGACTAAAGAGCTGTCACCACTAACTCTTCAATGGCTGTATTATTAAAAGGGGTTCATAATAGAAGTTGATTGAAGTGCTCCCGAAAAGTATTAGTAATGTCAACCCAATGAAGCTCAACAATGGAAAAAGAATAGAAGGATATGATTTAAAGAAGAAAGAGTTACGCAAAGAACAGTTGGTACAGTATATCAAACCACCCAGGCACTGGAATAGTCAAGACTACTTGCTGGGAGTCTGAAATAAAAGGTAGAATTAGATAGTTAGACAAAATGATTACTGACAACATTGCTTTTGTTGATAAAATTAACATTTTAAACAAAGCTATAATCACCTACAAGTGTTTCTCTGTAAAACTCACTGTGATGTGCCTCACTGTGTTACATTGAATATCAATGTTGCATCAGATTGAAATCAAATTAAGCAGTCCTTTTAAATGTGTGAAGCTTCACAATGAAATATATCACAATTCTTAAAATATGATTCCTCCAACCATTCATCCAAGAACCAATAATCAAACAATGATTACTAATGAACTAAATAAGGTGAAAAAATATGCAGGATTTGTCCTTATTGTCCTTATTATTGTGATGTAGTTATTTCTGTAATTGGATTTGAGAACTTATCCACAAATGCAATTAGATGTTTTTTTTCTCCACAGCAGTGAGAAAACAAAAGAGATTTTAATATGTCTCGCAGTTCTTGTTTTTACACTACCTTTTCTCACAGTTGAGTTCTGAGGCAAAAAATAAAGACTCTGCCATTGTCACGGTTTCACATTATCCCTCACAATCCCTGACCAATTCCCACTCAAGCAGACACATTACCCAATTACCCAATCACTCACGTCGTCACCCAACTATATAAGGTCTCAATCCCCTATTCTGACCATGCTCAGTATTGGTTCACCAGAGGAATGCCACTTCCCTGAACACATTAGTACTGTGCTGCTATTCATCTGACGTTTGTTTTGTTTTTTACCTGCGCCTGTCAAGACTAGTTTATAGGACCTGCAATTTGGATAAGTACTAGTACTGCTACTTCTTCCTTATACCACAGCCCTGGTCCCGCATAAGCATTCAGTTTTCAGCTAGGGCACTTCGCCGTAACAGCCATTCCCCAAGTGAAAACTAAAAGTTTTACAAATTTTTATCAGACTTTTGTACAACAATTACTTTGTACATCAGCACTCGGAAAGCTGGACATTAGAACAAAAAAGCTATTCACACCTTGTTTTCAAAGAGATTGTATAATAAAAATTGTATGCAAGGGATCAATAGGACACCTTCCAAAGCAGAATAGGTTGAGCGGTATATAATTTATTTGTCATGCTGAAAAAGGGTTCTATTCATGAAGGAGATGCACCTGTAGGAACACTCTTTTTTTGGTCACTAATATTTTTCCCTCTTTTCATATACATACATTTCTGTTATTTTTTTCATCCAAGAGCCTTTTGTTGTGTTTTTCCTGTCTAGGCTTTCACAGTTCCACGATTTCCAATCAGCTATTTCACTAATGAGAAGGCTGCTTCTCCAGCATAGAGATTAAAATTCTTTTCATGCACCTCTTCTGTGTGTTATCTGCATTTTTATGAAGCCTGTAGAAGTACAAAGAGGCAACGAGAAACACACTTCATTTTCATTTTAATACTAGCCTTTGGTATAAAGCAAGGGCCATGTATAATGAAGGTGATTATTATACTGCTTAATGTAGATAGGAGTTGATGAGCATTAATAGTATTTCAGAGGCAGCAATGGAACATCTTTACCAAACACTAAGGTAAGGTTCAATTGGTCAGCTCAGTCTCTCTTTGAATGTTCTTGCAGTCAAAGAACAAAACAGTAAATCCAATAAACTCTTGTTCATAAACTTTCCTGGAAAAGAATCCCACAAAATTAATGATTTTATTAAAGAATAACATGTGGTCTTTTCTGTACTTTTTTTTCAATTGACTTTATTCTTCTATTTGTTCTTTAAATAATCCCTCACTTAAAAGGAATCCAATTATTGATGAATGAACCATAATACAATTTTATTTCTGAGCCCTATCAAAAAACTCAGAGAATGGTATAATAGTGCTCATTTAATACATAATAAGTAAAAGGAAAGCCAAAACAGCACAGTAAACTAACCAAGTAAATCCAAGAGTAAAACTAGATTATACACTGAAAGCTACAGTTCACATTAGTAAACACAGGACAATAAGAATAATAACAAGAATAAACCTCTTAATTATAATAATTTGCTGGGATTCCTTCTGTTTTTTATGCTTTTTATTGTTCTGACAAACTATAACAGATTTTAATTTAACCTTATCATAATATCAGTACAACCAAATGTGATGTCTGTCTTGGCAACAAAAAGAGTTTTAGTTGCAGATGGCCATATGGTTTCACATATGTGTGTGCATAAGTCCTCCTATAGTAGGTCAGCTGAAGAGCACTGTGGTGTACCTCCTTGAGTGGCCATTGGCATTTGCAGTTTCTCAGTTTACACAATGAGCAAAAAACTGCTGGTAGGGAAAGAGGTGCAAACCTGCTGTGGTTCAAGCTGCTTTGCTGAAGCGCAAAACTATGGGTTTTTTTTGGTGTCCCACGACTAGAGAAATCAATGTTACACATTATTTTCAGAAGTACTGGGTTCCTGTTGTGAGCTGAAAGGTGTACTGCTGAGTTAGCCCTGCAATGAGTAACACTCCTTCTATTCTTAAAGGGAATTATGTGAATCACTGTGCTGCCACCTTCCGCAGTGAACTGTCTACAGAGCAGCACTTTACTCCGACCAAAGTGCTGTTACTTTAAATTGTTTCCAATTGTCCCTGCTGCCAGACTCTCTCCACTCACAGATGTCTCCTTTTAGTCATAAACCCCAGTAAAAACACAGTAATGGCTACATGAAATGTGCAGGTTCCTACAGTTGTAACGAAAGCGTTCTTTTGGGACCCTATGCAGGCGACACAATCTGGGGATGAGTGAGGAAAAAAGCATGCAGGAGTTGGGAATGAAAACAGGGGGCGTGTCCATAATGCTCAGGTGTTCATGGGGGTGAGTCAGGGGCAAACAATCCGAAACAGAGTCCAAAGGGAAATCCAAGACGAGGCAAAAGTCCAAAACCGAGCGGTCCATCCGAGATGAAGACAAACAGGATTAAAAACCGGAGCGGGATCCGGTGGAGGGTCGGGGGAAAAGGGGGGAATGGGACCAGATGCTACTGGTCCCGGACTCGCCTGGTACAGGAACCAATGCAGAGCCTTGAACAGAGTGAACGTCTGGCTCTTATAGGGAAGCAGGAACCAGGAGTAGGTGCACAAAATCAACTCAAAAGTGAAAGAGCCGGAGCGCCCTTAAGGGGGAGGGACTACAATCGTGACAACAGTAGGTAGCACTATGTTGTTAACAGTATGTTTTGTGATCCTTGCACAGAACCAAAGATTGAGCTCTATTTTGTTTTAATCCATTTGCGGCTCTGGACGAATGCAAGTCCAGTGGTAAGAGATCTACCCTAGTGACAAGCATTGTCTATCCAGTAACGTAAATTATGTTCAAAAACTTAGGATAAAGTTAAGGTGAAAATTACAATGCTGGCAAATACAGCAAGATCAATCTAAACATTAATAAAAATACAGATACTGTACTTTATTAAAACAAAAGTTTTAATCATGTTAAGCCAGCCAAAATAAGAGCCATGCTTCTGGATTTAAGCAGTATTGTTTTTCTTTTGAGCTTCATACTGCCAAGTTGTGTTATTACGATTTTTAAACAAGTTATAAATTGTATGAGTGGTCTGTGGAAATTTCCATCATAAATGTTGCCCACATCCTAGGATGCTGTGGCCCATTTTCAACAATTTAACTGCTGGCAGGTTTATGCGACAACAGAAAGTACATGTTTGCCTTAACAAGAAGCAGCCTCACAAGCACATCCATTACTAAAATACTTGGGCATCCATCCATCCAACCTACTGGACAGGAGGCCAGTCCATTGCAGAGCACACACAGACGCACTCACATCAGGGCCAGTTTACCCAGAAGACAATTAACCTACCAGAATGTCTTTACACTTTGAGAGGAAACCCATGCAAACATAGAAACTCCATGCAGGTAGCACTCAGAATTGAACTTAGAAACCCAGCACTGCATGGCAGCAATGCTAACCACTGTACATCTGTGGCACCAATAGTTGGGGCAAACATCTAGGAAAAATTAGAGTAGTTTGGGTTTTACCCAACACTAACATTCTACTTATGGCAAATTCGGTAAAACCTTTCTCCATGCAAATTTTAGAGTTGAATACCTTGTATATCATGACTAATGAGTCATGATGGTGATGCATGATGGTATTTAACAAGTGTTTTTTGAAAATATAAAAAAATGCTATTGTGCCATAAATCAAAGAGAGCAGCAAGTGATAATGCATTGTCACAGGTTTTGACTTCCGTTACAGTGCCTAACAAAAATGTTATTTTTTCACTTTATTACAAGATGGAACAAATGTTTGGAAATCTGACTTTCAGTTTGTTTTATTCCTGAATACAGCAGTTTGATTAAGCCATACGCAGAAGTCTGTGATTTACACTTACAGTAAATAAGCATATTATAAACGTGGTCCTCATGACTCACATGTCCTCTGGTATTCATTTCTCTGTTCCTTAATTAAACCATTAATTTAACTAATCAGTTTTTTCATTCATGTTTATCTTTAGTTGCTAAAAAAGCTAAGATATTAAATTACCAGGTTTGACCAGAAAACACTCTCACTTTCAAAAATAACTAAATTACATGAGAACAATAAGCTTTTAGCCCTGTACAATTCAGCTTTCCTGCAACAACTGGATGTTCAGTACATTTGTACCTAGAGAAAAAGTTACTTTCTGGACAAGTCCAGTATTCATAAAATGTAATGCTTTTCAATCTGTAGAAGTATAAATCCAGGAAAGTAAAACTTGAATATGTTTGAATATGTTAATATGAATAATTTCATATAAATTCAACATTCATCTATAAAGTATCATTGGGCATCATATTTTGTCAGATAGCAGTTTGAACTTTGTCTGATTCTGACACAGACCAAACTTTGATTCAAAAACTGGAACAAAAATGTATTTAAATACTTTAGCAAACTTTCATCATATTATTTGTCAGACAAATGCTGTTGATGTTATTAGATCCTAATTCAAATTTAAAAGATCATTCAGGATTCAGAAGGCTTCAGAGTTTAGAATATGGAAATTGGTTGTTCAATTTGCCTTCACGGAGTTGAAGAGATTACTCACTCTGCTAGACTATGATATAAATACTCCTCTGTAAAACTGTGACGGACTCTATCTGTCTGTTTCACCAGTTCTTAGAGCATTCAGCAAAACCTGTAAATTCAATCTCGCTTGGGTAACTGTGAATTATAAGCAGAAAGTGATATGGGAAAGCATGTGGAGTGCTGCTGAATTTCATTTTCCTGATGTGCTCACTCATGCTTCCCCTCAAGTCTGTTAGTTCTCCATCATATTTGTCTTCTTTCACGTGTAATTGTTTTAGTTTCCTATGACAGTGTTTAAATGAGTTGGCTTTACATTCAAAACCAAGCGCACGTGTGAACAAATTAAGAAGCATGATCTTATTTAAGCATTATTTAAGCATAAAAACATCCAATAAAACAGTATGGCTTTTTGTGTCTTCAGACAGAGAGACATCTCTGTATGCAGAGCAATAAAAATAGTCAAGTTTCTCAATGATTAGAGAACAAACAGGGTGATGACAAGGTCATCATACAGCCAATGGCTGCCAAAATTAAATGGTAAAATATTTTAGTATATCATGGAATGTGAATTTTAAAATCTAAATAAAATACTTATTGTTTACATGTTCATTATTTTTATTGGAATGGACAGAGCAGACTTTTATATATTATGATACAGAATTATTAGATCAATTTATCTTAAACCAACTGTTGATGAATAGTTTGCTCAAACAATATGCAGCAGGAGAAGTTATAAAGGGTCTTGCTGTGCCCTTTTGTCCTAATATGTCCTGTGTTTTTATTCTTTTAAACTGAAGATGAGATGTACAGCTGTAATCCTTTGCATACTTTACCTGCCTCCCACTTGATGTCCTTTGTTATGCAGTGCTATCTTGTGTCACACTATGCTGATGTAGTGGCTACACCTTTGTGTTACTGTGGTGGGTGTGCAAGTGTGTGGACATGGAGGACCCAGGGCGTATATATCCTGGCCCACTTCTGACAGTTAACATAACCAGCACATTTGAGAAAGAGAAAGTCTAAGTAGATTGAGTCAAAAGCAAGAAGGAGCCCCAACAGGTGAGAAGCTGTGTCCTAATGTGTCTGGTTTTCTAAAATGTTATGTGACTGAATGCTGCTTCACAGGGTATAAAAGGTTTAAGCCAAAGCGCTGTTTGCCACTCTTTACAAATGGTTCATACTGCTTCTGGGATCACAAATGTTACATTGGTGTCAGAATTGAAACTGTGAGCCTCCTGTTCATCCATCTGTATGCTGCGGATCTCTAACATTGATAATAATGAAAATGGTACAGCTCCAGTTCTGGTAAACAGCACATATGCTCATGTAGTACATACATTTTAAGTAAGACTGAAGCTATAACCTTAAGACTTCAGATGGCAAACATGACAGAGCTTAAAATGTGAGTAGTTAATTATCCTAAACTCAGTGCCAGCTGTATCATGCATGAATTTATAGTCTAATTGCAGTCTGTTATTTGACTATGGAACCTTTACAAAATTCTGTTTTTTATGTAGCTGCTATAATACTTGATACCTTTTTACATCCATAAATCAAAACATAGATTAAAATAACCATTTTCAATCAGACTTCTGTGATTTTGACAGTCTGATTTTTTGACAGTCTGACAATGACAGTCTGAAGCAAGACCTGTGCCAATCCTGTTGCCATTTACTGTTGCGTTGCAAAGGCATTCTACAAAGTTGCGCTCTACAGAGCAACTATTTCAAAGATGAACTAAATACAAGAATGACAGTAGCTAAAGATTGTGTGACAGTAGAATTGTTTATTAAATTTTCTGAAAACTTTGGTTCTACCCAACTGACTAAGGGCTAACCTTCCAGCTTGTAACGGGAGCCAGTTCAGACTCCTGTGTAGTGTGTATTTTGGAACCTATTCAGACAGTAAAATCCAGAAGCGACTGGAGAAGGGCAACAGGTAAACACGACAGGATCAGGATGGGATGACTGACAGGGGAGTGTGACAGTAGTGTTCCGGTGCTCAGGGGGCGTGGCACAGGCGAACAAGTCCAGAACTATCCAGAAGGGGGAACCAGGAAGCAGTCCAAAAGTCCATAGCCGGGAGGTCTATCCGAAACAAAAACTAAACATGGATAAAAACCGGAACGGAATCCAGTGCAGGGAATAAAACTGGAATGACGGGGCCAGGCGCTCTGAGCTCCAGACTCAGCTGGGTCAGGATGCCGATAGGAGGCCTATGCCCTCAAGCCACGGACGTAGGGACACTTGGAGGTAAGTGAGCCTCCGGGTGTCCGTCTTTCAATGCAATGCGCCAGCCTTGAATAAGGAGGGACAGGATTGACGGGAGGTACACATGATCAACTGAAAAAACCTGAGCGCCCTTAAAAGGAAGGATTACAATCGTGACACAGCCATAGGACGAGGAGGCTAGGATCCCTATGCCTGGTGAAAAGGTGACCAAGGGGTAGCTGCAAAGGTGGAGGTGGGGTTTAGGATGGATGCAAAAACAAATGAGGAAGATATATACAGTATATGGAAACTGAAGCAAATATGTCAGGAAAGTAGTGAGTTGTGGCAGCTGTGAGTTGTGAATTACTTTGACTGCCTTTATTTCTCCCGAGCTTTCGTTAGAACTCCATCATAAAATCTTTGTAATGGTTCTTTAAACTTAAGCTTTGTTTTAAATAGTATTTGAGGCACATGCTGATTTCATGTGTAGAATGGGTGCTGAATTGAAGGTTAACAAGGATGGAGACTCATTGTTATCTGTTATTCTTTCACCTAAAATATATACCTAATAAATATTGGTAATACATACAGCATTGGTTTTAATGACAATAGTCTGTTAGGATATAAAAATATTAAAATAAGGTGCATTTCTCAAAGTAGATAGCTAAAAATCCAAAATGTACTTGGGTAGCTTTGTTCTCAGTAATTTTCTTTATTCTTTATTCTTAAGCTCAGTCAGAAACAAAGTGTACTCCTAATTATTCACTATTGCTTCTCACCTTTTCTCATCCCACAAAGAATCACACTAACGACCACAAATGTTTAACTGGCTATATCTTTAAACAGATGCAGGCTAAGTAAATAAGAAGTACACACATTTTACCTACAGTATACTGCATGTTTTAGTACAGATGTTTTAAAGTTTACTTGATTTCATAAAAGTATCTTGGAAAATGCTCCTTGAAATGTGATTTAATTTAACCAGTTACATAAAAAATAACATGGAAAAGTAATGTGTAGCCTCCCTGTCATCATTTGCAGATGTCTGTAAGAAAATGTATTTGATATCTGAGAGCATCCAACCTGCTGTGATAGTAGACACCTCTTGACCTCAGCTTGGTAGATATCATGACATCTTGTGCAGTGTGTGCTGAGATATACCACTTCAAATGGAATGAATTATGAGTGTGTCAGCAAGTGCTCAAGCATTGAATCTCCTTGGAGGGTAAATATCAGTGAATATCAGTCTTCTCTTTATGCTGGAGGAACAATGCATTCGAAATGGGTGATAATTATGAGTTTAAGCCAGTTGGACAGCCCACATGTTGCTGTAAGGAAAGAAAAAAACTGTATACTCTGTAACACTATTACATCCAAACCGGGAACTAATTGAGCTGCATTTTGTAACAGCAAAATCAGATGGTCTTGAACAGCTGTTATCCCTGGGTACAGCCTTGAATAAAGAACACCATACACAAACAACTGCTGCTACTCATTTAAACAAGCCCTTTAGGTATGTAAATAATGTGTAGGGTAAGTAAGTATGCGTGTCAGGAAGAGCATTTAGAATCTAATTGTCCACTCTTTTCTGACATTGAAATAGTTTACTTTAGTTTCAACAAGTTTAGTATAAAGATTATGCTATTTTTATTTCTTACCACATTTCTAATGTCATGTGCAAGCTACCTCTGTAGGTACAGTGTAAGATGTGTGATGTACTCTACATAATGAGCTTAATTTTGCATGGTGTATAAGTATGGTGATTGAAAATAAAAGTTAAGCCTTATTTGACTATTGTGGGTAAATGGCATTTATGATATGATGGCCCCTCCTTTTTCAATTCCGTGAAAGAATCAGGAGACTTGAAGCGAGAGTCAGTTATGTAATCTGGTTGATGCTAAAATTCACCACCGTCCTCCTGAGACATACTGTACTGTACATGCATATTCATATTTCTAAATGATCCAAAAAACAAAAGAAAAGACTGTGAAAAAGTATTCTGAGGAACAGTAGAAGAATGATGAATGAATGAACCATAAATCACATTTTTGCTTAGACAATCCTGCCCCGGTCTCCCAACATTTTGTGGGGTATTTTTCCAATTTCCTCTCAAACTAAAATGGCTATGAAAATGAAAAGGAGGTTAAAAAACTGCAAGAGAGAACATAGGGGAAAAAAAAACAGCAAAAATGCTGTTCCCATGAAAAGCCAAAAAGCCTTGTTGTCAGTTTGGGCTTGTTGCCATTAGTTACTACCCTGATAGACAGCAGATGTGGTCCTCCTTATATAAACTAGTACTTTCTTCAGTAGGTGTGTGAGGATCGAGCCGGAAGTAAACTACACACCAGTGCTCTGCAGTAGAGTTGAGACACTTCCTTTACAAAGGAACAAAGAAGCTGTCGGACGAGAAAAAAAGTGAGAGTGGCAGAGATGAAGGAACCAAAGCAAGCAGCCTTAAATTAGCAGCTAGGAAGGTGGCAGCTGCAAATCTCATAGATGATTTTTTCTTTTGTATTTTTAGTTGGCAAAATAAACAAAATGTGTCCTGGGTTTTCAGCTTAGAGACATATGGAGGCCCTAGTTACAATTGATATTTAAACCTTTCTGTTTGAATTAAGAATATAAGAATAGTTACAAACAAGCAGAAGTCATGCAGCCCACCTAGACCATTTAGAAGTGATTAAAGAATTGATCCAAAAAATCTCATCCAGCCATTTCTTGAACAAGGGACATTGGCTTCAATGCCACTGCTGGGTAGATTTTTCCAAACTCCCACCACTCTTTGGGTAGAGTTTCCACTGGTTTGTATTTTTTGACTGTTCATTCTGGCTGGGTTGGCTGATTTTCTTGATGAGCTGAACCTTTTAGATTAGGAGACTTGAAACAGGAAGGTGGCTGGTAGTGTATGGAATGAAGACTTATCATTTGACTTATAAGTTTGACATGATTGTGAAGTAGATAAGGAGAGTCAGACTATAGATGTAAAGAGATTAGTACCATTCATTTTAACATGTTCTGGGCCGCATGACAAGGCAGGTAGTGCTTAATTTAAGTCATGTTTAGTTTAGGTGTAATCGGCATAGAAGTGAAAGGTGATGCCATACTTCCAAATTATTTGACCCAAACATAACATAGATAATAAAAAGAACTGGTCCAAGAACAGGGCATTTGGTACACCAAATGTCACAACAATTTGAGCACATTGTTCTCCATTACTTGAGATTTAAATGATAAAAAAGCAGTTGCAGTAATATTGACAGCAATTTCTAATTTCCACAGTAGATCAACAGTATCAAAGGGAGAACTAGGTAGAAAAGAATGTAGAAAAGAAACCAAAGCCTGCAGTCATCAGCAGATCATTAGGAACCCTGCCTAGAGCCATTTCTTACTATGCATTGATCTGGACCTAAACTGAAAAGGCAGCTTATTTGCAGAGAAGTAACAGCCTGTTCTAGAAGCTTTGCCAAAAAGGTTAAGCTAGATATTGGTTGATAATGTCTGAGTAACCAGGAATCCAAATTCTGCATTTTAACATTGTTTAACTTTACTTATTTAGTCATGTAAATGTAGCAAATGTTTAATGAAAAGTAGAGTAAAATGCATTTTGTTTGAGTGGGGATCTGCATCAACGTGCACTGGCTGCAAAGGAACAAGGAAAGGTTAATTCCACACTGAAAAATAGAAAGGAGAAACACAGTGTTTTGGCTATTGAGCCTTCTTCAGGTGACACCTAAATGCTAAAATGCATTTTGCCTACTATTAGTTACAAATGCAAAGAAGAGACTAAAACAGGAATTTTGCCAGATATTTTTTTTCTTCAAACCTTAAAGATACTTCAGAAAATCTACTTCATTTAGTTTTCATGCTGTATTTTTAAAATCTGCTTCTTCTGTGCTTTTTGGCACATCCATCAAAGCACACCTCCCTTTGTTCAAGGACTCGGAGCACTTTGTTTTAGGCACCCAATAGCTGGTGGCATTTATAGAGTTTGGCAAGGAGACAGGGGTGCTGTTGATTTGTGCTTCTTTGCTATGTAGCTTAGACAAGTTTAATCAAAGCCTGCCAACCATATTATTGAATATATGGAAATGCACTTTAAAAAGGGCTCATCACACATAAAATCTGTAATACCAAGATGTATTGACCACAATTTCTTTGCCAGTTTCCAACCAGTCAGCACAAACTCCTTAATTTGTTTCAGGCAGCTTCAGACATTTTTTAGTCACTGCCAGTAAGGTACACTAAGAAGAAGAAATGTGTAGAATGTAGCCTTATCATTCTACTGTAGGTAAATTTTACTTAAAAAGTTTTTTAAAGGATAACTTCACAATACAATAACACAAAAAGTAAAGACAATGTTTTAACAAACATTTGCTTTGGGCAAGATGTTTCACTAAGGAAAGTACAGCCATTTCACTTTTTTAACAAGATTATCTGATCTAAAATGTTTACTGCTTGACTGGTGTGATACTGTATGTACTTCAGGAATCTATACTTTTACATTTGTAACACATTATTGTTCATTCTATGCCTTCTGCCAGTGCGTTTATATGTTCTTGTATTTGTTTTATTCATTCTTGTGTTTGGAGTTTGGTTACTGCATGAAATATCACCTTTAATGAACAAGTTTGTTAAATTATCTAAAACAATGAATATCACCATTACATCACATGTAAAATATCCATCCATCTTTTATAAAAGTTTTCACTTGTTTTGCTAATTCCTCTGAATCCTGCTTCGTCTACATGTTCCATGAAAAATATTTCTAATTAAGAGACCAACAAATCTTAAACAGGAAGCAAAAACAATGCAGAATCTTCTTTGTGGCTGTGATCTCAGCTACAGTATGTTAGTTTAGTGAGCACTCCCAGCACTGCATGAGGATATTAACATGACTGACAAGGCATATACTGCATGTTCAAAGATCCATGCTCCGTATTGATTTTCTGTATAATTCAGTGTACATTACAGATCAACTGTGAAAAATCTGTTATTTTTTTCTCTCCCACTCTCCCACCTTCTAAACACAAGTTGGTGAGGTTAATTGGCACCATTAAAAGGTCCCTGGGTAGGAGCATGTGTGTACAGTATGCACAGTTCAGTATGGAATTGCTCTCTACACATCTGGAATATACTCTGGAATGCCACAATGCTTGACCAGGAAGAAGTAGCTTTCTAGTGGATGGAATGCATAAGTTATGTGTTTTTCATCAACAACGGTTTCTTACAATTCTCTCAGTGAGTGTTCATCTCTGGCAGGAGTCACTGAAAAATGTGTACATACACATTATATACTTACATACTTATACATACTCCTTGCACACATTTTTATGCCAAAGTGGATGATTTCAAAAATGACTAAATTGTACTCGTAAAAAAATCAAGTTTACAGAATTACTAAGTGGCCTGGACAAAAGAATACCTCTGTAAAATAATAATCGGTAACGTTTCCACACGAAAGAAATCTCCAGTATATAAAAACTTTAACACTTCAGTTGATAGCTCTTTATTTTACATACTTTAACAAAGCATTTATGGGGTACCTACCACTCTTCCTCCTCAAAAACTAAAGATGAGTGTTACAGTATTATTTTTATATGATCTTTTCATGTTGCCAATACACAGTGTTCTCCTGAATGACTCTCATAACCAAAATCAATTAATGCTAAGCTGTGACTCATCATTGAACGCTTCCATAGTCCAAAAAACATACTGGGAAGTTAATTGGCTTCTGGAAAAATTTCTCCTGGTGTGAGTGTGTGTCTGTGTTTGTGTCTGTGTTTGCCCTGCGATGGACTGGTGTCCCATCCAAGGTGTACCCTGTCTTGTGCCCTTTTCTTGCCGGGACAGGTTCCTGCTTCTCTGTGACCCTGAATTGGAAGTGGCTAGAAAATGAATGAATGGAGAATTAATAGTGATCTCCAAATTCAAAGCCTTTGTCATGGCTTTATTCAATACTATTTTTAAGTGCTGTGAACAGCTGATACTTACATTGAGTAGAAACTCACCATGCTGCTTTGATTTGTTTGTAACCCTATAAAGCCAGGGAGAATGCATGCGATCTGTGAAACTTACATAGGTCACCTCTACCTCATGCTATAATTAAGAATTAATAGATTTGAGTGAAGAAAGTTCTGAGTGAAATCCCAAAAGTAATTCAAATAGCAGGTTTTCAAATAACTTATCAATTCAGTAGAAAGAAATCAGTTTAAGAACTTGACAACTTTCCAGAGAAAAAAGCAAACATATAAAAATTAAAAATAGCCTCAAATGTACTTCAATCTCTCTGTTGGTCATGCAGCTGTTGTTCCCTATTAATCTCACTGTCAATACCTGTTGCTCAGAATGAATTCACTCAGCCAAGGTAGGTCCTGTTATAAGGATTTTTGTCAGAGGTTACACTATTTCTATGGAATAAATTAATGGAAAATTAATTCTAGTGAGTGGCCAGTTTCTTCTTCAAATTTATATGACACTCTTTTACCAAACACAGGGACAGATATTAAAGTGTATTCATGTCATATGCAAAACAATTTACAGGAATTTGTTACTAAAGTAGTGTAGATTCTTATATTGTATGTGGATAAGTTCTTTTATCATTAAATGTATTGTGCAGTCATTAACAGTAACTAAGCTGGTACATATTTATACAATTTAAAATCAGATTAAAAGATATCAAACTAATCTTTTACACATTAGCCCCCAGATGGCAAAGAGTAATTTAGTAGAAAATGTTATATTGAATTGCCAGATAATCTTCTCTGTAATCTCTCACTTTATCATAAATTGGAGCATCTTACACAATATGATTTAATCCATTGTTACAGTTTATAGTCCATAAATATTTTAGCCACTGATGAGCTTTTTTATTTATAATTAATTAATAAATAGTTTGTGTTAATAAATGCCAAGACATATTTATTCATGAGGTATCTAACTCTAATTAGATAGTAATTCTTGCACATAGCTCAAATCTTTTTTTACCCTCTAGGGTCCTTTCTAAAAGCAAAAGCTTTGGTTGATCAGGTTTCAGCTGCATGGAATGCAAATGAGGAAAATAAATCTGTAAATAAATAAATTCCTGACCTGAAGAAATTAAAAATACAATTCATGGATCCATATGACCAATAAGGCAACATAAATAGTCCATTTCACTATTATACTGAAATCCCATACAAAAACATACTGTACATCACTAAACTGCAGTTTGAACCAACAAAGAATACAATTCTACTGCATATATTTACTGCACTGGTAAAAACAGAAAATCCTTTGAAATGATAACTTTCAACAACGAACAACAAAAAGCACCAAGAAGTAATAGACAAAGGCTTTGTAATGTAATTAATTAAAAATGGTGAAAAAATGGTAATGCAGTACATTTTTATAAACAGTAAAGTTTTAAAATGACACTGTAATTATAGCAGAACTGTTGTGATTTTATCACAGTCTTTGTCTCTTTTCCTCCTATAGTCCTTTCTGTCTGTGGCATGCTACCGCAGTTAGATCCATCCCACCACAACATCAATTGGTCATCTGTGCTCCCAGGAATCCTGTTGTCAGCAGGGCCCCACCTGTGAAATTCTTTTGTTGCTTTTATCCAGGTTAATACACATGATACTATAACTTCAGTACCAAAACTTCTGAAAGTATTATAAGAATTGACGCCTTGCCTGTTGTCTGCTTATGGTTTGGTTACATCCCCATTTCTTTTAGCCTCTTCATTAAGTATCTGCAGGTTATTATGTTTTGTCTGATTATCGTTAACGTAATTTCTTATTACTTAAGACAATTGCCCTTTCTTTCCGCACCAAGATGGGAACATTTATTTCCAGGCATTCTGACTTAAATCTGGGTGAAGGGGGTTTCATTGTGGGTGTTCTATTTCAGACATCTTTTATGTGGTCTTTAATATCTCAGAATGATTCATTATCTCACCCACTCCCTGTCAGATATGGAACGAGGGCTGTATTCTTTGTTATAGATTGATGTCAATTGCTCTTAATGTGCCTGGGGTACCTAAAAAATCACAATATGATTAAAAAAATACATATCGGATTCTTGGATTTAACAATGAGTGGCTACTTTTCAGGAAGAGTAAAATTACTGTTGATATAAATATTTACAACACTAAAACCACATTAGACTTACTTACAGTACATCTATAAAATGGAGTTGTAAGTGGTACTGTTCCAAGCGTCATACCTAAATTAAATTTCTAAACCTGCAGAAACACCTAGTGTATTATTTTGCAGATTGTTTCTTCTTTTACTAGGTTTACAAAAGCCTCCACTGATGTCTTAATACAGTTACAGTATATATCTGGAAAAGGTTTCTCTTTTGAGTGATATGAAGTACATTTGCTAAGCAAAAGCTCTTTACTGGTTTCCAGTGGACTGAGGGGCCTACAAACACTGACCTATCAGAAGGCAGTGGAAAGGTTAAAACAAATTAAGAAGGACGTCAGCGATTATGACAATGAAAATCCTTTGTTTATATTTAATATTTGTTGATACATAAGCCAAACTTATGTAACTCTTTTTAATATAAGAACGGATTTTGATACATGCATACCAGTGCTGGAAAATAGGAAACGATTTGTATGACTTTCAGTATTGTATGTCATAAAGTTTATAAATGAGAGAAGGGCCTTCAGCCCATTTAGCATGTTTGGTTGCTAGAAGCTAATTGGACAAAGGTTCTCATCTAGCCATTTCTTAAAAAGTAATGCGATCAGCTTTCGTAATATGGTTGGGTAGCGTAATAAAGACTTCCACAACCCTCTGTGTAAAAAACAACAACAAATGCCTCCTGTCTTCTCTTTTAAATGAACTTTCCTTTGCTTTCTATTTGTGTCTCTCCAGCTGCTTATTCTGGAGAAGACCACAGAATGGAATTATGTCAGTATGTTAGATGGTTCTTACTTCTACACTTTTGACCTAATAATGTCATACTTTCTTTGCCTTTGTTATTGCTTCCCCACGTTGACTAAATTATTTTTTGTTTTATTTTGTCAAAGTAAACCCGACCTGGTGTCAATTAATTTTGAGAGTAATCTCTGGACAGTTTACAGAGCTTGAGGGTGGGTACCTGAGGTAAGTATTAGTCAGGCATCTTTTCAGAATCCTCTTCCCATTTAAAATGAGTAATTTGCCATAAATAGTTGCATCTTTAATCAAGGAAAACAACAATATTTATAATAAACTATAAACAGATTGTATAAAATACAGGTTTTAAAAGTATTATAAATACTATATTCAGTTTAAATTATCAAAGTAGTCAGTAAGGAAGTTGTATGCAATGTCTGAAGACCTACTCAGAAAGAATGGAAGAATTGTAAGCAGTAGGCTTCAGTGTAACAATAATGTGGGTAATTGTTTTTCATTACTGCCGAGATGTTCTTCATTCTTCAATGTTTAAAATTAGCTCCCATTTGTTTTCCAGCCTCAAAAACAACATTCATCTACATCGAAAGGCTGTGTATTAGTTTAAAGAAATCACATGAAACATACTGAGAGAAGATAAACAGAAGTAAGCCAGGGGGAAATATTGCTGCTTTTCATCATCACTAGCAAAACTTAAGAAAAATCTGCAGTGCTTACCACTTTGCTAATTGAAATGGAATAAATTCTCCTGAGCTTCCATTTATAATGTTTCCCGATACTTTACAATAATCCATTTTTTACAAAGGCAAACCCAACATGAGAAATTTTGGGCTGCTGAAATACTTGATTAAAAGAAAATAATAAGCTAAATTACATTATTTCAAAAGATTATTATTTTATTTTTACTTCATTATATTGGACCTACTGCACTTGTGTTCTTCTATCATTAATTTTTATCACTAACGTTTCTTAGTGATGCTGGAATAAAACCCATGAATCATAGTTCCTTTTACTATTTTAATGCTAAAGCAGGTAAATTCATGCATGTCCATAGCTCATATTGCTTCCTGTAATATCTGTGAAGTGGCTGTGAAGAGGCTGAAACTCAAAGAGACAAGGAAAGAGAAAAGAATCTGACACAAAATAGCTTAAAATAACAACACTATTGTGCAGAAGCTGTTAGTTATCACCAGTAGATACATGTGACAGTGCACTAGAGTCTATCAATCTGTTACTTTCAGACATATTGGAGCCCTGTTATTTAAGTTAGTTTATTTCCCAGAACTCCACTAGCTAGAATAAATGAGTATTTAAGGAATTTAGATTTATCACTGACAAAATTATATGTTAACAAACAACACTTACATCTTACATATTTTAGTAATTTCTATGATTGGTTCTAAAGCAGCAAGTATCATCCTGGTGATCACTAGTATCATATAAACCAGTATATAAATCAGGCAGCACCACAGTCTTCTTCAAAGCTGAGATGTCAAATACTACTGACAAGGTCTCACTATTGAAACACTATCATCACTCCTGCCCATATTGTGGACTCTGTCAGCACCAAATCAATATCTTTACTTTTATTCACAGAGAATTGAATCCTAATCTTTCTCGCTATGCATCTCATTCACCTGCCTGTCAGTTCTGGACAATGTTTCTTTGGTGTTTCTTTTGTTCAAATAAGAATGAGTTCTTGAAAAGACAATTACCTGTTCCATCATGTGTAACATCTCTCCCAGCTATCTCTAGACCTTTGTTGCATACAAGATGTAACAATCCTGTCTACCCAATTACATTCCTGAATTTACTTTCTTCCATGGGATGTAAAACAAACAGCATCTAAAGGCCATCCAAATGGAAATAAATTATAGGTGTCTCCACCTAGTGGTTGCTGGGTGTGATGAATTACTGTTTAAAATCTACAAAGTGCTACTGTATATAGGGCAGAACTGTCAAATTTGCAAACTAACCCAAACTAACTTCTTCAGGTGTCCCTGAAGAAGGATCCACAGCCGAAACGTTGTGTTTTCTTTCTTCTCATTTCAGCATGGAATAAACCTATTACTTGTTCCTTTTTAAATGTTATAATGCTTCAACTTCAACATTAAACTTTTAATGTTTAAGTTGGGAACCCTTTGCCCCTGGGCCCCATCACGTCAATGAGCAGGCAATCCATTGGCACTCTTGCCTGATACCTGAAAGGAACTCTCCCTGTTAGGTCAAAGAATTTGTTGTCATTTGCACATGAAGAAGGACATGTCACCCCCCCCCCCCACACACACACACACACATTCCACTGCTCTGGGTCCAACATATCCAGTGTTTACTGAGGGTTGAGCTTTCAAGTGAGAATTGTTTTGAGGTGAGCAGCATTTTTGTGACTTCCCATTTGTGACCACAGATAGCCTAGAGTCTTTTGTTTGCTTCTCCTTCAGATCCTGTATCTGAATTACTGGATGCGTTGTCAGTTGGACCTTCTGGCTAATCAGTGACACCCAAGTCTCTTCCTGTTCGCTGGCTACTTGCTTGGTTTGATTTCCTGTTGTAGTTTGTCTAGTCCTCAGAGGTAACACATTATCCAGTTTATGCCAACGCTTACATTCTTTTCCTAGATCAGTACTTGGAAAAATTCTTTAGATCACATCAGTATTTTGACTGATGACATCATTGATAAATTACACAGCTACTCTGTAAGGTATGTGTAAGACTTAAAGGATCTTTTAAAATAAAAAAATAATCTAAAAGAGATCTGCAAACAACCTTTAAGGGTTCAGAATTAAAGTTTCTGGAAGCAAAAAAACGTATCCCAACAGCACAAAATGTCCCACAAGAAGACCTGCACATGTTTCTCAAACATTGCCAGTCTGCTACAAATATTGATTGGCAGTCTCACACTGCTACATTGTTGAGTGGTTTGCCAGAATTTGAAAAGAAGAGGTGTGCCGAAGTCTGTCTGCCTGCCATGACAGAATGTTCTCTAAAGCTACAGTATGTTCTGGAGAAAAATCCAAGCCTGCATTTCTCCAAAGCTGTCCAAATTCTCCATTCAGCATATGTTCTTGGAGGGAATAAAGAACTATGTACAGTGTATGTACCCACTCTGAAAGATTTTTTTCCAGGAGAAGAAGGGCTCAGATTTATCACCTTATTAACTGCTCATCCTCCCACTCAAGATGTCACAGCTGAAGACTGGTTGACTGCACAAAAGATAAGACTTCAAGCCTTGGTTCCAATTACCTTGGTGCACCTGTGGCTTCCAGATACATTAGTTGACTATTTTCACACTGCAGGCTGTCTGCTGTGTGGCAACAGAAGACGCTTCACAGACTGAAATGTCAGAATGACACTTACAATCAAATTCAATCTCATTTAAATAAATATTTTCAGCATTTGGTCCTGTGATGGAAACTCAGCCTATCCAGGGACCTAAGAGAAACTGGGTTATGTGTCAATTGAACTACTGTATGGACGTAATGAGGAAAATAACCACAGTAACAGACTATTTGTAGAGACTTAACCTTTCTTTGACCATTTATCCTTTGTGTTTATATTTTTATTGTTAATGACTGGTAGTTCTGCATAGAAGGCTGGCTTAATATAGAGTGGAAATGCATGACAACCAGTTTTGTTAGGCTCCAAAACAGAAGCAGAAGTTATCTTTGTTTTGGTTTCACTTTTGATTTGTTCACAGACATGACTGTTTCATACCTCCAGCCTCCATCTCTCCATGGAACTTTCATACTCTCCACAGGAAGACCTAGCCAACATGTTGCTTTGCATAAACTCATGTTAGGAATCTGAGTATTCAACTTTTTTCAAACATGTTGGATAAACTGTAGCTCAGTAACTAAATATTTAGGTGGGTAGCTGCGTCAGCATGCGTAGGCTGCAAAGGAACAAGTAATAGGTTTATTCCATGCTGAAAAAAAGAAGAAAGAGAACACAACGTTTCGGCCGTGGAGCCTTCTTCAGGTGTGAGAGAGACAGGGCAGTAGGCAAAGGTAAAGTAGCGGGAGAACAAAGGTTGGGAGGGAGGAGGAGTGAGAGGCAGGAGCAGGGGACAGAAAGAGAGGCCAATCAAGAGGTGTGAAGTCGGAATGGGTGCAGAGAGGTGTGGAATGAAACTTCTATTAATGTTGAAACTATTAATGTTGATTTAACTTGAGTTTGACCAAAGCGAGTGCTTCAGTGTATTTGATACAGTATGTTTTAACCCTAACATTAGTGTTCATGTATTTGTATAAATGGCGATCAGCCATTTATATCAAAGGAGATTGATTTACGTAAAGTATTATTCTTGGGTTGCTAGGCCCATTTGTTCATCTTTTAATAAAATGTTTTATTGCATACTTTGAATCAATGTGCAGGTTGATTCCTGGTAGTCATAAAAGCACTCTTGCAATTAAAGTTCACATTTCTAATTATTCCAGTAAATTCAAACCATTACATCACTACACAGGGTAATGGATGCATTCTAACATTGGATCCCCCAGACTGAGATCGAGTTAGTGGCAATGCCCAGTACTCTTACTACACGTCCATGGAATACCTTATCCTTCAGCAGGTGATCCTTTGAAGGTATGAGCTTTAATTCATAACTCTGAACTTGCTGGAAGACTTCAGTGATATTTTCCAGGCCTTCTCTATTCAATTTCCCAAGTATTGATATATTCAAAGTAAATGAGACTGCTTGTAACTAGATCCATGTCTCACTGGGATGTAATTAGACCATTGTATTGGCTGAAAGGCACTCGATAATAGTCCGTATTTCCCTGGCCTTCGTACAACGAGGTAACTTTTAGCAGTGAAGGGACTTTTATATCATTTTTAATCCTAATCTTTTATGTGTCCATTTATAACAGTGCAGAACCTTCTCTGCCACAAAAAAACAAGTGCGCCTCATCTGTCGTTTATACGGTAACTACACTCTTAGGCAGTAGAAGATGTGCCTGTTCAAAAAAACAATAATTTAAGTCTAAAAGACACGTGAAATTGTATTTAGAATACGGATCGTTTACTACTTGAAAATAAAGAATACAACATCTCATAAAATATAAAAATAAAGACAGATTTTCACAATTATCCTGTTTTCTTATAGATGACGTGTGCCTAGTTGGGTCTTTTCACTTCCTGGTGTGCATGGTGCTGACAGATAAACAGAGACACGGGAAAACATGTAAGTTCAGATGTGGTTTCAAGTGTGCACTGATTTTAGAGAAAATAAACGTGAGAAAAGCTGATTGGTTTATAATAACAGTGGCTTGTATCTTCTTTCTCTTAGGTCAAAGGTAACGTTTAAAATCACTCTAACGTCGGATCCCAGACTACCCTACAAAGTGTAAGTGGTAGGCGTGCTGTTACAAAATCGGTGTTTACGTGTCTAATTCAGTATTTTCGTTTATTGACCGATTGATGATGGTGTATTTCAGTGTGCACTACAATAAATCCAACTGTCAAATGTGTATTATCTAGCAAGTGCTAAAAATTATGACCGTCGGTGCCGAGTTCACGTTATATTCATATAGTGTGTTGTGTTCACTTGCCAGGTAGACATCATTTTTTTCTGAATAGATTATTATAACTCGGGAGTTTTCGTCTGTGTTGTTATCTAGATATGTTTTGTCTTATAAAACGTTTTTTTATTGGATGCAGTTGATACAAGTGATTGTAATTATCTTTGCACTTTTACGAAACATGTATTTAGAGCATATACTGGTATAGTGCATATTGTGTTATCAATTATGGTATCGTGACAGGTTAAGTGCCGTGTCCCCTGTCTTTATAAGGAACTGTTGATCTCCAAGCAGCTGTGAAAACAGGCATAATTGTTATATATTTGAGTCAGTTATTTTTCAATAAACCGATTCATTTGATGTAATCTGTCATATCTGTCATATGGTGTTTAAATTATTTTAACTTTATTAACCACAATGATTTTATTAACCTTAATCAAGGGAATTAATACATTTTTATGTACAACAGTCATGTGTGATACTTCAGATTTGTATTTTTCTTGAGTCCAAAGTATTACTTTGCATACATAAGAGTTTATGAATAAAACTACAGTTTGCTCATTTGAAAAAAGACTGATTTGCAGTGATATTAACTCTAGTGAAATTAAAAGGATGTGATATACTGTTGCATTTGCTCTGGCATGTTGTTTCTGGTAATGAGTGCTGCATCTGAAAAACGACTGAGTGAGAGGAAATAGCATGAGGAAGAATATTGGTGTTACACAGTCCTCAGTTCACAGACTTTGACCAGTGAACCTTAAACATAAATGCAGTTTGCTTCTCCAGCATACACCTTAAAACGTAAGGCATGGAAAGTGTTCAAATCCATTAAACAGTACAACCGAGAAACATATTCCGTGCCAGAACTAGTTAAAAAAAAAATATTTCTCTTTAACTGTCATTAAAATAATATTTAGACAAAATTAAGATTAACTGTAAAACTGATATTTATTTTATTTTTGAGTTTCCAAGATATACATTTTATTTTTCTATTAGATTACTTAAATGTCCGTGTCTTCCCTTTTTGTGCTTGTGTTTAATGAATGAGATATTCTGTTCAAAGCAATGGGACTGTGCCCAGATTCATGAAAAGACTAGTGGACACATTATTTCATAAGAACAGTACAAGCACCTTTAATGTATGCTGGATGACTAGGGGTCTTGTTGTGAGAATGAAATGGTAACACACTTAAGAGCTGAAGCTAACTTGCGTGTTGCATCATTTCTTAATTCAAATATGGAGAATTAAATCAATGCTATTGAACAGTTTCTTGTCTAGAGCTTTAAATGACAGTGCTTGTCATCCTTACTCTTTAAATCTTTTGCCTTGAAGCTAAAAGGAAGTGTGTCAAATGGCAATTTACTTTCAGGAAATCACCCTTACCCCTTACACTTCTGTTTGTTTGTGTAAATTATGGAATTATGGCATTATGGAATTTGACTGGAGAACCCTAATTCTTAGCTTTAGTGTGTGTCAGGTATGTATTTTAATATGAAGGAAAATGCACTTGCAAAGTGTAAAAGCATAGTTTTCATAGGTTGACATGCTTTTCCCAATGTTGAAATTCAGTACATCTTCATATCTTCATTTTCGCATGTTCTGTAGCTTAGTCTTTCCTAAAATGGAACACTAGCCTTGATCACAGCTGAAAAAGACATTTGGTTATGCAGCTATATCCAAACCATCTTATTTTTAAAAACTTTTTATACTAAAATGAGCATTTCCATGTGTTGCTACACTGGGCATAGCAAATGAGTTGGTATTTTAAAATATTTTAAAAAAGAATATTTTAAAATTGCCCTTTTATCTTTACATCAAATGTAAAAGAAGCGAGATACAATATTTTTCAATTCTGGTGAAACAGACCTGTAAATTATTTCTCCTTCAGTTACGGTCCTTAGAGATTTGTTTTTTTTTTGTTCTTAATAAAGAAATGATCGCTATTTTAAAGTCTGTTGTGGTTTTTATTTTCCTGTATAGTGGGTGGGCGGCACAGTGGCTACCATTGCTGTCTTGCAGTGCTGGGGCCCAGGGTTGAGTCCACACCTGGTCTGCTATCTGTGTGGAGTTTGTACTGTATGTTCTCCCTGTGTTTGTGTGGGTTTCCTCAGGGTGCTCTGATTTGCTCCCACAGTCCAAAAACATACTTGGAGGTTAATTGGCCCTGTTGTGAGTGTGTGCGTGTCTGTGTGTTCCCTGCAGTGGACAGACATCTCGTCCAGGATATACCCTGCCTTGCGCCCGTCGCTTGCTGGAATAGGCTCCGGCTCTCCCCTGAACCTGAATTGAAAGAAGTGGTTAGGAAATGGATAGACGGATAGATGTATAGAAGGTCTTGTAAATCTCCTTCCTGTTTTTGAGGTGCAAGACAAGCTGTACCCGAGAGACTGCAATCAATGAAATGTGGCAGGCAATTTTTCATCTTTAGACACCTAAGCCTTAAGGCTAGAAATGGAAATAGAGGTGATGCAAGAGGATTAATTTCTAATTTCTTTTTGACATTTAGCTAAACATTCAGGTTATTTTGTTTGATAAGGTGACAGAATTTTTTTTTTAATAATCATGCTAAATACATATCGTCGTAAACATATCTTTTTTTTTTTTCCAGATTAAGTGTACCAGAAAACACACCATTTACAGCAGTTTTAAAGTTTGCAGCAGAAGAGGTAAACACATTTTTACCTTTTGGTGAAGTGCATGTGATGTCAAAGTTGCTTTCAGTTGTCGATGAATTGAACTTAAAAGTAATGTGTTTTTTTTTTTAAATATTGTATTCAAGTTTTGGTAAAAAGTATATCTTCTCATTTTTTAATTTAGCACGCTATTTTCTCTCTGCCCATTTCTCAAGAATGACATGGCAATGCGTGGATGAATGTGGATGATGTGTGGCACAGCTCTCACTGTGCTCAGTGCTCTCTGGTTCCTCGGCTTATCTGTGCAACTGCAGAGCCTTATTCGTCTTCATTCCCTTTTCTGTTTTAGAACGGATCCCTCTATTTTGATGTTGCTTCTGTTCTCTTCCTTTCTGTAGTGATGAAAGAGTGTCTTTTGATGAAGGCTTTTTAAGTGTCAGCAAGCTTTTTGTTGTCCATAAACAAAACTGACGATTAAAAGATAGAGATAAAAACCTATGTTTATAGTTTAAAGCCATTGGTCCAAAACATTTTTCACACAGCCTCTCTGACGTTTATTTTAATATTGGTATTAGGCATTCAAAAGTATACCTAATTTGTTTCAGCAGATGACTATTTCAGATGTAATTCCTACCCTAACTCAAACTAAAAACTGATTCATTAGACTTCGCCACATTTTTTAGCTGTAGCTTCAGGAATTCTTGACATTTTGCTATGTAGGTAGTAATGAAGGATGTTTAAAATCACATCCTGAGTAGTTGAATTTTATTCCATTCTGAGTGAATATGAACTTTAGTTTCCCACCGCATCCTCTGTTTCTAAAAAGTAAACCACCTGAGGGAAAGTTAAGCCATCTCCTATTTATTTCATGGGGACTGTGTTGCTCACAGCAACATTTTTGGTGTCTCTTTTATTTTGCTTTTCTTCTGTTTCACAAATTAGCTTTTTTCCTGAAAGTGAGGGAATAATACAACCCTGTGTTTAACGTCTATGAGGTAAACTTGTAGTTGTAATTTTTGGTGTTTCTGAAATTCAGGTTTAATGTTTTCGCTCTTAGTCTTGTTCCCCATTCCTAAGAGCCGTACAGTAGATGTGTTCGCGGATGTTCTCCAGTTCGTGTTTTATCGATGTAAACAAATTAATAAGAACAAGGCTTTCAGGCAGGTGGAGACAGAGATGAGATGTGGTTTGAACTCGTGCCCTTTGCTTATTACACTTGATTGCTTCCTTGGCGCAGTGAGAGCTCTTGAGTCGTGCTGCTCCTTCCTGCTGTGCCTTCTGCGCTGGTAATACTCGGGGAGGAAAGTAAAGCGACCCCTTTCCTTTCTCTGTTTTGTGCGAGGTGTGCTGGAGACCATCAATCTGCATTTCCCCTGTCATGCAAAAATAGGCTCGAAGGAAATCGCTGCAAGTAACTGCTTCCAAATAGCATATGATGTTTCCGAGGCGAGCAGAGTCACGTTAATGAAGATGAATTGCACACACGATTTGAAAATCTGACTTTTCTTTTAACCAAGGTAGAAAAAAAAAAAGGGAAGACACTTTCAAGCTGCAAAAAAAGCTGCCACCGTGTCTAGGAGTCAGTGTCAAGCAATTGTCAATGTCTGGGTTTGGCATGTTAGACTACTGTATCTCCTGTTTTGGTTTACAATTTGTAATAAGTTTTTTTTTTACTAGTTTGCCCTTTCCTTTGTAATATACAGTATTACAGGGAGTCACAAGTGTTAGGTGCTTAATTTGTGTTTTATTGGATTGGATGCTTTGCTGCCCAATGTTTTGTTTTTTCCAGTCACTTGCACTGTAAATATGTTGCTTTATTTTGTTCTTTCCTCAGTTTAAAGTCCCAGCTGCAACAAGTGCAATCATTACAAATGGTAAGACATTTTCCATATGAACCTTTTCCAAGTTATTTGAGGTTATATATGTATATACATACTGTATATGTGTTTACTATTATTTTATTTAGTCACAGGTTATTGCTCCTGCTTGTTTTTGTTTTCACTGATCAAATGAAACACTGTCCTAAGGAACTCTTCATAATTAACTAATAAATTTATTTTTCTCTATTCTAAGGTGAGTCTTGATCCATAGACTCTGTTTCCTATCACTGATTCATACTATTTTGGTTTTGTTTGCTTTTCACAGATGGCATTGGAATAAATCCAGCTCAGACAGCAGGTTTGTTTAATCTTCATGCTAACTTCCAAGATGAATTACTGTAACAGTCAATGCATACCACAATTATGTCAAATACAGTTTGTAGCAGAGCTTGTGTGTATGTAGTATCCTTCAACTGAACTTAGTCTTTAAGTCCTTTAGATTTCATTACGCAAGCTTTGAAGGATGCGCTAAAAGCTTACAGTACAACTGCATTTGTCTTTTTTATTTCTGTAACTGAGATACACTTGAAAAACTACATGATGTGTAGATACAGGTTTAAAGAAGTTAATTCTTTCTATAATGGTATTGAACATGTTTATTTTATATTTTAGCATACATGTTTTATACTTCTAGAGCTATTTTACCTAGAAGCAATCCCTGTTATATTTAAGTACTTAAAACGATAAAACAAGATATTTAGTTCCTTTTAAATATCAAGAGTTTCAAAGCACATCTAAAAGAATCATTTGGAACAGTTGGAATCACTGTATTGAATATTTTTGGTATTTCATTTTGATTCTTATTAATGATTTAAAGGTGGTCCCCTCTAAACATTTTTCACTACCAGCCTATTGAAAATTCTAAACCACATTTCCATATGGTAGGCAAGAAAAGCCTCTGACCAACAGTATTTTGGTCAGTTTGGAATGTGCTAATGACTGGTGAGTTTAACCTGTAATTAAGTCTGAACTTTAGCCAGACACAGCTTTAATTAAATTTAATTGTTTTTTCCACGTGGTCCTTTGATAGATGCTTTAAAATTAAAATAAAACAATGTTTTAGTGTTCTCTGAGTGTAGGGCTATATATTCAAATGACAATCTCTCTTTGACATCTTGTCTTTATGAGGAAGTACATACAAGTAAATGCGGAATGGAGCTTGACAATTTATCTTTAGGCTAGATTTTGTAACTATCTGTTGAAAACTCGGCAAGCAACCATTTTAATGGAAAAATCAATTATAAAAATGACCAAATAGAAGAGTTAGTTGTTCCAGGCAGAATTGTAAAAACAGTGTCTGGATGTGTTCAAATCACATTGCGCTTAACCTTGATAACATGCCAGGTCATTTCAACTACAGCTGTATGCCTGCTGTCATACAGAAACAGACAGGTTGTCTTCATGGAATTCAAAGCCAGCAAAATTAAAGCTGACAATAGTTTTTCTTTCATTGACTTTGGGCAGAAGAGTATTGATTCTGTTATTAAGATCCACACTTCTTGTTTTAATTTGCTGATATATTTTAAATGTTTCTGTGCATGATTTGTCTTTAGCTCATGAATATCAGCTGACTTATAAATGTAGTTTTGAAGATTCATTATGATAAAAGACACAGGCTAATGTTTGTGACTTATTTATTGTGTATTAATGCAGTAAATTCAATGCAACAAAACCATGGTATAGTCACAGCTGTATATTGTGTGCAGATAAATATCCTTATTCTCCTTGAAAAATGAATGAACGATACATATACTGTATCTAATCCTCTCCTGTATCTGCAGATATTAAAGTTCATTTATGTAGTCTGGGTCATATTTGGTTTAAAAATATGGGGATTTTCAGTCTAATAAAGTAATTTAATAGTACATTCTGTGATTCCGCCTGTATCCACAATCAGTTAAGTCTTTCAAGTGATTGACAGTCCCTTTTTACATGTTATTTTTTTGTCTTTTTAAATTGCTGTAGGAAATGTGTTCCTTAAGCATGGATCAGAGCTTCGCATCATTCCTAGAGATCGAGTGGGAGGCTGCTAACCTGCAGTGTGTTGAATCATCGAGAAGGGGGGGATCATTTTCACATGATAATTTTTTAAACAGTTTATTTATTTTTGGCATTCAAACGTTCCACCCATTTGCTGACACCACATAATGTGTCCGTGAAACTACATGATGACGACAAGAATCAGTGTCCATAAAATTAGAGGCAAAAAAATACTACAATATATTGATTCTAAAATTGTGGAATTGGATGTTACGTTTCAAGGATGTGTTTCTTGCTGGCAGTACAAACCTTCTTTGTACCTTAATAATTGTTGCATAGAAAAGAAAAATAACCAATGTACTGTACACTTAGATACAGATCTCCTACCAAGCCTAAGATGGTTTTTCTGATGAAACAAACTTTATGTTGCACTCATTTTGATGTTTGTTGAGTTTAAATGATGTGACTATGAAAGTGACACATTTTATCACCTTTTTTCATGTGTACTTTCAAAGAGTGTTTTCTGTGTCTTACAAAAAATGGAATCACAGTTCTACATGAAGGCTGATTGCTCATAGTCTGATTTCAGTGTTGAATTAAACATCTCCCAGAGGCGGTATCATATATAAAGATGGTGTTCTTTCATTGTAGTTTGTGGCTCTTGAGCCAGATCTTTTTCAAAGCGTTCATATCTGTCATCTGTTTTGCTTCACTCCCACAGGTATTTTCATAGTGCTGTACCTACCTCTGAAGTGGAACCTTTTTGCACTGCAAGCATCTTTTGTGCAAGGAATGAAGTAGTTTAAGAGGATGTATGCTGTATTATTTAGCGTTTCTGTTATATAGGCCATTTGAAGATTTTTTTAAGTTCACAGAGAAGCCAAAAAAAAGTGTTATTGGGTAATTTCTGTCACTTTAAAAGACTTCTAAACCCTTCTAGAAAGGAGGGCTAGAGGGAGATATTTTTAAATTGAATGCTTTCACTGCTTGGCATCTTGGGCTTTGATTTAACTTGTTGGATGCCGCTCTATCATTTTAGAATTCTGTTCCAGGTCCTACAGGTACAATATGTGAAATGTAATTTCTCTGATTTAATTCAGGTTTATAATAAGGTCCATCACATACAGTAGGTGACAATCCTATGTGGAATTTATCTATTTAAAATGCTTTCTACAGCTTGGAATGTTTTAATGAATTCCACTAGTAATGTTGACTATTTAATAGGAATATTCAGTATATTAAATATTGTTGGCAGGGTAAATATTTTTTTTTCTTCATCTGGATGTAAAATATTTTTCAGTTTAAGTCATTTATCCTGAGATTTCAATGTATTATATGGTATTCTCTCACAACAAGGCATTATTACTTACTGTGCTGGGTAAGGAATAAGAAAGGATGTCATTATTTCCAAATTTTATGTGGTTTTAATGAAGGCAATCTACAGTTACTAGAACAAATTGCCGCACAGAATTTTTACCTTTAAAACAGTCTGTGAACCAGTGGCATGTTATGCGGTAGCCAACATGTTATTAAAAGGCCACTTATGTTTTAAATTGCAAGCAGGGTAGCATAAGACAGATAATAAATTGAAATTTATCATAAACTCTTGAGATTAAATGCTTAGTGCTCTACTATAGTGTTGTGTTTGCAGCAATCATATGTCAAAAACAGAAAACCATAATTATGAGTTTGTATGTAGAGGATAAGCTGTTTATTGTTTGGGTACCCTCAAGGTTTTTAATTCAAGTGTAAAGCTGTAGAGGTTAAAGACCAGGCTCTTACAGGAATGATGTTTTCATTCTGTGTGTGACTCTGCCATCCTATTTATTAGAGCAGTACAGACCGTTGTCATTTTGTTTTCTTGGCAGTTGCAACACTGAGGCTCAGAAACGGAATAGCACAATTGTAATAGCAAAGTACTGACATATCTGACGACATGATGGAGGAAGAGCTGGGAGCAGAGAGATGATGTATTTGATGGCACTGCACACTGCAAAGGGATAAAAAGGAATTTCAAAGTAGACAACCTAGAATCCCATTTGCGGAGACGGGAGCAGCATACTGTACACACAACAGCATGTAATCTGACAATTGATTTGACAATGGGCACTTTCCCTTTTTTCCAGTTCCTCTATAACATCCCTTACCAATTCTAATATACAGTACATTCAAGGACTTCTTTGACATAAAAATCGTTTTTTTTTTTTAATTGAATTGCAATTTGGAATGAAACTAGATTTGAAAGGCTGGAGCTTTCACCTCTTTTTAAAGCTCTTTGAAAGGCTATAGCCTCAGAGGCACCAAACAAGGACAAGGCCTGTGGAAAGTGGCGATAGACATCGCACTGTGCAATATTCTGCCTCTCAAATTAGATTGAACTACAAAAGCTTGTGTCAAGTGATAAAAACTGTGGCTAATGTCACAAATTTGCTGTCACCTGGCAAGCCACAGGTTTAGCATTACTCCAGTTGTTTCTGCCTAACCCAGTTTTAGTGGAGCTTGCCATTTATCTGCCAACTTTTCAGGGGTGGAACTAGCAATTTCCAGGCTGTGCTGATCTCTGCACTATAGAAGAATCTTACTAAGTGAGCCACTCAGCCTAAATAATTACCTTTTAAAGTGGCATTTGTTTAAAATCTGCTTTCAGTATATTTATGTATGTTTCCTTTCAAGCATTCTCATAAATGGTAAATGTGTTTTTTTCTGAACTACCGAAGGAGACAGAGGACATTAATGGAGGAAAATGACGTAGCTTGTAAACCACATGCTACAGCCATTTTCACATAAACCATTAGAAAATGTAGTAGCAGAACATTGGTGCATTCAGTTTCAATAATGAATTTTTTCATCCTTTCTAATTAAACAGAAAGCACTATGTACAGCACTATGTGCTTTCTTTAATTTATTTTTAAGAAAGTCATTAATGGTTTACTAGACTAGGATCACATTAATGTACTGTACTTTACTTAAGTGGAGCTGTTTTTCAAAGGAGACTTTAATTGCTAGTGTAGGTTGGTTCTTTGATAATCATGAAAAGTCTTGTTTTTAAGGACTAGGTTGAGGTAAGTTGATTGTTGGAGAGAAATTTCAGATCAATGCTTTGTTACTTTAACATTCTTAGAATCTGTATCATGTTGTATTCTTAAAATGATACAGATTGCTAAATGTCATGTCTTTGTGAGGTCTGTACATTTCAGGTAAAAGCCATATGCTTCAATGTGTTGAATATTGGATATACAGTATGAATTTTGTAAAAAACTAAATAGGGATACTGCATTTACACATTTATTAGACCTTCATTCTTTCTAATAAGAAGCATCCAGTAAGAAGATTTTTAATGTATTTTCTTTACAGAATAAAGGCCATTCCTTTATTGAGCTTGTTGTCACTACCAGTCCGTAATCCAAAGAACAAAATATTCCACAGTCCTGACATATAGAGAGGAGAAGGTTCATCTCCTGTAATAGGTCAAACATATTTTGAAAGAATACAACATATACAAACATCAGTTCAGCTGGGTGTGTTCTGGGGAAGGTGAGAGCAAATCATTTATGCAGTAGAAAGCAGAATGGTGTCAAATCCACTAATATCACTTAACAGACAGCCAGCAAAAAAAGAGTGGAGTTGAATGACTGTGTTGCAGGTGCTGTACATACTGTACCAAGGTAACACTTGGTTTTAAAGAACAAAAACCACATTCTTTAAACAGTATAAAAACAGACTAGCAGTGCATGCTAGTAAACATGACGTTTCAATCCTGGTTCTGGAGGGCCTGTGTTTTTAGATCCCAGCACCTGAAGTGAAGAGTGAACCTGTTAAATGTGGGATTGTTCAAATCTGCCCTCGCAACACAAAACGTTATTGATAGACTAAGAACCAATAAGATAATTCCTTCAAGTTAAATCTGTAATTAATGTATCAATACAAACATACATCACAAACACAGACAAATATCTGGAACTATAGAAAATTGGAAGGTTAGTGTTATTAGGACTATTTAGTACAGATCAGGTTCATGTTAGTGATGTGTTACAATCATCTTATGGGTAAAATATTGTCTGTAGTGCTCTGGTGAACTGAATCATCCTTTTCTGGTATAAGTTATCTCCACACCATGTCTACAAAAGCAAGGTTAAATACAGAAAAGGGGGTTTTAGTGGCACAAGAAAAAATGAATTTGACACTAAACAAGCAGAGTAATAATAGCTCCGCAAAAAATGTTTTTCTTTCTTTTATTTCTGTTTTTAAGGTGCTCAAACCCAAGGTATTGGGAGAATTTCTTCTAGCCTTTTAAATAAAACCTTTAAAATCTTCAATGCTTTAATAAACTGACTAACCATTTAAACACGGCTAGTCCTGTGTTGTGAGCATGCTTTGTGATTCTACATTAACACACTACAGTAAGTTTAATTGAATGAGGCAATGTATCATTATCAATTCCTTTCTATTAGAAAGGTGGTTGATTAAGTTGCAATTAAATTTACTTGGGATTTTAATTATTCTAAACTATGTAATGGAATTTTAAAATTACTGTCCAGTGCAATCTAGGTTTATAGGATTCAGTAGAAAGACATTTACTGTAGGTTTGTATGTATTCTCACTTCTAAAAGCAAATTTGATATAACAATTTACTTTCTCAATTGATGTTCCATCATTTCCAAAGTGAACTACTTCAGTGCCACAAGTCACAATTTTCTCCACAATGTTAATGCAGGATGTAATGCTGCCCCTGGCATGTCCCCTTTAAGGGACGGGGTTTTTGTTGGGAGATGTTACCAAGGTAACTACAGCTGACTTGAGTCACAGTAATCATAAGAAACAGCTGTGGGTAAGTGGGTGAGGGTGACGTTCCCTTAAAGGACACCAAACAAGACCTTAGTCTTGTGAGAGATGCAGACCATAAAGGGTATATGAGACGTGAAGCTTGTCAAGCCCAGGAAACCGTGATTGTAGAGTTCATCGATGCAAGGGACCCACGAAGGATCTCGGAAGAGATTGAACAGGACAAAGGTATAGGCTAGAATGAGGACTCTCAAGACTCTCGGGCCCAGAGACCTCCAAGTATGTGGGGGCCATGTTCAACTCCCCTCTCGGAGAAGAGTGCACGCAGAGACGGCATACACAAAATGGTGTCTGTATATGCACCCTCCTTGTTATTGTTTACATTCTGCCTATGGCTAATGCAGAAGCAGTGTGTGACGTTATACAAATAGTCACAGCCAGACTGCAAGCACAACACCCTAGCGCTTTCATGGCTACTTCAGGGGACTGTAATCATGTTTCTCTTTCCACCACTCTGTCTTCTTTCCACCAGTTTGTTAAGTGCTCAACCAGGGAAAATAAAACATTGGACTAACTGTATGCTAATGTTAAGGATGCTTATAGCTCCACTGCCCTTCCCCCTTGGAAGATCAGACCACAACCTTGTTCTGCTTACACCAGTATACAAGCTTATTGGCCAGTGCCCACCTGCAACCATGAGAAGTGTGAGGAGATGGATTTAGGAGGTTATGGAGGATCTACGTGGTGCTCTGCATGTTACCACATGTACTTTGTGAGCCACATGGGGAAGACATAGACAGCAAGGTAGACAGTTGATTGAGCCTGGCTGCTGTTGCACTGCAATTTCCCTCATGGGATTAATAAAATATCTATCTAGCTATCTTCTGAATTAGTTTTGAAACCTGCTGAAAGGGACTTGTCCAGTGAGAGGGACATGGCTGTCTACAGTCACAGTGGCACAGTGACTACGCCTGTGGCATGATATACAGTATGATAGAGGATGCGGGCACTGCAGTAGCCCTTATGGGCCTGTCAACAGAACTGTGTTGCAAGGGGACAGATCATGGACCATGTGATAGTAACAGTACTCTGTGACAACATGGTGGTATGTGTTTATGTGAGTGTTTAGTGAGCTGAGACAGAGAGCAGGACACAATAGAGGAGCCCTCTGGAGGGCATCATAGAATTAGTGACTGAAAGGGCTCGTCTGCCTTCTGATCTCTGTTAGAACAGAATGGGAGACTCCTCGGACAAGAGACCATGTGAGATATGTGAGAATAGAAAACCATGTTGTCCGCAGAGGTTGGTGTTGTGAGTAAGTGACAACAAGGGTGTATAACAGTAAAAGAGATCTGTGCTGTTCAGAGCTGCCTTGAATAAGATCAACATCATGAAAGGGCTGAGGAGCAACAACCAGCCACTGAAGGTTTGGTTGGAACCAAACGACTGAAGAGACAGTTTCTGTCCTTGGGGAAAAGGGGAGGTAGCTTAGAAGGAACCTTCTCTCTAGTGATGGGAGTTGGCCTAGGGGAAGGGGACATAAGCTACCTGAGGTGAAAGCACTGAGGGTAGACCAGTCTTCAGTGGAACCAACAGGTCACAGAGTCACAGCGTAGTGTGTTAAGGTGTATTGAGTATCAGCTGTAGACAGCATTACTAAGTAGGAGTCTTATCAAATGAGACTCTCATTTTAGGGAAAGGGGATGTAAAACCATCCCAGATGTGGCGCTTTTAAGGGGAGGATTCTCTGTTGAGAAGGGATGCGTTACCTAGGTAACCACAGCTGAGCTGAGCCCGAGTAATCATGAGGTAGTGATGTGAACGAGTACTTCTTTCAGAGGAGGAAAAGCAAGACCTCAGGATTGCAAGAGCTGAAGACCAGGAAGGATTAATGAGACCAGGTCTCCCGTATGCGGAAGCTGGGCGGTGAGAGACTTGGGCTGAAGCAGGACAGCAGCGGGTTTGTAACACTGATGCTTTTGGCAATAGCAACAAGAATGGCTGTGTAGTGTGCTCTCTGAAGGCACCAGTTCTGTAGGGTTTGGGCATTTACTGGGACAATTATTAATTGTAGCAGTAAATCACAAAATTGATTCTTTTGATGGCTTTAGAATCCAACCATGCGATATAACTCAAACAACGCACACACACAGGTACTAATACACGAGGATACATTTATTAATACATAGAATATGCATGTAAACCTAACAGATCTTATCGAGAGGGTTATCAGAATACAAAAGGTATATATTCAGTCAGTTACAAAGAGTTACATATATCAAGAGGACATACGTTCAGTATATCATTCATTTAGACCATTTCTTAAATGAACTTGGTTATAACTTCTCAAAACAAGTACATAACTCTTAGGAATTAAATTGATATCAACTGGTTGGGATAACAATTGAATTCTCGAGCAGTAATGCATTGAAGTTGAATACTCATCCAATCTCTGGGGATTCAGATCTCCTGCGGGCACAAAGAAACAGTTGCAGGCTATTGCTGTCCAATCCGCGCTCTCTGGCTAGGTGCCAGGCTGTGCTGTGTGGCTTACGACGGTGTGCTGCTGATGCTCACTGACCGACTAGTTAGTGTTGGCTTTAACTAGCAAAGTTTGCGCACAGGAGAAAAGATGACTGTGGGTCCCAGCAAGTCAGGAAGATGACCGGTTCGTTCCTGGTGAAGAGCTAGTTCTGAATAGTGATTCAGCTGTCCACAGTTCCAACCTGTTCACGAGGCCTGCTGCTGGTGCTAACCTCGGGTGGATCCTCTGGTTACTCTCTGGCAACCTCCGCTCTAGACTCTTAGAACAAAGGAAAGTTCTGGCACTTGGACACACTGGCCGTTCCGTGGTTGTCCGGGCTGAGTCTCAGGATGGTCAGGAGGCGCGCTGCGAGAATGTCCTGCCCTTGGGAGCCTTCTGCTCCTGGGCCGTCCTGCCCTGGAATTCTCCTTTGAATTCCCTTTAGAATAGTCCACAGAATTCAGACTTCTCTCAGGCCCTCTGTGTTGCCTGTTTTTACCTGGAGGAACTTCAGCTCGTTCATTGGCTGAAAGTTCCATGGGCATCAGAGTCCCACATGGGTTACTCGGCCCTACCAGTCCCTGATTGGTTGATCAAGGTGAGATATGAGTCACTTATTCCTGACACTTAGGAATGCAGTCCAGATGTCCATCTGGCACTCCCTAGACAGATAGGCGCCAATGGATGACCATTGATCATGATAGCCAGGCTTTGGGAGCTGTCCCTTATCAAAAGAAACCTTAAATCAGCCTGCATGAATAGTTTCTCTGTGGCTGCACCACAGAGATGAATAGAGATGGGACCTCATTTGGGAAACCTCAGAACGCTTAATTCTTTCTTATTAATAAGCCTCGCCGCTACAGCTGTATTTAAAGACTGCAGCTTTATAATGTTTTTTCATTAGCCCTATACAATTTCTTGCATTAGGAATTCATCTTTTCACATACCCCAACTTATTCTCCATGGAGACACAGTCACACAGACAGGGAGAGAAGCTTGGGGTCAGAGTGCAGGGTCTGCCATTGTATGGCACCCCTGGAGCAGTTAGGGTTAAGGGCCTTGCTCAGGGGCCCAACGGAGTAGGATTCCTCTGCCGGCCGCGGGATTTTAACCGGTAACTTTCCAGTCACAGGCACAGATCCTTAACCACTCCGCCCATATAGGGAGATGAGAGACAAGCAACAGATGTGGAGGAGACTGTGGGAGAACCAGAAAGTTTCCCAACCACCTTAAAGTGGCATGTCCTGCGAATGGGACATTGACTCTCCATGTCTACAGTGGCAGCCGCTACCCCATGGCATCACAGGTCATTTTGAAGATTCTGGAGAATTTGTCCTGAATTTCATAATGTTTATTTAACTCTTTGCCTACTTTAATGACTAAACAGAATATTACAAGTTCTTTATCCTGCTGCGGTATAGTTCAATAATGTTTACGTATCTATTCTAGCTATATAGAATTCAAAGCCAAAACTTTTGTACAAACCCTAGTACAGTATAAAGGTTTTCAGACTCTTTCTCCGGTGTCCTACTTTGTGTAATTATAAAAATATGCAGTATTTTTACATTTAAAACCTGAATTCTTAAAGTGAAGATTTCCAAGGTTAAAATAAGATATTGTAAAAGTAAGCAAAAAAAAACTAACAGAAAAAAGTAGATATACTATATATTGTTTGCATAAGTATTTAGAACCATGAACTCAATATTTGGTGGAAGGGCCTTTGGCAGCACTTACAATGCAGCCATAAGTCTTCCTGGGTCTCTACCACCTTTGTACCCTAAATGTTTGCCAATTCTTCTTGGCAGATATGCTCAACACCTCTCAAGTTGTTTGGGGATTGGTTATGAACAGCAGTTTTCAATCCTTTCCCCAGATTCTCAAGAGGACTCAAGTCAGGACTTTGACTGGGATACTCAAGGATATTAATTTAATTGCTGTTAAAACATTCCAGTGTTGCTTTGGGTCCTTCTCTTGCCAAAACATTTTTTGTTTTTAAGATTCACCTATACTTTAACCTTTTCCATTTGCCCTTGAAGGTTTTCAGTCCTTTCTAATGAGAGGCAGCTCCGTAATATAATGCTTCCACCACCATGGCCACCATGCCACCATGTTGGCTGAGACATGTGCAGGTTTGGGGCTGCACAACATCTTATCCTTAGCACAACACCATTTGAAATGTTTTTTTTTTCAGGATCACTCATGTACTATATATTGCTGCAAACTCCATGCTGGTGTTGAGATATTAGGCTTACAGTATTTTCAGTTATGGCCTCCTCCTTGACACCCTGCTTTACAAGCTTTACAGTCTGTGAACTGTTCTAGATGCTGTTGGCTGATGCACTTTTTCTCCCATCTCTGCCAATGAACTCTGTAACTCTGTAGCATCCCACAGCAATTTCCTCCCTACCTGGCTGCTCAGTTTGGAGGAACAGTCTGATCTAGGCAGTGTGTTCCATTTCTTGAGGACAAGGTTGACTGTTCTCATAGGGATAGAATAGAATAGATTAATATAATTTTGGTACCTTCTCCTGATTGTAACAAACACGGACTGGAATCCGTGTCAGATCTTGTAGAAGACCCTATGCGATGCGGTAAGAGCTGGAGAAAACAGGAGGCGTGGTAAAAAGGAACACACAGGGGTTTAATAGTGCACAAAATAATAGTGACAGTCTGTGAGACAGTGTACGGGGAAGACAAAACGGCATCCAAATCCAAACGGGTCCAAGGGCAGGTCAAAGCACGGTCCGAAAGTCCATAAACTGGAAATCCATCCTGGGACGCGATAAAGTTAAAATCCCCGGGAGGGGGGAGCACACGGACAAACGAAACATGGAGGTCCAAGGGTGACGGGGCGAGATCCTCCAGACCCCGGGCTCAGGAAACAGGAGGTGTCGGGGATGAGGCCTATGCCCTCAGGAGACGGACGTAGGGTTTCCTGGTGCTAGGCGGGCCTCGCGACATCTTACCCTAATGATGAGCCCCAAGGACTGGAGGAGCTGGTCTTTAAATAATAACACTAAAAGGGTACACCTGGAGAGCTAAATGACACGAACAATAATAAGAGCAGTGGAGCGCCCTCTAGGGAGGGATGTCGGGCGTGACACTGATCTGTGCTTTTTAATTATTTTATCCCTGACTTCCCGTTGAGTCTGCATAAAATCCACTAAATGACCAATGAACTTCACAAAGACAGGTACTTATACTGTATGCTGAAATCTTGTGAACCACTGTTAATGAACACAGACCGAGGCCATGTAACTAATTGTGTGGCTTATTAAAGTAATTTTTTGACAATTAATTATTCTATTTTTGCCAGAGCAAAGGGTTTGAATACTTATGTAATCATGATCTTTCCATTTTCCGTTCATATGAATCTTTTATTCTTCCTTTTTTGAGCTTTGTGTGGAGTAGGTTGTACACTTATTAGTTGTAACAAATATTAGTTGTAACTTCAAAATGTAATGACTGCAATCTTTAATGCAACAGAATGTTAAAACCGTGCAATGGTCTTAATATTTTTGGAACAGCATATATTTTAACATCATTGTCAACAAATAACTTCAGACTGATGTGTCAAATTTTGTAACCAAGAACCTGGCTTTATACCATCCATTTTCGTGTACTTTTTGCAGTGGATAAGGGATACTCAGTTGCAATTCCCAGTCATCAGTGAGTCATCCAAGTTGCCATTCTGAAATACTCTCAGACATTCAGGTTAACTTCCCACTGCCATAGAGACCTCATTTAAAGTCGTGATCTCTTGGAAATTGCTGTAAAAATATGGTGTTGCTATAAAAAGACATATCCTTTGTGGATAGAGTATCTTAATAATGACTGGACATTTTTGCGTGTTGAGAGAGGTATGGGCATCATGATCAGAGTTGTGTTATTCACCTACAACTGCAGCATAGCAAAAGATTTATGATATTGGTTGTGACTTATGTATGAAATCTGCATAAGGGCATACTGTAGGAGGGGAAAGTGTTGGAACCACTTTATTTACAGTACTTCACAGAGTTGCTTTGTATCTTTTTGTGAAAATATTAAAATTGAAAGAATCCCAATGAGTAATTCTGGACTATGAGTTTTTTTTTTCTTTTGTAACTCCTCTCAAACACCAGTCCTCACACATTCTCAACAGACTGGCCTATGTTCGCACACTAGGATGAAAGGGATGTTGCTGGAGTTCTAATCATGGGAGCATTAATCTTGTCAAAAACAGAACCTTCAAAAAGATAGTATCCCCCCCTTGCAATTATAAATCCTCTCTAATTCTTTAACACTTATAATTACATTTAGAGTGAATGACACGAAGACACCCCCTCTCTCTCCTGAAAATGCTGCTGCAGTAGAATCAGGATGTGATGGGAGTTTTCAGTCGTATAATTATTGCCCGGCACTTTGTTTGTTTGTATTTGAACTGGGAATCAGAGAATGGACAAAGGTCTACAGTGTGTGGTATTTCTGAATCCTATGCGAGCAAAGGTTGCATACTGTAATAATCCTGCAGAAATGACATTGAATGCAAAAGTGTAAGAAATGCAGTGTGTGTCTGGAAGTAACGTTTCGATTCCATGTGCATAAAAGTGTCAATAAATTAATTGGAAAAAAACTCAGCGTCATGAAATCAAGTTCAGCACTCACTATAACAGCTATTTTACATTTAAAATAAACATTTACAGGGCAAGAACAAAAGATTCTCTGTAGTTCTCTGGACTAATTTTATAGTTCATACCTAATTGAATTACTGAATTACAAACAGTAATTCAATTAAGTACCACAGTCGGACTTTTAAGAAACTCTTCTCTGTATTAATATTTCCAATAAGGCATACAGTACAGTTATAAATGTGTAGTTTTTAGTGATTGGATGTGCCATATGTTACAGTACAGGAAAATGGATCTTTAAGTGTTTTTAAAATTTGTTCAAATATCTTTGGGAAAAAAAAAACAATTCTGCATGATTTCCTTCCACCACTACTCCAATCATATTTGACATTCAATTTCTTATTCACATATATTTATAAATGTTGTGTTTCTTATCTTGGAATGTCATAAATTAATAAATTTGTAGCAAAGAAGAGGGATCTTTGCTACTAATACAGAACTGTCAAACAAGCCATCTGATAAATGTGCAAATACAAATCAGAGTTGATTGACTCTCTAGTTTCATGGTAATACTAATGAATGTAGCTTCCTGCCTCACATAAGCATGCAAGTGAAGTGTTTTGCTTCTGACAGAGTGATGGATCTGTGCAAAACTAGTAAGAATTACAAACGGAAATGAATAGAGCTGGAAGGAGGGCACACTATGAATTCATATTTACAGCAGGGGTGTCAAAGTCATTCCCAGCAAGGCTGCAGTCTGTCTCGGCTGCCATGTCAGCTGAGCCTTCAGCTTCTTTATTGATCTAATTGTTCAGTTTAACACTTCTTTCCAGGGGGTGGCGTGGTGGCGTGGTGGTGTGACGGTGTGATAGTTAGTGCTGTTACTTCATAGGTCTTGGGTCCTACAGTAGGTTTGATTCTAGATAGGAGCATCTTCTGTGCAGGGTTTGCATGTCCTTCCCATGCCTGTTGTGTTTTCTCCAGGTTGTGCAGCTTCCTCACATTTTCTGAAGATGTAATGGCCAGGTTAAATGGTATCTCTAAATGATGAATATGTGTGTATTGTGTGTAATATACATGTGTGTATATTGTGATGATTGGTGTTCCTGGGACAGGCTCTGTGTTCACTTACCAGAAAAAAATGATTTCTGATTATGGATGGAAGGATTTCCGGTATCTTCCGGTAACTTAATGTTCCTTTTACCACTTTTAGGACTATTATGAGCTGTATCAGCACAATGTAAACACAACCAGGTGATCCAAAACTATCTTAATGTTGAACACAATCCAGAGTTGGCCCACTGTACAGTATAAACTAACATTAAACCTGTGAGTATGGCTTCATCTGACATGTACAGTATTATAATTGGTAGAGAATATGCTTGAGGGCCCCTTCATTTTAAACATGGCTATAAAAATGATAAAGCCCTTTACTTTCAGTTAGACCTGCTGTACAATGGCTTACGGTCTTGAGTTACCCATGTAAAGGGTCCAGAAGTGTTTTAAAAGTAATTTTGTCTTGATAGAATGTTCACATTCATGTTACACAAGTTAGACTAACCCTAGCTTATTTTTTAGTTTATTCAGTTTCTATTTTCTATAATGTCGTTGACTAAACCTTTTTTAAAGAAATTAGAGTACCTTAAGTGTTTGGATTTGTTTACTGTTGTTTGCATAATAAGTCGTTAGTGCATTTGTAAGATCTGTCCTTGTTTTACATTACTTTTTACAGCAAGGGATTAGTATGGGGACCAGTTTCTTTGTTCTTTTTTGTTTCCATGTCAGGCTTTTGCCTAGTTCTGAAATAGCTCTTTCATTATCCACACAGATCTATTTAATGTATGGAATCCCTCATCAAGTGTCAGAATTCTACTTGCGAACCTTCTTGTTTTTCCAGCTAATTGGCTGATTGCACAATGCAACTCTTAAGTCTTCTGTCGCTTTCAATAATGACGCAAATGTAGCAGAGTGTATTGTTGGTTTTGTGGCTAATGCATCATCTTATTTTATTGATAGGTACTAGTGCATATTTGTAAAACATGTCTTGTTACTCATAGTCACGACCTTTTGTAAGAACACAATTTTCTATAGACAGCCAGATGACAACTTAGACATTCTAATTTTATCTTTCAGTAGTTCTCTTTATGTTGTGTGAGCACTAATTGCATTCTGGTTGAAGAGAAACTACTTTTGTGTGGTTAAGATAGAGTTTAAGATAGAATATTGAAATGCCATGTAACTTTTTGCAAAATGTTTCTGAACACCTTATCATAAACCATTTTTGTAAATACAATAGCTTTAAAAACTAAAGATCAGTTTTGAAACTAATATGTCTCTTTTCTTTGCCTACTGTATATGAATGAAACTTAGTTAATCTGAGAAATTCATGTCTTAAGGTGTTATTTGGGTACTGAAATGCTAACAGGGTGAACAACAACAGGTTACAAAAGCTGACAACAGCATCCTGTGATTGATGATGTTCAAACATGTGATTTAGTAAGTTATTACAATCCTTCCACTCTCTGAATCAAAATCAATATGGTATAACACTTGTTAAGTGATCCCTGGCATATTATTTCAAGTTGAGGAAGAATGAGACAGCATTATTGATTTGATAATGGTGCTTAACCTCTGTCATTTCGTTTTTACCAGCTGTCAGTCAGAGTAGCTTGAATTGTCAGCCACTTCAAGCCTTCAGTTCCCATAAGAATTGACTATGGAAGGAACATACATTTGTATAATAGGCATATTCATAGAGACATAGCTCATCTACAGTGTCTAATTTACATACCTCTGCTACATGGACATTACAAAGCCAAAAAAGTGAGGTGGTAGAAAATATGTTTTCCTATAAACTCAATTTGCCTATCATATTTAGTAAAAATGGTAAGTGTTGTAAGTGAGTATTGTAAATACTGTATATTGTTACAAATGAAGGGTTACAAAACTAGTAAAAGTTAGGATTTGACTGAGCAGTTTAGTCAATAACTGTAATAATTATTTATAACCCCCAACTTGTAAGTGATTTCTCTAGAATATACCCGAGTGGTTGGTATAATTAGCGGCACGAGATTCTTTGTTCTCTGGCACAACTTTGTTGAGAGGAGTAATAATCCGGTCACCCTCGGTTAAACAAATATTTATTACAATGACACAAGACACAGACTACACTACACACAACAAAACATACAACACACAAGTTACTCTATGTACAATATTTACAAACAAGGCGTTTCAGAGACCTAACTCTCTGGTCACCCGGAACCAAACTGTGTTGAGAGAATTTTGTATTGTTTTTACCTTACGACAAGCAATGAAATTACAAATAACGTATATTATGAATGACATCTATAAATTAAATAATATTTGATGTCAAAGTAAAATATTGATTTTATTAAACAAATATTAATCTCTATTTCTGTGTCAGAGCATTTTTCAATGCAAAATTTAATTACTCTTAACAGTAAATACAGTAGTGTTTTCCATCCCAATAAACCAAAAAAACAATTAAACACAGAACTTCACATGTGGAAGGTTACCCAAATTATCCACCATTGAAGTTTGGCAGTCAACTACATGATGCGTGGCCACCATTTTGAATCAGCTACAGTACCTCACAGTTCAGGTGGAGAATTAAGAAATTATTTTACCAGTTTAATTAAGTTTTTATATCTTACCAATGGCAGTCCAAGAAACAAACAAAAAAATAGATTATGCATTTGTAATTACAAAATGCCTGTTACATAAATTAAAGCTATGTAACTTGCCAGAAATTGAGACTTGATGGATAGAAAAATAAAGAGTAGAGATAAGGAGTGAATACTCAGGTTGAGGTGATATGATTCCCACAGTGTTCTGGTATGACAACTGGTGTTTCTAAATTATATAAATTACCTAATTTTATAGTTATATAGATATTTTATAGTTATAATTTATATAGGTAGAAAAGTGGTCATGAAAGAGTCTTTATTATTATCCCAGAGGGAGCAATTCATTTTACAGCAGCAGTATTGGTTTACAGACGGACAGAAAAAAAACACGACAAGAACAACAATATACTGTACATACATATTTGCATAGAAAGTTAAGAGTTAAGTTATGATATAACTACAGGTATGAATGCGAATTTAAATCTGTTGTTTTTGGAGTTGGGGAGTCGGTATCTGCGTTTTGTATCATTCAGTGTCATTTAATGCTGGTTTATCTTTAATTACTTGTCTGACATGTAGAATGGAATAGATCTTAATTGTTATAAATACTTACAAATCCTTCTCTCTGTTTGTTTGCTCTGGATTATTGCCAGACAGACTGAGGACTCTAATAAGAAACACTGAGCTGCTTTACTGTAGCTCTGCGGATCCTGAATACTCCATTAGTCTCAGTCTCACAGATTCAATTTTTAAGGAATAAAATCATATATAATAACATATGGACTTTGTGGGTGAATGTGGGAGAGGAATAGTATATCTACTGCTAATTATATATTCTTTGATCTACAATTTTAAATTGTGGAAAGCCTTTTTTATATTAAGAGCAAAATGTCACATCACAGTGGTAAATTGCACTAGTAAACCTCAACAATTGCTTTGTTTTCCACATTATGAATGGATGTGATTGCTCAATGGTGAGGGATACAGAGCATCAAGATCTTTCCTGATCTCACACAGTCTTAAATAACTCACCATCACCAGAAACATATTATAGAACATTGAGGTTTCCAGAGAAGAGACACACTCCAATGATCTATAATGCAGACTTCTGCAATACATGCATTTTTAGACAAGTGCCAGGCACTGGAGTTTATTTTTTGTAATCAGAAGTAAGTGCAGTTTGGTGAATGGAGTAAATAATAGTCTAAGTGTTCAAATACAGGACTACCTGTATATTCAAGTATTGTTGGTGGTCCAGCCAGCTGAACATTATAAAAATCCAAATTTTTAACAGATTAAATTTTAGAGCTTGAGTGACAATAAAAAACATGCTGCTAAGAAAGTTGGGAGTTCTCTATCTTACTTGTGAAAGAAGTAATCAATACAATGGATGATATAAACGGATATTATACTAGCTCAAATAAGTACAGTAGCTGTGTCAGCATGCGTAGGCAGCAAAGGAACAAGTAAAAGTTTATTCTATGCTGAAAAGGAGAAGAAAAGAAACACAACAGACACAGCAAATACTATATTATATTTATTATATCATATTAAGGTGAAATTTTCCTAAAATCCTGGATGTGAACATTTTGCCTTTTGTTCCTTGCCCCTTCACTCTCTTCTTGTTTTAAATTCATAACAGTACTAAATCTGATATAGGCGTACATGACTGAAGCATGAATAAGGCAAATATGTAATAGTGGCCTGTAAAAAATGGCAACATAATTGAGGTGATCATATTTTTATTATGATTTAGTTCTAAAACATCCAAGAAGAGTACAATGTGCAACATTAGGAATTGTAATTTTAGAAGTGACTAGACTCTACATGAACATTATGTTCCCACATGGCTTATACTGCATAAATAAGCAAAAAAAGCCAAAAGATATCACTGCATTTAGATGGAAGTCATTCCTAAATTATTTTTAAGACGTATAATCTACAGTATTTAGAGTTCCCATTATAATTGTAATTGAGTTTTTGCAACTTTCTTTCCACAATTAAAACATAAAAAATTATATTAAATGCAATCTGGGTATGGTGAGTGAAGGATTCAGAAAGTCTGATATTTTACTAATCTTTTCTGGTAAAAAAACTCAAATGTAACAATTTACTTCCTCCTTTTTAATATATTAAAAATACCCCCAAAATACTCCCCCCCCCCCCAACGTTCATAGAATATTCACTTATATAAAACACTTTGGGCTTCATTTCTGAAACATTTCTTTTAAAGGGGAACTGCAGCCAAAATTTTTAGACCAGTTATCAGATCTCTGTAAAAAATAAATTAATTGATGGTATTACAACCTTTTTCAAATTACAACTACAAATTCTGAATTAAGCACAAAATTGTGAACTTTGTGTAATTACTGTATAGTTACCATGATAATGTAAACCCCAGGTCTCGCTAAGGGCATGAGCGAACGTTCTCACAGATTGTGATATGAAGCTGCTCTTCCTGCTCACTAGTCACCGTAATGATGAATGTAATGCGTTGAACAACTGAATAAGTACAGGTGGTACAGCAGACATTTCACAGCAATAGTTCTATTGTATTACATGAGATGTACAGTATTCATGAGCCTGCTTGTTAACTATGTAATTAGGCCGCTTCACCTCACTGGAAGTTTGGTTGCCTCACTGTGAATTACAGAATGTGTCACTGTACACACTCTGGAAATTTTGTGTATATAAAGTCATTAAAATGTACTGTATATGTATATTGGAGGTTTTATACATTACTGTGTGCATTTTACTTTCATTGTTCTTTGAAATGCTCTCATCAATTCTGGTTCTTTCTAACCCCGAAACATAAAAATAGCATTGCAGTTCCCCTTTAAATCAGGGATGAGCAATTTCAGACCTCCAGTGCTGGAGTCTTGCAGGATTTGCAGGTGCTTTTCAATGAGAAAATTATTCAAAACACGGATAATTTAGCTTCTTATCCAGCTAATTTGCTCTATTAAGTAATTAAGTTGCCCATTCCTGCTTTAGACATTTAATACATTCATACCCTAGTTTATAGTTAGAAAAAATAGTGTGTGCTAAATTCTTTTAAGAGGTTAATTCATTAAGAGTTGCATGTACCAGGTTCACAAATGTAAAAAAAAATACCATATCTCTTTCTTTAAAATCAGATTAGAATTAAAGCTAAGCTTTTCCATCCGTCCATTTTCTAACTGCTTTATCCAATTCTGGGTTGCAGGATAGCCAAAGCCTATCCAAACAAAGCAATGGGGGCAAAGCAGGTCCCTGCACAGGACACAAAGAGGAAAAGGGAAGGGAAACACAGACACAAACACACAAACAAACACATATTCACCCCCGGGCCAAAATTTCCAGAAGCCAATTAATTTACCAGTATCTATGGACCGTGGGAGAAAACCAGAGCACCTGGAGGAAACCCATGCAAACATGGGAACAATATGCTAAGCATATTCTAGAATGTAAATAAAAATGAAAACTTGGCATAACTCTGGGAGAAAGTGAGTGCAATTAAATGATTGCCAGAATCCACAGCAAGCTCACCTGCTGTGCAATGTGAAAACTGGTATTTTCATAGCTTGTCATTGTCCAGAATAAAACATGATGGATTAAAAAGATTATGAAAAGCTCTGCAGCACCTCATTAACTGAACTTTTTTCAGAACTAGCTACTTTTCATCATGTCAAAAGAGATACAAAGATAGAAACACTTAGCCTCTTTCATATTATTAATGTGAGATCTTGAACTGCGCTCTTCTGGATTAATAATGTCTAATGCATCAAAGTACAATATAGGAAAACTGCTCTGGGTTGTTTTAATTGAAGAAGACATTTCAATCTGTTTTTAACTTATTGATTGTGTAGGCTTTGTAGACACACAAAGATCAGAAGGTCAGTATTGCTTTGTGTTCATTCAATTTTTTTGGCTGGGTCACTAAGTAATTTTAAGCAGGTTAGGAGTGTTAATGAAAGGCCTCAGAACAGAGTCTTCTTAACTTTGATGTGGTGGCAGATTCTGTGTGCTTTTGTTACTGTTTAATTGAGTTTGTTTTCTTTTAGCTTCACAATTGCCTGCTTTTCTTTAACAGAATGCTCTTTGGTTTTCATTTTAACTTTCTAGTACAGACTCTAAACACCAAAACTACATAGGTGGGTAGAATGCTCACAGCTCGTTTATAAATGCCTAGTTATCCAACAAAGAACACCTGACCAATAAGAGACAACTATCAGAAAATTGTCCTGAATTGTGCTCCACACTAATGAGGTTCAACAGTATCAACACTACATCTTTGTTTAATTGATCAAAAGAGTAGAACCGAATGGGCTTTCAGTAGATAATTAGGAGTTGTACTTATCAGTCATGTTTCTTTTTTTCTTGAGAAATTATTTTAGAATTCTTAATGAACATTGAAGTTTGAACTTTAGACTATCCCAATACTACTGTAGGGCACTGTATTTTATTTGTAATATTTACTGTATATATATTATAGACATAAAATATGTACAGTACATAGAATACGTATTCTGTGTATAAGTATCATATGTGTTTGTATGTATCTTGTTGTATGTTTATACTAAACATGCATATACTGTGTATTGTGGTAAGGTGCTTTATATTATAATTAATTATATGGGGCTTATGTGGAGTCAGATAAATGAAAGATTTTACTGGAAAATAAAAACATAAATAATTTATGTAATATTATGTCAGAATTGCAGTACAGCAAAAGAAAAGTCAAGTTTAATGTTTGATCCTGGACAAACTTTTACTTAATGTCGTTCTCTTCTTCAACTGTACAAAATGACCGCAATGAGAGATGAGTTCATTGCCTTGTTCTGCAAAAGCGTGATGGGAATGTTTATCTCACCAGATGAAGGAGGAAAATATCACAGCATGAATCTGCAGAGGGTAAAGTTATTTTACAGTTTACTGAACAGTAAAGTCTTTCTGCTAGGCAGGGTAAAGTTCTAAAACTTATGACTAGTTATTATCACTACTCATAGAGCCTTGTCAACTGGTTTAACACATAAAATGCTGAGTAATCTTTGAACAGCACATTTATTTTTAGCTTGAAATAACACCAGACATTAATTTTCTATTTGCAAAATCTTGGTAGCGCTATCACTATAAAACCAATTGAATATAAAGGTGTCTTATTGAAGTAACCTCAGAACTTACTCACAATTCGGACATTTTACTGCGTAGCTTTAAAATAACTGGATTTTTATTTTACAGAAAGAAAGCAGCTGAATGTGAGCATAGTGACACCTGTTTATAAAGAGTAGAAAGCTGACCTGGTGAAAAGGCTTATTTATTTGTGACATCTCACACTTTTAATGTGTTTTTAAGTGCATGATGTAAATAAAAATAGAACTTTTACGATATTTTCAGCTAAAAAATAACTTCTAAGGTGAGGTGAAAATAATTGTACTGTACATAATTCTGTATATGTATAGAATACTATTCAGACTATTCAGAAAACTATTCAGAAAAGGTGATCTGTCTTTGCCTTTTTTTGGTTCTTGCCTACATGCATTTGATTTTGTGTATGTTGGTAGTATCAATTTGTAATAAACTGTTTTTAAACAAATACAAGATCGGACCAATCGGAGACCTGTGGATTTTATTCAAAAATTAGTTGAGACTAAATCAGATAAATGTATTTGATGAGTAAGATGGCAGATTACTTGGGATTCAGATCCTTACTGTCTCTGAGTATTTAGTTATTAGTTTGTTGCAGATAAGGTGCACTACATTTTTAAGCGTAAATAAAATTCTTCAGAATTAGATAACACAAAGATATCCTTCAGCTTTCAAAATATTTCTGTTATGTGGTAAGACTGATCCTTTGGAAAAAACATTTCTATATGCAGTATGAAGAAAGAATTTTTGGTTATTCTGTGGCTGAGCTATGAATGCTATAATTGTGATGATTTTCAAGAAAGACAAATCTGATGATGGGAATTATGGATTTATATTTCTGCTGCCATCAAAATTCAACTGAACCATCTCAATTTTGTCAACTGAAGTATTTCTCTCAGAATCCCAATACAAGTTAAAAACTTACAGCTTTTCTATTACGGAAAAATGTCAAAAGCAACACCAACCTCTCTACTTAATATTCTGATTTGATTCCATGAATTGTGGAAGACATATGGAAGACTATCCTGATGTACTGTATGGATGTCCTTCACTATTCATCAGCATTCCAGCATTTTTAAACTGGTTCATCATGATATGTATTCAGAATTCCTCACTATTGGAATAATTGGAAAGTTCTTTGAAGTTCAAACAAGAGTCAAACAAGTTTGTGCTATCACCCAAACTGTATTGTTAACTTTTCTGAGTGCTATTGTTTTGGTGGCACACCAGCTCCTGAAATTTGGATGCAGGGTGATTGTATGAAGAATGTAGAGCACTCTGTGTATGTTGTGATTTGTCTTTCAAAGAAGCCTGATATGCACTGTGTTTTTACATATCAGGTGGGAAAATAATTAAATAATATCAGTTGGAGTCCCAACCAGATATAAGAAGTGTTGGTGATTTTGACACTTTTCAAGAACTGTGGCTATCAGTTCCATTATGTTGATCATATTGTCTGGATATCACATTCTGGGGTCCCATAGAGGTCTGATCCCAGCTTAGCCAACACAACAAAGATATGGTAAAAGCAAACAAAATTACATTTTAACATTAACATAAAAATAACATTAATATCAAGTCTTGGAAAAATATGGCCCTTGACCAAATCAGATGGAGAGAGAATATCTTGGAAGTATCCCGGCACTTTGAGACCCAAAGTTTAGGAAGCATAAATGAAAGCCCAGCACCTCAAACCTTCTCAGCCAGTTAGAGTGTGTGCAGATGCCATATTGATCTTGTCAGTTATGACTGGGTTCATAGAAGACTTTATGGACTATGAGGCTAGCCAACAGATTAATGAATATAGAATATTTTATGTCTAATTATTTTTACAGATTTGTAGCTTAAATGAAATATCTATCTTTTCCAAAGTAATAAACAGAAGTTACCAAAGAAGCAAGTTCATGATTAAGGATTTTTTTTCCTCAAGTGTTGTTGGTATACTTGTGGGTGTTTAAATACAAGAAAATTCATTGCACACAGTAGGTGGAAAAGATGGACTGTCCATGTCATAGTTTTGTTGGTAGAAATCTATAGTATTAATTATCACCTGTAAGTATGCAATTAATCATTCATTTTTTTGGTTATCATTATTAATTAATTAATCATTTTGTTGTGGTTATCATTATTACCCAATATGGCTGTTAATTAGAGCCTTTTAAATTGATAAATTTAGCTGGGATTTTAGTAAATTGCTAAATTAATAGCTGGAGATTTTAGTCAATTGGTAAATTGACTAAAATCCCAAGCTGAATATTTTATAAAAGGTTAATTACAGAGTGGAAACTTAATGATAGGCAAAGCTTAGCCAGGCATGAGAAACAGACACACACAAGGGGAAAATAGACAAGGTGATCTTTTTGATAAACAATGTTTTTGTGTTTGTTTAATTGATCACACTGACATTGTTTTAAAATTGTAATCTAACAGTAACCTATAAAACCTGATTAATTAACCTGGGACTCTCCAGGGGGACCTTTGATTTACAACATGAAAATTATGAGAATGGCCAAATATCATGACTTTGGGTATATACTGTAGCAAATGTGCAAATAACACTGCATGCTCTCCATCACACAGAGGCATTGTAAAGGTAATAATGAACAATTAATTAATAATTAACAACAATAGGGTAATGTTCATTTAAAACGGCTCTAATAAGTATATATACAAGATATGTGCTGACTATCATACATTTATATTACATATACTCGCTTTAATGTAAAAACATAATTGTTGAATTGTAGTAAAAACATATTTTGCTTCCATTGCAATATTAACACATACTGTATAATATAATGTTTGTTTTGAGTTTCCTGTATCCTTGTAACAAACAGTTCTTTCCAGACCCTATGCGGGCAACACGATCCAGGGAAAAGTGAAGAAACATGGGGAAAAGATCATGCAGGATACAGGGATGAAAACAGGGGGTGTGTCCTTGGTGCACTGGTGTTCGGGGGAGGTGTGGCCGAGGCAAACAATCCAGGAGAAAATCCAAAGGGGAATCCAAACAAAAGCAAAAGTCCAAAACCGGGCACTCCATCCAAGACAAACAAGATTTAAAAACGGGAACTGGATCGGAACTGGTGGGAGACAGGAACAGGAACAGAGAATAAAACCTTAACGGGACCAGGCGCTTCCAGGTCTCAGACTCGCATGATACGGAGATCAAATGCAGAGCCCCGGATAAAGTTATCGCCTGGCTTTTAAGGAGAACTGAAAGGGGGTAGAACAGGGAGCAGGTGTGGGTGATGACTGGAAAACAAGGCCTGGAGCACCCTTAAGAGGAGGGGTCTATGAACGTGACAATCCTATTTTGTGCCACAGATGGTAGCCCCTAAATGGTGCATGATTTTAGCTTTTAGAACGGCTATGCTACTTTGCAATTTAAAGGGTGCTAGGACCCTTTTTCCTTTGTACATTTTATCATCCAATACCAGCGGTGCACCCACAGACCAGACAAGACAATCACAACATTGAACTTTATCACAGTCTATCAATCTACTCTTCAAAAGTGTCCCCGTAACTCAATCACTTCTATAACTACCCATGTAACACACTGAACACATAACAAAATGTATCCACCGGAGGCAATTAGTCACAGAACAGTACAAGAACCACGTGGACCGTAGTTACCAAAACCCAACTGTGCCAAGGAGTCCTCAGGCTTTGCCATTCTCAAAATCCAGCCTCAGTCAGTGACCTGGCTAACTGACTCTGCACAGTGAAAAACCTGGGTGTAGTTTTAAGCATCCGCCCATCACGGCTGTTCTGAAGGAAATGGTACCTGATGCCCCCTCCCACCCTGTTTTTCTCTGAGTCTAGCTTAGGGTAGGTGGGATTCTGGAGCTTTCCTCTACTGCTTTCTGTAGTCCCTGGTGTCCGTGTCCTCTCCTGAATGCTGTGTTGCAAACTGTGTTTCCTCTTCTTTTGTCTCTGTTTGGTCTTTGTTGGCTTATGACTCGTTCACCGGCGGGGGGTGGGGAGGTGGAAGTGACCTTTTGATGTCTTACTGTAGGTGTGGGCAGAGCTAACTGCTCAGGGCTCATTGATGACAAATTGTAACAGTGCTTTGTGTATTCATACCCTGTTCTAGAGCTCCCCTCTCAGTCCGAGGCCCAATTGGACCTGTCTCGCAATCCAACATGTCACCTCTGAGCGGTGTGGTAGTTAACGAGTGTCAGCATATGGAGGACCTTTGATTATTTGAAACAAGTCAAATGCACCATTCTTATGGAGACACCGGCCATTCTAACATTATCCTCGACAACGGTTTCCCCCACATCCATTTTTACTGTACCATTCTACATACTGCTTTACAGTGATGTTTGTGAGCTTGTTTTACAACTTTTAACTGAAGCATATAATTTCTGGCATGCACACGGCAGAAGTCTAGAAAGTTTCTGGTCTGTCTTTCTGAGTTAAGTCTTCCTTTTTATGCAGGGAGTTTTCTCTGGTGCTTTGCAGTAGAAGTGGCGACTATAGAAGAAATGTTAAGCCAGTGATGGGCACGCAACAGAGATAAATTTAAGTGCTGTGACAATGTAAGGCATTGTAATTGTTAAGGGTGTTGGTTTGGTTTGTGTTATTCCAAATGAACAAGGTGCAAAGTATAGAAATAATATTTCTGCTTCAGCCAAATAATTGCTGTCTGAATTTATGTCATTGCAGGGGTAGAAAAATGACATAGAAAGTAAATTGGTGTCTTTTATATGGAGCATCAGTAACAGACTAAAATTAAAAAGTGGAAATGTCTGGGATTTAAAGTTTTCAATTTTTCTGAATAATGTCTCCATATTCTATTCAGTGTTATTTGCAAGATATAACCCTTAAAACTACAAACTGGAAACCATATTTCTTTGTTATTTTTGATTAAGTATTGTTCTGGAAGGTGTCAGGTGCGCTGAACGATAGAGAAGAAAAGGTGAGAATACCGTATTCTATTTCAACACCATAAATCAAAATGATTTGTGGTATCTTGACCCACTCAAGTTCTCTTTTTCATTTGTTTTTTGGAAAACTGGAATAGAATAAGCAATGGTTCAGGTCTGCCACTTTTAGATTGTTATTTCGCAACTCAGATTGGGAATGATTTCTGAAAGAAATGAAAAACAATTACCCTTCAGTGAGGGAGGAATATTTCTAACTTGTGGAGAGGCTGTTTTACTCATTTTGACAACAGTAATGACTGCTAATAATTAATAAAACAGGGACTTTAGTGTATTTCAGAATGTAGGATTCCTGCCAGTTTTGTTTTTACACATAATTTTAAGCATATCTTTTGCATACATTAGCCTGTTTCTGTCTCCATCAAGTAACTTGATTGTTTGAATTCTGAGCATTAGTGCAATTTTGAAAGCACATAAAAAGCTCAATGCTTCATAACACTTACATCAAGATATTTCAGACCCTGTTATATATAATGGACAGCATTTGTGGTGTTTTCTATTAAAGCAGAGTATCCCATTTCAAATGCCACATGCTTTTTATATATACTTGTAGTCTCAGCCAAACAGCCAGAAATGAGCAGCCCCTAGAAAGTCTCCCTTGAGCTCTTTAACATGAAAATGAAAGGCTATTATCATGTGTAGGATTGTAGCACCACAATGACACAGTATAAACACACAGTATGCTTTACAAAGTATTATAGATACAGTATACTGCATTTCGGAAGCAAAATCATTTGTGTATATAACATGAATTATGCACAAAGAACAAGAATTATGCACATCGTACAAATTCCATAAAAACTCATATTAAACTACATTTATGATTGCATGTCCGCAAACAATTATAAGTTTTGATTCCCAAGGGAAAAACAACACTGTGTACAGTATCTTGTTGTAACTATAATTACCGAATTTCTAATAAACTGGGATGGGTATAATAAACCAGGGTGTACCCTGCCTTGTGACTTTTGCTTGCAGGGATAAGCACCGACTCCCCTGCTACCCAGCTACCCTGAGCTGGAACAAGCTGTTAGAAAATGGATGGATAGTTATTGTTTGAAAAGCTACTTGTTTGAAACATGGGCGAGGGAAACTTTATCGGATTCAGTTATATATAACTTATCATAGTGTGTCAGCTTGGAAGTTGCAAAGGAAAAGGCAGAGGTTAATTCCTCTCTGAAAAGCAAAAAGCAAAAAAAAAAAACAAGAATTAATGTTTTGGCCAACAGGAAATAACTAAAGGAGAGATGGATATATGGAGTTATGAAGGAACAAGTAAAGGTTAATTATATGCTTAAAACTACCAAGACGAAAAATAACAAAGTTTTGGCTATGGAGCCTGATCACCTGAAGAAGGTTCTATTTTTGTGGTCTTTGGGGGATGGATTACATTGGATAAAACATAGCGTGCTGTTTTTACCTGCAGAGAGAGGAGAGCAGAGCCTAATTAATATTAACAGTAGGGTGGCTGTTTTCAGAGTCCAGGCATTGCTGAAATTACTGTACTCTCCTTGCCCTCTACTCCGGTGGCCTTTTACCTTCCTTCACAAGGCAGGGGGGCTGCAGTCTGACAGGCCACAGTACATTAATAAGTTGGCCTTGTGTTGTTTACGTGTGTTTTATCACCGGATTTTGCTCACCTGGCACACAATGGGAGTAAGGAGGGGGTTTGAGCCCCTGATGCTGTACTGGCTTTGAGAAGAGCCTTTAATATTCAGTTTTGCCTAGAACTGTCAAATTTCTCAGTCATCTAGGTTTTGTATTATTTTAGTAAGGAAAGGGGACACAAAAACTGTTGTTTTTTGGATAAAGTTTTCAAAACAGTTGTGGGAGGCACTGGGAAATAGAGGTTTGGGGTTCTTTCTCTAAAGTTTTTTTTTATTATCAGGACATGTTACTTTAGAAGTAAAGCCTGCTCGTTTTGAATTGCCAGCATGCCCACTCATCAATGGGGTCCTCGGAGCTTTGGGTCAATATAGAACTTTCAGATATATTCAGTAGATGAGAAGGGTTTGTACAGGCTCTGATTAGAAGTGAATCATTAAAGCTCTCAAAAATCTTCCTGAGCCACACTGGAGGTAAAAGTTAGATATGGAGGAAATGTCCAAATGGAGTAGCTTTTTATAAGCTAGTGCTGCAAAAACAAGTTATAGATTTACTTTGGAAAATTCAGTTGGCCATCATAGCCGCCTGTAACCGGAGCCGGTCCTGACTCCCATGAAGTGCGTAGTTTAGGACCCTAGTTAGGACCCTATGCAGATGGTATAATCCGGATGTGACTGGAGTAGGACACTGGGGAAAAAACAGCAGGATCAGGATGGGATGACTGACAGGGGGGGATGATGATGGTGCTCACAGGGCGTGGCGCAGGCAAACAAGTCCAAAACAGTCCAAATAGGGAAACCAACGCACAGTCTAATAACCGGGAGGTCCATCCAAGACAACAACAAGAATGAAAACAGGGAACGGGGACATGGAACCAGGAAAATAGCAAGGCCAGGCGGTCCAAGCCCCGAACTCAGCTGATCAGGACGCCATTCAGAAGCCTATGCCCTCAACCTGGAGACATGGGGCGACTTGATGCTAGGCAGGTCTCCGGGCGTCCTTCTTCCAATGCAGAGCCCTGAGCGTCAGAGGCATGAGGTTTAAATAATAGACAAGGAACAAGGGGCAGGTGAACATAATAATAAAACTAAAATGCAAAAGGGCCTGAGTGCCCTGTAGAGGAGGGATAACGATCGTGACACCACCAATTCCTTTTTGGCAGTCATTCAGCCAGTCAGTAAGTGCCTCTGTTGTTTACAAAGAGAAATGAAATGGTGTTCCATTATTTCACGTACTGCCCCAGGTTAAGACACTGTTTGGGCTTTACGGGGCTGTACAGTATTGTGAGGCATGGTAATTTTACTCTGGTCAAAACCATGATTTTTTCCTCACTGAGTAATGGCAGGTCTCAGACACAGATCATGGAGTTCCAGGCATCAGCGTTCAGCTCTCTGAGCTACCATGTTTCTCTTGCCTCTGAAGCTTTCCTGTGACTAATTTTCATCCCTCCACTTCAGTAATTATCAACCACATCTGCATCTAATTATTCATAAAGACTTTCATTTAAACTGTCTTCTCTATGGCTCACTACTCAGTCTTGAAGCTTGTTTCTCTCCTGACGGTCCCTCTGCCGTTCAAAGGTATTTTGAACCTTGCTGGTCCTAGATTTCAACCTGTGTTTTTGACTACTGGTCTGCCTACTGGTTTTGTTTGGGTCTCTTGACCACAATTATCCAGCTGCAGACCAAAGCTGCCTCAAGAGTCTACAATATCATTACAGGAAGACTGAGCCAAAAAAAGATTTCAAGATAACAAGTAATAGGTTTATTCCATGAAAAGAGAAGAGAGAAAACACAGTGTTTTGAATGTGAAGCGTTCTTCAGGTGTGAAAGACAGAAAGACAGGGCAGACAGCAGAGAAATAAATAGCACAGAAGAACAAACATGTTAAACATATGCTAGAGGTTTTTTGTCTGCTACTAAATAATAACTTTTATGCTAAGCTGGAAAAAATTGAATTTTATAAATTACTTTCATTCACAATTTCAGTTCCATCATCGCTTCTATAACTTCTATCACCAAAACGTTGGCTGGTCAAGGTAAATGGGTCCGCTGAAGTAAGACTGAAGTGGCTCTTCACATCAGCTCCCATTCTCTATGACCATGACACCTTGTTCCCCTCAATTGTGGAAGTGGACTCCTATGCTGTCAGAGTCAGAACTGTGCTCTTAACCTTCTCAGCGCTCTGAAGCTTTTCAGATTCATCATTCCTATGCCTATTTTTCTTAAAACTAGTCATCCACAAAGCATAATTATGTTGTTGGAGATAGAGAATGCCAGGCCATCAAGCTTGCATTGGAAGAAGTGTCATCTTTTAAAAGGTTCTTTACATCCTGATACTGTCCTTGGGAACCATACATTGAGTCCACCAAATGACTCAATTCTAGACAAACTAGATGTGTGTTGCAGGATGTGGACCATTAAGGCAGCAACAGGCTGTGATTGATTGGGTTATGTTGATTGCCAGGATGGTGTCAATGTTGCCTCTCACACAGGGTTTGCAACTTCAGTTGTTCAAACGAATACAGTCTAGCAGGGAACAATCAGTAACAACGGTCACACCCAAATCATTTAGAAAACAATTAGGTACCGATGCATGGATGTATGAGGAGTTGCTGAGCCAGTTTTAACCAGACCAAGAGAGGCAGAGGGAGAGCAGGAGAGTGAACAAAGAAGTGATGAGAGCCCATAACACCCAAGGTCGGCACTCTCACACCTTTCAAACAACACAAACTTCCTTCTGGAAAAATATTGGGCAAACCCGTTTCTGACAGAGACAGTGGAGAACTCCCTGAGGGGGGTTGGCTAATAGGAGAAATAAAAGAATCTGAGCCGGAACAGAATGGGTTCCCGATTCCAACAAGACCCTGGAAACAACACAGACAGCACAATGGAAGCTGCAGAGTGTGAGACCACGGAGGCAAGGACCTATTGGTTCAGGAACTGACAGCTACGGGTGACATTGGCATTGGTACAGAGGTACTGTATAGAGACTTTTAATACCTGAAGGTAAAGAACAAAAAACCTGCCCAGCTAGCTGATACAAACTGAGGGGAATGTAGTACAGCCAGCGGGAGGATTCGTAGTGTAGGGAAATTGGACTGGGTGGTACCCCTCTCCTTCAAGTGGCTACTCTTCTCTGAGCCATCAAAGACTTTACAGGTACTAAGAAAAAAACGTTCTAGTGGCCTCTCTTCAGTATAGAAAAGACTGCTGTCCCTCTGGATTCATTATTAGCCTTGAAAGGACCTTTTGTTACTGTGAATGCTGTTTTCGTTGTGTCTTTGGGTGATAGTAAATGTTAATGTACTTCGAAAATAAAAAGGGCACTTATACAATAAAATTGCTAGCCACTGATCTGTGTGTGCCTTGGTGATTCTATGAGATAAATCGAACCTGTGAAAATATAGAGGGGCCTGTCAGGAAGCGCTAATTGTCAAAACATTTTTTGAGTGTTGTTGATTATGCAGTGGCCAATCAGAATCGGTTTACTGGTCGCTTCCTTGTATGTAAGGTTGATTAACCCTGTATTCGGGGCTCAGCATTGTCAGATTTGTAACATGTCTGGTGTCAGCTTGTAAAGTTGGACTTGCTCCAGCACTTAAGCTTTCGGTTTCCCGGTTGTGGATCTTTGGCATACTCCTTGGTTTTCCTGGTTCCGGACTTCTTCATGAATCCTTCTCCATGTTCCTGGGTTGTGAAGTTCCTGGTTTTCCGGGTCCTGGTTTACCTCATGGGAATGCCCTCGTATCCAGTTCCTGGTGACAGATGCCTTCATTTGAAGCAGTGCCGGTCTTTGTATTTGGATTTGGATCTTTGTATTTGGATTACATAGTGATCGCATAAGTCTGGTTTTGGAGGGATTCAGTGCTTTGTCTTATGCCTGCATTTGGACTTGTAAATCCTGATATCCTGTTTGCCTGATATCCTTGACCTTAGACTGTGTTATAGGCAATGTTATAGTGTTATTTCCCATGGGTTTGTTATTATAACTTTGTATTCAAATATTTGTTCAGACTATAGTTTTGGTACTTGCCCTTTAAGGGCTTCCGCTGTGCCGCATATTGTCTATTTAAGTTCTTTAGCGGTTTCTAGTAATGTGGTAAGTGTCACAGACGTCCAAAGGGACTAACCGTGGGGAGCAGGAGAGCGGAAAAAGACCCATATGCGTAGCGGCGAGACAGGAAAAAGGCCCGGGCTCATTAGTGCAAAGAGTTCAGGAATGCCGTATAGAAACCTATGCCCTCAGGGAGCGGACGTGGGGCGCCCTGGTGCTAGGCGGGTCTCAGGACATCCGAACATCAATGGTGAGCGAGGACAGAGTGCAAGACCCGGAAATATATAGCCCAAGGAAGAGAGGGACAGGAAGGACAGCAGACCGGAAACTAGGGACAGGACAGAGAAGGAGCGCCCTCTGGCTGCAGAGGGCGTGACAGTAAGTGTAACAGGGCCTTAGCACCCCGTTTGTATTTCTAGGTGGCGTAGTCATAAATGAGGCAGGTAATCACCTCACTGTGACATGTGCTCTTATTTAGCCACTTCAGTTTTGTAATTTTGTATATTCCAGGTTCTAAGAACACAAATGTGGATGTTGTCTCCCAGCACTTTGAGGTGGAATCTTCATCTCACCCCACAGAGCCTATTATTTCTCCATCCTGTATTGTAGCAGCTGTACTTCTACATCTGGAAGACAGTGTTTGTGGAATGCTGACTTCGAACCCTGCAACCCAATACTCCACCAGGAACACTCTAACTGCCCCTTATTGTATGTCCAGAGATTTTAAACACATTTCTGCAGATTTTGTCACTAATTTGCTTAAATCCCAGGGTTGTACTGCTATTTTAGTAAAGTTGGATAGGTTCTCTATGGCTCTGCCTTTTATTCCTTTAAAGAAACTTCCCACAGTACCGGTGGCTATGTTTACTTCATGACATACCCACTGAAATCAACTCTGATCAGGGACCTCAATTTATATCTGGATTTTGGTGGCCTAGCGGAAAACTAGGCATGCAATAGGCCTTCCATCTTCTTCTGTGGCTACTTACCACTTACCACGTGCCACTTCAAGTAATTATCAAACACACCTGCATCCGATTATTCATTAAGACTGCTTTCTAAACCGGCTTGTCTGTTCACTCACTGCTCAGCCTTGAAGAGTATTCTCTCTGCTCTGCTCATGTTGCTAACTCTGGTTTAACCCTCTCTAGCTTTGAACTGATTTGTGTTTTTTTTTATCCTTGCTTGCTCTGGATGTCAACCTCCTCTTAGTTTTTGACCCTCGTCATAGTTTTGACTATGCTTTTGCCTGCTGTTTTTGACATGACTATCCTGATGCTGACTGATTTTGCCTCAGGATGCTACACAATCATTACATGTACCTGCAAGCCTTGGGATAGTATACTGTGATTTGGTATTTTATTTTTGGGTAAAGTACAGTATTCCATAAAACAGAAATATTACAGGCCATTTTTATACTGGAACAAGGTAAGCTTGCTATGTGTACTGTAAGTGCAAGGGGAATATGGCATAAACCTGTTTGGCTGGTCTGTGATAATTGTGATTACGGTTTTAGTGGTGTCCAGACTGAAACTGTAGTTATTTCTTATTAAAGACTCACCCATCAGACTGAGATATTCCTGGAGATGTGGGCAGTAGGGGAAGTGATGTGTTGAAGTTGAAGAGGGGGTGTTGATGATAGAAGGGTAGGTTGAGGGTTAATTGATTAAGAGCTGATTGCTCTAAAAAGGCTCTAATGTGAGATGTGGTGTATGGTTTATTGTATCTAAGCTCTATTATGTAGGGTGTGACTTTATTTTCTATTAACATTACATTGTGTCAGGGATGGGAATTTACAGTAACTTATTGTATGGCAGGAAGGAGATGGGAGGGGAGTTATTGGCGAGCTAATTTGTTCTATATGATTATTTAATTTGATGGAACTAAATACTGCTTTAAAACCTAAACCTATCTACCAATCAGAAGGAGCACTCTTCCAGGTTGCAGTGTGTGTTAAGACACAAGCTAACTAATATTCACACCTACAGTATAATTCCTTGTATCTATATAGTTTATCTCTCAATATGCTTAATAAGATGATTTCTTTAAACTTGGACCTACTTTGTGTGTTGATTTTATCAAAGGCCAAAGTGGACCTTATTCTGTGTGTAGTTGTGGAATGTGATTTCATATTTTTTCTTGTGGTAAATAAGGAATACATTAATAGAAACAGTTTGTGACATATGGGGGAGGGGTGGGGCATGAAGTGTTTTTGTGTTCTGAGTGCTCTCTTATAATTTACTTGTAAAATATATTTCTTTATAATAATCTCAATATATTTCTTTAGCTTTTTTTCCCTTTTCATATTATGGTGTTTGACAGTTTTTTGTTGAAATATATGCTTGTTACAAATGATGTTGCTTTAATTTTTTGCTTAACACCTGAAATTTTAAAACCTTTTCATATTGTGGACATGGATTTTAATTAGCTCTTGTCATACCACAATGCTTAGGAAATAGAACTTTTGCATTCTAATTCTACTTTTTGCATATATAAAGTCACCATTTACCCCATAGAGAGGTGTTCATACTTATTTGAGCTCATCAGTTAGAGATTGTTAACATATACACTGTGTATCACCAGTTTTGTGGTGTTTTTTTAAAGTGTTAAGATAAGGCAAGAACTTATTCATGTCTTAAGTTAATGCTGACTGCATTCTTTTAAAAAGCCATTACTACCCTGTAGGTTACTCCTTCCAAGTTTTCTAGATGATTACAAAAATTATTGTGTTGTTTCACATTCCTCAGCTAAAAGTAAAGTTCAATGCCAATTATATTGGATATCTAAACCCAGCAATGAATTTCTAAAACATAGTAGGCATAAAAATGTATGAATTTGTGTTTGCATACATTAGCATCTTTATTTCATACTCTAGCCTAGGGGATGGGCTGGAAGAGCAAGAGAAGGCAATGAGCTGTATTTTTCTTGTCACTTAAATTCATGAGCAATAATAGGATTTTTAATGAGTCTTCAGAGACCATCAAGAGGGGCAGAAGAGATTTTTCCAAGGTGCATTAATTTGACCAATCAGTACCACGAGAATCTGAACAGTCTAATTCCATGCTTTTAGTTGTGGGAAAGCTGTAGTAATAGATTGACATCACGAACACTGGAAAATATATTTTTGTTTGTGAAACCTCTACTGTGTCACTGCAAATATACTATGTTGATTTCAGCAGCCTAACGATGTGCTTTTGTCAAATTACCAAAAGCTTGCATAAGATGATCTTGTTTTTAAAGACATATAAATGCCTTAACTTCTGAACCAATAAATAAAATACTGTACAACTCAGTATAGATTTACGATTATTCTGCTGAAGCCCAGCAGTTTTTATGATTGCTGTTGGCAGAGAATCCACTCTGCTGGTTTTAATCAAAGTTTCAGGAAATTTATTTCAAAATAATGTTCTTGAATTTTCTTGAGTTGCTTGTGTTTAAGAAAATAACTCTTGTTCTCTGTTATCTTGTTCTTAAGTAAGAATATATACTAAAACAGGACATGATCAAGAAATACCGTGTTGTTGTATTCTGTTTTCCTGTTCTCCTTTAAGATCATATAATTAATTATGTTTTCCTTTGCTGTGACTTTTTTAGTCTCATTGTAAATAAATCACCATCATTTTGAACTATCATTCAAAATCATGAACTGTCATTCACTATCATATCATGTCTGAAGCAATAAAGTATTACACAAAGTAGTAAGCTATAATTTCTTCAATACTTATCCACTTCTTTATTTTAGTATTTTCTAAATTCTGAACATCAAATCTGTGAAGTCCTAACTGTAGACACTGGTATGGCATTTGTATTTGTTATACAAAGTTATATTTTCTCTTAAGTGAAGCTTGTGCTGTGCAAGGACACAGAGTTCAATCGCTAAGAGGACAACACATCACTTGGTTACTAATTTAAATGAGAACATCAGAGAAAGGAGTCACTTCCCTCTGCAGGGTACAAATGTACATCTTTTGAATAGATAGGGCTCTATTACGGTATATTTCAAAAACGTAATTCTTCAGTTTGCTTTTAGCTTGAAAGTTAAACTGTACAGCTTTTGGGAGATTGAAAGTATGATATCCAGCCAATTTAAGATCATATTTTCCAACATGCTTGGGGACACTATTATTGTATATTAAAGACAATATTCTAAATGTTTTGCATGGAATGGGTTTTGGAGAGAAGAATCTTAGCAAGACAAACTTTTTTCTCATTTTATTGCATTTTCTCTTTCAGTCATGTGAGTATCCTCCCAGCTTTGAAAGACATTCTAGCTAAGATACAGTAATTGGTGTTTCTAACTAGCTCCTTGGTCTGTACAGTGTGTCTATCCACCAGCCTGCCCTACAAAGGGCAGATGTCATGTTCAGGGTGTACAGAAGGTCAGCCCTTTGCTCTGTGCTTCCAGTTTTGTCTCCACGTTTCTGCAATTCTTACCTGGAATGAGCAGCTTTCTAAAAATGCATGTATAGATCACTTTATTAGTAACATGACTCAATTGTGCTTTCTGCCAACAAATGAAAAGCTTTGAACCATAAGACAGACATTTAATGTTTTGTAGACCTCTGCAATGAATGTTAATGACTGGAAAAAGAACAACTGTCTTCTGTTTCTCAGTTGGCAGGTTTGACTTAAATAGAATCCTATAAAATCTCTTTATATTTGTTGCTGTAAGAAGGATTACAGATCTGAAGATATCATATGAGTCGTGGACTCTAGCTTTCCAAAGAAAAAACATTTAGGATTCTTGACTGTCATATTGGATTTCAGTTTTATACTGTTTCACACGAGACAAAGTTTGATCATTTACTGTACATTAAATTCTGTAATTTAGGAAATGCTGGCTTAAAAAACATCTGCTGGCATATTTGTTTTTACACTACATCTGTGTACTTTATCATTTGCCCCAGTAGCAAAAAGGTGTTAAGCAATCGTTTTGGCATTAATAAGTTAGATACAATTTCAGATTGACCACTTCAGTAGCCTTGTAGTTTGAGCTCATCGATAGCAAGAAGGGCAGTAAATAGTTGATGGGATTAGAATGGTTGGTTTTGTATTTTTCTCTTGTGCTTCTGATTCTCAAAGGGGATGCTTCTAACGTAGCATCTCCCTTTCTTAAGGCATTCCTAGTAAGAGCATTAAGGCTTTGCTTTCCACAACAATGAAAATGCAGCTGAGTATGAAAAACTGATTTGGGCAGCATTACAAAGTGGCAGCTGCTGAGCAGCACAAAAACAGATCTGTGTAAACACTGGGAAAAGAGACCTGGCTTAACTGAAGTGGAATCAAAAGTTGCAACAGGTGAAGCAGCCTATCTGAAAACAATGCAATGTGTTTCAGTCAGCATCCGTGTATTCACAAGCAGATGGTTTAATTTTACATACTGTAGTTTTAATATCTTTCCACTGTCTTACTGGCTTTGACCTTGGACTTTGATACATGACTATGACTCTCAGATTTGCCCTCCCTGCAGACTGACTTCCCTGGTTCCCTAGCCAACCACAACACTACATCTGTCTGCATACATCGCTACTCAACTAGTTTGTCAGCAAGCAGCCTGTGTCTTATCCCCTGAGTGCATGTTCCCTGCTCCCTCCAGATTCAGTAGCATGCAGTTCCTCAGCTCTGCTGCCTATTGCCCAGAAAATGGGTTCTCTCAGGTCCCTGGATTGCGCTACGAGTTCCACCTTAGTAATGCATCATTATAGATTAGACCTACTATAACTACATTCTGAAAGTATCCCAGTTTTGACCTCCCTCACATCTGGTTGATGTTGAAAATAATCCCTCAGGTCTAAAAAAATATCAGTGTTAAATTCTCAGCTCAGTAAATTGCTTTGTTTATCTGAAAAACTGCTGTACAGTATGTTAATATTTTCCATTATCTGTATTGCATGTTTCATTCCAAAGCCAGTTCTTAGCAAATCTGAAATGAACAATTTAAATTAATGTTACTCCACAACCTGTCCTAGGTACTGTACTTTACATTTTGGCATTTAAGTTGTTTCAAAAATATTTTCTGAATATTATATATATGTATTTTGAAACTACTGTACATCTAGAAGAAGATGGAAATCAAACCTTTAATGCATTGTTTTATCTGTGTCTTTTTCTATATTAATATAGTCTTATTAATTATTTTAAGTTATTTTCCCAAAGTAATAATATTTCTGAAAGAGGTAGAGATTATACAGTAAGTTGTTAAAATTTTAAGGAGGCTTAGCACTTCAGTTGGTTAGAAACAAAATATCAGTATCATCTAATATATATTATAAATTAGATGATAGCATATTATTCTATGTATAGATAGTATTCTTTTTTTTTTCAAAAAGGAAGAGAGGTATATTTTATATTGCTAAAATGTAATGTACAATGTTCAAATTGTTCTCATTTAAAAGTGCACTTAACTCCCAGGGGGGAGTCAGGTTTTGTTATGAAGTATGATAAAGTTATGTGTGTGGCCAGTAAATTGCAAAGCACTGGTGAATTTTGACTAGGTATTTTAAAGTGCATGTGAAAAACTCAGGGGGTATGTAAAATAAAGGTGATACAACACATGTGCTCCACCTACTGGATTATATAAAATATAGCACTAAGATTTAAACAAGGCAAATTCAATTTGAGTTGTATACAGTATTACAATACGTACTGTGACTCCAACAGACATAAAAACATTGGATGTAGAAATGCTTATTCCAGTCATAATATGGACTTTGAAGGATAAAGTCTGAAAATATACAGTAAATTCAAATTGTTTTGTTTTATATCTAAGATAGATTACTTCTGTAGTACTAGTTAGGTGGCTCCTATTCACATACAGTATATAGTTAGAACAGAAGAAAGATTGAATTAACCCTAATGAAAGGAGGACATTCTGGTATGGTATTCTGGCCCATACTGTATACTGCATAAATTCCAGTGTACAATACATTGGAAGCACAATGATTGTGTTTAATACGGATTGTTTGAAAACTGATTGATTTGCTCTTAGTGTTTAGTTCAGAATTGCACCAGAGAGACAAAGTAAGGCAAGTTGACCCTTTCTGTGAATATTAAGTTTAACATAATGGTGCAAGCCTTTTTTATAATCTATCTAATTTATTTAAGGTATACTGAGTGTGATGGCTGGATAAACTAGGTACTGGAATACTTTTCATATTGCTGAAGATGCTGAAGATGAAGGTTAATTCCTTCCTTGGCCAATTTATCATTAAATTAAACCTCTTGTGATAGTTATCTTAAATCAATCTTAAAATTAAACAAGTGTTGCTGGATTGTATTCACCTGGTTTTGAATAGCAATAATTAGGATTTTGTAAAAGAGACATTCTTCTTAATTATTGCCTTAAAATTATAATCTGCCATCATTAAGAGTGAGGTAAAAATTGGGATACTTTCAAAATGTAGTTATAGTAGGTCTTATCTACTGTATAATGATGCAATCCAGGGACCTGAGAGAACCCATTTTCTGGGCAGCAGAGCTGAGGAACTGCATGCTACTGGATCTGGAGGGAGCAGGGAACATGCACTCAGGGGATAAGACACAGGCTGCTTGCTGACAAACTAGTTGAGTAGCGATGTATGCAGACAGATGTAGTGTTGTGGTTGGCTAGGGAACCAGGGAAGTCAGTCTGCAGGGAGGACAAATCTGAGAGTCATAGTCATGTATCAAAGTTCAAGGTCAAAGCCAGTAACACACCGGAAGGTAACGAGGATTGGGAATTCTGGGAGATACAGTAGGTCGAGAAGACGAGCAAGGGTCAGGACCAAGAAAATGCATTGTAGACAAACAAAAGACGGGGCGATCCTGAAGACAACAGTAAACAAGCAAAGACAAGGGGATATCGAGGAGGTAGATAGCAAGCTAACAGGGGTCAGTGTTCCAGTGAAGTGTGACCCTGTAACGAACAAGGTAAACACAATAAAAAAGTTAAAGGAGTTCCATGTCGAAACTCAATGACAGAGCCCTGAGCTCTGTCAGGTCCAAATATCTATTCAGAAGAGCACCTGGACGTAAATCGTGGACGTAAATCGACTTTAGGTGCTCCTGATGATTTGTATCTGCGACAGCCAGAATAGGGAGACAGGTAGAGGGTGACTTAACTGTCTGCTGTGACACAGCTAGCACGCCCCTGCAGAGCAGCAGCGGCAATGAGCATGGCATAATTAACTTGTGCTTTGTAAAATGTTGCTGGCTTTAGCCATATTAAAATCGAATCAAATTTTTACACAAGCAGAGAGCTTCATAATTCAATAAGTTTTTGTTTTCCCCTGGGACTAAACACAGTCTGGCCTCCAAATATTTCCCACAGTAGTTTTTCTTAAAAATGTAGAAGCTATTATCTTATTTAATAGTTTAGTTCTTGCCTCTCTCCATTTATTAAGAAACATTTTCTTTTATTTTCTTGTTAAGTTAGAATGAATAACTAAGATGAGAACAAGTTCAAGTACAACATGCTGCAACAGCATGTGTAGGCTGCAAAAGAACAGGTCAGGGTTTATTCCATGCTGAAAAAAAAAAGAAATGTTTCAGCTGTAGTTAACGCTTCAGGAGTGAAGAAGGCTCCATGGCCTTTTATGTGTCGCTTTTATTTTCCTTTCAGCATGGAATAAACCTTTATCTGTTGCTTAGATGAGAAAAGTTTGATCCTTCTTCTGAAACACTCTCAGTTGAGTTTTGCCTTCTAGAACCAACTGGTGTGAAGCTATTCCAGTGTCACTAGCAGAACTTCAAAAGAATAAAAGAAAATCATGAAGATACCAGACATTCTATTAGGCATAGCATGTAGGAATATCAGATAAAATAGTCATTTAATAAGGCAGCAGGTGACTACAACAGGTGGGAATACAACCATTTTCAATCAAAAATGCTGTTATTGGTTTCAATAATTAACCTTTAAAATATATTGGGACCGCGTGCTCTAGGATCCGGATGCCCCCTTCATTACGGTTGCCGTGTCCTTGTCCGGCATGGTTACAATCAAAATTATCCTTTGCTTGGCCAACATGCCCATTGAGGTCTCCGTCAATGAAAATAATTTCACTGTCATCGATGGCCTGGACGTGCGTTTTGAGGTCATGCCAAAATTTCTCTTTCTCCTTGTCTGGGCAGCCAGCCTGCGGTGCATAGCATGACACAACTCGCAGTGTGCTGGTTCCCATGCTGATTTTGGTGGACATGAGGCGGTCGGTGATTCGGGCTACTTCGGTGACGCCGTCGCGGATCCATTGGCTTACGACCACACCGACGCCATTTTGTGTCGTCTTCTTACCGTGGTAGATCAGCTTATACCCTTCTCAGATTTCTCTTGATTTTGCGCCAGCCCATTTGGTCTCTTGAACGCAGGCGATGTCCACTTTTCGATCCTTCAGGGAATTAGCCGATTCTCGGCTTCGGCCCGTCATTGTTCCGATGTTGATGGTCGCCAGCCGGATCTTTTTTGGCTGTTATTGTTGTTGATGATGATGATGATGATGATGGACTAGCTTCTTTAACCGTCTCCGTCCTTGATCTGCGGGGGACGCCCTAGCATTTACCGTATGTCATTGAGTTGTCGTGTGCATTTTGTCGCAACAAGGAATTTTTCTTCAGCTGGCTTGTTGCACAGCCTGTCGCTGAACCTTTAAAATATATATTTTTTAAATACTTCGAATACTGGACTTCTATCTCAAATTAATGTAAAAAGCAGATAATGTGCAGGGAAGAATATACAGTATACACTATGATTTGGGAGGTTTTGCCTAGAATTTTAAGATAATCCTGCTTATCTTTCCATTAGCAATGTAGCCTACTGCACCAACACCACTTCAGTTTCTACAAGGGCCAATTCCTTCTTTTTGGTTCGTAATTTATGTCATCCAAGTAACTCTAATGTCAATTCAGTTACTACACTTCTTAGTGGCTTTCAAGCACCAAGTTGTCTTTTTCTAGGGACACTGGCTTTTTACTTCTTTTAGGATACAGTATGTTGGACCATCCAGAGGATGGACATTTATTTTAACAACGAATGCATGATATTCCTTCCTGAACCTGCAATAGTGAAGCATGTCAAATAGGTTTGGATGACTGTGATCAGTTCGCACTTTGATCTAAAACCCTAATGTTACAATAAGACAAAGGGCATTTAAGACATATCATTTAAAGCTTCCTTATCGCTATAAGGCTTACTGTTTACTTAACAAGGTGATGCTTGCAAATTAAATGTTTAATGTTTACACCTCTTATTCTGTTTCCCAGGTCAGTACATCTACTGTATAATTCTTCCCAGCAGAGGCCACTAAAACCATGTTTCCTCCCCCAACACTATCATACTGTACCATTCTTGTATCAGGATGTTTTTTACACTTCTCCACCACATGATACAATATGTTTAAGCGCTGCCTAAGATCTAAACTCAAGAAGATCGTTTCAGAAATCTTTTAAAAAAGACATAAGTTAAACAAAGGAATCAACTTGCTTTCAAATAAAGTCAAGTGAGAAAATGTTTAGTTCATCATTCATCATGGAGAATCAGAAGAGAACCATAACGGAACTGAAATAATGTATTTGTGTAATCAGAACAATTAAAACATTCCCCAACTTTAAATGATTAATAGAGACCATTAAAACAAAAGACTAAGGCCCTCAAGAGCCATGGTTTAGAAGAGGTCCGTTAGAGTGCAAGATTCCTAGACTCAGATCTTTCCAGAATAAATAAAGGATGATTGTGCGTTTCGTTCCTAAATTTTGTTTATTTCAATCCACTCTTGTATCAAGTGCAAGATTTTGTAGGAAGCTCAGTCAAGTGTTTTAGCTGCGAAATTTGATTGCAGAATTCAGGCGTGAAGGTTCGACCTCCAGTTTTTGTATTTTTGGATAATCGCCTGTTGTCTGTCTCACCATTACCAACATTTCCCATTGAAATCTTTTAATGTTACAGCTGCCAAGAGAGTGAGGTTGAGCTGAGGAAGGTGCTCAATGTGTCAGAACTACTTTTGTTTTCTGAGAACCTGAGTGAGGAGAATTTTACACTTTATGTTTCACAAAGCAAGACAACTCAAAGGTGTAGGAAATGTACAAGTCTTATTGAAAAGCAAAACAATAAGAAAGAAAAACACTTCAAGTTTCATCTTATCCCCCTCTGTTACAGTTAGCAAGTCAGTGAGATCACTGTCAAATATAAAACATGTCATATTTACAAAAAAAGATGCTTGAGACATTCTGGACATTCTGCTTGAGCTTTCTGCATGAACTGCACTAAAAAAGTCAAACCGGTAGACTTTTTTAGTGCAGTTCATGCAGAAAGCTCAAGCAGAAAGTCCAGAATGTCTCAAGCATCTTTTTTTGTAAATATGACATGTTTTATATTTCAGACAAACAATATGAAATATCTATAAAGAAATACTAAAGGAAATTTAAAAAATGAACTTGTGCAATAGAGCATTAAGCTCCCATTAAAGTCATTTTGATTGATTGGTATTATTTGGATTCCTATGGAGTTTATTGATCATTTCATTACAGAATTTCAGACTGAAATCTGAGATTACAGTAGAGATTAATATTTATCAGGCAATGCATGTCACAGTGATTAATTTTTGGCATAAATCTGCATGCTGGAGCCACCCATCATAGCAATCATACTGCCTTGTGGATGTCATGCAAGCATAAGAAAAGTTACAAACAAGATGCCTTTTGACCATCTAACTTGGTAGTGATTAGATGATTGATTCAAGGACCTCATCCAGCTGTTAGGTCGGTTAGGCTCTTCGGCACTCCTACTACTTTTTTATAAGTAAAGCGTCATAACACTTAATCTTGCAGACTTGTACTGCAAAGGTTTACTGCATTATCTCCCTAGTTCCTTAGAACAGTCAATATCCAGAGTGATATTGACGGTATCATGAACTCGTATTGTTTATGGGCGTCTTACTTAGAGAACGTCACATGCTATCTAATAAACATAAACTAACATATATTAATGAAATATACAGCATTATATTATCCATGCATTAAAGAGTAATGTACTTAAAACATGATCCTAACATAAACTGCTAAAGAGGACCCAAGAGTTTGCCAAAAAAATTAGCAATTGTGTATTACACATTATATTGTGATGACACTAGGGATTTCAGAAAGGCTTAAGCTTTTCTGATGCTTGAACAGGGTTTAACAGTGTTGAAGGTGACCCTAGTAGTGCTTAGTACCCTTACATACAGTTCCTGTGGTTGAAAGATAATAAGAGGTCTGAGAAGCTCCCCTCCTAATACAGACTAGACTAGAATAGATTAGATCAGATCATATTATTCTTGTTGGATCTAGTTAATTTTTCTATTTTGTTTAAAAAATGATGCTCCATTCTTTTGACAGACCATTTGAAAGGCTGTTTTCTAGGAAAAAATATACACAATGATCACTGCTATTCTGGAAGAAAGTTGTATCAAGCTCAAGCTGCTTTTTACTTTCTTAGTAACCCAGGGTATGGAAATAATAGGCCCAAAATAAAACTTAAAAAAATGCTTTTTAAAAAATATTTAATCAACATCTGTTGACCTATCAACTGATTTTCTTTGCATCTCCTAGCCAGTGTTTCATATCGATTCGCACCAGCTAATAAAATGTCTGACGTTTACCAAAAGCAGCACTTGTGTGTTTGTGTGTCTGATTGTTAGTGTATTTATATATAATGATGAAATGTAACTCTGTGTCACATCGATATTACATTCATCAAGTTAGTAATAAGAATAATGGTTAATAAACCTGGTTTGAAAAACAATATCTTTATTTAATACCCTTTTTATATATAACTTCCATATAATCAATTAAACATACAGTAGGAATGGCATTGTAATTTGAGTCACCTCTTGGAAGCAAACAGCATTTCAGTTATAACACATTCCCCACAAATAAACTAGGAGGCAGTCACAGATCACAACTACTGTATTCACAGCTACCGTAAATGTATTTTTTAGTTTTAATCTTGTACAGACTTGAGGCAATGATCCTTTTCACATGTCACCTGGTAATTTGTGAGGGAACCCGAAGTACTATAGTTTAGTCATTATTCTAATACAGTATTGCTACATGCAGGTCTTATACAGTATATCTGTATTATATGTTATAAAAGACTGCTTTAGAAATTACCACACTACCAATATAAAGAGTTTTCACAGGCTGTTTTTAGGCATAGCTGTAGCTTTTTCTTGGGCTCATTTACATTTACCAAAATTCTTTGCTTTAACCGTTGGAGGATCTTAGCTGTAGACTACCGATTTATCAGGTTTTTCTACATAAATCTGTGGCCATACAATTCACTGACATGTTGTGTTATTATTTATGAGGCATGGAATTCAAAGAGGTGAGAATTGTCAGACATTTGGGCTATTTTATTTCTGAAGAGAAAGATTATCTTTTGCAGATACAATACAGTCTTTCCTGCCACAGTTCAGCTGGAATCTGTGCAACTGTCAGTGTAATGCTGGTTCTAACCTGGTTTCTATGGAAACCACTTAAGTTCAGCTTGAGAATAATAAAATACCTTTCCAACTTTGTTCTTCTTTATCTTGTGATTTTATTTTTTAAAGACACAGTTTGTGAGCACTGAATCTTATACTCAGTTTAGTATACAGTACAATACATACCAGTGTGCCAGTTGAGTGTGTATACTTATTCTCAGCCTCTATACTGTAGAAACATGAGAAGAGGCAAATTAGAGCCATGCATTTGCAGGCTACATACTGCACTGCACAGTACAGTATTCCATAAGTGAATGTGAATCTTGATGCACTGTGAGCAATAATTTTTCTATGCATCAACACTCTACAGCTGTGCTAATAGAAGAAAGTGCTGATAACGTCCGTAACACCATAACTGTTATGAAATGTATTCGGTTTATTCAGTGGTTTTCAGGGAACAAACAAGTGTTTTCAATGAAACACTATGGTCTAGAAATCTAGAGGGTAATAACAGACATGTAAAATACTTTTGTCCCCACTTTTGTAACATCATCAAATGATTATAATAATGCAATCCCTTGAGCTTCTGTTATACTTATATAGCTTAAACAACAACCTTAAAACATCTGTAAAAAACAAATGCTTAATGACCTTGGATACTTACAATATGTTTTAATATGTGAGTACATACAGTACTGTACTTACTGTACATTAACAATCTTACAAAACTATCCCTTTAACTTTTTGATAAATACAATTTCAGCTTGAGAAACACCAGAATGTATCACAGCTGGACTGAGATGTTTAGGGGGGTTAAATGCTCTCTGGTGGGGACTAGAAATTGTTGAGCTTCTGGAGAGGAATTCACCAACTATTCTGTACCAAAACAAGTGAAATGAAAGAAGGTGGACATTATGATGTAAACGTCCGTCTTCTGGCTTTGTTAATTTTTGTTCTGCTAACAAGCTTTGCTTTTGAAAATATCCCTTGGACAAATGAGAGCCGTCCAAGCATAAGTTCCTCCTGGAGTTATCTGATACTGTGAGAAAAGAAGAAATGCATTAAGAGCTGCCAAGTGCAAGCCAGCCTCACAGATATACCGTATAGCTCAGTGTTAATTCCACAACTGGACAATATCCTTCACAGTCACCACCTGACATTGGCAATTCCTAAATATACCAGAATAATGACACCTGGAAATACAGAAGTCTGTACTGTTGTGCATAAGTCACAAGTTATTACAGTATAGCCCTTTACATGGTGCTTGTTGTATGTCTGTTCTTTGTCAGTGTGCGACAATGACGTGATAACATGGGAAGTTCTTTTGGGCTCTTGTACCTTATCTGCTTCTACAAACTGTTATTATTTAAGATTGGTATTCTGAAGAAAAGGAGGGCTTAGAAAAGTATAAGCTTTCCAAAATAAAAGCACAGTGCCATTTGCCATAAAATAATCAAATTAGGAGCATTCAAAAAGTGAATATATTCAAGTAGCCGATTATAATTTGAACTGAATCAATTTGAACTGATTTTTTAGAAAAATCATATCTAACATTGTTATAATTGTATTTTTATAAACTGTGTTTGTGATTCTTGCTTTACCAAGTTAATTTTCATTTTCCTGTAGTGTAACACACTTAAACAGGGGAATTGGACACAAAGGTTATAATGCACCAGCAAAAGCACATCCAGCTCTGTATGTGTGCTGTTAATTACTTGAAACAGGATTAAAATCCCCAATCTTATGGCCCAAAATTTAATGCGCCACAGATTAAGCCTCCAACACAACACCTTTTATAATTTATATGAAGGCTGACATCCTGACTCTTTGAATGTAACAGAATATCTCCTGTATCATAAATGAGTAAATTCAATATAAAATCGATACAATAATAGAGTGTTTTATCACCCCCAAAGTAGATACAATGCATAGGTTCTGATTAAAAGCCAGTATCTGATATACTTTAATTAATTATTTAATAATGCTTCTGGAGAGGAGGGGTGTCAGTGTTTGTACCTGTTATTGTATGTGTAGTGCAATTTATTTACATTCTATGGGGTTTTGACAGCTGTGCAGACTAATTCAGTGAAGAATGTACACAATTAAGACTTTAGAAAGCAGTAAAACATCATAGCAGTCACTGCAAAACTGCAATAATGGAACATGTAACTGATTTCTCAAGAGGTTTTTAAGCAAATTGATACAGGAATAATGTTCCATTTGCTTGCTCCTACTTCAAAAATTGCTGTATAAAAAAAAATTGAAACCACACTTCTCAGCCGATATCAACATTCTCAGTATTTTTCTTGTATGTGTCAGCATGGAAGTAATTCTAGGCCCTTCTCATTTCCAAGTAAATGTGAGAATCAATTGTGACTTGCACACTTTACAACACAGATCTCATCCCTGCTGTACAGTACTTCTGGTCTTTCACAATAGTGGGTCAGTTTAGGTCATTGTGTTTGTGAGAACTATAATAAACATCAGAAGGTTTTGGGTTTTATCAGCTCCTTTGAAGCTGGTAGACAAAGCTCATCTTTGAAGTTGCATGTCTACAAGTTGTGAGTGTGCTTAAAGAATGCAGGAATTTCGGTAAGGAAAGGAGAAGCAGGGAGAAAGCAGGTGCTAATCGAGGGTATGAATGAAGGAGGCAGTTGTTGACACCTCATCCTGTGCTTCAAATTGATGGAGCGAGCGTGTAATGACTGTGACAGCAAGTGGCGCAGGTCACTGGTACAGTACTTACATTTCAAACATCCAATACGGCTTGGCCCAAGGCCCAGCCATTCATGCCTGTGAGCGAGATGTTTACCGTTCTTAATTTTTTCAGGCTCTCTACTCTTCAAATTTAAAAGCTAAAACTCCTCTTTAGATAAGGCAATCAAAGAAATGTTACAGTATGATGCTTCACAAACAAGACCATGTACTGAAACTTGATTTACCTGCAAGAACTAAATAAGTGTTAATGGCATGAACACTATTTTGGTGGGTGCTGCACATTGGTGGTGGAGGGGAGTCCCCATTACCTGTAAAGCGCTATGAGTGGAGTGTCCAGAAAGCAATTATTATTATGATGATGATTATTTTCTTACAACCTCTAGGATTTGCTGGGTTGACATGCTCAGGACACTGTAAACACTGAAAACCTGCAAAATGGGTCATTTTATTCTGGAAATAGAAGGTACTTCACCTGAAGGATCACTCTCATAGCTTTATGTCACAATCATAAACCATACTGGCATGCTTCAGACAAGTTTCCTAAGATACTGTACCTTCCGATCAAGACAAAGTTATAAGCACATACAGTACAATCACTGAGAGCCTCTACTTACAAGTTTAAACATTTTAGATAAAAATATACATCACCTATGAAAATACAGTAAGCCCCGTAAAATTTGATTTTTTTTCAATTTCCTAAAGTAATGCCATTCTATATATTTACTTTATATAGTACCTGTGCATATCACAAGCTATTATTGTGTGGTACTTTTACATACCACAATCCACATCCTTTCAGGATAAAACATGTAAGGCATGGTATTTATTGATGGAATGAAACTGAAACAAGGAGGATACACTTCTTATAGTGTAAATGAAATTAAATTAACTGTGGTTTAAAGGGAGAATTAAGAGAAATCAACACTATGCAGTCCTTTTGATTAGAATGCTATAGTGAATCTATTGCTTTTTCCGCATGAATCTGCGAGGTTCGCTAGTAATAAGTAATATTATAGATTTGATCTTTTTTATGACATGACATACTGTATGTTGAAGTGTTGAAGTTGAAGAGTGAAGATACTCTCATTTAAAATACAAAATTCCACTGGTAGAGTTTAAAAGAAGATATTGGTAAGATATAATCCAGTACAAGGTCATTGTGGAGCCAGAGCCCATCCCAGAAAGCATTGGGCACAAGGCTGGATGCACCCTGGGTAAGATGCCAGCCCACTGCAATGCACACACAGACACACAAACACCAGGGTCAGTTTTTCCAGAAGATACAGTATTTAAACCTGCTAAAGTGTCTTTGGAAGGAAACCAGAGCACCAGGCAAATATGGGGGAACAAAGCCCCATTTTGGGCACATATGGGGAGAATAAACCCCAGGAATTGAACCCAGAGCTCCAGTGCTCCAAGGCAGCAAGGCTTACCAGTGTGCCACCATGCTGCCCCAAGCTGAGATTTCTCATTTCAAATTTAAATTACAAATACAGTAAAGACTGATTTAATTCACTTTCATGTACCTGTATTTTCCTCAAATTGGTTTTCTGCTTAGTCTATGTAACACTAACTAGGCTTTTAGTTTTGTTTTTTAGGACAAGACTTGCCCTGGAGGGTTGCTGTGTCTGCAGGATTTCATTGCAGTCAGCTTATATCTAACAACATCATATAACTATTAGCTTACCTGGACATATCTAACATTTTTCTACAGATACAGATGATGGAGAAAGATATAAATAATATAAAACCTGCTGGATTGCAACTTGGTGACTGAAACAAGACTGGTGTGCTGTTTCATGTCTGGTGAATTTCAAATGTTATGTGTAATTCATATTCACCAACAGCAGGAGGAGATTTTGAGACACACTAGTGCACATGAAAAGACTAGGTCCTTAGAATGCTTTGATAGGATTCTTCAAGAAGTAGTTGAGCATATTCCTCAATGCTAAAGCGCTGAAATTCTTTTTATATTTTGGAAACCAGTTACTCAGCTCTGACATTTGCATTTAAACCTGCAAAACAGAGTAACATGATAACTTAGTAGGGGCCACAAAGGGGAGATTTAAGCAGACTGAACCTGTAAAATCTTAGCAAAAGGTATACCAAGTGGAAAGTATAATGCAGAGTTTTTGTAACATAAATATTTTGTCTGAAAGTCTTCAAGATCTGAGGTCCATGACAGTCAAATTATAGTTCTGTTGTGTATTCCACTGTGTACTTTCTGTAAGATCTAATGCATTACACCACCCCATAACTGACACTGACAGATGAAAAGAACTTAATCTTTTTTGTTTTATAAAGACAATGTGAATATTCTAAGACCTCTAATTCCTCAAATGTCAACCCAACAAATGTGTTTGCATAAACAGGAAAACAAAAACCACAGAGCACAATGGAAACTACATGGAATTGCATTTAAAACTAAGAATAGTAAGAGTGTCTTTATGCAAAACGTTGTGGGAGTATGGAACAAGCTGCCTGGCCATCTTGTTGAAGCTAATACCCTGGCAATTTTCAAGAAACAGATGGACAAGATGGGCTTGATGAGTATTATTATTAAATGGTGTATTTTTAAGCAGCATATCAGCCATACATTCCAAAGGACATCTGTTTCAAGAAGACAAAAATGTATATTTATATTTAAGAGTGTTTATATGATCATTGGACCTTGAATGTTCCTATTATACTGATATCCATAAGCTATGGAGCTCTCAGTTATACTCAGCTATGGTATTCACCATCTGAACAAAGGGGGAAAAATCTGAGCCATATAAAAACAGACACTTATTCCACATTCCATTACATTTAACATTTTAAAAATGCTAATTAGAGCTCTAATATAAAATCTATTTGGCAAACAGATTATGCAGGATTCATAGCACTGATTTAGAAAAGGCAGGTCTGGCTGGTGCACCTGAAACTGGACAACAATACAACAACTGAGCTTAAGATATGAGATATTTAGATTTCCAAAAGCTTTTGACAGACATCCCCAGAAAAAGGCTCATTATCAACCCGAACGTTCCAGGACTAAAAAAAGAAATGCATTGATCTTTTGGATGTTGGTGTTGTACCCATGAACAGAGAGTGGTGATAAAGAAAGATTTCTATGGAGTGCTACAAAAATCATTACAAAGACCACTGCTTTTAAAAAACATAGAAGAAAGTCTTGTTCATCTGTTTTATTTATATTGTTTAAACATTATTGTTTCATAAATTGTTAAGTGCTGAAAAAAGAGATTTACGATCTAAAATGTTTGGTATTTTGTATAATAATGATCTACAATCATTTGTGTTGGTTTTTCCTTTTTACATTTCCTATTGCAACTGTAGTTTGCAGTTTGCCTTGGCCCTGCTCACTGTAACGGTACTATTTCTGTTCTTATACTGTAACTGGCAGCTTTCACTGTCGCCACCCCATCAGGGTGTACATGTATTGTATGTGATCAAAGGAAAAGCTTGGCCAGTGAAGTAATTAACTAAAATAGCATTAATAAGATCAGAGAGGTAAAGAACTTACATTGTCTCTCAAAAAAGAAGTAAAAATAGACCTGATAAGCTTTAGCAATGGCTCTGGTGTTTATTAATAACAATGGAATTTACAGTATAGCCTCTCTTCAATATCCTCTCTGCCATAGCAGGACAGCTGGAATGGAAAGTTTAAAAGAAATAAGAAGCTAAATCTGTACAGGAGGAAGTCACATAAAGGTATACTTTAATGCACTATTTTGTGTAATGTTTCTTATTACACAATAAGAAAGTACAGTACAGTACATTAGTCACAATCCACTCCAGCAATCTTTTCATCTGTAAAAAATATCTTGACTTGTCGATGAAAAATGTTAGGAATAATTTCGAATAATTTACACAATAGTCCAAAACTCTATGGCCCACTGAATTATTATTATTATTATTATTATTATTATTATTATTATTATTATTATTACTACTACTACTTATACTTATATAGCATTCTTCTGGACACTTCACTCCAAGCGCTTTACAGGTAGTAGGGACCCCCCTCCACCACCACCTCTGTGTGTCTCCTACCCGGATGATGCAACGGCAGCCATTGAGCTCCAATACGCTCACCACACATCAGCTAACAGTGGCAAAGAGAAAAGAGTGGTGAAGCTAGTTCATGAATTGGGGATTATTAGGAGGCCACGATTGGTAAATGCCAGCAGGAAATTTGGCCAGAATGCCAGGTCAACACCCCTAAATGCCCTGGGATTTTTACAAACCACAGAGTGTCAGGACCTTGGTTTTACGTCTCATCCAAAGGATTGTGCCTTTATTTTACAGTATAGTGTCCCTATCACTATACTGGGGCGTTAGGACCCACAGAGACCACAGGGTGAGTGCCCCCCTGCTCACCCCACTAACCCCACTTCCAGCAGCAACCTTTATTTTCCCAGGTGGTCTCCCATCCAGGCACTGACCGGGCTCAAACTACTTCAGTAGGTTGTCAGTTCTGAGTCGCAGGGCTGCTGGCCATATCACCCTGCAATACTATTAGTAAGTGGTTTCGTCAATTTTAGAACTGAATATGTAAAAAAAGGCAGCAATGTGGAGTAGTTGTGATGGTCCTGGAATTGTAACTAGATGAGAACAGTCTCAAATCTCTGGCAGGATGTTGGTGTTGTACTCATGAGCAAGGTGTTTACCTCACATTGCAGCATTAAATCGCCCACCGGCACACAGTAAATGGGTACAAATGTAAGTGTATTGGATAAACATACCTTGCTGCAAAAGTGAAAACTCTGGATGGGAAGTCAGTCAGCACTTATTGTAAATATTCAATGATTTAATTTTAATCTTAATTTTATGAGTGTTAGATAGTTATACTGACCCTGACCAAAATATTATCTCCCCCATTGTTTCACTCTATTAAATGCTTATGGAAAAATATCTTCTGCCACAACAGTAGGTTACACAGATTGAGTTCTACTTTAAAGGCTTTCACTGCACAGAAACTAAACAATTGTGTTTACAATCTTTTAAAATGTCTTGGTTTGTCAGAAAAACAAATGACATTGAAAGATAAATCAATACATATAATATAAATATACATTTCCATTAGTAGTCCTTCAAATCAGTTGTGCACTTCCTTTAATCAAAAACCATTTGCTGCTTCTGTGGGAGCTAATATGTAGGATCTTAAGGTTAAGAAATTAACATAACAATATTTATTAAAAATATGTTTTAAATAATTTTGTAAAGGTAATCAATCATTACCTTTACAATCTTGCTACTCTGACACTGAATTTACCAATTGACACATACTATACTATACAATACATATTTAATTGGTGGGTGATAGTTACAGAATTATCTATCAATCTAAGAAGATACATAACTTTTTTATAGCATGTTAATCACTATATACAGTACTGCATATATTACAGATATATTCCTATCAATGTAATTTGCAAAATAATAATAGTACATTTTATTTACAGGCACTAAAAAAACTGTGCAACATAATAATGCAGACACAAAAAAAGCTCTTTTTAATGTGGATTATTCATATTCCATGCAAGTCCAAAAGCTCTGCTCAGCGACAGTTGATTCTGCAAAACGTGATATTCCTACCCTTAGGGGAATCTACAATTTATCTTTGTATCTCAAAATGTGACTTAAACTGCTGTCACAATTTCTAGATGTTACAGAAATCCCAGTTTGGAACATTATAATGTGAGCTATCCAAGTGTCAGGTAAAACCACTGACATGGATGATGTCATTGTTAAAAGTCTTAGACACCCTCAATGCATTTAAAGCTTGGGCTGGAGTATCTCCTCTGGGGCTTGCACTGGAACAGATATTCTTTGTCTTTTGATTGCAGTAGGTATCCCCTCCGGATACTTGCACCAACTTGCATTCACAATCTAAAAGGGCCTGAACACGTGAGCTGTTCCATGTGGAACATAACATGACATTAGCCTATGATTTTTCTTCATTTTTTCCAGTAATCTCAGAAATGTTCATGACAGTGAGTCCTTAACCAGGAACCCAAACAATATACATTACTTTAGTATGAAAGGCTGAATCAGGTGTGAAAAAGAGCAAAGGCAAATTTTAAAATAAATAATTAAAAGTATTTTTTATATTAATGATTACACAAGCTGAAATGTCATTTCTACAGGACCCAGGAGGATCACTGTGTATCATTCCTAGAATAAATCGAATTGTTAATCTGAGATTCTGTGGGCCATCTATTAACATGGTTACTGATCCCAGTATCTGAAGCAGTTATGTACTGATGTAATTAATGTACTCCACTCCTTGTACAAAGAACTGCAGTGATATACTGTACCAAAGAGGCTATAGGATAAATAAGGTAAGTTTAGGATGAGCTCAACAACCTTGTCAAATAGTTCTGAAATCCCTGTCTGAAATAAATGTGATTTGCCTTAATTATTCTTTTAGGTACACTATAAAGTACAAATCTTTTGTTCTCCACTGAAACTTAATTCTGTAATGATGTCACCCACTTTTTGAAATAATGACCTTGTAACATTTAAAAAAAAACAAGAAGCATATTTCAGGTAACCGAAACGGAAAACAGGAGATATGGGAATGCATTTATTTTCAAAAAGCACCTGAAAACTAATTAGGTCTAATATTTTCAGGGCTGTACGTTTTACTTTTTCTTTTTTAGGATATTACTGCTCCTTTAACATCTACTGATGAAACATTTACTGCATGCAAAATGGTGTTTGAGAGTAAACTCAATTAATGTTCCATATTAGAAACAATGTTGCTGAATGCATCTATTAATGGAAGATTAAAATATAATTAATATTACAGTTTTCATCTCTTTTCCCTTCACTAGGGAAACAGCCGGGCAAAAAAAGCAGATTTCTTTAACATTTGCTGACAAAACTGGTTCATTTTATGATGAAGAAAATTATGCCAGGAGGACATCTTAAAACAAGTGCAGAATTAGAAAATATTATTTTTTATCCCGTCTAATGCTTAACATTTCTCTAGATGTCATGAAAAACTTTTAAATTATTAATATGTTTTGAATGTGATACTGTATACTATTACAGTAGACAGTATAAAGAAGAACTAAGATGACTTTGAGATGAGATTCCTGTTTTCTTTCAAGAAGACACCCTTGCCAAATCAGTGGTTTTCTGAATACTAATCACACCAAAAAAACCTGAAAGAATTACAAACTGTCACTGATGATTTAATATTGGAGACATAAAACAGTTGTGCTCTGCAAGATGATCAGATGTGGAATTTTTCAAAGGCAAGCAGAATAGCATCACTCACAGTAATTGCAGAGTAGCTGCTGTTTTCAAATCCAGTGATTCTGTTTTTAGTACATTATTAGTAGGTCAAATCTGTATTGAGTTCATACAGTTTATCAGTTTCTGGAAAACAAAGAAACAGATGTAATCTTCTGTGTGCTTGCTTCATTTAACAGTATCCTGACGCAGAAGTTTAAAAACACTTGAAAAACATATAGCTTACTAGGTAGGTTTTTTTTCAAATTCATTGAGCATTTTAATATTTGCAAAACATTTTGAAATGCTTGGAAAATACACCAATTTAGTTCCTACTGTTTTATATTCATAAAGTACACTGTGGGAGTTACAAATACCCTAGATGTAGAAATTATTCAGATTTAATCCTTCAAGCGCAACCGATAAAAGAAAAGTACTGTGCAGCAGGCAGATCTATTCTAAATCTTGGCAACCTAAGAAAGTCCACAACTGAAATAGCTCCAGATCATTTGGGGCCATCAGTACATGAAATTGTATACAAATCACTTAGCATCCTGTGGGACTTTGCTACATGCAGAACATGTGAGGAGGAGAAAGATTTCATTCAGATTGTTACACCAATCATTCAACAAAGGCATTTTGATAGCTTTAGGAGGTGTAGAATTCCAGACAAGCTATCTCTTGTAGGAGTTGATAAAATTACACCCTTTCCTATTTTTCCCTATTTGAATCAAATTGTCAGCCAATAGCATCTCTTTCAACAGCAATGTAATTATTCAGGAAGCTTTTAGCAAATCTAACTTGGCAAATTCTTCCCATGTGACACATTTCTTATTTCTTGTAATTTCTTTTTCTTAACAACTTAAAAAGGGACACACTTATTTTGGAAGCGCAGATTCTGCTGTTTAAAAGTATCATCACCTAATAAACCTACATCATAGTAGAAATCAAATCAAATTTGATTTCAAATCAAATTTTTCAATCAAATCATCCAGGTGGATGCTGCACATTGGTGGTGGTGGAGGGGAGTCCCCATTACTTGTAAAGTGCTTTGATGGAGTGTCCAGAAAAGCGCTATATAAGTGTAAGCAATTATTATTATTATTATTATTATTATTATTATTATTATTATTATTATTATTATTATTATTATTATTATTATCAAATTCTAAACATCATACCAGTATGTACTGTATAAAAAAGTATACAAAAACTATATTTAAACATTCTATTATATATAACTATACCATTGTTTCAATTAGCAGCTGACTGTTAATAAAGCATACTTTCTTACAAGACAAAGCACACCCGGAAACCACTTACATTGACATATTAAAACAGTTATGTCTTTCCTCATATTATCCATAACAGAAACAATCAAGATTTGTTCAAGGGCTACAGGATGTTGGGATATTTTTTCCAGCTTGACCTCTCTGCTAGCAGGATGTTTATATTTATCGGTTTAACTTTATGCATTTAATACTTAGGTATCAGGGATATCAGATATTTTGCAATGCATAAATTATAGATACAGGTAATTCAAAGTAAGTTACCTTCAAAATATTCTGAGACCTGGAAAGGAGTGTTCCATCATTCACAACATGATACTGCCATCATTCACAACATGATACTGTTTTAAGAAGAGGTAGTGATCATTCAGCCATCTTGCTTGTTTGATTTCTACTTCCTTACCTACTTAACCAAGGCTTTCTTATTAACAATGTAGACAGTTTTTTTACAGATAACCAAAAGAAAAGGCTTATATTGTAGTCCTACAATGTACATACACTACCTCCAGTGTCCTCCAATTGTGTTATCTTAGACTTGTGAGAATGAAAAGCTGTGGGACACATGAGTCTCATCATTTCAAGGGTTCCACTACTAGTGATGCCAAATCCTCCTGCACTAACACTAGTAAGGATGCACATTACTGGTTTCAAAATTGGATCAATAGAATACTGGGCTTATTGTTATAACTGCATTTTAACATCCACAGCAATACTGTACATTCCCAAAAACCCCATGTATCTAGCATATCTTCTGCTTAGGATGCATGGAAAAGATCGCTTGACATGACACATGTTAGCATAATCCATGTACTGTATTTGGCATTCATCCATCCATCTTCTAACTTCTTTATCTAAGACAGGGTCATCAGGGAGCTGGAGTCTTTTCTAGCAAGCAATGGGCGAAAGACAGTGTACATTCTTCCAGGGCCCATGTTTGTGGATTACCAAATTTCAGGTTGGATTTTCATAAACCACACCCAAGCTTGTACCTCAGTCACAACAGCAGTACTCAATGGTTACTGAATCGATGCTTCCTGAAAAGCAACAGTAATCCATATGTAAGAAATTTAATGCTAAAACCTAGATTTATTTTTTAAAATAAAATACAATTCACTAAGAAGAACAACACCCAGTAATGCAGAACGAATGGTGACCGAGCAATTGCTGCAAAGATGGACATGAGATGGAGGATCTATGCAATAGATCAATGCTTAGGAGAAAAGGAGCTTACAATACATAAAGTGTTTGTAATTTTAATGTGAGGAAATTATGCCAGGAATGATTATGAATTACTGACAGCTGAACTGATTGAACTTGGCTGTTGTCACCTCCCCCCCCCCCTCAACAAACTTTTATTATAAACTCTGTGTATAGTAAGGCATAGCCTAACATTAAGCCAGAATTATTATTATGTTAGCTGTAACCGGTACAAAAAAGTGTATTTCAATCAGCCTAAGGCATAATATTGTGCTTAATATTTGTGAAACTAAGATGACCCTATTTATGCTGTTAGTTGTTATTTTCAGTAAAAATGAAATTACTAATAACTCTACCTCCTGACTCATTAGGAGCCAAATAGGATGAGTGCAAACCACTTTGTCATGCTCAATTTTCTCTTTCAAGAAGTATGTTATAATCAAACCAGTAATTGGTACAGTATCTTGTATTAAAAATGTCATTTTTAATGTTGTGCCTGTTAAACATTCATGTATCTTGATGACCATTTTATTAATTTTTCCTATCTTGCATATTAAATTTCTGCCCCATGTAGCTGTTAACAGACTAAAATCAATATGATACATTGAATTATAAATATGCATAATTGATACCCCTATTTCCAAAATACTTTACAGTCTGCAAATACCATGCTGTGCAGTTGCTTTTTCTTCTTAATCAAAAACAGATTTGTAACACTGTGTGACTTAATATGTAAATAAGTACTATTTCAAGCTACATAATATGTAAATATATGTCATTTCTGATTTTTAATGTGTTTTTTACATATATTTATATATATAAACATCTATCTATCATATTAACATCTACCAAGTGTATTGCAACATTTATGCATATACATTAATATTTTGTATAAGCCACTGTATGACTTACCACAATGTTTTTTTCAGGTTTACAAATTTGTCTACAAATGTATTGGGGATTTATGGACTGACTACCTTGTTCATAGAGAGCATTTTTAAAAATGTTTAGTCATACCAGCAGAACAGAAAACTTTTCTGCCCTTTAGTGTGTGTTGTCTTGTGGTTGGTCTCCTGATATGAACCTCTATTATAGGCCCATGTACACTGCCTAAATAACAACCAAACAAACATTGCTTTGACAAAGGGCTGGCATAAGAGAGCCTGAACAACTCTTGAGAGATCTTGGAAGTGATTTTTGTCTTCACAGTCTCATTTACCTTTTGATACATATTACATTCTACAGCTGTAAGCCCTGCAGTAACCCCATTAACTGAGTGTCAAAGTCACGGCACTTATATAATATAGGTAGTTGGAAAATGGACTGTCTTCACAACCATATCACTCAATATCTCGCACAAACAGCCCAGACCAGCACCAACCAAACCTCCTATCTCAAATGATATGAGTTGGCATGGATTTTATTGAGAATATAAATTTAAAGAGTGTCATTAATTGTAAAAATCTGATTTATATATTACCAGACCCCTTGCATGAAGTTCCACACCACTGTAACTAAAAATAGATAAAACAGAAGCTGTTCCTGGCTCCTAATACATTTTGGCTACAATAGAATATTTCAGAACTCCACCTCATTGGTTTGAAAATACAGTATGCTACATGCTAAATCAGTGTTATTCAGAGACAAAGCATGCTATACCAATACCTCAAGCTAGCCTTTAAAATATTATTTCATTTAAGTCATTGCAGAGTCTTTTCAAAACAAGCCTCAAAAATAAAATATTCTGTTTTAGAGAAGAAGACAGTGTTAGTTTTTATCTCCTTCTCTGGGTGTACCCCTGAGGAATCGTTAATAAGCACTCTCACTCCAATAGCATGCCACAGTAGCCCAAAATACATTCATTTTCTTATTTGCTCCCTTATTTTAAGCCCAAAGCCACTGTAGAAAAGAGCTTTTCATGCTCTCTTAGTGTTTATGTTTCTGCAGGTTTACAGGCGTAGCTTCAAATAGGCTCACATAGCCCTTTGACTGTGTTTAGAACTGGCACATGACAGACTGACCCAAGGCAGCCTGTCCATGTTTTTGTCTTATTATAAATAATGCAGCAACTGTTGGCTTGAATATTTCAGCAGCTGTAGGGTTGAAGCCTGTCCTGATCCCAGGAACACATTCTGGAATTGCACTTCAGAGGTTGCCTGCTGGATGAGAGGAATTTCAGCTCAGGAGAGAGATCCAGACTAGAATGTCATAAAGAGCAAAGCAGCCAATTTAGGAAGTATATTCCAATTATTACACACACGTCAGATGCATGGTACAAATATAGACCCATCCCTTACAGTAAGTCATCCCAAATTATCATTTATATGCACTTTACAAAGGAAAATGTGTAATTGTGCTATACATGGATGAGCAAGCTCAAAAACCTAAAATGGAGATGTGATGTCACTATTACTTTAAAAAAAACACCTGATTGCTTCACATTTTCTGTAATTTAGGTCATCTGCACAGTTTTATAAAGGGAGGAATTACAACCATGTTATTCCTTCCATGTACGTAACTACTGCAGTATTCTTGCATCAGAACCTTCCGGCTGCTCTTCAGATTATTTTTAATAGGCACATGATAGAGTTATTAATAACTACTTCATGGGTAAAATGCTTGAAGTTTTTGAGTGTGTGCATGGCAGTACTGAGCTATTCAATGCATTCGAATGAGATTAATTTTGAACCGTGTAAATACATATTTACAACACGTCATAAAACTATTCTAACTAAAAACTTTTCCAGTGGTCCTCTCTGCATCCTTTATTTTCACAACTCCAGTGCCTGAAAGAAATCATGTGGTGCTGTAGCAGTGTGCTAGCAAAAATGATCATTATTTCTTTGTTTTCCTACCTTGTAGAAGGAATACTATTTATAGTTTAACATTGAAGACTCAAATCCCATATATAAAATAGGCTACATTTTCATTTTTCTTGTTCAGGTACGTTAGACACTACAGTAACTTTTTATACAAACTTGGCTTGGCTTTCACAATGCACTACACATAATAAAAGTATTTTATACAAATTGTAATATGTTATTGTTATTTTCTTAATATTATATTTTATTGAGCAGAGACTGGCACTGAATTAGTGGTGTGTATTAATTATGAACCAACTAACACGTTCCATGTCTTCAGTGGTCTATTTAAAATCACTTTGCAATTCCTGTAAGTTTTTTTGTAGATCTTAGTGTTCTAAATCCAGGAAATTTGCCCCTAAGCATTCTTTTTCATGCCCTACCTTTGTTTACCAGTAAATGCCTCAGTGAGTCTTCAGCCAGACACGTGCACCTTGTCTGGTCATGTTGTTAATGTCTGCTAAATTTTCTGTAATTGTCATCTTTATTATTTTAGGATGTGTCTTCATATAATAGCTGAAAAGCCTGCTTCCAGAATTTGAATAGGGCTTCTTAAAGTCTTGTGGACAGATCTTATTTTACATTAAAATAATATTTTCCTAGCAGGGTATTTATGAGAGCTTGCTGTTTCTTGAAAGATAAACTGCAGTAAACCATATTGTATAACTACACTAAACAAAGTCAATAAATTGTGATTGGCTGTACTTAAAAAGTCTGAATAGATTTTCTCTGAAAATGCAACGCAGAAATCTCTCTCTTTGTCTTTCACTTTTAGTATATTTCCATGTCTATGTATAAAGCATGTGATTGACTACTGTTGTAGATGTAGGGAAACATTCCTGTGCAAGAGGAGCTGAATAATGTTGCAAGAAAGGCATTGTGCTTAGCAATGTATGTTATTCAGTTGGATTTCATTAAAAAAATATTGAGCCAAGGAATGTATACTGTAGATGTATTTTATTTGTATTTGTGAGTACTAATGGAATGTGAAAGTACAGGAGTCCATTCTGAAGGATGTTTTCAAATATAAAAAAACGTTTGAAATTGATACACAAAGTACTCTAGCCTACACTATGCCACAGAAATACTTTGCATTACAAACCTTATTGAAAGAATGTAATACAACCAATGTTCAGCACATATAATAAATCCATGTATCCATGGTAGTGGTTACCATGAGAGTACTGTATCTTAAGCATAAAGCCTAGATGTTGAGTGCAGCACTGCTTTGTAATTATGTAGAGTGCCCTTGTTTCTTTAATTTGGAAGAGTAGGATTACTGATGACCTTAGTAGGCTATATAAAATTATTTTTGCTCTGTACACTGATTCTGTACACTGCTATACACTGATGTACTCCAGCATGTACCAAAGGTAACAGTAACATGCAGATTTTTAACACATACAGTTCTCATAAGGCTCCTTCAACAAGCTACTACAACTCTGAAACAGAGAGAAAACACTAATATAGCCACATACTGTGAGTCTGGAATAAATAGCAAAGCATTCAGTAAAGTTACAAAATTCATTAAAAATGCATAAAACAATGGTGCAAACAGAGAGAGTAGTATAAGTGAAGAGTGCATAGCTGCATCACAACTTGTGTTATTATTGCCAAAACCCGTGGCAACACACCTCTCATGAAATTAAAAAAAAAAACACATTAGACATATGATATTGCTGAAACAGCACTTTACCATATAGTACTGTACATGTCTCTGGACAGTGGCCCCTTTCTGTACTGCTCACCCCATCTGCCGAAAGTATTTATCAAACAAAGGTGCTCAATTGGCACTTACAGTATTTAGCTAAGCTAATGGCAGGAAAGTAAAGAGAATCAACTAAAAACTGACTGATTAAATAACAAAAAAAGCTTTAATAGTACAAAACAAAGCTAAATGGAGCTAAATGGACAGAAAATGAATAGATCCTCACTACAGCCATTTACTGACCTCAACATTCCAAAACGTCTACTGAACATCAAGTTGCTGCTATAAGTGGTATTGGTGGCGTTCATCCCTCCAGTCCAGAATTTTCTAATCAGTGCCCAGGATACACTATTGAAGATGATATGGTTTTAAGATCTCCTGAAAATGAGATCCAGACTACTTGGTCTACGTGGTTAAAACACACATGGTATTTTGTGTTAAGAGCACAAGAGCAGAAATGTTAACCCTGGTGTTTTCCTATCAAAATGTCAATTTGAGCTTGTTCAATCTTGCCTGCCTAAATTCCCTCACTTAATTTAATTGATGCAGTTATTCCTTTCTTTTCTACTTGATCTGCTGTGTAGAGGAGCTGCTGGCACAGAATGGTAAACCATGTCACTCATGTGGGTGCTACACTTCAGTGGTCCCCTTGCATATCTGAAGTTATCCACATATAGAAAGGGATGGTGTGAAAAATGCACTACAGATGCAAAGGATGTTCATTATCCTTTACCATCCTTATATTTGAAATGTAAAACCCTTATTCTTTTAAATCTATTACCGATACGCTTAATATGTAGAAATCCCAAAATCTTCCTGCTGAGAGAGCTGACGGGTGGCATAACAGCCTATATCAGAAAAGGACAAATGTTGTGTTCTGTGGGAATCCCAAGAGCAGAAATTCCCAGCACATAAAGCCAGATGTGTCTAAAGTCTTTCATTCCCTAATAATGGGTTATCAGCAACCTTTGGTCTTTGGACTAGCGTGAGAAGATTTCCACCACCTTCTCAAAGTGGCCAGATTCCACTTGCCACACTCTCAACATCCTTTTCTCAGTATGAAAATGAGATGAGGTGGAAACCTGTTAGACAGATACATATCAGCACCCCTTCTGAGAAGCAATTTAAATGGATGGGCCTCTCAGAGCTTCCTTTACTAGTTTTTAAAGTCTGCACTTCAAGTTGGCAGATGTAGCCTGGGGAAGAAAGCAAAGATGGGGAAAGATATCTATCTTTAGTTTAAAAGTTGTACAGGCTGTCAGGTGGTGCAAACGAAAGAAGAGCTCCAAGACTGGGCATGTCAGACGCTTGAGGAAATTGTTCGGGTTTTCAGTCAGACAGTTAAAAGCAGTGCTTGATAAAATAACAGGGCAGAGTGAGGCACCCCCTTGAACACAAACAGAAACTGTGAGTGTGCTGTGAAGAAAATCCATATAACCTAGAAAAAACTTTAAAAAGTGTCCTTGGATACAAGAAGAATAAGTGACATTCCCTTGTTAAACACAGGTAGGATATTCCAATGCACAATTGGCTTATTTAGAATATGAATTAAAAACACAAAATTAAAAAAATGGCATTCATAAATACAAGCAATAATATTAAAACTTGAGTAAAGCACTGCATGCTTTGATATTAATAAAGAAATGTAATGAAAAGCCATTAATTGTTCGTCTTTGTAAGAGAAAATCAAATCCCCTTCAATTACAAGCTGCATGCAGATCTCCATCATTAGCAATAAAGACCAAAAAATTAATGATTATTCTGCTTATCAAGTTTAATGTTACTGTATCAAATTTACATAAATTCCGAATTCTATTTATTAAGATGCAGGACAGCATTAAATTAAAGATGGATAATTGTTTCTTAGAGCATCTCTAAATGAAAGATTCCACTTAAGCCTTTTTTAACCCAGAAGACTACACTTCAAATCCCATGCACAAATGCAAGCTCAGAGTAGGCTGTCAGAAGTCTTAGTAGTTTCCCTCACTCCTGACTGCTCTCCATGCATGAGAAATCTCCATGTCAGCTTGTCGGAATGAGCCATTATTAGTCACTGGCATCCGAAAGCAACTCCAACAGAAGGTAATGCAGTCTACAGTCCACTAGGTCATCACAAAAAAAGTATGCATTATGTAGTGGAGCCAATCTTCTGTCAGCTTAAGAAAATTAAATCAAATCTAACAGTCAAGTAGAAAAGTTGGCAATCACACAGTTTTTATCTTCCATAGGTCACCCTTAAATCATCATATTGTAAAGATCACTTTGGAATTTTGATTAATTTGGTATGCTAATCAGAAATAGCAAACTATTGTCCTTAAGAGCTGAGGTATGTTGGTGTTTTAAGTTAAATATATCTAACCTAATTAACACATCAAATCACCTGCTTCGGTGGTCCTTGTGTTTCTGAATCAATGAGATAAGAGTCACCCACAAACCTCTTGGACTGTAGCGTTCTAGAACCAGGGCTGGCCTGTTCTATAGCAAAGATTGTCAAGGCACATCGTCACTAAGAAAATGTTAATAATTAATTAAATATAATTCCTACACTTACAGTGTATAGTGCTTTTCTGGACATTCCACTCAAAGCTCTTTACAATTAATGAGGACTCCCTTCCACCACCACCAATGTGTATCCCCCACCTGGATGATAGCAACGGCAGCCATAGTGCACCATTACGCTCACCACACATCAGCTATTAGTGGGAAGGAGAACAGAGTGATGAAAGTAGTTGGCAAATTTGGCCAGGACGCCAGGGTGACACCCCTACTCCTTTAGAGAAATGCGCTGGGATTTTTATTGACCGCAGAGAGTCAGGACTTCAGTTTCATGTCTCATTCGAAGAATGGCACTTTTTTGTAGCATAGTATCCCCATCACTATACTGGGGCATTGGGACCCACACAGACCGCAGGGTGAGAGTCCCCTACTGGCTCTACTAACATCTCTTCCAGCAGCAACCTTAACTTTCCCATGAGGTCACCCATCCAGGTACTGACCAGGCTTCGGTGAGTTACCGTTGTGAGGTGCAGGGTGACATAGCTGCTGGCTTTTTGATAATTAAAAACAATCATTAAAAATAATTATTACAATACAACTATAATTAATTTTAATTTTATATGTCTATTTTAAGTATGTCTAGGCAGTTGTGTTCAATAACCAGTTCAATAATCAGTTGGATGAACTGTACAGTATCTTATACTGTATACAGCAATAAGAAAATGAACTGGGCCAAATGGTTCTGTTGTTATTTTATCTTAGCTATTCTTTACTCAGTTTTACAAAGCAGTAGTGAAACATTTTCGTTTGTATAATCCATATTCCAGAATATACATTATCTTTAAGAAATACCTGTCTAATGTGGGTTTTGCACTTGTTGCTTATAAAGCAAAATGAATTTAAATTGCTATGGGAAACTCAGGGGCCCTTACTGAATTATACATTTGAACATTTCACAAGCTCAGCTTTCTCATCACTCATTTAACTTTGTCCAGTTGGTGCTCTCTTCATCTCTTCTTGAATTTCCTTGCAGCTGTTTCTGATTTAATCCTCATTTTTCTCTTTCTGGGTACAAACTGGACTATAATCTTTATTTAGAAAGATCGTTAGAAAAGAGACATATAAAGGAGAGGCCTAGCCTTTTGGCTTACTGTGTCTCCCTTCAAACAGGACATTAGGAAGTATGCCTGACAGTAGGTTCCATCTGGGAGTCTCCAATCACATGTGCTCTGCAAGGTCAAGCTACTCTGGTGTCTGTGTGCTGGATTCCTGCAGGTGTTAATAGGCACTTTTCTAATCTAGTACCTGATTAAGACCTGGAAAAGACAGGCAATTTGACTTATTTACTTAATTGGTTCAGTGAAGTCATTAAGGTCTGAACTGAAATGAAATTCAGAAATCAATACCGCACCTGAACTAGGTTTGTACATTTCTACAGGGACTTTCTACAGTACATACTAAATATAGGTGAGAAAACCAAAATCACTTAAATCACAGTGACTATTCAATATCCTTCTTGAACAACAAGCAGTCCAGTTAGTCATCGTCTGTTTTGCTCTAGTCTGAAGTATTGCTCTTTAGGTTTGATTGTTTGTTTATTCATGAGGGTACTGAAAATGGTAATCATATATTGCTGAGATTTTCTTTTAATGTCAAACATTATTTTATCACTGATCTTTTTATATCATGGCCATTTTAATGACCATTCACGTATACCAGAAGTAAAACAAATCTTACGAAATACTCTGTGAATTTTGTTCCTCCTTTTAGTCAGCAAGCACAAAACTTCATAGATGTACAGTATATGAGTCTGTTTGTACATCTATTATAAACGTGTAAAGAACAATACGTACTGTATGTAACAATGTGGCCTTGCAAGGAAAAAAAAGGTTTCTGTGTGCCTATTAAAGGCAGTCAGTTAAAGAGTTAATTAAGGCATCATTCACTCCTCAGGGCTCTTCTGAGACAGAGTATAATTTTCTGTAATGTGTATTGTTCATTGCCTGGGCCTGTGTGAAAAACCTGGTACTACAGAAAGAATTCTCTATGGAATTTTGCAGGGGTCATTACAAATTTCACAGTTGAAGCCACAGCATCTGCAAACTGGAATCCAGGAGTTTTCCAGATACAGTATATGGAAGATGTAAAACTGAATATGAACCTTGTGTATCAGATTTAGAAAAGCCCTTTATTTGTTATATAAAATTGGCTTTCTAGGCACATTCTAGGAGAGACAGGAATAGTTTTCAGTTTGCTTATGAAATGTTAACTTATATGAACCCTGCATTCCATTTGGAACATAATTAATCAAATTAAAACTGAAACATTTTGGCTGCCAAAAGACGAAGCAGCATATTTAAAGACCCCATATAAGGCATGGAGTCTTTCATAATTATATATAATTATAATTAATTTATAATTATATAATTATATTAAGGATATTTGTAATTAATTCCTTTTCATCAAAGTTATTATCAAAAGATCCTTTATTTGAGAATTCTCTTTATTAGTTCATTGATATCTCTTTTAACATCTACAGTATATTTATCCCTGAGGATTTGTATTTTTTTCCTTTTTTGCATGTGTTTTTTTACCTTTTTACTGGATATTGTGATGTTTGAGTTCATATTTTAATATATATATACTACATACTGTGTATCCGATTTTCATAACATTCTATAACTCATTTGTTCCTGTAAGGCTCTAAGAAATTAGAATTTATCACATCGTGTTGGTGAGTTGGACATCCTAAATAATAGAGTATTTATACAGTCTTTAATATAGTCACAGGCTTTATTTTTTTAGGAATATGGAGCATTTTCCAAACAGAGGTCATGGATTTACGTTGCTATTCCTAGAAGGAAGATAATATGTCATTTTTTATTTGTTTAGCTTTCCATTTGTTACATTAGCACTACCAGCAGTATCCTGTTCAGATTTATTCCAATCTTTCATATGCCATCTTTACTTCCCCCCTTTGTCATTCGTAATAATGTTTCAAATGAAAAGTTACGACACAACAACTGAAACTTAACTAAATCACTGTTATACACAGTTCGACCTCATCGATCTTTTCTGCTTGGTTCACCCTTATTTGACTCTTCTTCCTCCCCGCAGCATGATCACATTTTCAGAGTCATCAGTTTGTGTCACATTAGCTAGCTAGCATTCCCCCAAAAAAATTATACCAGGAAGAATAACACCAAGTAAGAAACTAAACAAGGATATCATGAATTAATCCTTTGACCTGCCCTCACACAGCTGTTTTGTCAGTCGAGTCACAAATTGTAAAGGAGAAAATAAAATGTAACCTTTTCCTACTGTTTTACAATTAATTCTTATGATACCGTTCACATTGTATGACAATGTATGATTTATTTTTAATCCTTTCAGTTAATTTCATGCTGATAAGTAGTTGGGGAAATTATTTGGTATTTCGATATATCTCATCTGCTGTAAATCTACACTTAAACATGTTGAAAAATGTATTCAAGATATATTTGCTAAATGAACATGGTCTAGTTATATGAAATAGTTTGTTTTAAAGATAGCAAATTGCCTAGAAATGTCTAATAGTCACTTGATTTTGGTCTTTCACAGTATACTGCACATGAAGGTTTTTAATAACAAATGTAGGTGGAATTTATAGTGAAAGATGTTTCACACTAAGATCACAGCCTCTCCTACTTTGATTGATATTGGAACTTTTTTTTAAAAAAAAAAGCATATGAATTTGTTGGTAATTACAGATCTTGGAAGAAGTTGTTTCATGGCCTGCAGCAGATTAAATACACTAGTATGAAATTGTTGCTTTTAGTATTTAGTGAGGAGGGCGCTCCTTCAGAGATGAGCCACAGTATAAGCACATTTCTGTTGATGTGAACAGCAAGGAAAATACAACTATTATTCAGTAAAACTAGCTACAAGGGAAAGCTAATTGCCAGTGAATTTTAATTTTAAATATACAGAACTCCTAACTCTAGCAACCTGTTAAAGCCTAAGTTACTAATGTAAAATAATACCTAAAATAATTTCTGCTCATAATAAATTAGTTTATGGCAAGCAAACTACAATAATTCTAGATAGAAATGGGCACAAACTTGGATGCTTTACAATTTGCAATCCAAAAACAAGTCCAGCTCCTAAATTCAATTTCAGAGAGCTGTGCAATGGAAATGCTTATTTTAGAAAGATGTAAGCTTGCTTCTGTACCCCATGTAGCCTATGTTAAATCATTGCAATGTAGAAGTAGAGTAGAGTAACCCTAAGTAACAGTGAGAATGTGACAGCTTTAGTCATTTATGATTTACTTTTTGCTGAGCCATAATGTTTCTTTTTGCACCACTTAATGTGGCCACTTGTGATTATTTTTAGAGATATTCTCCAGAGCACAGCCTCTCGTATACGTGGAGCTGCTGTTAGAAACTTTGGTTGAGGCTCTGCTGCTTTCAACAGCAGCTGAAAGGGAGGCTAGACTTGGGCAGCTGTTGTCTAATGACAACCTCCTGACTGCACAGACTGCTCTGCTACTCCCTGGATAACACTGCGCTGCTCCGGGTTTGTCTTTCTCGCTTCTCCCTAGGAGGCAGGTGGTGCATATTTTGCTGGCTGCCCCTTTTCAATCTTCCCCCTGAAAGTGGTCTGTGCACCATCGAAACTGCCAGAAACATTCTTGTGAGAGGTCCCAATCATAGCCTGATCTTGAGTTTTTGAATAACTGCAGTTCTTCTCAAAGGCAATTGTTTTTTACATTAAAGTTAAATGGAATGGTACAAAATATTTATTTCTGACACTAGACCTCCGAGACAGTCTAGCTCTCTGTTTTTACATTTCTGCACTTTTCTCTGTTCATACACTACCACAGCCCCATTTATTCTCCATCCTTGCTTCTCAGTGATGGAATGAACCACCCATGAATATCAGAACTATTTCCTGACCACCTGCTCAAACTCTCTTTAGACTGAGTTTAGATGGATCGCACCTGTGATGTCTCACCTTTCAACTATATCTTTCAATAACTTGTGTTGTATTGCACTGACGTTTTTAATTCCCAAACTACTAATGCACTTACAGATAATGTAAATATTGTACAGTATATATATAGTAAGTTCTCCTGGATAAGGGTGACTGCTAAGCAGACAAATAATAACTTAAATGTAGTAATTTAAAAGACTGGGGAACAGCTGTCTTACAGCAGAATTTAGAGACTTATATTTCATAAGAATTACCCTTTAACCTTTTTGGTTCTTCTAACATTCCAGTGAGACCTTTTTTTTAAATTATGAATCTCATACTCATTAAAAAGCCCCTACTTACTTCAGATCCTGGTTTTATCTGATTAGAAATGGAAAAATTCCATAAAATAGCTCCAGATTTCACCGGCCTCTTTTAATGTTAGATAGAAGCAGTGCTTAGATAAAACAAATATCTCACAACTTAACTGTGGAGCTCTGGACCTCAACCTCTTCCTCTCTGTTTGTCTTCATTAAGTACTGTTATGGCTCAAGTAAAGAAATGGATGTTCCAGGCTAGAAACTCACTGAAAAAAAAAGAAACTGCCCATCCGTGGCAATCCTTGACAGTCACGGGATCAAAAGCTACAGTTAATCAGTTTTATTCCCTTCAACTTGAAATTCTCAGGGACACTTTGCAGATGAGCCAACAGATTACCCACAAACAGACGGCAAACGTTATTAACTCAGCATACGCTGGGGAAATCATTTTATGTGGAGACAGATAAGAACATAATCTTTTAAAGTTCTGGACTTGAAGAGATGGTTCACAAGATACAATGCTAATTTGTTAAACTATCACATTTTTCAAGTAGTAGACAGGCTATATTAGATATCATAGAAATATGCTTAACAATACGATACGGCAAAATTATCATTGAAATGCTAATGCTTGTACATTACTAGTTGAACATAAATTAAGAAAACCACAAGAGGTCGCACATAATCTCTACAATACCTCGGTCACAGAAGAAAAAAGTTTATTACCCTCTCATTTCTTTCCACAAAACTATCTGTTGCCTCCCAAAATGCTTGCATTAATTGAATCTATTTATCTACATGTATTTCAAAAATTTTTTTTTCTTTGGCTGAAATGTTTGATGAGCATCACTGCTCATTGTGCTACTTAATTTATATTGGCATTAACTGTAGAAGCCTACAATTTTGTATGTGAAATTTAAGGACACATTTTTATATAGAACAAAACGATAAATAAGAAAAAACACCTTTGCAATTTCTATGTAGATTTAACTCATATTTTTGTAAACGTTACGGAGCGACCGGTACGCATTTTTACACTCTCTTTCAAAGTATCACAAAATGTATCTGCAGATAACTCCTAATAATTCGGATTCCAGTAATACGATGTCATCTGAAATAATAAACATCCTTTATAGTCTTTCCTGGGCTTTGGCACACAATTCTGTTTGCACGTGATTTCTACATAAAATCAAAAGCACAGCTTGGCAAACAGCAAGCTGAGCTCCGGGTCACCTCATTCAACCTGCTACAACTTCTACTAGCCGCTTTTAGGCAAACCCTACTCGTAAGATTGACATCATCGGCGTCCATTTACAACTTGGAAAGCGCATTCCACCGTAAATATCGCCCAATCGCTTGAAAAGGAGGGCGTGATTTCCTTACTCCTGGTTCCCAGGCGCTTGAAGTTTATAACAGAGCAGCTGCAGCAGGAGAATGCAGTGTCTTTGCACTGCAGTCTGTGTAGGATTTTGGAGATTTTAGGCTGCCTTCTTCTTAAACTTTTTTTATTTTTCGTTCGTGGTTTACTAGGAGTGTGCAGGGTAACTGCGCGGTTTCTCTTAATTTACAGAAAATAGCAAAAATGGATTTGCAGCGGCAAAGGACTGCATCTTTAGCTGCTCCACTGTGCACACTCCTGCTTGTCGCTGCGACTCTGACAGGTAACATCTACGGACAAGTCTTTGACAGTTTTGGATTATCCTACGCACTGACATCCGGACCGTCAGAAGATGCGATATTGGTTGCCAACAATGGAATACGTGTGCCGTTTGGAAGATCAGTTTTTATTGATCCCATCAATGATTTGGTAATCCAGGTTCAACCGGGAGACAGATGCAGCATTACAGTATTGGATAATGATCCTTTATCGCAGAGACCGGGACATCTAACTCCTAAAAAGTTTCCATGTGACTTTGGCCCCAACGACGTCAAGTACTCACATTTCGGTTCAAGGAGCCCCTCGAAGGACAGAGTCAAGATGCAACTCAGGTATGACACTCAAACTGATACTATAATCATACCGTTTATGATGGAAGTAGAGGTCATTTTCACCCAGCTGGAGGTATTAACCAGAAACATGCCTCTTACAGTAGAAAAGCTCCTTGGTACAAGCAACCCCATTGATAGAAAGATTTTGGAGTTCACTTTTGATAGGAACATGCAGGTCTGCAAGATTTCCACTTTAGCAGGTGGCAGTGGCCTGCCTAGGTATGGGAAACTGATTAATGATAACAAAGCAGGAAAGGTGGTGGACTGTGATGAATTTATCAGACTAGACATACGTTATCAGCATACGTCTGCTAGCAGATCTCCAAACAGGGACTATATTCCCATGGTTGTGGAATTGCAAGACAAAGAGGGCAACCTGCTTAAACAAGAGTACTTTCAGATTATGGTCCGAATCCGAGAAGGAGAGGAAAACACAGCTCCTAAACCAAGTTTTGTGGCTATGATGATGATGGAAGTGGATCAATTTGTCATGACAGCTATTACCCCAGACATGCTAGCTGCAGAAGACACAGAATCCCATCCGGATGATTTAATCTTTAACATCACCTCTCCACTTTCCTTTGAGGAGGGATATATTGTTAGCACTGATGATCGAAATTTGCCAATCACTTCTTTTCGACAAGGTGACCTCAAGGAATTAAAAATAGCCTACAAACCCCCCTCTGTTGACTCTTCTACAGAAAGAATTTTCCAGACTGAGTTGGATGTGGTGGACACAGAGGGAGCTGTCTCAGACCCCTTTGCTTTCATGATTGTTGTGAAACCAATGAACACGCTGGCACCTGTTGTGACCAGGAATACTGGACAGCTCTTGTATGAAGGTCAGTCCAGACCATTGTCCAGTTCACACAATCTTGAAATCAGTGATGAAGATAACTTAGACAACGTCAGGGTCACTGTTATTGATGGACTAAGGCACGGTGAACTCACCGTTCTGGGGTCCAGAAAGAAATTTTTCACTCCAAAAGACCTTGATGCAGGCATTGTTATTTATCAGCACGATGGGAGTGACACCTACAGTGACAACATAATCTTCAGGATGACAGATGGCAAGAACGAAGTTGAATTTCTCTTTCCAATCACCATTGTGCCAACAGATGATGAGCCACCAATTGTAAATGCCAATACTGGACTTGTTCTATCTAAGAATGAAATGATGCCCATTTCCCCATTAGTGCTCAGTGCTGCTGACATTGACTCTGAAGATTCCACGATTAAATTCACAATTGAGGCTCCTTTTTCAACCATTGGAGAGGTCTTGCTGCGCCAGTCTGAGGCCCCTGAAGACCCAACATCTTGGATATTTGTAGCAGAAGATGGGGTGTATGAGAAAGTAGTGACAGAATGGCACCAGCAAGATATTACAGATGGGAAATTGTTTTATAGGCACACAGGACCACACAGCACCAGCACAGTCATGGATCAGTTTGTGTTTAGGGTTCAAGACGACAATGACCCCCCTAACCAGTCTGGAGAAAACACTTTTATCATTAAAATCCTTCCTGTTGATGACATTCCACCTGAACTATATCCCGGGACCACTCTTCAGATGACTGTACAAGAGTACCAGCTGACACATTTCAGAAAGAAATTTCTGCGCTACACTGATTTAGACTCAGAAGACAGAGATTTGAAATACACTATTATTCAGCCTCCCACTGACACTGATGAAAATAGCCCTGTTGAGCTTGGGTTTATTGTCTTAACGGAAAGCCCTGACACCATAGTCACTGAATTTACTCAAGCACAAATCAACCACCACAAAATCTCTTACAAGCCCCCAGACCTTGAACTTGGTATCACAGCACACGTAGTTCAGTTTCAGTACACAGTTGAGGACACTGCAGGAAATAGTGTGGAAGGCACATTCACCATCTTTTTGCAGCCTGTTGATAACAAACCTCCTCAGATAACAAACACTGGCTTCACTCTCTTTGAAAGAGGCACTCACATCTTCACCCGAGCAGAACTTGACACCATCGATGCTGATACTGACAGTAGACAAATTTCATTTACACTTACTCAGCCTCCACTTCATGGCCACATCCAGTATACATACACTGACATGACTGCAGGGGGTGCATTTAACTTAGATGACATTGCCAATGGTAGAATTACCTACATCCACAATGGTGATGAATCAACTAGCGATTCCTTTAAATTAGATGTCAGCGATGGTGTTCACATTGTTACGATAACTGTGAGGGTCACTGTCCGGCCCATAGATGATGAAGTACCAACCATTATGTTGCCTTCGGGCACCATTGGGTCTTACATGGATGTATTAGAAAATGGTGCAACTGAAATTACGACCAATGTCGTTCAGGGGAGAGATGAAGACACTGATGACCTAAGGCTGACTTTCATTGTAGAAGATGCTCCTACTTTAGGAGAAATCTTAGTGAATGGAGTGCCCTCTGAAAGGTTTACACAAGCTGATATTATCAATGGTTTGGTGGTCTATGCCCACACAAGTGGAGAAATTGGCCTTGTTAAAAAAGAAGACTATTTTAATCTGACCTTGACTGATATGTCGGATGAATGGACAGTTGGAGGCAATACAGTTACAGGGGTCCGAGTACAGATCACAATCCTCCCTGTGGATAGCCATGCTCCAGAGGTTACAGTAGGTCAGCAATTTACTGTTGTGGAAGGGGAGAAAAATGTTATTGGCTTTGAGCACATGAGAGCTGAAGATATTGATACTCCTAATGATGATCTTCTCTGCACAATCATTGTTCAGCCCACTTCTGGCTACATTGAAAACATCTCACCTGCTCCTGGTTCAGAAAAATCACGGTCAGGGACAGCTGTTAGTGCTTTCACCATTAAAGACCTTCGAATTGGGCATGTATATTATGTGCAGAGCATTCACAAAGGAGTTGAGCCAGTGGAGGACAGATTCACATTCAGGTGCTCTGATGGAATCAATTTTTCAGAGCAGCACTTCTTCCCCATCATTATAATCCCATCAAATGATGAAAAGCCTGAGATCTTTATGAGGGAGTTTGTGGTGATGGAGGGCATGAACATTGTGATTGACACACCAATTCTTAATGGTGCAGACATTGACATACCTAGCGATGATTTGACATTTATCATAAGTAAACCACCAAAGCATGGTTTCATAGTCAACCAGCTAACTACAGGCACAGTCCCAATCACAAACTTCACCCTAGATCAGATAAAGGAGGCTTCTAGTATTGTTTATGAGCATGATGACTCAGAGACTACAGAAGACAGCTTTAATGTTATACTGACAGATGGGAAATACACTGTGGAGAAAACTGTTATCGTTATGATCATCCCAGTGGATGATGAAACCCCCCGAATGGCAATTAATGATGGCCTGGAAATTGAGATAGGAGAGACAAAAATAATTAATAATAAGGTGCTAAAGGCCACTGATCTGGACTCTGAGGACAGCACATTGACTTACATAATTCGCTATGGCCCTGGCCAGGGATTCTTACAAAGGAAAACTCCTTTTGGTTCATTAGAAAATATTACTGTTGGAATGAACTTCACACAAAGTGAGGTGGACAGAAATCTCATTGTGTACATTCACAATGGACAAGAGGGCATCCGTGACCTCATCAAATTTGATGTCACTGATGGCACCAATCCTCTCATAGACAGGTACTTTTACATCACTGTTGGCAGCATTGACATGGTTTTCCCTGACGTTGTCAACAAAGGGGTTTCTTTGAAGGAAGGTGGAAGGGTGACACTTACAACAGACTTGCTTAGTACGACTGACTTAAATAGCCCAGATGAGAACCTGTTGTTCACAATTACCAGGGCTCCAGTTCGGGGGCATCTGGAATGCACTGACACTCCTGGTATGCCCATCTCTTCTTTCACACAGCTTCAGTTGGCAGGGAACAAAATTTACTACATTCATACATCAGATGACGAGGTTAAGATGGACAGCTTTGAGTTTGAAGTCACTGATGGCTATAACCCTGTGTTCCGCACCTTCCGTGTGTCCATCACAGACGTGGACAACAAGAAGCCAGTGCTCACTGTTCACACTCTGGTGGTGCACGAGAGCGAGATCAAGCTGATCACCCCTTTTGAGCTAACAGTCGAAGACCGAGATACAGCCGATCATCTGCTAAAGTTCACCATCACCCAGGTGCCAGTCCATGGGAAGCTGCTGTTCAACAACACTAAATCAGTGACCTCCTTCACCAAGCAGGACTTGAATGAGAATATGATCAGCTATAGGCACGATGGCACGGAGTCTGCGGAAGACAGCTTCTCTTTCACTGTAACTGATGGAACTCACACTGACTTCTACGTCTTCCCGGACACTGTATTTGAAACACGCAAGCCACAAACAATGAAGATTGCCATAGTTTCAGTGGACAATGGTGTACCACAAATTGTGGTCAACAAAGGTGCTCCAACCCTGAGAGTGCTCACCACAGGACACCTTGGGTTCATGATCACAAGCAAGTCATTGAAGGCAGAGGACAGAGACAGCACCCAGGTTTCTCTGACATTCAAGATAACGCTGGGCCCTGAACATGGCTACCTCATCAATCTTGGCCAAGGGAATGCTTCCATTACCAGTTTCAGCCAAGGTAAGAAAGCCCTTATGATTAATATATTATACTAGTCACACAGGTATTCTTTAAGAGCTGCTTTATCATAAGTTTTATTTAAGTGGGTGTTGTACAGTTTGAATACCTGCTTTAAAAAGCTTTTAACATTTAAGCTGCAGCATTTCAAACTTTGCCAAGAGAGGAGGATGAAATCTTACAGAGTCAGCTTGAATTGAGCTTATAACTGAATAGCTCACTGGCACACTTTATGTTTTTTAGTTCATTCCTTTTATTCTTTAAGTGCTTAAAACTGAGTTTTTCCAGGAAGAAATTAACTGTTTCAACAGTTAATGTAGCTCTGTTTGCATTTTCTACCCAGAAAAACTCCCACTTTACATATTTTAAAGGTAAATTATTATATACATAGTTTGTTATTTTAAGCCATAGCAGCAGTGGTACAAGATTTATCTGGGGATAAGTACAATAGAACGAAATAGAAATAATAAAATACTAATCCATAACTTCAAGTAACGTGTACTGTAATGCAATCCTTGAAATTACTAGAATATTCAATTTTAGCCACAATAAAATCACAGCAAGTTGATTCATTACCCATTAATATTAAAAGGGGAAAACAAGTCATGTTTTATAGATGTCGTGCCTACACTGTATTTTTTCATTTAAAACCCATCTTCAAAATATTTTAATGTGCTGTGAAAAATCAAACACTTGTGTTTTTTTATAATTGTGGCATCACAGTAAGCAGTTCCTCCTTCTGGCAACAGTACGGAAAGGTGTGTGTTATTTATTATGATTTTTATTATGTGTTTGTAAGTTCTTCTCATAATGGTTTTAAGGAAAATTGTATATTGCAATCACCTGCAGTTTGTCATTATCATAATCCAGTGCTTAAACATTTAATGGAAGATGCAGTTCTGTTTTGAAGCTTGACAGTATTTTATGATTTAAGATTAGTAACATCTGTTCTGTTTGTAGAAGAAGTTCAACGTCTGGTATAGTGCAATGTCTGCTCTTCCTGGTAAGCCTTTAATTTTGGCTGAAGGGATACAAGTATTCATTTGAATAAATCTCATTGGTGTTCAGTTTATGACACTGAGAAATGCCAAAGTAGGTATGTGAGGGACCTACAAAACTGTCAATTACCTGTTGTCAGGAGAAGGGATAAGGATTCCAAAAGTAATCATAGGCTTTTTCTGTCTCTAATGCCCACATGTGGTAACCTTACTTTTAATTTAACCACAAATAGGAAGCAAAACCTAGTGTTAAACACAAAAAGATCAGTGTCTCTAGAGTCAAGCATCTCAGGTATTAGCTAAATGGTCACAGAGAAGAAGAATAACTTGGTTTAACCTAATTTATTCTATGGCTTGCAGCTAAGAACATCTACAGCTGGGGAACATTTAATATTGTTTGAAAGTTTAAAATAAATGTAGGAAACATTAAGCATAAGGCACAGAAATAGAACAATCTTAATAGCAGCGTACAGTTAAATAAAATGAAATGGAAAGCTCTTGTGCTTTGCATGTTTTTCAAAATATAATTGAATTAAATTTTAGACAGGAAAAAATACAGTTAATCTGAGGAGTGATGAAACATTACAATGTCATGCCTAAAAAGGAATTATCTTTACAATTGGAAAATTAATTACATTTATAAATACAAAGAACGCATTACATGTTCATTCACAATTGTCATTCATTCAAAATAATCTTAGTTATTATTACACATGAATGTGTGTTAATTTTTTATTTTGATTTTACATACAATACCTACTCCAAATCATACCTGGCTAAATGTCATTTGTAGTTTTCAGTTTAAGATTGCAGAATAGTTTCCCCCTTGAACATTGACAGCCATTACAATACTAATATATGTCTTTTGAACAAAGTTAGAATAGATCTAAGTATGAATGCTGAAATGAAATTATGATTTGCTATTTAAAAGGATGCTTCAAATGTATGTACAATATAGTATAAGAATACAAGATAAAAATGTTCTATATTTTTTACTTTATAGACTGGCTGTTATATATAGAGATGCTGAAGTGCCTTGGAAGAATTGAGTAATATTTCGTATGTTGTTTCGCAATTTTCTGCATCAACATAAGAATGAAAAAGGTTTATTCGATTGATTTTAAGATTGATTTAATGTCAAAATTTGACGTCTCCTTAAAAATTAGTTTTAGAGGGCATGTTTAAAATAACCCTGAGTTCAATTCTGGAACTGGGGTGATATCTGTGTGGAGTTTGTATGTTCTCCCAGTTTCCTTCGGGTGCTTGTTTGCTCCCACAGTCCAAACATCTCCCATGGCTTCTGTGAAAATTTGCCCTTGGCGTGTGTGTCTGTGTCTGAGTGTGTTGCAATGGACTGGCATCCCATCTGGTTGCACACTTCCATGCGGCTGTTGCTTGCTGGGATAGACTCCTGCTCCTCCGTGGCCCTGAATTGGAAGAAGTGGTTTGATGGATTTGAGTTAAATCTTCTATTCACTGCTTATATTCAACTTCAGACAACTTCAGACAGCTCTTTTTCAGTTTCATGTTTCGTAATTGTACACTCCATTTTTGTTATTTAGGTGCTTTTAATAACAGTTATAGTTTTACTGTAGTTTGTCACTAATAATGTTACTGCACTTTGCTTAGGAAAACTGATAATTTAATCAAGCTATTTTAAAAAGAATAATGAAGACTATTTTGTTCATTAAAATATCAATTAAAATAGGTGCTATGCTCACAAATGTGCTGTTTTCTCTGAAATAAAATTCTGATGTGTTTGACACCTTATTTCTTCTTTTTAGCTGACATTGATGATATGAAGATTTGCTATGTGCTGTCTGATGGAAGAAATGCCACTAGTGACATTTTCTACTTCACTATTGAAGACAACGGTAAGAAGTTCATATGTTTCCGATACATTCTTCATTGAAGGAACAGTGCAGGTTGAAGTTTTCCACATGTGAGGTTAATAAGGGCTTGTCTAAACAAATTTTTTGCTTTCAATTGAAGTTGTGTCTGCTTTCACACATTAGGCAGGTGCATGTTTATAAGAGAAATCCTAAACTCTGTGGAGAGCTCGAAAAGCTCTTAAATGTAAGCTGAACAGATTTTTTATTGATAGAGAAGTACATTTTTCTTTTATATAAAAAGGAAAGAAGATCTCCTAAAGTTCTTTTGGGACTTTTCTAAAAACCTGGGGGTTTGGGTTTCCATTCAAGATCACTGAAAATAGATTTAAATATAAACAGAAAAGGGCATTTGCTTTTGCTGAGCCCTCACAATTAAGGAGTCTGGTTGAATTTTATTGTGTTGTGGTGATGGTATTTTATTTTGTTCAGAATTTACCATGTGTAAAAACTCATCTTTATCAGTTGGCTGGTGTTAAGATGCCTCCATGTACTATAGAGTCTGGAGTGGTAAAGCTTCAATAATAATAGGCTTCAGACATGTAGATTTACCACTTTATCATAAAGAAATCTCAGTTTTTTTTCTTGTTCTAACCTGATTGTTTGGAATACTGTAAGCTTTCATACATTTAGATTTTTGAATGGCTGGTTTATTCATTTCTATATGTCCTCAGAATAGATTTTGTGGACTTTACTACAGTATATTGTTCCCATTTTCTTTTGATCATGTACAGTATAACATAAATGCTAACAGTTTAGAGAATTACTTTCCACTGTGCCTCTGTGTTGGTAATTCTAAGAATATTTATATTTTAGAACTCTAGGAGAAAAGACTTTTCAAGACTTCCTTGACTAGAAATGGTCTGTAACGTAGGGAACTAGTGAGAGTTACACAGGACTGGAATGTCCACTGACTAAAGAACATGTTTTCCACCTTACAAGTTCATGTTTTGGGTGTGTTGCTTCCTAGCTGTCTATTTAGTGAGGCCTTTTGAGAAAGCAATTTCAAAGAATAGAAAATTTCAATTTTAAAAGAATAGTCAGTTGATTTGCATAGTTTGATTTCAAATTCAAATTAACATACAGTTATGTGTCCAATAAATTATGATTTTTTTGGAATAATAATGGAATATATTTTATGATTTGAGACACTTTGTTCAGTAGATGGGGTTACTGTTGAAGTGCTTTTGAAACAATTACAACTAGACATTTTCTTGTGAGAGGGTGCCTAAAAGTGCTCCTTATGGCTCACGGGGGATGAATGGACGTTTCCTAATTAGCCTCTGTGTCAGGACCTCTTTCTTCTTCCAGGAAGTCCCACGCAGTATTAAATTGTCTTGTTCAGAGACACAAAAAGGGGCTGCAGTAAGGCCAAAAGGTTGAAGGACCCTCACTACAAAGAAATGTTTGATATTTAAGACCTGAAGCAAGAAAGTCAAGTGAAAATCCAGAGCCATTAGCAGAAGCTTTCCTTAGGGCAATATGTACAATTAAGTGTTATGTTATAAGGCCTTTTAGCAACAAGTGGATTTGAAAGATAAGTCATGTTGTGGCCAGTCCACCTGGTAATAGCTTCGGTATACATTATATTCAAAAATTGTTTTATAAAATCACATCACTTCCTATAAAGCTCAGTGAGGAACTTTGAGCTGCATGGTACAGTTTGAATGTAGGATTGATTTCTAAATCATACTGTGTATAAAGGGTTCTGTGAGTATTTGGAAACTGAAGTTACATTCTAAATGTTGTTTTTGGATGGGTGGTATAAACCTGTGGAAAGAAAAAAAGCTCTCTGGTCAGGAAGAGTCTTCTTTGCTCTGCTTCCAGACACCACTCAGCTATGGTGCTGCAGTCTGTCATCGCTTAGCAAGTTTGTAGTGCAGCATTTATCTTGCTGTGCATAAGCCACTGTAATTTACAAAATTAAAAAACCCTTATTTATAGATTTATATTCAGTATTTCTGTGTGCATTCCGGCTGCTTCCTATAATCAAATACAAAAGATGACAAGCCTTTTTCTCTTTGTCACAACAGAGCCCAGGTTTAACAGCATTGAAATGATTATTTTTTTAGAAAGGCTCAAAATCATTCTGGGCACATCTGGGATTTTGAAGATAAAAAATATGCAGTTCTAAAAGGACTAGAAAGGGAGGCATAGGAAGAGGATTTAAAATGATAGTGAAATATATCCTTTGCTTGAATGAAAGCTGCCAATGAATTAAAGACATCTGGACAGGCACATTGAATAACATTACTATGGACTGCAATAAAATATAATGACAACAGGATTTTAAATATATAACATATGTGTCCCTAAAGGGTCCTTAATATTGTTGGCACAGCCTAGAAAAAAATCTTGAATACTGCTGTGGCCATTTGTATTTCATTGTGAGATTTTGATAACAGTAGTACTTTGACTGGCTGCATGTAGCATGTGCATAATTTGAAAACCTGGAAGCAGAGAAAAGTGATTAATACCTCTGTTTGTTTAATGAAAATGTATACTTCCAAATTTATCAATTATACTAACATTAGTGTGCTGCTTGGGTTAGATTTAGGGTCAATCCGACTCATGTGTCACATAGACATAGTGTTAGAGCTTAATATTCAGACCTGACTGTGTCAAACCTCAGCTTCGCTGTGCAGCAGGCTTCCTGCTGACTGAAAGATCATCATGATTATTTAAGCAGCAGAATCTGCACTTACTGTAGTAATGCAACCAATGTGTTCCTAAATATGATGGCATAAGTGTCTTAAATAGATTATCACCATCTTATATTATTAATATCTGACACGGCTTGTTTTAGTTAGGCTTAGCACTTTGTCAGTGGCTGCTACTCAGAGTTTCAAGTAATCATCTAACATTTCTTGAACCAGTGATTACAGGCAGAAGCAATAACTCAGCTTCTTTTAATGACACTGTATGCTGCCATTCCACTTCAGTATATAGTATCGTGCTGACTGGCAAAAGATTTGCTTTACACAAAGCTTGAATCTTGCTTTCTTGATACTGAGATTCTTAAGGTCATATAGGTATTCGGGTAATTTTTGGCTTAGTCCTAAAAGGATTAAAAGTTAATTTTCTACTTTTACTTTATTTGCTGTGTCAGTAAGCGGTTTAGAGGCTGTGCCACACATCTTTTTATTTTCAGTTTTGGTGTGTATAGGTTGAGGAAAATAGTGAAAAATATCAATGTTTCTGCTGTAAATCTTGGGTAAAAGCAAGTACAATGAGGAAGGGTGTAAACTTTTCTTCATTCTTTGTTAAAGCAAAGGTAGTCAATGTGTTTTTCCCTACAATGTGTGTGGTCTCTGATGGCACAGAGTAGTTCAACTGTGAGCAGTGAGCATGCCTCATCCAGAGGCAATTTTCTGATTGCTCACTGTAATGTTACTTGGCTTCATAGCCACTGTACAAGAACAAGTCCACTGTAAAACTGTTTGTCTTGGGTTTGATCCAGAAAATCTTTACAAACCAGAGCATATTTGTTTTCTGTTTTGTGGACAATAAGCCAAAGAGAAGACAATAACATAGTATGTATGTATGGACTTATTCTTTTTAGCAAAATTACACTAAATCGAACTGTGGTGGAGAATTGCAGTCCATCACAACATTAATTAGAACATGAAGCGTAAAACACCATGAATCTTCCTTTAACAAAACAATTAAGAGTTATTTACAGCATGCACAGGTACTCATTTTACCACGTGTAACTGCCATCATTAGCAGTTTAACAAGAAGGAAAACCATTTATCTACAATTTTACAGAAATGGATGGAATTGATTTCAAGTTTTTAAAATATTACTGATAGGCCTCACTTTTCCTTTATAAATGAAGTCAACCAAATGTTTTTCCTGGCAGTGTTACAGTAGCATCACAGGCAGTACTTGATATGTACTAGTGTTGTCAGATTTTCTGGAATGTTCTGAAGTGCACAGTGATTGCCGACACACACAATCATAATCAGAATGTGCTATTCTTCAGCACTGAGAGTCCTGGCACAGATCACTCTTCTGTTGTAAGGCTGGGAAACTTGGCAATGACCTTTGACCTCTGCCCATCTGGTTGAATGTCAGCTAATCTCAGCTTCTTTTGATTTTCAAGCTGTTGACCTTGAGTAGGGCTAAGTTTTTTGTTCTCTGTACAGTGCTTACAAGCAATAAATAACACTCTCCAAATAAGAGGTATTGAAATCCACAGGGGAGAGAGCTGAACATTGCCTAGCTTAGTGGAACAGCCAGATAAATAACACACAAGCTAAAAACCTGTAATAAAATTGGGTTTATAAAGGATTATTAGCACAGAGATGCCGTGTGAACCTTTTTGTATGCAAATGTCACCAGTGCTCTCAAAGGCGTATACATTTTCAGATGATATACTGTAGATGGAAAGAAATGTAATCCTAAGGATAGTTTATTTTTTGACATCACAAACGCATGTTATTCTAAAGAAAGATTCAGAAAAAAATAAGACAGGTCTGATCCTTAGAATATAGTTCAGTCTATTGTAATAAACATTATCCATGTATGGGTTAAATATTGTGGTTTGGTGTTCTGGGGGAATTCATATGGGAAATTGAAGGTAGAGATTAAGTAACCTGTAGTAGTATCCCCATTGTAAAATTAATCAAACATGATGAGTCAGTTATCCTAATGCTGTTTTAATGGAGTTTACGTTGTTTTTGTCGTTCAGATTTTGAGTTATCCTACAGAAGTGTAAGTTAATTGATGTAAATAGTAAACACAAACAAAAGCATCGTCCACAGTTCTAATCAATGGCCTAAATAAAATTTGTACACAAAACTTCATATTTTAGAAGGAGAACATGAAGCATTGTCTGGTTGAGCACATACTCATAAGACCATGTAAGACCATATTATGTTGCTGCTGGTACAACAAGACCTACTGGGATTTGTCAGTTGCGGGTGACATACAATACATATTCATGCTGTTTTGATTAATTAACTGCTCTAAATCCCCCCCCCCCCCCCCATATATATGTGTGTGAGTGAATGGATGTGTGTGTGTTCCCACTGATGGTCTGACATTCCGTTAGGCTCCAGCTCCCAGCATCCCTCTCAGGATAAAGTGGTTCCTGAAAATGACTGAAAATCTTGTCAATATCTGCAGGACATGGTAGAATACCTGGGGAACTGTGAGTCTTTTCATTCTTGCCATTTGTTTGCACAGACCCCTCTGTCTACCCCCAGTTTCTCAATCCTATTCAGTCAGCGGGAGGACATGCCTACCGACAGACAGAAGCAGAGGGATTATTTTTCATTTTTTTTAGCAGCTTAGACTTCTTCTATAGGAGTAAATTTTAAAATGTACTGCAGTACAGATTTCTTCATTTGCAGCTCATATAACAGAGAGATCAACAGCCTTTAAAGCTGTAATTTACGTTTTTAAGTTGTTCCCATGCCTTCATTTAACGGCAGTTAGCAGTTCAGTGAGGAGAGGAGTTGAAATGTTTAATTAGCCATGTTTTTTGCATTGCACAGATAATTGCTTTGAAGTCAGTGCGCAGAAAATGTAGGAGCGTAAGAGAGGTCACCAACAAAAGGAGAACATTCAGTTCATCTTGCTCATTTGTTTGATAGCTACTAATTGATCACCCAACTCTTTCTGGGATGATCCCAGACAATCAGATTCAACCACATGACTGCAGTGCTTTGCTCCATACACAACATTTGCCTGTTTATACATCCTTATTTATCTGTGTTTTAACAAATTAAAAAAAAAATCTAATAATATGTAAATAATTGGGAAGTAAAATCAGGCTTTTAGATGAAATCATGATTTACTACACCACATTTCAATCTCTGATAAAAATTTAAAATAAAGGCTTAGCCTAATTAAGGTAAAACAAAACACAGCGCATAGCTCTACCCAGGTAGGAAAGCAATTACATGAAATCCCAAATAAATCTTTAGTTTTATTTTAGTTAAATTTTACTTCAGTCCTCTGGCTGTAGTAGGCGTACAGTAAATTGACTCTTGATGATATAAGCTGTTAATAAACGCATGACTGATGCCTACTGTGCTTTTGTGAGGCTACGAGTCTTACCATGTCTGTAATAAATGAGGCATTTGGCTTTATTTTATGTTTTAAAAAGCTTTTATACTGTATTATCAATTCAAATTGAGATTTTTCTTTTTTAATAGAGGAATAAAGTGTGAGGAATTGTACAGTGATAGACTGGAACGTAGTCAATCAAATTCAATGTGCTGAGGATTTAGATTCATGCATAGTGCACCTCAAACCTGCCTTTAATGGTCAACTTCTATCTTATACATGCTGTACTGTACAAGGTGAGCAGCATAGTTAATCATACTTTTGTACTCCTTGATTTTAGCTGTTATGAGTCAGCCAGAGATGAATCCTTACCCAAAGGGTCAAGTTAAGTTTCAGTCTAGAAAAAAAGACTCCTTAAATTACTATAAGTGTTTTTCTTCACTTTTGAACCTTATGAGGAACTGTGCCAGTAACATGTATCACACCTCAGTGTTATGGCATGGAATGTCACCTATTTCTGCATCATTAAAAGGGAAAATATAAGGTCACTGACAACAATTCCTTTCAGCTTTGTTTAACTCTTCAAGCTGTTAAAACCCCTTAAAGATGCTGTCAAGGAATACAAAATTAAGGGGAGTTGTTTGTGTTAATTGCTGGTTACAGTGCAGACATATTTTAACACGCCTCCTCTTCCTAATCCGTGGCCAAGGAGAGATTAGGTTACATGTGGTTCCATCGGCTCAGATGCAGGTAAAGGAAACAAGTGTCTGCACGCAGGGAGGAGGGAGAGGAATCAGTGCTTGGTGTTTTTCTTCATACCTTTGCAGAATCCCTTTTCCAAGTGATGATTGCAGTGGCACTTTTTAAGACTGCGCCTCACTCAGCCTGACAGAGTGTAATTGCCAGCTTGTCCTCCATAACCTCTGGATATAAGTGCTTTGCAATGCAGCGGTAGAAACCATATCCTTTAGCTTCCAGCTAAAACTAAATCAACCAGGCCTGCTCCCATTTTGAAAGGGTTTCCTTGTTGTAGACATGGTAGAGGTCCTCAAATAGGTTACTTGAAATACCCACTTGTAAAAAAAAATGCCTGAAAGTAGTTAGGAAGAAATGTTGTTCTTTATGAAAAGGACAGATGCCAAAGAGCCATAAAAAATATCTCCATGAACTAAAGAGAGTAGCAGTGCTTTGGGAACCTTTTTATTTTTTGGGTTTGCGTTGGTGCCTTATTATTGTTGTTATTTTTTTACTTACAAATTTCACCTGATACACTGCTGTAGTTCTAAATGACAGTCTCTGAACAGCTCTTCTCAGTCATACATCCCAGGAAGAGAAAAGACACATCAGCAGTAGCCTTCTATATTCTTTTTGATAATTTGATAATAAAAAGTTATGACTATAGCACAGAAGAAAACCTTCAACTTACTTATTGTAAAGCAAATAATGTATATTGACATCTTAGCAGACAGTATTTAAAGATACAAGTAATAGGTCTATTCCATGCTGAAAAGAGAAGAAAGAAAACACAATGTTTCAGCCACGGAGCCTTCTTCAGGTGTGGGAAAGACAGGGCAGTAAGCAAAGGTAATGTAGCGGGAAAACGTTTTTATTGCAATAAAAATGCATTAAAATGCAGCTTTTTATTTAAGATAAAGCTGAGGTGTTTTTTGAAATCCTAAGTGAGGGAAGCATGCCCCTCTAACATTTCAGGTGTTACCTGAAGAAGGCTCCACGGCCGAAACGTTGTGTTCTCTTTCTTCTTTTTTTCAACGTGGAATAAACCTATTACTTGTTCCTTAGTAACTATATTCTATGAGTTCCTTCTGGCAATAACTACTGTATATATATGATTTTTTAAGCTGTTTATAATGCTTAGAATTTTTAACAATTATGACATTTTATAGAGGATCCTTTTGTGCTTAATTAGTGACTTGTTTCATTACTTAAGCTTCCCGAGAGAACAAAAGTAGGATTACTATTAGGATTAATATTTTGGTTCTTGGACTTGCGTTAAACTGGGAGAGCAGCCAAACATTTCTGTTTACTCCCATCTGTGTTGCCACCTAATAAAACTTTTGTGAGGACAAGTGGTGATTTTGTAGCTGTTTTTTCAAAATGGTATCTGGAACTCAATTACAGACTGTGCAGGTAACAGCTGGTCAGAGATGAAAAAGAATTGTGTTAAGATTTAATTATTTTTTAACTGGTATTTTACCTGCTGGAATGTGTACAGTACAGTATGTGTCTTGTCAGCATTTTTGTCTTTCTTTAAGGCTTTATAATAATGGCAGAGCATAATAATAATATTATAATTATAATATATACTGTATTATATAATATATAATATTCTGAAAAGAAAATGAATACAAAATAAAAGAGCATAGATTTCCTCCCAAGAATCCTATAGTTGCCTTTGTGGCAATGCCAGTAAGAGAGACTTAACAAAAATGCACCATCCTCTTGAAACCTCAGAGAAAAGAGAAACTGAAGAGCTGCTTTGTCCTGAGTTCAGTATGGAAAAGTTTTTTCAACACATTGCACAAGCACTTCAGAACTACATGTTTGCTCTCATTGTGAGGGAATACACTTGTTAAACATTCATGATGCTTCTGAATGCAGGTATTTTTCACTCTTTTTAAGCATTGAGTATACTTTGCTCCAGAATTAGACTTTTCTTTTGTTGGTGTGGTCTGTTTCTGTCACTGTAGAGCTGGAAAGAAGCACCATGATCCAAGTCATTGCACATGGCATGGATACTCTAATGGAATCTATTGGAATCATCAACTGGCACATTTTGAGAGAAGGCTGTAAAAAGCACTGAAACATGTAACTTGATTTTCAGCTTGGCCTCAACTACTTTTCTTTGTGGGTTGAAAATTAGGTAATTAATCCTTTTTTTTAAGTTATTACCCTTTTGTATTATTATTACCCTTTTGTATGTGGAGTTTAACAATGGAGCCTGTCCAAATCTGGTGCTCCAGGAATGCTTAGTTGCTTATTTTTGTAAGGAATTTTTTTGTGCCTTTATCTTAATAAAAAAAAATGGAATTAATCTCCTCAACTGAATTCACGTTTTTCTTAAACCAACCAGAGTATTTGGAACCTACAAATACAATAGATTAGTGTATATATAAGACTGCACATTGTTTGCCAGACATAATTGTTTGGAAATTTGAAAGAGACACGTGAGACAATGTACGTTAGAGGTTAAAATGTATGAAATTGCCATACTGCGGTGCAGTTTTTCTAGCTTAGGAGAAGAAAATAGCTAGGTTGTATAACTGAGCAGAGAAAGGTGAAACAGTTTGTCATTGTGCTTTATTGTCTTCACCTCAGATCATCCACAGTAAGTGACAGCAGGCTGTCTCTCCTACAGTATCTTGATTTCTCTTGTTTTCTTTTCTTGTTTCATGCCTGTTTTACTGAATGCATCATTATCTCATGTTTTCTATTGCCCTTTGAGGGGAATATGCTTGAAGATCTGCAAGGAGCTCCTATACCAGATGAAAGGTCACTAACACAATTTGCCTTGCCAGTCCCTGTCTAAACCTCCTTACACCATTCTTGTAGTCTTCTCTTCTATAATTTTTTAAGGCCAGAAAATGTGTAAACATTCTGCTCTGGGTGTCACCGTATTTCTAGCGTTTCTTGTTGCCTCATTTAGGATGGGAAAAAAATTTAAATGTTTAGGTGATGTAGTATTTTTTTTTTCAGAGAAGGTGAATTTATATGAAAGTGTATTGTTTTAAAGACCCTATCTACTGCCTTGGGTTCCAGCTCAAATCTCATCTCAGCTACAGTATATTGATTTAGTTTTCTGCTGTATGACTGTGTCATTACTAATGCTCAGACTAGGAATAAGTCCTGTTGTCCACCTCTCGGCTTTCTTAAAAGACACCTTTGTACCAAATTTGAAATGGTGACTTGGACTAAACTCAGTATTTTTGATGTAGTTGAATCCGAACATTGCACAAGATCATCTTAACATGTATGATGGATATGCTCTTTGATGAAGCATCTGTATTCTGTTTGCCTTTTGAATTTGTAGACTAACTTACGAAACTGAGAGTTCAGAATGTTCATCTATAAGAAACTGATGATGAAACTGAATGTTCATCTATAAGCATAAACGACTATAAATGTGCTGTACTGTACTTGCGAACCCATAAGACAAATTTATAAAGAATATGAGAATAGTCTTTCAATCCCTTTAAACAGCTGCAGTACTGAAATGTTGGAGCAGACGATGATAAAACTTGATACTAGTCCCCAAAGCATTATTTGTCAAAATTCTTAATATCAGATTATGCATGCAGTTTTGTCTTGTGAAACTTTGCTTCCTGCTGTTGTACATAAGTACAAGACATAAACAAGGTAGTCTTGTAAATATATAATGTGCAACAAGTAATAAATAAGATTTATGGTTATGGTTTAGGATAGACCTTAAACCCAACTCTATGAGTTGCATTTTCAGACAAAGCACAATGAAACAAAAGCTTTTAAAGTCAAGGGCAATTCGAGAAGGTATTTCTGTCTCTGAAAGGAATAAATAAAGAGCTTCCTTGGCACAGAGAGTAGATTGCCCCAAGTACTGTGAAAGGGTGAACTTCTAACAACAGGTTTCTTTAACTATGAAAGAGAGGTGCACATGGGGTGAGTTTACCAAATGCTAGGGTGCCACAGACGTTTGCTCTTTTTGAAATGAACAGTGAAGTCCCGTTTGTATAGCGTGGGGACTGTACACAGACGAATTCTAAGAGCTTCTGGTAGCTGTGAGAGGCCACATGTGCACTGGCTGCCTCTCGGGATGAGCTGGCGTGTGGAAACCCACTACAGAAGCTTAGGCTGACACCACATTGCTCTGTAAACGGAGGCTTTGATTTAGAAGCTCTAACCACTCAGTGAACTATAAAATGCTAGGAGAAAGACTTAAAGGCCCAGCATTATTTACATTTCCAGCATTCAAAATACATTTATTTTGTTATACTTTTGAGAAAGTATAACAAGTTTTGATGTCTTAATCTTGTGGAATATAGAACTACAGAATCTGCCTTATGTTTATGCTTGCTTGTAGATTTACTGAGCATTTTGTGAAGGAGTGTTTTGAAGTACATACTGTACTATCTTTCACAATACAATCTCAAACTATGCAGCTGTTGACATAAAATTAAAGACTTGTATTACCATTTCTCTATATAAATTTACTGCATAGTGTTATCTTATTTTAGCATTTAAAAGGAGTTAATTTATTTTCCTTATACCCCTAAAATTACCTTGCAACTTAGTAATCATGTTGGGCTCATTTCCTACATGAATTATGTCTTTCAGTGTATGCTACATGTATATGAATCAATTCCCACTGGTGGAATTTGTCTGCGTTCATGAATCAGTTCCCATAGGTACAATTTGTGCTGCGTTCGGCAGTGTAAAATTACAGTTTGTGAAGCATGCTAACTAGGGCTAAGTAGGGGATGTGAGGAGGAGAACAATACATCCCTGATCTCGGGTGGTACAAGCAACATTTGACCTACATTTCTGTACAATTCCTGAGCTGTTGTACCCCATAACTGTACCATCTGGTCTGGCTTCCCTCTGAATTCCATCATGTAGGTGCCCCTATAATCCTGCAGTGAAAAGCGGGCTTATATCCTTGTCATGCTGCATTGGGTTCTGTTCTTCTCATTTCCCATTTATTTTATATGCAGAAAATGTCTGGCAAGCCTGAAAGCTTTGTTACACACCATAGAGAAAAGTCCAACATTTACTGAGATACCAAGTCTCTTAGTGAATTATTAAATAACAATTTCCCGTGCTGCTTTACGGCTCAGTAAATGTGCTCCTATTACATCTTTTGATATGAAAAGCAGATAACATAGTTCTTATATTCTGTGTATAGAAATCAAGAGAAAGGGTTGATTTGGTAGGGTTAAAATGCTATATACAGCATCTGTGGACTGAAGTCACCTGAGAATGTGCCAATCTCTGAGCAAGCTGAATGCACCTTCCTATGCTTTGGACTTTCTCAATCTTTAAAAAATGGAAAATCCAAAACATCTATGGACGAGGAGGTTTAAGTACTTGGTCCAACTCATGGAAACTTGTTATTGATATTTCATGGATCTGTTAATTTATGAACTAGAAAAGTCTTTTTTCTTAATATGAAGTGTCCAACTGTTTTCTTTAACAGTCTATATTGTGACTTTAGCTACACAGACTGCGCCCTACAGCCAATCATTACTTTTCTCTTCCCTTTGAAAAGGTGTTGACAGCATGAGTTGAACTTTACTATTTCGGCAGCTTCCTGCTGGGTCTACAGCAATGACTTTTCTTTAACTCTTAGCTTGAGTCCCGTTTCCCTGAGTAACCTACTGCTCTGCAGTGCTCATTAACCATATACATGCAGGTATATTTAGCTATCCCAGGGCAAGAGAAAGAACAGTCCTTAACATTGGCATTTTCTATTCTTGGGCTAGTCAACGAAGGCCTCATGCAGCTCTAATGCAATTTGACTAAGTAAAGTACAATAGGGGTGTAAGGGAAATTTTTGAAATGCTGCTCTTTTACAAATGGTCTTCTATAAACTGAGGAGGTCCTATACGTCATAACTGTTTCTGATTGTGGATGCATTTTGCTTTACAACTGAAAGGCTGAGTTGTCTTCAGCTGCAATTGCAGGTTCCCACGCTGACCATTACTTCGTTTAATTTGCTTTGACTGAGTGAGTGGGAGACAAGGCTGGTAATTGATATTTACAAGATGTGGCTGTGACCAGTTGTAATTTCATCTGACTGGAATCAAACAGCAGGGCACATGTAATGATGAAATGCATTTCTGTTTGAACATATAACAGGAATACTGGATCAAAGGACACAGAGTGTCCTCAGGAGCAGTGCCATTTCGTTATTGACACTCAATATTCAAATCAATGAAAACCTAGGAGTCTGCCATTATTATTTATATTTTTTGATTATATTTAGAAAATTGTGCTGTGAAACCAAGGGGAACTGATTTTGTTGTCAAATTGTCTTCACAGCTTTTGAACTAGGACACGAAGGACTAAATTAGGTTTTCACTTGAAGTTTAACCTTTCACGATACCATGACTGGGTATTTTAAAACTGCTTAACACTATTGTGGTTCTACAGTATGTGGAATTCTCCTTACTGTATATCAGTGATTGTCCTTTTTCCCTTCTTTTCTTCCATCCATGTCTATACTATGTCTGCATAAAAATCCTCCTTCCTTCTGATTGCAGTCATTTTTTGTCACATTGCACACTTCAGTTATACTTTTGCTTTCATATCATCATCTTTGCATTTGGAAATTTGGTGCCAACGTATTCACCTTTTCTAAACATTGAAAATGTGTATTTTAAAATCTGTGTTCCCAGCTTTTGTGAACCATGCGTATTCATTTTCTGTGACAACTGTGCTGGAGCTGTAAAGGACTGGGCTTCTTTTTTCGCTACGAAGACAGAAATTATTTCCTTCCAATTTAAAAGTCTTAGTTTACCTCAGATGCTTTAAAACCAGCTTTAGTGTATCTAATCAAAACCTATAGTCATTAAGTGGTAACACATGTGAGTCTGAAATTTATCATGTGGCTTCATTCCAAAGTAATAAAATAATGTATGAGATTATTTATGTTCATTTATACATTTTCTTACACTTTTTGTCATTAGTCTGAAGAGAAGAAAAATGATTCTGTCATTCTCAACAGTTTATATTTTTTTACTACTTAAAGTAGCTTCTCAAAGTCAAAAGGTGTTAAAACATTCCTGTTTATGAGGAAATTACTTGACACAGGCTTTGTATGGTTTAATTTTATTTGATTGATGGTAATGTAGCAAAGTAATAAAAGTTTAATAAATTTAAAGAATAGGTTAAAATGTACACAGCTATTCACAGTGGTGTAGTATTTCCTCGACAGCCAGACTCTTGTGTTCTGGCAGCACTGGGAGCCAGAGAGATTAAAATGTAAGCTAAAAACATGCTCTTTATCTTTCACGGTTTGGCTGTCATCCCCCTCACAGTTTTGGAAGGTAGCACTTAGGCATCGTGTGGGATTCTTAAATATCTGAACGGCCTGTCAGATATCCCTTCTGGATTGTGTGATGATGGAGACATGGGAATAAATTAGTCTGAGAAATTGAGGTGAGAGGATATATCCGACACCATGATGAAAAGATAATGCAGTACAGGTGGGGCTGCGGTCCGATTCCCCGAAGCCTCACAAATTAAGCATCCCCATCTGTGAAAACCTGAGAACAAATTCTCAATTAACCCACCTGCTATTATATGCTTTGGGTTGCATGCAGAGTTCAAACAATGTTTGGTGTGCCTGCCTTAAAATCCATTGAGTTTTTAACACAGGTTTTAATTACAATTTGCATGTCTGTTTCCTTATCTGAAATCTACCAGATTCAGAGTTTGTGAAAATGTCTATATGATGTTCTGTACTGTAGCATCACGTTTTTACCTACAGTACGTAATTAATCTCTAAAGAAAAAAACACCAGCGGCATGAAACTCTATAGTTCTCCTTAAAAGTTGCTTTGAAAGCCAGGCTTTTTGATGAACATCAATCTGAGTTTTAGGTGGGTTATTCATTAAATAATATGATTGTTTCTGAATGTACAGAAGTATTTAGGGAGAGGAAAAGGTGAGACGTATGTCTTCCACTACCTCTGCAGAAGAGACATTGGTCACTTTAAAATCCTGACTTGTTAATACAGAAATAGGATATACGTGATGGCAGATGTACAGTATGTTTCATCTGGAGTGCAGAACATGTTAAGATGAATTGAAGGAGCAAGAAGAAAAAAACATTGTAAATATCATATTTACAATAATTGCTATAGTTATAAAGCATGATCCATAACAATTGCCTGTTACAGAAAAAAATAGAAAGTAAAATGGTATTTAAATTCTGTCGTTTTTCAGAATACCATCAATTGTTTATTTTTGAGTACTATGTCAGTATTATAGTTTACCTACTTCATTGGGCCCCTGAGCAAGGCCCTTAATCCCAGCTGTTCCAGGGGTGCTGTATTAATGGCTGACCCTGCGCTCTGACCTCAAGCTTCTCTCCCTGCCTGTGTGGCTCATGGAGAGCAAGTTGAGGTATGCGAAAAGACAAATTCCTAATACAAGAAATTGTATATGGCCAATAAAGTGATCTCTCTATCTCTTACATGGATTTTTTTACGAGTCACAAATGGGTAGGGAGCGTTCAGCACTTCTGTCTCATTTGCAATTTCTAATATTGAACAAGAATGAAAGAGGTTTGAAGACTGATCAGCAGTTGCTTGCAAAGGTTTTATTAATATACCTTTAGGCTGTATTTGAAATACCCCATAAACATGTATAAAGCATGTATCTGCTACTGTTAGCTAGAATGGTCCATAGTCATTATCGGCACCACTGCATGGCCATTGTATGCTACTCAAATACAAAAACCCAAATTTTGGATACTCAAATACAAAATAGCCATTTCCAGTTATCTAATGTTTCTTTCAAGTTAGTTGGGAGTTTGGATTTTTCATTTTACTTTCATTTAATGAAAGTGAAGTGCAAACACTTTTGGTGCTACTGTACCTTCTCATAGACTAGGTTTTCCTGAGTACTTGAGACTTTGCTAGTGTGCCATGCCTGTGTTCTGTCAGCTTACAGAACTCTCTGCTTGGTGGTGGTGGTTGAGGGGTCTACTTGAAATAACTCACAGCTTTCAAAGCTGTCAGGAAGAATTTGCCAGTTGTATAGTATTGCAAAACGGTTTCATTCACTTTCTTGCCTTCTTTTGACTATAGATGTGATAGATCTGAACAGATGTATTCAGATTATACTGTGCAGTAACTGTTAAGTAACTTAACTTAAAGTGATAAAGTATAACATTTAGTGTCCTGCTTGTTAGTGCAGGTATCATTGTAATTGTTATTTAGCATTATCATTGCTAAATAAAAACACACAAGTAGAGCTAAAAAGAATTATTGATGCAATTGTTGGTAAATGTAGTTAACATCAATTTTTTTCTGCAGCATTTTCCAGACTTTTCCTGACAACATAAGTACAGTAAACATAAGTAAACAAATGGATGGGGATCTAAATGATAATGTATTCTAAAGACAGCTCAGACTTTAAAGTGTAAAAGGGTGCAAATTACCTTCAATTTTAAAAACACACCAACAAATAGTTTTTGAGTCCCTAAAAAAGGAACCCTTGTCACAATCTTTTTCTTGTAAAATAAATATGCGTACAGAAGATTTGTACTGTGTATGAAGTAAACTAGGTCATCTGCTGTATTTCACTGATCTTTTACTAGAAGTTAAAAGGATTAACTTAGGAGAGTTCATTTACCCCATTTTCTTCTATGGAAGATTAGTTCTATGGTTATCCCAGTTTCATTCAAAACCTCTGTTTTAATTCGGAACACTTTTGCTTATGACTAAAATCAATAAATAAAACCTCAATAAACCTCAATAGAAGTATACCCAGGTGAATCATTTCCATTGAAATGTATTTCTCCAAGTGTGTTGATTAATCAATATAAAGTCTTTTTGTATGGTGTTTAATTTAAGGAGCTGATCAGCTCAATCCTGGTCAGTCTAAGTGAGCACCAGTCAGATAATTGTTCCCTGGAGGTCTAACAGCGTAGAAGAGCTGCATATTAGCAAGGGTTATCGTGAAGGATGAAAGGGCAGGTGCCCCTGTGATTAACTATTCAGCAGTCCTTTTTCCATTTCAGTGTCCTGTCAGAGTGTAGTCAAAGAGTAGTCACAGCAATAACCTTTGCTCACCAGCCTGGGATTTGACCTTTTCAATTGGAATAGAATACATTAAGCTTTTTTTTTCCATTCAGAAAAGTCTACTGCTACACATCAGCCTACTACTGAAACAATACAGTCTACTTTATTCTGATTAAAGTTCTTTGGAATATTCTTGGAGTAAAGGTGAAACCTAAATTGTGGTCTCTATAATTATAAGTTCAGTCTAAGAATATCAACTCAGAGATCAGAATTGTTTTTGATCAATGAACACAGTGCATTTCTTTTTTTAGGCTTGCTTTCTTGCAATATTTTCATATAATTTTCATTTTGTGTTTATTTAAGGAAGCTGACAACATGTTTGCCAGATTAATGTATGTACTACTACATAGCCAGCTCATATGGTTTGAATTAAAAAAAAAAAACAACTACTGCAGTTTTATTAACTTTGGTTAAATAGGGTCCAACCTAGTCATTTGTGTGAATGATTTTAATGCTGTGCAAACTTGAAAGGCATCTGGCTGGAATTAATAAATAATGCAATGAACTAGATAAACTGTAATTGTTCTGAGAATTAATGTCTGACAGTCAGAAAGGGCTTGTAGTTGATCTGGCTAAACTTCGATTGTTTCCAATGTCATCTCAAGTTGTTTTTTATTAAGGTTATTTTTCATGGAAAATCTCCAAATTTAGCAAGCTTTAGATCTTTTATTGTATTTTAATTTGTATAATATACCCTGAAATTAAAATACAATATCTATAAACCATTAGTATTGTGACATGGGTACAATGGAGGTCCTAATTAGTTTTAGTTTTTGGGGTTAGACTTCCACTTCAACAGACATCTGTATACCTCTTTTTATTTTGGACACAAAGAAGGCCAACAGTAACTTGAGCTTTTAGGTGACAGTTTTGCATTAAAGGAGAGGATCAGTGCCCAAAAATATATTTCCTGAATATTCATGAGGAAACTCTTGGCTTCCTAGTAAAAGCTTCCAGTGATAAATCTGGTGTTGTTGTATTTTTAAGTGAAAATTCACAAAGGCTGAACTGGATTTAGTAAATATAAAATAAGTCTAAAAATAAGCCAATCATGTAAATTGTCAAAAAAACAACAGTATCTGGATTGTGCCCAATAAGGTTCTTATTATCCGTTTTTAGATTTCTTTAAATTTAATGCTGTGACAAATGTTTTTTATTCTGAACCATTTCTACCTAGTACTACACAATTTCGTCTCCAGAGGAAACAAACTTAGCCATTCTATTCTTTTAACTAATGCGACAGGACTGAGTAAATTATTGTTGACAGCTGTTTTTCAGTAAGTAGGAGTTAGTGTTTTGGCAGCGCAAGTTCATTATAAAACAAGTGCAAGTGTCTTCACTGAGCTCTCACTAATCTCCAAGTCATGTTGCCAGTGCTTCAAGAATGCACATCTCTGACAGCACATATGTCTTTAAGGACCTCCACAGCACTACAGTATAGGAGAGGAGTAGGGTTTAAACCTGGAGATTTATGGCTTAATGGGTGTAAGGGTGACATGAAAGCAATTGGTGCACTCTGAGGTAAATAATGCAAAAAAGACTCTGTTGAAAAAACTGTCATTTTATTTTCAGAGCAATCGACAGGACTGTGTTGGAGAGTCCATAAAAATGTTGATTCCTCTAGTCAACATTTAGGGGAGATAAAGAGCTCAGCAATTGTGAAAGTTGAGACTGTTCTTATTCATCTTGCATCTCTCCTCTGAGGAGTGCTTCACTGTAGGGTGGTTTATATACTGGAGCTTTTAATTGCCCCAGATATTTGATGTTCAGTCAGTAGAACATGACCCAAGCAAAGTACCACCTTATGTGTCATTATGTTTTGATGACAACAGTTAGTTATAAAAATAAAATGGAAGCACAACAACAGTAGGCCCTCCCATATTTAGATGTTGCAGGCAGGCAAGGTTTAAAAGTCAAGGAATTCATATTTTAAGATGCTGATATTTGAAAAATGCTTAAGATTGATTCCAAGGGCAACCTTCCAAAAAGGTTTTTGGTTAATAGTTTTCCACATGTGTCCCAAGAAACCTTGTTCATCCATGTTTTTTACTAATCTAAAGAGGTGTATCCCTATTAGCTAATGGACATGATCATACTGAAGCATCTTTGTGACCGTAGTTATGACTGCACAACCTCCATTTAATAATGTGCTTTACCCTAAAATTTACTGGACTATTTTTCCTTTACATACACCTGTAATAGTTTTTTAATCTAACCTAACATGTGTGATCTTCAAAGGATTTAATTAAAGTGAGGTCCTAACTCCAGATGTAGAAAAGGATATTTCCAATTATTGTCAAGCAGGTTTTTGAAGTGTACAAAGGTTTTCAAATTGGAGTATTTAAAAAAAGGATAGCACAAGAAAGTTATACTGTGCTGTCACAACATTGAGTTGTTTGTTTTTCATTGAAATAATATTGAAAAAATATTAAGCACTGGGCACTCAACACCCAGGTTGGTTTTGTTTTGTCCTACTTAAAGTTAACTTTTGTTGTAGGTTAATCAGTTAAAAAGTACAATCATTCAATATTCATGCACCTGTCTAATGTTTTATATTACCATATTGTGAAGAAATGTAAAAAAAGAGGCATACATCTGCAGGACATTCTCTGCATTATAAAGAAGAGCTTAGCCAGCAACAACATAGTACAATACATATTTGAAAATAAAAAAATGATGTCCTAAAGTGCACTTTAAACTGCTTATTTCAATCCTTTATAGATATTTTCTTCTTATGTTATCTTTGCCTTTCCATATCAAAGTCTTAAATGTTATCTGAACATGTCAAAGTCTTTCCTTTCCATTCAGCAAATGCTGTGAGAAAATAAAGGGATTTAGAACGTCATTCGTAACCATGTGCACTTTCTATACAAGGCAAATTTGAAAATTACGTAATATTTGCTCTGTTCACAATTCTGGCTCTGGGCTCTTTGATGTACAAGTTAAAAGTGACAGTTGGTGAGTCACAAAGTTGAAGTCCATACAAAAATCTTGTTTTCTTTGCTCTGTTCTTCAAGGCACAGAGAGACTTAATTTATGTTGTTTTAATGTATCACTGGGTTGTAGTATTTGCCTCTTGGAGAGATAGGTCATTCCTCCATTGGTACCACATCACACAATGGTTACCGGAACAAAAGTAACACTGGACTCTATTAATTCAGCTTAAACATGGGTGGTAAATGAAGCAAGTGGGGCTGGCTCAAAAGACCAACAAACACCCCAACCTATTAGCATGGAGCTCATGAATCACCCGCAGATCAGTGTTTTGTTGTGCTTCACTAAGGCATTCAGCAAACAGCCAGCCATTGTGCGTTTTGACAAGTGAGCAAAGGCTGTTTATTCAGAGGTCAAGAAAAAGCATGCTTTACCCCCTCATTGTGATGTTCCCTTCTTCTAGGTTTACTGTGTAACCTCAGATTTACAAAGTCTAGCTCGTCTTCACTTCCTAGTGTTTTTTTTCCAGTTTATTCAGCTTTTAGAGAAACAAAGCAGATCCAGTGTCTCTTAATGATTCTCATGCAGTGAGCCTCACCTCCTCCAGAACCTACAATTGCAGTTTTTGGAAGGACAAACGCTGTGACATAAATCTTGTTTTCTGGCTTGTTGGCATGCTGAATGCAGCCAGCCTCCAAAAGGATTTTAGTGAGGCAGATTAAATTCATAAATAATTTCCCAAAGTGTTTTCATAGAGCCGTGTATATTGCAGCTGTTTCTACACTAGGTGTTCAAATAATTATTGGAGGCATTGTAAAGGAGATTCAATGACTCACATTGAAACCTTAGACTTCAATGATAAAAACTAGATACAGTACATACAAAACATTTATATAAAGGTGGAAATATGTGATGCATTAATGAAGAAATGTTATAGATATTCCCATATGTCCTCTTGTTCTATAAAAGTACAATATTAGAAGTTTCTTTGCACATACAGTTGACAGTATGCAGTATTTAATTTTGATGTGGAAGGGGTTGGACTGTATGTTTGTGAAGTCAGGATTTGTTCATTTGACTTTGACAGTTGTTTCCTGCAGTTTCTGTAATGGCCATGCATAATTGACTTGCCCTATTCCCAAGGCTTTCAATATTTAATCTGGGATGACCTTTATGTGCATGTTAAGACAGAATGATTCTGTAGTTGCTAGTTTTTTAAATGTGGATTGTTTTTTTTGCAAAATATTTTTCCATATAGCAAAACTTAAGAAATAATATTAAACTAAGAAATATAAAAATAAGTAAAAATGAGAAAGTATTTTCAGCAGGTGGTGAGGTTGCTTTGGTTGGATACCACTTAAAATGTACATTATTCATATTTTCTATATGTATTTTCATGGACATTCATAGCACAGACGTAAAAGTTTCCAGTGGATTGGGCTTAACATTTTTCCCTTGGCATTTCATAATATTGGGATAATGACCTAAACAAACCAAATCCATATTATGACTTCACATACTGTAGTACTGTACTTCTTATTGTGACATTAACCCTTGTGTTTCTGTGTTTTGTGCAAGTCAAAATGTGTGAATCTATTCAGCACATAGATATACTGTACTGTACCAGACTACAATTTGCCTGAATTAGAAATTAATAGATTACTTTTTTAACTGCATGTATAAAAAATTAAAATTTAATTAAAAAACTACAGTCAAGTAGGTTAGTATGGATTTTCCTTAGGGTTTCAAGCAACATGCAGATGATAAAAGCAATGGGAAATTTAGAAATAACAAAAATCATAATTATCTCTGGAGCACCCCTCTCACATCTGTGTGTAGTAATATTATATCTTACTTCAAAGAGTAAAAATATTGGTTAGCTTAATGGGAATAGAATGAAACTGAATAAAAAACAGTAGTGTGCCTATGGGAATATTTGTAGAACTGAATGTTTATAGCAAAAACATTTGTTTTACAGAATCAATTTTGCCCTTTTCCTATCCAGGGTTATTCCTGATATTGGAAGTATTTTTGTATAGAATGAGGTTTGGGGACACAAGTTTAGATGCATTTAAGAAAAAAAAGGTAAAGAAATAAGACTAGAGTCACTGTGGGTCATTGGGACAAAGTTCATCCTTGTTTCTGTAGCGCTAAGTGGACTACAGAGCACTCATTTGGATGCGGTGCCTGACTATCTCAGGAATCACCCCCCAGCAAACATCCTTTATACAACTGGTTGGACTAGAGCAGACAGGGTAGAGTACTTCATTCAAGGTGAGGTACACTCACATTGTCAGTCATGAGTCCAAAGGCATACCCACTTTGTTACACCACCCCACAATGATCTAACTGTGTTAAAATTACAATTAGGAAAGAAAGAAAACATTGTTGAAGAGCTTGTGCCCATTCAAGGCTAAACTATAATCTTCAAATTTAATCATCTAGCCAAAGTTTCTGAAGAAGACATGACCTTGAGGATTTAGAAGAGTTTTTCTTAACCCAGTATTCACCAGCTTGTACTGTAGCAATTGTCAGATTTACGTGTGCAGTTTTGTGAGATTTACTATTTATTATATACTATAAATTATAAATTTTGCATTGCATAGGTTTAGTTACTGACTGTGAATTTCTCATTAAAAACTTTTCGAAATTAAATTGAAATTCATTGCAACTGGTTCTAAGAATAGTTTTTATCCCCCCAATTAAACTATGGAAATGTTTCCTTTTCAATTAAGCAAGGACAATGCCATTAGAATTTAGCACGTTTTTTTTTTTGTTTGTTTTTTTACGGTGGTGCTGATATTTTCAAGTGAACAGTGTCATGAAGCACCAAGTCCCTGTGATACCTTGCTTTTCCTTGCTTTTGTTTTCAAAGGCCACCGAGTTTGAACACTTGCAGGCAAATTGGCGTCATTCACATTTTTGATACTGGGAAGCAGGGCATGGGGCAGAATTACAGCAAGCTTGACCTTTAGTTAGAACACTGTACTTTTTTTTTTCCCTCACGACCATAAAAGAAGCAGGTTTTCAATAGGAAGCTTGGGAATTCCGACCGCCCTCTCCTCAGAAGTTCAGGGCTGCAGCTTTTGTGACCAATAAAAGGATGTCTTGAAACGGTTTCCACAACAACCTCGTGGGCTTTATTGGAATCAATGGAGAAGTGGCTTTTGTATTTAAGAAACAGAAATGTTCATGTTTACATTCATTTACTATTAGATTTTAAACAGATCATAAAACATATTGTGGGTGTGCATAAAAGGATGAACTGTTAATTTGGTGAAGATTTTCTTACTGATACTGGTGTTTAGCATAATGAAACAGAATATGAATATAGGTTGTGTTTTTTTTAACAACAATCCCACAGAATTAGGTGATATGCAACAATTATTCAAATTCCCTGTGATGCTAATATCATCTTTAGGAATTAAATTTCTTTTTAAAAATAAGCAGTGTATATAAATAAATAGCATATGCATCTACTGTACACTGAAACATCAGTAGTGTAAGAAAGGGTCAAATGTTTAATACTACATTATGTGTTCTTTAAATTTCTTATTATGTTTGTGTTCAAATATAAAAAAAAATGGTTTCAAAACTGGAAACAATTTGATCCATGGGTGGTGTGTTATGAGTCACCTTCACTCTTCAGGTTGATTTTACTTCTTTAGATTACTCCAAAAGTGCCCATTCTCCTTCAGGGCAGCTTGGTTGAGCACAAAATATTTCCAATGAGCAGGAAAGAGCTGACATTTGAATGAGATTTATGCCCTGTTCCTGTGCTATAGAAGGGTGAGTGGACAGAGGTCAGGGCTGCGCAGAATTTCTTTAGCTCTTAATCTCTGACAGCTAGGCTTTTCACTAAGATTTAGCTCTTGATTTTTTATAAGAGATCTGCTTCAGAGTCTTACAAAATAAACCTTAATATTTCTGAGTTTTTAAAGGAGTATCTAATTTTGAAACTTTCGTTTATTTTTATTTAAGTTATTATACTGTAAAATAAGGATCATATGATAATCGAAAAACTTTTTATGAAAGAACACAGTCTTTATTACTGATTGAATTTATGATATTATATACTATAGGTTATATTACCCTAACTCCTAACTGGATCATTTTTCTTTGCTCACAGCAGTAGGGGCATTAGTTGTATATGATATAATATTGTAATCACTGTATATTACAATAGGAGTAGTAATACTTTTAGTGTTGTGTTATAATGCTACCAGAAGATGAAATTTCACTGGATAAACTTTTAAAGCTATTTTGTTCACTCCATTTTTGTGGGTTACTCTTTTGGTAAAGAGTTCTGTATAATATAAAAAGCTACAATATACAGTATGGGCATCTTTGCTTTTGTGCTATTGGCATATGATATACCTTTCCTTGTTCTGAAGCAAAATGCAGAATAGCGACATAAATATTTTTATAGGTGGTATCAGCCCCATCAAGGTCATGCACACAGTAAAAGAAGAAAAAGAGATGTTTATTTCCGAGCATGTTCTTCAGCATTTTCTGTTTTTAGCTCCATGAGAAATGGGTCCTTATTCACTGTTTGTTTTAGGGAGCTGAAGAATCCTTGCTTTTTGAATTTAGCTTTTGATGTTCAAGCCAGTTTTGTTAATGGTGCTTGTGCTGCTCTCCTTGGAATAAATCCGTACCTAATGCAATACATATATACTGTATATTATTTCTTTTTTTTTCTGAAATATAATGAATATGTTCTTTTGTAGTGGTCAGATGTCAGGTGCTTTGTCGGGACATATTTCTACTCTCCAGACTTGTCAGAACAGTGAAGTAGGAGCACCAGTGCTTTCAAGCGTATCTCTCAAGTAACCAAATAAGGCCAGTCATAGTGTTACACAGCAGAAGTGCAAGAGGCTGTCACTGAACTGCGCAGTTTCACAGAGTGGTGCCATTAACAGTAAAGGCTGCTGGAATAATGTTAGGCCAATATAAGTGAATGTACAACTGCAGGTAATTTAAAAGAATGGTTTTAAAATATCTATCCTGAAATTTTATTTCATACCTATATATGCAACTACATGTGTAGAGGGTCTAACATTGTATAGCAATGTGCTTTCTTTTGTATTTCACATGTCCTTGAGAATTAATAAACATAACCAGTAGAACAACTATTCTTGTATACCTACTGCATATATTACTACCAAAGGCTGAAAGTTTCAAATTTACAGCAGTATTATCCTGTTTTTATGCATATACAGTAGGTGTGCCACATACATTTGTCACATTTTTTTCACACCATTCAACAGGTCAAATCACTTGCCTTTATGTCACTGAGAGAGATCTGTGGACTTACTACATGTACTGTACTTGTCATCAGAAACAGTACATTATGTGCAGTGTCATTGTTCCCCCCCTTTCACTCTAAAAGCCTCACAGTGAACAAATGGGTTAAAAGTGAAACGTTTGGTGTTGTTTGGAACACTGGAGTAAAACTGGACAGCTTCAAAGTCACTGAATACAAACATTAATCCAGTGATTTTAGGATTATTTTTCCCAGTCATCACTATGATTTTGGTCAGAGCCACATAAGAGCCTCAGAAATGGGATCTGTGCTTTTAAAGCTTCATTAATCAATAGTCGTGTCCAGCCATTGTAAAGGCCGTTTGAAAGTATCAGATTTAGTAATAAAGTGAAGCATACAGTAGACATTAAGTATTCTCAGCAGTGTTACATGTGAAACCATGAATTCAGCTCACTCTTATAACATGTTTTGAAATCTTCAAAGCTTTCACATCAAAACCTAAACCTACTTTCCAGCTTTTTCATGAAAATAAAGCAACAGTAAAAAAAAAATCAAAGGCAATAGTAATTATCTGAGAAACCTTTGGTTGGAGTCATTAGATTTTTATGGTGTTTATGTTCCACAACTGATTACTGTATGGTAATTAAAAAATGATTGAACTTAAACCAACATTCTTGTGCTGGCAGCAGTGTGTTCCATTCAAATTAAAAAACATATTGATAAGCATCTAAATGAATGCCTTTTTATATTAAAAAAATGCTAGAGCCATACAGTAGGTCATTATAGTTTTAAAATTACAACAAAAAATCTTACTATAAAAAGGTGGATTTCTGAAACAAAACAAGATGTAACACTTCAACAGCAGTGTAGGAACCATGTGGTGATCTCATAAATTTCATTTGCAGTAGTGCCAGAACAGTAATGAACTGGTAAGTCATCACAGCATAGTTCTTTTTTTCCAAAAAGAGAGGTTTATTCAGTAAAAACTAACAATATGTAATAACAGCTGGATAGAGGAAGGGTACTTGGGCATTCATTGAAAATACGTGTTTTTGATCTAATTTGATCTTTGCCCCCACTTTGCTTCCCAATTTTTTTAAAACATCTATAAAAATTCTCTCTTTGCCTTAGTGGAATGTAAACTTTTATAATGTTAATGGTTTTGGTAGTGTGACATGTCAGGCACTCTGTGCGTGTTTTGTGTGTACCTACCACAGGCAAAACAAAAGAAAAATTGAAGTGAGTTTCTGACAGTATCAAAGGATTATCTTTAATCCAGACTTTTTTTTTAATGAGCAGATTTTTTTAGATTGACCCTCTATGTATAAGTATAAAATAAAGTATAAGATACTACATTGCATTATGAAACTAAACGTTTTGCTGTGCACTGAGTGTTGGAGCTTTGGGGGATGTTTTCTGAATCATTTAAGTGCTGAATCATCAAGATACTCATAGCATGGTTAGATGAAATTCTTGGACCAATTAATTGCTACTCTGATAATTACTGTGTATTGAAGTATGACTTAATCTGACTTAATCTGTTTTCATTTTTTTTAAATTAAGCAGGAGCCTGTGGCACATCCTGGTTAAGTTCCTATCTTGTGGAATTAACTGTTTGGCGCAGATTTATCAGCAGTAAATAAAAAAACACTTTTCTGTAATACAAACAAGAACTGGATGATCACTTCTGTTTTTGTTAAAAATTAACCTCCCAGTTTTTCGTGTCCGTTTGAAGTGGGCTCCCCCAGCCCTTTCCTTATCTTAATTAAAAGAAAATCCATTTTCTGTGCAGAGGTCACTTAGCACCAGTTATCCATCGGTACTCCTTTACTTCTTTAAAATAAAGAAATCAGATGGTCAGCCAGAGAGCTGACAACTGAAGCAAGACAAGATTTTAGCTGACTCAGCTAAAGTGCTGGACATGTCTGTAAACCCAGAAACATAGGTTTATACTAAGTAAATAAATTAAGGCAAGTTGAGAGAAGCCAGTTGTCTTTTTTTACATTGATACTAAGTACTTGGCAAGATTTCACTGGCTCTGCTTACCCTTGCTTGATTGTCAAAAAGCCTTTATTTAACACCCAAGATTTAATGCTATCTCTGCTGTCCAATGTGAAGTCTCTGTAAGCTTAAGAAGAATTACCTTATCCAGACTGTAGTGATGTACCAGTTGAAGGGCAGGCTTCTTGTTAGTGAGCAGAAACATACAACCATTTCAACTTTATTTTCTAGATTTGGGTTTAAATCTTCATTCATTTGAGAAACCATCTAATATTTGCAGGATTGTGTTTGGATGGCATGGCAATGCTGTTCTTACAGTAGATTATTTCTTGTTTTCTCCCATTCTGATTTGTTGCAATTAGGGAAGCAATTTCTCAGTTTATATCTGATCTGTAGTGTAATAGGCCTGCCGCTCATTAACCTGATGAGTGCGGTACTTAAATGGTGGGTGGCGGAGAAAGTTGGTCACCATCAATAGGAATATGCGATCTTTTAATGAATTAAATTTTAATGAATTGAATCAAGAAATCGATCGATTAATGAATTAATGAATTAATGGCTCAAAGGGTGGGCACGTTGGGGGAACCTGCTTGCATTTCCTCATTCTCCCTGTGTGAGTACATGGGTCAGCACCAAGAACCTATTACCTGTTCCAGAATGGATGAGTACGTAATAAAAATGCTGAAGAAGGTTCCACAGCCAAAACGTTGTGTTTTCTCTCTTTTTTTTTCAGCATGGAATAAACCTTTTACTTGTTTCTTTGCAGCCTACGCATGCTGACGCTGCTACCCACCTGGTGTAATAAAAATGGTGATTTGATTTTTTTAATGAGAAAAAGCGTCAAATGTAATGACATTCTGTGCGAAATAATGAAGCACCACTGTTTTTTAAGCATCTTGAGCAATTACTCTTCAATGCCAAGGCACTCAATATGTTTTATCACTGCATACTTAATCTGTTTTTCTCCATCCTGACAGTTTTGCAGAAATCACAATGCATTAATGTGCCATATTTAATGGGCAATATATTATTCTACCTTAGAAGATTGTAGGGTCTATAGGAGCCTTGAGCTTACCGCATTAGTTGTGTCAATTTGTAAGGAAAAGAATGAAAAGTCTGAGCAAAAAAAAACAGTTCCACTGAGGTCAAACTGCTTCCAGATATACTCTTTGTATATCCAGATAGAAAGGAAGGGTTGAATCCCTTGGTCAGCATTGTCTGATATTAAAAGCAAGCTATTAGAAGACAAGGGACCTGACACTATTTAATGCCCTTTCTCTTTAAAAGCCTTTTCTTCAATCTGAAACACCATCCCTGTAAAAATCTTTGCTCTTAAAGTGATTTAAAAACATAAAAGCTTCATGTCATGTCATTTGAAATTCTTTTTCTTTAAAATCCTACAAAACATATAAAAAGGTATTAAAATATCTCTTAAACATAAGAATAGTTACAAACAAAGGGAGGTCATTTTGGTAAAGAAGTATCTTGTCTTTTAAGTTTTAAAACACATCCACAGGTTTTTTAACTAATGTCCTCTGGTTCGTATTATGAGTGATGATTGTGAAGGTGTCCGCTGGCTTGACTTTGTCAGTTCCCTTGAAGTAATACTTTTATCAGGTCCCCTTGGAGTCTTCTCTGTTCAAGGCTTTTTCAGCCTGTCAAAGTGGGTGGGATCCTTTGAACACCATCACTGTTACAAAGAATTTCTGATTACTGTGATATTGCAGCAAGTGTGCATTTGTTAGTAAATCTATAAAACTGTTCTCCAACCTTCAGAAAGGAATACTTAAATGTAAGCATTTTCAGGGTGACATGCAGTTGTTTCAGAGTTAAAGGTCAAGCAACAGCCATGTATGAATCATTCTGTTTTCCACAAAGTCTTTTAATATTATGCAACTTACAAGCTGTTTGAAAGACATTTTCTTGAAGTTTTGCAAGGATGTACAGCAGAGCTCCGCCACTTGTGCTTCTGAAATGTGATTATAAATTAAGCAAAGTACATTGACAGATTATACCTCACCTCCTTATGAGAAATTGAATGGACTAGTGGAGTCATCATATGTGGTTTCAATGCATAACCAAAGAGCCAGAATATTTATCTTCCAAACCACTAACTCGGAATGGACCAGATAAGTGCACCTGGATATGGGCAGAAGAAATTATAGGTAGTGTTGCATGATTTTTTTTTTCTGGAAGCAAAATAATTGTACTGTAAATATACACAAAAGGATGCCAGTGACAGTTCAGCCTATGTTGCATAAAACCTCAAAATATTAGCAGAATACTGAATATTATCATTCAGAAATGCTCTCGAAGCTCATAAAGCTGAAGTTGAAACTAAAGGAAAGATTTGCTTTTTCAGTCAATGTTAAATTATCTTTACATTCATTCACTGAAATAACGAGTGTGAAGCTACTGTAAATAGATATGCAAGTTTTAATTCAAAAGTAAAATAGTATTTAATGTGATGCTTAATGCTTAGTCTGAAATGTATTTTTATGTTTAAAAAAACTACAAAGAAAAACGGTAATGTTTAGGATTTCTTTTGTATTTGTTTTGTAGTCTGATTTTTCTGTAATTGTGAGTAATATAAGGTTTTGTTTTAACAAGGTTTTTTTTGTTTATAATATTTTTCTCCTTGAAATTTCCATGTTGGAGTCTTGTTTAAAAAGAACCCAAGTAGAAGAGGGAGTGTGCTTTTTCAGCTTACTGATCTGTTTAACAGCAATGTAAATAATTATAACTCTTTGGTTTCTTATGTTCATAGTGAAATAATATCAACCCCAAATCGTTTCTATAAATGGTATTGAAAAACTGTACTGTAAGTGTAACCTAAAGTGAGAAGACATAGGTCTCCTTTATTTCAGTACTGCTTTACATAATCTTGGTCAATAACTTTGGTCAATCAGAAATAGGGTGAGAAATACAGTAGTTGGATGAAATAAAACTGTGGGAATGTGGGATTTATATTACATAATCTGAATTAAGAATAGATATACTTTCCTTTTCATCCAGAGAAGATGGTTTGTATATCAGGATTAAAAGGGAATTTCTTTTCTAAGATGGCATTGAATGTCACACAAAACAACCTAAAGAGGACTTGTAATTAGTTGTGCACAGTATGATGGATGCAGTGTGATTTGCCGCATCACACAAAAATGGTACACATGTAAAATATTAAAATATTGGGCACAATAAAACCAACATTATTTTTCAGGAACATAGTGTGGATTTGTAATGATACCAGAGTGTTTTATACACATCTCTTGACATAGCACATGTTACTTTATGTTTAATTCAGCCCAAATGGATTTCAGGTCATCACTGTAATAGCAAACTGCTGCATTATAATAAACGATGCTCTGTCTTTACATGAAGGGTGTCACAGGAGTTTATAAAAGGAAACAGATTCCCAAAAATAAAGTGCTAATAATGTATATTATTATATATTATTAATAAAATGTAATTAATAATAGTTGTTTAATTACAGCAAGACAAATCATTTACGGATAAGAATAAAAAAAATAGCAAGAACAAAAATTTACAGTATCTCCCAGCAGACTCACCACTAATAGAGGCACTAATACAGGCTTTGAACACAGAAAACTCTTGCTATAAAACAGCTGACATAGTTATTTCCCTCACACAAGTAGGCCTTCACCACACTAACTAGTCTCCTCACAAGTGCTACAGTAAGTTTAAATACTCTAAACCGAACCTCCAGTTCCCCCTGATGTGGGATATAATTTCAATCTACAGTATACAGAGGTCAGTCGGGGTATAACCTTTTCGAAATGGTTGGCCATACAAAAGGCAAAACACAATAGAAGGCAGTTGTGAGTCCACAACGTAAAATATGCCAAGAAAGTCACAACAAATAATGCAAAACATAAATGGTAAGACCAATAATAATAATGCACATGTATTAATGAGCTCTTTCAGGAGTGTGATGAAAGCAGAAAAAACAAAAACTATATCTCATCACATACCAGTGTTACTACAGTATATTGTAAGATAATAATTAAAATTGTTTTGTAATAGTGTAATAAATGCAAATATTTGAATGCCCAGTGAACAGCACAACCTTTTTGCTTGTTTGTGTATTTTTTCACTGCAGTTGAAAAAGATTACAGCACTGCAAAGCAGCTTGAAGGATACATTAATAGGATAATGCCTTCAATTTGTCATACTTTCTGAACAGTAGCTGTCACATTCCAAGGATCACACACGTTGTGTTTACTTGCGATGCTCAGCCAGCTTTTCTCCAGTGCCTTATCAAGGGAGCTAAACAGAGAGCAAATTAAAAGTCTGTGCGTTTGTTCAGATGAATGAAGTGGAACAGCCTGAAAAAATCCTCCTGTTCTAGTTGGCTTCTTGAGTGTGGGTTATTAAAAAAACAGATTAAACTGAACTCCACTTGGAGATTCTGTGGCTTTAAGGACCTGTTCTTGGAAAACAACAGAACCTTGAAAAAGTCCTTATTTGATTCCTGATTTACCTTAATTGACATCTTACAATGGGTCAGACATGTTTGCCTTGGTTGAAAAAAGTCCTGCTTAATTTTATTCTGGGACTTACATTTGTTACTGGTGTGCACAGGTATTTGTTCCTTGGTTTCTAAAACTAATTTACATGTCATTTAAGTTCATGTTGACTTTGATTGCAGGAAATTATTGCAGTGGACTGAGTCTCCAAACTTATTTATAGAAGTACTGCAGTGCCAGCAAGTAATTAACTGCATGATTAGTATTGTAATAATAGGTTAAGAGTGCAGAGCTGCATCACCTTGAAGCTGCAAAGGAATAAGCAAGGTTAATTCAACTCTGAAAAATGAAAAGCAACACAAAACACAAAAAGAGAGGGAAGGATCAGAAATATGAGCAAAGGGGTGGAGTTGACAGGGCAAAACAAAGAATGGTAATGCTACCAGAACTACCAGACCTGAATCTATCAAAACTTCACCACCGACAAGCACATAATTCCTTACGATTATATAGCGCTTTTCTGGACACTCCACTCAAAGCGCTTTACACATAATGGGGACTCCCCTCCACCACCACCAATGTGTAGCCCCCACCTGGACAATTTGACAGCAGCCATAGTGCACCAGAACACTCACCACACATCAGGTATCAGTGGGAAGGAGAGAAGAGTGATGAAGTCATAGATGGGGATTATTAGGAGGTCATAATTGATAAAGGCCAATAAGAAATTTGGCCAGGATGGGGGGGAACACCCCTGCTCTTTTCAAGAAACACCCTGGGATAAGAAAGGTTACGAATAAGAAGAGGCTATTCAGCCTAGTCTGTTTGGTTGTAAACAGATACTGTAGTTGATCCCAGGACCTTGTCCAGTTCTTCCTTGAAATATGTCAGTAAGGATATTAACTTCAACAACATGGCTGGGTGGCTTATTTTATCTTCCTACAATCCTCTGTGTAAAGAAATACCCTCTTTTCACTTTCATGTAGTTGTAGCTTGAGTTTGTGTTTCGCTGTTAATTATGAAGACGTCCACTGGGTTGACTTTCCCAATGCCCAAGCCAGTTTTGAATACTGCAATAGTAATAAAATAATGATAACAATACAATAAATGGCAACTTTATTTTATATATCGCCTTTAAAAGTGGCTTTACAGAGAGAGGTTTTGAGACTAGATTTGAAAGAGCTCAGGGAATGAGATATCATCAGGGATAAAACGTCCAGAGCTTTGGGACATAAAGGGAAAAAGCCCTGTCACCCATAGAGTGCGGATGGGCTTGGGGGATACACGGGGGACCAGGATTTCCTGAACAAAAGGAGGTAGGGAGTAAATCAGACAGGTATTGAGGTGCCAATCCTTGTAGGTGAGGATTTTGAAGTCAACATGAAACCTGACAGGAAGCCAGTGCAAGGACTCCAAGACAGGAGTAATGTTATCTCTTACTTCAGTTCCTTCACTGTTTACTGTTTGAAACCAGAAAACTTTTAGCTTGCAAGATTAGGATACTCCTTCAAACCTTTTGGTTTAGTAAATCTGTATGTGACAGTGTAGTATATGATAAAACAGACAGATCCTACATGGGAAACAGGTGTTGATGTAAAGTGCTCAACTTAAAAAAGCCTCCATTTCCAAACATTTTTCTAATTTCCGTTCTTATTTTAAACTTACAGATATTCTGAAACACAATTAGTTGTCTATGTAGAATGTATGTGGCTGAAGGCCAATAAAATAGTTGAAAACAGACAGATGTTTAGGTTCTGCACAGAGATATAGCATTTCCTTTAAATAATGTTAATAATTCATGTAGCTTGTGTGCCTTAACTTACATTGTTGACTTTCCCTTGAAGTTTCAATCTAGTTCCATTATGTTTTAATTAAGGAAACCCTGGGTATTTTCCTTTAGCCATCTTTTAGCCCGAAACCCTGTGTGCCTCACAACCCATCCCCCACCCCTCTTCCCACAAATCTCTGAGTGCGGTGCAGCACTTGATGCAAGCGCCAAGTTCATTCATGAAACAATATCAGCATGCCAGACTGGTCAGGGTAAACGTGATGGATTTGCAGCATGTGACAGCTAGAGGGTAGCTGGCAACAGTTACAGGTCTTGTTACTACCAAATCGATCCAATCAAGCCTTTAAAATCAAGCTTAACTACAGCAAACCCGACCAATTTCCTCTGTACTTACTCTTGGCTTTATAAATCAATGCTAGGGAGGATTTCTGTTCAATTAATAACATATTTAAATTTATTGCAAGTTTCTATGAAGTCAGACACTCTTCTAATCAACAAATGCATGGTTTTTGAGAGGGCAGACTTATTTTTTCCCCTTGAGGTGTAGCTACTGCTATATTAGTAATTTTCTTTGTGTATATCGGCCTGGCTGGCAATGAAGCCCCGAAGGAATGCACAGGGTTGTGCTCTGATTCTTAAACTTCAAAGGAGAAGTAGAAAATAAGTTTTAAAAAAATGTCTCGCCTTTTAACTCAATTTGAAGTCAGGCAGCTAAGGCTAGCTGTAATGGAGTTCTACAGTTCCTCTCTTATATCTTTCTCTCAGCTGAGTACAATAGCTGATCATTCATTTGCCATAATTGCTAAGGTAAGAATCAGCTTACCTGGCAGGATATCAAACGTTACTTCTAGGTAGGTGATCTGCAGAGTTTAAGGAGGGAAATTGCAAGGCTGCATGTTTTAATTCAACAAAAGACAGTGGGATTAGAGAATCTGGAAATTAGTGCTTTGATACTGTATACAACTATTAGACCTGTAAACAGACCTTTTAAACAGAATATATAAATACTGACAAAATTAAAATTGCAAACGAATGCTGCTTGTTTGCTGCATTGACAGTGCCTCTCACTGTAGATACTGTACATGCACACATACAGTACATGTATTTTGTACAGTGTATACAGTGTGTCAGAAGTTTGAAAATATGCAGTGTAGCTGTGCTCCTGATTTCCAATGTCCAATAGTACCTTCAAAGTGGTTAATTCAAACATAGTAATTTGTTTAAAAATTCCATTGTTTTTTTTTTGTCTGTCCTGCAGGGGGAAATAAGCTGAGGAATCAGTTTTTCCGTTTGAACTGGGCTTGGATTTCTTTGGAGAAGGAGTACTACGTGGTGGACGAAGAGGCCAAGTTTCTGGAGGTGGTGCTGAAGCGGCGGGGTTACCTGGGGGAGACGTCCTTTGTCAGTAAGTGGGCAAGGTGAAAATGTTGGATGATTTCCAATAAGCTCGCCTTTGACACGGAACTCCTCCCAAAAAAGAAGAGCAAAGCAAGGGTCTTTTTTTTTCAGCTGATTAGCCTCTAAGCCCGGGTGAAGTTTAAATTAGTGGTGTCCACAGAAAGATATTTGCTATCTTTGCAATGGGAGCTGACATTTTACTCTTGAGAACTGAATAACAGAAACTCTGCTGCTTTGTAAGCATAATACCCAACACCCCCACACAAAAAAAGCCTCACAATTTTCGGTCTTCAAATGCACTGTAAATGCTTAAATAAAGATTTTTTTCATGATATAAATTATTAATTAAAATTATTATTTAAAAATAATTTGTAATCTAACTCTATCCAAATGTGGCTGTCTCACACATATACTTGCAGGTCTTGCAGGATTTGTGCATTACGTTATGTTTAGTTCATTGTATTTTGTTATTGGTTTTTGAGGCTTTTCCTTGACTGCAGTTAAGAGAGCATCGCCCTTACAGAGTCATCTGAGAATCATCATATTATAAATTTTTGTTCCTAAAGGATATCAAATCATTTAAATAACGTTTAGCTGACCTTTTTATCTCTTGTTGGTTTGGATTGATTTTCTGGATAAAATTCTATTATAAAACACTGTATGACCATTCATAGCTGATTAGCTACTGATTAGCTAGCTACTTTAAGAGGTTTAAGAAAGCCTGACTACAAAGCAAATGAAACTTAAATATTCACTTTTTAACCATAGAAAGATGCAGTTAATTTGCTGTTTTCTTTTTAAGCTGTTTTAGTTAGCACATATAAAAGGTGTACTGTATTAGAAGTGACTTTTTAGTTTTGACTCAAGCATTTCTTACCTGCTAGAATGGCTGGATATATTACTGTTGAACAGTTTATTACTAAGTGCTAAGTTAAGGGAGAGAAAGATGATTTTTTGTAAAACGTTTTTTAATGTTTGATCAAAATTCTTTTATGTCAATGTTATGAACATTACAACGTTCTGTTAAAGAAGCCAATGACAAGAGCAAATTTAAAATTTCTCTCTTAAAACTGGTGGGAATAAGCCTATTGTGCTTTATAAAAAAGTGCTGTGTTTATATGTTCATCAAAAAAATTCCAAATGCTTTTGTGCTTAAAATAGGAGTGATTTTTACTTTATGCAGTTTCATAGTTGGGATTCTCTGGCCATGATCTTTGATTTACAGTCAAAAAGTATTTTGATATTTAAAACTGATTCAGTTAAACTAGAATTGCATTTGGAAGGTCTGTTTTGGAACTGGAACCCCTCATTTTTCCTTCTGACAAATGTATTTTCCCTTCTCAAAACTATTTTAAAAGGTAGCTTATTTTTCTTTTGAGAGAACATGAAAACTTACAGTTGTTGTTTTTTTTAGAGGAGGGATTTTTTTCATCACCTGCCTATTACCAGCAGGATGAAAAGCTTGAGTTAGGAGGAGAGTAAATACAGTACTACACATCTCCTTAAATGAAGCTTTTGACTTTCAGCTTGCTGCTCCAAGATCCTTAGCCTGTGCTCATTACTCACAGGCTGTTGCATTAATCTTGAAGTATAAACTTTTAGTTCTGAAAACAAATGAGGACTCCTAACGTCAGAGAAGGGAGTCCTACACAGACTGATGAGCCATCTTTTCTAGTGCTGATTAGGCAGAGCACCCAGTCAGCCTACACAGCAAATCTCTTTTTATCATTAGTGACTGTTATTTATGTAACCCTACCTAATGTCTCCCATACCGAAAGACAGAATGATTAGGTGTTCACATAGATTTTAATTTCTTTTGGTTTTGCTACTTTGGTATTTCTTCAGGTCTGGAAAAGACTGCAAATGTTCAGACTTTAGAGTGGAAAAAAATTATCTATGGTAGAACAATCATATGAATATACCGTACATGGGCGACACTGGGGTACAGTGGTTAGTATTGCTGCCTTGCAGCTCTAGGGCCCTCCCTGGGCTCCATTCCCAGGCTGGTGGAGTTTGTATATTCTCCCTGTGTTCATGTGAGTTTTCACTGGGTGTCCCAATGTCCTCCCACAGTCCAAAGACATACTGGTAGGATAACTGGCTTTCAACCTACTGATAGGTAAATACTGGTACAGTAGGGTATTTGGCTTCAGGAAAAAGTTGTCCCTAGTGTGTCTATGTCTGTGTGTGCCCTGCAGTGGACTGGAGTCCCTCTTTGTGCCTGTTGCTTTCTAGTATAGGCTCCAGCTCCCCATTCTGAATTTCATGGGGAGCAATCATAATTTACAGAAGACAAATGTTACATGGTGATTCAGTGTACTTTTAGTTGGCACGTGAGCCACAGTATTCTGGACATACTGAATAATATTTAGCACCTTAGTCAATACCCCAATAAGTGAGGCGTTAGAGTAGTCTAATCTTGGTTAAATACAGGCATAAATCAATATTTCAGCATCACGTACCAGAACTAAAGTCTTAACCAAACAGTATCACACAGGTGGGAGAAAGATAAACTTAAAGATAAACTAAAGAAGTCAACACAGGGTCAAATTTAACACTAATGTTTCTTAAATCTTAAAGAGTTTTATTTAATCACTGTCAGCAGCAGCACTGAAGTTACCAGCTTTGTTGAACTGATTTTGGAAGGCAGAACCTCAGTCTTGTCACAGTTTAGCTAAGAAAATTATCTTGTTTTGGTGTTGACTCCTGGTGGCAATGTTAACCATTAGTAACTGTAAATGTTAGCTCTAATTCTTTCAAGAGTTGACTGTGCTATACCCTCTATTTATCACAATGGATTTTTCTACTGCAGCTTTAACAAAGAAAAGTGTGCTCACAGCATGTTCATGAACTTATTGATCCTAAGGGAATCTGACTCCTACTGCAAGAATAAATATGGATGTGAAAAATCATTCATTTTACTCAAGGGCTTACTTTGAAGATTTTTGCAAAGTTTGATTTTTTTTTCCAGTGTACATACTGTATACTGTTTGAATCTTGGCTGGATTTTTTAAAGCTGTGTGAACCAATGACAAAATTAGATATTAGTGTGGGTTTTGTGGCAACAGTCCTTAAGGCTTAATGGCTTGCGATGCTCATACATTTACAGCCACGCATAAGCAAAAAAGTTACCATCTTGACCTTAGCAATAGCCACTGAGGTCTGATGTTTTATTAAAAGCCAGTGTCTTGCAGTGTGGCGCACTGCAATCAAAAAGAACTCGGCGAGTTTCTGTAGCGTACAGCAGCTGTCATAACAGCCCAGACAGAAGGTGATCTGCCAGCTCTGTAGCTTGAAGTTGTTGAGATCAAACACTTTTCAGCAGGCATGGTGGGCACCCAACTGAGCGGGAGACCAGCTTAAAAAAGCGAATGAGACAACGGTGATGTACGTGTAGGGGCCTGACTGACAGAGCTGAAAATGGCCTTATGTGTCAGGGATGACAGAAAATTGATTATCCTGTCCCATTGGTAGACATAACCTTTTAGAAGCAGACCCTGAGATGAGACCATCCATGTGACACCATTTTCTGAAGTCTTTCCCTTGACAGCAGAACAGAAATCTCAGGAAAGAAGTTTTTCACAAGGCCTTTGATGGCTTTACACTGGAACTGATGGCATTACATTGGCTAGAAAATTTTTATAGGACCTTACAATTGTGTGTTTTGAAACTGGAGGTGACTGTATTAGCTCTGAATTAAAATAAATCGGATTTCCATCGCAGTTTACTTCTATTCTCTATATGCTGGAAAGCTTTGTCCTCCTCGGATAAGGGAGATGATGTTTGGGAAAAGCAGAACAAAGGCAGGCCCAGTGGCTGGCCTCTAGGTCTTTGATTTTTTTTTAAAGCAAATTTAAAAACATGTCTGTTTGTAAACAGTAAGTGTATATGAATTTACATGCGTTCTGCAGGCCTTTCATTGATGAGGTTTTCTTGTTGATTCCCTGACAGGCATTGGCACCAAGGATGGCACAGCGGAAAAAGACAAAGATTTTAGGGGGAAACTGCAGAAGCAAGTGCAGTTTAACCCAGGCCAAACCACGGCAATGTGGAAAGTTCGGATCCTGACTGACCAGGAGTATGAGCAGTCTGAGACGTTTCAAATTGTCCTGTCCGAACCAGTCATGGCTGCTCTAGAGTTTCCTGAAATTGCCACAGTGGAGATCCTTGACCCAGCTGATGGTAAGTCCTTCACTTTTCCTTTTTTTCTTTTTGACGTTTTGAAAACGCAGATGCTTAGTTTAAACATAAATCACCTTCACTTCAGAACCTACTACAGCAGTGTCAACACAACACCAGATAATTCCCTGTATTTTACCAGTCTAGTCCGCTAATAGATAGAAAGAGGCAACAACTGAATTCTTTGAAACATTCTTGTTTTATACTTGCAGCAACTAAATGCAGAGAAAGGAGCAAAGGTGAGGGACAATTCACTCGGCATGTTCTGTCTGAACAGTGATAAAAGGGATCTAGAGCTTATCCACACCATTAAAGCAGAGATGGGGTTTTCAGTTTAAAAATATTTTGTGTTATTGCAAAAAGAGCTTGAGGGGTGACTTTTATCTATTAACGGCCTTTTGAGTACCTCTGCCTTAACATTTCAGAAAGAGATTCAACGTTCCTCATTTGATGCACAAATAGTATTATAGTTATTGTGTTAGGTGTGAAAATGTCTCCAGTAAGGTTTTAACGAATACTTTTTGCAAGTTTAAAGAAGGCTTTAAGGGAGGGGTGGGCCAGCTTCATAACAAAAAACATATCTTGTTTTTTTTCTCCTTTCTCCTCAATTTTATGCTAAAAGGTGACAAATCGAATTATCTCACAAAAAGACGAGAGCAAGTCGGTTTGACAACAGGTGCATTATACTGCAGACATGAGTGGCAGTAGGTTCACCAGTTCTCTGTTGGGAAGTAAGAAGTACATGGTGCTCTTTGACCTGTTTGTTTAATGTTAGTGTTTCCCTTTCATCTGCCTTCCCTTCTCTGCCACAGCACATTAGCTCTGTTGTGTCAAACCTTAACAGGGCTTCTGTCTAGGTCACTGCCAGATTTACAATCCAGAATGGCACCCCATTACCTCTCGCCAGCAATAAAGCTACAGCACCATGGTATTGGTCTTTGTCTTCTGCAGTGCCCGTAAACTAATACAAAATTATGTTTTGGAATATATTAGCATCTTCAAAAACAAGGATTCATTTTTATTTTTCAATTGGAGCTCAACTTAATATCAGTCTTCCAGCGGGAGTCTCTGTGGGGTTGTCAAAAAATAAGCAAACGTCAAAGGCTTTTGTACTGTAAATAACATAACAGATACAATGAAATCAATTGTAAGGATTTTGCTTTTTAATTGTTTTTAAACAATACAAAGTAAGTTAGCCCAACCTGGTGCTCTGTTCATCTTGGTTAGGTTCTGGTTCACTACAGCTCTTGCCAGGGTTAGTCTCATTCTGAAAATGAACAAATGGATTTACAAAGTAGAAACGCAATTACAACCTAAATACAATAATTTTATGAACCAAATGTAAACATAAAATTTTGGAGTAGTAATCTGGTCTGGAGATGAGGCATGCAATGCTGGAGTGGGTGAAAACATTACCACATCACCAAAAAGGTCTAGTGCGAAGGTGGTAACCACAAGATTGATGTACTCTTGTGGTTACTCAGAAGGCATGTGTGTTTCAAAAGATTAGATGTTAACTATACGTACCCCATTAAGGAAATATCTTGCTGCTTCAAAGTTGACTGAAGTGAAGGCTAAGTAGGCCAGTGGTTAAAGTCAAGAGCTTGTTACCAAGAGATTTTTGTCTCAGGCTCCAGCTCAGGCACTTGCTTGCTTTGTGTTGTCCTGAGAAAGTTGCACAATCCCCTTGTACGTATAATCAAGGTCCTGTCGGTAGGGACATTGCAGCAATACTTGTTGTTATCTAGTTAACCCCTTGGTTTCTGTAAATTGCTTTTGCTCAAAACATACTGTAAACTGTAGGTGAAATGTTATGTGAAAAAAGGTAAGGCCTTCCTCTAAGAACGAGAAAACATTTTCATCTCCTAGAGATGTCTGACCTTTCAGGTAATGCAACATTGGCATTTAGCAGATGTAGAATCCCATTTCTACCCTTGCAGATTATCACCTTTTGCAAGGGATGCCACATTACATTAACAGTTTTATCAATTTAAATGTATAGGAGGGAGTCTTCATTTCAAATAGCAGAATGTCTGATGTACTTTATATGCTTCAGTGACAGCATATATCAAGTGGAGGAGTCTCTCTACTGTTTATCTCTGTTTAAAAGCAGCAATGTTTGGGGTTGCAGATTACATGTTCTCTTAGAATCTTTTTTCCTTTACGTGATCTTATTGTAGTTTGCCTTGAAGCACTGTAAAAATCTAGGGGTCCCAAGGGGAGAGATATAATGAAACCTCCATTCCTTTTTGAAAGGTAACAAAGTGTGAATAAAGAAGTACTGTAGGATGATTCATCCCGAAGATGTTCAAACAGAGTCATATCAAAGGGCCACCCTAAGCCCACACTCCTTGAACTGAACATTTGCTGTGATTTCCAGCTGTCTTTTTTAAAAATATGTAAGATCTGTATGGAATTAAAACATTGACCCAACAGCAAAATGTCACTGCCACATTCTTAGGTTTCAGATCAGTGAAAAAGTTTTCTTTGTACAGTTCTGGAATTGTGCTTTTAGAGTATTTTGGCAAACATTGGGGATGAGCAGTTACAATTGTGAACAAGAGTCCTGTAGGTAGTTTTTAGTTAGCAACTGGATACAACCACAAAATAGATGGTTTGACTGATTCAGATGGTGATCCGACTGATCCAAATAATTATTTCACTTGAGAAAAATGACATGGAAGTAGGATTAAATATCTGGAGTTTTCCATTGTTGACTTAAATAACGTTGTCAACTAAACTAAACTAATTGTTGTCAACTAATTCACTGCAAAAGTCTTAGACACAGTCAGAAGGTATACTGCATGCATGCTGTGAGATTCAACAATTTGCTCAAACCCTCCACAAGTTTTTTTCTAACTTTATATTAATACAGCTTAGTTTGGGTTGGAAAAAAACCTAGCTTGTCATGTAGCAATTTTAATTCACTTTAGTCATATTCATCAAAATATCTGAATGCAACAACTCAAAGTTTGCTTTACATGATCAGCCAATGTAGAATGTCATAGTAGCTACACCTTCACAATTACCAGCTCAATATAAATGGGACTGTCCTTATTTGCTTAATTTGTTTCTCTGTAGACATCCATACAGTTTAAAAAAGCCACTTAAGGATTCTCACAATAATACACAGCAGAGAATATAGCAATATTAGTAGAAGTAATTGATGATGATGAAGGATCAATCATAAAGAGGTTCCTCTGAATTTCAGATCTGCAATTTTCAATTGCCAGGTGACAGGCAAGTCAAAAGTTTGATTTGATCACTTTTATATATTTAGAACAGATCAAAACCTTTTGATTCCAATCTCTGCCTTGCCCCTTGACACATTTGTTAACATTCCAATCTGTGATGAATCTAATTGCTCATACAGTTGCATTTATATAAGATAGCTTTATTGCTGGCTCTGCAGTGTGTTCAAAGAGAATCATGGAGTGCTCATGCTGGCTTATTAAAGTTCCAACAGCTCCTCAGGAGAGCTTTCATTATCACTTTATTAGTCTTGATCTCTTACTGATTTTAAGGGGGCTAAGTAAACTTTAAAAACTCATGTGCATGAGATCCATCTAATAAAGATTAATTATTGTGTCAAAAAAGATATGAAGGCAAAACCCTTGCTTAAACCCTAAATAAATCAGTTTATCATTATAGTACTTTTGAGCTAATCATTTGAAAAAGTTACTTCTGTCACATTATTGACTGAATAACAGCTCCACAAAAAGTCAATTTTCTTTAATTTGATCCAGAACCTAAGAGATGGCAAGTCAGTTATAATCATTAACAAGAAATGCTTGATGGAAAATGGTTTTAGACAAACACTTATCAACTTAACGACAACTGGATCGTGCCACATTGAGACTGTGGGACCAGACGAGAAAGGAAATAATTGAACACACTGAATGTTTGTTATGTTCTTCCAACACTCCTTAAAGCAACCCAGGGGGTAAAAAACACAAGCAATTTGTAGAAAAACAATGATTTTTAAAAACTGCCTCATAAATTGAATTTTCAAAGCCCAGATGTCGCAGACCTATTTAGAATTAATGTTGCAGCATACAGTATGCACAGATGTATAATGTTATTATTGCCATTGATTTTGTTCAAATTTTGACATTTTAAAACTTGCTAAAAGTGTGCTGGAACATAAGTGGAATGATTGCCTTCACAATTCTTCTTGGCTCTGGGCTCCTTTTTACAACCCTGCCTGGAATTTGGTGTGAGAAAGTACTGTAAGATAAAAAACACGATTGTTGTCAAAATAACACTGAGTTTTGGAACGTTGCAGAGAAACCAAATCATTCTCCATCTGTTTCGTGTTCTGTGTGATAAAAGTCCACAGGCCATGGAGCCAAAGTGCAGGATTCGTTTGTATGAGTGAAGGTGGGCTGTTGATAAGAGCAACAAGTGCCTAACGTCTGCTCAGCCAACATCTGCACTTGATTTTGCGGATCATGCCTTCTAATGTGTCTGAAATGGCCCTGGGGATTTATGGATGAGGTGTGTGGCTGCAAGTGTGTTAGACATGCTGCCCTGAGAATCACAATCTCATTTATATGCAAGGGATTGGACAGGGTTTAGAGTGTTTTTGCCTCTGAGTCTTGGCCTCTTCAGATAAGGTGCTTCCAAAATTTGTTAAAGTTTGCATACAGTTTAGATGTTCAAAGAGAGGGTGGTTGTCAGCACAGTGGTTCTAACAGCTGCAGAAACAAGTATTTGAACAGGTTTTTAAAACGTCTAAATAGCATAGCTACGCAGGAAACTGTTTATATTCTAATAGAATTCCCTTTGATAGAAAATGTTTAGTCTAAGGCTAGATTTCATACACTTTGATAACATAATGAAAGTTAGAAACTCTATTCATGTCTTGCCCTGTGATATTTATCGTCTTGTTGATAAGATTCAGCAGCAGGAATAAGGAAATGTTGTAGGGTTTTTTTAAAAAAGTGGGATGCATGAGAGTTGTTTGTTACATTGTGTATTTTGTATTTGTAACCCTGTCTTAATAAGTATCCATAGAAGGCAGTAGCTAATATTTTATGCTGCTTGCCAGGGCACATGGGTTAACATCAAGGTGAGCTGAGTGTAGAAAGTGTATGATCACTTACAGACACAGCTTTATCTTAGGAACTACAATTCCCATAAAACCCACTTCCTGACAGCATCTACTGTATGTCACGACTCATCTACTGTACTGTATGTCATGGCTGTCTGTCAATGGTGACGTGCCACAGGTCCCTCCTAGTCCTGGCAGCTTCACCGTTGGTGGTCTGTTGTCAGAAGTCCACATGCAGAACAAATTAACACGGGATTCCTTTATTTATTTAATATTTTAAAAAAGCAAAAATCTTGAGAGAGTTTCCAGAGGAATTAATAGGAGCACTGCAGCTGGTAGTGGGGAACTCCCAGCCTCATACATTTTAAATTCTCCCATTTAAACTTTTACATATACATTACTGTTTGAACACAAAATTAACATAATAATTTCTAACAGTACAGTTAAATTACTCTTAACTCCCATCAAACAGACACTGTTAACCTAAGAGCTTAACACATTTACAGTAACTAATAGTGTTTAACACATGTATCTTAAACCATAAACAGCAAAACACTGACATCACTAACCATAAAATAATAGAATAAAAACATGGGAGGGTTTCAGAGGAATTCCCAGGAGTGGTATAGCTGGTAGTGGGAATCTAACTACAAGTCAGAGTGAGGACGCTACTCCGGACTCCTGTGCCTGCACATTGCCACTTGGTTACATAAAGTATACATTGTATTCTTTTTATGTTTTTGGCTGGCTGACATCTTTATCCAAGGGCACTCACTATGGTTTTACTAGGTGCAGTTCACAGCCACTGGCCACACTCATCAGCAAGTGAGAATTGTGAATGATTTCCAATTGGTTGGTTCTCATGACCCACAAGGGTTACTGATTCTCATCTTATATGGGCTCTCTGTTTCTTAATTGAGTTAATTGCCTGTTCAACTTTGCTTTTATTTTTTCTGACAATTCTGTAGTTGAAATTCCAGACTTTTTAAGTGCCGCCACCATTCAGCTATTTTTCTGAAAGATTAATAGGTTGCAGATTGATTGGAGAAAGTTTGAAATTCTAACCTGTGAAACTGACAAGGAAGATGAGAGATCTTTTCTTTTATGTTACACTTTAGGTTACTCATATCTTTTTGTCTCCTGAGCAAAACTATATATATCGTAGCTGCAAATTTCATTTCTCAGGCAGATTTGCCAGGAGTACCAAATTAGATAAGAGTATAGAACACAATGAATAGAAGAAAAAGTCTTCAAATAATTTAGAAAAAAATGCAAGTTGACATTTAGTTGTAATGTAAACCTTTATTCTTATCTTTGGGGACACTATAAACATTTGACATTGAATCTATCGCATCACACATGTATTTTTGCAAAGTTGTTTTTTTTATTTGTCTTCATTAAATGATCATCATTTTGACTTCTTGGGGAATTTGTCAAAACCCTCTTTTCTGAAAGTTTTTTTTTAAAACGCAGGTTTCAACTTGCTGACAAGCATGCCTAGAATATTTAAAAGGTTTTTTTTCTTGTTGTTGTTTCTGGTTTTTTACCTCTGAGATGAGCTGAGCAGTGTATTTCTGAGAGAATGTGTTGATGTACAAAACTTTATCTGACATTGCACCAAAGGCTGATGCTTGAACAAACTTTCTGTAGGTTTTGAAATTGTGTTTATTTCGGGCAGAAAATGTTAACTTTTACAACCAGTGCCAAAACATGAATTGATATATATATATAAAGAAGAAGAAGAAGATGATGAAGGTGATTTTTAAGAACCACCTCCATAATTTGAAAAATCATATCATTCATAAAGATATCCACTTTCTACAGCTCTTTATATTTCTTTTGAAGAGGAGATGGGTAGAGTGTGATTCAGGTTTTGTTCTGTGGAAAGAATGTGTTTAGATAAATAGGGAATGTACTGTGGATTAGATCAAACAGGATGAGTAAATAAATAGAAGGAATCTGGAACAGGGAAGTAGAATAAAGACTATTGAACCAGGACTCCCAATGGAAAACTGTCTTTGTTGTTCCCCACAATATCACTGTTAAACAACAGCACTGTTTTAAACAGAATGCTAGCAACTTTCAAACCCACATTGGAGTGCCTTATTTCTATGTTTCACAGATTTATTGGATGCAAAAAAAATGCATATCACAATTCCATGATAAAAAAATAATTTATTTTGTTGTTGAGATATTCTGCTTTTTGTTCCAAACTGTATTCTCAGTAACATGGTTGATCTAAATATGTAATTAATGACATACAATATATGTAATACTTTTTACCAGACTCTGAGGTGATTTGTCCACTGTTGGGAAGCTATATGCCACACTGTAGTGTGTTTTTGGTCAAAAGACATCCTAAACATAAACGTATCAACACTTATTTGGGTTCCATATCTTGTTTGTTTTTGATGCATTCATGTGTTCCAAGTGTGTTTTAACCTCTGAGGAAAATGGCTCTGAAAAAGAATTACAAGCCTGATTCAGAATTCAAAATAACAGGTTTGCGTGAAACTATTTAGATCAGCGATCTCCATTTTCATTACCATCCTTTCTTATGCTTATGCAACCTTTAATTAAAAGAAATGTATTTTTTTTTTCGCATCCCAGGAAGCTACATTGCTTTTGATTGTAAATGTGATGTCCTCAAGAACTGTTCACTTTATAAAAGCCTGTCTTATCAAATAGAAGATTGGCTTCCACTGTGTTTATTCTAAAGTGCATTGTCCTTTTTTTTTTGCTCTCTCTATAAATAAAGATTGGATACCTTTGCTGAAAAACTGAATGAGATAAATTGTAGGTACCGGCACAGTTTTTCATCTCAAAATTACAGGGTTAGATTTTGGAAGGAGATGCAAAACATAACAATGACAACACTACTACAATTGTTACTATGTCACAATACCAAGACTACTCAAGTCTGAAGTAAAAATAGCTAATAAGATCTTTCGACAGTGACAAAATGCTTTCAACACATAAATATATAAGTTCCACAAGTTCCTTTGTGGCTTATACACTGCTTTCCATTTGTGGCAAATGCTGCAGTCCATTTAAAACAGGCCTTTTCAGACTGAATTTAAATGGTGAAAATTCAGTAGTGTCAGTAACTGATCTGTGCTGCTATGAGACAATAACTTAAAAATGACAGTCCAAAAAGGGAGAAGAAGATAATGCATGTGTTTTATACACACGATAACTGTAATTCCATCTTTGAAACCAAAGAAGAAGTACATTTTTGGAGGTCTGGGTCCAGAGGTTGTCTTAATATTACGCATTGAGCTAGATGGTATCACAATGCATTTTGCTTTTTTTTCTCACATACAGAGTCGACAGTCTTTATCCTACAGTCTTCTTATTCCATTGAGGAAGATGCTGGAGAACTGATGATACCGGTCAGGAGAAGTGGGGATGTCAGCCAAGAGCTAATGGTCATGTGCTACACTCAGCAAGGTACCATAGGGCCTGATCCCTGTGTACATTCTCAAGATAATTTAACGTTCTTTGGAAGGAATAGCTCACAGCTTTTTAGTGTTCATTTTTTTCATTTCTATTTTTTCATTTTTATTGCTGATGCCACAATTTTGCATCTCAACCCATATTGTTTAGTGCTTAAAAAAATATATAATCTTTGTTGTTGCTACACTGCGATTAAAACTGCTGGAGTTGTAGGAAGGTTTTTTTTCTTTTATAAAACTGGAAAGGAAGAAAAGTAGAATTTGATAAAAGGTTTGTGGTGGTTGCTATCCATATGCCCCAGATGAATTCTAACATGTCAAATACTTATTATTATGATTTATGATTCAACATTTAAAATATGTAATTTAGAATATACTGTATAGGTAATTAAAAACTATAATTCATAACTGCTAGGAATATGACATCTAAGTATGAAAAAATAGTTTAATCAAAAGTAATTTTCTCAAGACTAATAATACAGTTTTGTATGGATTTAATGAACAAAATTCAGATACTGTAGACAAGACAAGAGAAACAATCAGCTAGGTGAAGCAAGGCTTTTATGCACTCAGTACCTAGTACAGAGAAATGTGAAAATGACATTTGAATTGACATTTTTTATTAGCTTTCTTAGTAGACAATTGGTTTGCTTATGATTTTAATTGGTTTTACAAAAAATAGAAAAAATATGTTAACCTTATTAGTCTTATTTCTTGTCAAATATTTAAAGAATGATCACTTTATGAAGCTCTAATGTTTCAACTGCTGGCCCAGACGAGCTAAAGCTTTTTAGAACTATTCTAAAGGTAAATGTAATGTAGGCATATGCATGACAAAATGCTTGTCCACTATTCATGTGGGCTTGATCTCGGAGAGGTCTGAAAGAAGGTGTTTGCAGGTGACATATCTCTGGCACCTTTTGTTTCCAGCCACAGCCACGGGCACCATTCCCAGCACAGTGCTGTCGTACTCGGACTACATCTCTAGGCCCGAAGACCACACCAGCGTGCTGCGCTTTGACAAGGATGAGACGGACAAGTTCTGCCGGGTCGTTATAATCGATGACTCACTTTACGAGGAAGAGGAGACCTTCAATGTGACCCTGAGTATGCCCATGGGTGGGCGCCTTGGTCAGGAGTACCCATCCACCAAGGTCATTATCCTGCAAGACCTGGATGATGGTAAGCAGCAGCCTTTCATAATATTATAATGGACTGGGGGGTAAAGAGAGAAATGAATCCCAGACGCACGCTCTAAAGATAAGCCTAAAAGGACACACCAAAAATTGTTTCAGCCCATTGAAAAAGTCCATTCTAATATAGCTTTCTATGTCAGTAGCCGGTGCTACACAAGGTTTGTTAGGGTTCTCCTCCTGCGGTTGGTGAGGAAAACATGTTTACCATGTGTAGATTTGTTTCTAACAAACTTTTTAAAAATAATTGAATATGTTATCTTTTAATAAAAAAATAAATGGTCAAAGGAGACACGGTGCATGGCACAGTGGTTACAATTGCTGGCTCACAATGCAGGGACCCTGGGTTCAATTCCTGGGGTGCCATAGCCAGGTGCTATGGTTTCTTCCACTGTCCAAAGACATGCTGGCAGGTTAATTGGTTTCTGTTAAATTGGCCCTAGTGTGAGTGTGTGTTGTTTTGTGTTTGTCTGCTCTGCAATGAGCTGGCATCCCTTCTGGGGTGTATCCTGCCTTGAGCCCACTGCTTCCTGAGCTAGGCCCCAGGCTGACGTGACTCTGAATTGAATAAGTGGTTATGGAAAGCAATGTGATGATTATAATTTGTCACATCAGCGCATCATGGTTCAGCCCTACATTCTAGCACACAGCATAAATCGATCTTAACTCCTGGTGGTGAAAGAAAGGGTATGCAGTATTTTTTTTTTATTTTATCTGTGGAATGTGATAAAGTGAGAGAGGAATGCTGAGCTATCATCGGCTTACCTGTGATGTAAACCTTAAATGCATGACGAGTTTAAAAACAATAAAAGCAATGGAAGGATTTCAGCTTTAATGTGAGAAGTGAGAGCCAAAAGTTGGAGCAGTTTTTGCAGTGGAGCAAAGTGATTTAAAAGTTAATTCACATTCGCAGTTGTATTGAACCAGACAAGACAACTCTGTGGGACTTGCTGAAACTTGTCAAGATCAAAGGTAACAAGTGGAAGACACATAGAAGTGGAAGTGGAAGACCAGAATACAAGAAGCCTGTCGAGCTCTAAAGACGCCATTCTGTCCTTGTTGTAACTTGCACTTTAATTTTTCCGCATCACCTGAATGACTCCCTTATCACACATCTCCAGGCAGATGCAGGGAGCAATCTGGGTGTTATCTCTCTATTCTCCTATTCTTGTTCTTCAGCACCTTAAGGGTAAACATTCATATCTTTTCAGTTATCTCAGGAAGGATCGCTGTGTAAAATGTTTAGAAAGCAAACGGAAGGAAAGTTAGGAGTACAAACCTGACCTATTCACCGAATCCAAAGTGATTAATTTTAACAAGAGCATAAGATGTCATGTGGCTCCTGGACCTGGAATACACATAGCGTTTCAAGTGTCAGACATTTTAGGTAAAAAATGTCCTTTAAAGTATCTGTGTATGTGTTATTGTGTATTTACATTAATGCATAAATATGATTGTTTGTCTTCTGGTGTGAAATTTATATGATAATAAGACATTCAGTAGCATTTGACAGGATAGAAAGAAAAATGTATTCTTTGGACAACTATGACTCAATCCAAGCTTTCTAAGGAATGAATTCCTATAATTTGATTTGAATGATATTTTGGATTTTTTATAATTATAGAATAATCACTTTGATTTCTATTAACAATCCTTTAAAACAAAAAATAAATAATTTTTAGAATAGTGAGCCGATGAATAACCTACACACCACGACATTGTATTTCCTTTTTGAAAAATGAGATTTCAGGTCTTATATTTAAAACTGGAAGTAAGGGAAGAAAAGCTCATGTGCTGCTCACTCCCTGCATACTTTAAATATCTGAAGAGAAATCCCCCTCACTGAACAGGCTGCACTGTGTTTTCTGTGGGAATGAAAGATACTCCCAACAAGAGCTCTGGGCTCAGCAAAAATTTTGTGGATATTTTCTTTTTCCTGCTTTAAAGAAAGCGCGATCTCAGCAGTAAGCATTAATATATGTTGATATGGGTCTATCCTTAAGTAATAATAACCCATGGCTTTTATGTGTTAGTATATTAATATATGTTTGTGCAGGTCCGTGGACACCATAATCACACCAAAGGTTATTTTGTTTAAATGTGTTCAACGCCTCTGTTTATTTTTAAAAGAAAGCTAACTTTTTAATATGTTTTTAATGAAAGAAGTTCTCACCAAGTTACAAGCATCCTTACTTGATAACTGTTTCCCTTCCTTGTTCAATGTTTTTTTTATTGTCAAATTGTGGTTTGACGTCAATGTCATACAGTAGTGCCTTACCCTCACGCATATTCTATTTTTATTAGCAACACCATTGCAAACTTGCAATGTTTTGACAATTTCCTCTGCATTCAAATGACTTTTTTTCAGCATGATGACATAAAGCACAACAAGTAACTCATATCTGAAGCCAACTACCTTCTGTACCATGACTTTCTAGTGTAATGAGCTTTACAGCCTCAATAGGTGTCTGCTTTGTACTTGCTGAACATAATCAGCAAATGACAGCATGCACTGGAGGGTGACTCAGCCCAAGCAGTTATCAGGCCTGCCTAATTGCTGTATGCTGTATGTTGTTTTAATATAAAGGGATCTATTCCCCTAAAGCTGAAAAGTTCATCTACAGCACGGATGAAGCCTACACAATGAAGGAGCTTCTGTGAATGAGAAACCTGTTTCTGAGTATCACAGCTTTTATATGGCTATAACTACAACATGTCAGTCCTTAAAATAGATTATCTTACTGTAGCTGAGGTTTCAAAGTTCAAGAAAGCTGCAAAACATACAATAATAAACTTGGACTAGCTGGGCCTTTGACTGTACTTAGGACTGACAGGAGTATAATATGAAATCCTGAATCATGATCCATTCCAACTGTAAAACTCAAAATTGTGCACAGAGAGTCTTGACCTTGAGCCAAGGTAATCCACTGCAGTGTCATGACACCTGAATGCAAAGGAGTACATTTGCCTCCTGGAATTCAGACCACTCATAATCCCATGCATGGGGGCAAAAACACTTCAAAGCAAAATCCTAGTAATCAGCATTTACTGTAAAGTGCACTTTTAGTAATTGGAGGCAGTACTATTTCTGAAATAAGTTTTAATTCAGATAGCATTACAGATACGTTCTAGCATAACAGTGCCATCATCAGAGCTATCACATTTCCATTTTTTAACTTAAAGAAAGCTTTTATTATGGTCTATTCCGTGTTCATGCAGATTAGACAAGTTTTCTACTTGAAGAACAAAGAAGTGTATTGTTTTACTTCGAGCATCTCGACATCCTCTCCCTTTCAAGTTTTTCTTCAGAAGTAGTCAAGAGTTTAGTAGACCTTAAGTAGTTATCTCTGAAGGAGTTTTCTTTTCTGCCACTCTGCAGTTCTCATCTGCGGGAGGCAGTTGTTCCAAAGGTGATCATTGTTGTGCTGCTCACAATTCTCATTCATGTTAAAGCATTTCTCACACAGGGGAGTGAACAGGTAGGACTTGGATTTTTCAGAAGCTATGGGAGTGCATTGAAATCTCCGGTAAATCTTACTGGGGTGAAATTGCAACAATGCCAAAGGTCAAGCTTTTAATAATGCACCTACAGGTCTTTCCTGTTGAACCCAGACCCTCAGAAATCACTCTCTCAGCTCCCAACAGGAGGGTGACTCACTGAATAAGGACATATTCGCTTTTACTCCCTCTTCTGTGTTTTTTTGTTGTATTCGCATTAATCATCAAGTCCCCATGACTTGTTATCTGCCCCTTGTATTAAACAGGCTAATGTTTGCACTGTTAGTCCAATAAGTCAGAGGAAAGGAATTCAGTTCTAGATTGTAAAGAAGTAATAACAGGAATAACTGCAAATCTCACCTCCTCCGTAGTATACATAGGTGTCCCCAATATGCATAATCAGACTTGGATGGTTTTCAGCAGCCTTATTCTTGACATTTTCTCATGTAAATGTGTAGAATACAATTCCAGTATGAGAACTGTCTTGTAGTCAAAATTGATTCAAGCCATTTTGACAGTAGAAACTTCAGTGAAATATATATTTTTTTAAATCAAAGGTTTATGAGTCTAGAAGCAAGTGGATTTGGGAGTTTTGGGAAAAATCCATATTTCAATTAATTTACACACAGAAGAAGCAAATAATGTTCCAAGGACATTCATGGCAGGGGACGAAAGGAATTTCAAAATACTAGTCAATTTTATCATTGCCAACACAGATTCCAGTATTTTATTTATTTATTTTGGCCCAAATACTGTAGATGCCTTAGTTTGCCAGAATTAGCCTAGCCAAGATAAAAAATACGTTTTTTACTACTTAAGTTTCCCAGTAAAGACATACTGTTCAAAAGACAGCTATTTCATCTCACCTTAAAATGACGTGGATCTGACTGGTTCAGTTTCAGCTCTGTTGAAGTATAATTTGACAGTATGTACCCATCTTAAGTTGTTTAAATGTGACTTGCACTAGGGGTGGAAAACAGTGATCCATTGTAGAAGTGTGCTTCATGTATTGTTTTATTGTTAGCTGCACAAAATATTAAGATTCTCATGTCAAGACCTTGCTAGAAGAAAACATATCCCTGAGGCTATTGTCTGAAAGCACTGTTTTTCAGTGATGAAGTTGTTGGGGCACATGTACTGTACTTGTTTAAAAACAAATGTAGTGATGCTGTATCTTCTGTTGTTACAGGTATTTGAGTAGGTACAGTAGTTATGTCAGCATGTGTTGGCTGCAAAGGAACAAGTAAAGATTTATCCCTTGCTCAAAGGAAAAGAGAATACATTTAATTCCTTTCTGCATGGAATATACCTTTACCTGTTTCTTTACTTATATTGTTTTGATTGGTTTCCTTTTTAATCAGATAATTAAGATGGAGGTTATTCACACTTTTAAAATTATACACAAGTTTAGTATCCAAGATGTATCCAAGCTCTGCAGCACAATCACATTCCAAAACTGTTTTGAGTGTTTCATATTTAATGTCCCTCACTTAATAACCACTGCCACTAAATCATTTAACATTTTATAGCAGTCTACAGAAAGACAAAATAGGGCTTCTTGCAGTTAATATTCTGATTTAAGTTAAATGTAAAGTACGTGTGAAACAAGCGAAATAAAAAAAAAAACATTTATAAGTGTAGTGGCTTAAACAGCGTTATGCCCCCGATAAACTGCAACTTACAGCACAGAACATTTTTTCCTACAGGTCTTTAGTGTAGTGTATGCTTGTTTAATTTTCTTCTTTACCTAAAAGATTAGGACAAGCTTTGAATTGTCATACAGAAGCCAGAATTTTGTCAAAACAGCGGCTAAAAAAAATGCTGAATTCTAGATTCATGTGCAAGAAACTCGGTCTTCTAAGAGTAAAACACAGTGGTTGAAATGCTTTTATTCTGTACTTCTTTTTTCCACATTGTGGAGTCCGTTCTTCTACTCTCCTACCTGCAACAGAAGGTAACATACAAATTATTTAATGTACTAAACCAGGGGTCATTCTTCACAGCACCTGTTCCTGCCACTGAAGGGTCTCTGGAGTGCAGTTCATATGTGTTGCTGTTATTAAGGTGCTACTGTATGTACTCACCAAATCAGCCTCACTGCAGGGTTTCAAACACAAGGAATCTAGCACCCCCTACTGAACAGAAGAATCCTCAAGCATGTCTATTCATTTCATTTATTATAAATTCACTGATGCTTTGAAGGCTGCTCTGAATCTGATCAATATCATTCAGGTTTAATCATTATGACTACTTTAATCATATGTAGCTAACTCCCTAGGCACATATATATTTAAAAGTGTGCTGTTAATAAGAAAAAAGAACCAACAGGTATTTTAACGTGTATTTTTCTAAAGTAGTATAAAATATGTAATCTTTGTAATCTATATGTAATTATTTTTCAATATCACTTCAGAGAGATGAGTTCTTATTATTATATTAGCCAGGGAATGTTTCTGGCCGTGTTCTAACATAGTGAGCACATAAACGCAAGTCATCAGTCACCAGGTGCTGAACAAACTGTCTTTGAAACGCATTCTGTTGTTCCATTTGGATATAAGATTGGTGGGACTCAAGATGTTCAAGTGATTTCTGAATGACAATCATACACCCCATTTTGGTAGTAAAAAGCTCCATGTCAGATCAGAGTTATATGTATTATATATGTTATATGTATATGTATCAAGCAGACTTGCTGTAACTATGATGTAAAATAAAATAGTTTGTATCCACCGAATCCAGACATACAATATCGTGCTGATAAGACAGATGAAAGAAGAGTCACTTAGGAGTCTCACGTCAAGGTCTCAGTTTTCAGCATAAAATAGCATCTCCTGGAACAGTGCTTTCTAGGTTTTAGAGATCCACAAGTGCTGAGCTATATTTTTACCTTTTCTTCAAAGCTTTTATAAATGTATGGTAGAAGAATGAACATAATGGTTAATTTTATAAAGAATAAATCCCATAGCCGTTTTAGACTGTGTGAAAAAATTAATTGCTCTTATAAGGCACTGAAGAGTTCAATATTTACAGATACTAGCAAACTGAAAAAAGAAATCAGTCTATAGATCATCACAAATGGATTTAACAAAACAGGAAGCATAGACTATATTATATCATACATAATATGTTGCTTTCTTGATCACTGTAAATGGGCTATCAATGTGCCAATTAGGGCAGTTAAGAATAATATTCCTTAGACTTTTAGTCTAAGACTTAGACATTTAGACATTTCAAAAATGACCTTGAATTCTGTGAACCTTTTTTTCTAATCCCATAAAACGTGGTATTACAAGTCAGGTTGTGAAATAATTAGCAGGATAATTAACAAAAAATGAATTTCTCTGTTACTCAACAGGGGGATTTACGTTGTAAATACTTCTAATCTTGAGTTGCACAAAAGCACTATCTGCACTGCCTGCAGAATGTTTTTTTTTCTACAGTCTTTACTCAATAACTGAACCTTAGCTGCAAGATGGAAATTGCATTATCAGTAATAGTGACAAGATGAAAAATTATGCAGTGATTCAGTGGAGAACAGTATCTCCAACAAAATAATCTCACTTTTTATCACTGCATTTCACACTGACCTATTTTATGGCCAGGGATGGTGCTGGGGGCTTGTAAATTATTTGTTTTCTGTGTATTTCCAAAAACTCCTCTGAGCCAAGAAGAGAAAGGGTTCTGAACTTATATTTCATTCTCCTTTATCTGTGTCTAGGCTAAGTGTTGCTGGCAAAGACTAGCTGTTCAACTGCTGCTGTGCTCCTTCATATCAAATCAGGACGTAGAGAATGCAGACTTCGCTTTCTGGCCAGATGGCTTCATCTGCCAAGAACAAGTGCATATAAACATGTATGGATGTGTTCTTATCACAGCTTGAAACTAATGATTCAGTGAACACAACAAATTTGGCTATTATTAAATGCACAAAGCTAATGGACTGCATTTACCTATTCATGTGCAATTGGACCAAGCTCTTGCCAATTATTTATAAAACTATACATACCATTATATATATATACAGTATATACAATTTTTTAAAGATTTTTTTAAGTTCTGGTATAGTTTTCTAAAAATCTATACTAGTCTAAAAATCTATACCATCTTTGCTGCAACTTGTGTAGATGTTAACTGTTCACAATTGATATTGTGATAATTTCATATTGATCATGCTGGATTCACTTTTAGTTCATTTCTTTACTTTAGTTCATTATCTTTATCTCCGGGATTTTAGCATTTCCGTTGTCTAGCTATTATTGTATGTTGTTTTTTTAGAATATCTATATTCTTATTTACTGCTGCTTAGCAATAAGAAGCTTAAGCAATATATAACACACTTCCAACTCTATAAAGTAGAAGAACGTAATCGAATAGACATCAGACAGGTTTCTGTATCCATGTGAACCTGAAGTCTAATATCCGTGATACTGTTTGTTGCTTAGTGATTCAGCTACTCGCTGGCACAGTTATTGCATGAGTGCCTTACCTTCATTTGAGCAGCAAATGCTGCAGTGCTTTCGTTAATTCAAACTTTGCAAGCTGGAGCAATTTTATTGGAAGAAATCCAGCCAAGACCTTTTCTTTAAAAAAAAGTGCTCTCGTACTTCTATTTTTCTGCACTGGCATGTGTTCTGCAAAGATTGTCATAGATCCTTTCCTTTGTAGATTTTACATTTTTATCTGTTAACTACAGGATGCCCAAAAACCTGCTCCTGGGAAGCTGGATAAATGCAGGATTTCTAGGGCTCTAAATCCTTCAGCTACTTTAGACTTGAAAAGTCTATTGGTAAATAATTTGTGGAATTACAGAACAAAAAACAAAAGGTATCATGGTCCTCAAGGACAAGATTTACTGAAATGGTTATGTGTACCATTTCATATCTAGGTCGGACATTATTGGAATGCATAACGGTATGCCGTTATTATTCAATCAAAAATCCTTGGGGCTCTGGCTTTCTCAGAAGAAAGTACTAGTGAATTATTTTTCCCTTTGTCCTGCTAAACAAATATCCATATTCATCAACGACAGGAGTGATTTTTTGGAAGGTACTGTAGAAGGTCAAACATACCAGAAGTAGTTAACCCTTCTGTAATTATCAGGGTGGGGATGGAAGGTGAAGGAGTTCATGGACCAGAGGTTTATCACCTAGCTAATGGGCCATGACCCTTTGAAGCCAGTTATTTGTCTATTTTAGAAAATATCCTTATCTGATAGCAGTCCACTATTGAGACTGGGCTCCTGCCACAAGCTACAAAAGGACTCCAGTCTAATTATTTCTGAAGCAAAGTGGAGATCACCTGATTAGTTTCACCAGTCCCCGGTTGTTTAATTTGTCTGCCGTGGCCCACACTGTGTGATTCCACAATCTTTCAGGTGCTGTTTCCTAACTTCTATGGGCTCTTCATAAACACTACTACAGTTATGATGAGGGAGAAAAATACTTGTCTAGACCTATTCATATTCAATCCTTTGTATTATTGTTGTTACGGGATTCAGAAAATGCTCTTATCATGATATTGCAAGATAAGGAAAATTTTCAAATATGTCACAAAACAACGTTTCTCATAGCTAAGTTTTAAAAGACTTAAAGACTTTTAAGCTCATTTTTTTGTTGTGTGTGCATTATGGTGGTTTTTAAAATAAAAATAAAATGCAAAGACATCAGGGGAACAATTGTATTCTGCTGATGTACATTTTAAAAAATCCTGGATTTGAAACACCAAAATGTCCAAACACATTTTTAAGGCAACGGTTTCAGACTAATTCTTCAGTGAAAACAGAACCCTCAATATCTGGTAACAAGAGGTGCTGTTGCAAATAGTCAAATTAAAATTAATGCAATTAAGGTTTAAACAGCTCAGGCCATACAGAAAAGCCAAAAGTGTTGAATGATTCCTTACTGTATTTTAAGTGAGTGTATAAAAAGACTAATTCTTTGTTTAGGTAATGCATCGATAGAACATAAAATATGATGCTTTTAACACTTCCCAGTAATGGAAAATCCAAACAAAGTACTGAGTAGTGGAGGTAACTAGAAAAATAGAAACAAAATACAAGCTCTAGTGTTCATTGTCATAGAAACATAATATAGACTTGTTAGCAAATGTATCTGTCAGCAACAATGTCAGGTGGTTGTTTGTTCAGTGGTGTGTTGTGGTGCTGTTGAGGCATGTCAGGGAAAATTAATCTTATCACCCATTACAGATATCAGATTGAAACATGGATAAAGGCTGTCATGGATACCAAAGTCTATCTTTATTCAGATTGACATACTGTTGAATGGTTCTCTGTATCTCCTTGATACCTCCATATTAGGTCTTATGTCATTTCCAGAACCCCCTGCGGGTGAAGGCATCGATTGTAATAGGTCTTCCTTTTCTAAACTCAGCACCTGTTAGCCATGGCACTGTCATTTCACTCTGCTGCTCAGCAGACTCTTTGTGATGATGCTTCCTGAAAGTGTTCACTCCTAAGCGGCCAGAAGTGATAAAATTGTTTCCATAGTAACAGCTGCTCCGAGGCAGAATCCTGAGAAACTAGGATGGCCAGAATGGTGTTTGGTAAAATGAAAAGACAGTTTAAAGCTAAAAGCTAATTCTTTATGATCTGTTTCTCTGTCTTTAAGATGAAATATCGAAGCAAAAGCTGATCAATCGTGTTTTATGTTCGTACAATGTTTAATTAACATGAATGGTATGTAGTTGCATAATAACAACAGTCTTTGTTTAAATGTTTTTGCTCTTTGCTCTTTTCTTCTTCTCTCTCAGCTGCTTCCCTCTTTCCACCTTCTTGCAGCATCTGCACAGCACTGAGGGGTTCTGGGGGTTTTCAGCCTGAAAGAGACAAACAAGAACTGGGATCAGGGCAAACAAGACACTAAATCTTACAAAATGGCCACATCTAGTTATGTTCCCACCTCAAACTCAATCCAATATTGTGTCAAATAGTGAGGCATTTCTTAATATTTAACATCATTGTTACTATACATTTACCTACTGTAGATGAAAATAGAGTTATACCAAAATAAATTTGATTTTGCATTCTTTTAGATTTTGCTTAGTTTAAGGCTTTGTGTCTCTTTGCCCATCTCAGCAGGCAGTATAAACAATGAGCTGTCCCAATGTACTCTATTAGTACAAACAGCTGTTCTCCGGTTATTTCTCCAAACTTTTTCTGAAGAGAACCCATCTACTCTCATCAATTTCCCCAACAGTTTGATGTTGAATTTCCAAGCCTTCACTTTCTGTCTCCAACTTTTCCTCCTGTACAAGTAAGACAGGCCCATCTTCTGGGTTTTTAACCAGATCAATTTCTAATACTCCTTCTTTGTCATTTTGTGGGGATTCGTATTTGTCCAGTGGGTGTTGCCTTACTGTTGCGATCTCTTCCTCAGGTGCTGGTTTGATAGGTCCTTTTTCTGGGTCTTCAAGCACTACAATATTGAATTAACCTTTTTTGGCATTTTGAGGGCACCTATCTTTTTCCAGTGGGTTTTGTCCTGCTGGTGCAATCCATTCCTCAAGTTTTGGCATGACAGATTCTTCTGGGTCTACAACCAGGACAATATTTAGCTTGTCCTCTTCAACATATGGAACCAACCCATATTTGTACAGTGGGAACTGCCCTGCCATTGTAAGGACAAAGGCCAGCGGTAACTTCACCTCATAAAAGCAAGAATGCAAATGCCTGGTTTAGATTCCAATCATGACTTTCTGATGTTTGAAACCCTGATGTTATGATGACATCACATTGGCAGAGTATTCTGTAGCTTTTTAAAAAAATGCTTATCTTTTTTTAAAAAAAGAAACAAAGGCAAAGACCTAATTAATGTGTAAAAAAAAGTATATAACAAATATACACTTACAGGTAGTTTTCAGTTCATATGGCACATACAGGACATTCCTGGATAAGTATTTGGAAAAAAAAGATTAAACTCAGTTGTAAGGTATATAGAAAATGTATTGAACATTAATAATAAATTTAATATTGACAGTAGTACAGTCCATGTCATTTGTTTAAATCTCTTTGTTTTTTGCTGTTTTCTGATTCTTCTCTCCCAGCTGCTTCCCTCTTTTCACCTCTTTGCAGTTTCTGCCCATGATTCAGGGATTTTCTGGGTTTTCAGTCTGAAAAAAGCAAACCAACGACAGGGTTAGGAGAAAAAAGAAACTAAATTTTACTACATCTAGTAACTTACCCCACCGTAAACTAGAACTGGTCCAGTTATTGTACTTTACCTACAGTAGAAACAGCCACATGAAGGCTAACATTCTATAAAATATTTGAATGCAGGTTCTGGTTTATTTTCCTATTTTACACTTCTTAAGCCTTTAAGGCAGTCCTTTTACCTTTCTCCTTGCCAGATATCTCTTAGCTCCACTCAGCAGACAGTATAAACAGTTCCAGTGTACTCAAAGAGAAGGGTCAGCCCTTCACTGCCTCTTTTTGGGACTGAATAGTGCCCACCCTCTCTCTGAGATTTTCTCAACACTTTCAAGTGGGGCATCCAGGATGTTTGCTGTTAGGCCTTTGATTTCTGTCGTAATCTCCTCCTCTTGCACTGGTCCTTCAAGTTTATAAACTGGTCCTTCTACTAGATCCTAAATCAAAACAATATTTAATCCTCACCCTTTTGTACTTTTGAGGGGACTCAAATTTGTAAGCACATTATTTCTCTATCGTTGCAATTCCCTTCCTTTTGTCCTGGTTGCATAAGTCCAGGGCTCAGAAATAGGTTGTTTCTGGTTTGTTTACAATGTGCCACGACATCTAACTTTTTTAGCTGAAATAAAATTTGTCTTTCATTTTTGAGAAAGGGTTTTCGAAGCTACTTTTTGCAAGTGCGGTGAATCACTATGAAACAAAAGATGATGAAGTAAACAACGACAAATAACCAACAAAAAGATTTTTAAAAAGTCCAATACGGACCATACAATCATCTTAAGTATCACCTTTAGGAAAGTCGAATTATGATGCTTCCTTATGCACAACAGATTGAGAAATGCTGCAGTCCTATTGTGAAGTGCTAGTAAACCTGTGTGTTTATAAGGTATGAGCTGAGAGAACTACATTCATCATACTAAGAATCAATAATTTAACTGTCTTCTGTGTTTCCTATGGTAACCACTTCCATGCTCTTCTGGTTGTGACCCACCGGTCCTTTTCTACTCCAGCGCCAGTCTTTTATTTCGGAGATATGGAATACCACGTGGATGAGAGTGACGGCTATGTGGAGGTGCGCGTGTGGAGAACTGGAACTGACCTCTCTAAGACCGCCACCGTCACAGTGCGGTCCCGCAGGACAGACCCTGTGTCTGCCGAAGGTAAGAAATGTCACAGATAGGTAACCATTTAGAGAATCATTATACCACGTTGTCTACATACATTGCATCCCAAAAGCCTGATTTTACACGGGATTTGCAAACCAGCTATTGACACCACAGTCTATCACAGGCAGACTGAAGTATTTTATCAAAATTCATGTCACTCAATGTCAATTTTGTGTTGTGATTATTTGCAGGCCTAAGTGCAATATTGCAACTATCAATAGTCTTCATGTCTTGATTTGCAGGTGTTAGTGCAATATGAGTTGATTAGACCTGCAAACCTGCAGTGCACTTAGATTGTAACTGTACATTTTAGTTCAGTTTGCAAAGCATGTGTCCTGCACTCCTATTATCTAAAGAAAAGTCAAAAGACGAGTTAGAGTAAAAGCCATAAAGAGTCACTTGAGTTGTCAGGTCAGTGTTTCATTACGTTCTTCACTTTAACATTGTAACATCTGGACTCTGAATTTCCATCTTTACCAGGACATGAAGGAAATGTATTTCCCTTCAAATTTCTTAGGACAATGTTTTGTTATTCATAGCTCACCAGCGCATTGGGCAGACTAAGGTAAAGCCTTGCTCTATAAAAAAGAAAATGACTGCAAGTTAGGGTACATGTGTGTGCTGAAGAATAGTCCTCATTGGCCATAGAAGTCTGGAGTCTTTCAAGCGTTAGGAGAATAAATGAGTGGGAAATTTGTGGGGAATCAAGTGAGCTTAGGAATGCAAACATCTTCAAGTCATCACGGCTTATAACTGCCCTAGGGCTTTGGAAAGGTACGAGGCACAGTGCTGTCAGGTTTGTGTTCTTTTGAATGAATATAGATCCTATGGAATGTAAACTTTTCCTCCTGCTGTGGATTGCACACACTTCTTTTCAGGGGATGAACTTCACAAGTTTGGAATCTGTCTGCTTAACCTCCTACCTATCTGCAGACTTCAGCAAGCTCCATCCTATCTCCCTCCTTTATAAGGCCCTCTTTTTTGTTTTTTCTATTTCAGCAAATTGAAAATATTTCATTATTTATCTTATCTCTCTAGGTTTATAGGTTCTGCAGGCATAAGCAAACATGTTGCACATTACTGGGTCATAGACTCCTGTGAAAGCTTAAGAATGAAAAGATGACATTAGTGCTGATATTTTTCACTGCTAAGCAGGAAAGAATTTGCTGTGGAAAAAAAAAAAACAACAAGAACCAACCCAACAAAGAAGTCAGGAGTGAGCACTTAATTCAGTTTCACATTCCATCATTTTAGTAGTATCATGGTTAAATAACATTTTTTATCCTTTTTGATTGCTGGCTCTTCTGAATTGTAATAAGAGTACCAAACCCAGAAGAACAAGAATAGGTTTATTCCATGCTGAAAAAAAGAAGAAAGAGAACACAACGTTTCGGCCATGGAGCCTTCTTCAGGTGTGAGCTCCTGAAGAAGGCTCCTCACACCTGAAGAAGGCTCCACGGCCGAAACGTTGTGTTCTCTTTCTTCTTTTTTTCAGCATGGAATAAACCTAATACTTGTTCCTTTGCAGCCTACGCATTCTGACGCAGCTACCCACCTGAACTACAAACCCAGAAGAATTTGAGGCTTATACTGTAAAATTACAAGAACATTGTATATGAACATCGTATATATTGTATATGTATATGCTTTCTGTAATTTTAGTTGAAGAGCCTTAACATAAAATAAGTGTTAGGTTTTTATAGGATAATACATTTTGAATAGGAAACCTCCAATGGAATCAGTGGGTCTTCCCCTCAGTTACAGTATGTTGGTTTCTTTCCGTTGGGCTGAAAGTTCAACCTGAGGTTCAACACTGAAGGCGATGCTCATTGTCAATAATATGATTGCTGGAAGATAAATGCACATTCTAAGAATTCTTAAAACAATATATTCCCAAAATCTCTTCTGTTTTCAGCTGGTGTTGATTATGTGGGGATCAGCCGGAACTTAGATTTTGCTCCAGGGGTCAACATGCAGACGTTCCGTGTCACCATCCTGGATGACCTGGGGCAACCAGTCCTGGAGGGTATAGAGAAGTTTGAGCTGGTCTTGAGAATGCCCATGAATGCCATCCTGGGGGAGCCTGGCAAAGCAACCATCTTCATCAATGACTCCGTCTCAGACTGTAAGCTGACGATTTTTTAAAGTATTTAAAATAATTCTCCTTTTCCAACCACATGCTATAGGTTTCACAGTGCAGGTGTTGCTGAGCAGCACTGTAACGAGATGACAGGCCGAAACCCAACTGCAGGACTTTGTGTGTCTCCGGAAGATTCCGGAGAGCCGAGTAGTTAGTAGTGAGGCGACTAGTTAGGAGAGATGAGTGGGGAGGCAGGGTGACAATCTGCTATCTCTGCTAAATCGACACTGTAGTAAACTACTGCTTGCAGTCGGGAGAAGAGCGTAGAGTTAGTGGTCTCACGGCTCTAGGGAGCTCAATGCCAGAGCGTCAGGCTATCAGGCAGTTAAACCTTAAAAAGGCAGATCATTCAGGATTGCTTGATTGGCTTCCTGATTGAAAGATTAAAGGAGGAATGAAGAGAGATGGCCTGAGTGCATTCTCCCTGGGCCGTTGGATGGGTGAGCGCTCCTGAGAATGGCCTGGGCTCCAATGACAACATGGGGCTGCAAACCACTCCTGGCCAGGGTGTAATTATATGACATTAAATGAAAGAATTCTTCAGTTCTTAGTCTTTCTGTATTTAGAGGATACGTGAACATTTCCTTTTACAGTCTTTCCAAAGCATATTACTCCCTTGGAAGTTTAAGCTTTAAAAAATATTTATGTGCTGTAAACCAAAGTAGCCAATTGTTACCATAATGGTCAAGTTGATCTTCCTTTGAAGTTAAAGGTTTATTGAATTTGGAAAAGTGGTGTGTCGTCCTTTCTCCAGTCAATGTCAATAAGTTAAATACATGGCTCAGGTGAGACACAATAATATATGCTTAGGAAACAAATCTTGGGAATTCGGGAAAATAGCTAGAGCATAACAAATAAATTTAGAATTCTGAACAGAAGCAAAGTGCTCATAATAAAACATAAATTGTTTTTTTCATTCATATTTTAAATCTGGGGATCTTATAAATATTGCTTATTTATACACAATAGATTTGAACATGGCACAGAATGAGATGTTGCTAAAATAATAAGTATGTACTGTATTAGAAAATGTGTAAATGTACATTTTTGAAAGGTGTACAGTTTTTGTGATTATTGCATATCAAGTCAAAGCCAGAGTCCTTTGATTTATGACTAATGTTGTAATTAAATTATGCAAAGTAATATCAGAGCCAAACAGTACATAGTGTACAGTAGTTCCCTGTTGATCAGTATTGTAGCCAAACTCTTGTTACAAAATTGTGATTATGTTTTTCACTTACTGTACAGTATATCATGAAGTTTATGTGCAAAGATCTTAGATAAAGGCCTGCCTGCACCAAAATGTATTTTTTATGTATACAAACTCTGTTTTGCTTATATTGTGATATTGTGTTTGATAATTAGCCGTTGCTGTCATTTGTCATAATGAGATTGCGCTGATGATAAGATTGGTAGATGTGCTACTGTACATGAAATGTAGTTGTTATTATCATTCAAATGCCAGCTCTCATCTAATTTACACTATTTTGCTATATTTCAAACCTGGTAAAAACTTTCCAGTTTCTCTTCAAGCTTCCAGTACACTGAATCATAATTAAATTAGTTTAAATGTAGTTCATTTTGAACGCTATAGGACTGCAATTTTTGTCTCTCTGTTAAAGTGCCAAAAGTCCAGTTCCGAGAGGCAATGTACATGGGGAATGAAAACGATGGGCAGATATCGGCCATTGTGTACCGCAGTGGAGACATCAGCTATAAATCCACAGTGCGCTGCTACACCAGACAGGGCTCTGCGCAGGTTATGATGGACTTTGACGAGCGTCCCAACACAGATGCTTCAATCATCAGCTTCTTACCTGGTAATATTTAGCTGCTGAAAAATAATTCAAAAGAACACTAGCGGTGCTTTTTTGTACTATTGATACTTTCGATTTTTTTATTAAGCCGCAAATCCAAGATTCTGTGCTTAATACTGTACATTCTGTAATTTTTCATAGTTATAGTTAAAATCTCTGCCTCAAATGGGTTGTCATTTTCAAGGCCTTCTTTTTGTGTAGAGTTGTTTAATACTGTATGTATGATTAAGAATTTTGTATTGTTGATTTTCATTTTGTCAGAGTCTTCATTCATACAGTTTTGAGTTAGTCTGTATTGTTTTGCAAAGTTATTGGACTTTCTTATTTACAAAAAGGTATACCAATCTACAAAGTGTTAAACAGTTTAATACCATTGTGTCGCATTGTGAAATAAACAGTATAGCCTTAATTTAACATGAGTCTGCTCTGTGTCTAAGGGGAGATTGAAAAGCCCTGCGTCCTAACCTTGGTGAATGATACGGTCCATGAGGAAGATGAGGAACTCAGGCTGGTCCTGGGAAGCCCCAAGAGTGAATCTCCATTCGGAGCCACCATCGGCAAGCAGAAAGAGACACTCATCAAAATCAAAGATGATGAAGACAGTAAGAGATGCCAGCTGCCTTTGCATATCTTGTCAGACCACCTATGGTAGTTTTACCCTACAATTTAGTACCGTCTCTGGACAGTCACAACATGTTCAGAGTGTCTAGGTTACAAGACACTGGGATAAGGCATGAGAAAGATGGAGAGCACTATATTTGCCTCTTTAAAGGGAGAAGAGAATTCAGAGAATTTCCGACAAACCATTTCTGTGAATTACATTTCTGTGAATTAGACGATTTGAAGTGTGACCTTGACCTACTTAGCATTTCCATGACAATTTAATTTAAAAAATATTTTCCTTTGAAAGGGTTACTTTTATATGAGATAATATATATTTAATCAGAAAAAAGCACCAGCAGAGGGGTCTACAGTCATTCATTATTCATCGGTCTTCCTCACTCATAAATTTAATTGCACATCACATTTAGGAGAGCCTTCAACACAGATCCCTTTAGCAATTATGATTTAAATTTCAAAGTAATTCAGCATTATAATAGCAGATGCATGACTTTAAAATGATTTTTTTGTAGAAACATTTACTACCAGAAGAGGCATTCTTTTATCAACAGTTCAGTAAAGTTTCTAAAATAAAGCTCTCAGATTGAATGTGTATGTAATTGTGTACATAATGCGGTTTTGTCAGAATGCAGAATTTAATGGCTGTGTCCGCTGTTTTTTGATGGGTTCTTTATGTTTTTCACAGAGGCCATCATCAAGTTTGGTGAGACAAAATTTAGTGTAAGTGAGCCGAAAGAAAGTGGACAGACGACTGTGGTGAAAATCCCTGTGCTACGTGTGGGAGACACCTCTAAGGTTTCCATCGTCAGGGTCCACACCAAAGATGGCTCTGCAACCTCTGGAGAAGACTACCATCCTGTATCCGAAGGTAGGTCAGCACCTAGTTTCTTTGCCGGACCTACAGTGTACTTCACGTTTTTATTTCATTAGCTGCTGTTCCCAGCTCTCAGTCGCATACATATAAGTAGCATGGTTATAAACTCAACTACCGTTTGTGTGGACCGTTTCAAGCTAATTGAACAAACAGTGACTGAGATCTTTTTCAGGCGACAATTAAACGTCTGCATAATTTTCCAGTGCGTGCCTCTTCCCTTTACAAGAAGCCAATGTTATATGGGTCACACTCCAACTATAGCTCTTCCCATCCAAAAAAATAATTTTAGATCATGGTCACTTTTGTATGTAATTATTTATTTAGTAAGTTAAAAATCTACAAATTTATACCTGCATTATGAATGCTTTTTTAAATGTTAGATTTTGTGATGTATATAGAACATGGTTTCACAGTCTTCACCTAGCTGTGTTTTGCCTGAAAGTATCAACACTGAAAAATGCTTCAGCTGGCCTTTTGTGCCTCTATCACTTTATTTCACAGATATCGAATTCAAGGAGGGGGAAACGCAGCACTTTGTGGAGGTGGAGATTTTGTTTGATGGCCAACAAGAGATGAGAGAGGCATTTACTGTTCATCTGAAACCTGATGAGAACATGGTGGCTGAGACTCAGGTTAGAAAAACATACTGTATACTGTAATGCATGGGCAATAGTAGAGTACTCTGAAATGTTAACTATCTTAGTTAAGTGAGAGATGCAGTTATTTTTACCCTCTTAATTGCTGTTGGGATCTTGTAATGTAATCTGTGATTACAGTAATGCCTATAAATTCATTAAGCTTTTTTAACATAGAAGCTTAATGCTCAATAGTAAGACTACCTGGGAAATGTAAACATCTCAGACTATCTGACTGTTAACTTTTTTTGTGACGATTATATATTAAGAATAAGGGTCTTAAGGGAATAAGGGTGCTAGAAAATGCCCTCACCATTTCAGATAACAATTTTAGCATTTTTGTGAACAGAGGTTAAAACAGAAATATTCACACCAAATGCAGCCAGGAAATGTAAAGTGAATTAATAAATATAGGTTGCCTGTTAAGTCATTTTATACTTCCTCTTAAATACATGCCATATATTTATTTTCCACATGTTTTCACAGATGAGCAAAGCAATCATTTACATTGAGGAGACATACAGCATGGCAGATGTGACTTTCCCTTCTGTGCCTCATGTTGTTTCCTTACTGCTGTACGATGACACAGCCAGATCAAAGGAAAATATACACCCACCTGCGGGGTATCCTGTCATCTGTGTTACAGTAAGTGAGCACAGTACGCCTCCATTGTCCCTGGTGGAGTGAAAGTTGGATTCTTGATTTAAATCACCTTCACTGGCACACCTGAACTCTCAATATAACTGTACGTATTCAGGACAAGAACAGAAGGCACAATTTCAATCAAAGGGTCAAAGTTTGAGTGGTTAAGGAAGAAATCCTGTTTATTTAAAGCAGTGGATGAGATTATTGGATCATTTAGCAACTTGAAAAAAGAGCAAATGATCTCTTCTTGTTTTGAATCTTTCACGTGTTGTTTTGCTGTATTGGTAAGCTTCTTTTTGGCGTTTGCAAAAATATATTTAAAATATTGATGGATTCATAATTTTCTTCTTAATGTCATTCTAAATAAAGATAACTACTGTAGGTCTCAGCCTGGATCCAATTAAAAATGGTTCTTTTTTTGTTTTGTGCTCAACAACTAGAAGTTTTAATCTCATAACATATTTTTGTGCACACTCCGCATACTGTAGTATTGGAAGGTTTTTAGCTCAATCATGTTTGAATCAAGAACCTTTTCAATTACTTGATTGACCTACTGCAATAATATCTCACGCTCTCACTTTGTTTTCTCTGGCAGGCTTGCAACCCAAAATACTCTGACTATGATAAGACAGGCTCCATCTGCTCCAGCGAGCACATCAACGACACACTGACGCGATATCGCTGGTTGGTGAGCGCCCCCACAGGCCCAGATGGTGTGACGAGCCCCATGAGAGAGGTGGACTTCGATACTTTCTTCACCTCCTCAAAGCTCATCACTCTGGACTCCATCTACTTCCAGGCAGGCTCACGGGTGCAGTGTGCTGCCCGAGCTGTCAACTCCAATGGAGACGAAGGCTTGGAGCTCATGAGCCCCATTGCCACTATCAGTGTACAGGAAGGTAAGGCTGGTTCACACAAGGAACATACCCACAATTCTTTGCACAGTGCCTGGATAGGTCTCTGGTCAGGATGATTCAGTAAGTTACTGAACAGTCTGACTTCAGGAATCAACAGACACCAGCTTTGAAATACTCCTGGTGTTTAGCATGGCACCATGTTCACGTAAGAACAATTGTTTTAAGACTAAGGCTTCTGAGTGCTTCCTTTCTCAGACCATTGAAATTAGTATTTCATATGAAGATACTTAAACTTCTAACCAAACCCAGTGTTGTGTCATACAAATGACAAAGTCCAGGTGTCTGTGTAGTAGAAGTCTCTTTATTACATATGCATATGGGAGACCAGCTTTTAGGAACCAGACTCGAAAATAATATATACATCGATATACATCACATAAAGTTCATGCAAAGATTAGTGAAGCAAACTGTTAAGCGCACCACCTATATAACTGTGTCTCAATGAGTTTACCTAGTGATACATGACAAACTGCTCAAATGTACAAATAAGCATAATTTCCCTGTATACTGTACATGTCTGAGCGAAAAGTTTATGATAAACATGCAGTATAAGCCTCTTATATCTTAGATCATTTCTCTTGGCTTATTGACAGAAACAAGTTCTGCTTTATGTTCTGGGCATAATGCCAACGTTAGACCACACAAGACTGCGTCATTTGCAAAACTACATAAAATAATACCATTGTCTCACTTGTCCCTTCACCAGTCTAATTGCAGAATCAAAGGTATCATAAAAAATTGGCTATTTTTGTCAAGTGTGTTTGTGGCAAATACCAGAACATTAAAGAGTATTTTTCTAAATACAGTACATATAATGTGAATTACTTCTTAAGTCAATAAAATAGTCCATTTAATGCTGTTTCAGAATTGTTTTGTTTTTTTGGCAGTCTTCTTTAGGTTGCAAAAAACATGTTGTTTCTTGACAGGCATGTGCCAGCCACGTGTGATGGGAACAGTTGGTGCAGAGCCCTTTTCTGCGAAATTGCGCTACACAGGAGCCGAAGACCCCGACCATCCAAATCTCATCAAGCTCACAGTCACAATGCCTCATATCGATGGTCAGACAAAGTTTTCACACAGGCTTTGAAGAATTTGATTGTCCACAGTGAATTAGAGGTCTTTCTCCTATTTTCCCAGACTGCACAAAATCACTAAAACATTGCTTAAAGTAATAAAAGCTCTGTGCCACGGCTCTAGTGTATACTACTGTATATTTATTTAGTCACAGTCTTACTGAGACATCAGTGTGGTTCTATACACAGGCTTTGTAAATAATCAAGTAGAAATATTTACTAGGATGAAACACATTAGCTTTTAACTATTGTAAAATACTATTACTATACTGTTTTACAATGCTATTTAAAATTTTATTGCTGTATAAGTGCTGTCTCTTCCATCTAAACTGACACAATCTTTCTTTGCCTCAGGAATGCTCCCTGTCATTTCCACACGACCTCTGTCAAACTTTGAGCTGACATTGAGCCCAGACGGCACTAGGGTTGGCAACCACAGGTGCTCGAACCTGCTGGATCACAGCGAGGTGAAGACACGTCACGGCTTCATCACAGATGCGTCAAAAAATGCAGAAGTGATTGGAGAGACGTCCCCCTACCAGTACAGTTCAACGCTCAGGGGCTCTGGAACCCTGCGCTTCTACAGGAACCTCAACCTGGAGGCCTGCCTGTGGGAGTTTGTCAGCTACTATGACATGTCTGAGCTCCTCACAGACTGTGGTGGGACAATTGGAACAGATGGTCAGGTAGGTACCCTTTTAGTTTGGTCTCTTTTTCTCAATAAAGACATAGGCTCCTGTTAATGATTGGCAACCCTGTTTCTAAAGAGCTACAGTTCTACAGGTGTGTAGTTAACCTCTTTTTTAATGATCCCTCAGGTAGAAAAGAATTGAGGTTAATATCTGCCAGAGGTCACTTATGGATCCTGAGTTGTCCCAGGAGTATCTCAGATCCAACCTCTGCACTTGTAGTTTGATCTCTGGTAGGGGAAGCTTTTTGTTTCTTTAAGGACTGTGCCCTTCTGCTCTATGAGAACCCTCAAGTGACCGAGATTGCAGATCTGTTGTAGTTGTTTGATGATCAGCTGCTCCCAACACATCTTATAGAGATCATGCAAGCTTTCTTAAACACGTCATAGACACAGTGAATCACTGCCAACTCTGTACTGTAATATCTTAAGTATTTAGAAAAAAGATAACAGTCATTTGGAACATAGAAGGTTTTAATGAACATTAATAATAACTTTAACAATGACAGCATTGACAGTCCATGTCTTTGTTTAAATCTTTTTGCTTTTTGCTCTTTTCTTCTTCTCTCTCAGCTGCTTCCCTCTTTCCACCTTCTTGCAGCATCTGCACAGCACTGAGGGGTTCTGGGGGGTTTCATCCTGAAAGAGATAAACAACCATGGGGATCAGAACTAATAAAAAACTAAATCATACAACATTACAACATTACGTATAACATTACATGTAGTTATGCACCCCCCACACATAACCTTTTTATTGTTGTGTAGCATCTTGATAGCAATACAGTAACTTTGACTTTTTGTATTTTGCATACTGTACTGTAGCTTAAGCAATTAAGGCTTCTTTGCCCATTTCAGCAGGCAGTATAAACAGTGAGCTGTCCCAATGTAGTTTATTAGTACAATCAGCTGTTCTCCAGTTATTTCACCAAACTTTGGCATTTTCTTGAAGAGTGCCTATCCACTCTCATCTATTTCTTCAACAGTTTGATGTTGAATTTCTAAGCTTTCACTTTCTGTCTTCACCTCTTCCTCCTGTACGAGTAAGACAGGCCCATCTTCTGGGTTTTTCACCAGATTCAATTTTAATTCTCCTTCTTTGTCATTTTGTGGGGAGCTGTATTTGTCCAGTGGATGTTGCCCTACTGTTGCGATCTCTTCCTCAGTTGCCAGTTTGACAGATCTTTTTTCTGGATCTTCAACCACAATGATATTTAATTAATCTTTTTTAACATTTTGAGGGGATCCATCCTTGTCCAGTGGGTTTTGCCTTGCTGATGTGATCTCTTCCTCAGGTTTTGGCACAAGAGATTCTTCTGGGTCTTCAACCAGAACAGTATTTAGCTTGTCCTCTTCAACATATGGAACCAACCCATATTTCTACAGTGGGTATTGTCCTACCGTTGTAAGGACAAAGGCCAGCAGTAACTTTGCACAGAACTGAAGTTCCATCCTCACTCTGTAAAAGCAAGAATGCAAATGCCTGGTTTAGGTTCCAATCATGACTTTCTGATGATTGGAACCTTGATGTCATGATGACCTCACAATGGCAGAGCATTCTGTAGGTCTTTTAAAAAATGCTCATGATTTTTTTTAAATCTAAGACCTACAGTATGTAATTTGATACTTGAAGACACCATATAACAAATATACACATATAGGTACTGTAGTTCATGATTTACAGTATACAGCACAACTTTTTGGAATAAAACTAGAAAAAAAGATCAAACACAATTGTAATGTATATGGAAGATTTATTCAACATTAATAATAATAGTGACAGTCCATGTCTCTGTTTAAATCTTTTTGCTTTTTGCTCTTTTCTTCTTCTCTCTCAGCTGCTTCCCTCTTTCCACCTTCTTGCAGCATCTGCACAGCACTGATGGGTTCTGGGGGTTTTCAGCCTGAAAGAGACAAAAAAGAACAGGGATCAGGACAAACAAGACACTAAATCTTTCAAAATGGCCACATCTAATTATATGCTGTACCTACTGTACTCCAGCCCAATCCTGAGGCAATTCAGTCGGGCATTTTTTAACAATATTAATCATTGTGAAACTAAATTTACCTAGCTAAAAAAAATTATACCAAAACAATACAATCACCATAAATCTGACTTCAGATTCCTTTGTATTTTGAATAGTTCAGGCATTTAAGGCTTTCTGTTACCTCTCTCACTGTAAGACGTCTCTTTGCCCATCTCAGCAGGCAGTATAAACAGTGAGCTGTCCCAATGTAGTCTATTAGCACAATCAGCTGTTCTCCGGTTATTCCTCCAAACGTTGGCATTTTCCTAAAGAATACCCATCTACTCTCATCCATGTCCTCAACACTTTGGTGTTGAATTTCCAAGCCTTCATTTTCTGTCTTCACCTTTTCCTCCTGTACAAGTAAGACAGGCTCATCATCAACCAGAATGATATTTAATTCTCCTTCTTTGTCATTTTGAGGGGATCCATTCTTATTAAGTGGGTTTTGCCCTACTGGTGCGATCTCTTCCTCAGGTTTTGGCACAAGAGATTCTTCTGGGTCTTCAACCAGAACAATATTTAGCTTGTCCTCTTCAACATATGGAACCAACCCATATTTGTACAGTGGGTATTGTCCTACTGTTGTAAGGACAAAGGCCAGCAGTAACTTTGCACAGAACTGAGGTTCCATCCTCACTCTGTAAAAGCAAGAATGCAAATGCCTGGTTTAGGTTCCAATCATGACTTTCTGATGATTGGAACCTTGATGTCATGATGACCTCACAATGCCAGAGCATTCTGTAGGTCTTTTAAAAAATGCTCATGATTTTTTTTAAATCTAAGACCTACAGTATGTAATTTGATACTTGAAGACACCATATAACAAATATACACATATAGGTACTGTAGTTCATGATTTACAGTATACAGCACAACTTTTTGGAATAAAACTAGAAAAAAAGATCAAACACAATTGTAATGTATATGGAAGATTTATTCAACATTAATAATAATAGTGACAGTCCATGTCTCTGTTTAAATCTTTTTGCTTTTTGCTCTTTTCTTCTTCTCTCTTAGCTGCTTCCCTCTTTCCACCTTCTTGCAGCATCTGCACAGCACTGAGGGGTTCTGGGGGTTTTCAGCCTGAAAGAGACAAAAAAGAACAGGGATCAGGACAAACAAGACACTAAATCTTTCAAAATGGCCACATCTAATTATATGCTGTACCTACTGTACTCCAGCCCAATCCTGAGGCAATTCAGTCGGGCATTTTTTAACAATATTAATCATTGTGAAACTAAATTTACCTAGCTAAAAAAAATTATACCAAAACAATACAAGTCACCATAAATCTGACTTCAGATTCCTTTGTATTTTGAATAGTTCAGGCATTTAAGGCTTTCTGTTACCTCTCTCACTGTAAGACGTCTCTTTGCCCATCTCAGCAGGCAGTATAAACAGTGAGCTGTCCCAATGTAGTCTATTAGCACAATCAGCTGTTCTCCGGTTATTCCTCCAAACGTTGGCATTTTCCTAAAGAATGCCCATCTACTCTCATCCATGTCCTCAACACTTTGGTGTTGAATTTCCAAGCCTTCATTTTCTGTCTTCACCTTTTCCTCCTGTACAAGTAAGACAGGCTCATCATCAACCAGAATGATATTTAATTCTCCTTCTTTGTCATTTTGAGGGGATCCATTCTTATTAAGTGGGTTTTGCCCTACTGGTGCGATCTCTTCCTCAGGTTTTGGCACAAGAGATTCTTCTGGGTCTTCAACCAGAACAATATTTAGCTTGTCCTCTTCAACATATGGAACCAACCCATATTTGTACAGTGGGTATTGTCCTACTGTTGTAAGGACAAAGGCCAGCAGTAACTTTGCACAGAACTGAGGTTCCATCCTCACTCTGTAAAAGCAAGAATGCAAATGCCTGGTTTAGGTTCCAATCATGACTTTCTGATGATTGGAACCTTGATGTCATGATGACCTCACAATGCCAGAGCATTCTGTAGGTCTTTTAAAAAATGCTCATGATTTTTTTTAAATCTAAGACCTACAGTATGTAATTTGATACTTGAAGACACCATATAACAAATATACACATATAGGTACTGTAGTTCATGATTTACAGTATACAGCACAACTTTTTGGAATAAAACTAGAAAAAAAGATCAAACACAATTGTAATGTATATGGAAGATTTATTCAACATTAATAATAATAGTGACAGTCCATGTCTCTGTTTAAATCTTTTTGCTTTTTGCTCTTTTCTTCTTCTCTCTCAGCTGCTTCCCTCTTTCCACCTTCTTGCAGCATCTGCACAGCACTGAGGGGTTCTGGGGGTTTTCAGCCTGAAAGAGACAAAAAAGAACAGGGATCAGGACAAACAAGACACTAAATCTTTCAAAATGGCCACATCTAATTATATGCTGTACCTACTGTACTCCAGCCCAATCCTGAGGCAATTCAGTCGGGCATTTTTTAACAATATTAATCATTGTGAAACTAAATTTACCTAGCTAAAAAAAATTATACCAAAACAATACAAGTCACCATAAATCTGACTTCAGATTCCTTTGTATTTTGAATAGTTCAGGCATTTAAGGCTTTCTGTTACCTCTCTCACTGTAAGACGTCTCTTTGCCCATCTCAGCAGGCAGTATAAACAGTGAGCTGTCCCAATGTAGTCTATTAGCACAATCAGCTGTTCTCCGGTTATTCCTCCAAACGTTGGCATTTTCCTAAAGAATGCCCATCTACTCTCATCCATGTCCTCAACACTTTGGTGTTGAATTTCCAAGCCTTCATTTTCTGTCTTCACCTTTTCCTCCTGTACAAGTAAGACAGGCTCATCATCAACCAGAATGATATTTAATTCTCCTTCTTTGTCATTTTGAGGGGATCCATTCTTATTAAGTGGGTTTTGCCCTACTGGTGCGATCTCTTCCTCAGGTTTTGGCACAAGAGATTCTTCTGGGTCTTCAACCAGAACAATATTTAGCTTGTCCTCTTCAACATATGGAACCAACCCATATTTGTACAGTGGGTATTGTCCTACTGTTGTAAGGACAAAGGCCAGCAGTAACTTTGCACAGAACTGAAGTTCCATCCTCACTCTGTAAAAGCAAGAATGCAAATGCCTGGTTTAGGTTCCAATCATGACTTTCTGATGATTGGAACCTTGATGTCATGATGACCTCACAATGGCAGAGCATTCTGTAGGTCTTTTAAAAAATGCTCATGATTGTTTTTAATCTAAGACCTATGTAATTTGATACTTGAAGACACCATATAACATATATACACATATAGGTACTGTAGTTCATGATTTACAGTATACAGCATGACGTTTCGGAATAAATCTAGAAAAAAAGATCAAACACAATTGTAATGTGCAGTATATGGAAGATTTATTCAACATTAATAATAATAGTGACAGTCCAAGTCTTTGTTTAAATCTTTTTGCTTTCTGCTATTTTCTTCTTCTCTCTCAGCTGCTTCCCTCTTTCCACCTTCTTGCAGCATTTGCACAGCACTGAGGGGTTCTGGGGGGTCTCTGAAAGAGACAAACAAGAACATCTTACAAAATGGCCACATCTAGTTACATACAGTACATACCCCCAACCCAATACTGAGGCAATTAGGCGGACAATTTTTAACATTGTAAATAGCATTATTGATACACTACATTTACCTACCTGTACAGGTAGCTGCAAACAAAATTCTACTGAAACTGTAGTGTTGCTATGAATTTAACTTCATATCCTTTTGGATTTTGCATAGTTTAAGGCTTTCTGTAACCTTTCTCACTTTTACTTTTCGAATCTCAGCAGGCAGTATAAATAGTGAGCTGTCCCAGCTGTTCTTCAGTTATTTCCCCAAACTTTGGCATTTTTCTGAAGAGTGTCCACCTGCTCTTAACGATTTCCTAAACAGTCTGATCTTGAATTTCCATCCCTTTACTTTCAGTCTTTACCTTTTACCCCTTTACATGTAAGAGGGGCCCATCTTCTGGGTTTTTAACCAGATCAATTTTTAATTCTCCTTCTTAATGATTTTGCAGTGATCCGTATTTGTCCAGTGGGTGTTGTCCTACTGTTGCAATCTCTTCCTCAGTTGCTGGTTTGACAGGTCCTTTTTCTGGATCTTCAACTAAACAATATTTAACTCTCCTTCTTTGTCATTTTGAGGATGAAGACCCACCTTTGTCCAATGGCCTTTGCCCTGCTGGTGCAATCTCTTTCTCAAGTTTCAGTATGACAGGTCCTTCTGGTCTTCAACCAGAACAATATTTAGTTTGTCTATTCTTTTTCATGACAAGTGTTCATTTGCATTATCTCTTTTTGGCAGGAGGAACAAGTGTTGACCACAATATTATGGTACTGGTTCCATATCCTCTTATTCTAATAAGGATACCAGCACAGTTGGAAAACAACCTTAGAGTGAAATTACTACCTGCTAGCCTTTTGGTGAATTGTTTGTCTATTTTTTTAGTGTCTTACCTGAACCAATTATTTTTGGATTCCGTGAAATACAGAATTATATTTTCCTATATATAAAACTAGAAAAAAACATTGAAAGCTGCAGATGAGCTATACCATGGCAATATAGTGATATAACTCTTTGTGTTTTTGTCTTCTCTCCTCTCATTGGAGTCCTTTTCTATTTTATTCCTGATCTGTGCCTAAAAAACTACGCTGCTTTCACCTTTCCACTGTGTGTCTAATGCTAATAATAAATAACTAGGTGAGTTTGACAATAAATGCATGTATAATTGACCTTCATTTCAGGCTTTTAAAAATGGCATGCAACCCCATAAAAAATCTAGTCCCATTAAAAACAGTTTGCACTCTGAATTTGGATGTACTGTTGTTATATCAAGGCACATGCAAATCATTACATGCCATATTGACAACACCAGCAAGTTAATGTATTTCTGTGTTCCCGGCCTTAATTGTAAACTCAGTGCTAGTGAAAGTAATTAATTATACTTTAAAATTTTCCAGCCTGTATTTTTAGAAAGGAGATATTCTTATTTACCGCTGCTTTGAGCCAAGACATCTACCAATATCATTGCCTTACTTGCATTTGACTTACGTCGTCACTTTTACAGTACCTGAACCTCAGAATGAATCTAGCTTGAAGGTAGTGAACTCTGGGCCACAATAAGGGTGATTAGGCTGTACTTTAAGTGCTTTGCAAATCCTTAGGTATTAATGGACCAATATACAGTATATGCAAGGAATTAGCTCTTTTTGTGTGGCCCAGCCTTTAAAACATAAGAGCTATAGTATATAGAGTAGTTGCTGGAAATTGTACAATTCATTTTGTTTCTTAAATTTGTATTTTATATTTTGAAGGGCAGGTTTTTGAAGCCTGTTTACGTTCCACTGTAAACATGCTTGAGGGAAGCAGTGTTTCATATTCAACTTGGAAACACATTCCATTGTAATTACAGATAATTTAAGTTAATTGAAAATGTTTTAATCGTAAATAAAATAGCACAAAAGCTGTTGTCTAAACATCTTAGTTTTAGTGAAGTACACTATGATTTACAGTTCAGCAAGGCAACTACTTTGTCGCACTTTTGTAGCAAGACCCTGGATGTTTTATGGGCATAGGGCCTGTAATCAATTGTATTTTTTGTGAGCTTTCTTTTAACTAAAAGGCTTCACGCATTTCTTTTCCAATGGGATTATTTCATTTAAACCTAGGGGCTTATTATCTAAAATAACAGGATTTAAAGTAAAACGTGTCTTATGTCATTTGAAATTATGAATGTTATGTGCCATTTGAAATCGTGGTGGAGCTGCAAAAATGTTTTTTTATAATAAAATATATCAGTACATACAAATCATTGTCATTTAAGTTCTGTAAATAAACAAGGAAACAAATTACAATACATTTTAATTTGCACTCATCTGATCCATAGAAGGAAAGTGTTTTGCATTCAATGACATTAGTCCTTTTAAAAAAGGCAACTTTTGCTACTAAAAAGCTTTAAAAGCATTACTATTTACTGTCGGAGTATTATCAATAAATTATTAAGTGTTCCATTTTATTCTAAGTGGCTTACAGTACATTTGTACCCTTTTATACAGCTGAGTACTGTATGTCACTCAAAGGTACAGTATAGCCCTGGATTTTAACTGACATTACTGCAGTTATGAGTCCAGGAATGTAGCCACTAGTCCACACTGCTGCCACAAATTAATTAATATCTTATTTTTTATTAATTTGGTTATCACAGCAATACTAATGGATAATTTCATGTCTTATAAACTCTAGGGTTTCTTATCTTGTATAAACAATGCATCTTTGTAATCTTTCCCGCTAAAGACATTAAAAAGAATGAAGTGAAAGGATTTTGACAATCATATTGGCCTTATTGCATAGACACTAGAAAGATTTTAAGAAAGGTGTTAATATTTAAGGTGCTAAAATATTTTGTTTCTGTGTCAGGAATGTTGAAAAGAAAGAAAAAGTTGAATATTAACTGCCAGTAAGGTTGAAAATGTACCCAGTGTTTAGAATAGTTAGGGTAATATTTACCTCAGCAGGAGCACTCCTGTATTTATACTTTCATTTTTATCAATTGTTTATGTAAAAATGTTAAGATATGACATATTCACTGATATGAACTATATACTAGTCCTCACACATCCTGATACTAGAATACTTTGGAATAGGATTATAACTTGTTACCGCCTTTAATCATTTAACATTAAAGGTGAAATGTCAGTATATCCCTTTCTAAGTGCAGTTTATTACATGAAAAGAAAGTCTATTTATTTTAAAGAACTTAAAAAAAAATGAAAATGTATAAAAGAGGTGAAATGAAAGAAAGTTGTAAATACTCACCATGAGTATCCTTTTAGGTATTTAAAAAGAACAGGGTTGATGTTCTGCATTTGTAGCATAACAGGATTTTGTCGCAAAATATCTAATTAGTGAATTGAAAGACTGCGTATTTTTTCACCTTTATGTTTCTGTTTTTCTTTTTTCCTACTAAAGGTTATTTCCCTATTTTTGCTACTTTTATAGTAGTCCCTCAAAAAGTAGGTGCATGGATTCAGCCTACGGGTTTTAACTGGGGTTAAATGTTTTGTGCACAGCTTGACAGAGTTATAGGAATCCATTTAGTAAAGGCATTTGGTCTGGGAGGCCCTGTAGCAAATCATTTATTACCTTGGTTATCTTGACACAAGAGAAAACAGGTCTCTTTGCATGACAATTTCACTAACACTAGCAAATTTGTCCTTAGTTGTAGGTCATAGCATTATACTACAGTATATGTACCTGGCAATCTCACAATGACATTGAAAAACTCAATTGGTATAATTTTCACATAGAAAAGAAGGTTGGAGAGTATTTCCATACTATTTTTAATTGAAATGTAAAGGTTCTTTACAAGAGAAACAACACTGCATAAAGCATACAGTAGGTGTCTATTCACTACACTTTATTGTAACTATCAGAAAGTGGAAAAAAGTAATCTTCAGCTAGAAAGAAAAGTTCTACAAAAAGTGGGACTGTTTTTGTATTTTTTACTGTATGTTAAATATGCATAGGAAATATTTAAAATGTTGCATTCTTCATACAACAAAAGTACAAATAATGATGCAAAATATTCATGATGTACATTATGTGATCATATGTTAATTGAAGGTGTAACAGATTTATTTTGGTAATGTTTGACATGGTCTGAAGTCATGTTTCACAAGAGTAGATGAAGGAATTTCAATGTTTGCTTTTCCTTAGTTATAAATCCCCTGAAAAAATGTGAAAAGGTCACAATACACCTGTGAGCAAGTCAGATAAGTGTCTAGCTGCATTGAAGTGTATCTTTTTGTTAAGTGGTATGAATTTTGTGGTGGTGAAAAGCTAGCAAATACTCAAAGAATACAGATATCTCCCAAGGAGATTGCCGCAGTGAGAAAGAAAGAGCATTTATTGGTATGTCTGGCTTTACCTTGCTTGGTTTGAGGGCTGATAGTCTTGTCGTACAGATTAGGAAATCATAACCTTGTTCGATAAACCAAAAGGTTCATGCACTAGCTCTGGTGATGGTGAAGGTGTGTTAGCGTGTTGAACCTAGAGAAATAGTCATCTCATTTTCTGTTTTTACACCCTTGAGGTTGGTGATTGCCAGATTTGTCCTTTTCCTGAACTTTCATTAGCATAAAGAAATTATACTCTCTTTTTACACTGCTTTACAGTTTCATCTTAGCCAACTGTTTTTGATTTTTCATTATACCTTCACAAAGTTCCTACATGTACAGAGAGTAATTTGAGTAACACTATGTCAAGACAAAGTGTAACTGAACATTTTGAACAGTCTTTTTGAAGCTTCAGATTTTTTGAAGCTTCAGAAAGATCCTGAGAGAATCAACAAAGCTCTTCTGTTAAACACTTAAGCAACTTTATACCCAGAAACCAAAATAAAAAAAAAATTGTCATGGAAGATCACAATAAGCTTTGAAAGAAAATAAAATAATTCTTCAATTGCACTAAAATGAACATGCAAGAGGCTGGATTAAATCCATATGATATATGCAAAATGGTGTTGTTCGTGACAAGATGGTGCAGATGAAGATAACACACTTAAAACTAAAAAAAAATTTCAAACACTGACTTATAAAATTTATAGTCACCTTATGGGGTGGTTTGATCTCCTTTAACCCAGTACTGTAATTCCAAAACTATGGGAGTTTGTCTGTGTTTTGTCAAGCCCACATTTTTGTGGTTAATCGCTTGATGTTGTTAGTTAAAAACCTATCCCATATTTCATTGTCTCTTTTCAAATGCGAAGCCACAGATAATGTCATGCTTAATATATTCCTGATGTGGAAATACGGTTTTTGTAGAACAACTTGATTGTGATTCTGCAGGCAGTTTTTCAGGCCATGTGCTTTTTAATTTCTCTGTGCTTATGATAAGTGACTTATCAACTGTTTTATTTACCTAAAATATTTCATGACCTGAGTGTACTCCTCTTAATATTATTTTTAAAGATGTGTAACAGTAGTGTAAAGCAAATGCTCCTTGTGCACGGTAACAGACTGAACAGTGAAGGCTGCTTTTAGTGTATTTCTACATTTAACACATACAGTAAGAAACCCATTAGCGCATAGTTGAATTGGAGTATTTGTGATTCCGTAGTGTTTTCAATTAGGGATATGTGTAGGACAATTAACAAGTGTTAATGTGGTATATAATGGTGACCATGTAAGAGATAAAAATATGCACGTGCAAACAGCAGACAGCACTTTATTTGTCGACTTGCTGTGGGTGTGGTGGGTTGTTAAAGAAATTCCTCTTGTGCCGGCAGGTGCTGAACCTTGTCCAGTCCTACGTGACCCTGCGGGTGCCTCTCCATGTGTCCTACGTGTTTCACTCGCCTGTGGGGGCAGGGGGTTGGCAGCACTTCGACCTGCAGTCCGAGCTCAGGCTCACATTTGTGTACGACACTGCCATCTTGTGGAAGGATGGAATAGGCAGCCCTCCAGAGGCTGAGCTCCAAGGCAAGTGGAATCGGGCTCAGTACTGAGTGGGACCTGTGCTACAAATCAAGTCGCAGCGAGTTAGGTCTTAATGTTGGATTTCTTCTCACCAAGTCTTTTTTCCCCCCCGTAGATGTATAAATATTTTTTTAAAAACAGACTTTATGTTAACAATGGGACAACATGGTACCCCTCTTCAGATGACTTCAGAATGAATTCAAAAGAAAATAATTTTGAGTGAAATTGGTATAACTAATTTAAATGACTCTGGGACCTGTACCAAAAAAATACGTAAACACAGAGTGTGTAAAATGGCTTAAAAGGTTTCTATGACTGTCGTTATGTTTAAACCAAATCGGAGTCTGTTGTGCTTCAGACAATAGGCCCAGCATATTTGTTGCCCATTGGAGATTTATAAGAATTCCTAAACTTTTGTTTGTTGTAGGTGCACTGTACCCCACCAGCATGCGTATCAATGAGCTGGGCCGCCTTGTGGTCAACTTCAGGACAGAGGCTCGCTTCCGTGGTCTGTTTGTGACATCGCATTCTGGTGAGTTTACCAGTAGGCTTGGCTTTTTAAGTCCAAGACAACATTAATGGGAATTGTGCGCTCTGTTTAAAATAGACTTCTCATCTGATCGCGATAAAAAGATTGTGAACGGGAGGTCTCACTAATTTTCACATCATTTTGAGTACGAGAAATTTCAGGAAATGGTCTTGCTGGACACCTTCTCAGCAAAGGTCACTCTTGAAAATTGAAAAACAAAATGACCTTACCTTAAAATTGTTCTTTATCCTATTCCTAGCCTTTATGTCCCTCTTTACTCTGCACCCCTGGGTGGATAATAATGTATCTTGTGACAGTCTAACAATTCCATTTTCACCTCCAAAATATGGAATCAATCAGTTATACAACCCTTTCCCCTACTTCACGGCTCAAGATAAATGTATTATTACATACAATATACATCACAAAATATCAGTGTTTCCCTTTTACAAATACTATCTCTTTCGTTATTGCAGCCACATCTCTCTCGTCGATGGTCATGTGTGCTGATCATCCAGGTCTAACCTTCAACTTGAGTTTGGTCCGCAGTGAACCTACCTACAACCAGCCAATGCAACAATGGACCTTTGTCTCTGACTTTGCTGTAAGAACAGCCTTATTTTTTATGCAGATACAGTAGCTTGTAAGACATTGATGAAGTTATTTGGAGACTTACTTATACATACAGAATTATTGCTGCTTTCAAATTTGATTTTTTCTTGCACAAAATCTTGCTGTGTATGCAGTTCTGTATTATCCTAAATGTACCTGCGTCCTGAGTTGTTTTTTATGAGGACAGTTCTTTGAGATAAAATTTAAAAAGGGTACTTAAAAATGAAGGATTAAACGTGATAAATTACCTCTCAGTTTTCATTTGGCATTATACCCTGCATCAGTTGTGTGACCTTGAGAACTACCTTCAGTATTTAAAAAAGATTCCAAAAGTAAGTTTTTAAAGAGTTTAATCTGTTCATTTATATATTGTGTGACTCACAACAGAGATCCAGAACATGTAAATTAGCCCAATAGAAAACTATTACAGCTGCAAATGAGCAAAATAGATCAAGCATGAAAGCTTGGAGTTCAGTCTGCCTGGAGACAGACATGTAATGATTTCAGTTTTATTAGCCCACATTAGAAAGCAGAATTCACACCAGCCTAAATATGCATTACCTGTTCTGCTAATCTGCTTGTTGTTGCTTTTTCTGGTTCCTTAGGTACGTGATTATTCTGGCACATACACAGTGAAGCTCATCCCTTGCCCAGCCTCTCCCTCTTTGGAATACAGCATTCCTGCTGTCTGTAACCCTAGGGAACCCATCACCTTTGATATTGACATTAGATTCCAACAGGTACCCTGAAACAAGCTCTGCTGATCCACAAGTGTTCTAGCACAGAGACATGTGAAAGATGTTGTCAACATTGTTTTTTCTGGAGTTACTGTAGGTTTGTCTGTTTCCTTAGTTTTTAGAATTAAACCTTAGGATGAGGTTAAATGCAAAGGCCAATTTTGATACAGTGAGTGTTTTGTGCAAGGTTTTGTTTGATACAGTATTTAATGGCAGGTTTTTTAGAGAGCTTTCCAGGAACGCCTCAAGATTTTACAGTAAATCACCAGATTCTTCATTGTTTGTTTCATGTCCTCCTTGTCTGTAAACTATGTCAGTTTATTTTTTCTTTTATGAAAATAAGGAAAAACACATAAAACTATCATAACACTACTAATAATAAGAAGAAGAATACCTGATTACTTTTACAATTTTTACATTACAGAGCTCTACAAAAATCTTTATTATCTTATGCACATTTTAAATGCCAGACAGCTGCTTATGATACAAGCCCATTTTAACTGAACACCATACTTATCTTGGTTATAATCAATTTTGTTAATTGTTCTTCTTAAACTTCTATACCTTTTCAAACTAATTCAAATATTCAAATTGTATTATAAAGGTGTTCAAATATTTAAATTTTCATTTTCATAGAATTCCTTTGTATCTTATTCTTCAAACAGTCTTATTGTTCATACAGTGTTAATTAGACATTTTCTCACAAAAGCTCTAGTTGCTCTTTATTTGCAATGAATGTAAGAATCTAAAGTTTTTATTTTTATATTGTACTTTTTTTCTTCAAGGTCAGTGATCCTGTTGCTGCTGAATTCAGCTTAAACACACAGATGTTTCTGCTGTCAAAGAAGGCTCTATGGTTGTCTGATGGCTCAATGGGCTTTGGACAAGAGAGCGATACTGCTTTCACTGAAGGTAGGGCATCACACAATTAAAGGGCTACTTTAAAATCAGTGACTTATAGTTAATAATTAGAGAACTTCACTGCTTTAGACATGTATACTGACATACTGATATTAACCTTTAGTATCCTTCACATTTTCTCTCCTTATCAAGGGTCATATTTTTGTTTTATTTACTTACGTTACTTTTGCTGTCACAAATTTATCACAAATGAATTTATCTTGGTCTATTTTACGTTTCAAAATCAAAATGAAAAACTTCAACTGGAAGTATTAAATCAGTGTTTTTGATATTTTATTAACACTCTTGAGACACGAATACACATCTCTTGGTTTGATAGGACAAACTCATACGGGTTTTGCAAATTACAGTACAAATCATTAGCAGCTTAAGATAAAAAACAATGAGTAAAATTGTTTATAAATTATTTGCTTATCCGCTTAATTATTGATTTTTTGTGCTGTCTCGGAATGAAAAGCGGGATATTTTGTGGTGCCTAAAGACCACACTTCTACTTCTGTGCAGTTTTAACTTCAAACATCTATTAATATGGCCACAACATCTGTCCAAGATCCTCCTCTTCACCACCTAGTTTTGCTCTTCCCAGGGGATGTGATCTATGGTCGAGTGATGGTTGACCCTGTGCAGAATCTGGGGGACTCCTTCATCTGTAACATTGAGAAAGTCTTTCTGTGCACTGGAGCTGATGGATATGTTCCCAAATACAACCCTCCCAAATTTGAATTTGGCTGCCTGGCAGACTCCCCTTCCCTGCTGTACAGATTCAAGATCATCGTGAGTAATGGCTGCCCGATTGTTGCCAACACAAAACAAGTAACTGGTTTTGATCGTCTGTCATAACGACAGTTTATTTTCAAGGCGGAAGTAGGGAAACCAAGGTCAGTGTTCAGTCAAAAATTGTATTTTTTCGCTGTTACATAGAGTTTGGAAGCTGTGCATTTCATTTTACTGAAGAAATTACAAAGTACAAATTAAGGAGCAGTTGTGGGCAAACATTCACACTTTCTCAGCCTTTGAGATCATCAAAGCAATTTCAAAGCAAACCTTCTCACACAAAAAAAACTGAGTTAGCAGATGAAATAGGGAGCTCACCTGGTTATCAGTCAAACCATAGTTTTGTCCAGTTACAATTTTGTCTGTTATCAAAAAGCACACATACAGTATACAGTATGTTGCACTACAAGAATGAAGCGATGTGTTTTTTTAGGTTTACTGTGAATTTACAAAGATTTATAAAAAACACTGCTGTGCAATATTTGTGGTTATATTTTACTTTTAAACTGAAAAGAAAACTTATCAAAGTAAATCTATGTTTTTTGCACATTAGATGACATTTTTACTGCCAGCTTACCTGAAAACTTAAAAAGATTGATAGTTAGCACTGCTGTGTTTCACCACAGTGCTACATTTGCTATTGTATTATACTTTTAAACATGAAAAAGCGACCTCGCTCACGCCTCTTGCTGGCCATTCAGTAAATCAGCGGTTGATTCACATACATAAAAATAATAACACCCGAAGAAGGCTCCACAGCCAAAACGTTGTGCTTCTTTTCGTCTCTTTTCAGCATGGAATAAATCTTTACTTGTTCCTTAAAAATAATAACAATGTTAATATAAACACGTCACGTCAATTAAATTAAAAAAATGGATTTTAGCACTGCATTACATATACACAATATCAGTTAGTAAAGGCTACTGAGTTTATAACAGCCTGTACACAGTGAGCCTGCTTTGAAATGCTTTACATACCTTTGTCTCCCCTTTTCTCCTGTTGTGCAGGACAAAGCCCAGCCAGAGACGCAAGCCAGAAATTTCGGAAATGTGGCATTTAATGCACGTCTGGCTGTGGATGACCAAGAGGCGCTTTCTCTTGTCAGACAACCGGGTTCAGATGGTTTCAGAATTGACTCTACTGCTTTGTTCCAGGTTTGTTTGTATTTTGGCTCTCATCCACCCACTGAATTTGCAGTTAGCCACTTTTGCTGAACTTTACTAGTGTCACCCTCATACCTGCACGGCAGGGAGGGTCGCTTTTTAAAAATACAAATGCAAGATTATTTATTCTTTAACAAGACTTGGTTTATTCTAGCTGCTTCTTTCCCTGTATGAGAATGGCACTTAAGAACTGTTTAAGTACCCCCCACTTAATAACTCCATAGGTATTCAATTTTAAGAGAATACAACTACAGTGTGACAATGTGTTAACAATAAAATAAAATCTACTGGGATCTGGGCATTGTCTACCAAAGGAAGTCCACATTCCCACAAAGCAGATGTTTCAGACTATAGCTGATTGCCTCATTAGCATTGCTGTAAATCCTGGCTAAACTGGATGATGGTCAGATTGTTCAGTGTCAGTGCAGTAATCCATATGGGTATCATTAATATACTCCTAATATGTGCTTGTTTATACATTTTCTTTAGTACTGTATGTACAAAAATACAAATACAGTATGTGAATCTCTGCTTGCAGGTGTCCACTGGACGAGAGTGGTATATCCACACTATTTATACAGTACGTTCAAGAGACAATGCCAACAGGGGGATTGGCAAAAGAAGCCTCGAATATCAGTATCACTCACTGACGCACAGCAGTAAACTTAGTACAGCAGCCAGTTCCCGCTCCAGGAGGGAAGCCAGAGAGGTGCCAGAAATAGCCGAGGAGATTGGGGTGGAAAACAGCAGGGGAACCAACATTTTACACATTGCGCTGGACCGCATCAGCAGGAAGCAGCAACCCGAGAGGGAAGTTTTCGGAAACGGCATCATTCCCCGCGAGCTCAACAGTAAAGATGATGACGACAACCTGGTAACCATCGTGGTGGGTCTGGCCGGACTGCTCCTCACCATCTGCATCGTTGTTATCATTGTCCTGGTGGTCAGGTCCAAGCAGAAGGCCAAGGAGAAGCAGGCTCCCACAGGGTCAACCAGCACAGAGCCGATGGTGTCACATGGTTGCCATAGTAGCGACAGTTCAGAGGTTTGATGAAAACACACGTACAAAACGCGCAGCTGCGAACTGCAGGCTACAGGAGATTTCGACTTTCACAAGTGCCTCAAATGAGTACCTTGGAACTGATTGGGAGCACCTTTGTGAAACACCAACACAGCTGACTCCAGGCCCATCCCCAGCACTCCATTTTGAAAGTCACATGAGTTCAAAAACTACAGCAGTGCTGCTTTTCGATGTTTCACCAGCAGCAAATATTCTGTGGCAAATATTCTTTTTAACGAGAGGTACCTGAGGCTAATTTTGTTTTTGCCCCACCCCCTTCCAAATAGAATAATTTGGCTGTAGTTATGCAAAGGTGCTAAAGGATACCTTTTCCAATTTGGAAGAGGCCTGTTAGATTATTAGAACAGAGATAGTGTTCGAGGAGTAATTATAACACATACTGTATGGCTCAATTAAACTGTTCAGATTGTTGTACAAGTTGTAAAAGTGGCCATTTATTGTTAGCGGTCAAATATGTGTTTTCTGTTTGTTCACCGTATTTATGTGCACAACGTTTGTTGTCATCTGACAAGAAATGTCAGATCTTAAAAATAGGAAATTGGGTATTATGTTTGAGTAACCTGCTCACCTTTAAAAATTATGTGGTTGAAATGAACTTGTCAATGTGATTCATTTTTAATCTGGCCTAACAGGAACATTGGAAAATGGCTGACCCCTGTCTTAAGATACTGGACCTCTTTATTTTACTGATGTAAAGCAGATTATTGAAATCACTGAAACACATTCTTTTCTTTATTAGTCACCAGAAGTTTCTTGGAAGGTTTTGATCAGAGATAAAACATGGAAACAGAATATCAAAGTAATGTGTTTAAACCAAAATATCAATTACTATCATGCCCTTCAGCATGTCCATCTTATTTAAGATACAGTAGGTGGCAGTGTAGAACTTTGGATTCCAGACTGCAGAGTTGAGTTTAAACGCTGTGTAGGACTCTGCTGCTGAGCAAAGTTCATCACTGAGATTTTTCGAGTAAATATCCTGTTCTCCAAATGAATCTCCAGCTTATCCTTCTGAATGGGAGGTTGTTATTAACCTGGTATTGTAATACTGTGGTTGTTACTTTACACGGGGAGACAACAAGCCACTTATATATTTTTTTTGCTTTTTTATTAGAATGCCCAGAACCAAAATTTTATTGAAAAAAATGATTAGTTGTTTTTAGCTAAAGGATGATCAAGCACAGGTACTGTACTGTTTCTTGGAGAGAAAGAAAAAAACTTGAGTTGTATGGTTACATTCTGCATACCACAACAAATGTTCTAGGCTCTGTCTTCACTGGAATTTGATATTCCAGTTTCTCTGTAGTGTATACTGGATACCACTTGTGGTGGAGCAAATGTATTGTTAAATATTCTCATATCTTTCACTGTTTTGTTTTTAGGATTTCTGCATTTGTGCTGCTCATATAGTATACACTGTACTGTACATTGTTAAACCAGGAAATGGATTTCCTAAAAAACTCAGCCAGAGTAGTTATAGTTTCTACATCTTATTATGAATCATGTTATAAATGAGCCCAACTTGTGTGTGTCAACATGATAAATCCTCAGACATTTATTTCTACACTGTTTTTTGTATCACACATAGTAACCAACTGAGGAAACAGTCCTTTTAATATACTTTTAGGTTTTTAGCTATATTATTGTTGTTTTTGTTATTTTTAAATTATACACTAACAGTAATGATTTGAGGAGAATGGTGATGAATGATGTACTGGCTTTGAAAATTTAGCACTGATTTGAGAATTCCAAGTAGGGAGGGTTTTCAGTAGAAACTGAACAACATTTGTCAAGACAGCTGTGCTGCTGAATTGCAGTAACAGATCCTTTAGGTTCAGCTTAATTCATATACTTAGTGGGAGGCATACTGTACATTTATGTCCCATGGTAGACCACAGTTGTATTTTTTAGTCATGCTTTTCTAATCAGATAAGGTTACCTACTGTATACTGTCTTCTTAGGAACATGTCTAATGTTATGTGCTTAAGACAGGCAGATCTTTTGTTTTAAATACTACTGTATTTATTTTGCAGAACCCACAGACCTCTGGGTGTCTATGATGTTCATATGAATAACAGACAACTCCAAACATTAAGTTCAACATGAGCTTGTATTGGAGATTACTGTTTGTTAAGCTGTTTCCCCAGGTCTTTAAGCAGTGTGTAGTATAGCAATTGCTGAAAAGGTTATTCATATTCTGAAGAGGTTTGTAAAGCAAGTGGAAATCTGTAAAAGGGAAAACATTAACTTTTTTATCGGTGTGCTAATCAGTTTCATTTTTCACAGTGCAACAATTACTGTACAGAAAGATTAGGAATGGAGACAGCCATTACATTATTAGTTTTGTTTAGTTCATTTTTTGCCAATTGTACTGCATATCCTGAATTCATGTATTATGGCTATTTATTGTTTTGTATTAACAGATACAGATATTGTGTTTTCTATTAGCTTCTCCACAATACTAGGGTTATTGAACAACATGTGCCCACCACCATGCTTATGAATGACACAAAGCATGAGGGACTACCATAGACTACCAAAGATTCTTATGAAACTCATCTTTAGAATACGTTGAACAGCTGAAAAATGCTAGGCATCCTAGTTTGTTGGTGAGGAATAATATGCAGCCTGGTCCTCTCTGTACTTTTTGTTTTCTCAAGAAGCTTATCAGGTCAAATCAAAATCCACAGACACCTGACTTCATCACTTGCTGCCACACCCACCAGATTTACTCATGTAGAACACTTGATGAATGCATCCAGACGGCAATAAAATATTGCAGTCTGTTTTTAGCTTCTAACACCACCAGAATTCACTCCTCTTTAGCCACATCTCTAAATTACATCATAGTCTTGTTGTGAAACTTGATCAAACTATATATCAAAATCTTTCAAGTGCTAGTGGATAGATTGTACTATTGTTGTTATAAATGCCTTGTTTAAGTGTTGCGCCTTTGAGCACTGCTCAGACCTGATTTTTCTCTTGTGTTGTGTCTTTGTATTATGTACAACATTTCATTAAAAAATAGGAATTCTATGCAGCCTGTAGTGCAACACTTTTTATTCACAGTTTTGCATCCTCATAACCTTACATGTTTGCTTGCTATGTATGTTCTACATTATTTTAAACGTTGATTTGTGATCAGATGACATCAAGGATTCGGGAGGCACAATGGCGTGGCTGTTAGCAGTACTGTCTCAGCTCTTGGGTTCTCGGTTCAATTCCAGACACTTGCTGTGAGGAGTTTGCATGTTCGCTCTGTGTTGCCATGAGATTTTACCAAGTGTTCTGGTTTATTCCGACCTTCCAAGGATGTGCTGGCTAGAATAATCAGTGTATCCAAATTGTCCATGTGTATGTGCTGCGTAATGGATTGGCATCCTTGCGATCTATGCTTCTGAAATAGGTTCGAGAGTACCTCGACCTTTACCACAATTTACCTTCAGATAAAGGATGGATATATACAGTATCATCAGAAACTCTTCCATTTCCTCGATACTTGTGAATCTCAGTAAGGGATTCAAGTATTTTATACAGTTCATTACAAATCATTGGTTTTATTGTCATTCATAGTAAGTCTATATATGCAGTGTATATGCTTTGGGGACTGGTCAGTGTTAAAACTCTGGTTGTGTACTGTAATTATTTGTAACATACAACTCTGAAGCACAAACCGAATATGATGTTCAAAATAAAAGATTTTTTAAGATATGTTTTCACCGTTTCAAATAATATGGGTGTAATGATTCAAGTCAATTAAAGGTTTTGTCAATACATAGGAAAATGTAGGTAAGAAAAGGTGGTACACTTTCTAAACTTTGACATTCCATATTGATTTTGAAAGCTGAATGAACACATTTTACTGTATACAATTGGATTATGTAATAGCTGTATCCATCTTGATTAAAATACATCTATACATGGACAAAAAATATAAATAATTCATTTTCTGTAACTGTAAATTTTGGGGGTTAATGAGCAATACTAGTAGTAAATATAATGTAGAATAAGGATTTAGTTTCAGTGGTACTATTCTAAAGTAACTGGATTAAATGATAGTATCAGTTTGTGAATAAATGCTTATCATGAAATCCAATTTGTTCTAAAAAAAGGGAAGAAGGGAACTGGCTTTACATTCTTAAAAGCTCAATTTTTGTGTGTGAAATCAAAGTGTATTTTGTATGTTAATGTGCACCTGAATAACAGCCCAGTATTGCTTGTGGGTCAAGTTATACTGTAGTCACATTATAAGCCCAGTATTGACAAGGCATGCTTCCAGTGACGTTACATTCTTCCAAGACTCTCTTTTACTCTTCTTACTTGTATCTAATTCTCCAAGAATGTGAGGTTGCTTCATCGACCCCAGTGGATGTCAAGTTCAACATAGATCTTTTGAGAATATTCTGCACCCCCATAGCATCGCACTGTGCTTGCAGAAGCAGACAGGATTCTTTCTGGCACACTGAAAATAGGCTTTAGGATGGTCTCAAGTTTTCATAGAGTTGAAAGAAGAGGCTTTCACAATGAAAATGAAAACAGTCACCATATCATAACCAAAGTCATGTACAGTACATAATGCCTTTGATGGTTACTATTCTTTAGAGAATTAAGGTATAAATTACTGTCCGAACCTAAGCTATTAATATATGGTTTAGTGCCTGTCTTTGTTCACCTAAATTTATAACACATAAAATAAAAAAACAGCAATTGTGAAACAAGATAACGCAATTAACAATAAAAAGGGAAATAGAGACATTTCTAATAATATATAAAAATTATATATATATTATATTTGAAGCAAATTTTTATGTGTCAAAATCCTCAGTTTTCTTAAATATATATTTAAGAATTATAACACAAACATTCAACTATGAACCTGGGAATTACACATTGTGGCAATTGTGTTAGATGTAGGAGAGTAAAAATTTCCATAGAGAAAATTCTTAATATGGTTTATAAATACTTCTAAACTAATAAATAAATAAATAAATAAATAAATAAATAAATAAATAAAACGAGGTGTAAATATCAGGGTATTCATAATAATGGACACTGTATTTTGAGGAAAATAAATCAAGTGTCCGTAGGTGCATGTTTACCAGAACAGGTTAGAAATAAGTGAGACAAAGTTTCTTGGAAATAGGAATAAGAAAATGCAGATCAGCTTTATGCACGTCACCCAGGTTTGTGCCATGTCAGTGAGGGATGAACTTGGTTTCCTCCTGCAAGAAACCTCTTTAGGTTCCTCTGAGATCCAATCTCCCATTCCAGTGCTGGATAGGACCAGCCTTGCTTATCTTCTGAAATATTCTGATAATACTGCTGATAGATGTAATAGAAGTTAAATGAATTTACATGCTATAGATTTTTTACAAGTGGTGAAAACAAATATGCTGGCACACTTGGTATTATAATTCATTTTTCTTCTCTAAGGTCACTTACTGTAGTTCTTAAAGATGAAGAATTTATCTGGTGTTAAAATGTGTTGTATTCTAGAAAGCCTTTGATCACTTGGCCATTTTTGGGGGTGATTAGTTGAGTAACTTGTTTCTCATTTTCTGTTAACAAAAACTTTACATGAACCAAGTGGCCAATACTTTTTAACAAAACAAAAGTCCATTTCTGGGAAATCATGTGATTTCTCTTGCAAAACCCTGCTGCTTTTGCCAATTTTAAACCCTTCCTGGGGAGCCCTGAGACAACAATTATTGTGTCTTTATTTCTGTATTCACCCACATCTTTGTGAATACTTCTACATTATTTTCTAATTGTTTAGTTACAATCTCAGAAGAAGTGTGATTTTTGCCCGGATGAATACGAGAAGAGGTGAACCATAAAGGAAAAATGGAGTTTTACCTAATGCTGACTCTTGCCATCCTGACAGCAGTTACTGAGCAAAGACCATTGTAAGTACTACAGAAGCTGGACCTAGAAGAAAAGTAGTTCTTTTTAGTAGAAAGTGCAACTGAATTGCAGATGTGGTTTTCTGATTTACTGTTTTTTTATTTCCTTTATCTTTAGGTGTATCATTTGTTATATATATATATGAAACCATTCTAATGCGTATCTGTGTATGTTAATTTTAAAATAAGTACTGTATTTTTATGTCAGTGAATGTTCATGGCTCATTCTATAAAAAAACTCAGATTTTATGATCCATTAGTCCATTAAAAAAATCAAATGTGAAAGGAATGTTTCTGCCAAGTGGCTCTTTTGAAGTGTGTATTTTATTTGTCAGAAACTGAGATTTTTTGTCTTTTTATACTGTACATATTTATTTATATCCCACTGTTGTGTAAACTCCTTTCAATAATAGAATAAATTTAGTTGTTTTGTTGCAAAGAACGTTTTGAATTGTACATGCAGTCAAATAACAGACAAATTTCTAAATTAAGCATGGTCTGTGGCAATTGGAACAAACAGCAGCTTTAAACCTTGCGGAGGGATTTTCAAGTTTTGCTTGTTTTCAGTACTTACTGTAAGAGGTTAAGTGTAACGTGCTCTATCTAAAATGCTCCATTTGAATATCTAATCCTTCATGCTTTCTGATCTGCTGCTAACATTACTTTGATATTTGAAACTGAAATGTCACTGTACTCTGGTTTTGCAACGGTGGGCTATTCTGAATATTTCTTGAACTGGCACTCAAGGGAACATTGATACTGACTATTAATGAACATCCCAATCCTCAATAAGGAGTTTTCACTTATGCTAACCTCTATCAGGTTATGGCTGAACTCTTACTGTATAATTTGATCTTGTCTATGTGTGTTTCACTCAGGATTCTGATTACTGCTCCAAACATTGTTCATCTGGGTGTCGAGGAGACTGTGACAGTCCAACTTCATGGAGCCACTCGAAGTGCTGATGTTGAACTTTACTATGAAGATCAACAGGCTTATAGAACACAGACAATATTGTCTAACATAGTTTTTGTTTCACTCAATGAAGAAAATAATTACCAGACAGTGGTAAAACTGAAGGTAAGGTGTCCATTACATTCACCATGCACCATGTCCTTGTCTTTTGTTCAGGAGACAATTAATTCACATCTGCTGTGTTACATTTAGTATTACTTTTTAAGTACTGAATTATTTAGTCTGTAGCCTCATTCTTTGAAGTAAACCTGTCCTTGAAAATAAATGATCAATATCATTGCTTCCCAAACCAGTCTAAGGTCCTGGTCCGGGACATAGTGCCCAAATAACATTTTGACCTGGAAGTAGTTGTGAATTTCAAAATCAGCAAGCATGTTCTACATTTGATGGTGTGGTTTACATTCTAATTTCCAAACAAACAATAACAAATAGCTGTATAGGCAGCAGGTTACCAAATGGGCCATATTTGAAGCAGCAAGATTTACACAAACTCATAGAGTTTGAGTACCCAAATTCCAAATGTTTTTCATTGCATGTTTTTTAACATATTCATTATCCGCATTAATGAATATGTTATATAGTATGTAAGTGTTTATAAATACAATCAATTTCAAACAGTCCTGCGTGTGTTGAGACTTTCGATTTTGAACTATTTTGTTTCCATTTAAGGTGGAGCCTACAAACTATCGTATCGCAAGAAGCAAACCTGGAGGTCAAAGGCCATATGTGACACTGGTGGCAAAGAGCCCAGAAATTTTTCAATCACCAAAAAAACTACATATCACTCTGTCAACCAAAAAGGGCTATATTTTTATTCAGACTGATAAACCAATCTATACTCCAAGTGAAATAGGTAATTTTTTTATTAGAAGCTATTCAGTGATAGTATACCAATTCTATACCAGTCATAGTTTAATTTATTAATCAATAAACAACTAGCAATCCAGTTAACACTGTACTTTGTTTTTCTTAATTTCAGTAAATTACCGAATTTTCACATTGGACAACTACATGGTGCCGTCAGATGAATCTGTCAAAATAAATATATTTGTAAGTGTGTGTCTGGCAGCTCTGTTTTGAAGGCCTGAGGTAAAGATGTACAGTATACTGGGTCATATGAACACTTCATGATCCTTATTAGGTGACTGGTGCTCCAAAATTATTTTCTTTTTCCAAGACTTCTGAGCTCATTATTAGTGAAATTAACATGTATTTAAAACAAATGAGGAGCAGTCAGATTTCTCTCTCAGTGACTTCATAGGTTTTAGGAAGAACCTTTATTTCCTTGTAATCTTTTTGCAAAGATTGTAAGGGAAAAATCTTGGGAAGAAACTGCTTATAATAAATTGCAACATACAGTACTGTACATACATGAACTAGTGTTACAGCATTACAAAATTACATTACATTAATATACATAATTACATTATTTTGGTTAATAATTATAAGGGGAAAGTCGTTAAACAGCCATGTAGGCAGGACTGCAACACTTGCATGACACTGTCATTCTACAGTACATTGTCAGTGAAAAGGTCAAACTGGAAAACAGTAGGTAATTTCCAGAATGGTTGTTTTCACAATTTCTGAACATGATTTAAAAGATTAAATACTGTATAAAATTTGTATTTTATGGATTTAAAAAACTTGCAGAGTTCATACAGTTAAGAAATATATGGCTCAGTCACTTTTTTTTTTGCAGAACTCTAAAGGATTGATGGTGTATAATGCTGTTAAGAAAACCAATCAAATTCTTAAGCAACACATAACAATTCCAGATGTTGAACCGTAAGTTGTGTCTGATTTAGTTAGTAGCTATTGTTTTGTGTATTAGAAATATTCTGCATTGGCTTTAAAGTTGTTTATACTCTACTGTGCACCTCACTAGGAATATATAAAAAGCAGGGGATATGTTTGAATAGGTTATAAATAAAAAAATATAAATAAAATAAATAAAAATAAAAAATAAAAAAAGGGTTTGTTAATTTAGTTCACATTAATAATATTAATCATATTATTTATTTGATATAATAAGATTCACTACAAATTGATGTGCTTTTTTGTTGCCCTTATTCATAGTCAGAAGGTCTATATTCACAAAATAATGCAGCATTAGAGTTTTTTTAAACATTATAAGCATCCACATGGGCAACAAAATTAATTAACAATTATTTTTTACACGTTGCCAGTTATTGCATCTCGGCCTTAATAAAATATTATATTTATTTGTTTTAGAAAAGGTTGATAACACTGAATTAGTGTTAAAGATTAATGAGTGTATACCTACATCTAAATAACAGATGCTAGATTTTAATCTGCATACAGTTTGTGGCTTAAGAGTTTGAAAGGGAAAAAGGGCGTTTTAATATGGCCACAAGGGACCATTAAGTAGACCAACTAACAAAAGGCTGGGACTGCAGGATGAGTTCTACAATCCAGATATCGCTAGATCAAGCCAGAGTCAATCCCAAACTCACTGTGGCAGGGCTGGGATTAGTCAACCAGGGTACACTGAGCTGATTTACGAGACAACTGAGGGCTGGAGTAATGTCTATGAGACATGTACTTCCCCTGCTGTAGATGCCAACACTTGACTACTCAGCTAGTATGAAAGTCTGTGCCAGAGAGCCAAGTCTTAAACATAGTTTGCAGTTCCAAATTAGCTGGATATATAAAAAATATTGGCAATAAGAAATCTTTTAAGAAAAGAAAGAGCCCTGTGTTCAGGCTAACCTTAAATAAAAATTGACATTATATCGTCCACAGTAAGATTTGCTTTCTAAGACTTTGTAAGTATTCCAATTTCCTTTCCTTTCATGTGCTTTTATGTGACTCTTTCATTTTGCTTGTGTGTTTTGTACTTCTGTGCGAGAAGCCAAAGACACATTTCCACAGCAGTGGACAATAAAGTATCTTAAATTTTAAGGGTCAAACTTCAACTTTTACATACAGTAGCTGCCTTTTGCAAGTCTCAGCCCAGTGCATGATGGGAGCTTTCTGTTTCCCGTGAGCTTCTCGTTTCTTTCAGGTTGTCATGTAAATAGCCTTAGTCTCAAATGATTATTACAAAAAAATGTGAAGACAAATTAGCTCAAATACATTTTAATGATTATAATGTCTCTTCTAGGGCTGGCACCTGGAAGATTGTTGCTTCATTCACAGACTTTCCAATGTCCAATTCCTCAGCAGAATTTGAAGTTAAGGAATATGGTTAGTCTTTATCAGCTTTAAAGAAATAGTGTTTTTTTATTGATGTACTTCTCTTGACTTGAACTGCAATATCATAAAGTATTTTTTAATTTTATTTGAATGTTACAGCAGCTTTCTATCATTTTAAGCAAAATGTACCAGCTTGAGTTAGCTCAGCATTATAATTTATAATATAATTTATCTCAATACATTGCTGTCTTTAGAAGTCCATCAGTCCATCATTGCCAAAAAAAAAGAATTAACAACAATAAAATATTAAACACATTAAAAGCTGAATATTATTTTCCTACAGAAATGGAGCTGTTGTAAGTTGAAATTTGTTTATAACCTATTAGGAGCTCAACATTCAGCAACATAGATCAGCAACACTGTGAAATTTGGTAACAAAACTATAAATAGCAACCCTAAAGAACTGTTCTTTTTGCTCAGGGAGCCACCTACTGGACAGACTATGATTACAGTATTGACAGGAGTCATTCCAAGGCATAAACTTATTTTACATTTAATAACAGTCTCCTAAATATGGCTGCACTGTTTGATTTAATTATCCATGAATGGTTGACTGGTTTGATTATCCAAGTCAAAGGTCTTGATCAGTCTTAATCCTTAAAAATGGGAAACCAAGAAGTCCTTTTAACAATAAAAAATGTTGTGGGATTCCAGTGCTTGCTACTGTATTTGCTTATACAGTATATACTTGGAGGTAAATTAGAGACATTTGTTTTCTTTTTATCCTTTAATCAAAAATAAAAAAGACAATAACCGTTATATTTGATAGGTATAGTGTGAGCTACAGTAGGTGATAAAATGGTAATGAAAGAAATCAATATTAATTTTTCCACTGTTTTCACTGACCCAAGTATTTTGTACGAGGCTCTTTTTATAGGTATCACATACAATATATCTTTATTCTAGCCTGTTGGCTTTTGTAGAGATGCTTGCATTTTATGACTGTTCTTTTTGTTTGCTTATTAGTCCTTCCATCATTTGAAGTAAAGATAGAGTTGTCTAAGCCCTATATTATAATGAAGGAGGTGTCCTTTCCTTTTAACATCTCTGCAAGGTAAGAAGGGGAGGGATTTTAATTTTGGTGTTATGTTTGGAGTATACATGTCAGTGATTATAATAATCATTTTATTGTAACATTATTTGTGTCATTGCTTTTCAGATATACTTACGGGAAAGGTGTCAATGGCATAGCCTATGTAAGATTTGGTGTTATTGATGAACAAGGAAACAGGGTATTCCTCCCAGGCACTGAAATACAGACCTCAGTAAGTAAGCATTGTGCTTAATAAGGCACATTTATTTCATCCTTCAGCTCAATACAAATGGTTCTGTTTTATATTAAAATTAGCAACTACAATGACTAACCATTGACTTACCATACTATGAAACAGACTCTTGCAATATGAAAGACCTGGTACAGGTTTTGACATTTACAGTACTCAGCTTAAGCTGAGATGGTGAATAACTCACACAATTCTATTCTGTTTGGTTGTGCTAATTGTGTTATGACTGGATTCTGTACTTCACAATAACACACCAAATTGTCGTTTTTTATTTTGCCACTCAAAACCTAAAAACATACATTGAATATTTAAAAAAACAGAAAGAAATGGCTCTCAAATCTTCAGGTTCTTTTTTTCCCCTAAAGCAGGACATATGTTTTACTGAATACTTTCATTAATATTTGACATGCTTTATGTTTCAATTTAGATCAAGGATGGTCAAGGATATGTCTCTCTGCTCACTACATCTCTGAATGAAACTGCCAGGAACCGAAACATAACATACCTAGAAGGCTGTCGCCTTTATATTGCAGTGACTACTTTTGAAAGTGCTAGTAAGTCATTTTGCCAAATGACGATTCTTTGCATTTGCACTGTGACAAATTATAATTTAAAGCACGGATACAGTAACTGATGTGATGCAGAACACACAGAAATAAAAATTTCCATTCGTACTTTATTCTTTCCTTACATGCATTGCTTATGTATATTCCTGTACTGCAGTAGTCTATTTATGTCTACATGGTATATTATTTTTACAGAATGACCTACAGTATTTACAGTCTAATATGTTAACCAAACCACTTATTCCACTTGTTTTCAGTTTGTACCTACATTTTTTTCGATGCAAAGTAATGTTTTTTTCTAGATAGTGTGACTCTGGTCTTGATTTTCTGGACTTTCTTTTCAAAGAAAGAAATATGACCCAAGTGTAGGGTAACCTCTGATGGTCAGTACTTAAGTGTACTGAATGTACATTTGATGGGATTAATTAGTAAATATTTATAAGAACTCTGCTATTTCATTTTTCTATTCTTAGACTATAATTGTACACTAGTATTTAAAGAATTTTAATAGTAATGTTATGCTTTTTATTATGAAATTATTATACTGTAAATTGTGCTTTTTGCAGGTGGAGAGTTGGAAGAAACTGAAAGCAGCATTGTGAAGATTGTAACTACACCTTATTCGGTTGACCTGTCAAAAACCAAGCTGTATTTTGTGCCTGGGGGGGCCTTTTCTGTCTTGGTATGTCATACTGTAGCTGCATTCAAGATATCTTAACCTGCTTCTGAAGCCAGGTCATTTCCCTCGTAGATGTAAACATAGGCATACAGTATCTTTCAAATTATTTTCAGTAGAACATCATAATTGCCACTTGCTAAACTGAATAAGCAGTTAAAGAGGAGGTACAATTGCCAGATCCGAATAGAAGAAATAATGTTTGTTTCAGTTAATGCATTATTTTGGAAGCAAACTGCCCAGACCATAATTTTGATGTTCTGTAGACCAAAAAACAATAGTAGTGCATCTAAAACTGAGAACAGGTGCCACTTCTTTACTAAGAGAGTTATGGAAGGATTAAAAAAGCTGCTCAATCATGCTGTTGAAGCAGATACCCTTCTTTCAAGAAATGTCTGGATAAGCCGTAGTTAGTTACAACTGTAACTACCAAATTGGCTAGATGGGATGAATGGCTATGGGATGGGATGAATGGTGTTCTTCAACCTTAGTGGGCTACATTATGTCTAGCAGTTATTCGCGTTATGTCTCAGAGTCATCTTTGGTCTTTTTTTTAGTTCAGGCATCCAGTACAAGTGCCTGTCCTTGTCACATCACTGCTGTTTCTTTGAAGCTTGATCTAAAACTATGTTTACTTCTTACAGCATGAAGGAGCAGTGCATACTAAACTCTATCCATTTATTTCAGAGATACTTTCCATGAACCTTTTAGGGACATAAATTAGTTCATGGTATTACAGCATACAAAATAATCCAGAATGATCACAAAATTTATTTTAATATGAACAAATATTATAATTGAAAATCTTAAGTGATGTCTTAATTGACACAGCACAATGTACGTGTAACATTAATGATAGATCCTTTCTTTTACAGGCTACTACAACATATCCGGATGGCACTCCAGTCCCAAACTTGAAAATGAAGGCTGTTGTTCATCTGTCAGGTGGCAATGAGAGAGAAATAATTTTGGATAAGAGTGGAAACAAAGATGGTGAAGTTGTGTTTACCTTCCAGGTGCCTGAAAAGGCAACATCTCTTGATGTAAAGGTAAAAACATACTGTAGGTTTCAATAAACTGAGTATGAGGGGATATCTCTGAGCAGTGTAAAGGCATTCTCTGTTTAACCTGCAATAACAGCTTATCGGCCTGTGAGTATGTAGTGTTGTCTTACTTTACATCTTTAGTTTAGAATATTTCAATCTACCCTGGCTTGCATGACCAATCAGCGGCCTAGTGTCTGATGAGTATTTTGTGAAAGATGTCTGCATTTGTGAAATAATGTGAAATAAAACTGGTAAATCAAATTAAAGAACCACAATAAATCCTTTGTGACTAAATGTATTTTAAGAAATTAAACTAAACAATCATCTTTTCCAGTCTCTATTCAAAAAGCATTGTTTTTTGTCAGTTGAAATACTTTCAAAACCACTAAATATTTTTGTTAACATGTTGCATAAAATACTACATTGTAATAACTTTATTTGTCATTTTGGAAACTGTTGGTTTACTAAATGTACTCTCTTAATGCAAGGTTATTGCTGAAGGGGAATCTGGTGACATCAGTGATGGACATATTACAGCTGCTGCTTTCCAGTCTCAATCAAAGAGTTACCTGAGCATTGAGGTGCAACACATCCTCCTGGGTCCTAATGAGGATATGACAGTGACTTTCAGAGACATAAAGCCCCCTGGCACTGCAAACCCTATTTACATCTACTATCTGGTTAGTAATTGGCTTGGATTGCAGTACTGGTGATCTTTTCCTGCTTTTCTGTCCCTGCTTGATATGGTATTACTGAAGATGCTCACTGTGAATGGTACCACTTAATGCAAGAGCATACATCAACATTTAAAACATGAGAATGATTTACCCATACTCATGCTTTTGAGGTTTTACCAGTGGTTACATTTGTAATTTTCCCGAGAGGTTGAATATTAATGAACACACAAGAAAGAAGAGAGGAATGGTGACATAGTGGTTAATGCTTCTACTTCACAGTTCTTGGGTCCTGGGGAAGCAGTTCTAGACTGGGACAACTTACTGTACATGTGGCGAGTTTGCATGTTTTTCCATGTCTGTTGGTTTCTTCCTGTCTTTCAAAGGCATGTAATCTGCAATGATTGATGCCTCTAAAGTATTGATATGTTCAACTCCTGGGCTGTTATCTGCATTGAGTTTGAATGTTCTTCCTGTGTTCGTGTGGGTTTCCTTCAGGTTCTCCAGTTTCCACTGACACTGTCCACTGTCAGACATGCTGATAGGTTAATTGGCTTCAGAAAATTGGCCCTGGTGTGTTGCGTCTTTGTGTGCCCTGAGATGATCTGGTATCCTGTCTCGATGTATCCTGCATTCCACTCTGTTGGATACAAGATAAGATGCAGCTCTCCCACATCTCTGTATTGAACAAAAGTGGTTAGAAAATGGATGGATAGATTATAGCTTTAAATGTTGACGAGTCGGCTGTCTTGTTTGCAGATGGTGAGCAAAGGCATGGTGATTCAAGCAAGTAGAGTACGACGGACGAGCCTCACAAGGATCAGTCTGCCCTTCAGCTATGACATGGTTCCTGCTTTCCGCTTGATCGCCTATTACTTCACAGAACATCAGGGAGAGGCAGAAATGATTGCTGACTCCGTCTGGGTTGATGTCAAAGATGTGTGCAAAGGAAAGGTTAGCAATTTCTCCTTTTATTACAGCTGTGAGGATCAAAGATGCCCCCAATACTGAGAATTCCCTATTGCACCTCTCCTATTTTTAGAATGGCTCCATTTATTTACAGATTTCAGCATTTCACATCTCCCCACCAGATCTCCCTTCATTTGGACACACTTTCTCATCTGTTCTGTGCTCACTTTCACCAGTTCTGTCCTTTGCTCTATTATGTCTTGTGTCTTCTGCTACGTTCCCCTCTTTCTCACACCAGTAGAAGGCTCAGTAGCGGAAGCTTTTACTTCTGTCCTTGTGGCCAATGCACATTGACAAAGATCCCCACTGGAATTTTTGCCTTTGTCCTTTGTCAAGATCTTGCGTATACAGTGCTTTCTGGACCACTTTTCACAGGGACTCAAATTCCTGATGTAGTGGGAGATGTAAAAAGAAAAAGGCAACCCCAAAGCTTTCTTACAAGCTTTCACACACTTATGTGAATATTGACAGTTACCCCTTACTTCTTATTCTTTATGTTTTCCATCCTTCCCCTTTCCACCATTATCACCCTTGAGATAATTGGATAAAGTTCCCAAGGCTTTATGCCTTCACTCCTCAGCCAAGCCAAAAAATGCCTCTAGTCTTTTTCAGAATTTTGATGTTACACTATCGGAATATAATAAATTTTGTAATATATTACAATACCATCATTATACCGTGCATTGTATTATGTAGGGGGACGTTTTCTGTGTCTTCTGACATTTACATTTAAATATATTGTTATGAGAGGCAGGGAATGAGAATGGAAACTAATAATATTTATTGCTTTTCTAATACATCATTATATGTGGTTCTGATAAAATCCTCATCATCAAATGATAAGATTTACCAAACAGATTTTGGGCATCATGCTTATTTGTTTGAAAATCCAATGTGTCTGCAAATTGATTGCATGCTCTTATAAATAACTCAGATTAGGGCAGACAGAATGAAACTGGCTTTTTAATGTAATTTATGTTTTCAGATACAAGTCACTACATCCAGGGAGAACTACAAACCTAGGGAAGTGCTGGACATTACAATCAAAACAGACCAAGCAGAAAAGGTGGCATTATCTGCTGTGGACACTGCAGTTTACATTCTCAACAAGCTGAACAAACTCACACCTACCAAGGTAAAATTGCTAAATATTAAAAAAGTGTATACTTTTTGATTAATCTGTGAGTATGACTGTACAGTATGTAGCTTTCTTGTTAAAAGTACGGCATTATATATCTACACTAGGAAAGGACAAGCTTAGAACTTTAAGAAGTACAGTACATACTGTATGACAATCTGAAGGATTAGATTTACAGTTCTCATTTGCACGGCAAGAGACATAAACTGATTCGCACATTCTAAAAGTTGTGAATTAATAATGTGGGGATAATGCATTTTATTGCTTTCTGCACACCTAAATTATGATTTCTTGTCTTATAAATTCCATTTTTGTAGAATATTAATAAGAATTACATCTGAAAGGAGGTAATTCAGCCAAATATGAATAAAAATAACAATTAGCTCTTCAGCACTGTTAACCTGATAAGGTAATGTGTCTCCTTGGTTCTTTCAGGTGTTCAGCTATATGAACTCCTATGATCTTGGCTGTTCAGTTGGAGGGGGTGAAGACACTATAAACGTTTTCCGTGATGCTGGTCTGACATTCTTAACTAATTTTAAAATGGCAGCTAAAATAAGAATTGGTGAGAATCATGTTATAAAATATAACATGCCTTTCCTGAGCAATGTATCATTATCATTATATCTGGACACCCATTTCCAGGTAGTTGAAGACTGCTGGTCATGAAAAGATTACCATTAAGTGCTGTATGGTACAGTATGATTATATTACTTTGGACTTAAAAAAGAAGAGTCTTTGCCTTTTTTTTCTTTGCAGACCATTTCAAGTGCAGATGGAAATCAGTATTTGAACTGTTTTTCCAAAATATAAGAACAAATAAAATGTGGGTACAAGCAAATAATTTCTTTCTCCTTTTGATCAGTTTAGTCAATTTTAATGTCTCTCCAACTTGTGAAAGATAATTTCACCACTAATTCGGTACCTTTTTTCTAAATATTTTTAGAAGGAATAGAAATGAGCAGGAGGCCACAATTCTGTGTCCAACTCTATGTGAAACTACACCCTGCCTTCCACATCCCTAAGCTTCCTAGGTCTATTAAGAACAATCTAAAATAATGCAACATAATTCTGTTTGTTTTTATTCCACTCTAGATCACATGTGTAAGAATGGGAAGGTGCGGCCTAAACGAGCATACAATTACAACAGAGAATTTTCCGCCATAGGTATGTTTACTCTTGAAACGCATTATGCATTATCATAACAATATGTACAAATTACAATAATAAACAGTGGTGCATACTTCTTAGATATATTCCACACAATCAGGAGTTACAATACATTTACAATATGTTATGTTACAATATATTTTCTGTATGTTATGTGCATCAACAATTTACTCAAAGACTCCACCATTGTTTTCTTATTTTGCAACAACTTTGTTGTCTTAATTTAGTTTAGTTTGGGTGAGAAAAAATCAAGCTGCTCATTTACTGTAGCAGTCTACAATTAATTCTGATCAGAATGTTGATCACAGCAGCTCAAGGTACTCAACTATTTCTGAGCAGTCAAGTGTTAGAATAGCCATCCCATCACGTTCACCAACCAAGTCCGACTCACTTAGTTGTTTCTCAGTAGATCCAGTTAAAAGGCAACTTTTTTTGTGTTCTAAAACACAGAGCTACTGTATATGGATTAAATGGTGATGTTAAAATATGAGTCTAAAGAAGAAAAACACTGAAGAGTGCAAAACAAAGCTAATTGTTGATTATGTTTGCATTTAAGAACTATTTTTTTAGATTACTGTAAGTCCCCTTGAATAAAGATATACAGTTTGATTATTCTTATCACCATAATAATAAGGTTTTTGTTTGCTGAGCTCTTAATCAGCCATCACTTCCTGCCTGTGTTGTCAACAGTGAACCAATACAGTGATGCTGCACTAAAGAAATGCTGCAATGATGGAGCGAAGTTGAGCCTAATGAAACACTCCTGTGAAAAAAGAGTCACAAAGACAAGGCACAAGTCATCTGAGTGCCAGAGAGTTTTTCTTGATTGCTGCAAGAAGGCCAATGACCTAAGGGAATATATCAAGAAAACTGGGAGGGGAAAAATGGGACTAGCAAGAAGTAAGATCAATTTTATCATCCCTAGAGATTTTTTTTTATCTTTGTTGTTACTTGGTCAGTTTTGAAATGGAAAATAGAGTTATGGACTAGGATCAAAGCTTTTCAGCCTCTTATTTCTTGTTTCACTTTCAACTGGTAGCCTAATCTCTGGATATTACTTTCCCTTTTGCCAGTTGAAGGCAGTGAAGAGGAAAATGTAATTGATGAAACGTCTGTTCATCTTCGGAGTTACTTCCCTCAAACTTGGCTTTGGAAAATATTTGACGTACCAAAATCTGGACTTTTCCAGTAAGTCAAAGCTCTGGATATCAGTAGGATGTTGTTATCCTTGTGCATATAATTGCAAATGACACTGAATTACCTTAAAGATAATCACAGGCCTACTGTAAAATGAAATACAAAATATTTTTTTCAAAATCACTTGCAGCTGAATTTTAAACCTGGTAATATGATGTAGAATAGTCAAACTAATTTAATTCGGATGGGAACACGGTCACAGTATATGATATATTATTTCCATGGCCAGACTTTTTATTATTATGTCTAAAAAATACATTAATCAACCTGAGATGTTTGTTCAGGCAGTACCTTTTAAAAATTAGCAGAAAGAAATGTTTCTGGTTTTCTTTCAGTCACCAAGTCAACTTGCCAGATTCAATAACGAGCTGGGAACTTCAGACAATAGGAATCTCTAAAAGAAAAGGCAAGGCACAGATTCCCTTCTGTTAACATTTGGGTTCTTATGAATGTTAGAATTAAGATTATAACAATTATAATTATACAGCACAGACTCAGCATATTGTAAAGTGAAACCAGTCAAAATGTACAAAAGTCTTTGGTATTCTAATTTCTTTTCACAGAATGCCCTCATATATGTTATTTTTTAATACTGTTTGCATCACACTCCAGAACGAATCATTTTGTATCTTATTTCTTAAATACAAAGTATGTGAATATTAATCATGAAAATAAAGCACATGATTTGGGAACTGGTACCAAAACGTCTTCAATTTGTTTAAGAATTTAAAGTCTTCTTTGAATATTTCAATAGGAGCAATGTAATATACTGCAAGTATTTTGTTTTTTTTCCACATTGTAGGGTTCTGTGTAGCTGAACCTACACAATTCACAGTCTTCCAGGACTTTTTTGTATCTCTAAAATTGCCTTACTCGGTTAAGAGAAATGAGCAACTGGAGGTCAAAGCTGTAGTATATAACTACCAGCCTGAATCACGAGAGGTAACAGTCTTTTAATTACCATCTTCCATCAACAATAAAGATTGAACAGAACTGGCAGAGTTAGATTGGAGATTTATACTGACATTTTTATTTCACCAGTTGATCAATCTGTTTCATGGCAGTTATAACAGTGGCCACCCACTTTCATCTGAATATAAAAATCCCAAACTACTGTAATGTACAGTATAATAGGTTTATTCCGTGCTGAAAAGATAAGGAAGGAAACACAACATTTCGGCCGTGGAGCCTTTTTCAGGTGTAAGAAAGACAGGGCAGTAAGCAAAGGTAATGTACTGTAGCAGGAGAACAAAAGGGGAGAGAGGAGGAGCGGGAGGCGGGAGCAGGGGACAGACAGAATGGCCAATCAGGTATTGTGAAGTCAGAATAGGTGAAGAGAGGTGTGAAATGCAACATTTAGCCTGTTTTATAGCTTAAGCACAGATACTGAATCCACTGTACCTCTGTTTTCGTTTTCTGTTGGGATGGACAGACTTAATCGCCAGTTGCGCATACCTGGGTACACAAGTGTTGCATTATTGTCTCGTGTGAAATGATAATGGTTGCCAGAGCTCCATTAACATTCATTCTCCCACCCAGGTCACAGTTACAATGAAAACTGTGAAGGAGATTTGCAGTGCAGGGAATGTGGATGGGAAGCAGGTGATCACTGTTCCCGGAAATTCAGCTGTGCCTGTGTATTTTGCTGTGGTTCCCCTGGAAGTTCTGGAGATTCCCATTCACGTGGTGGCGTACTCCTCCAGCAATGTTTCAGATGCGATAAAAAAGACACTCAAAGTCTTGGTGTGTATCATTCATTTTTAAGGGATCTAAAGTTTGTGTAACCTTTGACATCTTTCAAATGTTTTTTGTGTAAAGTGAAAGCGTTGAAGGCTTTTGCACATTTTTAAAATATTTTTGTTTCCTACAATTGTACCTGATTAAGTATTACCTTATTACCTTAAAATCTGACACCTTTGATGTATAAAAAATATTTGCAGTTACAATTGCATACAGCTTGTGAAAACAAAAAAAAATGCAAATTTATTGTAATTAGTTCAGATCTGGGATTAGCTGGGATGAAAATACAAATGCAAGGAGTGAATCATGTTCTCCCATATTTCATAAGCAATATTGTTGAATGTGAGGCTACTAACTTTATTTTGACATACAGGGCGAAGGTGTGCTCTTATCAGAACAAGCAGAATACAACATCAATGCTACAGGTGATTTGCTTATACAGTAGATGTCATACAGTATGCAATGACCTTAAGCCTTTCGAAAGCTCACTGTATTCAGTATAACTATTGAGAAAGCTGAAGTCTGTTTATAAGTACATATCTGAAAAATATTGACCAGTAATATACAATACTAGAAAGATAAAAATAAATTTTGGAATGCATACATTTCTCATAAAGCTATTTGTATTACTACCACACATTATAAAGTAAATGTCTCCAAATTGTTTGATTGCACATTGATTACATAAACACATTGATTATACAATGTTGAGCACAAATACTGAGCACTAATTATCTTTGCAGATGGCAAAAAATTGGAAATTGACATTCCAAGCCTTGACAATTCTATTCCTGGGATAGAGTCAGAAGCATTTGTTAGCATTAAAGGTAGGAGGATCTTACACAACATGCGTTTGTTAATGAGATAGAAGGAAAAAAGCTGTGTAAATGTGTTCAATGTGAATTTTTCTTTTTCTTCCAGACACACCATGCTTGTGTGATCAGGTGGCACTTTCAGGGCTGGCTGCATTTAACACCTGTGTTTCACACTTGTATTTCAATAACATATTTTGAATTTGTCTATGAAAAAGGTCATTATAAGCAACATTGTGAATCCTTTGTTAAATAGATCTACTGTACAAGAGACTCCAAACACCCCATCTTCTCTCTTAATTGACATTTATATATTTTTTATTCCTCTATTTTCCTATAACAGTAAAGGTACATTTTATTGGTCAAAACCACACGGCAGCAAAATTATTTTGTCTCTTTCCACGCAGTCCCTCTAATTTGATTTGTTCCGATATGTGTTTATAAGGCGGTGTTATGGGAGAATCTGTGGAAAACTGCCTCAACTTGGAAGGAGTTGATAAGCTCATTCAGCTTCCAAAAGGCTGTGCGGAGCAAACCATGGTGACAATGTCTCCAGCAATACACGCCATGAGGTATCTCGATGCCACCGAGCAGTGGATATACCTGAAAGCCGAGCGCAAAGACGAAGCCATTGAAATGATTCAGAATGGTAAGACTTTCATTTTGCTTCCCGGGGGGTTATTCACACAGAACCAAGCACACATGTAAAAGCCACAAGCAAATGTTAAATAATACATTTATATTTAAGCCCATTGCACAAATACCTGTGTGCATTCTGACCAGTTTTGACATGCTGCTTCTTTTCAAATTAATTCCATTGTGTAAATATGATCCATTATTTGAAGAATATTACTGTACATTTCCTTGTTTTTCTTGTTTTCAGAAGAATTTTAATAAATATCTGATTAATTGATCATTTTAAACCTTTTTTTTCTGGGATTAAGGGTGGTATATATATATATGCACATTCTTGTGCCCTAATAAAACAATAAACATATTGCTTATTAAGAATATTAAAAAAACTATTATATTTCACAGACTTGAATGGGGATCTGGGTGTATTTAAAGTATCTTGGACATATTGCCTTAAAATGTATCAAAATACAGATGACTGTACATTCAGTAGATGGCTCTGTCTAAATATTTCAATTATTCATTTTAAATAAAATAAATTTTACATTTACATTTACATTTAAAGTACAATAAGCTCAAGCATCTGAAATTTAATAAAATCCTTTTTTTCTTTAGGCTACAATAGAATACTCACCTTCAAAAAAGACGATGGATCATATGGGGCATTTTCTTGGACTCCTAGTAGTGTGTGGTAAGGATTAACACTTAACATGTTTTAGCAACTCTGCATTTACTTTGAAATACTTTAGTTAATTCAGAGTATGCATACGCACAATCTCATATCAATAAACCATTCAAAGGCTGTATCAGCTATTTGTATTCAACACTTGCTAAACAAGTGATTTTAAAACCCAATTCTGTTTTTCTAGTGCTCTGGCAAAATAAATTGATTTTGGAGAAGAAGGTAGTTTTGCTTCCTTTGATATTTCTGAACACTCCCTTTGAAAATGTCCTACAGATTAGAGAAACAAGCTACAGTAGCTTCCAACATTACAATAATAAAGGAATTAATACAATTAAATATGCAATTTAAAACATTTGTGGCTTTTTTCAGGTTGACAGCCTTCATTGCAAAGGAGCTCACCAGAACCAGACGCTATATAGACATTGAAAATGAATATATTCGTCAGTCGGTTTTTTATCTCATATCCCAACAACTTGAGAGTGGCGCTTTCCATGACCAACACCCAGTTTATGACAGGACCATGCAGGTAAATTAAGATTTTTAAGGTTTGTAATGTTTCTGTTTATGAACTGATTTAAGCATTTTTTTTACTTACTGTAGTCAAAGATACTTTTAGGGTACATCTCTGAAACACTCTCATCCTAGCAAGGAAAAGTCAAGAAGCCCTAGAAATTAATGTAAGACAAAAAGAGCAATCATTCACTAGAGATGATGTTCTCAAACAGTCATTGCACCATGTATATAATAGTACATTTTTAGTTAAATAGTTTATCTCAAGTGTATACACTAGGTTTCAAGTTCCTTAATGTTCTGTGCTTGCAACCCTCAATATTTGATAGATAATTCTAAAAGCAGTATTTGAGGAGCATTAACGTAATTTTTTATGTAATGACATTTTCTTTTCATATCAGGGTGGAGTTGGGGTATTTGAAGGAGATCTTTCATTGACTTCCTTCGTGATAATTGCAATGCATCACTCCACAGAAGTCCTCCAGCAGCCCAACATTACAGAAGTGGTATAAATCTATCAGACTTTATCACTATGCATATGGGAAAAAAAAATACTGTATGTATAACAAAACATTTTCAAGACCTCAGATTTAATACCCCTAAAGATAAGGCTCTGCTTGTTTTAAATTTGTCATAATGTGTTGCTTATTTTAAATAACATTTTTAAATAAAAATAACAGTCTATACTGTTAAAACTAATGACAGTTTGTGTTGCATCTACTGTATTTGAGGAATTCATGTAATGTTCATATGATTCTCAAAAAAATAACTTTTAAATACAACCCACAATGACAACTCTTAGCCCTTTTTTAAAATCTAATTTTCTTTTAAATTAGTCAGTCGTTCCGGTATGTGGTGGGCGCTCTGTTGTTTTATGATGATTGTGATGGTTAGGGTTAGGTTTAAAAAAACTTTATGTGCAGTGTTCTTCCTTTCTTTTCAGACACATTCAATAAATAAGGCTGTGCAGTATTTGGAGCAGAAACTGGATTCTATTCAACGGCCTTTCACTATCGCTATTACAGCATATGCTTTGTCTCTAACTAAACTCAGGAGTGCTGCTGCCACTAAAGCACAACAGAAGCTGAGAGATCTTGCAAAATGTGATGAAGGTTAGTTACTAATTCCCAGCTGTTCTGTGTGCTGCTTTTAAACCAGTTTTCTTGAGTGTTTAAAGGACTGAAATAAGACACTGAGATTGTGTGACAATGGCATTTCAAAATCCATTGCTTGCGAGCAGCTACAGTTCCAGTAGTTTTAACAAAGTGTTTTTGTCTGTATTAGAAGCTAAAAGCAGAGATAAAATATTTCATTAAATTATTATTTTAATGTATCTGATATTTGATACACAGTAACATGGCCAAATTATGTGGCTACTTTAAGACAGCTTTTAAAAGCAGAAAGCTGTAGGCATAAAGGGAAGGAGCAGGACATGAGTAAAATAAAAATCTTTGCACTTAAGAATTTCTAAAATACATTATGGATACAGCTGCACAAATGAAAAACAACACTGAACTCTGATGGATTGGATAAAAAGATTTTAAACATACAGAACATCCATTCTTTCATCTGTTATCTATGATAAGGGTTATGGCAAATCAGGGTGTATCCTTGGGTAAAAGAGGGGCACAATTGTTGAAGAACTGCATCCCAGTCTTTAGTCAGCTTTTCTCATAGACAGGATTGCTTCAGTCACGTCGAAGACAACAAAGTGGCCTTCACTACTCAGGCGGGGAATTTGTCTGTCGGTTTCCAATGGCTTTTTGAGTGGCTGTTTAAACTTATTTTTAATCAATGGATTTTTGCAATTTGAACTCAAGGCATGTTTTAAAATGGATTTGTTTACAGAAACAAATAACTCAAGCTATCTCAACGATCAGTACTATCCAATACTATTGAAGCAATCTGACCTGTTTGTTCACAATCTAAAATCCAAATAACATGATGTACTGTAGGACACCAAAGACGTATTGTCACAAAACGTTCACTGTACCTCAGTACATTGCTCCATAACACTAGTTACAGATTTGTTTCCCTTTTTATTTCAGAAAAGAAAATCTGCCATTGGGAAGGGAATGGTAATTTACAACTAAAACAAAAGGAACAAAAATCAAAGGACCCTCAGGCAGACTCAATATCTGTGGAGACTACCGCCTATGCCCTACTCCAGACATTACTGGTAGAAGACAGAACATATGCAACATCGGTGGCTAAGTGGCTTACAGAACAGCGCAGATTTGGAGGGGGATTTCGTTCCACACAGGTGGGCTTGCTTTCTTGTCAACAAAACAGTCTGCGACGATTAAGGCAAAATGCTTGACCTTCTGAAAGTTGACGTTTCATGTGAGCTTACCCTATTCTGGTTTAATAAAACCCCAAAAGGATGTAAATAATCATTACTTCAATTTTAATGATAAATATTATTAGTAGCAGTGTTACCTCTTCATGGTCCATTTTTGTTAGATCTCAGAAACTAAGTATTGCTCAATATAGAGCAGGAAACTTCTTTGGAAAGTTAGGTTGCTGCTGCAAAAGGAGCTGGTAGCCCAGAAGATGGCACTGTTCCCTCTGCAAACTTAGGCACCCATGTAGTGACCAGAGACAATGTGCTATTTACTGTAGGACAAAATGATCTTTCTAAAATTCCCCCTGGCAAAATACTTTTCTAGTACTCCACCTGAACACCTGAAGGGGCTACTCACTTATTATTATTGTTGTTGTTGGGTATTTCTCAAGATTTAAACTTCCTTTACATTTCAAAAAAGAAGTACAACCAGCATAGTCTGAACTTACCTTTTTTATATAAAGATTATATATTATATATAGTATATACATCCTTTTATTCTAAAATCTTTTACCTAATATTGAATTTATAAGCAGTGGTTCTCTTATTAAAACCATACCTTTTAATAATCCTTTTTAGAATACACATCTGTGTCCTTTTCACAGATATACTGTATCCAAAATGTTTTAACCTCATACCTTACGCTTTCCTTACTCTGTCCAGGACACGGTTGTGGCTTTAGAGGCTTTAGCAGAGTACAGTATTATGAACCTGGATTTGCAAGATTTCAGCCTGACTGTGGAACTCTGTCACGGGAAAGGCAAAAAGGACACCGTCTCCCTCACTAAAATAAATGCCTTAACTGAGCCAACACACAAGGTTCGTTAGCTATTACCTATTGTGAAATGTCCAAAAGAGATGTCACATTCTTGTTGCTTGAAGCTAATTGGTTCTGGGATCTCACCCACTGTTGATTCTGAAGTCCATGAAGCTGACTTTCTCAATACCTGTTTATATATTTCAGTCAGATGCCCACTTAATCTTATCTTTTCATGACTTTGAGGGGGGATTCAAACAGAGTCATTCTGTCATAATCACACAAAAGGTATCTTTACATTATTGGCTCCTCAGTACAGCATGGGCAGCAAATGTCTGTGTGATGCACAGTACCAAAATCCAGTTTAATTTTAGCATTCGCTTTCCACTGATTTAAAACTTTTTTTCATTAACTGACCTCTAAGGTAGTTAACTGCCAGCAGGTGGCACAAGTGATGCTGATATTCAGTTAAAAACAGGACATGGTAAAGTGTAGGCAGTTTTCATAAAGCAATCTTTGTAAAATTACAGAATCCTAAATAAATGTGTTAAATGTAGAAGTCTGTTCATTCCAGAGATACATCATCAGATCAAATGGTTCCAGTCACACTGAGCAGGATTAAGAATGCAGCAATGCATATCCAGTAAATCTAACATATTTCCTATTAGTGGGGGAACAATTCAGTGCTTGGTGAAAAACTATTCACAGTGATAGGAAGAGCCAACAACACTAACACAAAGAAACGTTGGAAAAAGGAACCTTTATCTCTGATTTAGAATTAGTTAATGGTCCTCAGTATTGTTTTGTCTTCTATCCCGGATCAGAAAAACATACTGAGCTGATCTAGCTACAGGTATTATTTGTGCAAGATTGCTTAAGTAAGGTATAGTTGCTCAAGAAGATTTAAAGATAAAACTGCACTGCAAAGCCTACTTTGTTTTTTTTGCACCCAACACAGCGACCCTGTTTCTCATATTTACAGTAATTGAATAACATGAAATTAAAAAACAGGATCTACATTCTGAAATTGAACTGAAGCAATTAGAATGGCGAACATCTTGGATACCATTTCAAGAAGCCTCAATCTTTTCAAAATGAAACAAAATCACTATTCTGTTGTTTCCCAATTTAATTATTATAGACCCATTTAAAGAAAATTCCTTTTAAGCTTTGAATTGGAAGAGCCACAAGTCAAGTATCATGGATATTTACTTTACCATGAAATAATTTCTACAGGAGTTCTGAAATGTAAAAGAATTTAATTTAGAACAAATATGTGAGCACATTCCTTAGGGTAAAATAAAACTAAAATGCACTTAGGTAGTTGTTTCTTTTTAATCAGCTTTCCATTGAAATGAAGAGAAATAGTTTAACAGAGTTTGTTGGCGTCTGCTAATGGGCATTTGAACGTGCGGAGCTTTGGTCTTCAGTGTATTGCTGATCCCTTATCCTATTTTATTTTCTTTGTTTCTTTATTCATCCACCTTACAGAGTGAATCTGAAATGTTCTACTTTGTACTCCAGGAAAAAAAAAATCAAATATATTTTTTGTCAAAATATGGAACTTGCAATTAGTACAAATCTTGATTTTATATAAATAATGCAATTAAATTGATATGGTTTAGAATCTTTGAACTCCAATAAATCATAAAGTTTTATGATTTTATCATAAAAACATACTTAGTCCAGTGTAAAAAAATGTTTTTAAACTATTTCCTAACACACCACACAGGTCAGACCAGGATCAAAGCTTGTTGTCAATGTTGCTGGAAAAGGAAGTGGAACTTTGACAGTAAGTTTTCTTAATTGACCATTTGCTTTCCATATTTCCAAAAATACTGCACTCTTGGATGGAACTTAATGGCCAAAATGGGAATTCTAGTTTGCTTTATAGCTTTATTGAAAGGTTTGAATTATTATTTGTAATCTTTAAGAGCTAAACATGATTTCTAAGTATTATAAAATTTAAATAAGGTGTATTTGTTATGAAATTTAATCATTTTAATGCTTGTTTTACTTTTTGTATTTCACAAAAATAACATTGATGTATTCTCCATTTCAGATTGATATATTGAGGTAAATTAAATATTATATTTAGATCTGTCTTCAAAATTTGTACTGCTATAAAAAAATGTTTGCATAAGCTAATATAGCGGCTTGTTTTTTACAACCTGAGTTTTTAGCAATGGGTCAGAATGTGTAAGTTTCCTGAGAATCTGAATAGTGTTCAATACTTAGTTTTGTCTACATCTGTAGACAATGTAGGGTGGTGAATGTGGTTGAGAAGATGCGAGAGGGGAGGTTACGGTGGTATGGACATATCATGAGGAGGGACGTTGAGGAAGTAACAAAGAGGGTAATGGAATTTGAGGTGGAAGGTAACAGAGGAAAAGGCAGGCCTAGAAAGAGATGGATAGATTGTGTGAGAAAAGATATGGAGGTATGTGAAGTGAGTGAGGAAGATGTGCTCGACAGAGACAAGTGGAGAAGAGCAACCAAAGCAGCTGACCCCAGGACAGTCTGGGACTAAGGCTGTGAAAAAGAAGAAGAAGACGACGACTTAGTTTTGTCTTTCATATAAATGCGCATCTTGTCATATTAAGATGATCATAATAGAAAAATAATAGAAAAATATTTGCTCTGATTTTTGTCTTTTCTTGCTCTAGCTTGTACAGATATATAGGACTATGAAGGTGACAGACTCTGCATGTGATTATTTTCATTTACATGTAAGCTTACAAGGAGAAGTTCAGTACAGTAAGTCTACCTTTATTTTTACATTGTTTATATACTCTACACTGCAAACTACAGTAAATAAAAAAAACACTACATAGTCCCGAAGGGTGTCTTGATACAATATGCTTCCAAACTTCCAATCCATCTTGCCTCCCAGTAGGCAGAGTGGTGGTACTGTGGCTAAGGATCTGTGCCTGTGGTTGGAAGGTTGCTGGTTCAAATCCCATGGCCAGCAGAGAAATCCTACTCTGTTTGGCCCCTGAGCAAGGCTGTTAACCCCAGCTACTCCAGGGGTGCTGTATAAATGGCTGACCCTATGCTCTGACCCCAAGCTTCTCTCTCCCTGTCTGTGTACTTGTGTCTCTCATGGAGAGCAAGCTGGATTATGTGAAAAGACAAATTCCTTATGCAAGAAATTGGATATGGCTAATAAAGTGATCTTATCTTATGATAGGAATAATATTGCCTAAGTATTTGAATATAGGATCCATGGTGTATTAGCATACATATTTAAACATAATTAAGGGTTTGCTGTATATGTTTTTTAGCCCGTAGGAGTCATCAGAGACAGTGGCTTTGATTGGAAACAGTCCAGACCATACTGTACATACACCAGGGATGGTAGCATCTACCAACAGAAACCTCAATCGCCATTTATTTGTCCTTCTGCCAGTTAATTTATGGCTGATACATGCCATAAAGAAAATAAACCAAAGTTCGGATTTCTGCCAATATGTTTAGGAAAATGCTCTAAATTTGCAAATCCTGAGAATACAATGGACTTCTCACAAAATTTCAGGCATGACAGTTTTTTGGAAAATAAAAGTACAAATGTATGCATGTGTTTCTAGACCTCTCCTTTTGTGTTAAAATTGCAGACTACAATGATTATGGGGACAACCTGGATGATTATTATAACTATGACAGCATCCCTTCAGCAGATGAGCCCATGAGCAGGATTGAGTGGTTTGATCTGCACACAAGGAGACAAAGACGTGAAATTGACACCAAGGAGAAGGAGAGCTCGGTCTTGTACACTGTGTGTGTGAAGTAAGTGATCACTTTAGGTCAATTTGGGTTGATATCTCTGGCACGGCCATTTGCAGCAAAATCAGCTACTTTAATGTACTGTATTTTCACTCACATTTCATCATTAACTAAACAAATCTTATTGGACTTGTTCATGATGGTAGAGTGGGTTTTTACGGTCTTCTGTAGCCAGTTATGGACAACCTGAGACTAGCACAAGTTGTTTGGTCATTTGGACCAATGGGTCAGTCATATTTAAGTAAAATACTATATGTTGTTTGAAAGTCCACACTATTTTCTATGGGGTTATGTCATGGCTAAGGAGCTACATTTGCAGTCTTTACCTTACTATAGGTTACACAAAATTGCCTGAAGCATAGATATATAGTAGTCTGTGTTCCTGGATATGTGGCAAGACTGCACATTTGTCTAATTAGTTTGGTTATTTATAATATTGTAACGCATACGGCCATCAGGACGTGTAAGAGCCGGCTTACCAGAGCATCGACGTCGCCCCCTTCTCTGTGATAGCAGGACTACAGCTACTGAGCTGTGGAGAGATCTCTTTAGCTCACTGGGCTGGGTCCCTGTTGAATGACGCGGGAGTCCCGGGTTCGAGCCCCCGACGGTGGGGGGCCGACCTAATGCGGCAAGGGCACCCGCCTGAACCCCGTTGCGTTACAATATGTTATAAAAAGTATAAGAAATAAAGAAAATAATAAAAGATTGAGAGTTTAATTCATATATTTTCTCTCTAATATCATAGAACATATCACTTTAGTGATACTGTCACTTAATATCACACTGATATTAAAATGATGTAATTTAGTTGCTTTCAAGTTCATTAAGTAAACCCCAGTACTGGATATTAGGAGCAAGTTAAATTCTTTATTATGTTCTATGTAAAATACTGACTATATTACTGATCTGAAAACTCTCAGAACATTTGTACTCCAACACTGTATTAAACAATTCTCCCTCTTTCATTTTAAAGCACAATTGGGAGGAATTCTTCAGGAATGGTGATTGTAGACATCTCACTTCTGAGTGGATTGGAACCAAAAACACAGGATCTAGAAGATGTATGTACTGTACTTTTTATTTAACAGGAGTAGAATTTTCTAACTTTGAATTGTTTCTTTTAAACCTTATTTTAGTTTTCCCATTTAATGTTTTCTCTTTTTTTACATTTTTGACATGCAGCTATGTTTTTTACAAGTCATTTTAAAGCCTAGTTTGATAAATCATGACATGGGGATTTTCAAAGCTTTTGCTGTTAAGCAAACTTGCCACCTCTATTCTGGAAACAAAATACACAAGATTAACAAGGAACAAGGACAGGGAGAAATTTAAATAAATACATCTTCTTTCCACTTAGTTTGCATTAATAAGAAGCATTCTAGCTTATATACATGTACTTCAGTATCTGTAACATTTTATTTTCTGTCTTAGCTGGTGAAATCTACAGACAAATACCTTGACCATTATGATCTGGATAAAGGAAAACTGTTTCTCTACTTTAATGAGGTAGGAAATAATCACCCCTCACAAATTCAATGGCAGCTTTCATACAGATATGTTTCGATGGGTTGTTTTTGTGAAGGAATTTACTTAAATTGGAGAATAAATGTACAGAATGTGGGTACTCTATACAGTAGGTAGACCCGCTTAACTCAAAAGGCCAGGACAAGATGTGCACCTAAACTGTAAGAAATGTATATAAATTGAATACTATAACTTTAATGAAACCAACATTAATAGAGTTGCAATATTCAACAATTTATACACATACTGTACTATAGAAGGTTTTTCATAACCTATAGTATGTATTCCCGAACAGGAGTTGTCAATTCTTAACCTACACCAATGTGTCTGCAGGATCCCATTCTAATTCAGATCTTAAAAACCTATTGTAAATCAACTCATAATTTTCTTAGTTGCACAAATTCAACAATTTAATTCCGATCTTTAAAGAGACATAGAACACCTGCTGACATAGCTGCCCTCCAGTACCAGCATTAAAGACCCCTTGTCTAAAGCATGTAATATGTTTGCTACAGTCTAGTTCAGCAGTAATATATACAGTACAGCAACACAGACAACGTTATATACTACTGGTGAAATGTAGCTCACAAATGTCTTTATCCCTAGATAACAGACACACAAGAATGTGTGACATTTGCAGCAAAACAGATTGCTCCGGTTGGCTTGGTGCAGCCTGCTAATGCAGTCATCTATGATTATTATAACCCTGGTGAGTAAAATAAAGCAAAAAAAGCACAATTTTGTATTCTTCTTATTATTAATCTTATTTTTAAGGATTTGCAAATTTCTCATGTAAATTAGAGACGCTTCCTGTTAGAAAGATAACATCAATGCACCTGAGAAGACATTATTGGGGAATTTGATGAAAAACAACACAAGGAAGAAGCCTAGCTTTTTTGAGATTTTAGTTTTTACATGTTTGTGTCATGGGCTTTTCATTTTATTGTTAGCAATGTATAATGTTGTCTTTTGTGTTATGGATAAATATGTTACTTTTTTAGGTAGGAGATGCAATGTGTTTTACAGTGCACCCAGGCAAAGCCCTATGGTCTCTAAGCTGTGCAGTAAAGATGTATGTGTCTGTGCAGAAGGTAAGTTAAATGCTATTGCTCAGCAAAATTCTTCTGTCAATATTAATGTATGAACTGTGCAAGAATCAAAGTGTTATCAGGTTTCCCTATTATGCACCAATAAGGTCAATGCACCATTAATTTAAAGTTCATATTATTTTATATTGCTATGCTTTAACATAAACATCACACAGGTTCCTTTCTATCATCCAGTTTGTCATTTCTCATAAAAGGGATTCTTAAATTAGTCTCAAAAATGTATTTCTATACAAGTTGTTTTTTTATTCAGTGTGTAACGCTTACAGCCGACAGGTACTGTGTAAGAGCTGGCTTACCAGAGCAGGTGACGTCACCGCCCTTCCCTGTGATAGCAGGACTACAGCTACTGGGCTGTAGGGAGACCTCTCTTTAGCTCACCGGGCTGGGTCCCTGCTGAGTGACGCGGGAGTCCCGGGTTCGAGCCCCCAACGGTGGGGGGCCGACCTAATGCGGCAAGGGTGCCCGCCTGAGCCCCCGTTGCGTTACAAGTGTATATTTCGAACTCTTTTTAAACTATTTTAAAGTTTTAAAAAGTAAATTAGATTCCCTGCAGCAAAAACATGTGTACCATTGTCTTATGACTGTCATTTTATTTTTTTTCTAAGGACGCTGCCCCAAAATTAAATCAACCTTCAGTAAGAACATGAATGAAGATACTCGCCGAAGTTTTGCATGCTACAAACCAATTGTAGATTATGGTGAGACAATTTTTATAACTTTGCTCCATTATACTATGTGCATAGAAAGAAACATGTCTTTAATGCTCTATTACATTTTTTTTCCAAACAGTTTATGTGGTGACTGTCCTTAACACAACCCATGATGGTGTCTTTGAGTATTTTGCTGTCAAGATTACCAAACCCCTAAGAATCAGTGAGTATTGCCATATCCCAGCCTTTCTTTTTATAATTCAGTTAACTGATTAATTTCCATCTTTGAAAATGTGAATAGAATGTGATAAGTTGCTTTATCCACTCTGAACAGAAATAGTTCAGAACATTCATCCAATACAGGGTAACTGGGGATCTGGAGCTTAGCTCAGAAAGCAACGGCATAAGGAAGGATACACCCTGACACCAGTTCTTCACAGGACACAGACAGAGAGACAACTTGCATACCAGAAACCCATCACCTTACTAGTATGCCTTTGGACTGGGGTTGGAAACTCACAAAAGCACAGGGAGAACATACAAACTCCACACACATAAAACTCCAGGAATTGAACCATGGGTCCCAACACTGCAAGGCAACAATGCTAGTCACCGTGCCACCAAGTTCAGAACATAACAATGGTTAAAAAGAAAAGGAAGAAGTTATTCAGCTCATTTAGTGTTTAGTCACTCTTAGGTAATTGATCCAAGGATTTCATCTAGCCTGTTCTTAAAAGAAGTCAGGATATCAGCATCAACAATGTGGCTTAGTAACCTGTCCCAGACTTCCACAAGCCTCTGGGTAAAAAAAAGTGTCTCCTGGTCTCAATTTTAAAAGCACTTGTATTCTCTGGTTTGTTTTACTGTTCATTTCCAATAAATCCATATTGCTGACTTAGTCAATGTCGTTGAGAATTCTTGAAGAGCTGAATAGTCTGTTCATCACTCAAAAGTATTAATTCTTTTAGCTTGTTAGTGACTGACATTCCTTTAAAGAATGTTTTAAGTTCTATTTTCTTATAACCTGATGATCACATTTTATGCAATGTGGTTTTAATAGTGTACACTTTATGCAATATTATCAATGTGGTATTACTAGTCTACTATTTTAACATCCCAACTTGATTTCTACATTTTTAACTGTACTGTGTACTGTACATTCTAAAATTGTTTACCTTTCCATGGTTTACATCTAAAAGATCTAAGTGGCATGTTAACAAACACACTTTTCAAAAGTAGAATATTTCTGTCTTTTCCATATTGCAAGTAGTTTGATTGTGTTTGATTTTCTGTGCTTGTCTACATTGAACATCAGTTATTGATTTGAATTTAAAAATATGGGTAAGAACCCAAATGTTTGCTTCACCTCTGTCACCACTATTACAAGACTGTAATTTTGTTTGTAAGATTGTAGGGAGTGTACAATATGTAATCAGTATGTTTTATTAACAGAGCTGATCTTGTGAGTTTACCAAGACTCACTAAATTAACATTTTGATGCTGATGTTGTTTTGAGTAATATCTGTTGCCTCTTTATATTATAATACCATCTTTTTAAATAATAGGTAAAGATGAAGCCATACAAACCGGTCACCTCTTTCGCAACCTGGTCAAGCGACATTCTTGTGAATTTTCAATGAAAGTAGGCAAGGGATATCTGGTGATGGGTAAAGACGGAGAAACCACAGACACTACTGATACCAATGGAAAGTAAGTAAATCAAGTGGGTTAAATATCCAAATGCTGTATGCCTCGACCATATCAGATTCAATTTTCTCTGAGCTTTGTATTCATGTTTTGTTATTTTACAGTATCCTAATTATCTAACAGTGATATACAGTAAAAAGAAACTCTCATAGAATGTTAATGACTCTGCATTATACTGTATAGCAGATGTTTCCCTGAGAAGCTAAGATCTTAAGCAGCACATTCAGACTTCAATGATATGTGACCTTTCAGAATGTAAAGAAGTTGTAGCTAAGCACCTTAAAGTAACATATGCATTTGCCTTATCTCCCCATTAGTTTTCATTATTGTACTATGACAATAAGATGCAATGGTATCAAGTTAATGTACACTGGCTTTTCCTCATGATCACATCCCCTTCAAAAATAAAAGTAAACAATCAAGGCATTTACTGTATCTAGTGACAAAATATAAATTTGGTGATTTGATGATAATGACTGTTTCTGTTACAGTATCCAATATTTCCTTAATCATGAAACATGGGTTGAAGAAATTCCGGAAGAAGGAAAATGCAAGGCAAGCAAAAGCCGAAAAGCTTGCAGTTTACTCCATGATTTCATGCAGGAGTATGAAATAAACCAATGCAGGTTTTAAATGAAAGCATTGATTTTCAGCTCTAAACATATCACATTACACTACTAAAAGGTAATGTATAGAATGTCACTGTTAGACAAAACGTACAAACTATTAAAACACTACACCTTTCCTTTAAATCATACTCAAATGCTTCCTAAAGTACTTGTGCATGTGACAATAAACTGAAATAAAGTATGATTACAATAAAGTACAAGAAACAGTTTATCATATTAAAGTTTCTGAGCATCTTGTTTTTTGTGTCTTAATGAATGCTGAAATAAAACAGTTCAGTTTTTCATTATAATATTTTTCACACATCTTTAGATTCTGGGGCCAACGCCAATATTTTAAATTATAGAATTGGAACTTAACTGGTGGAGCATTTAATGTAAAATTTGGGGAAAGCAGATGGTTGGCTGTGAAACATTTTGTAACGCAACACTAAACTTTTTCATGATAAAATTAACACAAAACAACAAAATTATCTTGCATAATCAATAATGTGCAGAATACTGACAGAAATAATGTACAGCAGAGCTCCACATAAAGCAGAACTGTGCCTTTTCGGTGTGAATCCCCTTTTCTGTGTTTGGGTTTCAGATTGCCATATCAAACTCTCACAGAGAAAGTGTACAGTATATACTGTATATACAGTATATTATATTCTGTATATTACCCCAGGAACTTTAACATCTCTATCATTTCTACATGAATGACACCCTATAAAGCATGATTTGTTCGGTTCAATATAACTGGGAAAACAGCACAACATACACATTTAATAGATAAACCATTTAATATCATTTCTGTGTTTAAAACATAAATATTTTTATTTTTCCATAACATGGTTCTCTTAGTAAAAGGAGTAAATTACTGTATTCAGTGTTACAGTGACAATAGGCTACTAAAACAACAGACCAGTGCTGGCCTCTATAGCTATACCATCTGGATTCTACAGCTACGCTATGGCTGTGGGTGTAATACATTGAAACTCTAATGTATACATTCATTCAGTCATAGGAGAAAGAGGGTGACCATATGACTCCATGATTTAAAAGGGAAAGTTTTGTTTTTCCAGGATTCAAAATACTGTGATTATTGTACGTTCAAAGGATGATGTAATACAAGTCTTTACTAAACAGATATTATGCTACTGGATTGAAAACAATAGTGGCAAAAACTTAAATCTAACCTTCAAGTGAAATTCAAGTTTTTTTTCCCCGCCATGAACTCTATCAGTTTTGCCTCTGAGCAATATTTACAGAATGGATATATTGCCAAAACAAATTATCTGGGGCTGTAAGTGCAAATTAGACTAAAGTGCCCAATATCATATCAAGACTCTTTCACAAAGAATACAATCAGAAAAGTAGTTCCTATCAGTTTAGGAAGCCCCATTATTGAAACTTCACAGTTTTGCCTGTGTTCTTTACCAGAAACTGTTTGTCTTGCTGATGCAGTACCTAGGGTAATAACATGCCCAGTTTGTGTGATCTAGAGTTTATTTACAGTAGCAGACTCTGCTTGCTGTGGTTAAGTTATACCTATCCAGAGAGAAAAAAAGAGCTAGATAAGAAAGCAAGGATGTGAACTCATTCTTTTCAGATTTTAGAACATTTGTTAACTGGAGAGCCTTGGCATCAGTACTGACAGCATGGATGTTAAATTACTTCATTTTCACTTGGACACTGAGCAGGCAGCCTGTAAAGCCTTGAATAGATAACTCAGCCCCCTGGGGCTCATTGTATGTTTCGGCATCATCCTCAGATTGGGTTTTCTAGGCAAATGAAAAATCCGGCATAAAAGCCACTTTCAGACTTTCAAAAAGGTCTCATTTATTTCAGATAGGGAGGTCAACGGGCTCCATGGTCACAGGGGACAGATACATTAAAACCTATTATATTAAAGCTTTGATAGATGTAATTGTTAACTTTGAATTTGATATCTTGTTTTTCTTGCATTAAAAACTGTATTCTGCTGTTGGTGAGTTTCTCCACGGTTTAAAGCCGCAGTTTACTTTGTTTCTACGACCGATTCCAAACGTTAAAAGGAATCCATGCCCTGACTCATGATTGCAATGATGTTCATCATATCATTAGCACAGTGTAGCAAGCTAAGCGCATTATCTGAGCACGGCTGTGGTTTAGGAAAATAATATTTTCTGATGTTATTCATTTCCGGTAACTGTAGCAAAGACAAAAGTTTAAAATCCTGTTCTCTCGAAGAGTATTATGGGGCCAAGTGACACCCTACTGCCAAACTGAATTCAGTTTAAGAATGGCTAGTTCAAATCAAAGCATTTTATGCAGTGCTGTCTAACACCAGAGATTTTTAGCTTCAGTACATTTTTAGAACAACTTCAAGGGATTAGAATTACCAACCCATAAGTTTCTTACAGTACATGTCCAGGTTTTCTGAACTAAAGTTCTTTTTTAGAATTTGGGTTGGATGTCTGCTACGCACTAGCTGTAGAATACCCACACACTACAGGAATGGGTTTGTTGTGGCATGACTAACTGAGGATACAAAACCGTGCTTAAACTTGAGCACACAAAATGGATTCCTATGAATTGGGCAGGAAAATTGTCAAAAAAGGCTGAAGTACATACAAGTACAAAAATTATGATCCAAGCCACATTTAACATTTACATCTTTTTCACATAACTTCAACCATCTTTCAAATTTTAACAGCACCACAAAATGACTTCATTAGTCTCAACAAAGAGTGAATTTGGTTGAGCCTCATGTCTACTGAAGAAAAGGCAAACATTTTATCTACTCTTCATTAAAGGTACTAGTTCATTTTTAAAATAAGGCCAACTAACTTCAGAAGAAGTTAGAAGTAAGGAAGATTAAATAATTTTCTATCCCGCTGAACAGATGAAGACAATAACATTTTACCAAACCTTACATTATTACTGGGATGAAGCTTATAATATGCCAGTACGCCAGATCCAACAAATCCACCCTTAAAATTGTTTTAGGCATCTCAGTGAAATGTTAAAGTGCCACTATTTAAAGATTTTCAATTATGTAGCACTATGAAAATGCCTTATGATTATTGAGACTTCAGGTTAAATTATCCATTTACATTATTAAAAGGATTTTAATTATAACATTTGAATTAACATTTAGTGTTGACTTCCGTTCTGCCAGAGGGTAGAAGAGAAAGTGCCAGCCTTTCACTCACAGCTTCAAATCTTAAGCAAGGATCGCCTCACATTAATTCTTCTGTAGACATGAATACATTATAGAAAACAGTAAAGAACCCTTCGACCAATCAATTCTTTACTTTACAGAGCTTTACAATGCGTCTTACAAAGATACTGCTCAATGCAAGCCCTTCTGAAAAGTAAAAATATTTTGATTCTTTTCAAACTGATAATATACTGTACCAGCAAAGTTTTGTAAAGACCTGCCAGCAAACACTTACAGTACATACTGTACAAGTATGACATTATTTTAAGAGAAGCAAACCTTAAGAGTCATTCCAATGTTTTCTGCATGTACTCTTTCAGAAACATCTTTTTAACAGTTTACGCATGATGTTGTTTAAGATCAAACTCGCATGTGGTACATCAAAGAAACAAATATGCTTGTGTAAAAACTTGAAATAAATCACAATCATCCCCTTGATAAGATAATGCTTAATCAGTTTATTAATGCTTTATCAACCCTGCAGCATTCAGTAATGCAATTTGTTGAATTGGTTCAGCTTTACTTTTTTGGTTTAGATAAACATTTTGCTGCTTTAAAGGTGTAGTGTCCAACGACCATGACAAATAATCCTGATAGTTCAGCAGAATTTACAATGAATTATTACCATGAAATTAAATGGTACATGAAACAAGAAAACTAGCAAGGCCTGGTAACAGACTACTTTTGTCTTATCAAAGCATGTAAAAACCTGCTGCATTTGTATAACAATCCACTGCTCCATTCTTTTTTTCTCCTCAACTTGTTTTTAAAATTTGTGCTTCACCTTAATTAACATTTACTAGTGTTCCAAAACGAGGAGCTTCAGGTTCTTCTGTTTCAGATTTTCAGTTCATTGTGTTACTTAATGGCTCCTGTCAAACAGTTTCTGTGGCAAACCAGGACACTCATGGCTCTGTTCCTCCTGACTTAAGCTTCTTCAAATATCAACCCTCAGTAAAGTGAACCTTTTCTATTAAGACCAGTATTGACTTACCATTTGGGGGCACTTCTTTATTCTATACAAAGCATCAGAAGAAACCATTCTTTGCATGTGTATTTCTAGAAAAAAAATACATATTTACATATTAAATGGATGTTTGTGATGTCATTTTGAATGATTGATCATCCATGATTGACAGTGTTTCAGCAACAGTTGCATGAGCATTAAATTACCTCATTAGTGAGAGTGGAGTGGGCACAGGTACAGTAATAAGGTGAATTAACCTTTTGAATGTCAAGACTGTTGAAAATCAAGGGAAATAATTGAACAGAACAGGACAGAACAAACAAGCTCCCTCTTATGAATAGAATAAAGACTGTATGCCATCGATACAGTATGTTAGGAGCTGCATTAAGTTACGCCAGACATACTTTCCAGCAGTGGAGCCAAGGATTAAGTGACAAATATAGGTTTTGTCCTATAGGTTTTAACCAGATGAAGGTAAGAAAGTGTGGTGCAGAAAGGCAGAATGACGCAGTAGTTGCTGTTTACAACAGATCATCTGATAGGGAGTGTCTAGCTGTTTAAGTAAATTACTTGTAGTGATTCATGGCAACCACAAAACAGCATCTGGAACATGGCACAAAGCATACATCGCAGATGTAAAGCTTGTATTATTTCCAGCAGTGACCACACACACACCACAAGCTTGTGACTTAAACAGTAGACGTCCTGTTGTTGGAATGGAACACCAGTCAACTACTGTACCTTCAAAAGAAGATTGTCATTTTCCTGATAGGTCAGTGATTTTGTCACTTTTAAAAGTTTTTTTTTTATGGCCAGTACATTATGTGGTTTACGGATGCTGAAATAAAGACTCCTGGCTAAATGTATTTATTAAGCTGAGATCAATAATCCGCTGTTACAAAGATTTTCCAAAGCAAATCGCCCCACATTTATTTTACAATTTGCCACCTCATTTTGAACTGTTGGAGGTTGAACATTATTCGGATTTTTATTGAATATGTAACGTAATTGTTGAAATACCACTCTGACCACCGCAATACTCGATTTTCTTCTTTACACCGGCGATGTGAAGTGTCTATTCAATAGCCAGAAAATCCAAAGTGCCCTAAAAAAAGAGGACTGAAAGAAGTGACTTTTTCCCAATTCAATGTCTGCTAACTTTTTCAAATAGGTAAAATTCTACCATTCAAATAAACAATTACATCGAGTTTAATGTAGACAATGTCTCTTTCTTGATAACTTGTTACAAAATTCTGCTCGAAGTCTTGTTTCATGCACTGGTAGAAGTTAATGACCATAACACTGTACATGATTGGGGTTAGAAAATATGACCATACCTTGAATTGAATGCACAGTATATAAGTAGTTCAGAAAAAAAACAACAACAAAAATGAAATACTAAAGAAAAGTGACAAGAGTGTTAAGATACTTTTATGACCTGCTCTGGGGATGTTATTATACAATTCACTGTCAATTTAAATGACAGCTCTGACTAATATGTTGTTTTCAATATATTTTTGATAGATTTTATTTATCTTGTTTTTTACCAGCATAGAAAATACTCATGACATACCAAATTGTGCGTTTCATATTAACTTCCTAGTACAGGTCTCTTTCATATTAGCAAAATATAACCAAAGATAGCTTTAGTCAAGGCATAACCCAAAGGTAAACCACATCAGGCTCTGCTTACTGTATGTACTGTATACACCCCTTACCCTGTGAGAAAAGTGTTTATCTCATGTAGGGAAGCCCACAAGAGAATACAGCACAAATACTACAAACCTGCTGAAATTAACCTCATCAATAATGATTCTATGATATGGGATGTCTAGATTTTCAATCAATATGATACTTTTAAAGTTGGGTTAGTATTTACAATGTGTTTTATATCAACTGTGCAAGTGGTTTGATTGCTAATATTTCTCATTGTTACTGGACCTTGTACAGCCCTGGCAGTATCCAAACCAATTTAGGCCAAGTGTTTCTTAGTTACAAAAACTGATGTTTTAAAATGTTTAAAACCCAGAAACAGGCAGATTTTTACAGATTTCTTTTGACAGAAAATTAAATGAAGGCTTCTATAAGGAAATGGATTCCACTACCACACTCATGAGTCAGATACAGTAAATACTATACATGAAGTGAAGGATGGCTAGACTTGCAACTGGCTAGAGGAAGAAAAATGATTATCCTCAATCTCTTTGCAGCAATTCAAAAAATACCTACACTTTTCAGCGACAAGAACAAGCCCTAACTTCAGGGAGCCGATGTTCACTAATGTGCTGTGCTAATTCATGAAAAAAACAGATCTATTTACAGAAGGAACGGTACCTATTCCTACAAGCTTTTAGCAGCTTTTTGATTTAATGGAATGCAAGCCTTTGAGGAATGAGATTCAATATGAATTTTACTTGGCAGTGAGCCAAATAAAAAAGTCCTCCATACCTGTAGTTTTCTAACACAAGTCTACTTTTTTGTCACTTATTGTACTTCAGATTCATCTTAAACTGTTTTTAATTCCACAAAACAATCTGGATTCTTAAATGCCATTGCAGAGATCTCACCTCCAATATGTATACATTTGAACACTTTCCACTTTGTTTCACTTGTAATTGAATAACGTTGAGGCAGCTTTGTTTTCTATAGACATGTATTTCAAGGAATTGTTCAGGAATTAATACAACCAGATACCACATACTGTACACAGGGCTTAGATGACCAGTGGAACCATATCACAAGAAACTGGAAGAATCCATCAAATACCAGCTACTCAATGTTTTCTTTCTCTTTAAAAATGTTGAGAATACTTCAAAAGAACGTTTTGAACATGGTATTTCTTTGGTCAAGTGTAAGAGATTTGAAATCTAGGATTTGAAGCATTAACACTGAGTAATTTTGTTCCAGTATTGGTTCCTGTTATTGTTTGCCATGGAAACTGACTTTACAGAACTGAATTGGAGCTAATAATGAGCAGATGATGTTAATAACGTCCGATAAAGTTGATGTTTGGCAAATCAAACATTTAAAAATTAGAAAAATAACCTTCAAAAGATAAAACCATGTAGAAAAAAGAAAATAAATTAAGACAAAACTAAATCCATTCTGTTTTTTTCTTTTTTTTTCAGATTTTTTTTTATAAAAATGCTGAATTGTGCTGTCAACTTTTTGCAATAAATACTACAGAGATCTCAAAAGTTCAAGGCTGGGGAAGTCCAGAACTCAACTTTGCCATCCGCAGCCTTCCACACAAAATACTAGCCTGATTTTGATTTATTGAAGGTTTTAGGAGAATTTGAAACTGTAGATGAAGAATTAGTGATTGATTTCATATACAGCATATACTATATATAAATATAGAATAAATATACAACAAACGTAAATGCACAGATGGTACTTGAGAATTAAGTGAACAGATGGATGTGATTTATTTCTTAAAAAATTTAATTACTTTCTCAATGAAATGAATGTAAAGAGTAACGTTGCTGCCTCCTTATTCTACTCATATCTTGAGTAGAGGACGACCATCTTTTTTATGTGTTTTTTTTAAAACTGGATAAGCTACTGATAAATTAGCACTGCTCTCTCCATGGCTGCTCTGATAAGCTACAAATGTCATGCATTTGGAAACGCTACTACTCCTCAACTCTCCAGCTTGTTTCTTTTGCTACAGAAATGTTTTAACTTGTTTCTTTATCCACATGCCAATGTATGTGGTTAGCTTTTTTATATCTACAGACATGTTTTACTTTTATCCTTCAATTCACCTGATATAAGAATTGTATTTTTCTTAAATAAAATAGAATTACGAGTCCGTTAGCTCTTGTGGTTGAAGTTTCTCACACTGTTAGCAGAAACCCACATAAAGCAGATGTTTTTTTCTTCTTGTCAGGTGAGAGCTTAGGTTTTATGATTTCCAGATTTGCTAATGTGCAAAGTAACATAAAAAATGCACCATTTTACATGTCTCTGGTCAGTGCTTGTTTGGCAAATCTCAGGAAAATTTTGCTGGCTTTACTGCAGATAACGGTAGACTTTGAAGCAGTGGTTCCCCGAGTCTGCAACCACAACGTGTCCATCAGAGGTCAGTGCCAGGCCTTGGGGTCCATAGAGGGGGTCTGCTGTGGTGTTAATGTAGGACAGGAATGATCCTGAGCTGTCAAATACCTGAAAGGCATCAAACTTGAACAGTGAGCACATTCTTATTTAGGTAACAGGTTACTACTCTTAGAATGGTCTACAGCTTGGAGCTGCTGAAGGTGGGTTGTTTATTAAGTACAGTAGAAATAAGATGCTTTTGGTAGAAAAAAAAAGGCTAATATTCAAGACATTTTTGTGGAAACTTCAGATTAATGCAGGCATGCAGTACAGGTAATACTTCGAAATGCAAAAAAACATTAGTACAAATAATTGTGATCAATAATAAATAATCTAATTTTATATGGATTATTGACCTCGAGACCCCTTTATATACAAGGGCATTTACTGGAAAGTCTGAACTCGCATTTGAAATCAACCCTCCTGCTATCAATTATATTTAAGCCTAATACTTTAAAACATCTGATAACACGGTGGAGCAGTGGTTAGCATTGCACAGCCTTGGGGCCCTGAGTTCAATACCAGAACTGCAGTGCTATCTGTGTGGAGTTTGAATGTTCTCCCTATGTTTGTGTGGGTTTCCTCCAGGTGCTCCAGTTTTCTTGGACAATTCAAATACAGACTGGTATGCTAACTGGCTTCTGGAAAAATTGGACCTGGCGTGAGTGCGTGTGTGTTTGTGTCTGTGTGTGCCCTGTGATGAATTGGCATCCCATCCAGGGTGTATCCTGCCTTGGGGGCCTTGTTTGCCAGGATAGTCTCCAGCTGCACCATGGCCTTTTACTGGAAGGAGCAGTTAGGAAATGGACAGATGGATAATAATCATTGTCATATCAACACTTCATCACAGAATCCTTCAGCCAGGTGATAAAAAAGGAACATATCAACTAAACCACAGAAGAAGAAAGTTATGGACCGATGAGAAAATGTGAATTTATTGAGTCAAAACGTAGTTTGTATATTCATAACAGTTGGTATACTGAATATTTGTTAAAAGAACATTGTCTCTACTGTGTAGCATTCTGGAGGATATATAGTGGAAACTAATTAGCCTAAAGAATTAGAATTAACTTCAGAATTATACAGGTAACTGAGTTTTATCCATCCTGGCCACCATAGTGATTGACAAAAGATTATTATTAAAGCAAATGCTTCTGGTCTAAACAAAGCTTATTCTATCCAACAGGCCATTCTGAATTGAGCCATAAAACCAATATTCTTCAAGCAGGTCAATAAAGCAACGAATCTATCTGAAGCTCACCTGTATTCGGCTGTTTCCCCAGTCTGCCACGATGATGTTACCATTTGCATCAACGGCCACCCCTGTTGGAGCATTGAACTGACCATTTCCTTCTCCATGAGAGCCAAATTTGAAAAGGAACTCTCCATCAGCACTATACACCTGAGGAAATGAAGACAAACTTGAGTTGCCAAACAAGCTGCTAAAGGGGTGGTATAAACAAAGAATCCAGGATTCAATACTTACTGTACTGTACATTCTACAACCTGTGCTTGACTTTGATTTATAAATAATGAGTAATTTCATTATTTATTCAATACAATATCATAAGACACAATGTAACAGGATAAGATTATATACATGGCCATATACAACTTCTTGCATTAGGATTTGTCTTTTCACATACCCCAGCTTGCTCTCCATAGAGAAGCTTGGGGTCAGAGCACAGGGTCAGCCATTTATACAGTGCCCCTGTAGCAGCTGGCAGAGTAGGATTCCTCTGCCAGCTGTGGGATTTTATCCGGCAACTTTCCAGCTACGCAGATCCTTAGCCACAGTGCTACCGCTCCGCCCCAAAGGTCAGTGAAAGTTTATGACAAAATCTGCAAGTGGAAAAATATCCAACTTACCTTGACAGAGTGATTATGAAAGTCTGTCACCACAATTTCATTCTTGTTATTTACTGCAACGAAGTGAGGGCCTTAAGACACAAGAGGAAAAAGGATGGCAGGAGAGAGGAGAGAGAATCCATGATCATGACATGTGAAACAAAAGGTACTGAATTCTCAGTTTCGTTGCCCACTGGAGCGATTGTAGATAACCCGCAGCTGGGTTTCAGGCAAATATCTTCACAAAAAAGTAAAAAAATGTCAGGTTGAAACACTCTTCCAGGAAGAAATTTCATGATTCATTATTTCAAGCATATTATCCACAAATCACCTTTTGGTTAAATATCTTAACAGAAAATAATTTAAAACCTTCTCTTAAATTAAATAATATAGAAATAAGGTGATCTGCAGATCTTCCTCTTAAATACTCCAGTGAGAAATAAAAATGTGACTGACAGTGTTAGCCAAGAACTCAAACGTCAAATTGTTTTTCAGCTGCAAGTAGCATTTTTTTGTTAGGTTTTTACAAGTCTAGGACTTTCACTGGTAAAGAATGACCTATTCACTTCAGTAGACTTAAGTAATTAAAATCTTAATAGTTGGTGATAGTAGATATATCTATATGTTTAACTGGCAAATAAATTATTGTGGGCGAGGCATTAAAGGTACCTAAGAACATCTTAGCATTGGATCAACAGAAAATGATTATGCAGATTGTGTCTTCCAAAAATGAGTTAGAATACTGAATACTGAGACAGCTGACTCACAGAAGAACAAAAGCTGTAAAAATATATTGGCTAATATCCTCTTTCTGGGTGAGAAATGGATGAAACAAATTCAACTTGCCGATAAGGAAACAAATCTTCCACCCAACCATGTTTTCCCAAAACTGATGCAATACTAAAAGTAATTAAGAAAGTTAAAGGCCTTATAACTAAAATTGTTTTGCCATTGAATGTGTAACTGCATTAGAATATTTTCTATAAGCTTCTATTCGATTTTTAACTGTACCTAATAAACCAACCCCCGACAAATTAAAACTGAAGGTAGTTCTAACATGTACTGTATACTGTACAGTATATAAAGTTAATGAAAGTGTTTATAAGACTTGTAAAAACTGAAAGCACAGCCTTGGGAATTAAAGCACACAATACTTACTGAACACGGGGCCAGATTTACTAAGCTTTTGCTCCAGTGCAAAGTTTGCACCACTTTTTTCTAAAAGGAATAAAAAAAAAGTAAGGTCAGAAATGAAAAAAAAAATAAACTGAAAAACTCCATTCAGTGGGTCTTCCTGCACTCTCCCTTTTTAGCAGCTCCAACACTTGAAGTAGAGGAGAAAAATGAAATTGAGAAACTCATGCAAGCACAAAGTGGCACACCTTGATGACTGATGGCATCAACCAGCAACTTGTGTTCTTCTACTCGACAGACACGTTACTGCATCAAACAGTATAACCCCTAAGGACAACCTTGGACTGGGTTAAATCACATCACTGAAATGTCATAATTCATTATTACAGGTATATTATCCACAAAACTCCTTTTGCTAAAATATCTTAACAGAACATAATTTAAAACCTTCTCTTAAATTAAATAATATAGAAATAAGGTGATCTGCAGATCCGAGTTAGCAAAGAACTCAGACAAACTGTAGTTTTTTTTCCAGCTGCAAGTAGCATTTTTTCTTGTTTGTCCCACCTAGCAAACGTAAAGTATATTAATTGGTCAAAACATTAGGACCCCCCCTCAATAGCAACTCCTTGGAAAGTTCAATTTCATCCCATGCTTCAAGCAGGATTGTGTTCAGCTGAGGTTGTTGAGAGGAATGGTGTGGAAAGAACACATTCCTCTGGTTCTACCAGTTTTCAACAGGATTGAGACCAGAGGATTGTTCTGGTCAGAAAAGGCGATAGAACTCTGTATTATGCTTCCAGAGCCAGTAATGCATTGTCTGCCATGTGCCTGTGGGTCAGTACTGAACTAGGGAATTCCCAATACTGTAGCCACTGGGCACTGGGAGCCCAGCACTTAGTATCAGGGTTACATCTGGGTACAAGGGTTCTGTAAAACAAGGCATTCCTGCAACACAAAGGAAGTGTCAATTTTTTAAAAAAATCTACTATGGTGGGCCAGAGGTGTTTTTGGTTTTATCATCATCTCCGGCATTAAGAATTCTTCTGGTCTCTCCCTGACTCCTATTACCATACAGAAAAGCTAATGGCCAGCGGGCATCCTCCAGAGCCTTTCATTCTGCCCTTTCTGTATTACCCATGTTGAAAATACAGCCCAGCAAAGTGTGAGAAGCCCTCACTCTGGGTTCTCTGACATCTAATTTGTACTTTGTCTTTTAATTACATTTAGAAAACTAGACAAAAATCTAGATCTTTTCATTCATTAAAACCACTGTACAACAGCTCAGAACTGGATGTCCTGTACTATTTCAGCTGTGTGATTAGCACAGAAAGCCCTGATGCTGTATATTCCCTTTTCAAGCACTGAACTACAGTATCCTGAACAATCAGCTTCTAGTCACCTGGATTTACCTTGCCCACCATGAGCAAAACATCTTCATGTGCAAATCTGACATCTCTTCTTTTTCAAATTCACACCAGACTGTGTCAGCACACATCAGAAGCCATAAAAGGGTGATTCCCTTCAAGTGAAGACTGGACACGGGGATACTGTAGCTCATGGCTAGACATCTGCACAGGAAATATTGTGCTTGGTATTAGTTAGCTGAAAGCAGGCCACCCAACGCAAGGCCGTTATTTCTAACTTCAGTAAACCTGTGAAAGGGGTTATTTAGGAAGGCACACCACAGTAGGTGATTTGATCATAGGACTGGAGGATGCTCATCGATCCCAAGACCCTGCCAAATGCATTCATATAACTAAAGAGAAAAAGGAATAGATGAAAACAACAATGAAATAATGAAAAAAAAATGTATGCATGAAAGAATAGAAAATAAAATAGATGATATATGTTGGCTGTTTAACATGTAGTATCTTTCTAACAGTGCACTGGATCACAAGCATTTGTAAATCTGGCCCAGTTCTCTTCATGTTTCTGTGTGTGTGGGAATACCACCGAGGGAAAAAAAGTCACAATTTAATAAGATGAAAAAAGAAAAGCTTTCTAGGCCAAAACAAAGTCCTTGAATTTGTTCCACCAAATGACTAATACAAAATGAAATTTACTGGAAAACATTCTTTGCAGAACTAAAGAGTTTGGCTTCATCGGTAATGTGCTGTAATACAGAAGAAAAGCCATTTAATAAGAGGACTGAAATTCTATTTAAAGTACTGATGCCACAATGTAAGAAAATGTTAGAAAATCTAACTGACAAGAAAAGGAAGTCAGATTTTAAAAGATCTAATCTTTCAAAGTACGCATCTGCTATAAAAATCAGGCCAGTTCTTTGTATTTGTTTCCTCTGAGCGAAATCGTTTTTTACTAAAATGATTGTTTGAGAGATAATCTACAACTTTCCACACGCTCAGCAAAGTTTTTAAAGTAAAATAAAGCGGCAAAATAAATACTAAATTGCTTAAATAATATACTGTATTATATAACAAGCTGATGCAAAATTAGTATAGCAAATTGAATGAATTCCGTATGAACTCGCCCCTGGCAGGAAAAGATTTCTATATGCCGAGCCCAGCTCTTCTTTATCCTTGTAGCAGAGCTCAAAAGATCAAATCTGCCTATTTTAATAGACCTGGAAAGCCTGTTTGTATTCTTATACAGTCTTCTTCTTAACACCAAGGGTTTTACATAGTGACATAAATGCCAAAGAAAAGTCATCAGAGCTCCTTATTTCTGCCCAGTGTACCTGCAAACTGCCTGTCTGACGTGCCCCTTGCTCCAAACTTAGTCACGAGTTTGCCATTCGACTGGAAGATGAAGACACAGCAGGCCTTGTTGTCAACAGCAATGATGTGCCCATTGCGATCTACAGCTACTCCCTTTGGCCCCATGAGGCGGCCAGCTCCGATTTTATTCTGAAAGAAAACGACAGTCGGTAAAAATTCATCTTTCGGCAATTTGTCAGGCTTTTGAGGCACCACAAAGTGATTTTGATCATTGCGGCATTCATCCTATTAAAAAAAACGAATTTGAGTTAGCACCAAGGTCAAACACATTCTGCCATGTAATAGATTGACCGTTGACGCAAAAAAAAAAGTTAGGGGAAAGGGCAAGGAATTACGGAAGCATACTGCTGAATAAAAAAATGTACACACAAAAATATTTCACGTGTAATAATGAGAAAATTATCTTTTGTTATCATGAAGCATAATTCATTACACGGTACGCTTGTTCTTGTTTAACGATAAGTGTGAGTATCCTCACAGTTATGCTGAGTGTACGTTCACTTTAGGAACAAATTACTGTATTACATTTCATTGTGGTTAAACCCCACTGGAAAGTAAGCCCATGTACATTCTGCAACATTGCACACTGTAACAAATACTAAATCCAAACTGCTAGGTGAGCTATTGGTAGCTTCTAGATGCTGTCATTGCACAAAGTAATAGGTTGTTCGTACACTCAAACGATCAAGGATCTCCTCACCCTAAATGGGCTAAATTGCCTTAACCACTCTTTTGATGGTGCTTTAGACTTTTATTTATCTACAGCAAAAGACAGGATACATATTAGGATCCTACTGTTGTAAAAGAAACATTGTCCACAACCACACTCGCTCACCTTGAATTTCCCGTCTGAGGTGAAAATGCTAACCCATCTGTTGTCATAATCAGCCACAATGATGTCACCATTCATATCCACGGTCACACCAGTAGGGCGCTGGAGCTGCCCGGGTGAGCGACCTCTGACCCCAAACCTCAGTTTAAACTGCCCATCGTTTGAGAACACCTTGGTAGGAGGACAGGGGAAAAAGAGTGATGCTTTCTCAAACTCCTGACGGGCCAATAAATCATGAGGAGGTAAAATATCAGCAAAAGGGGAAGGCCAATGTTCTTAACGTGATACAAACATTTAAGATTTCTTCCAATAATTATACGTCAGTAAAATTAAAATGTGCATAACAAAAAACACTTTCAGTGTGCTTATTATTTTAGCAATTATTTATCAAAGAAAGTATAAATGAGTTAATAAAAGAGTCTGGCACATATCTTGCTTGTATCCTTACAGGTATAAAATCAGTGCAAATGAGAAAAAAACAACGAAAGAGCTAAGAATAGAAAGGATACGAGTAGTCTATACTAAGCAACGTGCGTACTTTTAAACAAGTAGCTGAGTTTCAAGTACTGTAGTAGTGTGTAAGTGTAACATTAGGAAAAGAATATACCAATGAGTGTAAAGGCTAAGGTCCTGAGAAAAATAAATATGCATTGAAAGCTCACCTGAATGCACTGATTGTTGCTATCTGCCACCACAATGCGCCCATTGCTGGAGGCAGAGATCCCCTGAAGATTAGTGAACTCTCCCTTCTCCCGGCCTCGGGTCCCTGCCATACAAACACACAGAAGGGTTCTTAAAGGTAATGATAAGTGTGTGGAACAATGTAACTTTTAAAACAATAAACATGAAATAATCACTTCAGAAAAAAAGTAAGAAAGTATCCACTTTCTGCTTATTCAGTAGCTTAACCTCCTGACAAACAGATGAATGATAACTACTGTAAAGCCTCAGTTGGTACCACTGATAATGCAGCTTTAGAGAACCTATTAAAATTAGTTTTCAAAGCAAAATCATTTAAGAAGGATTTAATTAGAAGGTATTCCACTGTTTTGTGCTTGGTATTCCTTGAGGTTTTACAAGGTACACTAACACAGAAGGAAAGTACTGTACACTCCTGAGACTACTTCAACAAGACAATAACTCCTGCAAGTCTTTCCTTGAGTCTGGTCAGATTCAGAGTCTCAACTCACCAACGCGGTAGATCATTTCGTCCTCGATGGGGTTCTCCTTCTTCTTGCCTGTACTGTACATGCTGGAGGGTCGGCGCACTGCCTTCTGCCGCACATGCCCTCCACCGCCACTGGGAGACTTCACCCGCCGCTTGACGTCGTCAGGTGATTGGGGTACGTCGGACGGCTTGACCGCACGCAGGCGGAAGGGGCTGCCCCGCACCGGCTGGTCGTACAGTGTGAGGGAGAAGGAGAACTCTCCCTCAGAACGGAGGGTGTAGCCCACTTCATACGTGCCATTCTTGTTGTCCGTCACCTCGGCCTCGGTGTAGCTCCCATCCGGGGCGATGATCTCAGCACGCAGGATGGCATTCCCCGTCTTCACCAGCTCCCCCTCCTTGTCCTTGGTTGTCACGGTGACAGTGGTGTGCTGCCCCACAAGGGCGTGCCGGAGCCCCTCACCCGTGGCCACGCTGGTGTGGCCCACGGCGCTCGTGGTCAGAAGCACTCCTAGGTTCTGGATGGAGCGTCGCAGCCCCTCAGTCTCCACCAGACAGTCCAGGTGAGCGTTCTCGTGCGGGTGCTCGGGGAAGTCATGCCTGGCCAGGGCACTGACCCGTTCACTCATCTGCTTGCGAACCAGGAGCACCTCAGTAGCGCTGCCATGGCTCAGGGCCTGCTCTGTGAAGCTGCAGCTGCTCTGGATGTGCTCTTTGCCCTGCAGTAGAGAGGCCAGCTGCGCCTGCAGCACCTGAGGAAGGAGGTGAGGAGAGCAGAGAGTAAGTTAAAAACCTTAACTTACACCTTACAACCGGACTAGTGGACAAGTGTATTAGAACTAACATTTTTAACAGTTTTATTCCAAAAATATTTTCATTTATAAAATGACTGATATGATCTGGTTTCAGACCTAAAAGCTTTCTTTGTCAATGTAAATGGGGATATGATGTTCTGGGAAGGTGACATTTTGCCCAATCAGCTTATTTTCCAGATAGGACATCAATGAGGGGAAAAAAAAACTACAAAACTGTACACTTGTTGGTGCCATCTGTTTTAGCAGATGACCACATTTTATAAAACAAAAAAATACATTAATTTCATATTTAATGCATTTTAACATTCCTGACTACATGCTCCTTCCAATCTATGTTCAAAACGTTTCACATTGAAATCAGCAACAATTTTCAAAACATAAAAGAATTTGCTGGGCTTGACAGATTTCTAGGATTTCCATTTACAGTGATAAGATTCCACAATCATAAGAAAAAAAATATACCAGCAATGGAGTGTTGAATACACAGAGTGGCTTAAATCGCAGTCATACACTTCAATTCATAACTGCATACTGAAGTGCTGAGAGGTGAGCAGGTGTTATATGTCAGTGACGCATGTCTTAACATAGTTACCACAGGTGCACACGGTCAATAAAACATTGACAGGCTCATAACAGTAATTATGATTGTGATATAAAGAGACACTTTAGAGATACAAGATACACTTAGAGTTGTGAAAAACAGGATGGCCCTAGGGAAGACTGAGCATAAAGTGAAAAAGGAAAAGGTTGACCTTCTGCTTGGCACTGCAGATACTCTCTAGGTCTGTGATGAGGGCGTTCTTGCGGAGGTGCAGTGCTCTCTCCAGCTCTTCAAAGGTGCTGCTGATTTCGCTCACCGCTTCGTTCTTGCGCTCGGTCAGCTGCTTTGAGATCTCATTCACCAGCTCGATGGCCGCTGTCAGCTGGGGGAGCCTGAGGGGAGGAAGGAAGGAAGGGTGTGAGCCAGGTACCTCTGGGGTGGCTGGCTTTCAGTAAAATCCAAATGCTAGTTTCAAACCAGAATGCATTTCTTAAAGCAACGTATCCCACTAAGCCAACATAATACCTAAACCAATCATTGTGTCACCCCCTCTCGCTTCCTTCAGCCAGCAATGGCCTTAAAAAGAAGCCAATTCCAGTAACAATACAGACAAATTCCATTAAAAAAAGTGTAGCAAAAACTCTCTCAGCGGAAATTCTGCAACAGCTCAGTTTTGCTTAGCAATTCATAACGCATGCTTGGGATTTCAACCTGCTGCTGGCAAGTTCAGTACAGCACCTGTTCCGAATGGCATCCAGTTGGTTCTTCAGTGCTGCCTTGTGCTGCTCTAGAACATCGCGCAGAGGAACAGTCACGTGCTCCCTGTGCTCCCCCTCCGTGCATTCCAGGCACATTGCAGTCTCACATGACTCGCAGTAGAACTCCATAACCTGAGAGGCAAACCAGAGAGCCACGCCAAGTCATGCTACACCTCGAGCGGCTTCTTTTTTTACTTTTAATAGAAAGACAAGAGTCCTATTTATTTCCCACAATCTTAAATCATAATACGTGGGCTCCTGAGTTACATGTTGCTCCCTGAAGAGCCATTTGCTTCTTTGTGCTGCTAGAGCACATTAATTCCCTTTTGTAGTCAGAGCTGTTCAGCAATAACGTCAACTGTGCAGGGCACATTTTTCAAGTTGTTTCCATATACAAAGATCTAGTGGTGCAGACATACTGGTGAAATATTGTTCTTAATCCTCTCACAGAGGACAGGGATTTATTCTGTCAAGATATACACAGAAAAGCTTGTCACCAGGTTTTGGTTTGGTCATTATATTTTCTCACCTGTATGCTGTTGTAATCAGGCATTAAGATTTCCTTATGTACTCTTTTCCTAAAGCAAATGTGTTTTTTAGCGTCAGATTATTCTTAGCTGATGTCTTGCATGTTTTTACCCCCCAGGCCTTCACACAACTTTGTTTTACAATTTGGTATGAAACAATAACAACATCACAAAATCCAGAACCTCCATTTGTTTTGGGTGAGGCAGTCCCAGAAAAAGAAAACAAGTGAAAATTAAGATTTTAAGTAACATTAGACAAAAAAGAGGCCCTACAATACTGCAACCTTAGCTGAATTTCTGTTTCAGGCCTATGCTTGGCATTGCACGTCTCTGTGCTTTGACTCTCTTTGAAAAGGTCTATATCCTAGTGTCCCCTCTATCCAACCCTTGTCCCTACCCCCAGAGGCAGTGGGGTACCTTGCCCTCGTGGTTGGGGCAGGACAGGGGTTTGCCAGCTGCTGCAGCGCTGACAGACTCCAGCACGCTGCAGGCCTCAGGCCTGGCACACTCTGGGTCTCGCTGCAGGACCTCCATCAGGTTGGTGATGAAAAAGTTGTTCTGCAAGGCAGCGACCCCCTTCTCAGGCAGGATGGAAGTCTGTCGGCACACTGGGCAGGACAGAGTCAGGGACTGGGGCGGGATGTAGTTCTGAAGACACCTGCAGAGACCAGCAAGAAAGAGACAAGGGACCTTGAGTACAATATGCAGCATTCATTTGCTCGTAAGACTCCACAGAGAATTTTAATGTAGTGTCTACAGAAGTCTTTGTTACTGTATATTACTACAAATATACAGTATATTTCCTGTATATCACTTTTTCGTTTGTCATAACATTTGATTCTTCAAACATCATTTCCAAATTTGTGCTCAACAGTTTTGTTACAGGATCTTTCTACCAACAAAAGCTGTGGCATACACATTTTGCTGTGAATTTTAGTTCCCAAATACTGATGATACAAATATTTTGGCTTGTGTGCCTAGACTCGCATAACATTGGTTCGAATATTTTACTATATATCACTACCTATTATTTTTATTGCAGCTACATGGAATAAATACAGACAAAAATCATAGCCCCGCACTGTTAAATTATTTATCATTTACAGGTAAACTATAATAGAGGTAGAAAATAAAAAAACATCCAAGAGATATCAAATATTTAGATATACAGTGGTTTACAGCGTGAATTATGTGTTAATATAACGATCTCAAAAGAGACAGTCTTTGAATAGCACAATGCGTGTCTGAGGATTCTTGTCTGTGGATGAATCAGAGCAGTTGAAATGGCTGGAGGCTTCAAATCTTATTGTATTATGAACAATGCATTCACCATGCTCTAAATAGTTTACTGATAACTTCATAGTATAGCAAGAAGTAGTATGTCATGCAGTATCAAAGTTAAGAGAATAGCAACCCTTTCTCTATGACTGTGCAGTGAACCAAATTGCATGAATACAGAAACATGCCTTTCATATAACCTTTTAATACAAGAATATGAGATCTCTGTGAGCAGTGTAATTTAATGATTTCCAGTCACAATTAACTGTATATAACAAGTATGCCCATTTCTAAAGTCGCCTCCTTTAAAAAACAAATTTTGTTTTTTATAAAATGTCAAATTTGAAGGTCAAAATCAAATAATTTGTATGCAGAAAGATGGGTTCCATCATTGGAAATTTTAGGAAGCAGCGTAAGACAAATCCACAACTTCCAACGCACTTCTTTTAAAAAAAATCAAGGACAACTTTTATATGGCTCATTTTAACAAAGTTCATTTTTACAATTCCACCTGCCCTTAAAAGCTTTAGGACAAGAAAAAGGAAAGAGCAGCACTGACCAGCATGAAAAATTCTCTCTGATTTGATGATATTTCAAGACCAATCCTGAGTTCTTGGATAGGTGCAGAGATCCAAACTACACATGGCCCATTACTGCTGTTGACAGATATACAGTATGACAGAAGTGTTTTTCTATTGGGTGACTCACTTACCTTTCGCAGAAGGTATGCAGGCAGGGCAGGACTTTGGGATTGTGATAGTGGTCCAGACAGATGCTACACACCAGGAACTGCTTGTCTATTTGCCGGACAACAGGGCTGCTGCTGTTAGACTCGCGCTTCGCCATGGTAACCGACATTCAAGGAGGGCGCCACAGGGAAAGGCAGCAGTTAACCTGTGAGGTAGGCCACACAGACAAATCACTTCAGGGAAACTACAATTAAGAAACCAAAATCCATATTTTTACAAAAAGAACTGCGATTTCCCAGTACGTGATCCAAGTACCGTACAACTAGCAAAATTGCTCACTGGAGGGGTATATTTAGAAATCAGCTTCATTACATGATGGTAATTTAATCATATCTCAAAGCCATTTTTTCCTTGGGCTGGAAAAGCAAAAAAAAAGCCCCGTGCTTGTTCTGTTTTTGATTTGTAAATTGGTTTTTATTTTATTTCTTCTAGACAAGTCTGATCATGGTTGCATTCACCATTGTCTTTATTTTCCAAAGCTGTGATTTACTCAAGCTCACAAAACAAATGTTAATAGCTTTCATAACATATACTGTACTTATATACAAAGGATGAATTATTTAATTGTCATGTTTTTGCTTATAATGCTTCATTTAAGTTAAGCAAAATGAACTTTAATACCAGAAACATACAATCATTGGTGGACAAGCTGACATATCTTTCATGGGCAAGGACATTTTAGAGCATTTATGGTTTTTTATATGTGTTCCTGAATAGCCAAGATGCTTTCTGATTTCTGAATGGAGTACTGAGAAGATCTTTTCTTCAGAAAACATCTTCATTTCTTGGCTCACAGCTACAAACCCTACGACTGCACACAGGGGAGAAGGAGGAAGTAATAAAGAGTCCTCCCACTCACCTACCTTCAAACAACTTATCTTTTAGGTAATACAACTGTAGAGCAGATGTTCTGCACCAATTGAACAACAGGCACATAGCTCGCCAACAGAACCTCATGCCTGCAAGGTTTTGGAAGGTCCAACCTTCCTGCTTGGGGAATTGTGGTCACAGTTGGCCAATGACACGACTCAGACTTTGAATCCATGATCACAATGCTCAGGCAAGCGCCATTACTAATTGGACCTTTCTTTCAACCTGGAAAGGGTTGTGACATCCTCAGGCCCTAGGGTGCAAGGCAGGGTTAAACCCCGAACAGGATGACTGTCCATTCCAAATCACACCCACATATGCACACCAATAGATACACCAACAAATCTAGCCAGCATGTCTATGGGAGGTGGGAGGATACCAGAGTCCCTGGTGAAAGCCAACACATGCCTGGAAAGACCTTGCAAACTCCACACAGAAGGCAGCAAGGGCCACAATCAAGTTCATGATCCAAGAACTTTGAGACACCAACTCTGAACACATCATCAAGTCATGGTGCTGTTATTCATAATTTTCCATAATGGAAACAAATGGATTAAGAAACAAATTACAATGCCAAGCAAGGTTCTTTCAAGCATTGGTGTTTATCCTGGTAAAGGTCACAGCAGTATACTGTATGTATATCATTAAATAAAAGAACATTTTTAACTGCTTTTAGTACATTTTAATTGAAAAAGGTTTGTGAGAGACTTCCGATGACAAAGGAACAAGACTTAAGACCTTAAACCTTGGTGTTGAATGAAATTGCTGCTTGTAACAAATGAATCTGATAAGGCCAAGCATACTAAGACATGTTACCCCCCCAGATACACACATGCACATGCACACAGAGCGCTGTATAAATACTGCAGTAAAGTCTTCTTTGAATACTATTTAGCAAGTGATTTTTATATTTGGGGATCATTTAAAATCTTCTAAAATTTGTAAGGTATTTTTCACAACTCCCTCAGCATCTGGAAAGCCTGTAACTTTCTACTAAAATGGACAAAAACCCCACATGAAAAGCTTTAAAATGAAGAAAAATGTACACATGTAGGTGTACTTCAAGCAAAATCAATACATCTAACTCTGAACAAACTACACTGATGTACTTCATATCATATATTCTGCTGTTATGTACACAGTAGGTTAAGCTTTAATGTAACATAATTAGATGTTATTATTAGATGTGATGGAGTAGCACTCAGTGATAATGAAAGCAGTGTAAATGTATTGCTTCTTGGTAATTCTTAAGTTCAGGAATATTCATAATGGCAAATCCATTATACCAGGGTGTTACGAAAAGAAAATGAAAGTGCACTAAATTCAGCCACAATACTCTAGTAATGCTTAATTGCTTTTAATTTTTTACTCTTACAGCCCATTAGCCTTTAATATTTTTGAAACCACAATACATTGGATTTTATGTACCACTGCAGTGTATTATACATGTTTTCTGCAGCAGTTGGCCAAGAACAGATTTAATACTTTTCGTATATTTGCACAGCTGTCACCTTTTCTGCAGATATGCAAACGTCAGATCCAGGATTGTTGGTTATGATGCGTTGACATGATTCAAACAACAGTAAAATGGCAGCATCACATTTTGATTAAAAAAAACACTTAAGAAACCCTATTCCAACTATGAACGTTTTGGACCATATAGAAGCGCAGATTCTTTTTCTACCTTCACCACCATGTGATCTGAATGACATCTGAACCTTCCAAAGCAGATATTTCATGTGCTGTCATATTCACAAGGGACTTGTAGTAGTCGTTGCACAAGGAATGTTATAAAAACATCAGCAACACTTTGCAAATGTAGACAGAGTTTGTTTTTTTAAATCACTCTCACCGCCTAAACACATTTTCAACAAAGCAAAAACTTTGACAGTTTTAATTTTCCAATTTGTTCTAAAACATGGAGCAAGGCATTGTTTAATTGTTAGATCATGCACATAACATGACATTGTTCTCTCAATAACTGGGGCACAGATGAAAGAGACTGGCAAAGCTTTAATTACAACTACAGTAGTGGTGAAATGATAGGCCACACAATTAAATTGGTGATCGCAATGGATTTTCCGGCCTAAATTTTCCACTCCTGTCAGTTTTGCCATCAGACTGGCAATTATGGTCAGCCTGGAATATTTACAGTACTGTACAGTATGTTGTTTCAGCCAAGACATTCTAAAACCTTTGCAGTACCTTAAATAACATAACAATTACAATTCTTCAGCACTAATGATGCTGTAATGAGCATTGTTCTTCCAAGGATGCACAAAGGAGCTTGTTAATATATTACTAGGCAGTCCAGGCCTTTAATAATCTGGCAATTAGCTTGCCTGCAGTGTCAGTGATCCAGTTTAAGTCTTAAACCACAATTTCTTGCTTTTTCCTTCTTTCACTCACCCTTAAAGGCCCAGACCGCCTTTCACTTCAACATACCCATTTAATACGTAACCATAGCATTTATCTGACATATATATATATGCTAGTATTGATTTATTAAATGTCTTACTGAAGACAAACAATTCAATATTTCAATCAATTAATCCACAACTATGTACAGCAATGGAAGCAAAGCACAGGCTCAGCCCTCTGAATCTCTTCCTATCCCTTTTAAAAAGACCAAATCATGTTTTTATTAGCTACTTATATCAATGCATTGAAAAGTCAGTTTAGTTGGATAGGAACATGCTTTAATAGAAGGCATTACCAATATATAGGAAAGTACGATATGTTGTTCTGTACACAGGTTTGTTATTTAAAAGCACAAGCTCTTAGTATGTAGTCTGTTTTTTACCTCGTACTTAATTGAATTTAATGGCTGTTTTATATGATAAAGTGGTGTTGCTGTAAAGCAGTAGAATTAAAGAGGTAAGACTTCCTTATACAGTGGAACAAGTAATAGGTTTATTCCATGCTGGGAAAAAAAGAAGAAAGAGAAAATGTTTTGGCCATGGAGCCTTCTTCAGGTGTCCTTATACAGTGCCTTCTTTCTGTGAAGGCAGACAGCTCATCTTGGAAACACTTATTAACTGGTCTGTGGGAAATTGTTACAGTTAATCAGCTCTCTACATGGAGAAGCTTGGTTATTTAGTCATATTTAATCCTTATCTTCAAAGTCCTTCCTAGATACAAATGAGTGTTGACAAAACCCAGAGCAACAGATATGTGCTGTATAGCCAGCTTTCTTACTATACATACAGTATACAGTACATACAGTAAAGTGCACAAAATGTAAATTCAGTAATGTCACTCCCCTGTCTTATCATACAGTATGAGTCATCAAGTTGTCTGCCTCACCACATCAGCCAGTGGTTCTGTTTTCTAAATCTGTTTGCTCAGCAGGCATCCAGCAACAGCCAAGTCAAACCTTAAAAGCCTGATAACATCTGAAGTCTAACAGTGCTTATATACCAGCAAGGTTTCACTGCCTTGCACATAAAGGGACATAATTAATTCTGAAAGGAAACCAAATATTAGTTGTGCAAAGCCGATTTCTCTCCAGTGTTTGACCTGGTGCAGTGTTTCTACAGAAATTCCCTTTTACAATAAAATTCAGATACAGAGACTTCCAATTCTCATCATCTCTTCTCAACCTCCTTAATCTTTATCTCTGCAGATCTCCAAATCGACATGTTGTCTGAGGGTCTATGATTCTCACTCTTAACACCAATACACATTTTTGTTACAGGAAAATGTTTTGTACCTATTTGAGAAAAGGCTGAGTATATTTGGACAGTTAAGGAAAGTTTTCACTCGGTGATCTATATGGTATTTGTTTCCTAAAGACTATGAATTGAGACAGCGATGTATATATATATACAGAGAGAGATTTTCCATCTTGTTCAAACTGTAAAAAGCAAAATGTTTACAACCGTCCAGTAGCTATCTGTTAAGATCTGTTATCATTTAAATGCAGAAATGCCTAAGTAAAATTTCCCTCTAGACAGCATTCTCTGACACATTATTTTGTTTTATTAGGATTATTCAATCTGTCACTTAAAACTAGTCATTGTACATGAATATAATTATTTACCAGGACCATTTATTATTATATAAAAAAATACCTGTATACAGCTCCTGTCACAAATAAAAATATAGATCATACTCTTTGCAAACCATTCTATGAACAATATCGCTCAATAAATTTAAACGTTTGGTTAACATTCCTTATTTACTGCTATCTTTTGCAGGGAGAGTGTGAATCTAAGTATAAAACAACCTTTTTTATTATTAACTGCAAGTATACTGTACAAAACAGTATAATATGCAGAACTTTAGTCTGTGTTCTAAAAATAAATGTATCCTCTTTATTATTTTGTACAAATCATTATAAAATCCATTGTTCACTACTTTTATATTTCTGGTCTAAAAGCTGGGTTGTAAATTATTAATTTTGTACTTACTCATTTCTACTCACTTAAATAGGTACATAAAATATAAAAGATAACTCATTACTTGTTTATATAAACTGAAATGAATTTTATGAAACATGCCGATAACCCTGACCTAACATGTTGGTTTGTATATTTGATCAATTTCACCAATTTTACGTATTTTACTTCTTTGTATTTTCATTTACAAAGTCCCAATGGCTAAAATAATCCCCTGAGTAACCACTTTTATTCCTGTTTGTATATAGAGTTCAACTGAATTTTAAGAGTTGCAACACATCTAGATGCACTGAACACATTTATTGCAGCAGAGGAAGTTTCTTCCCATGTGTACTTGCCTTACATGAGCAGTGGAACAGTGGAAATATGGGAATGAATGACTATAATCTCGGGTGCAGAGGAGAGAGAAAGGTGATTGAAATCTAGTGACATGCTTCAAATGCTGCCAACAAAGCTGTCCAGAAACAAGCCAAAGGCTATTGCCACAGGTTAGACTAAAATATTTTGGAGATGAAGGTTGAAGTTAATGGAATACTTCTTGTCCCACTTTTCTTGTTAGGAATAGTTTCATAAAGTAAAATATGTCAGATAAAAATGGGATTGGGAGGAATGCAGGAAGTGTGTTTTTCTGGTCCACTTTTAAGACCAAAACACCTCCTTTACAATGAGCTTTTCCCAACTGTGTAAGTGTTGCCCTTCCTATTGATTTTCATACCTGCACAGTATCAGGTTGAGAATCAAGTCCTCTGACTACAGTCTGGCAGGGTTCTTGAGATTTCTTTAAATTACCATTACTGTATATAAACCATGGAGAAGTGATTAATTGACTCCATTTAACAATATCTGAATCAATTTAAATCATCTTCCACATGCAAATAATTTTACAACTAAAGAGAAAACTTTGTGGACAGCCGAGCCCAAGGACAAGAGTTAAGAAACAATATTTCACTATTCAATTTGGTGTACAGCAGCTTTTCTAAAAACACAGGACTATTATTAAAAGATAAACAGATACCGTATACAGATATAAATATACAGGAAAAAGCCAGAGCTAATAAGCAATGTGGTTAACAGACACCAAAACCGAAAAAAATAAAGAACTTTACAGAGCTAATGATCCACAGTCTATATTTGAATCTCAGCTATGAACGTAGTGAAAAATGTATAAAAATAAAATGGACAATTAAACTGTTTAAACATCCTTAAGAGACCTTGCCTGGTTAGATATGGGAAGCCATTCCAGAAATGGGTACAACAAAAGAAACTATAGCCACAGCCAAAACAATGATTTAATACAATTACAGGTTGGAGAATGACAAATAGCAAATGGAGATTACCTCAAGGAAGTACAGTATACCTTGTGAGAGCGAGAACAGAACAGGCTTTAAGTCTTTGAAAATAACAGGGTTGTTAGGGCTAATAGAAAGCAAGGCAAACTGATCATAAAGGGACTCTAGAGAATCACAGGTGCGTAAGAAAACAAAATGCCTTTTAAAGGGTGGATGTTTAGGTGCCGCAAGAGGTTGACACACTGATGCTTGTAGGCTTTCACCTGGGGTTGCCCGGGTTACAAGCACTCTGCTTAAAAATTATTTATGAATAATAGCTTACAGCCACATCCCCACACAGATGCCAAGCCTTTACAAACTCTAAAGGAAGGCCCTTGTTAACTAGGCCACAGCCTCATAGTAAAATGAAATAACTAAAAATAAAACGTACCTCTCTATGACAGTGTGGAACACTAATGTCCTCACCTCATTCTGTTGAAATCTCCATCTAAACGGCTTAATATACAGTACATCAGCATCCAGTCTTTCTCATTACCACTTCTTTATAATGCAGACTCCAAAGCCACCCCCATGATCCTGCCAGCCCCAGACCTCTCCGTTAGAGCCTTTTGATGAGGCATTACACAGCTCAGGGAAGCTCCCCTGCCCAGGACTGCAGTGGGCGGCTCTTTCCAAAAGCAGCCTGCTCACAAGCTCAGAAAACAGCTGGCTGATCCATGCCCTGACATTACAGACACAGCCAGCACCGTCGAACCATTAGCTGGGAGAAAATGAGAAAACCTTAAAATGGCACTCCCGAATTCTTCCTGCCCTCCTTAAGATTCAACCAGCAGATAAAAAAAATAACAGGACTGGAATTAAACATGACATCTCCATATTGTAAAGCACAAAACAAGACCTAAAATTAACCTGTCTCACTAGACGATTGCCTAAGATCAAGCCTCAGCAAAGAGGAACAGTAACAATGGCATTCCTTTCCAGCTCCAGTCACAGCCCAGTGCTCTCACTGAACGCACAATCACAGAGGCAGCACACACACACACAAACACGCGGCCATGTAGCAGCATGGTAAAGAGATTTTTTCACAGCCACACCAAGGCACATAGACACACAGCAGCTCGTCAGGAAAAACAACACTTACAGCAGGCAAGGACTGGGATCAGGCAGCCCCCATTGTTGTTTCCTGTCAGCAGATTACAGGGCCCAGGCAGTGACTAAGGAACACTGCAGCTCCCTTTCACTACCCACACCCCCTAGCCGTCAGCTATCTCCCCCCCATACACACACCCCAGCCCCCCTCCTTCCTAACACTGCTTCACACTCTGAATGAGAACAGCTGAGCAGTGACGTCAGGCTGCACCAGGCAGGACCCCGGCTGACAGGCTCCGCCTTCTGGGCTGCCTGTTTGTTTGTGCTGCTTTTCTAAATGTCTCAGTCACTCCCACAACTCCTCCCCCTTTCCCTGCTACAATAGGCGGCCTGAAAATCAGATCCTGCTTCTAAAACATGGTGTGCCTCAGCTCTCTTATCTCACTGGAAAATAATGCAATGCTGTTCTGCTCTGAGGAAGGCTGACAGAAAACAAGGCTCACTTGGCATGTTCAAATCACAGACCCCTCCCATACTCAGAGGACCTTTTCCTTTAAGCAGCTGGTGCTTTTGCCTTTACTTGTAGCAGATTTAATGCTCAATTCAACCATAAACTAAACATACATGTGTAGAAAACAAACCAGAGTAATTAAAATTAAATGTTAGATAATGGAAACTCATTATTTCAATGCAGCAGAAATTAATAAGGGTCATCTCATGCTTGAAATCAGACCATCTTATATCATGGATAAAAGGCCAATCCTGAAAACCTTTACTCTGAAATGTAGAAGACAAATTTACAATCTCCAAAAATTGAGGTTTCTTTTTATGTGAAACGTGAAAATGAAGGAACTGACATTGTTAAATTGGAACCAGAATATTGTTTCACAAAGACTTGCTTGGATGAATAACATCCAAGAAGTTATAATATAGATATAATACTGGTAATTAAGTCAGCAAAATGAACATTTATTTCTGATATTTAGGACTCAGAATTCCCAAGTTTATTTTAATACCTGCTTAAAAATGAAGTAAAGGGACAGCTATCTTTTTATTAATTTTCATTTTAAGACAGGCTTTTGCTTTGAGTTTCAAGAGATTTTTAAAGATACATTTAAAAAATGGTATTATTAGATGAGGACTGTATTATAATTTAACATTAACACTCAGCTGATCTTACAGGAATTATAACAGACATCATAAAGAGGTCAAATCCATCAATCTCTTCATTGTCTGCTTTTTGAAATTTGAATTTCACTGAGGACATTCCACTTTTAAGAGACCAAACTGCCTGCAGGACAGAAAAAAAAATACAAGAAATTTGTTGAACTCTATAGGAAATATAAAAACAGATTTTGAGAAACTAATGGTTGTCCGTTAATGAATATCAAAGAAACTTTTGGTCAAAATAAAGGTATACTATCAAAGGTGTAACATACAAATATTGGGTGTACTTGTAATATTCACATCTGTTAATCCCTCACCAATCAAATAAGCTTGATAAGTTAATATTACCCCAAAGCTTTTTTTAACTGCCAAGTAATGTGGGTTCCAAACAAGGCACGTTAAACAATGAAATCAGTTTGGCAGAGCTCATGGATACTAGTTCACATCGCATAGAGCATTGAACAAAACTCACAATAATTAATAGCAAAGACTATTGGGTCCATATTTTCAGTAACAAGTGATAATGTAATTCAACATCCATAGCTACAGCTTGCACAGAAACAACAGAATTGCTAAATTGATTCTTTAATTTTTCCTCTCCAGGTATAGTAAGTAGAATCAAGGTGCTTCATGCTCCTTTTGCATTGTTTCAGATCTTGAAATCTGTATCTACAAGCTTCATACGAGAATGAGCAAGCACCCCTCTGTGAAATGCTCACAAGCCTTGAAATCATCTTAAAAAGACACATTCTCTCTTTCAGCACTGGATGTCTTGGCCAAGAGCTTGGATTACAATACAATTGAAACTAATGGAATCGCTTAAATAACAGTGCCATGACAGTTGTGTTCATCACAAAAGTACTGTGAACAGGAAAAATAAATAAACCATGCATTATTTCTGACATAAAAATGCTTACTGTATATGATTAGGTACAAATCTGTTGTGCTGTTTTTTTTTTTAACAGATTCAATTACACGGATAATTTAACATTTACATATAGATTAGTTACTTTAACTGTGGTATCTCTTAAACATTGGAATAACAAATTAATACAGATCTGAGAAAAGTTTTGTAAATAAGTGAATAATTAGATCATTAACAATGTATTTCTATTCAACAATTGTTTAAGTACTATACTGTATATTCTTCTTTAGAGAGGAAAATGAAATGTCTTTGGTTAAATACCTAGCATGATATGAAGGAGGATAAAATAAATATTTAGTGTCTGTGTACGCACTGGGTGGTAGAAAACTAAGCCAAAACTACTGTGTTTAAATGTTGGCATAGCTAATAGATAAGGCCATCACCATATTAAATAATAAAATGAGTAAGGAAATTTGGAAAGCTAAGCAACATGTTTAACAAAGTAAGTGAATATGATACAGAGGAGCCATCATCCGTCTGATAAACATTCCGATTCAAAATATTTTGGGTGTTTTTTTTCTCCAGATTCCATCTGCATAGAATCAGAATCCTAGCAGGAGAAAATTAAATCCAAAAAGCAGTCTGACTTTTCAAGAAAATTTGTGAGGTTCATCTAGAGGGATTCTAGGTGGAAAGGATAACCATATTTCCCAAATATGAGAATGAAAGACTAGATTTTATTTGCTGGCCAGAAGAATGGGAAGTGGATCTCCATAAAAAAAATTGAGGGGCCAGGGGAAGAGTTGTATTTCTTCCCCGTCACATTTTTTGCAATTTCCTTGGCATGGGCCTCACCAATTTCTCAATAGGGGACAAATGCCTAATATGCTTCCGAAAACTGAGGATTCCCAGGACAGAACTTCAATACAGTACTCTCCTGTGATTTATGGGATGTCTGCTCACCCTATGTATGGAACACTCTTGCATTCAGTGCAAACGTTTCCAGTCCGTGTTCAATCAAGATGCAGAGTTTCTAAATGATAATCATAGTGGCCTATATTGGAAATGTGTTTATGTTGCTGAGGATAAACAAAAGATACAAGTCTCCAACATGTACAGCCTATAAATCAATCTACTTATCACTGTTAAAAGTTCAAGAACCACCTTAAATTTAAGTGTCAGCATAAAATGGGAAATTAACATTTTGTTGAAGTATGCTGGATATGGAGAACTCAAGACTTCATTTTTTATAATTCAATACCAGAATGATGAGGAAAGTTAAATAATGCCTTTTTGCCAGTGGTTTTGAAACAATTACAGTATTTCAAAAAGGTTCTTCTGCACTTTAAGAAATCACTAAAAGTTAAACGTTAACTACCCTATATTCTTCTTTGTCTGTAATCCTATTAATATCATATTAAACCTATTCTGGTTTCAGGTTTCTGCTGTCCTGGTTAATCTTATCCTAACTTTTTTTTTTAGCAAATCAGCAGGTTTTATTTGCTTTGAAACCCAAATGTAATAGAACTAAATCAAATCTTTTCCATTACCATTAATTTTTTATTAAGACAAATTTCCTAACTTTTTACAAGCTTCATACTTGAATTGCCAGAGTTGATGTAGGGCTCCAGGTTCTGACTCATTATTCTGCAGTTTGTCTTCAAGTGCTTAATCACAGAATGAGCTACAGTACAGTATATGCCTTCAGGCTCCCAGTAAAACCACATGGGTATACAGTGTGTATATATATATACACACACGCGCACGCACACTACTCAATATAATAATAGATTGCAGGACATTAAATTAAATTTTATTTAAAAAATATAAATGTACTGCAGGCCTTCATGTCCTAGCCTGTAACAGGATCTATAAAGAACATATTGATAAACAAAGGCAGTATAGCACTCAGGTCAAAACATACATGTCAACAAACAAATTTAAAGAAATTGTAAACAAGCTTAATTTTCAGCACAAAACAGTTTAAAGTAACAAAATCAGTACTGGGGATATTCTCCCTGAGCATTAACAAAATCCTGGCAGATTGGAGAGAGGAACTCTTCCTATTGCAGCTTCAGTCATATAGCAAAGTTTGGCCAGTTACAATTGTCGCTGGTTGATATCCTTTTGGACTCACATCCAAGACTTCAAACCTGAAGATTAGTTTTTGAAGTTGTGCCGTTGAAAACCTTGCACTGTGGGATCTCGCACTGTCTTGCTAAAAAATGTTTCCAGTTTGCAAGAATGAAATGTAGCAGTAATGTTGCCCTCATCCACATAAAAGGCATTTTTTGTGTTAAAGGAGATTCCCTTTCTCATCATAAAACTCTTAATGATTCAGCAGATGAATCAAATACTTTAGATGCAATTGTCCTGAACTACTGTGGCAACAATCCGTTTTCTCATTTGCTGGCTTCTCTGGATGAATCTGCAGACTATTGAGGCAGAACTTCTTATTTGCCATACATTTTCTATCACAGATTTGACTACCTTCAATCATGCCAGTACCAACTAGACATTTACCATTGCTCAAGCTGGGCATACTCATAATAGTGTGCTGTTGTTTCCTTAATTATATCATGTATTTTATATCATGATTATTAATATTGATTCTATATCAAATATATTTGGTCATTTTAATTTAATGCAAACACACAACAATGAGTGCCTTCACCTTATTAAGTCACATGGTTTTGACTATTATGTGCTCACTTTAAAATGTAGTGTCAGGCCCAATCAGCAGAAGCTAAAACTCACGACTATTATACACAATGTAAATGCAAATTTGTTTACAAAAATATTATTATTCCAATTTATAAATTGACAAACTCAAACATCATATTCTGATGAGGTTCACATTTAGAAAGCTTTTTAGAGAAGGTAATGTATTTGGAAACATCTGATACACAAAGTGCTGTACCTGTGCCTATTCAAAAATACATTTTTGTATATACATTTTTTATATATTTATCAATTTTAAAGCGCTGTTTAGTCAGAAATAACAGGATGTAAGGTGCATAATGCCGGTGGAAACAGTACCCTTGATTAGGGCGTATTGAAGAAACAAGTTAAATAAAAACAAGCAAGCTGATCACTGAAATCATCAATGCCTTGAAAGAGCTCAGCTGCTATTAAAACCAGCAGACACATTGTTCCTCCAGGAACTACTGGCCTAGAGGGATATTGGGATAATTAAATTAAGACACCAATGGAAGTGCATCAACATTACACAATGCTTCATCTGCAACCTGGTGTAACAACAATTTACTTCCCCTGTTTATTTCTTGGCTAATCACATTAATATTTTTTTTTCTGAAGCAGCTGTTACGTGAAATCATTGTTTAACCACACAATGAAAAATTCAAACTGAAACAACAGGGGTCATATAAGTGGATTAAATCCAACACTTTCAGCATTCCACATTACTCTACAAACCTGAGGTTAAGGATACTTGGACTCACATCCAAGACTACAAACCCTAATAGGTCATTAGTACTCAATACTTGTACTGGATAGCTCAAATCCACCAGGTTTTATACTGTGAATGTTTTCAATAAATAACTGAAGATCTATATCTAGACTGACAGGTGAAGCTAATAACTGGTGGAATTAAATAGTTGAAAACATAGCTGGAATGAACAAATGTGAATCATGACTGGTACTCTTCAGGACCAGGCTTGGTGATCTTTGAAATGCTTAAAAACAGATTGCATTGTTTTCTTTCTTTTAAGTGAAAGGAATTCTGCCCACTCTCATATGCAACATGTCATGGTGGAATTAATTCAAGAGAAGGGCAGTGACACATTCAATGCGGGCGCTGGCTTCAGAAAAACAAAAGTATTGAAGAAACAACCTTTTTCATGAAATACTGCACTGGTATTCTTGTCATGATCATTTTAACAAGCCTAACTGCTGATCCCCCTCAATCATTAGGTAGCTTTAATGAGATCCGCCCGAGGGGTTGAAAGCACACCGGATTGTGAATGTGAAATGGAGGAGGGGGCTGATCAAGCCAAGTGGGAATGGTTAGGATAACTGCATCATTGGAAGAGTAAAAATAACCAGGAAGGTCACCAGGTCTCAGAATGCATCATTCCCTTCATTGTAAACTGCTTTGACTCCATACTGTGTAATAAGGCAAATCAGTAAAAATCATTAACCTACTGAGAATTAAAGCATATGACTAAAGCATTAAAAATGTAAAGGGCATAAAAACAATTACTAAACAAGATTGTGGATGACTGCTTGGAATTTACCTTTAAGACCAATATTTCCAATTACTTAAGAATAATTACTTCCCCTTTATCAATGTTTAACTCTAATTTAAACATTAAAAGTCTTCACATTCATCAAATACTAAAGCACCTGTAACAGCTATCACAAAGTACTCCAGGGTGTGTCTTATAATTGCACACCTGCCTCCTAGCTGAAGGTGTTAAACCTCAGTGAATTTCATGGCCTACAAATCCCTGTGAACTGTGGGAATGTGCCAGTCTAGGGTACAGAGTTCATTTGAATGAGGGAATTAAAGAGCATACGTTGGGCCAGGAAATCCTCCTAAAAACTTTGAAACAAGTGAAAACATAACAGTTTTAGTATATTATAGTGTTGGGGAGTCTTGTAGCTCTGCAAACGGTTTACATTCCATTATATCACAATAAAAACCTGTCATTAACTTACTTTCGTACAGTAGGTTTGCTTTCTACCATACTGTATTTTTTCTGTGTATTTCAAAGGCTTTGTTTTCAATGTGGTTCAGCTCACAATGTAATAACATTTTCTGAAGGGTGTTTCCTTATTAATTGAATCTTAATCTTAATTGTAGATTAATCTTAATCTTGATGTAGGTGTGTGGGAAAAGATATAGCACTTCAGTTAATGATGAAGTTCCCAATTACATTAAACCATTCTGGAATCCATCGGGATAAATTTGACCATCTGTTATGATTATCACTATAATTACAGTAATCTGACAGACTTTCTTGAACAAGCACAACATTTTGGACTGCATGGATTTTAAAACATCAGAAAAGCACAAGAAGCATAAACCATTTTAAAAGGTGGTTTGAAGCATTAACATTGTACAGCAGCAAAGGGACAGATTGTAAATCACCTGACAGTAGTCCAACAGCTTTAAATGTTGACCCCCAAAACCCAATTGTTCTTTATGTTCAGTGTAGCCTTCATCAGTTCAGTGAAGCCATTCTAAGAATGAATGAGAACCAAAAACACAGCAACCAACAAGCCTGACCTCAGATAAAGAATGTATACACAAGTTCATGTCTTCCTAATAAAGTCAGTGAAATAAAGTTTAAAAATGCAAACATCTTAGAGACCACTAAATTGCTATTTATCATTCTAAGCTTCAAGCACAGTCACCAAAGACTATGTGAGTTTAGTATTATGCAAGAAATACTTTTACGATTGCCTTGCATTTATAAATATTTACAGGTTTAAAATGTGCTGCATGTTATTTTAGAAGTCCTTACCAAAATAATCTGCAGTTCTAATGTTATTAGTCTTGTATTAAAAAAAAAGCTTTGCAAGTTTTCCTTGCTTCACTGTTGGTTTTATTCTCAATTTCATTATTAAAATGTGCAATACTGTTGTCCAAATCCAGGAGTTTTTTCATATTTCATTTGATTAACAAAAAGACACTTCCATGGTAACTGCAGAAAGAATGATGATTACTACAATTTTGATTTTGAAATGAAATGGTCTTTTGGAATATGTCTAACTACTAAGATAACTGAAATATATGTTTCACTAATTAGTACAAGGTAAAAAAATAGACTAAACTGAATGACATTTTAAGAAATGCATCTGCACTTAAAGAAAATATTTTGAGGTAAGAAAAATGTTAGGTAAAACAGGGGAAAAAATAGCAAAACATTTACAGGACTAAGATTGACTGGAAATATACTGAAAAGAAGGTGGAATCATAAATTATGCAGATTAACACATTTAATGTTAATAGTTAAATTTTGTATTTGCATTGTAGAAACTAACTGGCTTAATCCATAGAAATGCTGAGTTAAAGTGAGTTAAAATGAGTTAAAGCTCACAGATATAACCTTGAAAATATAAGTGGTTTTAGTACTTATGCAAGTTAAATGCAATTCACAGATTGGCAAATACCGATACCATAATTTCTCTCAAAAACACATTTTATTTTTGGGTTTGAAATTGTCATCCACTTGTGCAAACCAGTTTGTTAGAAATAGTGGATTAGCTTAAACAGAATTAAGACACACTGTACAAGGTAACTTGCTTTTCTTTTGTTACGAACTGTACCTACAGTACTGAAAAAAAATGTTATTTCTCTCTTCTCAATTTGTCAGCAGAAACACTATCATTTTTCAATCAGTGCACTACAATATAAGGTTCCTTCCTGTACAAAAGAAAGTTTGAAGCATTAAAAGACTTTTCTAAAGGTTTCTCAAAGATGGTAGCTCTACAGAGAGGTCTCATCTCTTTCAAGTTAGTCATATACAGCAGGCATCAGGCCAGTCTCATTCATACAGGAATGAGTTCAGCTGTATGTATAGGATGGAATTCAGTAATTTTGCATCAACAGCACACTACATTTTTGTCATTGGATTTGGACATTATAATCCAATTTTCATCAAGTCCTCCCTGAAATCTTGCACACCCTCATGATTTTATGGCACATTCCAAGCAATCCCATTTTTTAATCAAAATTAAAGGCACCCATTGGTTTACTTCACAGAAATTGTTGCTAATTGTCTAATATTGTGGCTACCTGAATCAAGAGGATTAAATAGCCTCCAGCAGATGTTTCCTAGTGTTTATGAAGCCCATATAACCTGCAGCACCAGCTCTGAGAAACTGAGAAAATAAAACATTTTTTCATCTACCATCGCAAGATCCAGACCTATCCAGACATACAGAATGCCCCTGGGACAGAAAACCCTATAAAATATTATTGAAATATTCCAATACTTTTTACATCAAGCTCCAAGAAAAAAATAATTATCAAAACATGTCCACCACCTTATTTGGTTTTAGGGCATGGTGCTTGTGACCATTTGCTCTCCCTCAAAACAAGCGCTTTGCCTTCGCTTTTGCTATCCACACTTTATGTTAATATGAACTGCTGTACTGTATGTTATTAACATATTTTTAGGCCACCATCTGTATCGGCATGCTTGCCAAGAAGAGCCATGTTGCGGCCTGCTTTATCCAATAAATAAGGAGTGATGCCCACAAGTTTACACTAAAGCCTCTTCCTGAGTGAATCTGACTACATGGTACCTGATGAGTTTTCATGGCCTCAAAGAATCAGATTTTAACTTTTAATGTGAAGCAATGTGGAAGGCTTGGGGATAAAGTAGAACATCCTGGGAGACAGCCACAGGATGTCTCTGCCTTAGTGAGTTATATTAGAATATAGCTCATATTTTGTTTTTTTTTTGTATACGTTTGTTGTTTTTAAGGTACATAGAATTGCCACTTTATCATTTGAATCCTGCAGAGGCAGAGAAATCCATTTCCCTACCATGGGATTTTGGGAACAACGTTTCTATATAAGAGGGATATGTCTACTCAAGTCGAACCATTCCTAGAAAAGCCGACAGAAAATTGACAGGACCAAACAGAAAAACAGCTAAAATATCCAACATTGTACCAAAGCAGATGAAATTAAATCATGTATGACAACCCAATACACTTCTGCCTAGAAAGGCAGAAAGGAACTGAAAATACTGTTAGTCAAGGTGAATTAAAGAAAGACTGCTGTGTAGGGTGCTTCTGCTGCATTCAAAGGATACGTTTTTAGTCAATTATGCTTTTATTTTTTTTAAATCTTTGGCGTAGTAAGAATTGTCTCGTCAACAGCTGGGTAGTTACATACAAACCCTTGGAGATTCCAGGTTGTGACGTATGAAGTTGAATGCTCTAATTGGGTAAAGTCATGTCGTAGCAGTACAGGAAAGCAGTAAGTGGAGCACTCTACAGTAAGATATACAGTATGTAATGATACTAGACCGACAGATTGCAATTGTCCATTTCTTTGTTTAGACTCTAGGACCTTAATGGTGTCATTTGAGATAAAAAAAATAAAAGCTGCAATAACTTTTTATATGATCTATTTCTGAAACTCCAAAAAATGCTACTTCACCATGTCTTCAATTTTCTCATTAAAATGCCCAGTTATCTCACAAGAGCATTGAGGCAAGATCCACATTTACAGATATAAATTCAATAACAAACACCCCTACTCAGATTTTTTTTGTAAGGCACTCTGGTACATTTATGGCTCCCACGACATCAAAAATCTATACATGAATAAATCTGTTGATTTTTAACTATTACTCTCTCTATGCTTTAAGACATTGTCAAACTAAAGGACTTCACTGACAGCAGAAATTCAATGTATAAGAAAATGATTGTTGTCTGCAATATGACAGGCTTTCAGATACCCATTTGTAGAAAAAAAGAATTTGAAGATTTATAGTTACTGTATAATTTAAGTTTAGACCTGAGGCACTAATGTATCAATAGGTCAGTTATAGTTTCATAAAATATTATAAAAGCATAATTACTTGGAACCCTATTAAAATACACAATCTTCAGGATGTTCCTTATTGTGTTTAGAAGATAAAAAATTAGCTTCTTAAACCAAGATAATAAACTGTATCATTTTTAAAAATTAAATCTTACAGTGAAGGACACAAAAAAATCGTAGGTTAGAAAAGACAATCACCAAATATCTTCTCACCTTCTCACCCCCAGCAGTGGTGTAATGAAGGAAAACTGATCCATTCAGACATCGACCTTTTAGATCTAAGCTCAGGCATAGTTAAATACCTCCCAATGCACTCCAGCACAGGATTTGCATACAACCAAATTTTTTGCTTGATTTACACATTAATGCAGTTACAGTCAAAAGACAAAATAAATTAGCATTATTATCTATAAACATCTGTAAAGACTTAACTGGAAAGGTTTGAAGTAATGTTCTTTATGTTAAGATTTTGCTTTACATTTTTGTAAGACTTATCAGCCAGTGTAGATAAGCGATATGGTAACATGCCTGTTGGTGCCATGGTGACCATCACACAACTCTATGGTTGATTCCAGTGGGTTAAATGGCTGCTCTTAATTGTGCACTTCATGAATAAGGGAACTGATCACCCCCCTCATCAATTGTACTGGCCTGAACTACCTCTGGTACTGATTATTTCCAGGTATGGCAAGGTTTCGGTAGGGGAAAATATCAAATCCAATTTTGTACACTCACCTGGTCTGTCTCTTCCTGGTATAACCACCTTCTTTCTAGGCAATTCCATCAAGAGAACAGAGGAAGAGGCCACTTTGGCAACCAAAATAGAACATTACACAACAGGCCACTCAAGTCAACAGATTCAGGTTTAACAGAGATTTTCAAATAAGGAGATAAAGATATCTCGGCATGTACATGCTGTGTCACAATCAAATGAACCTATTAAGTAAGACAACAAACAGAATAAATCAGTTATGTTTCTTAACTAAAATAATTTACAATGATCATTGCAGGGAGGCCTTGCCAGGTACTGTATCACAATGTGATTAGGACATAAAATAATGCAAGATGCATGTTATCATGGGCATAGTACTGCGTGAATCTCTGACCAAGAAGGGAATTACCCTTCTTGTAACAATGCTTAACTGCTCACACACCATTGACTGATGACTCAGTCGGAACAGAAATTGCTTCAGCAATCAGCAGAAAGGCATCTATAGACTTTTCAACAGTAACACAATTAAAAACCCTATGACAAATTAACCATTACCAGTTGCTTTTTCCCCCACTGACGGAAGTCAGATTTAAGCCGTCTTTAGTGGCAGATGATGACAAAATTAGGCATATGCCCCATCACAGTAGTCATGATTACTGATTTAAGCAAGCTTTGAGGTCAACACTGATAATCTTAAAATCCTCCTGCAGTAGTTTTGCAAGGCTCAAAAGAGAAGCCCTCCAAAAAACAGTTTTCCTGTTTAATAAAGGGTACACATACATATATATATAAACTTGACCTTCTAGTTTCATCATCTTTCAAAGACCTATTTCAGTATGAAATATTACTGCTGTGCAGCCTCAGTGCTTGTCAGACAGCATGCTCATTAAAACAGGCCTCAGACATACTGTACTCTGTCTTTCACTTCCCGGTACTGGTACAGTACCATCAGTCCAGCAGCCTGCATTCATTATGTCAATCTCTCATGAAGTCTGCCCTTGTTAAAACTGCCAATTTGGCAAAACGTGAGTCTGCACTTTAGCGGCAGAACATGAATAAAACCCTGGTAGTGCTGTGCTGACATGTGGGGTCTTCTACTCTAGAATTTCCATTGCCTGCCCAGTCTGCTCCTGCAGCATTTAGCACCAAAGAGTACTTGGCATTTTCACATTTTTGAAGAAGCAAATAAGGCCCCTAACACTAAACTGAACCATTTCAGATCTTCTGAGCTACAGGTTCTGGTACCTCCTGCACAAAAGAAAACAGAAAACCAACCTAAACAAATCATTTGACGGATATGAAGTTTCCAGAACTTTGGCTTGGCTTAACCAAGAGCATGACGCTTTTGAAGCCTCAATAGGATCGAGCTACCGTGAACGGCATTTCTTGCTTATGTGATTTGTTCTCCTCTCATATCCCCACTTGGCTCCTTCAACCCGTTTCATACAGTGTGTATTGATAAGATGGATAAAGGGTTTACGTTTGGTTCAGGTTCACTTCTCTGTAATGTGGAGATTTAAAGTCTCCCTGACAGAGCACCAGCATTAACAGAAATGAAAGCTTCTTTCCAGACCTCATTTTGCAAATTACTTGATGAGTGCTTGATTCACAGTCTGCAGCAAAATGCAAGATTTATTTTTTTACATCATGCAGTCATCATCAACAATTGCTGCTCTCTAAATCACATTTTGCTAATTAAATGGGTGCAGACTGCACCAATTGCTTGCGATACCTAGGGGATATGCAAAGACATCCGAATCACATTTTTTAATCATTTCAAGTACTAAGTGGTAAACGGGCATTAACAGACAAAACATAAATAACTGCAGCCTTTCAACACTCCAAGGACCTTAGACTTAGAAAAGGGTACAGTATGCCTTGAGGAATAAAAGTTGTAACTATTCAGGCCACTGTAGCAACAGCACCTATTAGTTTGCTAACAATCCTCCTTCATTATCTTGAGCCTTGTATATGAGCATTTGTATATAAAGACTTATATAAATGATGCAATATCAAGGAATACCTTAGAACTGCGTGGGATGGTACAGACAATGCAGATGCAGCTCTCAGAAATCCCCTGTAATTCCACCCGTAAAACTCGGCTTTCTAGGGTTCAACACTCATCTCTCACATAGCCTCAGTTTTATTCAGTAAGTGGATCACATTCCATCACGTTCTGATTGATCCAGTCCTTCACTCTGAAAATCCAACACCACTTAGATAGTGCACATGCCAATCCAAAGAGACTCACATTCCTCAAACAGTTATACACCTACAGGGTTTTTGAGAGTTTATTCCTGATTGGAAAGACAAAAAATAGACGTTTAAACCGTGTATGCATCAAAAAAGCCACATTTGGCAAATTTATTTGCTTCAATATTTGATAAAATATATGCAAAAACCTAGGAAATAAATTTGAACTTAACTCACATGTATCTTAAATATTATTCTTCCAATGAATTCTTCTCACAACTAATTTATCATCTTTTGATAAAGAATCAACAGAAAAGAGATAAACATCTCTACTGAGCCATGTAGCAGCAACATAGGTGCTGCAATCCATACTGCAATGTTATCCTCCCTCAGAACTCCTTTTAAGATTATTCATTCACAATAAGGCAGCTATTAGGTCTCTAATATCATTATCTTTTTTTCTAATTTGACTTTTGACCTTACATTTTACATTAATATGCAAAGATAGTTTACCAGTTTAGTGATCTGGACTGATTATCAGCCTATAGAAGGAAGGGGTGTATGCTCATATTAAAAACCTAAAAGGCTGAGCCATTGAAATGTGTGAGCAATCTGCATTATTCATCGTAGCATAGGTGCTACAAGCCTAAAGTCCAGTTATGAGAATCAAAATAACCTTCGTTCCACAATGGAAGAAGCAGTCAAACAGTAAATGTATTTCATTTGGCCAAGATTCTCTAAGATCGCAACGCCTCAAACTTGATTGCAAAGATGCACATATTGAATGCAGCACCAGGTACAATTGTAATTATTAGGAACTATGCATCAGATATGCTGCACATCATACTCTGTGAACACAGCACACCCATTGACGCAATGCTGTCTGTTCTGCCCCTAGCTCACCTACAGCTCTGCAATACAATCAGGCCAAATCAACAGAAATCAGAATGTCTTCAGCTGCAGGTTCATTGCAGAGAGCATCTCCGATTCCATGCTGCATCCCAGTATGGTTATCTAAGCTTTTGTTCCCTATCCTGACAATCCTGTTACGTCCCTAACCACTCCTGCTCTTTAAAATCAAAATGAGAACCACATCATCACCACAACCCTGACACAGTCATTAGGTAAGATCCCATGACACGCAACCTTGCATGCCATTGTGTTCCTTTGCACAGGGAACTGGTTGATCTGGGCAGCTTTTAAAAACGCACTTTGCAAATAGATGCAGAGTTGCAATTCTAACACATGACAGGCCCGTAATAATCAGATCTTGTATTGCAAAAATACGAACTGTTAAAAAAAACTAAAATTAGGTTTTACTTTAAAAATGCTGTCACTGTGAAGAAGAAAAAAAATCAAGGCCACGATGGCTTCTGTAGTGTAATACCGCATTGCTAACTAAGATACACAGCTGTGTTAGATCTAATCGAAAAGCACACACAAGCTGTTAGGTTCTTATACAGCTCGTCTTAACTCGAGTGCTTTCTTCATGAAACGTGCTTGTTATTTGGAACAGACATTGCAGGATTTCAAAACTGTGGAAAACCAGTTATTTTATGCAGCTGCAGGCTATGTTGCACTGCCAAACTTATGTTGCCTATTTGAAAGTCCGTTTCTTGAGTCCAGCAATTAGGCTTAGGGATTTGCACAGAGAACATGCAAAACAAGCATGCAATTGTGTGCATTGTCTCTGTACGTGATAGGAAAGGGGATGAGTGTGGGTGCCTGCAATGCTGACGAATTGTTTTGCCATTTTGGGAGAAAAAAAAAAACATAAGGTCACTTTTGATACCTCTAAGGACAAATAATAATGGATGATGGCAGAAATCTGAAAGATCGATTCAAATGAGACAAGAAAGGTAACACTTTCTGATGAATGAAACATTTTCAGCCAATTAACAAATACAAAACAATGCTTCTTTGGCTAATTCTAAAAACGTACATTCCCCAGTTGCCCGAATGTAAATTGTCACCACTGTAGCTTCCAGCCACTAAATGACAATGCACTGTCCAGTCCTTAGAACATATAAAGTTCACATTCAGTCAAGAGGTCAACATTTGTAGGCTTAAGAAGCAAGGTCAAGGAGAAAAGCAATAGATGGAGGGAGAAATGGAAAGATGTCCACGTACAGTAACACGTTTTAAAAAAAAGGCAGCTCTCAAGAAAATGGCATTAGAACCAAATGATTCTGAATTGCAGCCCTCAATGATTCTCTGAAGCACAGCTGCCAGTTAAGCCTGCCGAGACGCTGCACTAAATTATTAATCATGCTCGTTTAGTAATAATTGACTAAACAGTTTGTCCAAAGGGAGAACAAAAAAGGCAGGATTTAAGTACTCACATCAGATTCCAAACGGTTAACACAGTGTCAGCATCCTAGAAAGCAGGGCAGGCCGGCCATTGTCCTGAACTTCGCATCCCAAAAGACAAAACCCCGCCGAGGCGACAGGCTGGAATGAAAGAGCGAGGGAGCTGTGGAGAGCAGGGTGTGTGTATGTGTGAGACTGCGTGTGCGCGCGAGTGAGAACGTGTGCATATTGGTCACACTGGGGAGGGAGGACGGTTGGTATCCAATCCAAATCCGTAAGCCAGATGCAGGAGAAATGAGAGGAGTATAGCTCGGTGCATCCTCAATATTGCTTATGCCACTGGGCTGTAGTCTTGGTGCTGCAGTGGAGTTAAATTCTGCAGCCCCCAAATATCTGTAACTGTAAAAGATAGAAAGGCACCACTTCCTCACTGCCTGCCTGCTTCTGTGCCTGGCTTTGTGCAAAAGGGTTCTGTGGACAGTAGAAAGTGATTTGTAAAACTCTGAATTGAAGACAGAATTTGAGAGCTGGAAGAAAACAGGATTCACTGCTTGTGTTATTTAAGACTATGACAACAACAAAAAAAAATCTGCAGTGTTTTCAAGGAAGGATGGTATGTAATTCCCTTTTTCTGGCAGGGCTAGCCAGTCCCATAGTGGAAGGTGCTAATTAATATGCACAGATAGTCCAATGAAAGGGTGAGAGAGCAAGGAGACATGAAAAAAGGGGCAGGGAGTCCAACTGGGACATACATATTTGAACAGGCGAGAGACAGAGAGAGGGAGAGAGAGAAAATGGAGTCAAGAGGAAGGGGGTTGTTCTATAGTCAATGTGCATGTGTTTTATAGAAATTAAAATTAAACTCAGAATTTTCTGAAGGAATTTTTTTTTCTTTTCCCCAGTAAAAAGCGTCTGTTATCCTGCCTTCCAGATGCCCATTTGTATTTCATTCATCATTTATTAAGCACTTCCATAAAGCTCAGAGAAAGAGAAAGAGAGGGAGGGGTGTGGGTGGAAATGAGGCTGTGCTGAGGGTGGTGATGGGGAGGAGGGGAGGGTTCTCAGAAACCATCATCTCAGGATTTTATTGCAAGAGGATGAGGTTGCCATGGAGACTGCATCCAGCACACTGGAGTCCAGATGGTAGTCCCTTCAGCCTGATGCTTTTTTCCCCCTTTCTGCTTGTCTCAAGAGTATCTTTCACAAAGCCAGTAACTTTAGCAGTAAATGCACATTCACAAATACAAACCAAGAGTAGAACAAAGTGGTTTAGGCTTTGTTGCACCTGTTTCTTGGCAACAAGGGTGGACAATTTTGAAAGCACCACGGAATGGTTCCTTAGAATACACCGATTCTCAAATAAGATTTCGATTTTTGCATTTCATTTTCAGCTATAATCGTACTTGTCTTAGCAAAAGAAATCACCTTATAAAAACCTTTTTTTGATGGCTCTACCAATTTTTTAAAGCTTTTTTGCTACATCGTAAAACAGGTTTCAAAAGAAGCAGTAATTTGCTGTATTTTTTTAGAAGAGTTCATATTATTCTGCATAGCACAGAACAAATCAGGCCAGATTGAGATACCACTTTTCTATATAAATCTCTCTTTTAGGAATCATGCTCTGATCTTCACAGCCTCTAAAAGCTGAAATTCCTGATTCACACATGCTCAGTTGTTCCAAGCAAAAACATTAGTCTCACAATTTGGAAATAAAAGAAGGTGCATCTTCTAACCTTGTTCCTTTCTTACAAATCTCTTTTTAACTGCAGAGTAAATTCAGCATCTTGTGTAGCAGGACTAAGAAACACAAAGCAAAGCAGCATTACAAAGGCTAATCTTTAAAGACAATAACACAGCTTTGGAATTAGACCTTGCAATTGAGAAAGTTCTCTTCCCACAGAGTTCATGCATGGCTCAACTTCAGTACTGCCTACACATTAGACAACAAGGGTTGTCAGCCAATATCATCTCTCACTTTCAAAAAGTTCAACATTTAAACACTCTAAAATTTTCTTTTGCTCTCCCACACAACTTCTAAAAGTGTGCCTGCATTCTATGGAAGAAAAATTACTGTTTTCGAGGTTAGAAATGTAAACCTACAAAGCTATGGGCTATCTATAGATGAAATAAAGCAAACTCACAAATGCTACTTAAACTTACACTGAATGAACAGAAAAGTGGCACAGATTCAATGTGTTCAAGCAGATAACACTTGTTACTATTTCCTCAAAAGCATTTTAAAATCCTAGCCAATTTTTCATTATTTTCTTGCTGTATGGGGTGATCTACTGGTTAATGGTTAACAGGGTGTTCCTGACTCATTATAAGACTCCTTGCATTAGTTCCATAATTGTTTTAAGCAACTCAGCAGCAGAGGCTACTGGTGCACAGATAACACTAATGTCTTGGATAATAGTGTCTTCCAAAATGCATCATCTGAATGATGACAAAAAGAGCAGAAATAGTAGTAAGAATTAAAAAGTTTATGTATAAAGTGTTTTATTTTTTTTAACTACTAAATTTTTACTCTTGGGCAAAAGAATAAGATTTAAAAAACAACATTTTTAACTTTCTGAAATATAAATAAGGAAAAATCAAGTCTACAGAGACAGACAACTTGCATGAGCATCAGAACGGTCGTAAAATCATGATTTTCAATAATGTCAATAAATCCCCACTTTTGTGTAACTCATTTTCAAAATGTTTTGATAAGGTCACTTTTTAAAAATGTTTTGTTAAATGTATCAAGCAAATAAAAATCACAAGAGTGGGTATAAAAACATGCTTTAGACTTGCCTCAAACAGTAAAATAAGCTAAATAACTTTCTCTTAAAGCAAAGAGCTGCTTATTTTTACTTAGATCCTGCCAAGTTAAATAGCAACATACAATGTAGAAAAAAATTACTGAGTGATAAACTGAACATTTTTTAAGATATCACAAAGGCACTGCACATAACTGTTGTGTTTGAAAAGGCAAGGGAAAATACTGGTACCAAAATTGTTTTGAGACACTTGCCTTTTATAACCCTTAAAGTTCATTTTTCCCCCCTTAAATATTGTGCTAACATTATATAATCCATATTTTTTTAATGATTTCATTTTTACAAAAGACGTAACTTTGAAATCAGTTTCCAGTCTTAATTAGGACAAAATATTTTGTTGGATAAAATGTTATTTCAGCAGTTGGCAGGAATAGACTGCTTGCGTCATTATCTGGACAGTTAGCTTACAATCTCCACCTACGGCTCAGATTCTGAAAAACTGGCTCTAAAGCAGGAGATGTTTCAAAGACCATTAAAAGGAGAATTAAATTGACTTTTTTGCTGTTTATTAAGAAAGTACTGTAAATTAGCTCAAATATAGCTTAAGAAGAACAGTGACTGCAACAGAGCTAATATGTGTCTGGAGAACTCACATGGATGGAGGCCTACACAAACAGGCATTGAGATTACATTTAGTGTAACATACTGTTTAGCCATCAGTATAATTTACCGCTGTAGGGCAATGCTACTCTGTGCAGCAAAATCAATACATTGTGCATTGTTCACGTTATCCTCAAAGAAATAAAAATAAATAAGAAATACAAAATAAGAGCCTAAATATTCCACAGATTGTATTTAATGACTATGTGAATTGAATCCAAATGTGTACAGGGAAACAATCTCAATTTAGTTTTGCTTCAGGTTTGCACATTTCTGATTTTTAAAAAAGGGCTACCCACAGATGAAAGAAAGTTGACAGTGATGTGCTTATAATTCCGTTACTCCAGGACAGAGCATTAAAGAACTTGCCCTCAGTCAAAATACCATTAAGCCCCTGTGAAACTATTACCTAATGATCTAAAGCTGTCCTATTGTACCTGTCAGGTAGGCTTGACAAACAAGAGACAGACCTTTCTTCACCTTACTTGGCCAGAACAATCCCTAGATTTTCATCCTATTTTTAAGAGGTGAAATAGACAGTTCAGTCTATTCACACACCATCATCCACATCACAGCCTCAATTGAAAACGCTCTGATAAAAGAATGGATTTGGATTAGGCCACTAAAAGTCCAGAACCTTGCAGAATATAAACCAAGGTCTGTTCTAGAGAACTGAGGCTTCTGTGTACAGCAAGAAACTTGGCAGTGTGTTCCTTAATTTTGCCCAGTAAATATATAACAAGTAAAACTACAGTTGGTATAGAATTTACTTTTCCACAGGAATTACAATAAAGAGCGTACAGTATATCTTATTCTGACTATAGCTCCTTGAACTGTCAGGCATACTTTGTCATCTGAAGGCAGATTAGATTAGACTAGCCTGGAGAATAAAGAAACCAGCAACATTACATTCATTTAGAAAAGAAAAGTCATACTTACCAAGCCATCCTGTACTTATTTCCAGCTAGACTTTACAATCACCTTTTTTCCTGAAAGAACTGTCCTGATACTTCTTCTTTGTGAATTCAATCACACACACCAATGGGGGTAATATGCAACCTAAATAACAGAACACCTTTGAGACCATGAAGAAGATATTACCATGCACATAAAAAACAATTTGCCCAGCATGGATGAGAACGCTTTAAAACCTATGATCTTTTGTATCTGCCTTTCTTTAAGAATAAGGCATTAGAGTATAATGACATTTCATGCAGCATATTAATTTCCTTGAACTATTTTGTGTTACTATCATGATCTTCCTTTAGTCACAGAAATATTTGCTCCTGAAGTAAACATGTTATATTTCATATTTTTAATTATACTGCTTCTAGCTCCAGGAGTAAGTTAACGTACTCAATTGCTGTGTACAGTACTGTATGTACAGTGCACTGCTTCACCATTGAGCAGACAAGTTCTTCATGGCGACATCTTGTGGCAGAGGATGGTATAAAAACAATTGTCAAAGCCACTGTATTTGCAGTCTCCAAGTTTCTGAATTTTCAGATCATCCAAGAGACCTTTATTTTAGTCAGCAGCTCTAAAAGCTAATGACATGAAAGGTTATTTCAGCAAAAATAGCATTCGCTTTAGACTACATTCCTGGTACTAATATTCCTAGTATATTCCTACAAAGAAACTATAGGGTATTGAAACATGTAGCATCAGATCTTAGACATGTTAACAGCAGTGTCATGTATAGTACATGTTTAAAGATGTATCTCAAGGCAATCTGAAACTATTGTTCTTTTTTCTACAAAAAAAAAATGATCAAATTGCATGGCAGATCATTTGCACCAGGAACCTGGTGGTCTGAAAAAAACAGTGACTTTCTGTGAAAGTTTTTATATTATTGTATAATTCTACGTGCTTTTATAATACACCTCACTTTTATAAATGTATAAACACATACCAAAATGCCACAAAAATGAATTAAATATCCAATTTGCTTCAGTTGTATAAGAGAATTGCCTGTATACATAGTCCCCATTTACCCCTAAGTAAACTACACTATAAACCTTAGTCTGTGAAAAGTTTAAACGGAAAAACATCCAAGTCACGTTTGTTACGAAGGAAGTGTTTTCATACTGCCATCTAGTGGAGGTATGTTAAAAGCCGCAAAATAATCAAAGGTCTCAAATAAACAGCATTCAGTTAATAGTAAACACATAAAAGTCTTTCAGGACTAAAAGCCAGCTTAAAACACTACTGATTTTCACCATAAGTATTTTCATTATGCCTTGGTGATAATTGCATGTACGTTTATCTCCCCTATTTAAATATGGGATATTTCACATCCAAATCTTCAATTTCCCTTAATATACAGAACCAAATGCATTTTTTTACTGTACTAGCGAATGAGTGGAAGATGAACAAAAGCAGTAATGCTTGTTTTGCACAAATACCTCAAAGTTCACTGTGTTCTGAAATGTTTGACAATTTTATATATTATGGTTCTTAAGTTTAAATAATTTGATTTAGTTTACTTTTGTGTTTCTTGGGAAAAAAACAGTATAATACAGTATAATGTGTACAGTACCTTCAAAATGCCTTCCTCAAGATAGAGAACTTTTTCTCAGAAATGCTTCCTGTAGTTAAAAACCATGTACTGTATTGCCCTCTTGCCCTTTATTAGGGTAGCATAATTTGTATATTTCAATTTTTTTTTACAAAAATATGGATAAAAAAGTCAATGTAAAAGTTCAATCCATGTAGCAGTCAGTTTAGTGGCCTTCTCTTGTGAAGACACTGAAATATCTCTAACAAAGAAAAACTCTTTCAGCCAGGTTGACATTCATCTTTCACTAAAGTTAAGTCTTACTTCCCTTGCCCTCTGACCTCTCTCCTTACCCCCCATCCCCTTTAACACTTGAACACTACTCACCGGCATGAACAACACGATGGGTCAGTCACTCCTCTCACTTCTACCCCAAGAAGCCATTCTGTATGTTATCTTCCCCACTTTTGTTTTTACTGCTTTCAAGCTGCTTCACTCTTGCCCCTATAGTCCACAGTGCCTCTTAATTTTGATCTCATGGAGCACTGTCCATCCTACCAGATCTAAGTTTTTCCCTACTCTCTCTGTAGTTTCGTCGTCTTCTAACCCCTTTTCCCCTTCACACTCACAGATCCCTTAGTCATTTTATTCCTGCTCCGGGGTGGAGAGGCTCTTAACAAGATTCAGCCGAGCAGTGAAAAACAAGCTATTGTAGTGCTGTGGAGCACTAAAGGCCAAACTCTTAACTCTTGGGGTGCTGAACCAGTTGTTTCTCGGATATCCTCTCACCAAACATTCCTGCAAGTTGTACATGTACGCACATAGTTTAATACACAATGACCTGTGTTATCGTAAAATACATTCATGCAAATGTATCTAACAGCACTGGATTATTTTTAGGATCAGACATATGTTCCGACTCCCTTAATGCAGAACTACATGAAGGAGAGTTCTTTAAGAGCCCGTGAGATATACTGTAGACTGTAATACATAGCTCAAACTAACTGAGATGCATAGAAGTGGGAAGATGCTGGAAAAAATATTCAGGATCATGGAATATCAGAAACAGAGGTTTGGAAAGGAAATGTTTCATGTTAATGTAGTCAAATGGAGAGGATCCTTACATTCTATCTTGCTTTTTAAGGTCTCATTTGCCGTAGATTAACAGTTTGGCTGACCACAGGAAAATACTTAAAATAATTACTACAGCCATAGTACTGTAAATAATTTCACAATATGTATTGCAGCCTACCTTTCTTGTCATGACACAGAAGACCTAGAAATTCCTCAGCATAATCTTCAGGAAATTTGCTTCCAAAACGTGCTCCAAGATTTATATATACTTATTTCATTTTCTGAATGATCTGAAGCATACGTTGTTTCTAATAAGTTCTTTACAACAGTGTTTTTCAAAAGCAGATGGAATACCAAGCTTCAAACTATGTTAACTTTCCAAGTAATAAATAGCATGTGGCAATCCAATTTAGTCTTCGCTCGTTAATAAAACAACTACAGTATGTACAAATCCTCCCAAAAGCACAAATAGAGAAGTTAGTGACTTCAAGACAGTGACACTACAGTACATGTTAATGTTTTATAAAGCAGCTGTTATAGAATACATCCCTTCTTAGTTTGACTGCAACTCAAATGTCTTAAAGGCTAATGGTAAAGGACTTTAATATTCCACTTAAGGAAGATTTGATACAGAATGATTTTATGTTCTCTAAACATCAGCCAGCAAGTAATGATTCTTCATATTTGGTTGCTTTGCCTGTTCACCTTAAAGATGATCTAGACCTTCAACTGAGTGAGTGTAGTTAGAAAGCAACAAAGTAATTACAAAAGGCACTCTTCACAGTAAACTAGCATCTATTTTAATTTAGCTTACACTTTTGACTCAAGCTAATGGTTTTGTTATGCAAGAATGACACTTAGGCAAGAATATACTGAGCTTCAGCTTTAAAAAGATCCTGGAAAATGTGAACTTGTGTTAAATGAGAACACGTCTGTCTTTCTCTTCAGCAAGCATCACTTTCAACTGTGGCCCATTTAAGTTTCCAGAAAAAGGCCAACTGCAATCCAAACTGAAAGGATGCCTGTTCAAAGTAGGCTGATCCAAGGGGTGTTATTTCACTGCGACACAGGCAAGATGAGATCATTCTGTAAATAAACACCGTTTCTATGACAACTGAGCAAAGGCCTCTCTCTTTCTCTCTCATTTCTCACAATAAAAGACCCTGTGAGAGAAGGCAGCACAGACAAGAGTTGGAACAGCAATAATAGATGAGGGGAGAAAATAAAACCAGCTACATGAGCATCAATGCTCAATGTTTTAACTCTCAACCCGAAATAGACTTCTCCTCTGGTTCCACATTTTTTTCCATTTAAAATGTTCCCACAAGATGGTGTTCAACTGAAGCTTTTCTCACCTAAGTAGTGTGGATCAATGAGAAATTACCTACTCCTTCTGAAAAACAATGACAGTTCCTTTTGTTTCATAACCAAACAGCATGTTTGGAAAAGGTAAACAGACATGAATATTTCAGGTTTTTGAAAATGTGTGATTGAATTAGGTGCTGTCTCCTACTAAGCTAATAATATAAGGTAAACATACCAGCCATAACAAGCATCAGACTGTCATTCAACCTTATACTCAGGGGCAGAAACCACCCTATTAGCTCACACTATTTATGAGAATTTTAATTTAGTAAAAATATGGAGGTATATGCCAATAAACCTTCAATCAAACCCAGGCAGAAAATAGAAACCTTTTCAAAAGAAAGACAGCCTACTTACAGTTGCAAGGAAAAGATGAACAGCTTGTGGGCTCTTCCATAAAAATCCTTCATGCAGAGTCTAGTATGGATACTAAGCTTCCTGCCAACAGCGACACCTGTCAGTGGTCAGATGTCTGCAGACTTGGGGAAGGCATGTGAACACTACATTTATCGTCCCACAGACATTGCATGTCCACTCCTTTTATTCTAATACTGTCGATCCTCTGGCTCTTCCCTACACAGGTGCAGGTATTGGTGAATTGGCAGTCAGTCTTCAGCCTAGGTGTAACAAACATTGCAAATCACAAAATCAAAACACATGGCAGTAAACATTTTTACCTTGCATGTTCTGTACTGAAAAGCTAAACCAGAAAGGAAAAAAAAAAAGATCTCAAAATAGAATCCAGTACATCACAGGCCCACTCAGAACTCTGTGGTTACATTTCAGACTGGACTACACTTTGAATTCTGAAACACACAATGCATTCTGATCACTTTTCTGAATTTATCGTTTTCTTTATGTTTGTTTCCCTCCGCCATAAAAAAACAAACCAGATGGACAATACTTCAAATTAAATTTGCTGCTTTTATCTGTCTGCAGAGTACTTTGTTCACTACATAAGAAGAAACAATTTACCTCTTTCTATTCCAGGTGACGCACTGCAAATGAAATCACCCTTTCACAGTAGAGTGCATGTCTTGCATGTATAGCTGGTGCAGTTTTACACAAGCCATCAAGTCCATAACATTTTCAACAGAAAATAAAACACTTGGTTCTACTTGTTGTGTTTAGGTGAAGCTAAACATTTCACAGGGTCAGTATCTCCAGTCAAACATGTTTGAGCTCCATCAAACCTACAAGTTGCATTGTCCTAAAATAAAAGAATAGGCTGGTTCATAGCAGGAGTGTATAACTAGATGTTTTGTAGAGCTGTTACAGGGATTAGCTTTGTAAAACACTGTTGTAATAACCAATAATTAAAAGGGGAGTAAAAAACTAAAATCAAAAGAAACTGTTAAACTTGAGAAAATCCTACCGGGTGCATGTCTTGTCACAAGATACGGATGTATAAAATAGACTAAAATCAGCCAAAATTAATGGTTCAAAACCATATTTTATTTATTTGTATAGTGTAAAAAATTGGGGATAGAAAAAAGCAGGTATTATAAGGGGTTTTGTCTTGAGTCCCTTATGATTTGTCCACTTACGAATATTTGAAGGCTCATGAAAAAGCTCAACACTGATGTTCAAAAGAATTCAAATTAACATGCTTAAGTAAATAGTTCTAAAACCACACATGGGCCATCTTTGATGAGAAAACCAGGACCTAAAAACAACTTGGTTATGAACCTCTATGGACTTAGATATTTTATACTAATGTTTACATTGCATGCTCACCAATTTAAAAATGTTTTCTTCAGCTCAACAAAATGAGTATAACAGACTTAGAAAAATCCAAAATAATTTACCAGTAATAGAAGTAAACTAGTTTATAAATAAAGCTTTTCAGGCTTGAACTGGCTGCCAGTTAAAGTCACCTGCTTGAAACCAGGTTGTCATGGTCACGTAAACACGAACCAAATTTCATTATCAACACCCCATATTATAGTTTAAATACAGTCATTTGGCAATATGCAAAGTTTACTTTGACGGTTGTCACAAGTCCGTGCCCTCATAGTCCACTTCCTTGATACTGGATTTGACTGTCTTGTCATTAAAGCGCTTGAAGAATGAGAAGATGTTGGAGTTTTCCTGGCGTTCACGGACGACTTCAGGTGGCTTCATGGAGCCCTCACTCGTCTTCTGGCTGAACCTCTTGTGCAGGAAATCGCTCAGGCGGAAGCTAGACGAGGACTCGATTGTGCCACGCTCCTTGTCCCGCTCGCCTTGCGGTTTCCGTGACCTAAAAATCCCCACTCGCTTGCTTGAAGGAAACTGAGCATCTTCCTTTTGGGAGTTTGAAGATAACCTCTCCTTTTCTTTTGCTGAAGTGCTCTGATGGTCCGTGACCTGGTGTGATGGACTTTTTGGCTTGGGAAAATTAGCTTCAGGTACGCCGATACCATGTTGTTTTGCACAAATCTCTTCCAGCTTCTGGGAAAACTGCCAGTTATCAGCCGACTTCATCTTTCCAATGTACTTCATCGGAGGAGCTGGAGTTTTGCCAGGCTTTCCAGACAACAGCCGGAGATCATCTTCCTTGTTCTCATCTATGCAGGCTGTGGGCATTATATTGAGTGTGTGGCGGCGGGACAAGGCAGGGGGTGGTTTCTTTTGATTAAAATGGCAGGCAGGAGGGCTGAGAATAATCTTGTTTGTTGTATCTGCGGTCTGCTCAGACAAAGCTTTGTGTTTGTCATCTTGGAAGTCCCGAAAGCGTGACGAAGTGGTGGTCCCATTTGGAGAGCACACCCCAGCCTGGTCAAAAGTATACTCCCCCGATGATAAGCTGCCTCGGCTATTTTGATAGTGTAAAACCTTGCGGGACACCTCTCGCATATGCTGAGCTTCATTCTCTTCCTCCTGCCTTATGTCCCCCGAGGACTTCTTGTGTGCAGGGCTGCCGACAATGTTTCCAGCCAAGTGAGCAGGGTTTTGGTGGTCATGGTCTTTTGCTGAACGGTTGCCCTTCCTGCTCTCTACATCAGCAATAGAAATAACTCTCTCCCTGCCTACACTTTGTTTACCTTTATCTCCATCCTCTTCATTGAGAAGGGGAACTTCCCCATGCTTAGAGTTCCTGGCTGGGTCATTGGCTGAATTTGTTCTATCTTTTTGCATCTCCACATCCTCAAAAGGATATTTGTTTCCTTCCGTTGAGGTTGTCTCTTTACTTGCGGGAATCATCTCTGGAAGGCTTCCTCCGGTGGGAGAGGGAGACCCAGGCTTGCGGCGAGAGCTCCTGTTCTGAAGGAATCTGTTTAAGATGGACTCGAGGGCTACACCTTCCATATCTTTATCTCTGTGTGAACAGGTAGCTGTGGACTTGCGCTTAACCGAAGTGTTCAGTCTTTCACGCTGCCTTCTCTTCACCTCAGCTACTTCACGCTCCTGGTTTTCCTAGAAACACGATCATAAAAAGACAAGATGATAATAGTGCTGCACGCATGAACCACAGAGTAAATTTTTGAACTTCCTGTTAATCATTCTTTCTTTAAAATGGATGATCCTATACATTACCTGCATGGCTCGCAGAAACTTCTCACAGAAGGAGTGGAAGATGGAGCAGCACTCTTCCAGTTTGAATTGGCTGGGGTCCTCGCAGAAATACTCGGCCACAGAGCAGCTGACTGAGTTCAGGGTCTGAAGGGAGGTCTCCACCTCTGCCAGCTGAGCTTCTGCATCCTGAATAGGACAAAATGCAATGCTGTCCCCATCATATTCACAATGCTTTTTTATTGTGCCAAGGCTCTGAGCAATTTTTACACTTTATCCATCAATCAAGTCCATGAACAGTACACTTCAAAATGTAATGGCAGAGGAAAATCACCATCTCTGGGTTCAGTATCCCATAGGCTGAAAGCCAACATTTGGCAGGAATCTCACCTCTGAAGAATGTTTCTCATGCTACTAACATTGGTTGCTGAATTTTGGAAATATTTAACTTTGTTCTTCACATGTTCAGCAACAGATGTTGGTTTACAAATTCCATCACTGGAAAGATATTAGATTATGATCTCAAAGGTTTTTTTGAGTGACACCACCCACACCTCACTTGCACATATTACTGTGAACAAATATACTGTATTGCTTCCTTAAAAAGTACTCAAAAGATCATCTCCATTTAAGGCCATTCATCTTTTACACTGAAGCATTTTGAGCATGATGGAGATGCTCAGAACTGACAGGGATAATAGAGTATACTGTAATACCCATCTGGAGTGTACATTACAGTACTTTTGATTTTATATTGTGCATTTATGTATGGCGTGTTTGGAAATAATTCTTAAGGCTTTAATCACATCCTGATCTACTATGCTGCCAAATTAACAAAAACTGCAACTATAGTCCTGTAATAGATACTAATTAACAAACTCTCTGGAGTGGAGAAGTATAGAGAGAATTCACCTGCAGGAAGGACTCCATCTGCTCTCTCAGATCATCTTGTTTGGTAACATTTGTCTTGACTTCTGCCACTTTCTTCTTTTCCTTTTGAAATTCTGCCTCTACTTCCTGTTTCAGAATCCTATGCATAAACAAAAGATACAGTGTAGGGAATTCTACACTTTCCAGGTCCAAATACCAACATTACTTGGAAATGTTAATCAAACTTGAAAAAAAAAAAAACTTCCAATCAGTTTATTTGCAGTAAAAGTAAATTCATTTTCTAGATGTCTAGATTCTGTAGCAGAGAGGAAATGTACAACTACCACAGATCTTCTTTTCTTTAATTGCTAAAAGAAGCCTTCTACCTATGATATTTTCAATATTGTCCCTTTAAAGATCTCTGGATCCTTTTTCTGGAAGATATCAGTGCATTTCCTCACCTAGATGCTGGTCCAATGTGTTGGAGCTGTTCGGGGAATTTTAGCAGAGTTGCATCGATCTCCTTTGCTTGCTGTGACCACGTAAAAGAACAAAAAGAAAATTATACAATCAAATGCATATGGAAAAATGTTTTTTTTTTTGTTTGCCAAGCCTAGGCATCTTCCTGACTATTATTCTCTGCAACATGAACAATATTCACCTAAAATAAGAAAAGATCAACCCCAGTTCCTAACATTTCAAGAAATCACCACTAAACAGGAAAACAAATTTGTTTTAATACATCTAGACAAGTATATGAGAAAATAAAGTGTTAGGAAACAGGGAACACCTACAGAGACTAAAACTACTAGGGATTCTAGGAGTTACAAGTAATTTGTTGTGTTATTAAAGACTTTCAATATAGCTAAAGGGCAATGTATAACCCAGATTCTGTCTTACCATCACTACATAGTGCATTAGGTTCATTCCAGGTTTGTTTGCCTTTGTGTCCACAAGCTTCAGAAGGGATGTCATGCGGAATCCTACAGCACTGCCAGCATAGCCACCCTATACAACCCGACATCCATACCCACACAGACAGAGGCAACACAGGGAAGACAAACAGAACAGACGCATCAATAAAAGAGACAGAAAGCTCGCTTTATCAAAAGCTATCCTCACAAAGTCAAATTGTAATTTGGAGAGATTTAATGGAGAACTATTCTGTACTATTAAAAAAGTCATCATTTTAAAATGCTTCAGGCATCAAGACTCACTAGAATTCTCTATCTCTTGTTTATGCTGGAAATACAAGATTTTCGTAAGAGTTGTGTGCTGAGACATTTACTGTAGGATCAATCCCTGAACTTCAGTCTCTGCACTCACAGCATTCATGTAGTTGCCCGTCTTCAGAACCAGACGAATTACTGTGTGTAGGTTTTCACACTCCATGAGCTCTGAAGAGAGAAGAGGCAAAATTTAAAAGGGGGTAAGATGATCAGAGCCAATTCTTGAAAAACCATTTTCTGCATTATTTTCTAAATGTAAAAAGATTATGAAGAGCAAAATCAGAGAGAAAGAAAAGATACAGATATTTTGCAAGACTAGATTTGAAAAACCCATATAAAAAAGTATTACTTGAATGCATGTGTCAGATTAACCTTCAGAGTAGTGAATGACATTCAGTAGAGTAGGTTTTCTTGATGAATAACAATAAATCATTATTTCTGGCCTAACGGAGAGGCCAGAAAAAAAGAATAATTAAAAATCAGTGTGTGTGAAATCAGTGAACCTCTAGTCTACGTAGCACAATAAAGGAAGTAATTAGAATTAAGTGTTTCAATAATTGGGTAATAAGTAAACAAAGACTGATTTGGATGAGTGGTTGATGCTCAGTCTGGAGAGTGTCATAAAACAAATGGAAAACCCAAAATCTTATGTCAATGTTCATACCTCAAACATCAGGAAAGAATGAACAGGAATACTTTAATAAGAATACAGCCACAAAATTTGGAAAAAAAACCTGCCACCCATCTCAGGCTTGCCAGAGATCACCTGAATGATCCACAAAACTAGAATCTTAGACTGCAATGAGAAACATACTGTGTGATGAAAACCAAGTCAAACATAATGGTTTGAAGTTCTGGACCTAGACAGCTTGACAGAACTATGAATTCAGCATTGTAACAAGGATATTTAGTGTTGAAACATTTTGTTAATTTAATGATTAAAAAACGTCTCTTTTTGTTAAATATTTAATCAAGTTATCTTAGTCTTTTATTAAGACTTTTATGATGACCTCATTATGTTTTATGTCTACAATATGAGCATACAGATCAATCTAATGGGTTCACAAACTTTACTCAGCTATGTATTTGCATGTATAATCAATAACCAAAGAAGAACAAGATGATCAGCCATGCTGTTGAAGCCAATACCCTGGCTTCTTTCAAGAACAGGATAAGACCCTTGGATCATTAAATGAGCCAGTTGGATTAAATGATCTCCTAATGTTGCTCAGACATGTACAGTACTGTAGGTCATTCATAACCTTAACATTTAATACTACAGAAAATTATAAAGTCAAGTATACAAAGACTATGAAACAAAGAATCTCAAATAACTCGTGCAGTAAACTGAGCAAAAGCAGAGCAAGATCAGTACAAGCCATGTCAGAAAGCACATGTCTAAAAGTATTAAAAACAATTTTCCTAAATAATTGATCAAGATGCATTTGAGATGCATAACAGATGGAGATAAGAGGTTACCTGTGGATGCTTTGGTCATGGTAGAAATGGACTGTTTCATAGAGAGTATGAAGGGGGAAAATTCCTCTCGCAGGACTAGACTCTGAAGGCGCTCCTGATAGCTGTGGACAGATGCATAGAATATAAAAAAATGTCAAGATGAAATCTATGCACTGACCATTTCATATTTTTGTTTTTCAAAATAACCATATTAGAAAAGAAGGTGCTTAAGAAGGTGGTGTGGTGGCTCTGTGGCTAAGTATCTGTGCTTGTGGCTGGAAGGTTGCCGGTTTGTATCCCACGGCCGGCAGAGGAATCCTACCCCACTGGGCCCCTGAGCAAGGCCCTTATTCCCAACTGCTCCAGGGGTGCCGTATAAATGGCTGACCCTGCGCTTTGACCCCAAGCTTCTCTCTCTGTCTGTGTGTCTCATGAAGAGCAAGCTGGGGTATGTGAAAAGACAAATTCCTAATACAAGAAATTCTATATGGCCAATAAAGTGATAAAGTGATCTTAACATTGAAAAGAACAATACATTATTTGGACACAATGCAATATTTATACCCTTGAACGTTCACTGAAAATAAAAGCACTAACAGCAAGAGAATTCAATATTAAATGGGTTACCAGTAATTCTTTGAATTTGAATCTGTGAAAACTACAAATACTGTATGAGCTTACAATATCTTTCAGACAGACAAAGACACCCTTTTGAAGAATTAATATACATTGTGACAAAGGCTTATTTGTCACTTAATTCCCAATGCAGGCTAAAGTAAACAAATTGTACACTGGTACAGGGCAATGGGAACCAAAAGGAGATACTAACCTGGAAAGCCGCACTAACTGCACCATGAACAGATCGGCTTCTGAAAGCTGTGTCTGGTCACCATCAAATGCACGCAGCTTCTTCACCTGAAAGGATTTTGTCATTACTTATATAACACTCCTATTTCTACAAACAAGGAATCCCATTCATTTGTATTCTTGGGGTTCCCCTTGGCCAAATTAAAATAGCTGGATTTTACATCTATGAAATCTTGTTTCATACAGTACAATGTCGACCTACTTCTCCATCCTCAGGCAGGAGTTTACGGAGCTCCTGTAGTTTTCCTGCTCCGTATTTTGCACCGTGGCCTTGCCTGATATCTTCTATAATCTCCTGGATAGGCCTGTATAGGAAGTACACACATTACTATTGAGAGAAAATAAATGAGAGGTCATTCAGCCTTTCTAACACGTTAAGCAGTTTGTAGTTCATTGATCCCAGGATTCAATCCAGCTGTTTTGTAAAGGAAGCCAGGGCATGGCACATGGCTGGGTAGATTGTTCCACACTCCAAATTCTCTTTGAGGTTTAAATGTTTCACCACAGAGTTTCTACTTCTCAAGACCCTGTTTCAGTGTTGAATCCGAAGTCCACTGCATTTAATATGTCAGTGCCTTCGAGGTTTTTGAATACTTGTAAAAAGATCCCACTGTGTCCAGGGTGTACCCTGCCTTGCACTTGTTGCTTGCTGGCACATGTGCCGACCCTCATGCAACCCTGATTTTTGAGAGGCGCTTAGAAAATGGATAGATGGATGGAATCGGATCCCGTCATAATCTTACTTGATCAAGATTAAAAGGGCTGAAGAAGCTGAACCTGTCAGTGCAGGATACATTCTTTAGCCCTGAAGTGTCCCTGGTGACTGTTCTCTGGACTGATTGTAGAACAGCTATATCTTTTATACAACACGCTGAATAAAAGTATACATAATATTCGTTCGAAATGAGGTTTCACCACTATTTTTAGGTTCTGAATTTATTATCCCTTCATTGAAGTTCTACACTTTAAGCTATATATCCCATCATTTTGTTTGCATTTTAAGTTTGTTTTTACTACATGTAAAACCTTAAACTTAATATACTGTAACAATATTAAATGTCATCTTCGAGGTGTTTGCCCAGTCTGGAATTTTATTTAAATCTTTTTGAATTTGGTTTAAAGCTTGCACAATGCTTGCTGTAGTAAACATGACTACTTTTACTAACTAGTCATCAAACTCTAGATTATTGATATACAGTAAGTAAGAGGGATGGTCTTTCTTATTCACATTCATGACCAGGTACCTGCTGGTTAAATAATTTACTATGTAATTGCTCTTCAGAATCATGTTTGTTTCCACATACATCAGGTGTTCTTCAGCCCTGAAACTAAATTTCAGCACAGGAAGCAGCTTGTGAAAAAAATGCTTTATTCCCAATTACTCATGGGGATTTGATCCCATTCCTGTAACATCGCCCTGCTTGCAACATACTCATCTCCCTAGAGCAAACCACAACCTCTGTAAAAAATATTTCCCTGCTGCAGTTCTTTCATGCAAATCACCCATTTCTTCTGACTCATCTGCCTAGGTAACCCACACTGCTAGAAGACATTGCAATCCTGGCCTTTCTGAAACTGTGAAATCTGTGGAGGCTGTCGCCAAACCTTTTTATAATTCCTACTTTGCTAAACCCCTATTAATAATTTGATTCAACTCACCATATGACCCCTCTAAGACCCTAGGTGAGGGGTCAAAGACTACAGTACAGCATGTACAGTTTCCAATGGTCAGCCAGCTGTGAGCTGCTTCTACTGTAAGTGAAACCCGACTAAGGATAATAGTCCAAAATATCCCTCTGTAATCTGGATATATGGTTCAACTATATTCAGATTTCCTGCTGATTTTTTCTTAAAATAATTTTACTTCACATTATTTTGTTTGCTTTTGCATAAAGTGCCTGCTGAGAGTTATTGACAGCACTTAGAATCGGTTTGCAGTGATTTTTTCTTTAAATGAACTCTGCCTGTCCCTCCTTTTAAAATTTGCTTTTAGTGTGGTTTCTTCTCTGACCTGGAATGCACACTTTTTGTCATCTCAGTGTCAATTACTGACTGCAATCCTCTTCTGTTGTGCAAGTCAAGTTTAATGTTCATCCTTGGAAACTGAAACTTTTCATTACATGTGTTTTAATATTACTATGACAAAACATAAACATAAGCAAGAGCTTCAGGTGGGTAGCTGCATCAGCATGCGTAGGCTGCAAAGGAACAAGTAATAGGTTTATTCCATGCTGAAAAAAAGAAGAAAGAGAACACAACGTTTCGGCCGTGGAGCCTTCTTCAAGTGTGAGAGAGACAGGGCAGTAGGCAAAGGTAAAGTAGCGGGAGAACAAAGGTTGGGAGGGAGGAGGAGTGAGAGGGGGGAGCAGGGGACAGAAAGAGAGGCCAATCAAGAGGTGTGAAGTCGGAATGGGTGCCGAGAGGTGTGAAATGAAACTTCCAATGAATGGAGAAAATTTAAAAGAACAGTAGTCTGTCGTTAAGGGAAGGGAGAATGTGCAATTCTAGCTGCAGAATAATTTTAGTTTCGGTGGTCTTTCTGATGTATGAGTTCAGAAAACCGTCTTTGAGAACACAGATGGAGAGATTAGAGTGGTCGTGGCCGTCAGAGGTGAAATGAGAAACAATGGGCTTGGAGAGATCTTTAATCTTCACAGCCCTGACGTGTTCTCTTCAGAGAAACGTTGTGTTCTCTTTCTTCTTCTTTTTTCAGCATGGAATAAACCTATTACTTGTTCCTAAGCAAGAGCTGTTGCTTAAGGATTTGCCCTGAGGAGATGATGATAAAAACAGTGAACGTACACACAGGTTAACAGACTAAGTCTGTTAATACTGTACTTCTGCAAGACAGAGATTAAAGAATGTGAGCGATTTTCAAACATGTCTCAAGGCTTGTGTTCATTGAAAAACTAGCAGAATTACCTGTTCTGTATTTTTGTCACAACTTGTTGCGGCATGTCTACTACTCAGAGCTTTTCTAGCATAACTGCTTTTGTAAAGAGAGCCGTCTCTGCACCCTCAGGAAAGAGGATAAGGCAGACTGATGCATGTTCTGTAGCTTGTGTGCCTCCTGTCACTGCCCTGCAGCTCACCTTTTAAACTGCTTTAGGAAGATCCCAATATTCATGCTCTTCTTGGAGTTAAGGATTGAAACCTGAAAGAGCAAAAGACATCCTTAAGTACACTCCAAGACCAATTAGCAGGTAGTGTTTGATTAAAAAAAAAAAGCCATGGTTTGTTTAAATGCAGTTACTTAACCAGCTGAAAATCTACTGTACATGATGTACATACAGAAGTCTTGCACCGAAACACATAACAGTAAGTGTTCATGATCCACAACAATTTTCACAGCAGAGGTCAAAGCATATTTTAGGGCTTAGTTTAAGGTTAATGTTAGAGTGAATATTTGTGCAGTCTGCATTCAAATAATTTCCTAAAATATGACCAAGTCTCACATTAATTACTTCATAAACAATGGGCACTAACTTTGATGCTAGAGATTCTAACAGACATCTTCTGGTAGTGGATTGAAAACACATTACTTTTGCCTTACTAGAGGGTTAAATGTAGTTGCTGAAGGCTAAGCTGGAATAAAAGCAGAAGTCACTGTAGTTCTCCAGGCCCTGGGTGGGAGATACCTATAATTGTGACAAACAGCGTTTACTGTATAACAAGTTTTATTTAGCAGAAATAATTTGCAGAATCCACACATTAATATGAGCTTTTTCCAAGTTCACCTTATTGACTGTATATACCTGTGAGCAAATTTGGTACAGTAACACCATAGAATCAAAATATTAAACCTAAAACTGACCTTAGTTCTTTAAAAAATACTTTTAAATTATTTAAAGTAATGTTATTTTGACGAAAAAAATATAAAAAGTTCAATTACACTGTGAAGAAATGCAAAGTAAGAAATATTAAATGTTGAAACTGGTTCAAGTAGAAACCAGGTAAATAATTAATGTATTTTCTTCCTATAGAAAACACGCCATTATTTCTGTAGCTCAGCTGCATCTACAGTTTTTATTTGAAGAGGTACAAATTCCTTTTTCTCCTCAAGGTTAAGGTGTAAAAAATTGTGGTTTGCTAAAAATGAGAAGGCATGTTGTCTTGCTGTATCATAAACAAAGCTGAACAACTATAACAGTCATTTTAATTTCAATAAACAATAATTCAGAACACTTCTAGAAAGAGTATGACTAAACCACAGCGGTTAGTTCCTCTAATAAGGGTTACTGTACATAATGGATACATACAGTAGATAGCACAGGAGCACTACAAACCTGTCAGCATATTCGTTTCTTCTCATGTAACAGACATTTTGTCCTTATTCAAATTATGATGCAAAGGTACAGAACTTCTCCAAGCTCTTTTAAATAGCGGAAGAAAACTAAAAATGAGATATTTGGTCAGAGATATAGTTACAGTACTTCCCTTTAAATCAAAAATAGTAAATGCAGAAATTCTATACAGGAGAAATGATTTTGTCATAGGGTCAAAAATTTTTTTTTGATATTATTTGAACAAATCTTCCTCATGAAAAAAGTATGGGACCCAAGGACAAAAAAGAAAGTTAATCAAAATATATGAATCATCACGTTACCCTTAATGTGCTCTTTATGCTTTTATAAAAATACTTTTTATAAAAATGGTAGATGAATTTGGGATACATTAAATGGTTTTTGTATCATTTTGTTGATTGATCATTCAAAACTGAATTGTGCAAGCATTAAACACCTCTTTAATGAGGCTGTTGATTGGGCATGGGTAATGAGGTGATTCAACATGCCGAATGTCAAGCCTGGTGAAAACCATTAACAAAAATACTGCAAGGAACTAAAAAGCTCTGCATATTAAGATAATACCTTTGTGCCATCGATATGTTGAAAGCTTAACTTTCAGAGCAATGTTGCTCATTGTTTTGGGTCTTCAGATTTTCTAACCTGGTAAGAAGTTATAGCAAAGCATTCCATCGATGATCAGCCACAATCTGGAAAGGCAGGACTTAAATCTTGCTAATACTGATAGGGAAGTCTTAATGTGTTGGCCTAGAAGTGTCTAGCTGCTCCACGAAAAGTGTGTTGTGATCGATTGCAAACTGACAGCACTGTTTTCTAGGGATCTTACTTATTTCAGTTTCTGAGTGCTCATCTTGACAGGAAAATACTGAATCTTGGGAAGGATGCCGACATAATGTGTGCATTAATTATCTGAATTGCAGGCCACAGGTGTTTCTAGATATTAAATTCACTGTAAAACAAATCTTCACTATGTTAAACGATTAAAAGACATCCTGCAGAAAAAAAAATGATTGCAAATCTTTTTAAACTTCATACGCTTTACTTTTGATACTTTTAAAATATGAATTAAACACAGAACTTAATATTTTTCTTTTTATTTAAGCAACATGTAAAAACCACCCTTAAACGTCTTCAAAATTAAAAAAAACAATAAAAGCATTTGGCATCCCAAATAAATTTGCAGTCAAATTTTAAATAATATTCATGCATCTTTTTTTATAAGCTTGATATAATGAGTCATTTGGGTGTGAAGGTGTAGATGCACTCTGGGCTTGATCGTATACTGTACTGTAGTGCTGCTGAAAACTGTAAGCCATTTCTCCTTTGCTGAAATTCTTGTTCTTAAAAAAAATGTCATAAATAAGTGACAATCATTTATGAATAAAAAAAAATCCTTTTAACAAGTAGTAAATCTTATTAATGCACTACCACAAAGTTGCAGCTCAGCTCCTCGCACAAACCCTAAACATGACTAGACTTGCAGAGACAGCTCTTGCAGGGAAACTAAAATGACGACACAACCAAATACTTCTTTACTGAATTTCAATAGGAGTGTCATATTTCTGACTTCTGTCCTGAAAATATACACCTGTCCATTTCTAACCGCTTCATCCTATTCGATGGGAACAAGGCAGGATACACCCAGGATAGTCTATCGCAAGGGCAGACATGCACACACAAAAACTAGGGCCAGTTTTTTCCAGAATGCAATTAACTTCATCAGTATGTTTTTGGACTGTAGGAGGAAACCAAAGAAACCGGTGAAAACCCATGCAAACACAAAGAAAACCTACAAACTACATGCAGATTTCACCCCAGGTTCCTAATTGAACCCAGGGACCCAGTGAAATAAGTTATTTCATCCCATTTCCAGGCATAAAACCTTTGAAAAATTAAAATAATCTAAAGACAATTCATTTTATAACCATGTTCAAACCCCACCTAACAGCGAAGGTAAAAAAGAAATTAGCCAATTTCATTATTATTAATCCCTTTAAATAAAATGTAAGCGTTTTCACCTTGAAAGCAAAAGGGCAAGCTGGCTCTCCATGGAAACTATTTTGTTTAAGCTGTAGAAAAACACTCACTAGTAGATTTGCCTTCTAGAATTTTCCAAGAGGTATTTTCCTTCGTATGATTTCTATTATTTCACTTTCAATTCTACTTAATTTATGTAAGGGATTAAAATACTTATGAACCAGGTTAGGCTTGTTTTACTCTTAAGAGCATAACCATTTTCCATTATTTTATTCACAGGGCTTACAAATTGGGGGGAAAAAGCAGCCATCAAAATCATCCACTTAAGTAGATTAATATTATGTGCTTATATTATGACAACAAAATGAAGGAGAGGTAATGACCTAAACCCTCATTGTAAATTACCACATCATCTTCAGAATTGTGTTTCCACAGAAAAACAATGAATATGTGTCTTTGCTTAATTTTTATTTTTTAGTTTTATGATCCCTCTCTCACTCCAGGAGATAAGGGACAAGTTTGGATAGCACAATTTCTCAAATTACATGGAAAGGGAAATGACCATGTATGAAATTTTCCATTCTGCATTATGAAAGATCTGTGGGAGATTTAGCTCTGCCAACTTAGAAATTTAACCTCCCTTGTTCTGCGATTACTGCCAACTTGGAATGTGGCTCATTTTAAGATGAGTGTTAGTCTTTCACAGCTGGAGAAATGGATGTGGTCAATTCATAGTGCTGGTGGTTCCAGCACTATGAAGACATGAATTGTTGCTGCTAACAAAGACGGCTATTAAGTGCATTATATTTTACCATTGTATGTTTGTCTTCTGGGGTCCATTGGCAGAAAACAAGGAATAGGGTATGACGATGGGGAAGTCTATGGATTAAAGGATATGTTTTGTTCTGAAAACATTAGTTTAACCTTTACTACATGTACAGTATGCAAAGCTTCTGCTTCAAATTCCCACATGACCTTGAAACAAAAGATGAAGCCCTGGTTAAGAGATGCCAAATCCCTGGGGAGCATCATAAAGTGCTTCTCATAATTCATTATGTGCCTTAAAAATGCGTCATACTGTAGTTTAAAAACTTAACTTATCAGATATGAAAAAGGATGGCACATAAGTTCTTATGCAGCATTTGATACATGATAAGGTAGTGGATCAACAGGCACCCTGTCCACTTCACAAAGGGAGAAGAGAGGGGGGAAAAGCTCATGGACAACATGAAGTACAGCTGACCACTACTACAAAGGATCAAGTAAAGGTTAATTACATGCTGAGAAACACAACATTTCTGCTCTTGAGCCATCTTCAGGTGCCACTTGATTATCTACAACAACAGGCAACCTTCCCCTTTGAGACCCAGGCATGGGGAATACTTACTGGGTCCATCCCCTGGGTGGAGGCAGGCAATCCTCGCACACTCTTCCTCAAGCTGGCCCGTGCTCTCTGCTGCCCCTGCTCGTTCTGGCTGAACAGCTCCTCCATCCGCTTGGTGTCCAGCTCGAAGTCGTCCAGTTTTTTCTCGGACGTCCAGATGTTGCGTTTCCCCATCACACTGTGCCTAGGGATGGCGTCCCAGTTGAAGTTCCGAAGTTTGGACCGCCGATTTTTGCTTCTGGTCAAGGGCCCACTCCCGGGGGGTGAGGCAGGAGGAGGGGGGGGTGGAGGAGGAGGAGGAGGTGGTGGGGGAGGAGGAGGAGGTGGGGCCATGGGCCCTGGGCCATCCAACGGTTGAGGCAAAGGAAGATGAGGATGGTCAGAGGCATACTCTGCAGTCATCATGGCAACACGGCCATCCACTGCAGAACGCTTATGGAGGAAATTTGTATTTCCAGGGACAGGGAGACAAAATTACAAACCAAAGTGGATGGTTGAGTTTTTTTTTAAATCAGGCCAAGTGCCAATTATCAGTCCAACAGCAGTCCCAAAGAAGGAACAGAAAAACCTGCAAAGATAAAAATAAATTTTAAATTTAAAGCAGGCTCCACAATTCTCCTTCTTCTCTTTGATATACTTTTTTTAATCCAAATTTGAGACTTTACTGTTACATACCCTTTGCATTTTGAATTGCTTTGTTGTTAGTCAGCTCTGTTTAAAACTAGTGAGAATGAAATATGAGACTGAACCATATTTGACAGTCAACATAATGCCTTTCAAGAGTTAGCACTGACTTTAAGAGAAGAGCTTATCTTACTAAATGTGCAATTTCCCAGTTACTCGCAGCAAAAGCTTTGTGTCACATCTGAACAAGGATACCCTTGCTGGTTCAAGCCCAACCAAAATTCAGGAATGCTTGGCTATTTGTGTACCATGTTTTGAGGAATTCCACTTATGGTCAGCGAATGACATTACCTCTTCTGGAGTCAGTTACCTGTGGATGACATACCTGTACCTGCAGCCTGCTCTCTGGGCGTCATGACCCAGGCTTGAACACATCATCTTAGAGCCCAGATGAGAAATTGAATGAGCGTAAGGTTAAAGCACTTAGGAGGCCACAACTTTCTTTCTCTTCTAAGGTTCATAATTCCATAGTGATGACTGGGTGTGCATATTACAGTGCCTTGCGAAAGTATTCGGCCCCCTTGAACTTTTCAACCTTTTGCCACATTTCAGGCTTCAAACATAAAGATATAAATGTTTTATTTTATGTGAAGAATCACCAACAAGTGGGACACAATTGTGAAGTGGAACGAAATCTATTGGATTTTTGAAACTTTTTTAACTAATAAAAAAATGAAAAGTGGGGCGTGCAAAATTATTCGGCCCCTTTACTTTCAGTGCAGCAAACTCACTCCAGAAGTTCAGCGAGGATCTCTGAATGATCCAATGTTGTCCTAAATGACTGATGGTGATAAATAGAATCCACCTGTGTGTAATCAAGTCTCTGTATAAATGCACCTGCTCTGTGATAGTCTCAAGGTTCTGTTGAAAGCGCAGAGAGCATCATGAAGACCAAGGAACACACCAGGCAGGTCCGTAATACTGTTGTGGAGAAGTTTAAAGCCGGATTTGGATACAAAAAGATTTCCCAAGCTTCAAACATCCCAAGGAGCACTGTGCAAGCGATCATCTTGAAATGGAAGGAGTATCAGACCACTGCAAATCTACCAAGACCTGGCCGTCCCTCTAAACTTTCAGATCAGACAAGAAGAAGACTGATCAGAGATGCAGCCAAGAGGCCCATGATCACTCTGGATGAACTGCAGAGAACTACAGCTGAGGTGGGAGAGTCTGTCTATAGGACAACAATCAGTCTTACACTGCACAAATCTGGCCTTTATGGAAGAGTGGCAAGAAGAAAGCCATTTCTCAAAGATATCCATTAAAGGTCCGTCTAAAGTTTGCCACAAGCCACCTGGGAGACACCCCAAACATGTGGAAGAAGGTGCTCTGGTCAGATGAAACCAAAATCGAACTTTTTGGCCACAATGCAAAACGATATGTTTGGCGTAAAAGCAACACAGCTCATCACCCTCAACACACCATCCCCACTGTCAAACATGGTGGTGGCAGCATCATGGTTTGGGCCTGCTTTTCTTCAGCAGGGACAGGGAAGATGGTTAAAATTGAGGGGAAGATGGATGCAGCCAAATACAGGACCATTCTGGATGAAAACCTGTTGGAGTCTGCAAAAGACCTGAAACTGGGACGGAGATTTATCTTCCAACAAGACAATGATCCCAAACATACAGCAAAATCTACAAAGGAATGGTTCACAAATAAACGTATCCAGGTGTTTGAATGGCCAAGTCAAAGTCCAGACCTGAATCCAATCGAGAATCTGTGGAAAGAGCTGAAAACTGCTGTTCACAAACGCTCTCCATCCAACCTCACTGAGCTCGAGCTGTTTTGCAAGGAAGAATGGGCAAGAATTTCAGTCTCACGATGTGCAAAACTGATAGAGACATACTCCAAGCGACTTGCAGCTGTAATCGCAGCAAAAGGTGGCTCTACAAAGTATTAACGCAAGGGGGCCGAATAATTTTGCACGCCCCACTTTTCATTTTTTTATTAGTTAAAAAAGTTTCAAAAATCCAATAGATTTCGTTCCACTTCACAATTGTGTCCCACTTGTTGGTGATTCTTCACATAAAATAAAAAATTTATATCTTTATGTTTGAAGCCTGAAATGTGGCAAAAGGTTGAAAAGTTCAAGGGGGCCGAATACTTTCGCAAGGCACTGTATATAAGCTTTAAAGGAACTGTCCAAAGCCAACAGATGTGATCATCTGTTACATTAACCAGAAAAACAAAAAGTGGAGATACTATATTCCTCTCTAAATGGTACTTATGGCCACAAGAAGGGAGATTAAGAAGCATTAAGAATTTCTACCAACAACACCATCATCTTTGAAACATTCCTAATCCTTGCCAAGGGACCCACATACAGTACCTTTTAACACGTGTTCTAGCCAGGTTCAAAGGTGAACCTTTAATGAATCCAGTAATTGGATTAATTTGAATTATTTTGTATAGATGTAAGAAATGTTTAGATTTAAAACATTTTGGTTTGCCTTGTAACTACTGCATTCCATGAGTAACTCAAACTCAACTGTAAAAAACTGATAAAAGCAACTGCTACTGAACTCTAAATATAAGTTCTTCTGTTGTACTGAACACTTACAATGCAAGAAAAAGTTTGTGAACCCTTTGGAATTACCTGGAATTCTACATAAATTATTCATAAAAATGTGATCTGACCTTCAACTAAGTCACAATAATAGACCAACACAATCTGCTTAAACTAATAACACACAAACAATTGTACTTCTTGAGAGTATTGAACACATTTAAACATTCACAGTCCAGGCTGGCAAAAGTATGTGAACCTCTAGGCCAATGAATTCTCCAAAAACTAATTGGAGTCAGGTGTTCCAATCAATGAGATGAGATTGGAAGTGTGGGGACCACATTTTTATGAGTAAAGCAGAAATCCAGGTTATTCCAAATGGTTCACAAACTTTTTCTTGCAACTGTAAATAAAAGCGATCATCTTGGCTTATCTTCATCAGATGTGGTATTTCAGATTGTATTGGCAATATGTCATTTTTCTCTCTGCATCCTGCCAGATCTCACATTACAATCCAACCTTCATTCCGAAACAACATTGATACTGCTTGAGCCATTTTTCTGCAGGATAAGGGCAGAGTGACGGCCCCTTTATAGACAGAGAGGATTTTAGAAGCAGAATAAACAGAAGCTCTGTGCACATATTTTATCTCGATTATTTGACATGAATAGTCTCAGTATCTGAAGCTCACTGTCTCCAACCTCAGTGCCTCAGAACTTACAACTTGTGCCAACTCAAATACCATGGGAATTCAGCTCTATGGAGAGACATTTGTTCACATTCCCGAACAAGCTGCACAAAATGAAAGGACCAAATAAATTTGGACCGAAGGACCTGTGGCATAAAATATGGATGGAAATTGAGACATCAGATATCATTTAGTTGAGTTTAAGCTTTAGTTCAGATCAGGTGCCATCACTTACATTTTATTCAAATTGCTTTATTACTCCAAATGTTTAAAATTCCATTAAAAAGAAATGTGCCAGATTTTTAAATCATCAATACAACAAAAACACATAAAAAACATCAATAATAATCGACATTGAAGCACTGAAATGTTTCTATATAATATTAAGAGAAAATATGACCAAACCTTAGCAAAAAAATGAAAAACCCATTCATCTCATTCTCTCTAAATTTAATTAAATTCAATATATCTTGCAGGTTGTAAATACAGAAGGAAAATGATTATGCGGGTGAAACCATGGAACCACATACTGTATAAAACAGTTGCTCTGAATCCTGGTCTGACTTTTGCAAGTCTGAAAACAATTAGAAAGGGATACCTGCAGAAGCGACTGTAATTTGACTGAATAAAGTGTAATAAATAAAGTTTAATACCCTAAACCATTCCTGGGCAATTGTGCAGAACTGGGAGTGACCTGAAGGTAAGGTGTCTGAGGGTATAGCCTATGTAGAGCTTCCACACCTTTCACTAGCCTTCAATTCACAAACACTAAGCTATCGATGTACTGAGGAGTGCTGCAACATGTTTCAGGATCCACAACCACAAACTAGATCTTTATTTCTGATGAAACCTAATTGAACTCTGTTCTGTAAGGCACAATGAATAGCTCCTTTTAAGCGCTTTGCAAATATGTGGCTTTTGACCATCTTTCACATGATGTTACTTTGAATAACCTCTATCTACATGTTAATTCTTTCCGATATTTAATGGCTTCAACCACACGGTACAAAACCAGGAAACGCGTTGATCCTTGTTGGGTTGTCTTAAACTTAACATCAAAATCATATTTTCTTTTTAGTGAATCAACAGGGAAAGCTAACAGCCTTATTGCTTTTAAAATCCTTGTAGAAGAATGTGTATTCCAACAATTAAACTGCCTAGATACATTCCTGCCATACTATACAGCAGATCAGGAGGAGAAATGGGAAATCACTTCACCATTTGAATTAAGGTTTAGGAAAGTCATATTATGTGGCACAAAAGTAAAACTGAGCTGAGACACCAGGGTTAACACATCTGGTCTTACAAACACTGCCATGATACATTTAATGACCGAGAAAGCGGAACCTAAGTTTAACAGTCGAAGTATGGCAACTCCTACAGTAAGGCATGGTCTCTCTTGCCACCATACTGAGGCACTGGCCTTTGTGTAATCCTTGAGTTACACCTGTGAGTCCATCTGCTTTATTTTTACTTACAGCATCAGCTCTCTTTAGTGATCTCCTATTCCAGTACTGACCAGACCCAATCTTGTTTGCTTTCAAGATAGTAAATATCATATGTATGTAGATATTGCAAGACAGTGAACGTTTTTGCACGTTTAAATAAGACGTCACATTGGCTAGGCTATTGACTATAGAAGGGAAAATATTAGTTTTACATTTCAGAAGTTAAGGGAAGATTGCAGTTGACCTCCAAACAACAGGACAATGCGAATGAGGCAATAATTACATCACAGTGTCATAGGCTCTCATTAAGTGGAAATAAACGGTCTATAGAAAAGGTTCCTTTTGTAACCTTAAATCCGGCAGATCACATAACCTTAAGTGTATACAGGGGTGTAATGTGGTCTTCAACAGCCCAAGTACTTTCCTGAATCTTCCTGTTCCATATAATGTGTACTGATGCTCTGCATCTACAATGAACTGCTATTTACATCTCGTATAACTCAGCTCAAAAGAAGTTACTTCTGTGTATCAGAATAGAGGAAGCAACCAGAAACCTACAATGACGTAATCACAAATTCCCACTAAAATGAATTTGGGGTTGTGGTCATGTCTGAACAACAGATGTTGAATATTTTATTGCACAACTCTTAAGGTATATTTACATTGCATAGTGAAACGGGATGCCTATCAGATAGATCACTGAAGCCAGACAACTTAGTTTCATAAACTGAGCTGCTCTAGCCCACACTGCAAGATAAGAGTCAAATTCAAATATCTCACCAAGGCCACATTAAAATTAAAAAACGTTCCAGGATATTGGTTTATATATTGTGCTTGTCAGCTTCCGCTGCATCCAAAGGAAACAATTTATTAAAAAACACAAAGAGAAGTAACTTTTGACCCAGTTTAAACACATAACATCCAGTGATTTCAATTCTACAATTTAAGCAGTGTAGTTTAAAGGAAACTGCATAACTCCTCTATGCATATGTAGAATTCAAAATCAGGTTTCTGTGGGGTTTTTTTACATATTTTTAGGATTACTTTCTTCACTAGGGCCCTCTTTGTGAATTCTTGGAAACTGAAGGGTGCACGGAAGTTGAATAATATCTAACTGAATCCATGCCCAGGGGAAGGTGAGTGAAAAAAGTCACTTTTATCTTCAATCTGATATCTCTTGTTTTGATTAATATTTGTATAGTATTCATATTTCATCCCCCCCCCCCCCCCAAGTATGAGGTAATAACTGAGTTCAGTGATTTAACACAAAAGGTTTCAATAACACAGATGTTTTGGGCTCTGTCCCATTCCTTTGATGCTTCAATTTCATTGTCCCCATTTTATTTATGCCATTGGTCTTTAAACAATTTTGTGGTCTCACCTGGACCAGCCCTTTTGTGCTACACGCTAATAATAATTACAGTAAATCCATATTAACAATGAATACATTTTTAAATTAAGTCCAGCTGCCAATTAACTCAAAGGCCATCAAGTTCTCTTGCACCACTTAAAATAAACCTTCTTTCCATGCCCTGGATAAGTGTGTCTTGCCTTAATACAGTAGCTTTTGCATAAAAAAAGTGCTTTTGCAGAAATAACTTTATAAATCTACGGCCATGGCGATGTTGGTTTTCGGAGGTATTTATCTGAAAAATAGAGAACTTTCACATGGTATTTATCAAAAGCGTGTAACACAGGTGATTGCTTTCATTAGTCCCCAACTCTTACTTGATTCCAGTCAAATTTATTTCAAGCAAAAATTAAAAGGTACAGAGGACCACATTTAAGGAAAAGTGTACCAGTTCCTTTCCGCCTTATCGATTAAATTCCGTTTTGTTTCTGTTCATTCTTAGTAGAAATTCAACTCGTAACAAGAAAAACATTTAGGCAATACGGGTAAATGCTCATAGACTAACCTTGGGATATGATTAATATTTGAGCGTTTCTAAGCTATGTATTTAATCTAATAATAGCATCCATTACACAGGACTTTCAAATGAACAGAGAAAGCCATACCATTAACTCAATCGACATGCTAAATGCAGGTATAGCTTATTCTAGCAACTGTTGTATAAGTGCTCAACATACGCTAAAAACTTAAAAAGACCATTAAATAATTATTAAAGTGACTGCATTTTTGTCTTAACAAACAATACGCAGTTTGGTTCCCTGTGTTCCCTTGTGTGAACGCTTAACAACGCATAAGACCCGGTCTTTAAAAATGTCGTTTAAATGGATTTAATATTAACATGGGTGTTGTGTTTTTTAACACATTATTGAAGAAATGTATATAAAGACGTGTTAATATTTGAACGTGCAGGTGAAAATGATAAGTATTTTCACTACGAGCGTACATTAAACTTAAACAAACATTCATAAATAACGAAGACAAAGTTGAAATATACCAGATTACCATTTTTTTTCGTCAATTAAACCTACCTGATAAAACGAGTCAATCCCTCAAACAGTCCATATGAAAAGGAAATAAAATATCTTTCCGCATTTAAAATTAATCCAGCATCAGCAGCCGCTTACCAAGACATCCGACACTTTTTTCTAAAAACCTCTTCTTCCTACACAAGCAAAGCACCACCCAAATTGACAAACCGTACCTGGGCTACAGGTACACGCCCGACCTTAACCCCTGCTCTTCCTGGACCAACCTTGGGCTCATTTCCGTTCAACACTTTTGTTCGGCCATTTGTTTAAAGAGACTTTAAAGGAGATATTCCACATCTTCGGGCAAGAATTTAAAGAAACTTCATATTCACGTGATTATCCTTTTTATCCTTTCATTATTGTTGTTGGAAAATATTAGATGAAAAATAAAAAAAAACAAGAATAATAGTAATAAACATTCATTCTTAAGAAAATCGTCCAATAAAAATTTGAACGTCCCCATAGCACATTCCTTATAATGTTATTTTGTTTTAAAGGTTTCTTGAGGCAAGTGCACAAGGCTGATATTTGCCGTCTAACCTGTCTGTTCGCTGTTCTCATCAAAGACTATTTACTGTACATTTAAAAGGGAAAAGGCGAGCACAAGTTGCAGATATCACGCAGAATGAGAGATATAATTGCATGTGTGCTTCCGAGGTCTTCTAATTATAAGTCAGCTATTAATAATATTATATACTGTTTACTGACCCAATTTGGAGTTGTAGCTATCGTTGGGTCCACAAGCGAAGTGTCGTTTGCTATGTCATGGCCTCCACGGTGGCATACAGGAGATCCAACACTGATAGGAGAGGTGCCGCTTTCAGACATCACAGCGAGCCTTCAGGTGACCACAGAGCTCTAGGCGAGAGTTACCTTTATTCTCCCGTCTGCACTCGCGTTGTGACCACTGCTTGAAAATGTTCAGAGTAACTAGCGACACTGCCCTGTTATTTTCACACCAAACAAGCACAAATAAGTTTTGCAGGATCAGAAAAGGTATAAATTAATTCTAATGAAAAACGACAAATTATATACTGTATGTCTTTATGATTTCATTAGATTGATGGTCAGTCATTTGGCGTTTATCTTTAGTTGTTACTTTAGGTAGAGTGCAGTAGTTGTTTTCTACCCTAAATATCAAACCCTCTTACTGTTGTCTAACCAAATGCATAGCAGTGCGATTACATGCCGAACAATTGCTTTTATAAATTACTGCTGAAAATTGATGTCTGACAGAAAGTGATAGTCACAATCTTAGCAACTGCAGGGAATTTCCAAAATGCTTCAACCCACGTTTATGAATGCTTTGTCACCAGGATCCAAGAAATGGATCTTTCAAAGGAAAATTAACATGTGCCTTATTGAGGAGAGAACTGTGAGGTGGAGCTGAAAAAGAGTCGCATAAATCTGTCTTCTTTGTAGTCTGGTTGAATGAATCAGTTTTCTTCGTAACATCAGTGGTTTGGTCTTTTTAAATAACTGTGTTAACAGTTCCCACATCAAATATTGTATTGAATATGGCCTTAGGAAATTGACATTCATCTAAGAAAAAATATATTTCCACAAAACTGAAACATACTTGTAAATATCATTTTTGTAAATGACATATTCTGTACAGTGCTTTGGTGTTGATCCCACAAAAAAAATATTTTAAACAGTATTTATACTGTGGTTGAGATTTTAAAATCCCTAATTATTCAAAGGAAGCCATGTTAAACCTGAATTTCTGAAGAATTGCAAAGCACTTGAAAAACAGGAGAATCACCCCATGACCCAACTGCTTGATACTGTTATGTGGTAGCTGAAGTTGCTGTCGCATCATCCAGGTGGGTGCTACACATTGGTGTTGGTGGTGGAGAGTCCCCAATAGCTGTAAAGCGCTTTGAGTGGAGTGTCCAGAAAAACACTAAGTGTACGGAATCATTATCGTGTCTGCATAATAGGGCAGTGGCTTATAACTTCCTCTACAGGAAGAGAAGTGCCACCTACTCGTCCAGCTCCAGCAACGACCTAATTGTTCTAAGAGACATTCTATCCAAGTACCAGCAGAGCTTTTTTTTATTATTTTGGTTTCAACAAAGAACATCAGAACTGGAAGAAAATAACCAAGATCCATTGTAAGACGTTTTCCCCTCCCTCTCTCCTCCTCCAGCAGTCTCCCAACCCCTCTCCAAATCCCACGGTCATCAGGCCCGCATTAGTCTTTCATTTATTCTGGTCACAACTTCCCTACTGATCTCCAAAGTGGCATTGTGAGCCTCTCTTATTCTGGCAGTGAAAAGGTCTAGCATCACTACACTCCTCAAATATGACACGCTAGCACTGTACAATCACCTTCTTTGCTACAGCCAAGCCTCCTCTCTGCTTTGCTTCTGAAATCTGACATGACCGGGCTTCACTGTAGTATCATCCTGATCTACTATAAATGCAATAACAAAACCCTACCTTACTAAAATAAGAATTCCTTAAGAATACGATAGCTCAAAACAAATTGCACAGTGGTACCTTGTGCAGCATCTTTATATCATGGCAGTTCAAGTGCTAGAAAATCACATTTTTGGTTGTGTACATTTTACTGCAACAAGGCATTCAGATCCACTTTGGAAAATAAGACAAATGCACACAATGCACACACATTAGAGTATTTGATTTTATACAAATTCTTATCATCAGTTTCACATTTATACAGTAATATTAACAATTCATCCCTATTCTTAAATAATTGTAACATTGAAGTTTTTTGTATTCTTATGTGCCTGTTGTTGCTAGGTTCAATTAGTCAGTGGCTGTACTCCTGAACAAAGCAAGGAAGAATAGCAAAACCACATAAAACCCAAGACTTTTTATTACCTTAAATATCATTACATATATACAATCATTCATACACTACAATATCACAGAGCAGCCTAAAAAAAATATTGATTGTACGCAAATAAAATTTAATATATAAACCTTTCATTTTTTTAGCTACTAACTAGAACTAGCTAAGAAGTGTCTGGTGTCTATTACACTTGAATCAGGATTTTCATTTTTAATACAAGAACTGAATGTGTATTCATAATCATATTTCAGGGATTCAGGAAAGTTTTTGGATAAAGGAAAACAGATATAGGGACACCCTTTAATCAGGGCCAAACATCTAGCTGGTATTGCTCTTATGGGGACACAAATAAACAGCACTTGAACACAATAAGATTTCAGACAAACTAGCTTTTTTAAAAAAACAGGATTGTTCATTTTGTCATTTTATGAATATGACAATCAGTCTGAATTCCTCAGAAGTTTGGCTCATCACAAATGTTATTAAATGTAGAAACTTTAACATTGTTCCATTCTCTGTCTTAAAAAGCTGAGATGTAACTTTAGAGTTGCTGGTTTAGTTTTTTAACATTCTGGGGAAATCCACAAACCTTTATATGGACAGAAAATAAATTGGTTGGGATCTTCAGTAATAAGGATCTTCTTGGATGGATGTACATGGACTCCAGAACTGGCTAGAAAGCAATGGATTTTTAATGAATGGGCAAGTGTTGGGCAATTGGTGTACCATATTTGTGGAAGAACTACCTGAAGGAATAGATTGAAAAAATGGAAATACATTCAAATGGAAATACAGCCTTTCAAAAAAAGAACATTGACATAAAAGGGAACAGTAGCCTGATTGTTAAATTCATAAAAGGGGACAACCATGATGTTTACTGTTCAACTTATGACAACGTGCCATATATATTCAAGGAAGGCAAGTCATAAAGACATTGGATTTGTGTGCTGAAGTTTCTTCACAGCTGCACTTCCTTCCATTAGTATTGCTTCACCCAAAGTACACAAATTCCTAAGTACAACTTTACAAAATGCAGCAATCATACAAGAAACTTTAAAGAGCAGAAATTCTGCCTTGCTCCGTTTCAAAGCTGCTCCTACAAAAACCTGGGAACAAAGAAGCAACAACACATTAGTTCAACCTTAAAATGAAGTGGAAGGCTCTCAAAGACAGGCGAATCTGAAGACCCATCACAGAATATACAATTCATATGGACTTTGTGCTTAAATTTAGCACAATCCTTTTAACATTTACCATAATGTGAAATTTAGTTTTAGTAAAATGCCATCTTCTACCAAATGATGTTCTACAATACCGTCATTTAGAAACTTTGTTGCTTTCGGGTGATTCAAGTCATTCAAGGTGTAAATGACTAATTAGCAGCATATTTAAAACACTGTCTGAACATGAAATGCTGGGTCTGTGCTGCTTGCCGCCTATCTTGTAGGCACCAGTCTTATGCCAAATGCACAGTTCTTGCATCTTGGCATAATCACACAGTGTTGCATCAAATTGCAAGGGCCTTGCTTTAACTATTATTTGCCTTTAACAGTACCTAGTTAGTAGTGGATACGTACAATCAATAGCATAATAACTTTTAAATTAAAAGAAAATGCTGTTCTCTAAACACTGAAAGGTTTAAGGGAGAAACTTCAATTTCAATATACAAATGGCAACAAAAGTGCTCAATGACTGCATTGTATGTATAGGTCACATGATGGCTACAAAGCTTATTCAACAACATAAGAAGAGTCAACCATGAAATTACAATGAAAAACAAGATTACAAAAAATGTCCAGCAAAAAAGAGCTGGCACATTTGGAACAGACTTTGGACACATGGGGCTAGTAACTGAAGTTACATACCTTTTTAGGGTTTTTTTGGATTCTCAAACCACTTCTTTTGACATGTCGCATTTCAATGTTTAAACTAGTGTGCGAACACCGCACCAAATATCACTCATGGAAAATGGGGATAAATACATACATGCTGCACAGTTATACATGTCTGCATACACGTATCCAACCTGTGCTGGGAATGCAAGTATGCAAGTCTTCTAAAACATAAGCCTCAAATATCCAATGTTAACTGCTCAGGCACGATTTAGAGAAGAGGGACGACAAAATAACATCAACTCTCCCAGCCCTGATGTAAAAAAAACTGTTTTTGTGAAAACACTTAGCTTTCAACAAAAAGGTTGCTGCAGGGCAACAATAAGCCATTTCATAGCACGACCATCTATAGTACATTGGAAGCCAGTCATCAGTGAGAGTTAATGAAACTCCCCAGCTAAACTGTTTAGATTAGACTGCCACCTTGTGACAAAACAGGAGTATAATTATATACTAGTATTAATCACCAAGCTGCCTGAACATAATGTCACCTTTAAAGCATTATAATAGTAATTAATGATAAGATTACTCAGCTTTTGGTCCTTGAAAACCATGTTCCTCTGTGGTTTAAAGATAACTTAATATGCACCCACACCCCAGAACAAAAAACGGTAAACCTAGGATTACACAGTACAAGGACCCAAGCATTCCTGGATAAAATCTTAACACATTTAAAGTGATACCTTAAGGGTGATATCTGGTGTGAAAATATCAATAACTCATTATGCTTCATTTGCTTACTGGTCACTAATATATGTCATTTTAAAGCAGCCCTTAAGTAAACTGTTTACTTACAAGTACAATACTGCATTGTTTTTGCATGCTGGCAAATTTGAGAGTGTCGTTAAACCCTATGCAATAAGAAAGGCATTGGTATTAAAAATAACGGCACCCCAGAATTGGATGTGGTCCTTGGACTACAATTGCCAGATCAAAAATGCAGCCTAAATTTAAGTCAGTTCAGGACAGCCATTCACACTTCAGAAGTGTGAGCCAGGGCTGACCTGAAAAAAAGTTGTAAAAGGTGTCTTAGCATTAGCGGAAAGGGTGAGCTACAGAGCTAAACAAATGCATGCTGTCCTGTGATATCTCAACTGATGCATTTTTCAGTACCCTCCAAAAGGTAAGAGTTAAATTTTCATTGAAGCTGAACATTGGCCTGTGACTTCTGGGATACCCAACAAGGGTATTTCGCTAAGAAGAAAAGATGGAAGCTTGAAAGCCCTGTGTCACGTTAACTTCCACGATTCTTGGCTGTAGTGTAAGAACTTAAATTTGTCATGATGCTACCAAAGCTGTCTGGAAGTGCTATGAGAAATACAGTATATAAAGCATACTATCTCAGAGCCATCTGCAGTGACCTTTTTACAGTTCTCTCAAAAAGAACAAAAATATGTCCTCAAATTAAAACAACTAAGACAATACACACTTTCGATCTTCTCACTTTTTATTTAGTCTACAACTACGTTCTTTTTCTTGTTCTGTTCTTACCAGGCCATGAAAAACTACTGGAATACACTGTTTCTACAGGTTTAAGTGAAGTTGTCAACAAATAATTGTGGAACCCATATGGTTTTTTTTTTTACATTAGTGCGTCCTTGTCATAAAATGTGGGATACTACTATATACAATGGTTCTGAATCTTAAGTAATGTACCAGAAAATCTGATGCAATTAAGAATTAAGTTTTCCTTTTGAAAATCTTATGTAGTCAGTAAGGGGCACAGATCATTGAAGATATCCAACTTTCCTACAAGTAGGAGACAGATTACTAGACATTAAAAACTTTTGTTCCTAGAGAACCCTTTGTGAAAAACACATATCCTACTAATTTCTGCTAAAAAGAAGTTGAGTAGATCTACAGTTTAACAGTATTTGTGACCACAGTAATATAACCATGGTAAACCCTGCTTCTCCACAAGGGCTCATAGGTGCTATAGTCAAATGATAATCCACATTATTGAGGCTGAATAAATTAAATTACCCAATTAAAGAACCTGACCATCTATCCAGGTTTAAAGCAGCTAGCTATCAATAACTACCTATAAATCATGGAGGACTGTGGCCTGTGGTCTCAAGGACCAGAATTGCACTGTATCGAAAATGGATTGTATCACCTTTGGACAAGAAAAAAGTTTTTGACATATTCTACAGACACCAGTATTCTTGATTTTTATTCATTGAATTTTTTGGAGTGTCTTACATTACAAGTAACAAGCTTTGTTTCTGCTTAATTTTGTGAATTCCAAAAGGACAGAATTTGTCAAATCAAACTCTTTTCTTTCCCGTATAACTCTGTACCCACTGTGGCATTATTTTCCACAACATTCTCTGACAATCTGCAAAGTAACAGCACTTGCCTTCACAAAAAAAGCCTTCCCTGTCCTGCAACCCCATATATTTACTGTTTTAATAATAAATATGAAATAATAACAGCTTTAACCATTAACTTTTCATTATGTATTTTCAACATTTCTTCTTTCTGTATTCAAGATCTTCTTCTCTTTAGGTCTTAGGTTTTGTCTACTTTTCTTGTAAACAAACTTAAATGGAGAGGATGTTGCCGTTGTGCATTAAACCTTTTGGTTCTAATTTGAAAAGAAGCCTTTTTAAACAGGAGACTGTTTAAATGCACATTTCTGATACCTACAGTCCTTCTGGTTAACAAGGACAGTCCCTTTTTGCTGGAAACCCAGAAGTAGTGTAAACTTTTAAACTTGAGAAATTGGACTTCATTTCTTCAGATAGTGAATAACTAATTTGCTTGTCACCTAGTCATAAAGACAGAGATCATAGGTTTTTATTAGGCGACACTAATAAATAGTAGCAAACTGAAGACCATGATGTTGTGTTGATTTCATTCTGAAGTTTTTTTCAAGGTGGTGGACATAATATTAAGGACGTTTTCCCCATTGAAAGGAAAGAAATGTTAGTGTTTCTAAACGATTAAAACATCCAAGTTCTTCAAACACAAAAAGAGAGAGAAGAAGAGACAGGGAAGGAAAAGAAAGGGACAAGCATGTTCTCTCCCATTGTCACTCTCACTGGCCTCTCCTGGTCCTGCACCATTGGTCTTTCTAACAGTATGTCTGTCCGTCCATCTGTCCGGTTGGCTGGAAAACTGCACCATCACTGCTCCTCCAGCCAGGATGGTTTGTCTGCACCGGGAGGCTTTAACTTGACATTGAACTGCTTGAGGGTCTGTTCAAGCTGCTGCTGGTTCCCTGCAAAGTAGGCCGAGATGGCGTTGTGGAACAGGAGGAGTTGCTTGTGCATCACCTTCACCTACAAAAAAGTATAAAAAAATACATCGAGCACATTGAATTGAAATTATTAATATGCGGGATAGCTCAGTTCTAGAAAACCTGACCTCAAACAGTGCAAAGCACAGGCCTCACAGTTTCTGTCTTTACTATTACTTTTAAGTTTTCCTACCTCCGTGCAAGTGTCTATAAATCTAAGTTTAAAATTCTTATGGAACATTCTTGACAAATTTACCCTTCATATAGAAGAAAATTCAGTTTCAAAATATAGAAATGATATTTTAATTAACAACCTTCAGGCAGCACAGTGACGGAGTGGTAAGCACTGCTGCTTTGCAGTGCTGGGGTCCATGGTTCAGTTCCAGACCTGGGGTGCTATCTGAGTGGAGTGTACAGTAAGTACTCCTTGTGGTTTCTTGGGTTTCCTCTGGGAGCTCCAGTTTCCTCCCACAGTTCAAAGACGTACTGACAGGTGAACTGGATTCTTGAAAAACTGTCCCTAGGTGTTGTCCGTGCAAGTCCGTGTCTGCCCTGCAATGGACTGGCATCATGTGCAGGTTGTACCCCACCCTGTTCCTGTTGCTTGCCGAGACAACAGGCTCAAGCAAGCTCCGATTTCCCGGAGCATGCTTTGGTTAGAAAATGAATGTCTTTAAGTAAGAATCTATGTCTGACTCAGACTAGCAGTTCTTCAGTTCTGGGGGGCGGGTGCAAAATGCTTACCTTATTTTCCTCCAGGAATTTGAGTTTGATGGTGACGTCGCTCCGGAGCCGCTCGTACTTGTCTTTGTGGATTTGGAACTGCTGCTGTGCCGCCTCAATGCGTGACAGGGTGACAGCATCCCGAGGGCCCATGTTCAGCTCCTCCAGGTCAGCGCGGTACGCATCAAATTCCAGTCTAGGATAGGAAAGTCAGACTTTAGAAAGGAGGCAGTTTTTAAGACACTGGGTCTGAGCTAACTGAAGTGTTCAATGATGTAAAGTAGTTCAAGGTACATTCCATGCTGAAAAGAGAAGAAAAGAAATAACATTTCCGCTGTGGAGCCTTCTTCGGGTGTCCACACCCGAAGAAGGCTCCACAGCTGAAACATCGTGTTTCTTTTCTTCTGTTTTCAGCATGGAATAGAACTTTACTTGTTCCTTCAATGATGTAAAACACATTTTCATACTAACCTAGTACCAATAAGAAGTCTTTCTTACATCAAGCTGCTGCTGCTATTATATTGTTGCAAATTTGAACACGCTGTTCTTTTACACAAGCTTTGAAATTGTCAAACCTACATATTCTAGAAATTGTAACTACAGGCAACTACTGGGTGTGATGTTGTCTCTTCAGATTTCCTACACTCATTACAGCACTGTTGCCACTGCTGACCCTATAAATAATTAAAGTTTCTTCAGTTTTTGCAGTCCTTCCACTTGTCCAAGACTATGAATACTGATCTGAGCTACAAAAAGAGACTGGTGAGCTTATGACTTTTCACACAAATAATGCTTTGGTTATTCCAGCCAGTCAGTACCATGACCCAAGGCTGAACAGGTGACATTTGGCTGACAGGACTCAAAATTGTACTTTAAGAATCTTTAAAGGAAGCCCTACCCCAAAATACTCCTAAATAGCAGCTCATTATTTTTTTAGGACTAACCCTTAACACTTCAGTCATAAAAATACCTCTTTTAATAACATTAGTATTCTAGATATTAAAACATTTAAAAAATTAAATTTATGGCATGGTATTTTTAAAAATGGTTCATTCCTTTTGTATCTGTATTATTTACATCTTTGTATTTAAATGTTTGGTTTTATTCTAAACTGCATACTCTTACCTAGCATTCTCATACATCTTGACAGTCATCAGAGTGTCCTCCATGGTTTTGTTGACCAGAGTGTTGATACTAGAGACAAAGAAATTGATGGCACCCAAGAGGGTCTCTCCATTCTTACACAGCAGCTTCTGTGTTTCAGCATTATATCCAAACTCATCCTGCATGTCACAAACAAATAGATAGGTGGGAATGTACCATTATGAAGTACAACATAAGAAATCTGCCGTATTTTAAAACATCAGTTTAAAAAAGTTTAAATTAGAAAGATTTAACAATGGTGTAAATAGTGCAGCACGTTTTTTTAGAATTGTCAAAAAAAACTCTGATGAACTTGTTTGAAAACCTGAAGCTCAGATGTTCGGTCTTCTGTAAAATCATCTTAATTGAAAAATGCAATGCTTTTTGTGATATTGAAGAACTAAGGCCAAACAAATGTTACATTTTGCCTATTCTTTTAATTTACCTTTAACAAGAAAAACCTTATTTTGCTTCCAAAGATATTTTGAACAAATATACATAGCCAAGGACTCTTATTAGTTTTATATTTTGTGGTGAACAACTTTTTTAGGTCAGTTATCAATGCTTCATAAAAAAAAAACACTGCCTTTTCATTTGCTTAACCGTGATTTTCTGGGAAACCGCATATTACCTGTAGCTCTGGTGATTTCTGACTGAGGTCAGAGAAGGTGTCCCCCAGTGCACGCTGGGTCTGCACCATGCTGTAGAAATGATTAGTCAGAGCTCTGGCCAATCGCAGGATGTTTTCGTATTTGCGCTTCGTGTCTCGAAGCACATCAATCTGAGCCTCGAGCTCCAGGTCCACTGTCCGTGACCCACGGCCAAAACGTTCAGAAATCATCTGCTTTGTACACTGTAGAGTGGAGCCAGGGAATAAACAAGAGGAAGTCACGGCATGAGAGGAGACAAAAGGGTTCCTTTTAAATAAAGGACAATGCAACAATGTTCTCTCCAAAGATTTTCTGTCCCCCATTGGTGCCAGAACAACTGAAAGGGTACAAACAAGATACTGAATCTAAAAATTCTGATTTTTCTGTTGTAGTCTTTGCCGACCTTAGCTCCAGTAAAATTGCAAACAATTTGCTACAGATGCCATTTATAAAAAAACAATTAACATTTTTAAATATGAAAAATAAAGGTCATCTTTAGTGAAGAGGCATTAGTGGGGCCAGCAGGGGGCGCTAACCCTGCGGCTCATGTGGGTCTTAATGCCCCAGTGTAGTGACGGGGACACTATACTGTAAACAGGCGCCGTCCTTCGGATGAGACGTAAAACCGAGGTCCTGACTCTCTGTGGTCATAAAAAATCCCAGGGTGTTTCTCGAAAAGAGTAGGGGTGTACCCCGACGTCCTGGCCAAATTTCCCATCGGCCTTTATCAATCATGGCCTCCTAACAATCCCCCTCTATAAATTGGCTTAATTTCTCTGCTCTCCTCCCCACTGATAGCTGATGTGTGGTGAGCGTTCTGGCGCACTATGGCTCCCGTCGCATCATCCAGGTGGATGCTGCACATTGGTGGTGGTGGTGGTGGAGGGGTGTCCCCATTACTTGTAAAGCGCTTTGAGTGGAGTGTCCAGAAAAGCGCTATAAAAATTTAAGCAATTATTATTATTATTATTATTAAGAGAAACAAGAATGCAAACAAAACAATGATGCATCAAATAGTACCTTTTACATATTTTCTATAGTAGCACATTAGGACAACAACCTGTTTACCACTTGACGAGCTGGGATTTAAATATTAGACATATGAAGGGACTGGTTATTGACAACACTTAATGCAAAGTTGTGAACAAATAATTAAACTATTCCAGTGCCCCCTCAATATACCTTGTAGGTGTTGATGCCCCACTTCTTGACAATGTCAAACTTTTCCACAGCCACACCACGAGTAGCTTCTTCAGCAGTGACTGCTGAGCTGCTGTGTGACTGGTGCATATTGGGACCTATGAGAGACAATGGAGTGAACGCTTAAGATGACAAGAAAGAATGAAACAGACACCCATAATGAACCCAAAATGGCCGAATTGTATTATTTTTTTATTTAAAAAATCTCCAAATTGCTGAATTTTTTACCAGTTACCATCAACAGATTTTTTTTTCTCTCTCTCAACTATTTTAGTGTCAAATGTAAATCACCAATAACACATCTAATTACTATTGTAGTCATAAGCAGTAAAACAAAAACACTAAGAGGCTACAAGCTAATAACACGTATCAGCTTGGTTTACACAACGCAAAAACTTTTTGTAAGCTCTCAGAATATATTTTTAACAATTAGGCACTAAAAAGAGTTATAGGAATAGACTTTGTCACTCACAATAAGCAGGACCAGTACAACAGCACATCCCTTCTTTACTCTTGGCACAGAAGGCTGACATTCAGGGATATTTGTATAATGAAAGGACATTCCCTATCTCAGCCCTTTGTGATGTGACCTTAAGCCAGTTAAACTAATCAGTCTACAGAGGATTCCTTGTTTGCTTGTTTGTAGAACACCCATGTGAAAACTGGTATTTGTCTGTTAAAAGGAAATCAGTTGCTCAGTGAAAACGTTTCCCCTTTTAATTTCCAAACCAGGGAAACAATAATCAAGTCAATTACAACAGTACAGTGATTTAAAAAGTTTTGAAAGCAAACTACTACATACTATAAGCATAAAAGCCACTTTATTTTACAAGGAACAAGTTATCAACGGAACGGCTTGCTATGTGTAATGAGAATCCATCCTCAGGTGTAAATGAAACTATGTTTCTATCTAGTAATATAAAAACTTTGATCATGCTAATAAAAATAATATTGGAAATAATACAAACAAGATGGTTAAAATATCATTCTGAATCAAGATTCAGGTAAGAATGATGATTGCTTGGAGGAAAAAAGAAGCTAAGTGTTTGGACATCACAGCCCGTGTATTACAGCAGATCATTGATTTGACTTTAGACGCGTTGTCATTCTTAAAAAAAAAAATTTGCACAAAATGTATTAGCTTGAATCCATAATTTATTCTAGATCCACATGGTGCCTTTGCTAAGCTCCTTGACAACCTATGAGATGATGATCAAATGGGGAAGGAGAGGACAAGTAAATGAATTAAGGAGGGAGTGAGTGTGAGACAGGGCTTGGCTCCTCAATACCTGCAGAGGCCTCTCCCTGGCTGGCTATCCGACTGGCTGCAGCCTGGCTAGGAGAGATGAGAGCACCCCTGGATTTCAAACGCAGGTCTGAAATGGGCAGGCAGTGGTGGGAGGGTGGGGGATTGGTGGTGAATTAGATGAGGTAAGGGCCCAGGCAACAAGAAGACGGATTGGATTTAGTCATCCAGTTGGACAGCAGTCCATCCAGGTGTGGGATGAACAGGTGAGGAGGGGTGGGAGATAAGGAGATGGTTGGGAAAACATTTGCCAATGAACCAGGAAGGCAAATAGGCCAGATAAAATGGGAATGTGACAGAGGCCATTGTCAAGGAGAGGTAAATGCAGGGCCATTAGATAATAAATGGACAGATTAGTCGAAAGGAAGGATTACAGTGGAGAGTGTCCATGGTAGAAAAGGGAAGGGAACATGAGTGGTAGGAGAGATGAAAATGGTACAAGGGGGACAGAGTGAAGAGAAGGGTATGAAAAAAAAAATGGAACATAGATGAGTTACAGAGTGAACATCAGTGATAATGACATTCATGTACAACACACATTAGGGGACAGATTCCACAAAGTCACAATGACCATGTATGTGTTGCAAAGAAAAAATGTATACAAAAACAATTTCTAAAAAATGTTTTGTAAAGAGTAGGCAAGGAACTGTTTCAGCAGATTTTTGAATTGACATAAAAATAGATCAACAGGCTTCACATTGTTAGATGGATAACACTCTGCTGTACTACCTGCTTGATTCTGTAACTTACATTCCCTTACCTGCAGGTATAGATCTCCTATTTGTAATATTAGCAACAACTTGATAATCAACTGCAATCATCAATTGCATTATGTACTTAGAAAAAGAAAACGTACAAACCCATGCAATTAAAAAAATATACACAGACACACATCTGCATGGAAAGAAGTATAACCGACATGCTGCATTACACTGGTTTAAACTTTTACATTCTCAATGAAGTCTGCTTGTTCAAGGGAAGCATGATCTTATATGAAGTGCATTTTCACTGTGCTACAGAAGAAAATGTATAGTGTTAAAGCAAATGCATCAGCTTGAATTCTGGCTGTTCGGCGATTATTATATTTATTCATTCAGGGCTTTCAAGCTGTGGCACAAAAATACATTCTGGTCTTTTGCAGACACCAAGAGGAGTGGATTAGACCTGTTCAGCAGGAGATTTACAACAGGAAGAATTTGCCAGTTACTGGAAAAGCCAAGTCAGCAGCTTCAGCAGCAGCTCCCTTCACCATCACCGTGCAGGAGATAAAGGGGGAGAGAGAGTGAGTGGGTTAACAGACAAGAAGAGCCACCTTGTCCCAGAGGGAGGATGCGTCTTCCCAGCATGGTAGGGTTGTAGCGGATCCCAGGGCCTATGGAACACGTATTTATTCATTAACTTTAAGATCACTTTATTAGCCATATACAATTTCTTGTATTAGGAATTCGTCTTTTCGCATACCCCAGCTTGCTCTCCATGAGACACACAGGCACACACGGGGATAGAGAAGCTGGGGTCAGAGCGCAGGGTCAGCTATTTATATGGCATCCCTAGAGCAGTTGGGGTTAAGGGCCTTGCTCAGGGGCCCAACGGAGTAGGATTCCTCTGCCGGCCACGGGATTTGAACCGGCAACCTTCCAGCCACAGGCGCAGATCCTTAGCCGCAGTGCCACCACTCCACCACTCCAGTGGAATAACATACCAGTGAACTGATACGGGCAGCAGTTTTTTTTTATAAGGGGCGATTCTGCAATCACATCACTGTACTGGTTTCGGCATCTTAAAATCGCTGCCAATTTTCTGGTCTGGAGTCCATAATCCATGCTATCAATATACAGTTCTTAGACTGTAACTTCTTTTCACTTTAGAAAATAAAGGCGCACACTGATCTTTGTGATGCAATATCAGAATACGTTCTCATAACTGTTCTGCCTATGTTGTAATCCTTATCTAAGAAAACGATTTAACTGCAGATGATGTGTATGTCCTACTGTTTTAACCCTTTTGAGTAAAAATCTGAAGTAGTTTTCCTAAGCGTTAAAGTGAGCTGTAACTGGAGAGTCAAGCTACAGTATTTTGATTGATTGAATTGGAATTCTTGCAAATCACCCAAGAATCAGTTCAGAATCAAAACAAATGATTAATTATATGAAATTATTTTTAATAAGATTATACGCAAAATTATAATAAGTAATACTTGATCAGAAGACAAAGTATATCTGAGATGGTGGTGAGAGGTGGAGAACCAAAAGAACAATTTTTATGTCTCTTAAAAATGATGAACTGATTACACTTTAGCTCAGAGGTGCAAAATAACACTTCATAATGGTTAACTAGCAAGAATTTAATACATAATACATAATACAGGTGTATGGCTGTGGATACTTTCAGGATTAGGGATTTATTAACACAATTAATTACATTAAAGACTATACATGATCACTTATGTCACTTTATATATTAATGATATATATTTCATTAATGTAAAACAAACCCTAATATAAAATATTACCCATTAACTTACTAAAAAATAATTCAGAGAAACTTAGCACCAGCAATTTTCTCAGCAAAAAAAAAAGCCCCTCGGAACTGAGAAATTAATTGTAAATGAATTGGTCTGAAATGCTGTGTCTCTACAAAAGAATTTGTACAAAACTATTAACGTACTGACAGAATAATTATGTGGTGAATGGAAGATCAGAACACTTTTCAAAATGAATGCACTTTGCTATTAAAAGCATAACAGAACCTCCCAGAATATCTGTAATAACACTGAAAACTGTTGTAAAACAAGCAACTTTTAACTGGTTTTGCAATAAAATAGGGAAAAAATGATTACAAAAGCAGTGGGTTTAACCCCTGAGCTTAGTTACACAAAGCTATATGACTATTTGGACAATACAGTACAACACCCAAAAATGTGTTCCAAAAATGTCTTACAATGGACATAAAAACCTAGTTCTTAAGTTAAATGTTAAAAAGGCCCTGTATACTAAGAATTTGACAAGTTGTTTCCACCTTGGCATCTCCAGGTTTCTATAACTCAATATTTTCCTACAACAGAAAAGAGCAATGCAACTCAGAAATCTCCATAATGAGCCCCCTGGAACTTCAGCTATGATAAGCTGAATTTAACATCAAACTGGCCAGTTTGCTAATTATACAAGGGTCATAATCACATATTGCTTTTTGAACTTATTTTATACCAAATATACCACTGGATGCTCTACTGTCTCTTATCAATATCCAAATAGGTTGGTTAGATGAAAATTCAAGACTGGCAAACACTTGTCAGATAATATCTAAGGTAGAGAAGTGCATGCAGGTAGTAAAAATCTATAAAATCTGACACTCCAAGCTTTATTTTGAAATATTTTTGTCTTCTAGACACTAACGAAAAAAATCACACAATATGTTAAGCTATTAATCTCAGGCACAGAGAAGATTGAAGGAGATACCTGGGTTTCTTTTAAAAAGAATCACTGGGTAAGATCCACAAATTAATTATAGTCTCTCAGTTTATACTATGTGCTACACTTTCTGTATTAATCACCGGGCATTTTAGCCCCATCTTATAAAAGATACCGAAACTCTGCATGTAACGCATCAAAAGCCTACTGATCCATGGTTCAGTTTTGTCCCCTAAATGAAGCTTCTACAGCACCTGACTGATCCAAAATTACATGGTTAAATTTTGTCCCTTACTAACGCACACATGCTATTTTCAGATTATTCAAATTTTGTTCAAGTACCCCTGCAAAGTGGCTTTTGAACTAGATTTTTATTCCTAAGAAAAAGTGGTCTGAATCAGATTGGAGCACATGGACATGTTTTAAGTCTTCTTGGTCTCCTAATACTGTACCACCATTGAATCTATGCTAAATTCAGGGAACATCTTTACATAGGAGTAAGCAACTGGCATTTTGAAGATCAAAAAATGTTAATGAGCGCATGCATGCGGAAATGCTACTTAAAAACAGGATTCATAGCAGCCATATCCCACTCAAGATGTTGAATGTGACTCAGTGCCTTCATCCAAGTGTTTTCCCATATTACCCTCAAACAGTTTTGCATGCCCCATCTAAATGGGTATATCTTTATGTGCAGTATAGCTAAAAAAAATATACCTCTTGATCTACAGCAGTGGAACAAGTCACTCAAGCAGTATACTGAATCAGTATGAAGACACAAACTTCTTCAACATACTGACACATGCTGTATTTCACGGAACCTACAAAGGGAGCAAAGATGAAAAGATACCTGCTTCTCCAAACTGAAAATAACAACATGATAAAAGCACAGTACAGGAGAAGAAACTGATAAATGATAAGGAAAGAAAGCCACAATAATTTGAGAGTTTTGGCAAGCGAGCTTGTGTAAGATTTTCCACAAGCCACCATGTGAAGCTGTGAATTTACTTTTACCAAAAAAAAAACAAGAATTTTAAAATTATCTATTAAACTGACTTCACAAAATCATTATACACTATGACAATGTCTCCACGGCCTGGATAAGCAAAGGATTTACAAAGGAAATTTTAAAAGGATTAATTCCATATTCATAAACAGCTGTCAAACAGCTAGAGTTCCATTGTTTCGGTATTTCATGTTGGTAAGTCTTTAAAGTAGTGATCAAGCTTCAGAAGAAAGGAACTGACATTTCAAACAATTGCTGTAGTTATACACTTTGTATTGAGCCTAGATTAAATTAGAAAGCCTAGAGACAATTAATTAAAAGCTTAAGTAAACCAAAATGGAAAAACCTTTTCCCGAGAGTGGTGCAATTAGCTTAACATATTAATTGAACGAGCTTTCTTTACTTAACCACTGTAGCATAAAATAGATGGAGCTTGATGACAATTATCTTTGATGCCTTCACCTGAAGCACTTACAATCAATATTACCACACTGTTAATATTTACACAGTAAAACATGTATAGTGTACTGTACCTCCCATTCATCCATTTTCAAACCGCACAAAACACAGGGTTGCGGGTGAGGTGAAGCCCATCCTACCAAGCAATGTGTGCAAAGCAGGATACACCTTGGATGGGACACCAGTCCATTGCAGGGCATACAGTACACAGACACAAATACACACAGACTCATACCGAGGGCCAATTTTCCCAGAAGCCAGTGCACCTACCAGCTTGTCTTCACATAGAGTACAGTGGCAGGAAACCAGAGCACCCGGAGAAAATCCACTCAATAACAGGGAGAGCTTACAAACTGCACACAGATAGCACCCCAGGAATAGAACTCGTGGCCCCAGTGCTGCAAAGCACCAATTCCAACAACTGCTCTACTCTGGTACCCATGGTACCTCCCTTCTTTTCCTTTTCAACTCCCAGTCACTATATTGAATAAACTTTGTAAGAAGCCAGGCAAGGTAGCGCTTGCTTATTTTAGTGGAGACGCAAGTTGTTAATTTAGCACAGCTTCGAGTCCTGTTCAATTTAATGTACGCTGGAAAAAAAAGGCAATTCAGTATTAGTGTAATGACGTTAATTGCCAAATGAAAGACATGGTTATCAATCTGTCAGCCAGGAGTTTTACCTTTGATGGAGCTGGTGGGTATGATTCCCTCTGCTGTGCCTCCATAACCTCCCGAAACAATGCTGGTCTCATTGAGGTTGGGTCCTGATACCATCACCTGCTGCAAGTCCTGTGTTAAGAAACAAAGACGGTAAACTCAAGGGAAAACAAATACTGTAGAGCTTTGAATTCATTGGTCTGCCACTAAGTATATACTGCACAACAATAAACCTCTCACTTTTCTCAATTTTTAGAATTCAAAGCCGAAGGTCCAAGAAATCAAAAACATAGCTAAATAAAATGACAAGAACATTTGAGTCATTTGGACGGTTTAAAAAAAATTACATTTTTAAGCCACAAACATTTCCAATTGAAATTAGATGCTCACAGTAATATGAACAGTACATACCAATTACAACTGTTTCCAGGTAAAATAATAAAATGTGAGCAGAAGCCTACCCAGCTTTAGGGAAAATTACATTGACCGCAGAAACAATTTTTAATCTGGAATCTTGCCCCACTCCTGTACAAAAAGTGTAGGCAATCAAGTCAAATTAGATAACATGAACTTCAGTCAAATTCCATCAGATCTCATTAACAGTATCTACAGATATACATCTGATAACTCTTAGAAGAAATCTGAAGTGGATTTCTAAAAACATTTGGCCACGGTGTAATAAAATTAACTTAAAACTGCTTGCTGTTATCTTTTCATTTTAAAGTAAATTTGAATGAACAAAGAGAAAATAAAGCTAAAACTTCAAAGAATCAATACGAGTTGAGTATTAAGTTATATCACAAAAACGTATCTTATTATGTAGGAGGAAGAAATGCTTCAAATCATGAGCATGTGAAAACACTGAGAGACTTGGAATGACAAAGGTATACTTTATTTTCAGTACAGTATATACAGTATATTAATTAATATTATGTCCCAGCCAAATAATGGTCCCTTGACAGAGGAAGACCTTTGTGAAAATATTGGAAGAGTAACTGCAACAGAGTAAACATGTTTGTGAAACTTTTCACATGGGATTAATATAAGGGCATGGGTTTAATCAGTAATTGTGTGTGGAAGGTCAGGAACTGACATTTCCAAAAGTATATATAGTCTTTCAAACTGCTGAGCGGGGCAGAAGCTGGAAAACTAAAGACCAGACTGTTTGCAGCACTAAGAAAAGGTGAGTTTGTTTTTCTGTTACTTGAATTACAACAAAAAAGCATTTAATTATAATGTTTATCAATATATCTTACAATATCTCTGGAAGTTTTATCATTTTAAAAATGAATGATGAGACACCTATCCCAGGCAACTACCTTGCTACCCGTGCAAAGGGTGCAAGGCAGGGTACACCCAAGATGGGACAAAAGAGCAGTCACAAACATGCACAAACTCACACCTAAGGCTAATGTTCCAGAATCCAAATAAACTTCCAGTAAGCCTTTGCACTGTGGAATGAAACCACGTGAACATAGGGAGAACATACTGTACAAACTCCACACAGACAGCATCCCAGGTCCAGATTTGAACCCAGGGCCACAGTGCTGTGAGGCAGCAATGTTAACTACTATTCTGCAGCTAAGAAGATCACCGTTAATGCAGATAAACTGAAATAAATTCTAGGCAGCATATTATAACCTCACCCCTCAGCATTTCACTGCTGCTTACACTGTTGCAGAATTGCACATTGAAATTCTTCATATTAATGATATAATAATAGAGCTTAATTCGCCAGACCATCTTACCTATTTGCTAGTGTGAATGGCTACTAAAACTGGTATTTATTACAATGAATTTCTTGGGAAATAAATCTGTTTTAAACACAGGGTGCCAATATGTATGTATTCAACTCCAATACCTACAAGAAAAGTACTCGGCAGGAATAAAATGTCATATAGTAACAGTGATTCACTTTCTGTAGGAGGACAATGTTACTCATGCTCATTGACTAATCCCTGGCTTACCAATGTGCATAGACAGATCTGTAGAATCTCTAAATTATACTTTATGAGAGAAAGATCTCAAAATGTGAACTAGCACATTAACAAAATGTATACAGTATCTAGGGGATGAAGAAATGTTAAGCATGGGGAATTTACAATTTATACATTGATTTAATAAAGAAGGTTATTCCTCTCTAAAATAAAGAGTAATTATTGACTAAAGTGTCAATATTTGAAAATGAAATACTGCCATCGCCTTAAAATCACAGCAGGTGAAATCACAGAAAATCTTATCAATAGCTTGTTAAAAAGACTAAACTATAATAAACAATGGATGAATGAAAATTTAGCTTACTGCTTGCGGAAATCCTTTTAAGAGATAAATACAGACAAATGTGATCTGTTCTCCCAACACCAGATTCTTCAGTTCAGAGCCCAGAATAAGTTTGTGATGATGGCAAATGGTGCTCTTGCTAATTAACATCTTGAGTTAAGTTCATATCAGAAGGAAAAACAGGAAAGGCTAACCACAGTAGTTTTTAGAGCCTGTAAGATAAATGTCTTAATACTTAGAAATAATCTTGTATGAGAGCAATTCATATGAATAGTGCTCGGTTGCAGTAAAATGAGGATGTATGAGCTGCCATAGCAATCTTCTAAACACATGGCTCATGAACATCTTACACATAACATCAACAAGGAAAATACTAGCTGGATACACACAGATGCAGACACACGTGTTGTAAGGAAAATCCAACTCCATTGGAACATCACCCATTACCATCGGCTGTACCAACGGAGTTGGTTGTTACTGCTAACCTCCCAAGCTGGAAGTGACCAGGGTAAACACAGATTTCCCCCAAAGAATTAATGGGGTGTTCACTCACCATATGGAAAACCCTTTAAAGCACAGCAAACACTGCTGTTCATAATATCAGGTTTTCCAAAATAGAATACACCATTGGGCCAAAAGAACAACAAACCTAAGTGCCAATGAGGCAACAAGCAGGTTAGTTCCATATTGTTTTTAATGAACGTTAATGATAAGTGTGTTTCTTTCTATGCACGTCCAGCTTAAATTGGAAAAGCAGCAGATTAGAAAAGCTCACAGTTTTAACTTTTCAGGGAAGAAAAGATGTCCCAAGCTCTTGCTAAATGGGGCCCAAAGGTAAGTAATACAACTTCAGACAAGGTTAGTGAAAGTCCCCTGTGTTCTTTTTCCCACTGCACACCCATGCTACCCCCCAGCTGTAGAGCAAGCTCTACAGAAAAGAGCAGTTTTGCAAACTAAGGCTCTCCACTCTCGGTCTTTCTACAGTGCAGAACCCTGAAAGACTGGAATTCCCTACCTTCTCATCTAAGCGCCACTGAATCTGTGCCGCCTGTGTAAAAACAAAAGGAAATGAGAAGAAAAGAAAACATAAAAAGCAAAGTAACGGAAAATGAAAATGACATTGTTCTGCAATCTATAAAATGGAAAGATGTCATGTTTCCACCTTAAAGCATAAGTTAAAACAGGGTTTCCAGATCAATTACTAATCTCCACTGAAGAAATAAATAGATATATTCTAAGCCCTTCATCTGCTAAAAAGTAGCAGAATTTAAGTTACTTTTAATAGCCAACCTCAAATCATTAACAAAACTGTTTGAAGTAAGTCTGTTATCAATTCCATAAAAATCCCAATACATAGTAAAGAGCTGATCTATATTTTAAATTGAAAACCCTCTTGTATTTAAAATGTATTCAATAATGTTAACAAAGGGAAAAAAAAGCATGAGATCTGATGCAATAATAAAGCAGCCATCAAACACCATTCCATTTCTAATCCTCTTTATGTTTCCCTAAAAACCATGAGTCTGCTGATGGTGTTGGAATTATAACATTTAAACATGCTGTTACCAATTTAAAGATACACTCTCTCAACGTAGCTGACCACAGTATCAGCGCATGGGGCCACAAGCATTCTTACAAAAAAACTGGAAAAGAAATATTAGAATTAACCAATTTTGATCCAGCGTAGCTTTCACACTCTGATTTTGGCTTTGTAATTCACATTGCCTTCTATTTTTCTTACAGATTTTGTTTCATCTACTTTCTCCATGATTAAAAAAAAATTAAACACACATAAGATGCAAAACACAAGCTATCCTGGAAATTCTACAGACTTTCCTCCTGGTGTGTCTGTAACTAAGGACTTGTGGCCGGTTATAGTTCTGGCCTTCTCTGGTTCAGCCTGCTACTGCAACGTGGGTGTGCTCCTAGCTGTGACCGTGGGTAGGCCTGCCTGGCAAGAGGAGCCACGCTTTCCTTTCCTGGTAGCTATGCTGTGCAGCGACATGATGCTGATCCTTTGCTCCCGAGGGCTGCTGCTACTAGGCCACTATAACATCCTCATCACAGTAGTGCCATGCCAGATCCTCCTCATGCTCTGTAAATTTTGCTTCAACAATGCTACCCTCAGCCTGGCGTGGATGGTCATAGAACGCTACATAGCAATTTGCTATCCCCTGAAGTGTGCCATCCTCCTGAGTCCCCACAGGGTAAACCTGGTGATCATGGGCAATGGCATTCTGTCCGGCTGCCTTGTTATGATACACGTCATCTTGACGAATCTCTCCACTGAAGAGGTAAATTATGAACTTGGCATGATTTGCCATTCAGAGTCAAAGGTTTACGGATCTAATTTTGAAAAGGAGGCGCTTGTAGTTCGATATTTCGGCCACGCCTTCTGCATTTCCTTCCTGCTGACGATGATCATCTTCGCCTACCTGCGCATTGGCAATGTGATCGTAAAGGCCAGCACAAAAGAGAAGGGTTCAGCAGTCCGGGCTCAGAAGACTATCCTGCTACACGCCATCCAGATGCTGCTCTATATGGCTTTCCATTTCTATCCTGTTCTATACAGGACGATGTACCAGAGTGTCAGTGGGACACACCTCATGAGGCTTTTCAATTTGCTGTGCTTCGATGTTCCCAGGGTCCTGGCCCCCCTTATTTACGGGCTCAAGGATGAAGAGATTAAACCTAGGGTTCTGGTGTTCCTTTGCTGCTGTCTCTTCAAGGTACACCCCTCCAGAGGTCAGCAGTAGAATTTCCCAAGAACACCAAGAAAAACAGCAATGAATGTACAACAAACCTTGCACCAAATTGTTCAGGGAAAAAAATAAAGATTAAAGAAGTCTAAACTGGAACAGCCTAACGTCAATATGTTGTGTTAAATTGGCTCAAATAATTCTGAACTCCTGTCTCTATATATCTTAAACCGGGGGGAAAAAAAGTTTACAAGTCTTAAGGTCAGGACCTATGGTAAAGCTACTAAAGCTCAAATAGCTTTAATATCACCGTTCAGGGAAAAAAAAACCTGTTTATTACTGGAATATATGTTCTAAACAGCACAGATAAAAACACAACAGTGAAAATGCACACAAGGAAAACAGCTATAGCATTTGCAAGTTAACATATGGTTTACTCTCTAAGAATAATGTAGCATTCCAGACCTCAGCTGGGTTTTCATTACATTGAGTATATTTTTGCACAATGAAATTGTACAAATTTAAAAAATGACACCTTTGAAGACACTGTATTTTGAGGATACATTATTCAGCTTGTGTCGTATTTCCAATCAAAGTTTTTGAGTTTTGGTATATTAGAATATAAAAAAGTATATAATCACCTTGATGTTTATAATATTTCTGTACTGGAATGACTGAAAAATGGTTAGACGCTGCCAAAATACCACTTTACACTTAAACCATGAAATATAGTGATTACCCTTTGCTGTGCCTTTCAAGTAGAAAATGAAGTCACATTCTGTGCTTTACCATTTCACAACTGTATGTACTGACAGCGTCAAGGAGAATGACCATTTCATTAATGAACTTTTGTTCAAGGAAGATCAGGCTACTTACATAGAAGTAGCAGTGTTGTAACAGTGGGCGACACTCCTTTTAAGCCAGCTAACCCAAACCCCTGTATAGTGAATCATGCATTGCTAGGATGAACAATTTTTAAATGATATGTTTTATCTGAGGTTTTTATCTAAACTGTCAACATCAAAGCTATGAAAACTGGGAAGCTAGTGTTGTGGTAAAACAAAACAAGTCCAACATCTGTTTCAAAGAGTTGTAGCCAGCCATAGTCCCAGAGTGCTGAGTTTCTGCAGGCTGCAGAGATATTTCATTTAACACCTGACTTGGGAACAGAAGAGATTTTCTCACTCTTCAATTATATCATTCAAGTCACATAGAATGAAAACCACAAGTAAAACCTGAACTAGGGGACCGGGGTTCTCTACCCCTGCTTCACATTTTCCTCTTACCTCCTGCCTTCCGTTAGAGAATTGGATAAAAATGATTCCCATTAAGCTGACCTTAATTTACCCGACTATACATACCTAAACAGGCCACTAATTCTGCTTAAACTTTAATAAATTCAGATGTAACACCCTCGCCCTAGTGTTACTTAACTAAGCAAATAACTAAAGAATGTTTTCATACCGGATCTACATGCAGGAGAATTCTTTATTCAACTTACTATGTAACTTACTAGGCGTTGTCTTACTCCTGTGTCCACAGCCAATTGTTTAACTACGGGATTGCTCACTAAAAGTGTAACAATGTAGAGTCTGGAAATATATGAGGATGTCTCCCAGCTTATAGCTTTAAAAGACTAATTGCAAATGCAACTAAGACTATCTCCTAGAAAACTTCTTATCTTTAAAACTCTACCCCTGAGTTGACTCTGCAAAACCAGACCACACACTGACTCCATACTTAGTGTCTGGATGGTTCATCTAATAAGTGCCAATGAAAACTTTACATTGTCACATTGTGTGAGAACAGGATATTGCTGCAGAAAATTCAGTTAAATTCTAAGCACAACCTGCTCTTCCACTGTTACATCAATGTTAATCAAATAATCTTTTCAAAAAGCCAGGTCACCTACATTGTGAATCTACTTTGTATGTTTAAATGAATACAGACAACATAAAATAAAAAAGCTTTCTTCATTTTCTAATCAACAGATCATAAGTTTCTAAATTCTGCTTAGAAAGGATCCTCAGTCTCGACTGTCACCCTTGTCTACCCACACAAAGAAAAACAAGCAATAGGGACAGTACAGAAATTTAGATTTTTTTTTTCTCTTTAATTGCAATAAATTATGGGACTATTTTCAAAAGGCAATTTTAATCCAAATGGTCTCTTTAAAGGCAACTGGTAAAACCTCTTTGATTTGCAACTTCCCAACACTGCTTAAAAAGGATAAAAAAAATATGCAAACAATGACAAGGACAGAATGCAAACAAGGGAAAGACAGGAGAAACGAAATTGGAAGACAGGCATGTGATCTCCACCATCGATGCTATAAAGGAAAAGCTCTCACACACCTGTTCCAGGCTGTCATCCTCAGTGAGGGTCCCTGTGTCTCCGTTGCTGTTTATTGGGATTTCCATCGTAGCAGCTTTGCTCATAATGCTGTCTGTCATTTTGGAGGTCTGCAGAGGAGATACAAGTGAAACCAAAAAAACATTGCTGAGCTCAGAATACCACTGGAGGAACTCTAAGAAGTTATGCTCTAAAAGTTTTGAGATGATAATAATTGCTTACACTTATTTAGCGCTTTTCTAGACACTCCACTCAAAGCGCTTTACAGGTAATGGGGACTCCCCTCCACCACCACCAATGAGCAGCCCCCACCTGGATGATATGACAGCAGCCATTGTGAACCAGAGCGCTCACCACACATCAGCTATTAGCGGGGAGGAGAAAAGAGTAATGAAGCCAATTTATAGATGGGGATTATTAGGAGGCCATGATTGGTATGGTCCAATGGTAAATTTGGCCAGGACACCACAGTTACACCCCTACTCTTTTAAAGAAAAGCCCTGGGATTTTTAATGACCACAGATAGTCAGGACCTCGGTTTTACGTCTCATCCTAAGGATGGCACCTTTTTTACAGTATAGTGTCCCCGTCACTATACTGGGGCATTAGGACCCACATAGACCTCAGGGTGAGTGCCCCCTGCAGGCCCCACTAACACCTCTTCCAGATACAACCTTAGTTTCTCCCAGGAGATCTCCCATCCAGGAACTGACCAGGCTCACACCTGCTGAGCTTCAGTGGGTTGCCAGTTGTGAGTTACAGGGTGATATGGCTGCTGGCCATGATGATGTACCACCAGCTCATCGATTTCTCCGTTGCTTCTGCCACTTGGGATCAGGCCGTTTTCCAATCAGCCTTCAATGACCTAACATTCTAGCACTGTTCTGACATCGTCCTACTCCTCCCTCACTGATTGCACCAGGTCTGCTGGCAAGACTTGTTCTCTGCTCCCTCTTACCTTTTGATGTCCCTCAAAGATCTGTCTTGAATCCCAAAACCTGACCCTTCTCATTTCGCCCCTCAGCTTTTTGTAATTTGTATGCTAGTGATGCTCAGTTCTTCCTCTTTTCTTCTCATTTACCATCAGATTTCCACCCATAACGGCCTGTCTCACCGCCTTCTCTTCCAGGATGCACTCTCATTAAATTAAACCCAACCTCTCAAAGTCTAACCTTTATTTTCACTTCCTCCCAAACCACAGACCTCTCCATCACTTTCCCACCTCCTTCCCCTCCGTGTCACTCTTGAACCTCTCATTAGTGTTACTCTTGTAACACTTGAAATCCCCCAGCAGTTTTAAAGTTCTCAAAGATCTGAAGATTCCCCTGTAGATTCACAGACCTATGACATACATATTACATTATGTGCTGGAGGTTTAAAATAAAGTTGCCTGAGTCTGTGATCTTTGAAATCGCCTGCTCAACACATCAGGAGACATAGGAGGTTGCTGCAAGAGGGTCACTGACTCCTCTTACACCAGCAAATTTAAACTCCCATTCATTTTACCTCTAGGTAACCCCACCCCCACCCCCTACACTCATTTCTCATGAAGCACTAATAATGATTAAATACTGGGCACAAAGAAGTCTTTAAGTGACCTGATCAATGAAGAGTGACAATGTACCCCAGCAGGTTTGTGCCTTCAGTTCTCAAATATGAAACACCACAAGGCACAACTGCCTGAAGCAAAACTGTAACTACTGTAAACCTATCGTTGTGCTTTTACTTGCAAATGTTAGTGTCAAACAAACAACTAGGCGCTGTATCCTGAATTCAACATGAACGAACCTACAGTATGTAGTTATAACTTACAGTATGACGAAAAAGTACACCCCTTAAAATGTCATGGTTTAACATATTTAGACATACAGTATATGACCTTCATATAGGTCTAAGTCCTAACATAGATAGAACTATAAAAATATTATTATTATTAACTATTATAGTTATATTCTTTTTTAATATGAAAAACATCACAAAAACACTTATGTTTCTATTTAGTATTAGGCAGGAAACTTGGAAAAATAAATAAGGTCAAAGTTGATATAATCAAATAACTGGCAACTTGTGACAGTAAATGCTTTCAACTATAATGGTTGTTCAGTGTTTCAAATACCTAGGAACAGTAATAGATGAACATTTAAACTTTGTATTAAATACTAATTGCATTTTTAAGAAATTGAAAGGGTTTTAGTTGAGTCAAAATGTTTTAGAGAGGATTTATAAAATGTTAGTAGAAAGCATCCTTACTTTTGTTATCACAGTGTGGTATGGCAGCCTGAGCATTAAGAGTAAAGAGAAACTGGACAGAATTGTTAATATTGCTAGTAAAATAACTGGTCAACCACAGAAACAGTTTTAAGAGCTTTATTATACTGCTGTTCAAAGGAAAGTTCAGCTAATCATTGATGACCCCTCCCATCCTCTTTATTCCATTTCCAACTGCTACCTTCAGGAAGGTGTTTTAGAGTGCCTATGGCCAAGTAAAAATGTATAATGTATAGCCACAGTAGTTTCAAATTAACACACAGTGGTGTGGATCTGAGAAATGTGCTCTGAGAAAAAGTTTCAATAAACAAGTACAAAATAAGCCTACACTGACCAGAGTGGGTTATGTACAGTAAGTATTCAAATCACTGAAGGAAAGAGAAATCAAAGACATTGATAACTGCTGAAGAAGGAGAAAACGGGCAGGTACTGTATGAATACTGCATAGGTAAGCAAGTCAAAAGTATAAATTCACCTTCAATCACTAGATGGGTATGAATTTATACTGTATCATTTCAGTGGTACCATCAACACAAAAAAAATCCAGTTTGGGACTTTATAGTCACTTAATTCACCGGCGTCACCGTCAAAACCGGTCTTCGGGCAGCAAATGTAACATGCAAAGCCATCCCAGTTGAAGGCCACATCACCACATAATTACCAGTGCTTTTGGTAAGTCTCTATACAGGAAACGCAAACACACTTCACGTACACTGTATAAACTACCTGGTTCATAGAACATGAGATACGAAAATTAATAAGCTTGGTTATAATATATAACTTATATCAACAAGCGCCGCCCGATCTGTGCAGCACATGGTGTCCTAATTTTTCAGGTGCAACTAGCAACCTCTCAGGACTGACTAAATTATTTCAACAGATAACTTGCAGTGCAAGCACGAAGAAGGAGTTTCTCACACTGTCAACACCAAAAACGCCAACACACCAACGCCACAAAAGCACAACAGGCCTCGGACGACAGCCACTCAATAGGCAGGCGCACATTTGTAACTCGACACGAGATGCGAGTGACCGGTGAAATTCAAGAATTCAACAAGCCTTCAAAGTATAGTGCTTGTTTTACCAGCATTATGCATTCTAAGTGCTATCAAGTCTGAGCTAATAAAAAGAAAACGCTTGTGCATACAAGAAATACCTAAGTCCTTTGTGCTCTGAAACAGCTGTCACTCGTCGATTTGTTTTTCGATGCGAAATTAGTATATATTTGCACAACAAGAACGCTTTGTCCGTTGTCACCTTGCTCAGCGGATACCACGGCTCCAGTAAGTGCAACTGCAGGTGGATAACAGAAACAAAACCGAGCCGGGCGTGAAAAAATCATGTAGCAACCATGGTACCTTGCGATTTAAATCCACCATACAGTTTCTCTCAATGAAGCATTAAACAGAGCTGTACAGTTACAGGGAATTTAACGTAACGGACGAGCGCCCAGTGCCGTCCTACATATGCATACTGCAGCGCAAAGGAGACAAAATATGTGAATTTTGTTCTGGGAACTCAACCTGAATTCATGTCTTTCTGCTACCACAACGATCCAGTTTAACTAGGGTCACAATTCCAGGTTTCGGTGTCAGTCTGGAGAGGCCCACAAAAAAAGCCGATGTGCAAGTAGCACCTTTATATGTGCAATACCTTTATATGTTACTGCAACCTCTTTAATGTGTCAAATCGTCCAAGACCTGCATTGCCAACATGCTCAGTGCAGCTTGTAAAAAATCAGATGAGCTATATATATATAAAGTAATGCTATTCTTACCAGTGTGTGAATCCGTCTTCTGAATTAGACGGCAAGCTGGTGGAAGCCAATTGTTTCCGGCTGTTTTCCTCAACGCGGCGATAATAGAAAAGGTACAAAAGTACCTGTTAATAATTAGTATCTTGTTATATATTGTTTTATTGCATGACTGGCCAGCTGCCCCCCCCTCTCCACCTCCGACTTCTTGTTGCTGTTATTCGCCCCCCTTCTGCCTGAAGACACCGAGCGGAACTGACGACACCAGCCGACCTGATTCCATTCACCCCTCCCTCACGGAGGAATATTGACAGCGTGGAAGAACCACAGCTCTCGCGAGGCTGCGGGCTCGCTCCTCGAAGCAAGTTGGCTGCCATGTTGGTGAAGGATGCATAGTAATATAATCTACATTAAAGCAACGCATAACGCTAATTTAGAAACATAATTTCAATAACTGCTTATCCAAATCAGGGTCACGGACGTTCTTTATAAAGTAAAAAAAAATAACTTATTTTTTTTTCTTGTGCATGTCGAAAATTATTCTTTTGTTAATGTTTTGACGGATTTTAAAATTCAACTAAAAAAAAGATCTGAATAAAAACAAGTTAGGGGCACATTATGTGCTTTAAACGAGTATAATATTTAAAGACTCAAGCACAATGGTATTTTGAAAATGTAGTCTATAAACATGCAAAAGCTGGCATTTCATTGATAACACTTAGAAATAAAGCATTCAAGTTTCTTAAGTGTTTTATCCTCTGCATTGTTCATCTTATTGACGTCTTTAACATTAACACAAATTCGGGTGATATAAATGAAATGAACAGAGGTGCGGGAGCGCAATTGTTATTTATCTGCTTGTGGTTGTTCTGCTATTTCTGTTTTACCGGCCACTTCAGCCTTTAAAAAATTAACCAGACTGTAAACTCGTTTTAAATACTGTATCTTGGACCATTCCTTTCAATAAAATCATTCTTAATGGGGTGAACAATTAATAATATACCCACATAAGTGGAAATGGGAAATAAAAAACACTCCCACGATGTGTATTTGATTTTTGTTCTTTCGCCTAACTCCAATAAGTTAAATTTCAGTTAACACATGGTGTCAAGTTCATTTCCTGATTTCTTAGTCCTAGTGTTTTCGTTCTCCCTACGTTCTCGGGCATATACGTGGTCTAATTACAGTACATGTAATGAAATTCTGAGGTTCAAAACTCCCTTGATTCAGATATGCGAGATCAGGGCTCTTAAATTCCAGTTTCTGGAGGGTCTTGTGCCTTCTAGTTGACCCTAGTAGTCAATTAACCTATTAACAATGTACCCGGTTTCTAAATTAGACACACGTGATATTGTTCTTAAGGTCATTATAGTTAATTATATTACATTCGCTTCAGTATATTTACCTTGAAAACGTAGAGAGCATGGTTAGAAGTATGATTATGCAGATGTCAAATCAACGTACTAATTAAAATCCCAATCAGAAGTTAAAAGCAATCTAAATAAATATAACTTAAAAATCCAAATTAAGGCTGTGGTTAGGAACTTAGCTAGAACAAAAACCAGCACACATCAAAGAGGTCCCCTGGGAACAGGAGCTTCGTTATTACTTCAGATGCGTAATTTTGTATTAGCTTACGGCCAGCAGGTGTCACTACAATTCAAGAATTGAGAAATGTTCAGATTTTGGAGAACTGGATTGTTAAATCTAACCCATTACCCAGTTTCTTTACGTGATAAATTTGCGATTGTGCTGACTGCTAATGCAGATCTACATCTACAGGTAACTGTACCACAGAGTGGTACAACACAAGGCCATCCTGTTCCATATGATAGTGGTTTTGTTAGAAGAACCTTGCTTGGGGTTTTTTGACAAAACTGTCAGCGTTGATGTGATCAATTCATTAAGTTACTGATAGTTTGTGCACGGCGACACACCAAATTCCATGCACATACAGTACGCACAAATCTGGCCACGCTGTTGTAGTAGCAACATTGGTATTGCCTAAAGAACATTAAAGGAAATGCAAATCTTCTCCAACATGATACTGAATTAAAATGTTAAAGCATATTCTTGGGTGAAAAATAATTATTCTAGAATATTTTTTTAGTAAGCAGCCATATCACCCTGCAACTCACAACTGGCAACGCACTGAAACTAAGCAGGTGTGAGCCTGGTCGGTACCTTGATGGGAGACCTCCTGGGAACAACTAGTGGGGCAAGTAGGGGGTGCTCACCATGTGGTCTATGTGAGTCCTAATGCCTCAGTATAGTGACGGATACTACTGTACTTTGTAAACAGGCGCCGTCCTTCAGATGAGATGTAAAACTGAGGTCCTGACTCTCTGTGGTCATTAAAAATCCCAGGGTGTTTCTCTAAAAGAGTAGGGGTGTAACCCTGGTGTCCTGGCTAAATTTCCCATTGGCCCTTACCAATCATGGCCTCCTAATAATCCCCATCTTTGAATTGACTTGATTACTCTGTGCTCCTCCCCACTGATAGCTGATGTGTGGTGAGCATTCTGGCGCACTATGGCTGCCGTTGCATCATCCAGGTGAGGGGGATACACATTGGTGGTGGTGGAGGGGAGTCCTCATTACCTGTAAAGCACTTTGAGTGCAGTGTCCAGAAAAGCGCTATATAAGTGTAAGCAATTATTAAGTATTATTATGGAATATATATTTTTCAATTATTTACTTTACAGTATGGTGGACTGTAAAGAAAAGAAGAAAAGAAACCTTCATACAATGTCTTCTGAGCATATACTGTACAGTATCCTGCAGTTTCTGGACATTAACTTACCTACTAAATTTCGCTCTAACATCAGTATGATATGAAAGTTGAAGTGATTTGCTTGGGCTGTATGGTGGGTAGTCTGACACAGGGTGGAAAGGTGCAGTGTATGAAGTACTGTATGAAGATAAAGAGTGTTCACCAACGTTCTCTGATATCATCCCAACACACTCCAGATTGACTATGCTGATGCTATAATATTGTAATTTTCATAGTGTCAGTTATTTACTAGTCTTCAGGAAAATGTTGAGAGATTTTTTACGCTTCTGTATTTTATCACTAGTAAAAATGTCCAAAAATCTTGATGTAAGCAAGTTCATTATTATGAACAGTTGATTAAGACTTCCTGGAGTCTCTTTTGCTTAGGTATTTTTGACTGTATTCTCCAAAAGAAGTTCCAAATTTTGGAATATCACTGTTGTAAATCTTTTCTAAATAGTAAAGGATATTTTAATGTTAATGTTTCTGTTTTTTTTTGCTATATTCTGTAAGATTAAAGTGTCCTTGAATAATAGAACACACAATCTTAATTTAAGATCACAATGACATTTCTTTAAAAACAATAAGGAATAGGGATGTTGTTTTTTTACTTTTCATCAAATGAGATCCTTATTTGTATTTTTCCACATTTATGCCTTTGCTGCTTAACTATCCCCCCAAATTATTCACTTTTTAGTCTCTCAAAAATGTTTTTAGATAAAGGGCTGTAGCTGTAAAACAGAATGGGATTCGATTAAGATCGTACTAGAGTTTATTATTGTTATTATTAAACCCATATCAAATGTATTCTTGTTCTAAAGTTTTTGCAAGTTTCATTTTTAGATTTGATACAGTACCAGATTATTAAATCTATCAAAACATTATGAAATCACTCAGATAACTGGTGTTGATAAGGTTCTATAGTGGGACCAAAAATAGGTAATTAAATACAGTATAAATACTATGCATTACAAACTATCATTTTTTTATTGAAAAGCAGCTGGTAGAATCAGTTTTCATGCCAATTAAGGGAAGAAAAGCTTAATCAGTCTAGATCAAAATAATGTAATCAAATAATCTAATCTTGTAGTCTCTAGTCTCTATTATTTGTTCTTGAATTATATTTGAAGAGGGAAATAGATGTGTGGACTGATGCATTAAACAGAATGAGATGGTGAGGTGAGACTATAAGTACAGTAATTGTTTTTGTCAGGCCAAATCCTTTATTTTTAAGTATTTTTCAGTGAAGTTTTTTTAAGCTTAAATGAAAATAAAATTCAAATTGGTTCCCCCCAGACAACAGATATTTTAAAATGTCACTATGTTTTATGACTGTGTAGCTTAAAAGGTATCAGTGGCACTTATTTCTAATCTCAAAAAATAGCCTCACCCAAAAATCGGTGAGTCCTGTTTTTGCTTGTGGCAGCTTTTTTTCTTAACCCAGCTGAAATTCATTAAAAATGATTCACAGGCCATTTCCTTTACTTCAACTTGTCCTTCATTGAAGTGTTAATATTACTTTGTACACAAGTGATTTATTTTTCAAAGCAAGCCCCAACTGTCTAGGGGTTATTTTCTTGGCTGATGGCACAGCCCATTTTCAATCTACATTCTAAAACCCATTTATTGTACATAAGAGGTAGCTTTATAAGTTAATTTGAAATTAATGAACATTGGGATCTAGGTAAGGTGAAGCTTTGGTGTTTTCTAAGGACCATAATCATAGACTGTGAGCCTTAATGTGAAGATAGATTTGCACACTCACTGTGTTTTTCTCCGCAGCTGCTGTCTACAGTATATCTAAATGATGGGTTTGTCCGGCCTCAGACTGAAATAGTCTCTCTCATATGATGCAGACTGACTGGTGGTTGGAAATCTACCTGAGTCTTGGCTGTCCCTCATTCCATGTGAAGTTTGTTATTCCTGAAATCACAGCACTTTCCCTTGGTCATTGTTCTCTCTATTTGAACCTTAAACTTTCAATCCTTTGGTCTGAATTTTAATTTCTGTGTAAATGATCATTGACAGTAAGCCACTAGTCACATCTGGCTGTCTGGGAGATCACCTTTGGCCAGTGTCCACCTCAGTTCAAATTCAACAGTCTAATGTCATTGTTCACTGCAAATTCCCCCTTGATCCTCTTTGGAGCCCAGATTCAGAGTTCATAGACTTTCTACTTGTGAAACTTTCAAGCATCATTCTTCTCTCACTATTCAGCGCTCAGTTTGGAAGATCTTTCAGGCTGGGGGACGCCAGGAGTTTGTGACGTCATGCACTTAATGGAATACTTCAGGATGGGTCCTGACAGTTTTGTTTTATTTTATAAACGTTAGTATAATGTTGAAATGTTACATTTGTGGGTTTTATTTCATGTACCACACTTAACAGCTGTTCACAAGCAATCTAAGAGGAAGTTCATTAATCATATCAGGATGATCTTTGAACAGACATACTCATAAACTGTTAAACAGTGGTATCGCTTAAAAAAACAATCGCTTTACTAAAGCTAAAGTACATCTTGGGTGGATGTTGTTCTGTTTAAAGTTACAGTAAAAAAGGGATAGAATTTAATGAAAATAGATAAGGGTGACCTTGTTATACAGTATATTGCCCAATTCATTACACTTCCAATATGTCTTGTTATAATGCAATATTTCAGATATAGTATATGTGGGTGGCACAGTGGCACAATGATTTGCATTGCTTCATCACAGCCCTGGGGCCCTGGGCCAAATTCCTGGGGTACTATCTGCGTGAAGTTTGTATGTTCTCCCCATGTTCATGTTTGATTCCTCCAGGTGCTCAGGTTTTCTCCCTCAGCCCAGCAACAGTACAGTACATACATACTGGAAGGTTAATTGGCCTTTATAAAAATGGTACTTGTGCGAGTGTGTGCATGTTTTCTGCCCGTGTGTGCCCCGTGATGTATATTCTTCCTTGCGCTCGATGCTTGCCAGGATAGGCTCCCTGCAACTGAAAATTGGATAAGCAGGTTAGAAAATGGATGAATGCATGGGTCCATCTATTTTAAATAGCTAATTATTTCAATGTAGTAGTGCAGAGATGGAGGATATCCCAACTGACCATGGGCAGGTGCCAGTCCCTCCATCACAGAGGACACATGTTCATTCACAGGGGATAACTCAGAAATGCCAAATATTCTGGACATTTGGATGGAATGTGGACAGAAGCAGAGCAGTTGAGACAAGTCAAGACAGCCACAGGAAGGCACACCTGGCCTGATTTATACCCAGGATCCAAAGACTAAAAAGCAGCAGTGCTTACCACCATTACAACATGCCATCTAGAGAAATATAATAAATCAAGTCAATTGAATATGTATAAAAAATCCACTTTTGGAAAATAGTCCTAGTTGAAGTTAGATTCTAAATGAATTTCTTAATTTCCCTGATGACCTCTGAAGAAACAGAATCGGTTGGGTGAAAAAATTAAATATAATGATTTTCATTTATATTATGCTATTTAAAGCTTAAAATGCCCAGAGAGAGAAAAGATTAATGATAAATACATAACGCAGTAAATACATAGAAAAAAATTAATTTGGTTAAACTAGCACTGATTTACCCAGGGGCTGTTATTAATACAACAAAGCATTAAGTCGTATGTAATACAATAAAGAGGAAAGGAAATTAAGTAGCAGTGGTGTTTCTTTATAGTTAAGGAGTGCAGAATTAAAGTAGGTCTTTTGCAACTTTAATTAATTTTATACAGTGTATTTGAAATGCAAATGCAAAATCATTATGATTTAATAAAATATTTTAATAATAATCATTTTAATAAAATAATTCCACAAGATGGACTGCCCCCAACATCTTAAAATAGTAAAAAGTTTTATTAATCATTCCTATAAAAATATTTTCTTCAGCATTATTTCTATCCAATAGTTAGGAAGTCTTTGTGCTGAAATGTCAAGTTAATTTTGAAAAGTATTTTTTTTCCTTTTTGATGATGAGATATGACGACTACTGGATTGATCTCAGTCTTTGCATGTGTGGATGTTTATTTTACTTTTATTTTGTTATTGTTACGCTGCAGAGCAGCTACAGTATTTGTAAAGGGATGGACCCTATGCAGTTAAGATATCGTGAATTACTGAATAAATGGCAAAATTCAAGGTTGAGGTCTAAAGACTAGCAAAAGGTCAAAAGCTGAATGGGAAACTAGGCAAAGATATCCAAGACAGAATCCAGAAATCCCCAAACCTAGAGTCCCAGGAAGATATCACACAAGAATGGACATAAAGCTCTCAAAGCCTACACCACTACTGAACACTGTGGGAACAGAGTGGAGCTTAAATAGGCTGGGAGGGGAGGCGTGGTGATGTTAGAGTACTAGGATTGGTTAAGGATGTCTGATTGATCTAGACCTCCCCTGAGCGGATGAACAAGGAGCCAGTGGTTTAGGAGCCCTCTGGTGTTGGGAAGCTGGAACTGTAGCGGTTATCTATTATATCTTATAGACTATCACTATGAAAGTAATATACTGTAATCAGCTAATACTGTATCTATTAATTTTGCAATTAATATGAACGTAATGGAAATTTGTATTTAAGACTGAAGCATCTTGCAAATAATAAAAATGGAATTGCTGTGTATTCAGTGATTTGTGTTTAAACAAGTGACCCTTAATTTGTATTTGACAGTTGTAACTTACTGTGTGAATTTTGAACATGTAGCCTTTATGACTGTAAATTATACTGTATGTACTGTAGTTCTTTTCAGTCTTTTGGAGAAAATATCTATAGATATTGAGCCATTGGCGGAGCGGTGGCACTCTGGCTAAGGATCTGTGGCTGTGGCTGGAAGGTTGCTGATACATATCCCCCAACCGGCAGAGGAATCCTACTCCATTGGGACCCTGGGCAAGGCCCTTAACCCCAACTGCTCCAGGGGTGCTGTATAAATGGCTGACCCTGCACTTTGACCCCGGGCTTCTCTCTCCCCATCTGTGTGTGTTATGGAGAGAAAGCTAGGGTATGCCAAAAGACAAACTCCTGATACAAGAAATTGTATATGGCTAATAAAGTTATCTTATCTCTTATCCATACATTGGTATTCATAAAAAGTTCTTGAATTATGAAGTGGTGTTGTTTTTTTCCAAGTTAAATACTTTGAATCTGTGAAGAAATCCTGGAAATTCCTTAAAAATGAATTATTGTAGAATCTCCCCAGCATTTCAGTGCCACGTGGTAATGTTATGAATTATTGTAGTCACAAATTAAGTTTAAGCAGATTTTCCTGTACACAATTCAGCACAACTACCAGAATTGGATATAACACAATTTTCTTTGGAGCACATTTGCTTGGCCTTAAACCCTGGAAGTCAACTCCAACAATACCATGGCTCAATCCAATACAAAAGTATTCCACACATTATATACCGTAGGATGTATATTCATTTTCTACAGATCACATTACTAGATTATTGTTGGAGGGGGGCAGACCATCACCCAATTATACTACTTGGAATAAAGCAATCCATACAAAAACCTTGATTTTTTTTAGAAAAAATGAATACCAGTTACACATAATATTAAATAATACTGTATATGATGTATAATGTAAAATTCAATTATACCGAAAGATAAAAAGAAACTATATAAATAGCAAGCTGAAATTTAGCACCAACAGATTAAAACTCAGTATCTACCATTGTCTGAGCCAAATCCACAGCCAACCATGATCCAGCCTGCTCAAATTCAGTACTTAATTGTTCTTTCAAATCTTATCTTCACTATGCCTCTTGGCATGTATCTTCCCATGCCTCCCAGTGTACTTTCTCATAGCAAAGAACATCCAGCTGCAACAGTATCAGAAAACAGCCTTGTGCAGTTGGATTTCCATTATTCTGGCGAACGTCAGTTAACCCTTGGTAAACCATTTCCTACAATGCAGGGAGTGCCAGATGATCACCTCTTTTTTTAAAACCCACAATCCAAGAACAAACGATAAATGTTTAGAAAAATTAAATAAATTAAATCTGCTAATACAATGTTTTCCGGCACTTCACTCCCATCATTTTACTGATCATGTCCCACACCCTGATAACCTTGCATGTTTCATCTTGTGACCGAATAAATCCAAACTGTTTCCCTTTACAGTCCAGCTACTAGTATTTGTGATCAGGTAATCAATATGATTGATAAGTACAATATTATGTATTTGGAGGCCAGGGGAAATGCTTGGTTAAATTCAGTTCAGGGGTTGTAGAGGTTATGTGTTTTGCTTTCTCACAGTTACTGATAAAATACAATATAAAATACATTAATAATTAATTTCATACAGTTTGTCTCCACCGCACAACACCCCGACAACAGTTACATTAAAACCAATTTTCAACACTGTTTATGTCATCCACAATGACAATGTTCCTTTATTGAGCCTTCGTCAAGAACCTACTGTAGTTAATGAATGTTTTTGACAGCCTATAGCTTCCCCAACCCCAATTCACTTTCCTGGCAAGCTATATCTCACAGTTTCTCTCAGAAAACTCTCCTTTTGCTTTACATAAAAAAGCAGATTAACTCCTTTATTTCAACACATACGTCTTTCAGTGGAAAGTTAATGACCAATGTTAATGAAAATCAATGTAAATTAGTGGTAAATTCTAAACTTTTTCAATGACAGGTATGGTCATTAAGTAAAGGGTAAAGTAAAAATAATGAAGTATGCTTTTTTGTATATTCTAATGCTACCAAAGATTACCAAATAGTGAATATATTTATATATAATGCATTGAGAACAATTAAAACTGCTCTGAATTTCTATAGTTTACATTTATTTCCCTCTTATTTGTTTGATAGATTGCATTGTAGTATAAGGATATCCTATTAGCATGCATATTGAATGGCTTTGTGAATGGTGTCCAATATTACATAGAGGGGTTAATATTCTACAGCAAATGGTCAAGATCTTAGGTGAAATATAATAACTAAGATATAAGAAAAAATAGGCATGAAAAAAGTAGGAATTTAAGCCTCAATTCCTCATAGAGCTGCACCCTTTCCAGTGAACAGAAATAGCTCAAGGAAAGACAGACATATATATTTGACCAAAGCTGCCTGCTCATTTGCCTTTGTCTTTCAAAATACAGGTACAGTACCACTAGGGGTGAATCAGTTACAAAGTAATGGAGTGCAAAAACCAATCACATACTGAAAAGGAAATGAGAAATGCCACCCCAGATGGGTGCAGCCTGATTTTTTTACTTCTGAAATAATATTTTCAAAAGGATTTTTTTTTTCAAATTTTGCGTGATTTATTAGGGGGTCTGTATTTCTGGCACAGGTTTTATGACCACAGTAGTGAGTAACTCCCTGACTAAGGTTCCCTTTTTACGGTAAAACTGATTCAGGTTTAAACAGAAACAGATTCAGCCCAACATTAGCCAGGAGAAGAACTTTCCAAAACAGGAACTGCAAGGCTCCTATTGTCTATAAAAAAAGGCCGTGGATCATCAATTCCCTGTCTCTAACCTCCCTGAATCAGGGCATTGGAAGGCACTGTGAAACTGAGAGAGTAGTAAACAGGAAAATGAAAGCACAACACACCTCACAGCACATGGTCAGCATTAGCATCAGGCGTGGTTTGAAACTGTCTTACTACTAATACTAACCTTATTAGTAGTAGTAGCAATGATAGTATACACTTAACAACTAAGGTTCTGCATGTACAGACTAACATATTTATTTATTATGGGGGGAGATATTTTGCCCAAACAGAAAATTGAATAAAAGTTTTATATTTGGCATGAATATACTTATTCTAACACTTATTATATTAGAGGTGTTATTAGAAAGACAGCTTCAGAAAGGGACTCCTCAGAACATCCACACATGTCATAAAGAAACAGGGGGCTCTAGAGGATCTAAATGCAGTGAATGTTAATAAAAAAGTGAATGTTACATTTATTGGACAACACGGCTTACTTTATTCATCACTTCATTTCCCCATAGAGTACAGCTGTTTCCAAATTGTGATTTTGACTGAAAAAAAACATTTAGAGATAATGAATCATCTGATAAATGGACTGATGTGCTTGTTTGGCTCAAGCACTAATGTAAAGTAAGAGAAGTAATAATACCTGAAAAACTCAAACAGCCTTAAAGGTGGTGATTTTAGAGATCATCAGAAGAAAGTATGTAAAAGTGCAGCTTTAAAGCTATGTTTCGTCCTGCAATCTAATAATACTGTTTAACTGTTTATTGTTAACTATTGTAGATTTGGGTAGAAGTTAGTATACTGTAATTAAATGAATAAAATATTTTCCTTTATGTGAACCAGGCTGGGTATCAAACTTCAGTACTGATAAATGTCAGTGTGTAACACTTCCTAATTAATATTTAATGATGGCAAATGAAATCGAGCTTCAGATAATGTTGAAATGGTGTCAGATGTGTTTGAAGAAAGGATGTCAATGCCACTTGACAATGCTATGTTAGCAATTAAAAGAATATGTATTTACTGTTACAGAACATAACACACATAACATCCTGTAATTTACAATTCTTAACTTGCTTGCTACAGTATGTTATTCATGGATTACAATCCAGAAGCCTTTGGACAATACTTAAAATGAATTGTGGTTGCTGTTGTTTTGCAAGACACAATTTAAAAGACAAAACAGAGTTCAAACAGTTTGTGCATTTTTTTCTCTTTGTATAACAAAATACTGTGAGCAAGCTGTGATGTCTGCAAGTGTTGAGGATTTACACAATGGTCATGCTTTGTGCAGTATTGAATTAAAAAAATGGTCCTAAAAAAACACTGATCACTTACATGTAAATGCCAATGAAATGACAATGTTGCAACATACACAAGCATTAGTTATATTAACTCCTTACTCACAGTATACACAAATTCTGTCAAAACCGAGCATTTCATTCTCTTGGAATTTATTTTCAATGGCTATTATACATCATACATAGTGCACAACGGGGAGCAAATCTCTTTTTGATTTGCACACTGAAATATATTCATTTTCTCTTTTACGCATATTCTGTGCTGTACAGAATATTCATGCTTGTATTTTGAAAAGAGACATAGATTGTTTCAATTCTGATTACCATCATGCAAGAGATTTAATGCAAAAGGATGCCTGAAAGCAAATGCAATGAAACAGCTCAAAATCAAAATCTCTTTATGGCTGACTCCACCCTTGGCTAAGACTGTCCCGGTGAACTACAGTACACACACACACAAATTGTGATGGCTCTCAAAGCACAGTTTAGGTGTTAGGATGTTTTACTGTAGCATTAAGGATTCACAATAAAAGAATCCCAAAATCCCAGACTCTCAAAATTGCTTTAAAACTTAGAACCATGAACACTTTTTCATACACCAAACACCACTAATTAACCCCATGTGAGAATGTGGACACTAACCCTTCACCAATTATCTCATAAGTAGCTAATTACAGTACCACCAAATGAGCCTATTTGCAATTTAGGCCTTTAGGTGGCTTCTAGTTGCAGGTTGTGCAGCTACATTAGACTCCTCATATACTGACCTGCCACATTGTGTGAAAGTAAAACATGACACTGCAGTGACCCATTGCAAGCCAAGCAGTTTCCCTTCTCAAATACCATTAAAAGTTTCCACTTGTGGCTACACTCAATAAAGATCCCCTGTTGCAAATCATGGTGATGCATTTGTCAGAAGGCTACATTATGGTTGGAGTTCAGTGAAAGCCTGACAACCTGCTTGTCATGTAATGTGTGGTGCACTATTCCTGGGGCAGAGAAAGTACAATCACTCTTAAGTATGGTCTGTTACCATCTACTCTGTTTTATATTTAAAGTGGTGGCTAGAATTTGGACCTCTTTGGAAGCACAGTCAGCAGAGCTGAAAGAGCCAAAGTTATCTGAGCCACGCAATCGACAAGCCAATAAATATATACGACTCAACTCTCCCGGAGAGTTCATCAAACTTGGACAAAGGGAAGCAGAACGATTTAGTCATGGCTCTTGTCGGCCCCCGGTTGCCAAAAAAGTAAATCCTGAAACATAATGAACCATTCCGTGCGGCTGTAAAGAGAACAGCTCACGGAGCTCCTCAATTACCTCCTCAATTGCGAATGACTAGTCTGGATCATGGACAGGCGACGTTTACAGGAAAAGAGTGAACTGTAAAAGTCTCAGCTGGCCGCCACACAAAACAGAAGTGGTGGTTGGAAGTCAGGTTTGGAAACACTCATGAGGCAGATGGCATACTCATAGCAGGTTTATTTTCAACAGTCACGCTTTATTTTAAAGGGCACCCATTCACGGGTAACATCTGGTCATTTACCCTCTCATCTTATGAGTAATATATTTTTGTATGTTAAGAAATATACTGAGCAGGGGTTCATAACTTCAGTCCCCTAGGTCTGGAATCCCGCATCTTTCTGAAGTGTATTTAAATAATCAGAAGGTTAAGGTCTCTTCTGTGTAGAGGTGGGCAATTGAACCCTTTTCAATGTGTAAAACAGTTTGGAATGTAGATATACATATACTGCACGATCCTGCAGTCAGAGGACGGCATTGATGTAGTAATTTCTAATAGTTCTCAGTGTTCTAACTACCCCCTCCCCATCGGTTTCCATATTTGGCATTCCTCCAGTTTTTATTCTTTCACCCACTGTGACAGAGTAGGGAATAGGTCATAGACAGAATACACATGAGCCAATGTATCCTACACAGTTAATGTAGGCACGTCAATGGAGAAAAGACTACATTTCCCATAATGCACTCACTGAAGGAGGCATACTGGAATGTTACCTATCCCTGATGTGACACAGGTCCTTTAATGAACCAAGAAGATGTATAAAAACTGGTCTTACCTAAAATAAGACAGTTGAATAATATCAGACAATGTCTATGATAAAGTACATGTCTTTCTAAATCAGAAAGGGTGCCAGGGACAGGAATCCATTTGGCCTGACATGATGACTACAGTAGGTTCTCAACAGTCACAAAGCCAGTACTGATTTAACTAAGGATAAAATCCCCAGAGGTGATCTCCTCCCCCCAAACCACCAAGAAAGGGACACTTTAAGGTAGCAAATCAAAGGTAACCTGCATGTCTTTGGGAAATTAGATTAAACTGAAGTTTCTGATGAAAACGAACACCAACAATCAACATTCCTCACAAGGGCCCCTGTAATAAATTTAGCCACGGTCCCTGGAGCCGTGAGGCAGTAGTGCTATCCGCCATGGCGCTAGCCTTTATTTTATTATTTTTTGTTCAGGAATCGAAACTAGTTTAATCTGTGAAACCCTAATAAAGATACCCTAATAAAGATACAGATGATATCACGTTTCAATCTCACGTATCATGTTGATGTACTGTTTTCTATACTGCCAGTGTTCAAGATCCCAGGAAAAATGCTAAAAGTCCCAGTGAGCAGGACTTTGCCCAGCTTGGTAACACCGATTATTTAAGAACTCACTTGACTACAGGTAGAGGACGTACTTAACCAAATACCTCCCACACTCCCACTTGTGATTTGTCACAGTGTGCCACTCCACAGTTTCTTTCAAAATGTCTCACTGATGTGCAGCACAACCCTGCAAATTACTATTGGACAGGACGTTGAAGAAACCCTGGTTAAGGGTCATAGGTTCATAATGTAGGTGAAAGAATCCCAGTCAGTCAGCTAATGGCTTGGAGCATTGATTTATCAGTTATAGAACTCAACCAATGCTCTCAGATAGTATTTTTATTAGTTTAGCCACTCACTAGCCTTTTGTTACTTGTACAGTACTATGCTTTTCATTAAGATAACCTTCTGGTATCCTGCCACAATAAACTTGTGTACAGTACTATTCCTTAGTGTTTTATTTTGCTATAAGTGTTTATCCTACAGTAGAAATTTTCCTAAATTGTGGTCTTCAATGGCCACATGACCTTCAGTTTTTTTTTTCCATCTTAGCTTTAAATTGGTAAAGTAGCCTAATTATTTGCTTAATTAAAACAGTTAGCCTTTTCCTTAGGCAACGCTCTAAGCAGACCTATAAAACGTGATGGACTGTGGCCCTGAAAGACATAAGTGAGAAGTACTGTACTTGAATTCTATGTAATAGCCCATCTTTGACAGATGGGAGTGCATCTGACCCAGCTTTGAGAAATCCCCTTGTACAAATTCCTAATGCTGAGGCAGCACCCTCTTCAGGCAGCTGACTGGTTCAGTTTAATTTTCCCTTATGAAGTTTAATGTGTATTAGAAGGGGGCATTCTAAAGACTAGTACATAGCTCACAGTTCAGTGGAGAGGCAAAGTGAAGAGTCCCAGTGAGTCAGCACAGCCAGTGGAACCGAAGAAGCTGTGAATGGGAAAAAAAATTGAGAACTACAGGAACTTACTGATTTACAGTACTTTGGCCTATATTTTCCACTTCCTACAGAGTTTTACTGAGTTCCTATTTTAATGTACTTAAGCTTGATATCCCCCGTTTCTTTGGAAGTCACCTGCAATCATTAGGAGCTCTACAAACAGAAATACAACAATGTTAAATTTATTCTTAAAGTGATAGTAGAAGGTATATATAAACTGTCAATCATACATCTTAAGAACAGATTTAGAAAGGTTGAGACCATTGGAAAATTGGGTTCAGACCACTGGCCATCAACATTTTGGTAAGGCGTTATTTCATCGATTGCTACAGGATTAAAATAGATAAATTCTTCATACGAAATACAAATAATATTGGCTTACAATGGATGTTAAATGCCTTTTAGTTGAAAATGTTCAGTTCTCAGTTTTCAAGGCCTATCCATCTATCCATCCATTTTCTAATAAGTTAATCCAATTCAGGGTTGTAGGGGAGCCAAAGCCTATCCCAGCAAGCAATGGGCATAAGCAATGGGCAATGGGCAATGGGCTACACCCTGGATAGGATAGCAGATCATTACTGGGCACACACAGACATAATAGCACCTACAGCCAATTCACCCAGAATTAACCTATCAGTATGTCTTTGGACCTTGCGAGGTAACTGAACACCTAGAGAAAACCCACACAAACACATGGAGGACATACAAACTCCACACAGATAGCACACCAGGAATTGAACCCAGGGCCCCACCACTGCATGGCAGCAATACTAAACACTGCACCACCTTGCTACCCTCAAGGTTATACATACAGTACTAACTGTATAAAAATGCCTTTAACACCTAGGCACTGAGCCAGGCTCTGTCGCTCTCTGCTGGACAGAAATTTGCATACACCAAGCCACACACAGGAAAGCTTACATGTAAATCTGCAGACTGCAATAAATCCAGAAAGAGCTGCTGTTAAATTTATGAGCTTTATGTTTAGAGCACTCATGAGGGCACATGTCACAAAGCCATTATGTGAATGGGAGAGAGCGTGAGACCTCTGCAACATTACTGCCTTGCTAACGGTTTTAATAAATGTTGCTTCTTTTTAATGGTCATTAAGCATTGTTCCAGATGTTGGCAACTCTGGCTCCCTCACACACTTCTCTGTTTCTGAACTTTTGGAATTAGAGGAGTTAGTGAAGACCAAAGAAATATACAAACACTGCACAGTGAAGATTTCTTCAGTTATGTCATTATTCAGAATGAAAACAATTAATTGGGTTAATATACAATTGCACATAATACATACTGAACACAAAAAGGAGAATATAGATTTTGACCCTCCGAATCTTCTAAAAAAGCATAAAATTACAATAAAACAACCCTTTCTTATTTAAATTATTTTTGTCACTGTTTGATGTGGTTTGATTTTCTGGAAGTATGTAATTCAATTTAAATGGAAATTGTCGATGAAGTAAGAAAGTGTTTTGTTAATCACCATGTACAATTCCTGGTTTTTATCATGAGGAGGATGAGTAAACGTATAAGTATCACGTTTCTGAAAACAACAGCGTCAGATTTACATGACTCATAAATAGACAAACCTAGTTTTGAAAGGGACAACAGCTATTAGAAGCTTGGCTAAAACACTGCTATCCTAATTTTGGTTCAATAAAATCAAAACAATTTATTTAACCTTCCTGGCAAGCATGAAAGTGTAGATATGTATCCAAGTACTGTGAAGAAAATTGCTGCTAGTTTTTATATAGCTTTAGAAAAAGCCTCTTTAAACTCCAGGGTCACATTTTAGCTGCAGGCACTAGCTGGCTACAGGGGGCCACCAAGAAATGTTACCTGGGGAAAAGCAGAAAGGATTTTAATAGGCAATCTCCACACCGTTCTCATACAAGAAACTTTCCAAATCTCAGCCCAGTCTTTGTGCTGGAACAGACTTACAGCCATCACACATTTTTTCACCAGTAGCCTTTCTGTGAAGTTGCAGGTAATTATTCCCCAACTTCTCTTAGAAGATTATCATTCAGCAACAGCCCTGCACAAAGCAGTGAATTTACCAAGAAACTTAAATTAAAATACATAAAAAAATCTATATTTATGCTATTCCAGGGCTGTCCAGTTCAGGTCCTCAAGGGTCATAAGGCCTTTTAGTTTTCATACCACTCGAGCTGTTAGTTAGATTATTGACCTAGCTTAATGTTTTCCCCAGGTCTTAAGCTGTGGATAATTTAAAGACACCTATAAAAGCTGCTGTTTTGCAGTTTTCAAGGGCTGGAGCTGAGCACCCCTGTGCTATTCAGTTACTTTTTTTCTCAAGAAGTGAAGAAAACATACAAGTGTAGTGTTTAAAATGTCCTGATGTGATTATTCTGAGTGGGTTCCAAGGCTTGGCGTTTTAACAAACTTTGGTCAATAAATGTTGTAAATCCCACTACTGTCCAAACCCGTTCCATGTGTTATTGATTTTTTATGTCTGTTAATAAGAACAGCACAGAGCGAAAGTGTGCACCTACCCCTGCTGTATTGCAGTCAATTGGAGGTCCAGCTGTATGGAAGATGTGAGTGTTGTAGTAACAAGAAACAGAGCAGCTGTTAATCACTGCTGCATTCTTGAGGTTTCTAAAAGGACACAATCAGAGGAAGTCAGAGGACATCGGCGCCCATTTAATTCCAATCAAACATATATATTCTCACATCTTTATTTGTTTTTCTTTTGTGTCGGTCATTTTGAAGTGTTTCAGCTTAGTCAAATACATTTTTTTTCATCTGGTCTTTCTCACAACAGGAAGCCTCAGGTGCAAAGCTAAAAAGAAGCTAGCTACAAACAACTTATAGCAAGGACAATATTCTTTCCCATAAAAGTAAATGTCTTGCAACAAAAACAAAACAAAACTGAGAGCTGGAAAATAATTACATGACATTTTATTGCAATGTTTATATTCAAACTAGTAGCCACAAGCTATTGCAGACCTTGATTTTCCAAGACAGTTATTAGGTCATTTTGGTAAAATCCTTTTATAAAACCTCATATTTAAATGGTATATACAGTTATCATGTTTCTCAGATGTTCTTATTTCATCTCTGTTCCAATACACATTCAATTTAGTTAGGAACAGCTAAGGATATGATATTTATATTGGTTCTGGCATATATTTACTTTACAAGAAACTATAGTAATGATCTCCCTATGGAGAAATAGGTACCCCACACATATATTTGAAGATATTTGAGATGCCACAATGAACCAACTGTACACATTCAAATTTCTACATTTTAGTAATAAGAAATTGGTGAGCGTGTTTCTGTGTATGCACCAAACAATGACAGTGCTAAATTCTGATCATTCTTGGATAAGTTTATTCCTGACCCCAAATGTTTTCCATACAAAATGGGGCTTGAATTGTGTGCTTACATACTAGGAATTAAATTTCTGGGTGAAGCAGTTTAAGCGCAGAAGACATCCCTATGTTTAGCCAGCCTGTAGAGGAATGCCAGACATCATTTAACATCTCTATACTGTAAGTTAACAGGTATTTTCTACACAAGTTGTGACCATTTGTGCAACTGTTTGCTATCTTTCAACCCAAGAGGAACTGACCTCTGACATAGCTGTTTTATAGAAAATGTATACACAGCACTTTTATGAAATAAGCTTTTCATTGCTTTCACTGGCATACAATCTCCGAATGTTTTATTTTTTCACTGCTGGCTGTCCTAAGTCCCCTGGAGCACACTATAGACTTGGTATGACAGGGTGGAAACAAGATTCTAGATGTTTTTTTGAGAGATAGAGAAAAAGAGACGGAGAGGAACAAGAATGAAAGCAAGAATCTTAATTCTTTCAAAATACAACATTTTAACACTCTCCAGCTGTAATTTTTTCTCTTAAACCTTAGATCCAGCTTTCTTCTATAAGACTTCTATATTAAAAACAAAAGTTAAAAACACACAATTAGAGCTCAGGATATGAAAGAGGAATCACTCTGACACTGGAAGAGATTTTCACATGGCTATTGCTACAGTACCATGTGCTGCTAATTCTGTGGCTGTATTGATATAATGTTGACCTTGTTCCTTTCGTGAGAGAAAAATAGACTATAAAACACTTTAAAAATAAGCCCTCGTGCAGAAGGGTTGGATGGAAATTTCAAATTAAACTCACCTGTTTCTAAATTAAATAACAGAGTGATTAAAAAAAATCTCACACAACCTAATTTATTAGCCATTAATCTAAGAGAACTGGTGGCATTTGTGATAAAAGATTTTAAGTATTGCAATTTTTCTTCACTTCTTGTGGTTGGCACAGCAGGTTTAGGAGGGCAAGACAGGCAGGATATTGTAATGAGTTGAGTTTTATATGTTTATTTTATTCCTTTTCGAATTTAAAGCACTATTAAAGACATGTACTAATATCCTCACTGTCGCAATAATGTTGCAGTTGCACGTAGATCCTACCCACAAAGTAGCCACACACAAACACTTTGGCAAGCAAAGTCAGCTTTCGTTTTTTTGAGTGACTGCAGGAACTCTGTGATTTTGACTTCACAAATTTGCATACAAACAACACATCAGTTGTACAGGCTGGATGCATTGTCAGAAAGTAATATTGCTGTCACTTGTTTCCTTCATTCCAGAGAATTGTAATTGGATGGGGTATTAATGGTTCTCATAAAACTAAAAACAAAGTTGTGTTTAAGGGCTGTGTTGTATTTTCAGGGTCCAAGTCAAATTCCATAATTACCATCGTAAGTACCATGTCAGCATTTCTTAATACAAACACAAAATTTTAATAGTTTTCATTACATTTCCAAACAGAAAAAAACAGGCGCTCATAACTTACACAAAGCAAAATGCAAAATAGTTAAACAAGTTCATTACCACAGACTTTGCACAATCTAGGTTAAAAAAAACCCTGGCCCTGGAACCTCATTAACTTGCAATGCCCCTGCCCATGTGTTTAATGTCCAGAAAAGAAAAACATACACACTCCCAAAGCTTTAAAAGGTACAGGACAGGAGAAATATATCTGAAGAGAAAAATATAATATCTCAACATTTAATTCTTATCTTCTAATAAGGCATTTTGTAATATTACACCTAAGATCAATATTTGAATCCAGATGAAGACATTTAAGTATGTAGTGCGGCAGCATGCATAAATTTCAAAGGAACAGGTAAATGTTTATTCCATGCTGAAAGGAAAAGAAAAGAGACAGAACGTTTGGCTCTGGAGCCTTCTTCAAGAGTGCCTTCACCTTCGCCTGCAGGTTGAATAGCCCTTGAGTCTATTTCTAATTACAATGTATTGATATATGTGCCAGTGTTTCTTAGAGGGTACTGATGGCAAAGGAGATCATCTTCATCTGAAAATATTGCAGGGTATTCTATGTGCTCTAAGAATTAAGTGCATTCATTTGATTGATTTTTGTAGAAAATGAAAACAAATTTCTCTAAATTGTATCTCAGTTACCAAAGGTACTCATTAAATTAAATTAATAAAAGGAACTCAAATAAAAATACTAAAGGTTCTGTGTTTCAAGCAATAGACTGAGCAGTCCCTCAGGATTTAAAGATGGTGATATGTTTTATTAGTAGTTAAAAAAGCAACAATATAAAAACAATAAACACCCTGCATTCTATTTGAGTTCCCTTTACATGAGCCTACAGTTTGCTAATATGCTCTGAAAGCTGGAAGTAATCCTAACAGTTTATGCCAACTCACAGAAAAGCAAACCAAATTTCTTAATCAGATTGGATGCTGATTTGATGACACTGAACATTTTCCACCATTTCACAGTTTTTTCTTAATTTTTCTCAGTATTTTCTAGAAGCGTGTCGCCAGGTGGCGACCCCAGGTGCAGATTCGTCTCAAATTTCTGTTAATTGTTTCCACTTGGAAAATATTATTTTCCAAGATATCCAATGTTTTCCACAGAGTAATACATGGGTAGTACATTTATGTTGCGCAAGGTTTAACTGGCAAACAAACTACAAAATGTGCAACACTACATTTCTTGGGCCTACCTCTTTTACTCTTAACTGATAGGCAGAAAGGTGAAAGTCATCCCTGCGGATTAGAAATTCCAGAGCAATTCCAAGTAAGGGGATAGATTGACTCTGTGCCAGAGGAGACATGCTTTTACAACCCGGGATTTATTTTGTTAATGTGATTTCTTAGTTCTCTAACCTCTCAGTGGTGTACCCAGCTGCTGCTACAAAAAGACTTGAGTGTCCTGTTCCAGAGTGACTCCTGTCATAACTGTTAGAAGTACTGTAAAAGAGAGCTGTGATGAATTGCTATATATTTCTCACTGCCTTTGTCAGTAAGCTTGGCATACAGAATATAAAACTCAACAGGAACTGAGAAGACACTGAGAAATACAAGTAACAGGTACAGGAATACTTCAGAAATGATATGTAAAATAATAATTTGATTGATTTCCATATTCTTGAAGTACAGTCTACAGGTGCTCAGTCCCAAATCACCAGGCACAGCTTCATATTGTGCTAAAGACAGCAGCATACAATTAAGTTATGAGAACCATTATGAAACAATTTATCACTTTTTATAGATGTATAGTGCTTTATGTTTCAGCTCTTACATATAAATATTAACTATCTCTAAACTTTCTGTTGAGTCACCATCCATTTCTTTACCCTGTACTTACATTATTTGGAGTGACAAGGAAATCCTCTTATTATGAAAACAGATCATGCTCTGTCTGCTTTTTGTCAAATTGATGGCGTGAAACGTAAGTTCACATTCTGTGACAACTACTATATACTGTAAGCCCGGTTTCTGTTCTTTTTCATGAATGTTCAAGTTATGTTCTTTTATGCCATTCGGTGGGGCTGTTTCTGAGTACAAAGGAAAAGTCGTTCTGTTAACTTTGTCAAGTATTTTCTAGATGCTCAAATGTGAAAAGGTTGGATATTAAACTGCAATTATTATAGTAAATGGGAATAGGAGGTGTATTAAAGACTTACTGTAGATGTACAATATTACAATAAAATAAAAAAAAATGTAAAGTAAATCAAAGATTAACAACACATACATTGTATAAGACCAAACAAATAATGTTAACTTAGTACAAATCTTTAGTGAGGAATACAGTAATATAGCCACACACACACACATATATATATAAGTGTGAATATTATTTATCAAGCCCAGGTGGTGTATTTATTATTAATGTCAAGAAACAGAGAAATAATTCTTTGAGTTTCAAAACATTCACTGACAATCTGCTATTAAAATCAGATTTATTTTCCCATCAAGTCAAATTTCATGTTAAACTTTCCTCTCAGTTAAAATGATAAGGATAGGAGCTGAAAAATACAAATCAATATGTCACATGTCCAGATGAACAATACTCGGACATCTGCCCAATCCAAGCACTTCCTTTTAATGGAATGGTCATTTCCTGTCTAGAAGGAAATATTGCTCACATCACAAGCGCACGATCTGTAACAAATTAAGACTTTCAGACCCTGATTCACCCACCAAAAACTTGTGGAGAAGTCAGCTTGTGTAAGAATAACACAAGCCAATTTGGCTTTTAAGCGTTCTTACCGATTTAGCAGTTTGCAGTAACCAGTTTTATGGTTCTCATCACTGCTGAAGAGGAAAAGTATTTCTGAAATGGCACAAACTCTAACATGTCCCATTGAGATTTTTCACAGATTTACAGCTGAACCTCCAATGCCAGGGTGTTTAAAAAAATGACTGATACACTAGTGTAGAATTGGTTGTCTGCTGTTTCTGTTTTGTGAGTTTGTTTATTCAAATCGGCAAATGCTAAGGTCCTTTCTCCCTCAAACAAAATTATGTTTTTCTCTGTAGCACAGGCCTACAACTTGTTTTAAGCAATGAAGTATTATGCCCTTTCTTTGAGTTTATTTTGACAGTAACGCTCTTTTCCTGCATGCTCTGTATGGTGAAAAAAATATATTTCCTCTATTGCTTTATTTGAATAGATTTTAAATATGTTTTAATGGATATTATGAAAACATTTCTGTGATTTTCTTTAAAAAGATTTGAAACAGCTACCTAGAATCCACCAGTTTTGTGTCCTTTTTTTAGAAGCCTATGAGGTTCTTTGGGTCCATTTTCTAGGAAACTAGTCAAAGATCACCACTTTCACAGAATCCACTAGCTTAAGCTACCTTTTAGTCTACTTTGTTTTCTCCCACTTCTCTCACCATGAAATATAGGTCTAGTGATATACTGTACTATATAGTTACATGTAGACAATGTCTTTCAATGCCTTATCTACTACAGCACTGTTTTTGAGGAATTTGGTGCTCTATATAAAATGAATTAGACCCAATCTTCACTACTGTACTTCGATGCAATTTTGAAATGGAGAATCCTCTGACTCTGCCGCTTTAAACAATTTAGTGAAGAGATCTAGTCTTCTTTACATTTAGCTCATACTATGCTATGAAATTGAGCTAAACCTTTCAAAATTAATATAGTTAAACATATTGTGTGTATCATAAAAAAAATACTGTATGCGGTCAATTCAGTTAGCAAGTGACATTTAAGTCATATGTACAGTAAAGACAGTTTCTTGAATAAAGCAAAAGCCAAGACCTGTTTATTAAAGTCTCCAGGGAAAGCTTTAAGATAAAACAAATACAGTACCAGAGATAAGGGACAGTTATGAACCTATCAGCACCATTGACATTTTAAACCTGGTTCTTAAAAAATAAAAAATCCTTCAGCACTTTATTATAGGAGTGTAGTAATCAAAGCTTGGAGACTGTGTTTGACTATTATAGTATATTGAAGTATAACAAATGAAAGGGTGGCTATTTAGAGCTATTTTCAAATATTTTAAAACAAGTAGTACAGTAGGTTAATAGAATATTAACACAGTGCTAGTAAACTGGTAGGAATACCACCTACTGATGATTATTTGTTTATAGACTTTTTCATTAATATATACTTAAATTTAAAGTTAAAATGTTCATCGCTTTGTTTTTTGCATTTATAAAATAGAATTTGAAACTCCTAAAATAAAATGTTACCAAAAGTTGTAAGTGGGCTTAACATACTTTATCAGAAGGGCTTCAGCTGTGGAATGTGAATGGGAATGTGAGACACAGTAAGCCATCATTGTCACGCTTTGAAAATTATTGTCCATGCACTGAATGAAAAGAAAACATTTCTCCTCTCCTGTTGGATCTCTGCAAGAACCGAAGAAGACCAGTATGGAGTGAGAAAACAGGCGACTGTTATCAGACATGCCAGGGGGGATGCTTCTAACAAGACAGAAGTTGGCAGAAGTGTTGAAACAGCTGCAATAAGAAAATTGAGCTACTGATCCCCGGAGGCAACCTAGAAGCTGACAAAGATCTTTTAGAGTTAAGAAGTACATTTTATAACCCCCACTTTTTTTCTTCCAGGTTTGCTCAGTTTTATTGCGAATGATGGATCTCTGCGTGGACCCAGGAAATATTTGTCTTGTGCTTGCCATTGATTACACTTGCAAGGCTTGTAGTTTTGCTTGGACCGGTGTTCACAATTAAAACTGGTGTAGATATAACCTAGCAGACTTGGCGAGTGAGCAAAACACAAAAAAAAAACCCTGGAAATCATACTTGATGGGATTAAAACTTTTCAAAGCATACTGGACTTGGAAATATTCTTGGAACAATCCCTGTCTGTAATTTGTAGTTGATGAATCGTGAATAGAAATGTGAGAAGTGCATACAGCCTTATGCAGTGGGATATATTGGTAGAGCTTGCAGCTGGGAAACTAAGTGAGAAATAATGAAAGCAAAGAAAGTGTTTGCCACACCTTTGGGCAAAGGTGTCAAGTGAATTTAAACTCAGCAGACCTTTGTAGCACCACTGGCATACTCAAAACGCCAACCTGAAAACCGCCTCTGATTATAGATGTATTTTTATTGAAAAGTTCTAAATAGGCTTTCATTGTGTACCAGTACATTGTGTCTGCACAAGGCAGAGCGCTCTCAGCTAATTTGCACATGCTGGAGTTTCATTAATGGCAAGACAATTGAAATATTTCAATTCAAGTGCTTCACAGTGAAAGGCCTGATTGAAATGGATTTAAAAAAAGGTTTAAATAGAGCAGAAAAACCCATTTAATTATGATAAATAATTGGGTCTATTTTTTAGCATTAGGAAAATTCTTAAGATGGCTAGCTTTCTTTTCATGTAGTGCTGAGAGATTCAGCATGACATTGGAATACGGTGAGGTGATTAATGAGAACGCTAGCTCTCCTGTGCTTGTTTTCCAGAAGCAGCAAGTGGCTCTTGGAATTAGCATTCTCATTGACAACAATTCTGTGCCTTGCTAATGAAGGAATGATGGACCATTTTGTATTTGAGCAGACACTGAAAGAAAATTCAATGTTTTGGCTTGAAAAATTCCATACAAATGATCTCATTTCAATTTCCATATTGTTTTCTCTTAACTTCAAACTTTTAGAAGGATTGCATTTTAAAAGTAGACACATTCGTTTAAAGGTGAAATCTGGTGTGAAACAAAAATCAAACATAAACTATACAATGTTTTCTATAATCAACCAACTTTTATCTCCTGTAACACTATTGTACTGTCTTATTTGTTGTACAATAATGTAAACCTTGTTGTATAATGTATTGTACTGTGCCGTAAAACAAATTTTCCCCAGGGGAGGATAAATTGAATACTAACCTGCAATTCAAAAGTTTTATGTCGCTTTGTGTATCTTTGAAATTGGAAATGTGGCATTCTGGTGATTTTGTGGAGCATGATTAGCTATCATTCTAAAATGGCAACAGTACTTTCTGAACTGCAGCTTGGAGATGCTTTTTGATTTTTTGTTTTCCACCAGATTTTTGTTTTGAGTCAGAATTTTACCATTAAAAATCAAAGACAGTTAGGTCGTACTTTAATCTGTTGTACTATTTTATTAGCATTTACTAATGACTAATCGTTTTCAGTACTCCCACCCGATTGCGAAAAGTCAATTGTTTTTCACAACAATGTCATCTCACAGCTACGCAATTTGTGCCCGCAGATAAAGGATAATAAAGAGGTGTAGACAGATTCCTTCGACCCACCTACAGTAGGTTTGATTCAAGTCACCTGTCTTTCAACACATCACACATAACACAGCCCTATACCAGGAGTTCAGTGACAACTGGAGAAGAAGCATTTCACTCATCAACTGTATACTCAGCAGATAGCCCTGGCCAATTGTGCCCTGCCGCTTGAGGAATCACGGTCACCATTGGCTAGTGACATGATCCAGTTCGAAGGCATGGTCAACCTGTGCAACCTGCACTTAGGTGATTGGTTTTACCAGTACGCCACTGTGGAGGCCCATGAATACAGTATATACATACCTGTATATATATATTTTTTTTTCACATTTTAACAAAATGTCAAAACCCCCTGGAAATACATTGGGTGGAAAAAGTTCTGTGATTGCATGGCAAGGTCAAAATGCATCTTACAGGCTGGATCATATTAAATGAAACATATTCGACAGCCATTAAAAAAAAGTTTTTATGAACAAGGCCTGGACCATGTGAAGCATTTCTTGTCCAAACACCATGGTGGGCTTAGAGACAGTTTTTAAGCACAATGGAATGAAGTTCCCTTTTTTCTGGAGTGTAGTGTAGTGGAGTGTAGTGTAGTGGGGTTGGTAGTTTGTGGGGAGGGGTATGCTATCTAAGCCGTTCCTCTCTCTCCACTAAAGCACCATAACCAAAAATGGGTCTAAAACATATTGTGAAAAAAGGAGATAACAATCTGTATTCCAAACGGAACATCGTGCAACACAGAGATATTTTGCTGTAACCTTTCCTTCCCCTTTGGTGCATGAGATAGAGAGAGAATAACAACCCCCCTTCCACACCACCACTTTCCCATAAATCTGCAGGAGGGAATAAGGTGAGGCCCAATTCCAGGCCTGCCTGACCTCCATTTCCCCTTTCTATCACATGAAAACAGATGCCATTTGGAGGGCTGAAGTCTCTGGTGTCAAACACTCCCTCAGAAACAAGCAGCACCTGTGGGGTTACTGGCTCCTAAATCACACTGGTGGCCCAGATGTTTTGTAGCATCAGCACCATAAAATACACAACGATTCATTTTACTGCAGAATATCAAAAGCCAGACTTTATTTTCGGGATTTTTTTAGCACATATACATCCTTTGACCATAAGTTATTAAGCTTACTAACTTTAATATGGTGTCAAACAATGTACTTCTGAAGATTTACTGGAGCTGAAATCACCCCTAATATCACACAGATAGTCTGTGCATTACAGCAGTTTTTAATATTTTCCAGTATGTCCTTAGAGGCCTGATGTTGACATGGGTTAGAAATGCCAAGACTTTAGGTTCTTAGTTCTTTCAGTACTAATGCTATTTCACATATACTGTAACTCCAGGCTCATAAGAATGTGTAAAAAGTTGCTAACGTTGTCTTACTTGTTTAGTTGCTAGCAGATCCCAAAGCCTCACAAAATAACTTCTTGAAAAACCCAAGAGCTTCTGCTTCAACAACATGGTGGTACTGTATAGTTGGTTCCAGGAACCCAGGATTTGGAATAAAAACTTTTTTTTTTCAACAAAAGACTTAAATGCCCCTTGTCTGCACTGTTTACAGTATGTCCTTGTGTTATTGTTGAACCTAAAATACGTTAGTCTAATTTGTCTTTGTCAGAGCCACAGAGATTATTAATTCAATTAAATCACCTCATGATATCTCCTATCAAAGATAGAAGAGATTCTCTTGAATCTCACATTTCCTTAAAAGCTGTAATATTACAGAAAAACTGAGGGGAAAAAGTTAAGTAATATATAGTTTAAGGAGTTACAGTCGTGAAGTAACTTTAACCATAAATTGCTTAAAACCTCCAAAAAATGTTGAATTTGTCCACTTTAGTAAATGATTTAGTTCAATTAAGTAACACTGAGCCAAGAGTGGAACAAAAAACAGAAGACCTGAGTTCCTTGCAGACCTGAGCTGCACAGTGCAGAAATATATCATTTCTATGGTTTTTTAAAGTCCCCATTCTACTAACGCTTGTGCTTTAAAGTCACTCATTACTCAAAGGTCAGGCTGCAACAGCAATAAATTGGATGTATGCATGACAGCCAGCTGCAGAAAGAGTTTGTTTCCTTAAGTTGCCTGTTTATTTTCCCCACACGCTTCACTTGGCCAAGCTTTCTGAATGCATGTACAATATCTCCCTTCCTGCATTTCCTTTGACATCTACCATGTTCCCTACAAGTTTAAATAAAATAATAAATAAAAACAGTCTGAATATCTTAATCAGATTTTATGGGGTTGATGGGTTAATGGGACACTAATGTTTCATTATAGACCTCAAGTAAATCTTTTGAATTTGGGTATAGGAATGTTTTTTTTTTGTTAAAGCATGGTTTTACATTTCTTGAATCCAGGATGAGTACAGACAAATAAATACATTTCCAATTTATATCTGTAAAAACTACTGAAATCAAGCAAGCCAATTTAGCCGGAAAGCAGTCCCCATTCTTTAATGGCACTTGGCTCACATGAAGAATGGTTGCTCTGTTTTAATTAACCAGTATATTTTAAGGAGACGAGATGATAATTTCTCTATCCAATTATAGATCAGCCATATTAACTGTTGTTTGTAATTGATGTAACTATTTTTGCAGGAAGGCTCTTATTGGCTTCTTCTGTCTGATGAGCCAGATGTTTTCGCACATCCTTCTCCCAGCAGACCTCACGCTTCAACTAGGGAATACTGAGAGACAAATAAGTACTTGGAAGAAAAAACTTGGAAGGGGAAGAGCCAAGTCAGGTGAAGTCAATTTTTTATTTGTTTGCCAGATAGTACTTTTGTAGCTAGTAATTTATGTTTGTTGACCCTCAAAAACAACTAAACTGCCTTTTGTTGGATCAATTTCTAACAAATAGACTACCGTTTTAAAATTTTCTACACATTCTTATAGAAACACAATTTCCAACTGTTACTACAGATAATGTGTGGGTGTGTGTAATGAGCAGCAGTGCTCTACCTCTGACAGAATTAATTTGCAGCACCACTCCCTAGACAGCCAAGACTCAGCTTTGCCAAAACCCAAGTCCTTGACTCTGAGAGAATTCTAAACTGTCTAGGTTAGTCAAGTGGGGGTGCAGTAACTTTCTGTAGTATGCTCTGTGCTACTGAAATGACCCCTGGACTCACAGATGCACTCATCAGAAGCAGATGAATAGAACTGGATGGAGTTGGAGTTTCAGCCACGATGTGCCATATAAAGTGCCTATAGAAAATGGACACACCCTTTCAAAGTGACAAAGCATCCTTTGCTAGAATTACTGCCATAATTCTGTTTGGACAGGTCTGTACCAATGTAGAACATCTGCTGTAGATTTGGCAATGTTTGCCCATTCCACCTTACAGAACTGTTCAAGCTAAGTCTGACTGCAATGGGACTGTTGATGGACTGCAACCTTGAAGTCATTCTGCAGATTTTCAATTGGACTGAGGTCAGGACTCTGACTGGGCCACTCAAGGACATTTACCTTTTTTGTTCTCTAGCAACTACATTATTGCTTTGGCTGTGTGCAAGGAAAGACTGACCCAGACCTCAAGAGACAAAATCATCCAGAAGGAAGACCTCCTGTCAGATGACAAGATGAAATTCAAAAGTTTGCAGGGGAAAGTTGGATTAGAGAGGCATGTTTGTGGACAAATCCTGGCAATGATGATGTTATATGAAGAATCTCTATTTTTCCATGTTTCCTTCAAGTTTCCATTCTCCTTTAAAAATGACTTTTACCTCTATTGAGCTATTTTGGCTTATTTATCAAAACAAAGAAATAAGCTTAACAGCATGGAGAATTATATTTCAGTGTTTAATCAGCCATGTCTACTCTGTGTTATCATTTACCTGGCATAACAGGAGTTTATAGGTACAAAAAACCATGCTGGACAGGGCTGCAGTCTTTATTTACAATCAAGTACAAGTTCTGTACTTGAATGAAAATGGTAACCTATGCAAGATTTTTAGAAATGAGTTTCTAATCATTGGCACGTGCCATTTTCTCTCCATGCAGTGGATGTACTTTCATGCATTGCAGCATGGGTACAGTTAGTGGCAACACCAAAAGGAATAGAAAAATGTCTGCCTCCCCTCTCACCTTCCTGAAATTCCCTCCAATTCCCCGATAAAGTGTTGGGTACACCTTCTTTCTCTCATTCCCGCTTCTATAGAGGCCACACAGCTGTTGTTGCTCCCCTAAAAACCTTGAAGCCAAAAAAACACAGCACAAGATGCATAACAATAGAGGTAATGAAAAAGAACAACACTTTTAAAACCTCATATGTAAAACTGATTACAAAACGAAAAAACACAGTTACTGTACCTGTAGCTTATTAGAGATAAAAATACTACTTAAACATACTGTATATACAGAACTGATGGAAAACTAAATGCAACACCTTCTTCTCCACACTCTGGCCCTCTAGTCTATGAGGCTGAAGGGCTGAAGAGTGACTCATCCGTGAAGAGGACCTGATGCCACTGCTGACGAATCCATTGCAGCCTCTGTCTGGCTCAAGCCAGCTGGGTGTGGCATCTAGAAGGTGTGAGCAGAGGGCTTCTGACAGGTCGCCTTGCTCTAAGGCCACCAGCATGGAGCCTCACTGTCCTATCTCTGATGTGGGCATTGTGTCTGCCAGCAGTTTCAGCAGCAGTACAGGTGGCAGATCTCTCAGATGGACCAGTCTGATGTGTTGGTCCTGCTCTGGTGTGGTCACTCGAGGGCGACCGGATCTTGGAGGGTCATTTGTCCTGCCAGTCTGCTGAAACCTTCTCTGCATTTTGGACACAGTAAAGTGGCTTTCTCCATAGTGTCTGGAAATGCTGCCACATAACCCTAACCCTGCCTGCAGCATGCCAATGGCCCTCTCCCTTGCGTCTGGTGACATTCGAGGAATTATGGAATGCACAGAAAACTAAGTGTGGCCTTTTTCTTGTAGTGATCTAAGCTTTGAATTAAGGTTTTTTAAAGGTGATCTGATCAGGCATTGTTCCACCTGGACCTCATTGCGTAAAAGTGCAATGCATCACTGCACAAGCTGTATTGCTGGTCAGAGGTCTTAAAACAAATTGACAACTTTTTGTGAAAGTGCATAAACTAGAACTATAGTATTATCATTCCAGAAAATGTTGCATTTCTTTTTTCCATCAGTGTAGTACAAATTCTGATGAATTCATTGGAAAAGGAAAACACTTGGAACTTGTTTTTCCATTATCTATATTCAGAAACTACTGTATGTGGTACTTTGTTTGTGTCTGCAGAGTCAGGAGTGAAATCAAGGAGTTATGTGCCAACTTTTATTTAGAATGCTCTGTAATCTGTTTATGCTCTTAATACATTTTGGGTTTACTGGCACTTAAAAGTGTTTTGCCTTTGAAGCAGGTTCTCCAGTTACTGGGAAATAGAATGTTAATTTCTGAATTGACTTTTGGTGTGGTAAAAATACATTATGTTGATGAGCTGGATTAATAATGCATTTAAAATCATTGCAGCTTTAAATTGTTTACTCATCTCTGCTTTATTAAGCGTGCTGATGAAAATTATATTTATTTGTAATAGTTTTACTTTACCTTTTGATTTTATTATTAATATTTTACTGTATGTGTCAGACATTTAAATGCTCTAATTCTCTAAAAACATTCTAACCAACTAAAGTTTTTTAAAAAAAGAAGAAGTGCTCTCAGTGTTTTAGTCTAAGGAATGCCATTTCAGACTAGCAATACTGTACATGTAAAATATGGGCAATCATTTAAGCATGCTGCTGCCAGCAAAAAAATACAGCCAACTGTCAGTGTCTGGAGTCCAAACCTAACACCATTGCCTGATCCCCAATGGTTGTGGAAGAATTACACTCAGTTATTGTGTGGAAAATGCTTTGAATATTTGAAATAACATGACTTAGAAAACCCTCAGGAAGCACTCACTGGTCTTTCAGGGACATAGTAGAGCAACCTTAAGAGCTTTTCTTGTGATAAATATTATTTGTGTAATAAAATCTTTTCAGGGGTAGAAATTTTAAAACAAAGTTACCATTGATACCTTTTCAGCCAATTGTGGCAATGAAGATAAAGACAATAAAGTCACACCTGGTAGTGATGAAATACACTTTTTTGTCTCATTCTTTCTACCTTGCTTTCAAGAGGACTATTAAGCGTGAGTCAGCTACACTATGCCATTCTACATGATCTTTAAGTAATTTGAACTTGCGCTATGCATTATATGCTACTGTGCATGAGTCTTAGAGATCTTAATCATATTCAGGTTTCACAATAAATATTAATCAATAATTTATTCAAAGCTTTAAAGATCTGTGTAAATAATTTATTCAAAGCCTCCGCTAGTGTTTCATGGAGTTTGCGGCAAACCCTTGAGAAGATACAATCCTCCTGATTCAACTAAATTCCTGCTTCCTCCTCCACATAAAAAAGAGACATTTGACTTTACTTCCCAGCATCCTCTGTTCAGCACGCTTTCAGAAGCCTCATCTTCATTTCCTCTTAACAAGCATGATTAAGTAAAGCTCCAAGCATCTGACATTGATACATCCATGAGTCCTCCTGTATACAGTATACAGTGTCCTGAGCTACTACTGTAGTATAACAACCTTGACTTATTAATACAACTTAGTTTAGATGAGAGGAAACCAAGCCTGTAACTTAATTCTGTATCCTGTATCTTTAATTCAAATTGATCTGAACCTTCTAACCATGTGATCACGATAGCATAAGGTAAGCCACACATAGTCAGTCAATATGACATGTTGTAGTTAGTATATTCCTAGTCAAAACATAAGTGATTTGTTGTCAGGTGTCCCCACTTTTAACATCATTTGTTCCTCTCTTAACTTTCACAAAGGTATACGTTAAAGTTTTTTACACTGCATTAAACAAAATTATCAGTCTTAAAACAAAATGGTTAAAAATGTCAGAAGAAGATCACCATAGAATTTTGTTTCTGCAAAAATAAGGAAAGTGTGAGTAAGACAAGCAGAACAATGAAAAATGCAAAGAAATAGCACAACATTTTGGCTCACACCCAAAGAAGCCTTTAAAATATTGTGTTTTGTCTTTCTAATTTCCAGTATGGAATTAACTTTTATTTATTCCTTTTGCCACCATTGTATGCTGACGCTGCTGCACACTTGAACAATGCAAAATGACTGATACATTTACAGTATACTGTATGTGCACATGTATGGTGAACTGTATATAAGACCAGTATAGTCAGCCAGGATCCATTTTCTCATGAGGGAAACCTTTATCCTTTAGTATGGTTGGCCATGTATATAGACATGTTTTACTTTTGTCTTACATTTACTAATTAAGAAGAATGCTTGGTATAAACAGAGCATGCAAGCGAAGAGTTGAATTACTTTGGTATGTATTTTGAGCTGTCACTGAAATTATAGAATCAAAACACACCAAAAATAAAAACAGTAAAACTGGTCCCCAATCCCTCTACACACACAGGGTTCATGAAACAACATGGTCTCCTGGGATGAGCCACTTGCTTTTAAATAATTAAAACGTCACTACAACTTCCTAATTCCTGCTTTACCTCCCAGAATTGTGCAAAAACAAGCAGCCCCTGGATGTTGGAGAGTCCCGTATTCTCAAACTTGAATTGAGGTCATTCTTTTCTTAATCAAATGGCTGATCTTTAACCTATCTGATTGGCTGAGTCACACTGTTTAGAATAATCAGGCACCCAGGGAGTCTCCCACCCACCCTGAGGTCTCACACAAGCACAAATACTAGACCTCCTTGATGGCTTTCCCACGAACCACAGTTTCCATTACAAAACTACTTGCTGGATATCTTTCTCCCTTTTTCTTCTTTGGTATTTGTTGTGCCTTGTTCAGCTTATGTAGCTACAGTATCCGCAAGACAGGTAAATAAATTACATTTGGAATTAGTATTTAATTAGTGCCCCAAACTATGAGGTTTTAGGAATCCGGTTGTTATGGTTCAGATTTTTTTTCTGCTGAAATTTTCAAATCCCTACTGTATATAATCCTATCTCCTGGATAAAAAAACATAGTTATAATTAGAAAGGTAGAATTGAAAAGGAACAAGTCACGGGTTTATTCCATGCTGATAAGAGAAGAAAGGAAACACAATGTTTCGGCTGCGGAGCCTTCTTCAGGTGTTTCAAAAATCTTTACAGATAAGGTTATAATTTCTATGGAACACATATGGGAACCCCTGCATATATTTGCATATAGAATCCCATATGTTGAATATTGCATTTGCCTTTACCTGCGATACGCCATGAAGGTCAAAATATCAATGTTGTCTGCAGTTACCACTTTTCTTCCCTTTAATTTTCCATCTGTTATTATTCTGGTGGTCTTAAATATGCAGCTCACACCAGAATGATACCCTTTTCAAAGTACATATTTAATAAGCCCTACAAGAGCTTCCACCACTGGTGCTAACTCCTGACTTATGCACACCACCTGCTGTCTTTCAAACGTGTGAGGCAGTTTGTATATTTCTTTCCTGGACTTCAAGTCATCTGCCGTCTTCACAGAATATGATGCTAAAACCCATCTGGGCTTTTCAAAAGGAATATTCTTCATTTTCTTTTCTCAAAATGTCTCAGAACACTAGGCAGCCTGATAGTGCACTTAACAGACATGTCTGGCCTTTATGGTAGCCATGTGTCTTTTTCAGTCGCACAGGCAGTCATTTATATTTCATATGTTGTTATGTTTGGCAACACAGTATGCACAAGATAGATATGAGATATTACAAGTAGAGAGAGAAGGTATCTTTTTTATTCTTTCTCTTCAAAGTGCAAAAGATATAGCCAACATTTGCAGTTCGTTAAACTCATAAACCATTTTTAATTCCCCACTTGACAACTACAGTTCCATCCCTTTGTTCTTTATTCCCAATGTATCAATGGTATTGCGGGCTTTTGATTTGTTGCTACCTTTCATGCCAGATTGTGATTATTGGGATTAAGTTAAACTGAAACAAAAGAAAAAAAAACTATTTAAAATGGAATAAAAAAGTCACAATTGTTAAACTTTCTTGTTATACTATAAGCTCTCATCTTTGAAGCAGTGAGTTTCTTTTTTTGTTAACAATCTGTCATTCACACAATTAACTACTCCCCCTCTTCCCCCCCTATTTTCTAGATACTTCTCTGACCTGAAGAAAAACAGAAAGATGGGGAAAATGCCTTAAGGTCTGTTGTTATTTTTTAAATGGTCAAAATGGAGCAGAAACGTTCAAGTTCAAGCAAACCACTGGCATGGCTTCTCTGTAGGAATAACCTTTCAATATATACAGTACATCTATATCTATATATACTGTATATCTATATATATATACACAATATTTACATCTATATTTATATTCATATGTGTGATACGATTTTTCTGCATACTGTTCTGTTCTAGTTTGTATTTTGTGTGTCCGGACTGTGAGTAACTCTTTTAGTGCACCCCTCACTGTACTGATTGTATTGTATGTATTGTACTATTATTATTATTGTATCATTCGTTACACTGTGGCTGTGTTGTCCGTAAAGCTGCTGTTGCACTGCAATTTCCCTCTCGGGATCAATAAAACATCTATCTATCTTTATGTCTGGGCTAGACATGGCTGTCACTTCCAGTGTCCATGGATGGGTGAAACAAACAGGCACCTCTTGGGTATCTGCCGTCCTGTGGCAGCTGAAGAAAAAATGCAATGAATATACCCGAAATTGCATTGCAGCTTATGTCTCTGAATCGTCTTGGCTGAACACAAACTATTGCGGCTGTATATTTATGTTTCGACCTGACTGTCAAATCTTTTTCCTGACTGATCATTTTGCCTTTTCATTGTGTGTTATTGCACCCTGTAGATGGTGCCTGCTTCAAATCCATTAATCTATCAATCTACAGATTTGAATAGTTGCTGTGTGAGAAAAGGTATCAGCACTGCCATTCCATACCAGCCCATTGGCCAAGTTGAGCAGGGGTCTTCAGGCTCCAGTTAGCACATGCATTGCAAAACCTGATGGCTTTGATTCTGCTAGAATATCCACAAGCACAATCTGATCATGGATACAGGAGGCTACTAACCACTGGCACTGAATGTAGTTTTTCTTTATACCACAACTCACCCAAACAACACAAAATTAGCAAATAAAAAGTATATACAGTGCTCTACACAGAAAGTCTATAGTCTGTATAGTCTATACATTATTCTTATTACTTTTACTGCATACAGCATTATCTTGATCTGTTAAGAGAAATGTACTTCCTGCCCCTCACAGGAAACTGGGAAATCATATTTCTCAGTTATTTTACATATATGGCAGACATCTGCGACACAAACAACATGTCTCCAGTTTTCCTGTGGTAAGATTGACATTTTATTTCTCTTTTGTAGCTATCTTCCTGATCCTGAGCCTTTTCTTATTAATTTCTTTACAGTACCAAAGGTTCACTGCTGGCTGATTAGAATAATATATGTTAGTAAGGCAGGCGTTTTGCAGGCTTAAAAAAATCAAAGCTCCCAATGGTCATCTCTGCATATCATATTAAAGTCAGATCTTCTTTTAAGTGAATATCCCTTGTCAGATAAGAGCATGTCAGTGTCATAAAGAACATTTATATAGAACAACATGTACTTTATTCTGGCATGACATTTTAGGTTTTGAGGAACAGAATGTCACCATTCTTCTTATGAAGTCCTGCTTTTCAGTGATCCCTTTGTTTTTATATAATTTTCAGCACAGCAGAATCATCTTTTTGTCCTAATATCACTAATGTTCCAAGGACATATTCCCACTGAAGCACAGTAGAGCAACTCAACATGATGTCAGTTTTAAAGATTTCGGCTCGCCCGCTGCTAAATCAGTATATAAATTAGATATAGGCTCATTAAAGCAACTCACTTGACTTGTTCCTTGGGGGGAAACAAGACTTTGTTAACAGGGAAAGCGCAAAAGAGAACATTGGTAAAAATGAGAAGTTTACATTAAAAATGAATTGTATAAAAGTACGAGAAAGAACTGTGAAAATGCTTCAGTTACTCTTCCATAAAAGACAAGATGCATGTACCGTACATGCTCTGTACAGTACAGTATATGCATAATATTGCAATGATACACACTGAAAATTGAGCAACACACTGGAGGTGGTAAATTAATAACAATTGTGTACAATTACTACAGATACTATATTAAAATATGTGAAACAAGAATTATGTCAACAGGAGTAAGTCAAATTTAAATTAGCTCTAAATTGTGGACAGTATATGCCTGCCTGTGTTTGAGAAACTACAAAACATATTTTGAAGTACCACATACATTGATTAAGGAAATGTTAGAAAGTACAAATACTGTAGCAAGCACAATTAAAAACAAACTGTTGGAAATGAGGAGGTAAAAAGAAAGTTCACAAACATACTATACTGTATACAGTATCTTCCATTTTAACTTCAGAGAGGTATTTAATATCCACCTGAAAGCTGTTCTATTTCTATAAAAATGTATGGATTTTTTCTGTTGCAATTCCCTTTACTATAAATGTGTATTCACCTAATTTTAAGAGTCTGTCACAGCAGTGGCTGAAGGTAGCCCATATCTGGATATATGTTTGTTTTCAGCAGGTGTTTAAATAATTAGACATGGGTGTTTTTACTGAAGGTCTGCACAGCTTTGGCTGTTGGGATTTGGAGTGTGATTTACAGCAAAACTTTCCTTTTCTTTTTATTGCTATTGTGTTTTATTATCCATCAAAATGTAATCTGTAAAGCTTATTTGGGTGAAAAAAGCAGCAGAATTGTAGTCAAATAAAAAAAGAAAGACAATATGTAGCTTTATCCAGACAACTCGTACTGTAACATATATTTTATGGAGTACTGTATATCTTAGTTTTTGTGCTCCAGTAAAGATTACTGTATGTGGCAGATTTTCCAAAAGAAATCTGTTTTGAAACAGGGTTACAAAACGTCATTTTCCACTCTGCTAGACTTGGGCCACAAAACAGCTTTGCAAAACAAGAAAATCTTAACAGCCCTATTAATAAGAATTTTGAAGGCAGATATGAACAAACATTTGGACATAATTCTAGTATTTAAAATAATAACAACAAATAAGTCCTACAAAAGACAACTGTTATACTGGTCTTTCTTTTCTTAGAAAACATACAGTATGCTCTTCAGACTGCATCATTTACATTGCATTATCACGCATTTTATATATTCTAAAGCAAACCATAAGACTGTGTCAAGAAATGAAATTATAGAAACAGATCTTTAAAAGTGGGCAACGTAAGCATCCATAGGGCTTTAAACTCCTGAAATCAAGCTTACAGTACTACATTACTTGCTGGATCACCGAATAAGAATTCCAAAACCTTCAAAAAAAGAGTACAAAGAGTACAAGAAGATAACAAAACTGTTTACTGTTGTGTTGCAGATGCTCAATTCATCTGTTCCTCTCAAACACTTCATGGGACTGCATAAATGGGCTTATACTATATTTTCACATGAGTCATCATGACTTTCGTGGATTTTCAGTCAAGATGTGTGCTCTGCTCCACAAAGTGGAGGACTAGTAATTGTGGTTTCTTGACCTTCAAATAATACAAAGAAAGCCTCTTAAAAGATTGATTTGGCAAGTCATGTATCCCAAATCTCTTTGGTTCCCTAGACTTGGTCCCATACTGCATCTGACTGCAGCTGCCTCTATTAAAATGGATTGAGGTTTCTTGTTGGTGCCCTCAAGAAGGTTATACTTTGCTCCCCTCCCCAAACTCTCCACCCTGTGAGCGTCAATAACAAATAAGCTTGGGCCCAGGCAAGCTTGAGCTCTGTTCTGTGGTTGTGAGCTCTGTTCTGGGGGAATGTGAGGGTTAGATTAAAGGGAAATTTGATCGGTCCCTGGTGTTGCTGGGTTCCCTTTTGTCTGGCACACCACAAATCCATCCACATGGAACTCCTGGGAAATCACATTTGCATGGAAAACTCATTCACCCCCCAGGAGAAAAGCATGGTGCAGCCAGAAAGATAAGTGTGACCTTTTTTTTCCAGGCATCACCTTTAAACAGCAGGGACAGAGTAGTCCAAAGGATAGATGCCCATTGATTTCAAGGATGCTTACTGGAGATCCCAGAGGAGTTTCCAGATGAAATCAGTGGAAAGAAATTCAGCGAATGTTGGTTCACATCATTGAAGGAAAAAATCCAATATTATGTGACTCAGTACATGGAGCCTGATGTGAACTGAGAATGTACTTTTAAGCTCCAATCTGTACACTCCTCCATTAAGTCTGTTTTCCTTTAATGTAAGGTTTGACCAGCCCTTGAGCCAGATGTAATCCATACTTTAATATCAGATAAGCACTTGTTTTGTAATTCACAGATTCCATTTTTTTTCTGATTACGAAACTTTGATGTTGTAACAGCTGCTGTGCGAATCATTTGGCTGTACAGTAGGTGAAGTGATTTGGACAGCAATGCTTCTCCCAGTTCCAATACCATTTCAAATCTGCCATTTCTGCCTAGGGTGGTGCAACAGATGGCTGCTTCCTACTGCAGGAACATTTAATTGCAAATTAAATCAATGGCATGTTCCTGTGGGTGGCATGGGGCCGCAGCAGCTCTGGGACTCTAGGTTTAATTATTGCCCTGAGGTGCTATCTGCGTGGAGTTTGTATATTCTCCACATGTTTTCACAGGTTTCCTCCAGTGCTCCTGTTTCCTCCAACAGTCCAAATACAGTACAAAGTGGTAGGTTAATTGGATTCTGAGAAAACTGCTCCTGGTGTGAATGTGTGTGAGTATTTTTTGCTGTTTGTGCCTTGTGATGGACTGGCATCCCATCCAGGGTGTATCTTGCCTTCTGCCCAGTTGCTTCTTGGGATAGGCTCCAGCTACCTTGCGACCCTGAATTGGATAAGACAGCTAGAAAATGGATATACAGTATGAGCATGTTCCTGTTGGATTTAGGTTGTGCCATATTACTGAGACATACATTATTGATTTTTCATTAAACTGTACTTCAAAGGCCTGTTCATTATTACTTTTATTACAGTTATTAATGACATTTGACACACAATACCAGCAAAATTTTCACTGCATTATCTGAAATTCCAGGTACTTATTTCTAGCATTTTTCTTGTACCTATTAAAATGGTTTCAGTTTTGTGTTATTAGCTGTGGACAGTACACATTTCTGTTGGCAGGTGCACTCTGCAGTACCTCAGGGATCAGTTTCAGGTTCTATTCTTTTTTAATTTGTGCACTTCCTAAAATTTACAAAACTTTACACCTCTAGCAGCAGTGCTGTCAGAATACTTCCACAATATTTAATGCTAGGCATGTCATTTTTGTAATTAAGTAAAGAAAAAATCATAGTGGTCCTGATGTCTTGTGTCTCTCCCTCCAAATATGTTACAATCGATACAGTAGATGTCTCTTTAACATCACTTAAGTGATAAACAATTTGAATGACCTCTTCAATTCTGGAGTGTGCTTTGATAGGCATGTTCAATCACTGTGATTACCAGTGACTGGAATTTCCAGATTTAATTACACAATATAACTCACGATTCAATGACAACCATCCCAAAATTGCTGAAGACATGGTACACCAGAACTCTGTCTCATGTTCTTGATTGTGTTGTCCCAGAGAAAACTTGCTGTGTTTCTTTCACTTATTCACTTACCATAACAATTTATTTAAATTAGCTCTGGAATGATACTATTAAATGCAGAGCTAAAATCCACAAAAAAGAATTCTTGCAAATGAGCCTGAGACTACCAGATGTTGCAAAATGTGGTGAAGGCCCATGTTAACAGCATCATTCTCTGACCTGTTGGTCCTTTATGCAAACTATAGAGGATTGAGATGTCCATCTGCAACAGTTTTGATATAACAAAGAACAGGTCTTCATTATGACAAAAGTAAAACCAACTGGTGTACAGTCATTAAGACAAACAATTTTGTCCTAATTTAGTACAGGAACAATAACAGAGGATCTAAAGCAGGAGGGTCTTCAATTGAATCATTCTCTGGATCAGTGCATCGGTGAACACCATGACAAACTGCTCTGCACAATGCTTCTGTGTAGCAGGGGAGACCAGGTCAGGTCTCACAGCTTTCCTGCCTTGCAAAGAGCTTCTGAACTTCCTGTTCTTTGATAATTAGAGGAGGCTGAAGACGAGAGTAGAAAATGTTAGTTGCGCCTGGAGGGAAGAGCAACGAAAGCAATGAAGTAGTAGAATTTGAGGAAGTCATCAGAATGCACATGAACTGTGACCATCAATAAGGAGCCACTGGTTTTCAAAACATCAATAAAACTTATTCAGTCAATCTGGCAGAGAAAAATCAGCTATAACATGGAGAGGTTTCTTATTATAATTTGAGCTTATTTAAAGGCTCCCCCAAAGAGTAGTGGAGTCATTATTTGTCAAAGTCATACACCGGGCGCTCTACAGGAATAAGCTTAAATTGTGGGATGCTTTATAGAAAAGGAATGTCCCCTGCTCCCTTCTGTAAAAACTGTTCAAAAACACATTTCTTTATGTTAGTGTTTCCAACCTTTCAAAACAGACATTTTCTTTTTTGTGTCTGAACATCTGCTCTCTACCTCTCTACCTATATACTGATTATTTTTACCATTGTTTGCTGCTTTAAAGCTTTTTAAGATGTCTTTGATGTGAAGGGTGCAATATATAATTTATTGTCTTCATAACTTTGTAAATCTTCCTTTTTCATCTTAGAAACTTTGCTTATAAAACTGCTGTTTATGAACTGTCATTTAATAAGGGCATACAGTATCATAGCACACTTCAGAATTTGCAGATACAAATGTATCAATGTATGTTACCTTCAAGTTTCAGTTCTTATTGTTGCTGAATCTTCTTCAATATCCAAGCCACATTACAGGCAATTTACTTCTCAGCACAGAATCCAGCTCTTTATACAGTATACTCCATACACCCTGCAGCTTTCTTTGAATTAAATCAGAGACATTGAAAATTGTAAGGTATTACTGAGACTATATGCAAAAAAGGAAGCAAAGGAGAGAAGACTGACTGGAAGTCAGTGGAAATGTCAAATAATCTTTAGATATATTTTGTGTCCATAAAAAACATTAATGTTCCTCAGCATTTAGTGTAAGTTTGAAAATTAACATATGATGGCTGGATAATTCATTTGGCTTGTATGAAGCCACCGCTGTTCATGGGGCAGGCTAGCACACTTGTGGCTGCAGACAAAAATATGAAGAAAAAAAAACCAATAAAAAAGTACACAGAAGGGAGCTTTATTTAGGTGGGGAGTCGAGCTCCAAAGTGAAAGCAGATGGGACTCTAGCCTGGAATATTTTCCACTTGAAGCATGCCGCAATGGCTCGGGCCAAGCTCCGTGGCTGGGTAGCATCCAAGCCCCATATTCTGGAAGCTAACCAGCTTGGAACACGCAGCACAGGCATTTCATGTGCAGGGTTGTAAGGATAATGTTTGCGAGCACAAAGGTTATCAAACCTCACGGAAACAAAACAGCAACAAGTACAAGAGGTAGAAGATAAACGCCACTCCAGCATTACACAACCAATCACAAGACCACAAGTCGTTCAAATAAATGGCCCAAAAGCATGATCTACAGTATAATGTATAACAAAAGCCCATGGCTTGAGGAATCTGGCAATTTATAAAATAGCATTCCAAAACACTACATGAACAATTCACATCACACTTGCACAACGTGCCAAAACAAAATAAGAACAAACTGAAGAACAACAGTTTTTTAAAAAGTATTTCCCAGTACCCGGCTCATAGCCCACTCAGAGGCTAGCATTTTTTGCTTAAACTGATTTCCACCATTCCTTACCAGTACTTTATCTTAGTGCTATCCAGTATTCCACCTTCATTGAGGGGTACACTGTACAGTACATACAACACCATAGTAACACTCATTATTCCTTACAGACTATTTCTGAGAACACATACAGTAAGAGACACTGTACATACCTTTATGTATTCACGACAATTCTAAGCCTGACCCTTACACCAGTCATGACTCTACCCAAGAAAAAATAAACCAAGAAAAAAATCAAATATCATTCATTCTCATCTCTGTAATAATTCTATTATTTCAGTTAAGGGCCTAAAATTACATTTAAAACATCCACTACAAAACCTGTAATCACCAGTCCTTATACTATTTGCTTTCTATTTCCATTTAAAATCAAAGTTAAAAAGACCTCCAGAGTTAATATAAAAGAGGAAATTGATCCAATGAAAATACATCAGTTTCTCCCAGGGGATAGCCGTCCTTAATCAACAGTTTGCTCTGTCATGAGAAAAGGTAGAATTAAATTAACTTAAATATATTAACTTATTAGTTTAAATGGGGAAAAACATGACTAAAATAAAAATAGCTTTCCTCACCTCCTAACTTTTGATTACTTAATAATTTGTGTGTGTTTTTGCTTGCCTATTTTGCCTGTAATATCCTACCAGGCACTATCAATGTGGTCAAAATTCTATTTTTATCTGACATACAGCTGTTTTACCAGAGTTTGGGAGCAGAACATAACCAGTACTGAAGGGGTATGCATTTTATAACAACTAAGTAGATAAATATGGCTTCCAAATGAAAAACTGATGGATATATCCTGAAGAAATAAAGCTGCATCACACTTTCAACTGACAGAGATACAGTAACTAAACATCCACCAGCTGGGAAAGATCACAGCTCATCTTAAACAAGTCACCAAAGCATAATGGGCATCCAAAAAGGCAACACATTTTTCTTTCTGACAGAAAATGTTACAAACAATATATTTATAGTTGATTATAAATAATATATGATCAAGCACAAGGCTTGGAATGCAAACAGACATGACCATGATGAGCACTTTGGGTTCGGTCCTTTTAGAAATACAGACTAAATTACCATTTCCTCAGCTGTTCTCTGTCCACCAAAGAAGAGTGAATTCAAAACTCACTATTAATCCATAAGTAAAAAAGTGCTTGGCCTTCTGTTTTTTTCCATTCCAGTGCATCAATAAATAGAGTGCTTCTTTCATAGTTTGTGCCACTAACGAACTGTTTTTTTACATTTCTCATCTGATGGTGCTTGAATACGTCTGGCTTACAAGCAGAATAATGTATAAAGAGGATAAACAGTGGAATTTTAATTCCAGTGAAACCACTATGTGGATAAAAGGAAAATAAATTAATGCAAAGGTCAATAACATAAGGCAGTAAAAATGTAACAAGTAATTGAGTTTTCTGTAAAAAATAAAGTACAGAATGCAGTTCAGAAATTTCAAGCAACCTTCCTCTTCGGTGCTTTGGAGAAAACTTTTCAAGGGCAGCAAATCACAGAGATGAGCCTTCAGCTCTACAGAAGATTTCAGTTGCAGCTACAGAATCATTCACTAGCCTACTTAACCAAAGATGTTGCACTGCAAAAAATTATAAGAAAAAACTTAACATTCTACAAATGAATGGCAGATGTACAGCAATAAATTGCCCTAGATTTGCGCCAACTAAATCTGTCAGTAACTCATATCACAATTCTTCTTTCAAACAGTTGAAAGAAAATCTGAAATTTAGATTCTGGATAACTCAGATGTTTTTTTTTAATTTATGCCGCTTTATTTTTCTTCAGCAGTTTAAGTATAAAACCTTAAACTTCTCTGTAGATGTTACTGAAAGCCCTTCCAAAAACAAGCATTCAATTGTCTCAAAATTCTTCAATCTCCTAAAAATTCACATAGCTATTATCAAGAAAATGCTGAAATGCTCTTTGTAGCAGGAGCACTGACATTACTGCATGTTGAATCATTTAATTATTGAATCATTTACTAAACAAGAAATAGAATTATTGTAATAATAGTAATGTATTATTCAAACAAATATTAAAGACCAGGGAGAGGAAATATACTTAGCAAACTGATCATCAACACAAAACAAGCACTTTCGCACATCTGTACAAAGCTCTACATGTTCTGTATTAAAAGCAAAAATGGCGACAGAAGCAGTACTACCACCCCCTGGGAATTCATTATCTTGCTGCCATCTTGCTCTTTCCTGCGTAAACTGGGATTGGAGCCACAGCTTGATGGTACACTGGAAGCAAAGGGTCTTGCATACAGTAGGTAGGCTGTCCTCTTTAACACAATCCATCCATCCATTTTTTAAAGTGCTTCATCCATTTCAGGGTCGCAGGGTCGCAGAAGCCTGTCCCGGCCAAGGTGGAATGCACCCTGGATGGGACGCCAGTCTATTGCAGGGCCCACACAGACACCAACACACACACACTCACACACACCGGGGCCAATTCTCCCAGAAGCCAGGGGAAGAACACACAAACCCAGGGCCCCATCACTGTGAGGCAGCAATGCTACCCACTGCACCTCTGTGCCACCCCTGAGCACACATGTCGTATGTAAATTGGTGATGCTGATCAACATTTGCACTGAACGAGGTTGGTGAAGAAGACATCTATTCTGAAAGTCACAGGCTAGTGACATGTGTGGCCACTTGTTTAAAACAATGCAAACTATACATCTTGTAACATATGCTTTGCATCAGACTGCAGATGCCGTTTTGTGGGATTTTGTGATTTCTCTTGTAAAGCCTGCACAAGCACGTGCCTGTTCACTGGTCTCTGAACCCTAGATGCCACACATCATCACAGCACATCCCACAACTTTTCAAGGGTGCTCCGGTGTGGTGAGATGTTCCACAGCATAACAGTATGCCACAAGAAGTCATACTGTAGTTATACAAGCACCATGGGGACTTGCCTTAGCCTGCCGGAATGCTGTCACATCAGGAAGAGCCCACAGGAATGACAGCTAATGAGGTCCCAGGACTTGATCACTGGAGCACTATGCAGTGAGGTTGTCATCAATGGCTACAATTTTAGATCTGCAGTTACTAGACAATCCTGCTGAGACCATGGACCTATCTGAAAATGTTGGCAAAGTGTTGTGTTTTGCATTCTCCCATATCATGGGCTATTTACTGATGGACTGTGTTTGACTGTAACATCATGCCAGTTTTGAAACTGCTATGAGCACCCCAGATGGTAAGCAACAATATACAGTACAGTACTGACTTAGTCCTGCCTCTAACATCCAAATGGCATAAAGACATCATTCTTTTGAAAAGCAGGGCATATTGATTGCTCCCTGTGTTTTTCTTTTTCTTATCTTAGACTTCATAGGCTTATCTTAGGTTCCAAGCCCCAAAAAGGCAAAAGTGACATGCCTGAATGATTATCGCCCAGTAGCATTAACAGCTGTGGTGATGAAATGCCTGGAGAAGCTGGTGTTGTCACACATCAACTCCTCCATCACAGAGTCCCTGGACCCCTTGCAGTTTGCCTACCAGAACAACAGATCAGTGGATGATGCTGTCTCCCTGGCTCTGCATACAGCCTTGGAACACCTAGATACTAAGAACTGGTATGCGAGAAAGCTGTTTGTGGACTACAGTTCAGCATTCAATTCCATCATACCCAGTCAACTGGTGACAAAGCTTAGGGGATTAGGTCTGTGCAACTCTGTCTGCAACTGGCTGCTGGACTTTCTTATCGAGAGACCACAGGTGGTGCGGATAGGCAATAAAACATCAACACCACTCACCCTGAGCACTGGAACCCCACAAGGCTGCTGTCTGAGTCCAAGGTTGTACTCCCTGTTCACTCACGACTGCACAGCAAGACACAGCAACAATGGCATAATTAAGTTTGCAGATGACACCACTATAATAGGACTGATCAGTGATGATGATGAGTCCACTTACAGGGATGAAGTCATACAGCTGATTAGGTGGTGTCATAGCAATAACCTGGACTCGAACGTAAAGAAAACGAAAGAGCTAATAGTGGACTTTCGGAGACACAGGCCACACACTCACAGCCCACTCAGTATTGATGGAACAGAAGTGGAAACAGTCACCAGCTTTAGGTTTTTGGGAATTCACATCTCTAAAGTTCTAACCTGGACTGTGAACACTGACTCTATCATGAAGAAGGCTCAGCAGCGCCTTTATTTCTTGAGGTGCCTCAAGCGATGGGGGATGCCAATACATGTGTTGGTGAACTTCTACTGCTGCACCATCAAGAGCATCCTCACCAACAGGATCACCATGTGATATGGCAACACCTCTTCGCGAGAAAGAAAGGCACTGCAGAGAATGGTCAATATGGCCCAGAAGAACATCGGCTGCGGTCTCACCGAGATTAAACAGCTCTATGAGGACCGCTGCCGTGGTAGAATTCTGGCCATCACAGAGGACAGTCACCACCCCGGGCATGAGCTCTTCACCCCACTGTCCTCAGGCAAGAGATATAAGAGCATACGGACACTTACCACTAGATTCTTCAATAGCTTCTATCCACAAGCAATGAGAACACATTTAGCCATCCCCCTCGGACCACACCTACACCATCACCATCTACCTCTTTATGATTTCTTATCTATTGCACATCTCCAGTCATTGTTTACACGTCTGTATTGTTTACATTCAAACTGTCTACATGTTTACTTGTCTACTGTTTGTTTGTATATTGTCTTGATGCACTGTTTGCACTTTGTCTTGTTTTTTACACTTGTTTTACAATCGAGAGACTTTCTGAAAGTAAGAATTCCATTGTACCAGTACCGGTTACATATGGCAATAAAGTTCAAGTTCAAGTTCAAATGCAATGGATTAAATTACCTCATAGCCCAGTCACAGTGATGAGGTGATTAAATATTATGCAACAATTAAAGTCACTAGAGTGTATCGCTGACAATCAAGAATGATCAGAATAATTATCCAATACCGCCACAGCAGCTTAGACGGCAAGGGTGTCTAGCTTCTGACTGGAAGGTCCTGGGTTCAATCCCAGGTAGGGGCAAGCAATGTAGCTTGCTCTAATTCTTTCCAGATGGCTCCCAGGTCCACTCAGCCTGCTTTCTAAGTGAGTACTCGGAGCTTAATCCTTTCGGGGTTAATAGGCTGGCCGGGGTGTGATGCTGACCACATCACCTTTACCTCCAGTGTTGGATGGTCAAGAAAAATGGTGGTCCTTGCCCCCCATTCCCCATGCGCCTTTATGGCCTGAAAAGGGACCTACAGTACCTACCTTTATCCAGTACAGGTGTGTGGGAAAGCCAGATCCCATCCAGGCAAGCAATCAGATGCCAGTCTAACAAAGCGTACGTACTAAACACAAGCACTCACAACGGTGCCAATTTTCCCAGAAGGGAACTAGCCTACCAGGATGTCTTTGGACTCTGGAAGATAAACCACAGCAACCAGCATAATCCCACATGAACATACTGTAGGAAGTACATACAAACTCCACACAGATAACACCCCAGGAACTGGGTACAGAGCCCCACACTGCAAGGCAGCAATGCAAACCACTGTGCCGTCCATATACAGTATTTTACTTTTCTAAAAACATACTGTACTGAATAAATAGTGAGAATTTCTGCTACATTTATACACGTCAGTATTACCTTTTTTAAATACATAGACAATCTGTAGGTAGGTAGGTTTTAGGCCATAAAGACCCATGGGGGAATGGGGGGGCAAGGACGACTGTTTTTCTTGACCATCCAACACTGGAAGTGGAGGTGATGTGGTCAGCATCACATGCCAGCTGGCCTATTACCCCTGGGAGGATTAACCCCCAGTACTCATTTAGAAAGCAGGCTGAGAGGACCTGGGAGTCATCTGGAAAGAATTAGAGCAAGCTATATCGCCTGCCCCTACCTGGGATTGAACACAGGACCTTCCAGTCAGGCGCTAAACACCCTTTGCCATTTGAGCTACCACAGCTCCTTAGATGCTCTGTACATAGGTAAATTGGGAACATGATTAGTAAAGAGCTGACTACTGAGCTTAAGACAGTTTGGCTGGCATGCACCATCATTGCAAAGCTAAGAATATTGAAGTCTATCTGTGATTTTGTGTCTTTTAACAATAAAGTGTCTGGAATCTTGCCGCTACAATGTTTGGGGCCTTATAAAAATAAAAATAAGACCCTCTTCCTATATACTAAAATTTGTAAATTCCGCAGATGTCCACTCACAATCTTCATAGTGTATTGCAGTACTTGGAACAGTAAGAGGACAGATGCAATAAAACAAGCCAAATAATCCCTCACTTGTAAAGGTATTTATGTTCAGTTGTGTTCATAACACAAAGGGATTTTTTATGATTATAATTGCTGATTGCGTTTATTTTCAGAGACTAAAAAGGTTTCTTTTGGTTCTTTTAAATATTGTGCTTTAATAATGCAACTTACTAATTTCCTTGTAACTACAGACGAAAGGAAGTTTTTTAAAAAAACATTATTGTTTTTAATGTTATTGTGTTATGTCGTTTTTTTAAATTGTATTTATTATTGCTAAAAAATCAGACTGGAAATATTGTTGTTTTTTTTGCTACACCCACATGCATTCCATATGTTGAATGCTTTCAAGCTCATTGTTATGGTAGTCGGTGGGAATGAATGTTAAATTATTTCCTTTATGCAACACCAAAGTAAAGCACTGTGGTTCTCAAAGCTATTTATGAGACCACTCGTTTAATGACAAATAAACCATAGTTTTTTTTACCCAACGAAGATTTTTAAGGACTCGTGTGATCTTCTTCTTTAGCTTTTGAGCTGACAACATGTGGCAATGAGCAAAGGTCAGGCCTCTGCATAAGCTCAGACCAACTGTGGAAATGTAGATTTATTACAATTACTTGATTGTGATGATTTCCAAACATTACACTTACTGTACAATGAAATCTGAATGAGATTTAAAAATTGTATTATGTTTACTCTTGGATTGTTAAAATATTAACATGAGCTGGCCCAGTGTTCATTAAATCGGTCTGTCAAGTTGTTATAACCTGCCAACAAAAAATAATGGGAAAGAAATTTTTGTTCAAAGTTTGTGTGTAGAAACAATGATGAGGCGAGGCAGAAGTGTGGCCAAGCGGTTAGAGGCTCCTGATTTATAACTAGAATATTGTGGTCTCAGATCCTCTTTTTGTGCATGTTTCTTTAGTAAAATGCCCTGCTGCATAAATAGGTAATTTCACATCTTTTCAATAAGAATTGCCTCTTGTTATTTAACTGACATGGTTAAAAAATGGTCATTGGTACACAGCATCAAAATTGACCACTTATAACTCCAACTCCAACAGAGAATGTTTTTTGAAGTTGAAGCACTCACATTTTATTGAATAGAAATGCTTATGTAAACTCCATATGCTTATTAACATGTATCATTGACATGATTGATCAACAGGTTGTCTTCTGTGAAGGCTGTTTAGATTTAATCTGCCATGTCTGTCCAGTGTCCAAGTAAACTAAAGCCAAATTGACTAGACAGCTTACCTGTTTTGGAATCAGCTTGTCTTGTCCCCTGAAATATTTAGTATATACAGAAAGAAGACAAAATATGACTAATCTCCTGTATACATTTTACACAATACAAAATTTCATTTCATCTGTCTACCACTAAAGTATCCCTGGGTTTTCTTGTTATTTACTTGCCTGTGGCTTGGTTGTATCTTAATATCCCCATGAATGAACTGAAACATTCCCAAGAATTTTGTTTATCTAAACTATGTCCACCACAACTCATATAGATTTCCATACCACGATTCCCATGGGGTAAAATGCAAAAATGTAGCTCTTGGCATTTTCCGCTTCTTAAATTCTTTTTTGACATGATCGTCCAACTTAAGAACAAAAGTTGCTCTTGTTTAATATACCTGTAAAATTCTTTGGGTTGCACACAACAGGGGAACATAGATATGAGGAGCATTAATCCATATACACAGCTATGGATAATTAATTTTGAGTACTATATTGTATCTTTAGTGGTGAATGCATACAGTATATTGTCTTGATTCTACTACCCAAAAGGCCAGGGACTGGTAACAACTTAGCAAGATTTGCTGTATTTTGTTTCAGAACATGATAAAAAGGGGAGGATTGTCAGAATAATTAACACATGTATCATCTGAACTGAGATACCAGATACAAACTGCTGTCACAGTAACAGCAGCCCCAGTATGCTCTTCAAAGGGACACCCTACCAACAAAAAGAGCTCAGGGACACATCACTTTAACATGATCTTAATGCATTATGAGCTTTGTAAAAACCTAGGAATCACATAGGGCAGTAAACATATTGCTGATAGGTACCAAGATGAGATAATCTACAGTATACCCTGTACTAATGGGATATTTGTCTCTTCTTGTCAGCTTAAGCTACATTTTAGTTGGTAATTGTGTCCCATGTGTCTTCTGTATGTCTTACAAAACTATTCAGACCCTTTCACAGTTGCTTTAAAGCTTGCAGTCATGACACTTTGATGTATCAATTAATATGTGTTCTAAACACAAACCTTTTTACACATTTCACATTAAAAAAGAAAATGAAGCACATACTGTAGATAATTAATTAGAATGAAAATGACTGCATAATTCTTTAAACCCTCTGCGGTAGCAAACCTAAATTAATTTACATGCACAAAATTACCTTAATGAGTAGTAATAGTGGTTCTCACAATTTCAGAATAAAAGCACATGTCTCTGTGGGGTTCTTTGTTCCAGTAAGGAATTTCAAGCAAAGACTCAACCATGAAGAGGAGCTTTCAAAGGAAGTCAAGGGTAAAGTAATTGAGAAGCACTGATCAGGAGAAGGGTAAAATAATCAAAGTGTCTGCATATCCCTGTGAGCACAATCTACACAATACTCAAAGAAATGGAAGCTGCATCGTGCCAGTTAGTCCCTACCTAGATTAGACTGTCCCTCCAGATTGAGCATCTGAGAAAGAGGGAATCTGGTAGAGGATGCTATTGTGGGGCCAATGACAACTTTGAATGAACTACAGATTTCAATGACTTGGATGGAAGTAAATGTACATTAGTCAACAGCACCCAGAGCACTTAAAAAAACTAGCCTGAAAGGCAGGGTGGCAGAAGAAAGCTGTGACTAAAAATAAAGCACTTCAAACGCAGCATGGAGTTTGCATCAGAGAGAGATCCTACAAAAATGTGGCAAAAATGTTGTGGTGAGATGAGACTAAATGCAAAGCATTATATTTGGCACAAGCCTAACATGGCACATCTCTCAGTTAACACCATCCCTATTGTCAAGCATGGTGGTGGCAACATTATGTTATGGGGCTGCTTTAGCACACTGAAAAGGGGTTTCTTCTAAGATTTGCCTTTACTTTGCTCTATGAGTTTTGACAGTGAATTGTCATGACCAAAGCAACACTGGAGCGAATTAAGAAAAAGGAAGAGAATGTCCTTGAATGGTCCAGTCAAAAGTCTACTTGAAACCTACTGAGAATTTTGTGGAAATACATGAAAATCGCCGTCCATAAGCCATACCCAAGCACTTTCAAAGATCTTGAGCAAATCTGCCAAGAAGAATGGGCACAATTAGCAGAGACATACCCAAAAAGTCTTACTGCTGTACAGTATCTGCTGCCAAAGGTTTGTTCATCAAAAATTGAGTTCCCAGATCTGAATACTTATGCAATCAACATACTGTATTTCAGCTTTTTTTCTCTTTAGTTTTCACTGGCATTTACAGTACATTAAATTATCTTACTCTTAGAAGTATGCAATTTGAGCCTTCAGTTATTGAATAACACATTGAGATTTAAAAACTGTTTATGCATCATTTTGTTACTGCACAAAAAGGGTGCAATAAGAAAAAATAAGACAGGTCTGAATACATTTGCAGGGCACTGCATCAGGACAAAGCCCATCACGATCCTGAACAGGAAACAAATGTGAGGGTGGTGATCAGTGAGCAAGATCCCCAGAGCTCAAACAAACAGAGCTAGTTTGCGATGCACTGCTTAGGGACACTATCCCTCCCAATTGCAAAACAATGAGTCAGCCCTAGCTTTTATTTATTTTTTTAAAAATTATACTCCCTTACCACTAGTTCAAACACTAAATAGTATGCTTCATATACAGTATAGTGTAAAACCACTAGCAAATGGGCTAAATTAAGTAGATTCTCAGTTATTCAGGATATTAATTTTTATGTCTTTTAAGTTTTTTTCTTTTGACTGTGTTTTCCTAAACTTCTCAGCTTTGCTACAGCTGAAGTGTCATTCGGCTATTACTGTGTGCCTCTTCTCAGAACAGCCTCAGGTCTTTCAGGACCTACTGTACTCAGTTTCTCTCCGTTTTGCCAACCCTGCCTTACCCTTGAACCTTATCTATGGCATATAATAGAAAACTAAGTGATAATGTTTGGCACTGTACAAGTACTGTACTGTATGTGTAAAATGTACAGGAATCTGAGCTAAGGCTCAAACACAGCTGCCTAGCAATACACATCAAGCTCTTACCACATAACCAAAAGTCCCCGATCACCACATAAAGTGATGATAGACTACCGATTTCAATCCTTGGAACTGTACCGGGGGGTGTGCCTTTAAAATTTTATGGAACTGAATCCTTCACCAATGGTTGTTAGCCCGTAACACAAACTGCACTCATTTCATCATGAACTGCTTAATAACTACGCTGGTACTGAGAACTTAACTGTGATGCTTTCTTTTTTCATTCTGATGTGCTTTGAAAGTCCTTGGTGTGAAGAGGCATAGAATTAAATAAAAACTGATTTCACACTGAGGTCCATATCTGAGTCATACAGTATTTAATTGTTTTTCAGCAAGATCACACAGATACTGTATGTATATACAGTAAGTACTAATTCTGAGAGACGTACCCAAATCTACTGTATATACAGTATAGCCAAGAAGAAAAAAGCACAACACATTTGCAAGCAAATACTCATGTAAACAAAAAGGCAAGTTCTGCGTTTGTCATAAAAGACACATTTTAATCTTTTCCCAGAGCCAGCCCTACTACCAATGATCATTATACAGTAGCATTTTTATTTTTTCAGTACAACTGCTCTTTATATAAAATCTTTTTTTTCTTTGCAGTGTCAGATGAACATTGTATCTGAAACTTCGTACATGATTCTTCGTACAATTGCGATGTCAGGACAGAGGAGATGTGCCTCGATCTTGTGCACCATGAAGATGAAGTTTCAGTTGCTGCCCGCTTTTCTTTAATCAATATTTTAAAAGAAAAATCACTTACTGCATGTGATACTGCTTAAAATAAATTCAACTACTAAGGAAGCTTGATATGCCCAATATTCCAGACCAGAATATTAAATTGGGGGAGGCTGGACACAGAGCTTTTAGCATTACTAACTACCTGGAGACAACAAAGAAACAAATGCATATTAATGTCAACTTTTTTCATTGTCTGGCAAAGGGCACAGGTACTTCTTAACATCAACACTAGAGGACACTGCTTACCTCATTAGATAAAAGTCTGGAAACACGCAAAAGGTTTTTCTAAAGAAAAAACACGTAATGTCATTTTGACAGGCATCTTTATCGAGATATAATATTGAGCACAAGCTTAATATAAGGTATGGCTTTCAATGTCTTTTTTAGTTAATGTATCATTGTCTGGCTCTTCAAAATTACAGTAATTTATACAGTAGCAGTGCAACTCTTTATGAGTTGCAATCTTTATGAGTTGCAATTCGATAACATTTCCATTACCGAGGATAACCTTAAGAAAACGTTTCAATAAGAAACGATAGCAGTAGATACTAAGCTACTGTACATCACAAACTTGTAATAAGCATATAAACCATACTGTTAATGTGCAGACTTAAAGACACTGACAACATTTGATCCGGCAAAAATGTAGACATTTTAAATCCTTTCAACACTGATAAGGGCATTTTGTGGCTTTTTTCATTTATGCATGATGTTTGACAGAGTTGTATGATGACCTCTAACACACTTTTTCTTCCTTTGGCCAACTGGGTCAAGGAAAGATCGAGGCCGCAGAAGATTTGTAGGTGTGCACTACAAAAAGAAGCTTTTACTAGCCTGGGCTACTCTGGTGATGCTGGTCTTTCTAGTGATGCATACAGTTCTAAAACCGTTCTTAGAGATTATTAATGAAGAAGAAGGACCTTTTGGCCTTGAGGTTAATTGGGTCACAATCAAGGTCAAACTTCTGCTGAACCGACTGGGTAGTTAACTGCATCCATCTGGAAGCAGAGTAGCCAGAAAAGGACTGGAATTGCATGTAATTAGAAATAAAGGAACTGGACAAAAAACATCTGGTATTCTCACATTACTTTGTAAGCCAAAATCCACCTTTACACCACATATGGCCTTCCCCAGCTGGTCTATGGCATGGAGACTTGGACAACAGGTACAGCGGTAAGCAACAGGCTAGACGCCTTTCATGTCTGCACTGAATATCATCAGATTTCAGTTGCCGTTTCATATCACAGATGAGGAGGTCTATAGAAGAACTTTCTCAGCGAGCATTTACTGACCTTTTACATTTCTTACATCCCCAGGTCTTCTGGAACATTACAAGAACTGGTCAAAGTGTATCGAGAAAACCTCCCCCAACAACTTGAAAAGACCCCAAAACACCCCAGGCACCTACTGTATACATACAGTGAACACCACTGAGGATGATCTGAAGCCACTCGACTTTGCACTGTACTCTGGTTGCAGAAGAGTGTAAGACAGAACTACATGGCACAGTATCATGGATATGACAATTCTCTCAGAAAAATAAAACTAGTTTCCAAATATCCTTATTCACCCATGTCAAGTACACTTGTCCTGAAGAGTACTGCTCATATGGTCTCTATTTTAACTACTGTTAAGTGCCCTTAAGCCAACTGTTTAAAATAATATATTTGGCTCACGTGTAAAGGTAACACATATTCAAGGGTCTATCGATAATCATAAAAATCTGGCAGTTCTTTTTAACTTGCTTTCAATTCCCAGGCTAATGACTTTCTCCTTCTCTCTCTTTTTGTGATTTTTCATATTTTAAAAACATTCTGTTATTATTGAACCTGTGCTATATAGTGTATTCAGCTTCCACTAAATGTGTGTTTTTATCCCTGGAATGCCATCTTTTACTCATTTTGATTCTTGATGCAGGGAAAAAAAACGTAAAGCGCCAAAGTAGCAAAACTGTCCGTTTTGCAATCCAAACCATAAAAAATATCCAGGAAAGTCAGACTTGATCCATTCTGCTGCTATGACCCTCTCCTAGGAGTTCTTGGAAGCTGCTATAAATACACGTTTGCCTGCATAACATCAATCATTTAACTCGATATCTAAATCTGGTTTAGACTCCACAGCCAAATTATGTTCATGTTTTTTGTGCTTGGATCCCTGGACTTCTTCCCAAGACTGCCAGGTTTCTTTCAAAGTATAGTGGGTTTTGGAACCAACAGCTCCATCTCAACATGTCCCACAGGGGATTTCTGCTCTGGGCAAGGTGTGCACATTCTGAGCTGTACTGCTGATGAAGCTCTGGCCTAAGTCAAGTCCGGCAGCCAAATTCTGCACATATTAGTAGTGGCTATAAGCTGATCCAGGCTCTGAAGAATTTATTTTCTAAACACAATAGCTTGATAAAGTGCCATGCAGCTCAGAAGGCATTCCTCCACTAAGTGAAATCTCATGATTTGGACCAAGCCCTTGATAGTAACATCAAAGTCTTCCAGAAATAAAATATTCAATAAAATACAATTAAAAAAAAACATATAAATCAAAAGAAATTTGTTATGTTTTCCAGTGTAGCTAAAGAGATGGATTTGTACACTAAAGTAGGAGAAAGTGAAATCAGACCTTTAGACAGTAATTAATAAGGTGGGAATCACAATAGTAAAAACCACGCCGTCTACCTTAGAGCTTTCAGTTTTCAGAATCCTGTCAGAACCTATGTCTGAATGGAGCTTACATGAAGAAAGACTGAAATAACAGTTTCATGAATTGAACAATGGTGGCATGGTGGCACAGTGGTTAGCATTGCTGCCCCACGGTGCTGGGGCCCTGGGTCCAATTCAAGAACTGAGGTGCTATCTGTGTGGAGTTTTATCTTCTCCCTGTGTTCACGTGGGTTTCCTCCAGATGCTCCAGTTTCCTCCCACAATCCAAAGACACACTGGCACATTACTGGGCTTCTGGGAAAATTGGAGTAATGTGAGCATGTGAGTGTGTGTGTGTTTGCTCTGCACTGGGCTGGTGGCTGTCTAGGGTGTACACTGCCTTGCACCTATTGCTTTCTGGGATAGGCGGTGGCACTCCTGTGACCCTGAAATGGATGGAGTGGGTAGGAAGTGAATGTACGGGTAAACCGAAAAATCCAACTTAACAGGACACCATTTAATACAAATTTGGAGATCATATTGCTTTCTTTAAAGCATGGCTGTCAGATCCTTTTACATTTTTTAGTCATTAAATGTCTCTTCTAGTGTTACAGAAGCTTAGTTGCTTTCCACAACACTGCACTATATTCTTAACCATGAAAATCTGAAGTATGTTCTTGTATTCAAACAGTGTTCGTGCATCAGAGAACACCAGGGTATACCCTTTATTTCTGCAACAAGGGATGATACATCTTAAGTGTAAGTTTGTCATTATCATCATGTCAGCAAAGCTGTTTTTTTTTCCCTTACAAAGACCTTCAGAGAGATGCCAATCTAAACATATAAAAATAATAATAAAAACTTTCAACATTTTCTCTGGTGTAAAAACAAAGATGACACAGGCTGTAGTGGGGGACACTTTGGTATGGTTCTGATGAATAGGCCTTACTTCCTGCATTTGACAGGAACTTCAGTGAACTGGGGGAGCTAGCCACTCTCCTATCTTAAAACATTTAATAGAGCGGTCATTAATCTTTTTTGATCACACATCATTATGCTTTATCTTTAAATTACAAGTTCCTTTCAAAGAAATCATAGCAAAGTTTAAAATAAAAACTTTAGTTAACATCCAGTATTTTAAAAGTGGTGGTCACCCTGGATGACATGTTGGCATTGTTTTATTTGTTTTGCAATAACAAGGCCTCCATTTATTAAACTCGAAGTTAAAATAATCTGATACACAGTTTTGAGAAACCTTCCAGAAACTACCAAAAACTGACAACCCCAGAAGGCTGTACATGATTAATGACTACATGTGTTCTGCAGTGTGTATGTAAAAATTTTATTGACATATTTACACATATGGAGAACAGTGAATATTACACTTCAGTGATCAGTGAAGCATATCTCTTTTGCATATAAGAAAAGCAGAACACTTACTCACTTACAGTATGGCCAATGGTAACTCTAGTCTGTTCCAGAGTTTAGGATCAGGTTCAGAAATTGCTTGTACAGTATGTTTAAAATCCTCAGTAGTCAAAGACCAGGATCAGTGGCAACCATAATCTGGTTAGTAAAGTGATTAACAGAAAAAGCCCATGTAAAGGAAAATGAAGAATTTGTTGGATAAAAGGATCAAGCCTGGTCATCACTGTTTCCCTCCCTGAATCCTCGGTTTCTAAAATTTAATTGGGGGAACTGATGTCCCCTGTCCCTCACTGGCAAATAAGTCACAGAGAAGGCACAGCGATGTCTAGCTTTCATATTAGTCACGCTCTCAGCTACTTCATTGAATTACAAGTACTGTGATCTTACCACATTGACCTATGACTTTAGATCCTGTGGATTTAATACATCACATACTTTATTTCAGGGTTACTCAGTCTATGACTTTCAAGTCATTGTAGTACTTTGACTCAAACAGCACTTTAACTGCTATGTAATAATAATATAATAATAATAAAATTCCTAGAAAGTTAAAGTGCAAAATGTACAAGACTGTGATTAGACCTGTACTACTATATGGAGCTGAATGCTTGGCAGTTGGAAAGAGGGAAGAGAACTTGATGAGAAGAACTGAAATGAGATGTTGAGATGGATTCTGCAGATTTCAATGAAGGATAAGATCAGAAATGAAGAAATCCGTAGACGATGTAGGGTGGTGGATGTGGTTGAGAAGATGCGAGAGGCGAGGTTATGGTGGTATGGACATATCATGAGGAGGGACGTTGAGGAAGTAACAAAGAGGGTAATGGAATTTGAGGTGGAAGGTAACAGAGGAAGAGGCAGGCCTAGAAAGAGATGGATAGATTGTGTGAGAAAAGATATGGAGGTATGTGAAGTGAGTGAGGAAGATGTGCTCGACAGAGACAAGTGGAGAAGAGCAACCAAAGCAGCTGACCCCAGGACAGTCTGGGACTAAGTCTGTGAAAAAAGAAGAAAAAGAAGAAGATGATAATAATAATAATAATAATAATAATAATAATAATAATAATTGTGTATACTTATATAGCGCTTTTCTGGACACTCCACTCAAAGAACATTACAGGTAATGCATACTTCCCTCCACCACCACCAATGTGCAGCATCCACCTGGATGATGCAACGGCAGCCACAGTGCGCCGGAATGCTCACCAAACATCAGCTATTAGTGGGGAGGAGAACAGAGTGATGAAGCCAATTCATAGATGGCCATTATTAGGAGGCCATGATTGGTAAGGGCCAATAGAAAATTTGGCCAGGACAGTGGGGTTACACCCCTACTCTTTTCGAGAAACACCCTTTAATGACAACAGAGATTCAGGTCTTCGGCTTTATATCCCGACCGAAGGATAGCGCTTATTTCATCATCATGCTATACTGGGGCATTATAAGTTACACACACTGCAGGGTGTGCGCAACTTACTTGTCCCACTAACACCACTTCCAGCAGCAACCTTAGTTTTTCCCAGGTGTCTCCTGCCCAGGTACTGACCGGGCTCACACCTGCTTAGTTTCAGTGGGTTGCTAGTTGTGAGTTGCAGGGTGATATGACTGCTGGCTATATTTATATAGATCATGCATATTAAGCTAATCAATTCATTCAAAAGAACTGCAAATCAAATTAATAACTAATGAACTGGCTTTTCCAAAGTAATAAAATAATACACCAGAGTGCTTTGGAGGGGCTGCAGGCAATTATAAGTATACTGCTAATTTAATGCCTTCCTTGCAAGTGGTTGGAGTTCAATTCCAACAAATTCTACAGTAAAGCAAATTTAACATTCACAGTATGAATGTCTGAACACATATATTAAGTTACTGCACAAGGGGATTTATCATTCAAAGCTTTCCAAAATCTAACCATACCAAAAACACAGCTTCTGCCAACACATTACTTGACTGCTTCTAAATACCAGTCCCAGTACACCTCCTGAGGACTGAAAGAATATCTGTTGGTTACAGAACAGAGTTTCTTTCAAAATTACTAATTGTTTGTGAAACATAAGACAGGAAATAAAATAAGAAGAATACTACAGGTGTAGATATGAAAAATGAAAGATTTAAAAGCAACAAAGCACTGAAGAATGTGGAATTATGAATTAGAATCCGAATGACCCACACCATCATGACAATTCTTAATAGTTACAAGGAAACATGCATTAAACACATTTCTGTTCATTACCACACTACTACAGTACTGTATATCCAGTAGGCTCTTCATGGATGTTCCTGAGATTCTTAGAAGCAAGTGTACAGTAAGTGTTCTGAATCAGAGCAAAGACCTTAAAGAGCTGCTCAGAGCTCTATCAGAATCGTTTAAAAAGTGTATACGAATCACCCCATAATAGTATTGATATACAGTACTATTATGTTTAGAACATTAGAAAGGCTGCAAAGGAAAAGGAGGCCACTCAGCCCATCTTGCTTAATAAATACGTCGATCTAAAAATTGTTGTCAAATGGAAACTCTCAGTGTAAGGAGGTGCTCTAATGAAACGTACTGCGTTGCTATCATCAAGGAAAAACATTCAAGAGTCATATCGTACTCACGAGACAATTAACTCGTAATTAAGCGATAGTACATTCTCCCGTACTTTATCTGATCGTCTCGCGATAGAACAATTGTCATGCAGTACATTACCCGCAGCATTATCTAATTACATTTCAGTTTTGAGCCGTGGAACCGATCACATGGTACACTCTTTCTTGTTTAACGACGTCTGTGTGTCCTCATTGTACAAATTTGGTACAAATGGTAACATTTCATAATGAATGACCCCCAGTGGAAAGTAAATTCGTGCACATTCTGCAGCGTTGGACATTATCCTGCGCACCAGCCCGAAGTTCCAGCTGAGCTATCGGTAGGTGCTGTCGCTGCACAATGCAATACAGGTTGTTCAACCACTCAAATGATCATTGCTGTCTCGTAATTACGAAATAATTTAGGTTCTCGTAATAACAAGATTATTTCCCACAGTACCTCGTAATTACGATACAGTGTTAATTTATTTCCTTTGTGGCAGCAGTGTGCTTTCATAGTACCCCTATTCATCTATACATCTAACCTTTAGCTTCACATTGCGATACCATGTGCTTACTGTATTTCGCGATCCAGTGTGAATTAATCACAATGTACCCTATTTATAAATTGTATATTCTTTTATTAGTATCAAATCTTCTATCGATGTCCCTTATTCTTGATTGCAAATATTTAGTTAATTTAACATTATATTTATCTAGATTACTTAGTTGTAATTCATAGTATGACCAGTATTATTTTCTTAATATCTTCATCCGTTCTGACATAATGTGTATAGCTGGGGGATTTGAAATAATGTGTGCAATGTGATGTTGCTTGTGGATGAAACCAACCAAGCCAACAGCAATTAGAAGCTCTCTCCAGGCTTTATGTCAGACGACACAAATTTCTGCAGTACCCGTACAGAGGGAAGTAACTGATTGTGAGTTTTCTGACATTTTGGCAGAATGTAACATTTTTTAAAGTGGCTTAAAACGTAGCGCCTTTAAATAAATGGGGAACAAAAATAAAGACTTTATTGAGTACGTATTGTTACTACAAGCAATTTATTTTTAGTCAGTATTCTGAATTGCTGAAGGTTTCATTACGTTGAAAACAATACAGCGTATACAATACGCAATGCATTTAAGACGTATTTTTCTGGCACCACAGACGGATTCTGAGTGATACAAATATTTATTCAATGCAGTTGTCTGTTGCTTTTGTGCGCTTTGTAATTACGCAGTCATGAAACTATTTGTTGTCACACTATTATACAAGTCTATTTTGTTATACTTATCATGGTTTAAACTTCCAATTTATTCAGTTCCTGTTTATACAAGCATTTTTAAATCTAAGTATGTTTGTTTTGGCAAACTTACTCAATAACTTAGTAACATTTAGTATTAAATTTTAAACTGAAATGACTATATATCTGTACATTTAATTCATTTGTATTTTCATCAAGTGCTTTAGCTCTTTTCCATACAACAGTATAAAGTATGCTTTCCCATATTTATTTTGCCTAATGAATTTTTGGATTATACATGGAATGTGAATCAGAGCATTACAAAGCTAAAAAATTTAATTGATTGTACAGAAGCACATATCTGTAAATACTTTACCTGTGTGATCATTTAACCATCTCTTTTTTTCTAAAACAACTCTGTTTTAGAACAGCTTTGATTCAGTCATATCCTTAGACAGGAAGACTGAATGAATTCCTTAATTATTTTATCACAGATTCTGTGGTACATTTACTGAAAGAGTGGGATGCATCAATGCCAGTAAAAGTTAGATGTTTATTCATACTAAACCAGCCATCTAAATAAAAATATCCAAATTAAAACAAAACATGTTTTTACTTTTTCATACTCAGCCTGAGCCTACACAGTAGGTCCAAGAATTGCTACTGCCAGCTTTCACAGTGATAAATTACAAATACTGAATTCAAATGCCAAACTACCCTCATTCCAGCTATATGTATCTCATGTTTCATTTTAGCTTGCAGGCTCTTTTACTTAAGAAAAAAAATGTTTTCCTATTTAGAAGTATACTAATAAGAAAGCTTTCTTTACTAAATGTCTTCTATTTTCCATCATTCCCTTTTTTCCCCCTCTCATGAATCATGCAATTGGAAGATCCAAAATACTGCAGATGCATCAGGGACTCATCTCACAGGTCATTCTGGTTAGTATCCAATCACAGAAAAACAGGATGTTATCCCACTCGCACGAGAGTTATAACCCGTGAACAGATTTATACCCGTTTGATGTTAATGATAAAGCCATAAGATCCAATAGGATTCATTGAGAATATTAGGGAAAGGATGAAATATGTGGTGGAGGCAAGTGTAATTGCCAAGTTTATCCTCCTGGCATATCTTGATCACTAAATATCTGGACATATTCAGAAACATGTTTTTTTTATCTTTCTCTATATGAAATATTCAATGAGCAAAGCATATCATACTAGCACCAGCTGCGCAGATACAGTAGGTACCCTACAGTACCTACAGTATACAGTATAATATATAACATATATGCACATTTTATTCTGCCATTGTGTTGCAGTTGAGTCATCAAGGAATGTAAATGTAAGAGTTTAATAATTATGCCATAATTTAAGGTAGTTGTATACTTCATGTACTGTAATTGTACATTTTAAAATACATCTGAGACTTTAGTTGCCAGTGACATCCATTTTGTATAAGCTTAGCATTTACTATAAATAGTATTTTTTAATTCATACGCACAGAACAAGCTAAAATGCAATACATTGTGTGTGTTCTTTTTTAAATTGTCTTATGATGTGCTTTTATTCATTTCACAAAATAAACTGCCTTTGTATTTAATAGAAGAATTCTCACTAGGCCGGCTGCAAAAAATCAAACATTGACTGCTTCTCTAATTATGTTTGTATGCCAACATTGCCTTAAAGTTTTACCCAAGCTGAATATAAGAGAGCTAGGCCTGAAAACAAAGATTTATTTTATAAAAAAAGTTATTAAAAGTATCACAATCACCCATTGAAACCGAGGGAATTTTGTTAAACTAATACTTAGAATTGCAGGATAGGATAACCCCTTTTATTTCTTTTTTGTTTAAATGTTTAAACTTGTACTGTACTTGCAACTCCTTTATTTGCAAAAGCCTGCTCAGGTTTAACATCACACAGGATGAAAACATCAGTTAGTTCACCCTGCATATTCAAATTGTGCTCTGGTTTTCATGAAAAAACTTATTACAGACATTTCTTTGTACAACAGATCACAATATTTTCTTTATATTTCCTTTTTTTGAAATAAGAGCAAAGAGAAATCATCAGTACTGTATCATTGTACAAGTATAAGAACATGCTCATATTAATGACTGTGATTCCTTCAATATGTTTAGAAATAAAACAAACTGTGCCCAAATTATTCATATGCAATGAATACATAAATATCCTAACTCACTCTCCAAATTGAAATAGATTATCAAATCCAAATATTGCACATTTTTATATTAAATGCATATTTAGAGCCAAACCTTAGATTAGCTGATGTAAACCAGCTCTTCAATGGCTACTATTGACGAAACTTCCTTTGAAACCTGTGGGGATATTTAAGTCAAAGTCGATAAAATCAAGGTTTTTACATAGTACTTCTTGGGGAGATACTGTAGTTAATCGAGCAGTTGTTACATACTGTCCACATTGTATGCAGCACTGTAAAGATGGTTCCATTTATCCAAATATCTTAAGGTCTTATAGAAAAATGTGAAGAAATTAAAAAAACAGAAGCAGTAAAATGTTAGCCTCTCTTTAAATGTAATATTTGATTTTCTTAAACACTTTTTCATATTCTGAAGCCTTCAGATGTTTTATCACCATGAAAATATGGAGATCTCTGCAGGAGCCCTTGTTAAAGGCCCTGAAGCACTGTCGAGTTTACATCACTGACTCTAGTCAGCCCTGTAACTGTAGGAGGTGACTCAAACATCTCTTTTCCAAAAAGTCGGTCACAAAATGAAATGCCCATGTGTCAGCCATGTCTCTTTGGGTTTTACCTCCTGTCTTTTATCGTTTCATTAAAAAAGGAGTTCACATTTTTGGAAAGCCAATCTCTTATGAGGTGAGCCTCTCTCCATGTTCTGCTTTCCTCTGCCTGTTTTGTGGTGTGATCTTCACTGTGGTTTTAAAGATCATTAAAATCACTGGCTCATCCAAAACAAGAAAAGTATGTTAAGTGTTTTCCCTTCTTGTTTGAGTTCTCAGAGTTTATTGCTTGAGTAATGAAGTTAGATAACTGGGTAAACAGATTCGACTGTACTTAAAAAAAACAACCTAGGGCAGTTTCTAAAAGCACTACAAAAATACATTGATAGTAAACTTAATATGCATTCCATGCATTTATACGTTTAATTTATAATACAATTTACAATATACCAAAGGTTAAGGACATTAATTGAAAGTCATGTTTACATGATGGCCTTTACAAACATTTCACAAGACACAAGATGTCAATTCATTTAATCAGGAATAAGCCAAATACTACTGGGCTGCACAAAGTTTCCACCTGAGTGTAAGGGCCATAGGATGACTGAACCATACTGTATGTTACACATCTTTTTTGCAGCATGTTAATTCTGTGGCCAGTATTTGGTCTGCACAACTCTAAGATTTCTTAGTGAAACCCACCTGAATAAACAAACTGAAAAGTCTTTAAACCAAATGGCCAACAAAAAAAGTGCATTAATAATGAAGTAAATTAATAACTTTAAAGTTAGCTTTAGATGGGAGTGTGGGTAACGTCTAGGGCTTTGGACTCTTAACTAAAAGGCTATGTTTCAACTCCCAGGTGAAACATCAGCACCAGTGAACAAAGTATTTTAGTGCTTCAGTGAGATGCTTATCTGTATAAATGGTATAAATGCAAGTTCCTTTGGTTAAAAAGTATCTGTATTTAAATTATCCTTAAACTTGGATCACACCTTCCCCCTTCTCTCAACGACAAACCCATCTCCTTCTAAATTCTCCCTTTTCATTTGCAGATTTTGACTTTCAACCCCTCCCCCTGTTCTCTCTGAGTCTGGACACTCATTCTCATCTGCTGCTTGCCCATTTCCTTTCTCCCTGCCTCTTCTTGCTTACCCTGTCTTGTGTTCTCTGATGCCTTATTTATTTGCTAGTTTCCCTCTCTCCCTCTCAGCCTTAACATTGTTTTTTTTTTGTTTACCTTTAAGCGTGGAGTTAACCTTTACCTGTTGGTTTCCAGCATGTAAAGATGTCAGGACAGGCCAGGATCCAGTGATGCCACAGGACAGAGCGCAGAGGCTCCCAGTGCAGGTTCTTTTTACCATCTTTCTACAGTAGCTGCGGTCATACCAAACAACCAATCAACCAACCAACCCAATCAGTTATATAAACTGCAGGACGCCAGTATTAGCATCATGAACCAGCAAGAATAACAAGAAGAAACAGTGAATAGCCTAATTTTGAATAATGGGGAATGAGGAAAACCACTTCTGAACACTTACAAGACGTAAAAAAGTGCTTACAAAACCCTCCAGACTGACAATACACGGGGCTCTATAGACACTTCATATCACACCTTTTACAAGGTATCAAATACACTCTGTGAAGAAAATGTAAGTGGATCATTCCAAGGTTGAGTTTTTTGGAAGCTGAATTTATATTTTGCCAAATGCTTTATTTCGGTAAATGTTTTTTGTTGTCTGAAACGTTAAAGGTAGTGTTCCAAACTGAAACCAAAGTTAAGTGTTTGCACTGTATAGAGACTGGAATTCAAAAACACAAGTATTGGAAGCAAACTCTACATTGTGCCCCTGAGGTCAAATAAATGACCCAAGGACCTCCCAAGGAACAACATAAGCAACTCTCAATGTCATGGAATGAGCACATCCTCATTACAAATGTCAACTAGAAAGCGAATCTCAAAAGAGAGAAAGGGGAATTTCCTGTGAGGGGTATATGATTATGGAAAAGAGGAGAATGGGTTTGCCACATCTTCAGTGATTTTGTGAATCTGAATGCCAAAATGTAATTAATGGCATAATTATGAGGCCGAAATGCAATCTACAATATCTAAGTGATACCCCAGTATAAATTAAATCAAGACATCTACATGGAGAAACCAGACTTTCTTCAAGAGGATGCCAAGATACGGGAGTATCAGGATTAAACCAAGAAGACAGCCAAGGCAAAACAAAAGAGTAGAATAAAATGTAAAGTTTGGCAGAGGTGCTCTCCCCACAGACCTTTCATGCTGTAGAATGGAGGATTTAAATCGGGGATGCTTCCCTCTTCATATGAATTTTCAAATCTCCGATGCAATCTGTCCCAAACGGGAGAGGTTGAGGAATCACAGCAAGGAAACATTTACTACATTTGCGTTGTGGAGATGTGAGCTTGAAGATAAATAGGAAGATTAGTCCATTTGTTCAAATCAGTCTGCCTGTTTAATAGTAGTAAGAAATATGAAAGCGCCTTACAAGCAGCACAGGCCACCATTCTTCACTGCAAAATGTAATCCTTTATGGCCTGCTGGGACTTGAAAGATATTATCGAAAAATATCTTTGAATCTGAGCTTCAAAAAGGAGCAAGAGAAGATTTTCAGTGAACAACTAATTTAAACTGTAGAATCGAAGTGGACATTGGTTTACCAAAGAGCTAGATATAAATAGTGCTCTACAATATTTGAGCTCTAAGAAACATAGAGCACTTACTCTATTTATACAAAAAGAAAACGAAATCAGTCCATAGGCTGTAATGCAGACTTTAACCAATTAATTACAGAGAGCATGAAAATCATGTAAAATAGCAAATGAGAGAGGGATTGGGAGAATTTGCATTTTCTGATATGAAAATACTGCAGGAGAATGAAGAATAAAAATTCATTCATCTGGTCCTGGCAGAGTTTAAATGTACCAGGCACTCAAACACTTCGATCTGAAGTCTCTCAAAGACTGCCATCCTACACCTTAATGTGCTCTTAAATATTTCATTCTCAGTCAGCCGTATGTGTTATTCTAGCCCTTGGGAAACACTTACGATGTTGTGTTGATTTATGTTTAAGGAATGAAACCAGTGGGAGAGCCAAAACCTTAAGAGTCTGTGATGGGTTTAGCTGGTAGAGTTTAGGAGTGAGGGGAGGGAGTTGCTAGGGTGAGGGTGATTGGAGGATAACCAACTGGAAAAAGCAAAAGTATAAAAATATGCCAAGACGGCCCTTCGAAGTGGGTTTTAAAGAGCCTCCCTTCAGCAGTAATTGGTAGTGAAAGGGATTTAACTGTCTGAGGCCCAGCGCAGCCAAATGTCAGGGCGGAATTGTCAAAACTTCAGTATGTTTCATGTCTTGCCCGCTTCATGGCTGGGGAGGAGGGTTGTCAGGCAACAAAACAATCTCTCCCTAGATCGAGACAGCGAAGCTCGTTGGTAGGGAACTGGAAGTTGTCCATGTTCACTCCATCAATCTCTGTCCTTCGCCAAACTAAGACTCTACCCACATTGTATGACCCACAGATATATCAAGCTAAAGAGAATAACCTGAGTTCTACCACTAAGGTTATAACAATAAAGTAGTTTCAAAAGGAAGAACATTTAATGACAAAAGTAGACTTCTGGAAAGTGGCCTTTAAAGCTAAAATATATTTTCTTGCTGTTATTTTTTAAGAAAATACAATAATAAAAATACATGAGGGAAAATTTGAAATAACCCTTAGTTTAATACTTCTGAATTTTATCCTTGATATTTTTTGACAGCTTTTGTTATTAAATAGTACTGTTTGTTTAATTTGAAATTTTGCCACTACAAGTTAATTGTTAGCAAGAAGTGTGTGGTAAGACAATAAAATTACTTAAAAAAGAGTCTTGATGCTCAATCCAAGTAAGCAGTAATTAAAGACATTACAGAATTTCAAGATATACAGAATATGCTACTGTATATGATGGAAAAGTTGTTAATACTTATATTTCCTAGGGATTTTAGAATTTACATTTTTATTATGATTGTGGATTCTGAACATTTCCAGCTACTTCTTTTGTTTAACAAAAAAAAATAAACCGGAATTTTCCCATCAAAACACACTGCCAAAATGGCAAGACAAAGCCATTCTTGGAGCAGAGAATTTTAAAGTTATTTCCCCACAATTCTCTGTATTTGTTATACAAAGGAAATATAATACAAATGGCAAGAATGGCTTTTGCTGACTTCAATCGTGTGCTCTGGTTATACTGCAATCCACAATTGTGAAGTAAACACAGCATTTGAAGACTGTATATGTATTTGTACCACCAGAGAGCTGTGGAAACTGTGCTCTTTTTAATCAAAAAGACAGTAAATAAATAAAATAGGCAATTCTTAAGTGTGCCAACCTTTGATATCTAAACCGCCCTACATAAATGGCTTCCTTGACTAGCCATATTAATAACTTTAGGATGCATTTGTTTAGCCTTATTAAACCCAGTTTAAGGCAGTGTGGTTTAGAATAGATTCAGAAAATGAAGATGAACTTTCAAATCCTAGGAAATATTCGCACGTCAGGGGAAAAACAATGTCATACGGATTCTTGGGCACACTACAAAAAATTCACCCACACATCAAATGGATTCTTTTATTCTAGGATTTTCTTGGGTTTACAAAACACCCATCATCTAGTATTAGCTGTAAATTTTTATTCACTCTAAATGCCTGGATTTTAATAGAATGAATGCCATGAATGCTCTGCCACATTTGCAAAATGCTCATGTAAAATGCTGCTGTAAAACTGATAACTTTGCTCTGGATTTTCCTTTAATTTATTCAACTGAATGTATCCAAGCACCTTTCCAAAATCCACAAGCCTTACTCTGTCATAAATAATGATCAAAATGGGTTCATTCCCTTTATGGCAGAGATCATATCCAATTAGAGTGATCATACCACAAATGACTTAGTATCCTGGAAAACGTAATTATGTTTTCAGATGGTTTTTCCAGCCAACCAAGTTAAGCAACCCCTGCAAAAGTACATAAAAAGTATTACATTTTCTTCAGATTATAAAGAACAGTAGTTATCTCACTTACCCTCTTTGTGTTTGATTGTTTAATCATTGGATAAACAGATCTGCAGTATAAAAGTGAATTGCAGCAAAGTCCAGGAAAATGGATTCAGAAAAGAAAATTATAAAAAGTCCTGCTGTTATTGAGACATAATTGCCTTGCCTCCACTCTCCATTTTTTTGTACCAGGCATCTTCTCCATAGCAATAAATCTTTCAGCTTCACTGTTACTATGAGGCCCAGACAAAGATCAGTAACCTGGTAGATGTTACTAATTCAAGGACACCACAGCTCTAAGAAACATCATAGTCTAAAACCTCAACCATCACAGCTTCAGGGAGTATGAGTGTGGAAGGGTTAAAGATTTATCTTTGCAACTAAGCGTATGTGAAGTTTCCATAACTGTTTAGAATGCTGCATGCATTTGGCTATTTGATTCTGGCTGTTTAATTTTATGCAGTATTTCATAGAGTCATAAGATATTTGAATGTGCAAAATTACCTTGTTTTTAGAGTGTGCAGAGCACTTTGTGTTGTCCTAGCACTGAAGGGTACCATATAAAATTCAAAGCATATTACAATTAAGAAATTAAAATGTACAAACATATTGTAACTCAAAATAAAACAACATTCTCAATGAATAGTTTTAGAAAAAAAGCAAGAAAAGACAATATTCTGCAAAAAATCACTCACCAAGAAATCACTGTATCTTTGTTATCCATATTTAGTGTGGATTTCTTTTTGCATTAAGGCTGAAAAAGCTAATCCTTGCTTTTATTTGTGTTCATCCCCTTTCTGTTTGGTGGATAATAGATCGCTGCTGTCAAAGTTCACCAGTGATGGTGAATAGGAGCAGGAGTGGTTTTTAAAAGGTCTTTTTTCATTCATTGTCAGCAGCAGATGGAAATGTGGTATTGCCCTTGAGGATATCAGTACGAGGTCTTTTAAAAAAAAACTCAGGGGGAATGTGGAAATCTATTAGGAATTTCTCCAAATCCCTAGAAAATCACCCTGAGAGGTAAATAGATATCTTTAGGGTCCCAGCTGGCCTTTAAAAACATTAATTTAGATAAGGGAATGCAGAATTTTTGCAGAAGACATCTACAGAATAATAATATATTGCATATGGTAGTATGACGTTAATGTATACTGTGCATCAAAAGAACCTTATCACTCTACTGTATATCTATACATCTGTATGGTTTAGAAAAATAAAATCTGCAGAATTGGGATTAAAATGATTAAAATGTTTTAGCATATTTTGCTTAATTAAGCATTCATGACAGGCTTTGATACATTCATGTAACTAAATCACCACATTAGTGAGAGTTGTTGGGCACAGGTGGTGAGGTAAAGCCTTAAAAACAGAAAATAAATACAGCAAATAACAATACGGTATGCCTCATCAAGAGAACAGAGTCCTTTTGTGATCTGTATGTTTGACTGTATGCTGTCATTCAATGTCTGGAGTGTTCAGAGTCAAATATGTATAACCAGACAAAATGATGTAACTAAAAAGTATGGCAATGCTAGACAAATATACAGTATGGGAGAGAATGTTCTCATTATGAACTCAGTATAAACTGTGGTGTCTTATCAAGGGTGTTGTGGTGGACCAAACGTGAGGGTCTAGCCAGGAGTGACTACAGAAGCTGCTACAGAAATTAAGGAATTTACCTGCAGTGATTGATGGCGACTTGATTACAAGCAACTACATTGATCAAGTCCCGGGATTCTATCTGCTGCTCTTCCCACTTGTTCATCCAGATGCAACACGATTCCAACAGGTCACTGCACATCCTTCTGCTGTTCATTTAACAATAGCTTTTGTGCAAGAAGAAATTGTTACAGTTATGCCATGTATACCCTATTTCTCAGACCCGAGCCACATGGAACACTGTTAGCTGAGATGGAGTGTCATCTAGGGCTCAGAGACCAGTGAAAAGGCACATACTACTCCAGACCTCATGAGCAGATGGGAAAAGAATCAATGAAGGCAGCATCTGAAACATGGGAAAAACATGCAACTCAGATGCACGGCCTGTACGTCAGTGTTTCTAACACTGGCCACATGTACGCCTAGCCTGTGACTTTCAAAGTATCTTTGATGACAAAGGCTAATCAGCAGAATTTACCAATGTCATGACTGTTCAGTTCAAAAGTCAGCACATCTGCTACAAAAAAGATTGTGTCATTTTACCTTACAACTTATGACCTTATCTGTGAATTTGTTACGGTAATACATGATGGTTCTTTTCAGGCACAAATTCATGCGCATTTTCTTTATTTTTTAATATGCATTTTGGAATAAGATACTTCTCTCCCTAAAATATTTTGAAATTTAGATTGTTTATGATTCTGTTTAATTTTTAGGATTTATCCAAATAACTCTGCATTTTCACTCAAAGGAATATCTTTAAGGAGGTACAATACCCTGAACAAGCTATTGAAATACCTTTATGTAAGCCAAGTTACCATATGTTGATTTATGAGGCAGTTATTTTGGTAATTACAGTACTTCATTTATGTTCCATTATTCATTATGAACATAAGTAAGGTTATGAATGTTATGTAAGAGAGGAGACCATACAGACAGCTGTGCATGAGTGATCTCAGTTGACTCAATTTGTGGACATGAAATTGAATAGAGAATTGAAAGCCTGTAACTAGCTACAGTATACTCTGAGGGAGAGAGCAACGTTTCCACCATTTGGACTATACAGTATATTTCAAAATCTCTGTTTGAGTACTGTCATGTATTGCCCAATAGGAAATCACTGATGCACATTTGTGATATGCTATAGCGCTGGATAATACCGCTGTTTAAAGCATATGACTCCTCCTTAGATCTACAGTATACTACTTGATGAAGCATGAGTGCTTAGGCTGAATATAAGGACAAAGGAGGAACTTACAGTGCCTTCAGGAAGTTTTCAGAAAAATGGTTTTTAAATTTTGATATATAGAATGACAAGAATTAAAATTTTATTCAAAATCTGAAAGCTAAAACTGAAGACATCTGAGGATAAGTTACAGTAAATGTCAGCAAAAAAAAAATGTTTTGATTACATAAGTATTCAGACACGTGAACAAAATACTTAGTGGAAGCACATTTGGCAGCAATTACAGCCATAAGCCTTTTTTGGGAAAGTCTACTTATTTTGCACGCTGACACTGACACTGACTAGGTGCAATTTTTGCCCATTTTTCTTGGCAGATTTGTTCAAGCTCTTTCAAGTTGTTTGAGGATTGCTTATGGACAGCAGTTGTGAAGTCTTTTTTATAGGCTGTCAATTGGATTCAACTCAGGACTCAAGGACATTCAGTTTGTTATTTTTAAGCAACTTCATTGTAGCTTTGGGTCACTGTCCAGATGAAAGCTGATTTTTTGTCCCAGTTTTAGGTCTGAAGCAGGTTTTCCTCTTGGATCTGCCAGTATTTTGCTTCTTTTCTGTTCCCATCAGACTTGACAAGCTTCCCAGTCCCTGCTGATGAGATGCAGAGCTATAACATAATGCTGCCACCACCATGCTTGACAGAAAGGATGCTGTTGACTAAGTGATGCACTATACTGTGTTCATGAGATGTAACGCTTTGCATTTATACCAAACGTTCCAATTTTGTCTTGTTTGACCACAAAACCTTTTGTTTCAGTATTATTTACATGCTTTGTTGCACATTCTATGCAGGAGATGAGATGGATTTTCCATTCTGCAGTACAAGCCAACTTTGTGAAGTCACTTCTCTTTATTGACTTTTTTCCCACATTTTCTCCCATTTCAGCCATTGAACTCTGTAGTTTTTCAAAGTTGCTGTTGGCCTCATGGTGGCATCCTGAACCAGTTTCCTCCTTGCCAGGCTGCTCAGTCCGGATAAATTACCTCATCTAGGAAGTGTCTGGGTGCCATCCACATCTTAATGATTGACTTCACCATTCTAAAAGAGATACTGTATATTTTTAATGTTTTTATACCCTTCTTCTAATCTGTGCTTTTATACAGCTTTATCCCTGAGTAGCGTCACTTGTGAGCTGTTTGTGTGAATATTGCTGAAGGGATTATATCCCCTGCTCATAAGGGCATGGAAAAGGATACAAATACAGAAAGTCTTTGGTCTGTTTTGCTCATTTGGCTGCTAGTGGCTTGAAGATTTCATCAAGCCTTTTCTGCTTTCACAGTGCAACTGAGAAATCATGCTTGTGACAGATACCCACAACCTCTGCGCAAAGAGGTTTCTCTGATCCTTAGTCATAAATGCACAATCCTCTAATTTGTGCTGACGTTCTGTATGATTTTAGTTGAGCCTCCTGTAAATGCAGGATATTCACAAGATCCCCTAGTGGGCAAATGAGGCGCCTGCTGAACATGCTCAGCCATGGTTAGCAGGCTGCTGGCATGTATACCCACTTGGGCACTGGCGTTTCTACAAAGTGCAAACCCACTAAAGGGAAACTTCCACCTTAAAAAAGGTACAGCATGTCTTTGGAAAATGCAGCTCGCATGACTGAATCCCAGCAGGCATGGGTATAATAAGGCACTAACAAGCAGATAAGAATTGCACTGTATACCAGTGTTGACCTCATCAAATCACATGCAGAGAACCCCACATCACCAAAATATTGGATATCATCATATATTCTTCTTTGGAGGTATACTTGTATAACAGCCTTGAATCCATTTGAAAACTGTGGTTTATTGATGTGGTAAAAGGCACAGAAAGTGTTTAAGTCATGCCTATAATTTTCTAACGATTATTTAGGTTTCCATATACCCATAATACAAATTTTAGATGAAAGTACCATAAAACAATAAGAATTAAGCAGTTAAACCTGTTCTGTGCTCCTGTTAATCATTCCAAAATAAACGGAAATACAGATTTTGAAATTCAATTTTTTTAAATACATTTTCTTGATATGTTTTCTTTGAAAAAAATCAATAAAACTCTCATCAGGCCCGCAACGTTGAAGATGGAAAGCTGAGGTTGAAGGAAAACAAAAATGCAGAGGCCTGTAACACAAGCAGCTGTCCTGCTAATGAGAAGCAGGTTTGGGTGGTTGCTAAGTGACAGGACCTCAGGAGCCGGCAATCCTCAGACTCCTTCGCACAGCGAACGCACCTCTGCAGTAAAAGCCTCACTCACTACCCAAGTCCAGCAACCCTCCTCTGGCAAGCGAGGAGGGAAGGGAGGCAAATGAGAAACAGACGCTGTTTCCCTGCTGTTCTTTCTTTCAGTATTTTTTCTTTAAAGAAAAAAAAAAGAACATGCTCCAAAAATAGTTTTATGGATCGCGTGCCAGTGGGTTTTGAAGACTTTTTTTTCACTCCTTCTAGTCACGCAACTAGCACGGCAGGATCTTGGAGGGATGGGGGGTAATCCTCAAGAGGATTTGTCAGGGAGATTCAACACAGCAACAGCAGGACAACATGCCTCCACTGCCTTCTGTGGTGACGCAGGTGTGGTATACTTAGATGAAGTGTCAGTCTAGGATTTCAGCTTTTCAGCTCAGTACACATTCGAAACCAATAGGGGTCCCTGCTTTGCTGGTAGTAGACAATAGATCAAATCAAAATGTCAAGAGACAATTCACGATTTCCAGTTCTTGAATTGTGAGTGGACCTACAGCATATTCCGTTATCAAATGTGTCCAGTTCTTTGTGTACAATAAATGTTTAATATTGTACTGACTTGTCTGTCAACTGCACACAGCTCCGGTACTTTAAGGATTCAATGTGCTACCTGGCAATTTGGAAGTAGTGCAGTCCTGCATCTGATTATTAAAAAAAAATAAAAACGGCATGACACAGTGCTGTCCGTGATATTGCAACACCAACTGTCGTATACAGACTGACACCTCACACATTCTACATGGCTGCATCCGTATCAAGATCCTTTAAAAATCCTCAGGGCTTTGGGATAAACATATTAATACAGTATAGGATTTGAGCAAATAAGCCAGTTCTCATTGTTCTTTAAATTTTGAATGTTTTCAAAAGATATATGTTAATAATGAACCCAAGACAGTTTTTAACAAATATGTCCATTAAGTTTATTAAGGCATCTGTTATCAAAACAATGGCACCAAAAAAGAAATATTGGCACTTTAGTGCTCAAGTATAAAGTCCAGGGGCAGAAATATCTAGCGAGTATCTGCCTAACAATGTACAGCTACATACAAATCTTCCAAGAACACATGCAACTTCAAGAATACATTGAAAAAACAAAACAAAGGCTTTACAACAGGTAAAAAATAAATAAAAATGACATTTGCTTTCCTTCCCACTTAAAACTTACATTAATGTACAAAAGGTTTATGACTGAAGTCATGCCAAGAAAGTGAATGCCTTATTGCAAGTGAGTCAGAATACTTATGTACAGTAAATGTTAAACTAACAAGTAGAGAGGTCTTCAAAGACTGAGGTCCAGAAATACAAAAAAGGAGAAGAAACGTATCTTCATTGATAACAAAAAATACCACTTTTATTCTTTTTAAAGCTAAACTATGTGTGCACTTATCAAATAACTATGTGTGCGACCGGTTTTTGAAATAATTATGTCTGCCTGCTACTGACCAATTCCATGTTTTTAACTAACTTATCAGCAAGACTTAAACTCTTGGGTTAAGGACTAAGGCCTGGACATAATCAAAAGCTTGACCCATCTCAACAATTACGAACTCAGAACATAGCCCTTTCTGGTGGCTTTCTGTACACACCTAATGCCCTTCTTCAACTATGCAGTTTGGAATTTGTGATCGGCATGTGGATCAAAGTTGTGATTTGATGCGGGGCTAAGACAAGCAATATTTTACTGAATACACATCAATGTTAAACTGGACTGTCATACGCAATTATGCCAGAATACAGAGAGAAATTAGTTGGGACAATTATCATCAGCTAAATGCTTCTTAGCTACAATAATTAGATTTTTAGCTTTCAGTAGATTTGTCTTTGTCTGAATTTTTATAATTTGCATTTAAACCTGTCTGGATTTGTAGCTTTAACCATGTTTAAATGTTCGCATTTGAAACTATGGGTGAAATACAACTGTGCATACAGTATGCACATTCATCAGTGTACTTTGATTTTCAATGTCCGGGGTATCTCAATGAGTCGTTTGACTTTTTATTTCTACATGTTGTTTCAGCACCTCTGCTGCTTTTCTGTTTAAAATGTCCCTCTAAGAAAATATACGAGCCAATCCAAGTGTACATACAGTATAATGATGTCAAACACATCAAGGTCAGGTTACATCCTTTCTGCAAGCACAGACTAGGGAGTACTGACAAAATGAGATCCAGTTTCATTATGAAGGATGTCTGCCCTACATGTTTCATCAGCCAGGGCAGGTTCAGCCAACACTCAGTTGCTTGTACAAGTGACGTAATGCGAACTGTGGTCATGAGACTAAACAAGTTAATTTCTGGGATGCGCCAAAACACTTGAAGTGCCTTCAAGGTGATTATTTCTTCTATGAAATGTATATTTATAAATTCTGAAGAACACAGATATATAATACAATACAGTAAAGCTAAATTAAAGAATAAGAATGAACGCAATACATCATTATGTGACAAAATTTGGTGGGATTCTAAAATCTTGGGAGGATTTATTGATGACTTCTAACCTTGCAGATAAAAAACCCAGAATTATCTTTAAATCAGCTATAGATCCATATTCTTTATGAATGCTAAACCAGAGTTAACAGGTCACTGACATGGAAAAGAACACTAGATATTAGAAACACACTTGTGCCTTATATGGCAACTTTTGTGTGCACACATTTTAAATACAGAGACAGTCATGGCTGCGCAACCCCCCCGCCCCAGAAAACTACATCAGCTTGACAACACCCATTTGCTTCCCCCACACAGCTGTGTCTGGGCTTTGCAAATAAGATGTCTCTGATTATTCCTGATATCAATACTATCTCAGATGTCACACATGTTGTAAATACAGTGACCCCTGTCTACTTCCCAATTTCCAGTAGTTTAAATGTGTTAGAAAGCTGACAGATATTAATGCACACCACCTATAATAACTTTAAACTCCTCAGCATCCTGACAATGAGAACATATTAGGGTAAACAGATTTAAATAAATAACAGGTAGCCGACAGTGAACAATTAAGCCCAAAGTTAATGAACTAGAGATTTGGGAAAGTCAGGTTCACTGTGACAAGGTCAGCGATATACAGTATGTATTGACCTTTTGAAGAATTAGAAATGCACAGAAGATCAAAAACAGTACTGGAATCTGGGGTGGAACGTCCTTGAATTTCTTTTCCACGAGTCTCCTTATTAAGAGTTTTTTTTGAAGGAAGAAGAAAAAAGTACTCTTCAATTCTGTGTTTTGTGCATATGGTGTTAATTTGTAAAAATAAAGCTTCTGAGTGCAGGATTGGGGTTGTAAAGAGCAGGCTTTTATGTGAAGCAGCTTTAAGTTGACTTTAAATCACTCTTTTATTTGATTTACCTTGGTGTTCAATTACTAAGCACATGGCCTTGTGTGCAGCACATGTACTTATTGGAGAGGTTATGGGTTCGACCTAAGAGCAAGGCCGCCCCAGAATAAGCCCACGTTAGCAGGTATCTACGGGGGCTGCATGTCTTCAGTATATTTCTTCAGCTGCTTATGGTAGAATACTGTATATCTATGATAGATGAAGCAGAAAAACAAATGACTGAAAAGTTCTAGCCTTCCTCAGGTTCCTGTGTCAACATTTTTAAATTAAAAAATAAAGTACTGTATTTCTCAGGAACTAGCATTAACTACAAAAAATGAGAATCAGCTTCACATTACTGATACCATATGTAATTTGGTACAGTAGTAGTATCTTTACAGGGTGTGTTAATATGCAATACAGTGCTTGGGATGTTTGATGACTTTCTTGGACAGAATGTTTTCTTTGTTTTTGACTAAAACCTAGGTTGCACTGCTCTGGCATGAGAATTTTCTATTTTATAGTGCTAATTTAAAAGAGCAGGTGATATAAGTACTTAAATAATGACAAGGCACAAGCACCAAAACATCGGCAATTACTGTACGTATTGGATATTCACTTTGGGAAAGTTAAGGTTTTTCCTGAACCCTTCCTCTCAAGGTTTAAGTAGGACAGTATGCACAGCAAGATACCTGAAGATGTTTATGCCTGCGGATCCAAACTTAATACAATATAGTCTTCTTTAGGTTCCAATTATGTTGAGAAAGAAAAGAATAAATACACCTTTCCACCCACCTTAAGGCAAAGATGCAGGATCTACACTCCAACCCATTAATACTGAAAACAGTCTGGTTAAGTCGAGTGCACTTATACAGTAGTAACAAATTCCCTTCTCTTAATTCTAAAGACATTGACAAACTCAGGGCTTTCTCTGTGCGTGTGCCTAACCACTGATGCTTAAGGTTTACTATAGCTTTCTACCAGCAAGTTGTCTCCCAGTAGTTTGATCACTTTATAACTTAGGCTTTCAATCGATTTTTTACTACAAGATAACAAAAAAGGGAATTTCAACATCATGCCACAGGCCCTTTTTGAACTTATAAGCTGGAGGTCAGCATTTATTTGTAGACATACTGTAGCTGATAGGAACCAGATGTGATGACCAACATGAGAGAAACGAAATTGTATCTAGAGTGTATCTATACCCTGTATGTTTAACATGCAGTTAAAATGGAGTGATATTCACTACAAAATATGTGGAGACACTACACACTGTGAACATAGTCACTGAATTTCAAATAAAAACTGAACAATTCTCTGGTCGTCATTCTCTGAAGCATATCAGAGGAGAAAACATTCTCTCTGGACCCCAGTCTGCTTAAAAAAATATTTAGTCTATTTACATTTGTGATACGTCTTTGTCATTTAAGATCAATCAATTAACAACAATAAACACTGACAAAACACTTTTTTTCTTATAAGACGGAAACAAAATTGAGTCACACAAAGGAACTCAACTAAGTATTATTGTAAGTATTTTTCTTCAATGAGATGCTTTTTAAAGATGTCCTCCTCAGTCTAGGTTGACCACATAGTTCTACGTTTTGTGGGGTGTTTCAGGACACAACTTCAAGGCAATCCTATACCGTATCACTTTGAGGAAAAATGACATACTAAAGTACCGTCAAGCACTCGAACAGCATTTGTTACACACATATTAAATGGTCACAGAGAACCTTAACTTATGCAATCACCCCATTGAAGTCTCCTATTCTTCCATATTAGAATTGTGGAGAAGGAAAATGAGGTAAGCCTTTTGTTAAATAACACATAAAAAGGTGGCGAGGTCCAAATGGCTATTGGCATGTAGACCTTCAGTGTACAATGAAGTGAAAAAAGAAAAACCTGCTATGATATTTGAGATTGTAATAAAACAGCTATTTACAAAGCAATTCCAAATTATCTCAGTATAGCCTCCTGGGAAATTGATAATTGTGCTTCACTTTGTAAATGATTTGAATTGTTTTGAATTTCCCTGCATCCATAATGTGACAGTATCCACCGACTTAGTTATTACAGAGCTAAGAAGAGCCAAAACCAAAATCCAAAGGGAATGTATCCCATTTTCTTTCTCCCTGGAATGTTTTCTCAGGATTTGACAAATTGAGAGGAGTGAGACTTATCAGACTCTTAATTATGCTTTTTGGAGGAGTCTGCTCCAAACTAATAAAGGTACATTTCTACCAACATGTTAACAATTAAAATAAAACCACAGATTCCAAGACTGTCAATAAATGCAACTTGTTGATGAAAAAATAAATGGAATGGAAATTCCAGGATTTTATTTCAAGGCAAGTGTCTGAATAGTATTAAAACTTCTTACACTAGGGGTCAACCAGAAACCTTAATTAAACATATATTGTTCATTTTTGGGAAAAAACAATTCCAAAAAGATCCAAGAAATTGAAAGCATGGCTTCAATCAAATATGGCAGAACATGAACAAGACTTGGGCTATTCACTATTTTAGTAATATTATGAAACACTGCACAATACAAATTAAATATACAGTTATCAATAGCAAAACAGATTTCAAAATACTGTATGTATTGTTTTGTATTCCTGTACAAATATAACATGAATTTGCTACCTTTAGAGTGCACCACTTGATCAGAGGATTGACAAGGTTAGTAATTGAATCTAAGTCACTAATGGAAGGCCAATCAATACTTACTGTATTCAGGATTATCCACGCCATGCACATGGGGTATGCGAGATCGATTAGCGGCAATATGCCTTAAACGACACCCTCTATAAAATTACAATTGGAATTACTGGTACATCATTAAAGAAGGTGGGCGTATAAAAAACCTAATGGTAGCCAAAATGAACGGTCACTGTACATAATCTGAATCAACTAACTAAGGGATAGGTTCTTCTGCCACGGCAAAATCCCACAGTACATATGTTAATCTAGTGAATAAATTTAGTCTTGGCCAATAATCATTTCTAAGAAGGAGGTAGACTGGCCTAGAGCTTGTGGTTTGGGCCAAGTAGAAAGAGTCAAGTTTCAAACACAATAAACACGTTATGACTTGGTGTTTGGTCATTACCTCATTGTACAGATTTTCTCTTTCTTGTAACATCTCTGTGTAACTTTAAATACTCCTGGCATGCTCTCAGTTATCCTCAGACTTGAGACATGAGAGTCTGGAATAAGCGCTTAAGGACAACATGATACCAGTTCAGAGGAAAACTCACGTCAACAGGCAGTTGAAATGCGTGGTTACAGAAAACATCAACAATGCAGGTCAGGGAACTCTAAGAAAGCAGTTCCTGTTTAAAGTTGTACAAAATGAATTACCACCAAGTTAAAAAAAACAATTGTGTAACCGAAAAGCAATTGGAAACACGTAAGAAGGTCGAGAGACCTTAGACTGTTTTAGGTTAGGTTGAATTTTTTGTGCAATCTGTTGTTTGTCTCGTCCAGCTTGGAGACTCTTGGCTTTCTTTGTTATTCTGTAAACCCTGATTATTTTGTTGATTCTTCCATGTTAATAAAAAACTTATTGCTTCGTCCTCTTTTTAGAGGAAATGAGGCAGAAATCTGTCAGTCTGTAAACATGCCTGTTTTCCACATGGAAGCATATGGAGGAAGAACATCCCATTAATTACTGGGCTATGTCAACGTTATATACTGTACTGTATATTTGTTAATGCTTTGTATCTTATTTTCATTTTACATTATATATTTTTTTACCACCTTCATTTAGCCTTCGAAGTTCAACTCAAGTGTTTTCTTTCTTTCTGTGGAAAGGACTACGTACATAATGACAGCATGGAAAGTTCGAAGTTCAAAGCGAAGATAGAACAGCTTGCGTGTCTTCTACTTCATCTGTACACTATACAGATGTGTTTGTACTGTTCTGGCTGAGTTTTTTCTCCGCCTTGTGTTTGAATGTATTATTTTTTGTAATAGCTGCCATCAACTTTTACAGCTTTCCAAATGATGCAATATTTAATTGTTTTCTCTTGCACTTTCAAAAGCCAACCTTGACACAAGCAGTTGAGCCTGGCCCTCCGCTTCAAAAGAGTGATGGTTTGACTTCACAATGGGTCAAGCTGCCTGACAAATCACATTTAACTCAGACCTCTTAATTTGTTTCTGTCAGAAGCTGAACAGCATCTTAAAAGTAAGGTTTTACAGATGAGATCACTATCTAAACCCCTCAATTCTTATGTTTTATATGTTTTACAATGTACAAGCAATGTAGCAAATGTTAGACATTTCTGGGAATATTTGCCTAATATATTATAATTATAATATATATGATTAATATAACAAATATGGTATTGAGGCTCCTAACAAAGGCAAATATTTAAGTTTGGTCTCAAGCATAAATGTATTAAGGGGTTTAAAAATAGAGATTTTGTGGGAAGAAAATTGTCTTCCCAATTCGCTTGGGTTATTGATACATTTCTTTTATATTCTCAGAAAATCAGGTGCAAAAGAAGGCTTTTTGCAGCTTTTATAGCTTCTATCAAGATGGTTTCCTAACTTATGTAAATATGTATTTTACCTTTTTAGAACTGACTTCTCTATGAGACCACGATGATGTCACATTTTGTATTTTACTGGATAATGGTGCCTTAAAACAATCAGCAGATTTCTAGCTGCTTATAGACAAAACATCAACTCAAAAAAAGATGCAGTTATCAGCGCAGTGGTTTTGAATAGTTAGGGCCTCATGCTCATCAGCAATTAGACTGAGTGTAGGTATCTAGTGACCTGATACAAGATCTTAAATTATGTCACATGAAACAGCACAGGAATACTGTTGCCCTGTACTGAATAGCCTCACTGTTAATTTTAAACACAAACGACTGACTACACTGTTGGAACCCAGAAGAAAGATATTACTGACCTATCCTCACACAGGAGGTTTGTAGGCTGAAGCACAATTTGTAGTCAAGAAACCTTTCTCCCAGTCAATATACAATAAAAGCAGCAAGTGTTGAGGTTTATGAATTGTTTGTTTTTCTTTCTAGAAAAAGCTCCTCAACATTTCTGTGGCCTCCCCATTTGAACTGTTGACAATTCATCACTGAATGCAAACTGGACCGTTGATTTCTGTCATAATGTATCCATCATCAGTGACCTTTATAAATGAAGATGAAATGCTTCTTCCATTGGCTTATTTTAACTTTGCAAAAGAGTCATACAAAACCTGGACAGCACATTAAGAAGTGGTTTAGTTAGAATCCCAGAAGTGTAAGTTATAGAAGGTCAGCACTGCTGCCTGAACCTGAAATTAGGAAAAAAAATGGTATCCAAGTGTCTCCTTCGCTTGAACCACTGTCATTTGTTAAGTGAGCTACAGTGGCCTCCCCATCACAAGTTGTTGTTTTTTAGGTTTTTGGTTGGTCAAAATGAACACAAAAATCCCCATGGCGTATCTGCAGAGGCCATTCAATATTGAGGGAAAATATTTCCATATCTCCTACAATCTGCTGTAGCGAGCACAGTTTTATAAATATAAAAACTCTCCAATCACCCACACCGCAGACACCAAAAGTCTCTATATTTCACAGGCACACTGAAATGCAATCCTAGATAAAAATAAAAAGCTTACATATCATTACAAACATACTCATATACATAGACATATACATAATATGAGGCCAACCTTCGAGAAAAGGTAATGTCACACTCTAGTCAGATAAAAAATGTTTGTATGTAACAAAATAAATCATATAAACAAAAATCTTCTTTCCCAGCTGTCTGGTAAACAGCCAAGTTTTCTGACAACGAAAGGTGCAAATACCGGTTATTTTTATGTCTTGAACACTGAAAGGTATTTGTCTGAGTGATACAAGTGGTGTGATATTTTCCATGGAGAAAAAACTAAGTAAGATGACAATGAGCTTTTTGGCCTCAGAAAATAATACTTAAAGAGTTTCACAGCCACCCCGATCATTAAATGAACACAGACTCAGCTCTCTGGCCAGCCAGTGAGGCTACACAAAAAGAACACAATTTTCCAAACACATCCAGATAAGTAGATACTGAAACAATGCAGAAAAGAATCTGCCAGAGCGCCGTACATATAGGGATATCCATGGTGAAGAGGTGCTGAAGAGGCTGAGGCCATGGCACCAGAAATTGCTGCCTATATTTCAAAATTAAGTTAGAGCTTGGTGAAATTTACAACAGCATTCTGACATTTACAGCTTCTCTTACTTTTTAAGCAGCTTCACTTTGTATATTGGCAATATTTCTTTTGAAAATTAATTCAGAACAAAGGAAATCTCTCTCACTGGACCACCTCTGAGCTTCTCTGGCAGCAAGGTTTCGGCAGTAATCTTGGTTCCTACACGCAAAGCACTGAGGGTCTGAAACCACACCACAGCAGGTGAAATGATTCTTACGTAATCAGCCATACTCAAGTTTTGCTCTTGTTTCTGAAGAAGGTAGGTTGGTTTAAAGAAATGACTTCCCATCACTGGTGTTCCTCAGCTGTTTGAAAGGATTGTTAAGTCAAAAGAACTCTAACAAGAGGACTAGGCTCATTCTATCAAGGTGAGGCTCATTTGTTCCAAACAAAGAATTGTAGGTGAGCCATCAACTGACCCATCCATGAGAGGATTCTTTTTCTAGTAACAGTATAAATGTTGTAGAACCCAAGAATCGTGTTTCTCATGCCCTGCAAGTAAGTCATTGTCACATAAAGCCTGAAAAGCTACAGATTCTTAGTTCTTTCTCATTTGGTTTCTTTTGAGTTTGGATAAGGTCCAGTACATACTCCTCATTTTGCTCGATAGTTTCATCACATGGTGTTTTCAGGAACCTGTGTATTAAAGGAGATAACGCCATTGTTCACTTTGAGGGACAATCCCTTGCACTCAGAAGCAAAATGCTCTAAATGCTCATTTCAGCTTCCTCTGGATGGTCCAATGAGTGCTCTGCAGTGCTGATCATGGAAGCCGAGGGCCCCTGGGTGACACCAAATGGGGAAACAGCTGGGGACCTGGCTGCCAAAGGGGATAGAGAAGGGGAGAAGCTAGGGGACATGGCTGCTGAGGAGATAGAACCCTCGTGGCTGATAGGAGAACGCCGGAGAGAAGCTAGATGAGGAAAAGTCCGTCCAATGGCTGGCTTTGGGGGAACAGTCTTGGCCCCCGGATGTGCCACAGAAGTTATGAGTGGTGGTGGATCGATTCTAGGCTTGGGATCTGCTTTCGCTTTAGGCTGGAAGGGCCGCCGAGGATTAGGGGGAGCGCTTTCATCTTTCAGTCGTGCTATCTCAGTGAAAACACTGGCAAGGGGCTGAAATTGGGGACACCAGTTGAGGAGGTAATCCCAGTTATAGCTACCCCGTAGCTCCTCATCACTGGCCACAATGGCTGTGAGAGAGCCATCTATGGAGGGCTTACCATCTTCGGGGAATGCATAATCCTTTGGATGGGAGATGTTCAGCCCCCTTCCCACCCCCAGATATCCTCCACCTTCATCTCTGTAAACCGGATGCTGGCCAGACAGCAATGTTCCACTGAGACTCCCAATTTTCTTCCCTTTGAACCAGTGTCCAGCCTCCATCCCTGGTTCACACGATATGTCAGAGAGCTGGTCTGCATCCTGCTGGATCCCTGAATCAGGACCCCGTGTGGATAGGTGGTCTTGCATGGAGGAGGAGATACTTGACACCCGAGGGTATTCATTGATCATGCGAATCTCATCATCCTCGGCTGCTTCTGCTTCTGCAGAACCTCGTCCGCTGGAATGGGAGGGGTCAAGCGAACCTCCTCTGGTATAAGAACCTCCACCTGTTCCACCTTGTTCACCAGTGTATCCAGGCAACGTCTGATGGTAAATCCTCTCCCCTCCTGACAGTTTAGCCTCATCAAGCTTCTGCAAGGCAGTTCCTGGGGGTGCAGTCCTGCTACTGGACTCCTCCTGCTTCCTCTTCCTCCTGGATCTCACCATCAACAAGGCCACAGCAATCACAATCAAGATTACAACAGCCCCAAGTGATGCAGCGATGACAATGACCAGCAAGATGTTGACATCTGATGCAAGTCCAAAGGAAGTGTGAGTAACATCAATAGTTATCTGAGCAGTGGTAACCCGTGAAGACTCTAGTGGACTATGAGCTTCTATGTCTAAAGTCATTTGCCTCGCTTCCCTCTTTGAACGGCCTGCTGAACTGTGCCTGCTCTGACTGTCCATCTTCAGATAGACCACCCCTGTGGTTGCATTGATGCCAAAATAAGGAGTGTCACTAGCAAATGAATAGAGTACGATTCCATCCACACCTTCATCTTCATCGCTGGCCTGAACCTGGCCAATACTCTGACCTTTTTTAGCTCCCTCAGGCACCTCAAAAGCAAACTCTGAAGAGGTAAAAACTGGATCATATTCATCTTCTCCTGTAACATACACTTGGACTGTGACTGTTGTTGAGTAGTTGCCAGAGTCCAATGCCAGAGCCACAAATCGAAAGGATTTCACCTTTTCAAAGTCTAATGTTGATCGGGCTCTGATTTCCCCAGAGTTTTGTTCCACTAAAAATGAGTCCTTGCCCTCGCCAGTTTTGTCCACCATGTAGTAGCGCAATTGTCCATAAACCCCAGTGTCAAAATCTACAGCATGAAGAATGGTGACCAGAGAATTTGGGGGCTGGTTCTCCTGAATGCTGGCAATCAGTGTTTCCAGTGGAAAGTAGGGCTTGTTGTCATTAACGTCTTTCACCTCGACAGTGACAGGAGCTAAAGCATAGTGGCCCTGGCCATCTGAAGCCTGGACAATAACCACATGGGATGATTTCATTTCCCGATCTAAGGATTGCTGCAGCCTGAGCGCTCCTGTCCATCTGTCCACAGTAAAAAGCTCCATCTCATCACCTGAGCTGATTGCATACTGGATCTCAGCATTTGGAGCAGAATCAGGGTCTGAGGCAGACAATCGAAGGATCTCAGTGCCTGGCCCCACACCTTCATTGACTGCCACACTGTATTCAGCACGGCCGAAGGCTGGGGGGTTATCATTGGTGTCAGTAATGGTGATCACAGCCGGTACACTGGAGCTCATCTGGGGCACACCTCGATCTGATGCCACAATGGTCAGATTGTACTGCGACACAAACTCGAAATCCAGGCGCTCTACCAGGATGAGGGTGCCCACAGTCTGGAATCCCCTTCCCTCAATGAAGCGGACACTGCTCTCAATCTGGAAGGCATTGCCCGCATTACCACTGGCGATGGCAAAGTCAAAGCCACAGTTTTCTCGAGAGAGGTCTCCATCTACAGCCTCCAGAGTCAGGATGGTCGATCCTGGCATACCATCCTCAGAAACCGTGGCTCTATACTCAGACTGGTGGAAGGTAGGTGCATTGTCATTGACATCGGACACCTGTACTTGAACAGTGGTAATGGATGACAGTGTTGGAGTGCCTCCATCACGTGCCTCAATGACGACGCTGACAGCAAGTCGGTCTGGATCAAATTTAGCCTCCTGGCTGATAAACAGGGTACCTGTAGAAAAATATATAAAATGTTAAAAATACTACTGATTAATCTTACTGTATGTTAGCATGAAGTGCACTGTTACTTTGCCCTTTCAGCATCAGCACAATATACTTCTCTGTGTATCAGAACTGTATTTATAGGTCTTTTTCTCACAAATTTGGTCTTGTTAAGGTGCAATGAATCTTAGAAAAGGGAAAAGAAAATAGTGAGAAAAGAGCAATTTGGAGTTAATGAACTGAGTTATGGATCATAACAAAAACCCATTAGAATGTGCTTATATTAAACGAGATAGGGATTGAGAACTAATTTAAATTTAACTTTGTACAAAAGGGTACCTTTCTACAGTTCCTAGAAATTATGGTAATAAAAGCCACTATTGATATTTCACTTTAACATGCTAACAGCTATGAAGCGGAACTGAGGAATTTTGCCTTTGAATTATAATAAGCATACAGTTTTTAAAAGTAAGTATATTAGCAAATCCAGAAAGAATATTAAAACTAGACCCTGTAGGGCAGACATATGGGGTTCATCATATTCCCATTTCCAACCAATCTGACTGTATAGCACTGCCCTATGGTTGTACTTTAATGATGAATAAAAGTAGAACTCCCTATGTAGAAATGGTACAGAACTTCTCTGTCAGAGGGCAAAGATTATTAACCTCAAGGGAATGTTGAAGATACTCACGCTTATATGCCAACATCAAAAATACATTAAAATAAAAAAAACAAACAAATATGTGTATGTTTCAAAAGCAAGAAAATCTATTTATTCTGGAGTGCAGTTCCTTTCCAATATTGCTGACATACAACATACTCCATTAACTATGTCAGTGATTACCTAAGTAGTTCCCAAATTTTAAAAAGGTTGAATCACTGCACCTGTCTAAAAGCCTTTGAACTGCTGATGGGACATTGGATGGATCAATTAAAGTGCAACATTCTAACACCTTATATTCTCTGTTTAAGAGTAAAACTGAACCCAATTCATTCTTCATCCCCCCAAAATTAATCAAAACAAAACATTCTAGAGCCAACAGAGTGAATTCCTCAGCAAGAATGTTGCCAAAGATATGTTAGAATTCAGGGAGCTTGTACTGTACATCTGCACTAAATACATATGCACATGCAGTACCTTAATACAGACACTTTCCAACACTGGATTTCAAATAAAGTAAACCAAACCTGTCAGCACTTACAGATCTAAGAGCTTTCTTCAGAGTTAATGGGAGCTCTCTCTAGAATCTCACGTCAAGGGAATACTCCACAGAATCAGGAAGTGGACAAAATAAAGCCTGACCCTGCTCAATAATGACTTAGTGGCAACATACAAGTCACTGTGCTTTAAAAAAAAACTGAGCAAAGTTTGAAGTCGGAAACAACTATTTAAAGCCATTGGAGTAAAGGGGACATTGGGGAAAAAAGTATAAAAAAATGAATTGAGAGAGAAAAACGTAAATGTTATTTTTAGATCAGAGCTGCTACTGTCTGTTGCAGATGGTTTCATCTCAAAATGTAAAAGCTTTAAAAACTACACATATTTGAGCTCTTGTTTTTATTTGATACCTTTACATAACTTTATAAAGACAATGAGGCACTTCACAACATAATAAAGCACAAGAGGGCATGGATTATTGTAGATATTGCCACTCTTTAAGAGTGTTACTAACCTGCACCCAACAAAGAAGTGTAAAATCTCAGAATAACACGTGCACTTTTTTGCCATATTGCACTACTATTATTTAGTTTAATTTTTCCAAATATACTGCTTGTTCCTAAACACAAAAAATATGATTTCACTTGCAAAAGAGGGTTGTCATAGGAATCTCCTGATGATGGCTTTTCTATGTATCCTACTGTACATGGAGACTAAATAGAAAAAAAATCTTAAAATATTAACAAAACACTTCCTTACCATTGCTTGGGTCTATGTAAAAGCCATCTCTACTTGATGACATCACCCTATAGGTGACCTTCCCATTCTTTCCCGAATCCCTGTCTGTTGCGGTTACTGTGACAACAGGACTGCCTGGTGGTGAATGCTCTGGCAGAGTTACCTAGGAAACCAAAACCATAGCATCAGGGCAATATCATAATAATTCACTTTAATTGGGACTTTTGAGATGACATGCATGATGAGATGCAAAAATGTACGAGGAAAAGCAGGAAGAAAGACAGAGCACCAGTTAGGTGCTTCAGGCTAAGGATCCGGAGAGGTGTGAGATCAAATCTCAGGTGGAACAGAATTGTTGTAACCTTGAGCAAGATACTTCACTCGGATTGTGCAGGTAAATTTCCTGCTGTACAAAGGGACTCTAGATGAACACTGTAAATGCAAATGTGTGCTTTCTTACAAAATCACATAAAACTATGTTGATGTTCTTTAAATCTGGAAAGAGCCATAGTAATTTACCAGAAAAGAAATTACAAAAACAAATGTAATGTGTTGAAAAATTATGAAAAATGACAACATCTGCTGAATTCAAAACCCAGTTGCATTCCTTTGCAACCTGTTAAGAAAACAAAGTTGAAAACTGTTAAAATATTTAACACATGGCTCATATTGTATGAATGCCTTTTTACCATTAAAAAATCTAACGTTTGCCTTCAAAATGTCTCTAGGCATACTGTCAATGACATTGTAATGTGTTTGCTTTTCTCTTCTGTCCGACAGATGAATACAAAAGAAATCTGCATTTTCCACAGTTAATATATTTTGAAAAAAATCAAACTAGGATTTTGAAATGGACTTAAAATTAATTAATGAAATTCAGTAAAACTAAACTCCGGTTCTAATAACTTTCTGCCTCTGTGGTGCATTCAGCTGTATGCTATAACAATAAAGCTATACTGAGTCTGATTTAAGAAGTGTACGCTAGAAAAATTATCTTATTTTTAATTAGGGTAAGTCTTTGGAGCTTTAACTATTGAATAAAAACATCTCAACAATGTGAATTATAGATTAAAAAGCAGGTGGGCTGGTCAGAGATGAACAGAAAAAATGTATTATCTTATTTCTAAATGAATGGAGTGAGTACCTGGTACAGGTCCTGGGTGAACACTGGGGCATTGTCATTAACATCCTCTACCAGCACAGTCAGGTTGGCCTCACTCTCGTGTTTGGAATCCGAGGAGCGAACTGTGAGTGTGTACCAGGTCCTCTCCTCGTAGTCCAGAGGGGCAGTGAGGGAGATCCCACCCCCATATCGGTGGATCCCAAACTTTCCCAGGGACTTGCTGTCCAGTTGGAGCATATAGGAGAGGGCGGGGCCTGAGTCTACATCATTTCCTGTCACCTGGGTGATTTCTGTTCCTATCAGTGTGTCTGGAAAGACAGCAAGAAGAAACAAAACATGAGCTCATGAAATCAAGACAAGTATTGTAAAATAAAGTCAGCATCCTCAACAAACCCTCATGCACTATCAATTATTTTTTCCAGCTTTCTCTGTCCTTCAAAATTTGGCAATAGGTTATGTTAAATATAACAAATATAAATTAGAATGGATAATTTCACTTAGGAAGAAAATAGAAAATAACACAGTGAGCCAAGAGGAAATTTAAAGCACAAGTATTTAGAAATGCTTTCCAATATTATCCCCGGAGACAAAGGCATTATAATCTGGATGTGAATCAGATTTTACTTACTCTCAGGCACTCGGACTTCGCGAGGCAGGGGGATTGTGGGACTGTTGTCATTCAGATCCACAATGACCACAGTAAGAGTCGCAGTCCCCGCGAGCCTGGGGCTTCCTCTGTCTGTTGCCGCGACAACAAGCCTAATGCAACAAAACAAGTTTCGAGACTGTTTTGTCCACACTGAGTTTCCTTTCATGAGTTATTTACAATTTTAAGAAACTTCTTTTCTGTTATTAAATTAGATTTGCAAACATTTGAAGTTCTATGTTGTGGCTGCATTTGAAAAAAAAAAATGAACAGCAATGTAACTTTATTTTACTTCAGGGAGAAACGTTCTTTAAATAATGCCATTAAGAGACTTGTGAACAGTTTCCCATGTTTGTAAGATATGAACTAAATTCCAACCTATCCCCGTGCCTGCATGTGACATAAACCTTTCTTTTGTTTGTATGACATTGTCTATAGAGGTATTTTCCAATTCCCTTGTTATTCCAGACTTATAATACTTCTGAAAGGCTGCTCAGCTGGTTAGCTTACCTGACATTTCCTTTCCTGCACACAAGCATATTCACATGCTCCACTCATCTTTCAACATAATATTTAATTTTTCAGAGGTTTTCTATCAATTTGTGGTGATACATGTGGTGACTTGTATAGCTAGTACTAATAAAATTTATCACTTTGTGTCTTTTAAGTTAACTTTACATAAGCAAAATTTATAACCTGGTACCACACAATCAGCTAAGGTAATGCAAAAAATTGCTTGTGTTGAGGGACAGCTCTTTTGAAAGTTTTCTAAAGGCATTGAGTTCATTAAAGAAACCCAAGCAATCTCTATGCACTAATGTACTTAGTTCATTAGAAAGCTGCACTCCTTTTTACAGACATTCAGAAAAACGTGGGACAGTATTGTGAAGTTTACTGGGTACTTCTAAACATCAAGTAGAGCATTGGTGTGAAAGCTACAGTACTGTATATACAGTATACAAACCAAAAAGGGTACTGTCAAGTTAGAAATGGTGTTATAGAAATGGCTGTCAGGGTGTATAACACTGCCCTAGGCGAGGACTGTTAGCCCTTCATCTGCTCATCTATGGACAGCATATTGCACTATTGTACTCTTTGGACACTCAATCTGTACATACCTATGCATATTTTGCACATATTTTATTGCTTTACAGTGGTTACGTGTGCAAAATATATGAGCATATTTTGCACACACCTAACTATATTTATTTTAGATTTATTTTGTATTGCTGTACTTATTTTAATTTTTCTTCTATTCTGATGTCTGTTGTCTGTTTTTGCTTGTCTCCGACTGGGCTGCTGTAACACCTCAATTTCCCTTCGGGATCAATAAAGTCTTATCTATCTATAGGGTACAAGAACAAGAACAAAAAATTGGTGCTCACTTTGTTTGAGTCCAGATCTCCCGGTCCATGATGGCTGCTGTGGTGATGCTGCCGGTTAAGGGGTCAATTTTAAAAAGGCCACTCATAGAGGATGACTGGATGGAGTAGGTCACTTGGCCATTCTGACCCTGGTCTGGATCATCAGCCAATACCTGAAAGAAAAAATGAATTACTACTAACAAAAAAAAAGAATTCTGTTGCAGAGATTTCTGTTGCTTCTCTATATAAAACCCTTTTTTATTCATGAGCTTTGGTATGATACAAAAAGCTACAGTACATTAAGGTGCAATAAACACATAGTACAGTATCGCTTCTAAAATTAGCAACCCTAACTGCTAAAGGCAGGTGGTTCACTTATCCCCCCCAAACAACAGGTTTTACTATAGATCCAGTTAGCTACAGGGTTCCAGGTTAGTACATTTGTTTCTTGCTCAGACAGTATTTTTTCTCTCTGTTCTCTTGCCTCTGCCATGCATGCTTATTGTTGCCTCTCCATGCTAACAATTTATCTAGAGCTGATTGAAGTGAAGCAGTGCATTAAATAGGCTCAACAGCCATTTAATTGAACTAAGTTGACTGTTTTCAAATTCAAATTTACAGAAAATATCCTGAGGAAAGAAAGTCATGTGTTCCTTATTAGTGTTTATCTTCCAATCAAAAAATAAGAACAATAAGAACAATGGATACAAATAAAGCACCGCCTAACCCTAATAATGCTAAACATCATGTAAAAAGCGCTATTAAGTTAAGAAGACCATATTGGAAAATGGTGTTGAACAGGAAGTAGCCAAAAGAAAAATTACATTGTGGTAGTGGACAAAAAAATGGAAACACTTGGGTAAATGAGGGACACCAAGTATATTGAAAGCAAAAAGTATATTGAAAGTGTAGCTCATGTGTTAATTAAGCAAATCATGTATAAGAATTCATGTACAGTCCGATGGCTTCCAATTATTAAATCTGAACGAGAGGAGATTGTTGCATTTTGTAGGAACTTATGTGTCCAAGATCGCTTCACTTGGTGATGTTTCATCAGCAAGAGTGTAAGCTGATGTCAGCATGCTCCAGATCTCATACGGCAGAATCGGGACATTTTTGCATTAATTCAAAGTGCAAGGCAAAACAGGCAAGCAACTGCAGATCAAATGATTGCAAATTTCAACCAGGGTTGAGAGCAGACAGTTTCACCAAAAACAATCTACAAAAAAAATTACATAGTAGCATATCATAGTCAGGCTGCAGTCCCCAAATAACTTATCACTCCTGGCAATGCGTATTTGTGAGTCCAATGGTGCAACGAGCACAGGCAATGGACTACCAAGCAGCAGTGAAATGTGACAGAGTCATAAGAATCACCCATTTACCATGTTGTCTCGAAAGGGACATGTAGTGCCAATCTAAACAACTCTATAGCCCTAAGTGCTTGGTTCCAACAATGAAGAGTGCTTCCTTAATGTTGTGGGGCACATTTTTTCCAGCATGGTTTGGAAGTACTTACTCCCTTAAGAAGGCAAGGTCAATGCTTATCACTACTTAACTTCACCCCATACTGTAGCATTTAATTGCAGCCAGGAGGGTGTCCTATAATAATAATAATAATAATAATAATAATAATAATAATTGCTTACACTTATATAGCGCTTTTCTGGACACTCTACTCAAAGCGCTTTACAGGTAATGGGGACTCCCCTCCACCACCACCAATGTGCAGCATCCACCTGGATGATGCGATAGCAGCCATAGTGCACCAGAACGCTCACCACACATCAGCTATCAGTGGAGAGGAGAGCAGAGTAATGTAGCCAATTCATAGAGGGGGATTATTAGGAGGCCATGATTGGTAAGGGCCAATTGGAAATTTGGCCAGGACACCGGGGTTACACCCCTACTCTTTTCGAGAAGCGCCCTGGGATTTTTAATGACCTCGGTTTTACGTCTCATCCGAAGGACGGCACCTGTTTACAGTATAGTGCCCCCATCACTATACTGGGGCATTAGGACCCACATGGACCGCAGGGCGAGCACCCCCTGCTGGCCCCACTAACACCTCTTCCAGCAGCAACCTTAGTTTTTCCCAGGAGGTCTCCCATCCAGGTACTGACCAGGCTCACACCTGCTTAGCTTCAGTGGGTTGCCAGTTGTGAGTTGCAGGGTGATATGGCTGCTATAGGATGCTCCCATCCACATGTCTGAGCATGTGTGGTTGCCCAATGATTTGATGATATTGACACTGTTATTAACCATCTTTCATAGCCTTCTCAGCAACCAGATCTGAACCCAGTGAAGCTTTTATGGAATTTTCCGGAACAATCACCTCAACCAGCTTCCTGCAGAACTGTAGATGCTGGTAGACTCATACTGGCTGCATGTTGCGGCCCAACACAGAATTGAATAACTTTAAATTTGTGTTTCCATTTTTTGTTCCACTACCTGTTTGTTTTTCGGACGTGAATATGCGAAGGAAAGGAACAAACAGTAAAAAGAAATTATTTTCTTGGAATCTTTACCTGAATAATGGGAAAGTCATAGCCTTGCGCCTCACGTAAGTAAGCAATGTAGTTCTGCAACTGGAATCGCGGCAGGTTATCGTTCACATCTTGGAGTATCAAATTGACGGCCATGAAGGAACTGGAAGATGGAGTCTCGGCCTTCACCACTAAGCGAAGCCTGGGAGTCTCCTCAAAGTCTAGACCAGTGGAACTCTGTACCCAGATCTCACCTGTAGACACAATTCACCAATACATGAACATAAAAACTTCAAAGTTCACAACAATGCAGTTTTAAGGCTGTTTCATTGTTTTTGTCATTTGTTACAAATGTTCTAGGCCTTTTAGGTCATAAACTAGGAAAATCTGAACACATCAGTGTCAGATTGTAATGCAAAACACTAGCATTTAAATTTCAAGTGGTAAATCCCAATACCACCATGAAGCCAGGTCTTTTCAAATCTCTAAGTAAGATTGAAGCTGATCACTGCTTGGGAAGGCGGGGCTCTAAAAACACTTTAAGTGTTTTTGGTAGACTGGTAGTTAACACAGTTCTTCCTGACCCCAAACTTCAAATAAAATCCAGTTGTAAGTTAGCAATAGAATCCAGAATTCTATGAATTGCTGTTTTTTTATAAATAACATTTTTTACCAATGTCTTAACCAGCTGTGGCATTCACAAAACCATTGGCATAAATTCATTTAAGTAATCATTTTTCACTTTGCCTTCTAATCTGCCAAGTACTGATTACAGTTCTGATTAACTGTTATAAAAAAAGACTAAAGTAATTTTGATGGCAGATGAAGTGTCTCCGCACCTACAGTATGTGTAAAATAACTTGGAATGCTCCAAGGTGGAAAGCACTCCAAAAATACAGATTATTATTGTTTGTAATTAAGGGAAAGATGGTTATGAACTTGAACTTATTTTAGTCTCAATTACTTAACTGAATGCACCACTGAAAAAATTACATAATTAAGGAATATTTTGATTTCAGCGTGGAACAATCTGCCATTCATCTTGTTGACAGTGTCTGACCTGTGCTGGCACTGATGCGGAACGACTCCAGTCTGTTTCCGCTGAAGATGCTGTAGGTGATGCCACGGTTAGAGCCATCGGGATGCTGTGCCTGGATCTGTACGACAGCTGTACCTGGGAGGGGAAAACAGAAGAAAATCGGGTCACTACAGGCTTTTCAACTGAGTCTTCTCTTCCAGCAGTATCCCTGCAAGCACTGTGGGCTGGAGCTTATTAACAAATTGCAAATGGCTGTTTTTACTTAAAGAGCAATTTTTTTCTTGTTTGTCTGTTTTGCTCATGAAAACACTTCAAAGCAACGGTTAGATAAATCCTAAACAGGGTGGAAGTGTTAGCAAAATATCACGAGTTCCATCACAAAAATAAACTATGACGGTGAACCTGATTTCAATAAAAACATGTGTTCCTGTTTCCTTTACCTAAAAACAAACTTTTTTTCTCTCATGTCCCAAACTTGGGATTGCAAAATTTTACTCTCCTCATCTCATCATTTTCCACTGACTGTATCCATTCCTACTGGACTCCAACTGGCAACAGGGGGCACTGTTGTATGAAAACAGTGCTCCTCTGACACACAATGCAGAGCTAGTGTAAGTAACAGTTCTGAACTGTTATTACAAACTCCTACCAGAATCAGTGCTTGTTAGTTTTGAGGAGTCCGTTCACATGAGATAAAATTTTAACTCTGAGATATTGCCTAACCCTGATTCTGCAACAGAATCCACACTGTACCCCCACTTTCCAAACTCATGTCCAAAGCCTAAAATGTATTTTGTGGCTTTTGGAGGCAGAGTGAGTGTTAAAAGTTTTTGGGAGAAATTGGTTCAGTCATAAGGCAAAAATCATATACACATGAAATTTTCTTAACAGCAAAATGAAGAAATCAAAATATTGAGTTTGTTTCTATTTCAACACTGTCAAATAGAAAATAACTTTTAGAACCTGGAGATGATTAAATGAAGGTTTTCGGTTTTAGTGGAAGAGTGTGAATTGTTTTATAGAATATTCACCTTGAGGTGAACATTAAATGGTTTTATCTTACAGCACCATCTTTCCATGGTGGCTCTAGGTAATATATTCACAACGTGAATTGTTAGTTTATGTTATATTTACTTTCTGGACCTAACAAGCCAAATGAGAAATTTCTGTATCAATTTAAAATGTGTAACGCTATTCCAACCCTGATAAAAAATACAAATTTACTCATGTGAGTTTAAAGCAGTTATTGAAGGTTTTTACTAACCTAAGGCTGCGTTTTCCGGGAGGCTCACATCTCGCGTGTTGCGTGAGAAACGAATGCCCTTGTAGTCCTCCTCTTTGACGTAAATCACCACCACACCAATGGAGGACCGTGCAGGGGTCCCCTGGTCCATCGCCTCTATAAGCAGTGTTCTCTGTTTTTGACTCAGAGTGAGCAACTTCTCAGTTACCTGGATATCCCCCGTTAGAGAATTAATGGTAAACCCACGAGCTGGGGTGGCAAACCGATAAAAAATGGACCCATTGGCCCCAAAATCTTTATCCTCTGCTCTCATGGTAGCCACTACCTGGTGATTGGAGACACTGTTGCTGGAGATGTTGATGATAAGTGGGTCCTGAATGAAAAAGGGGGCATTATCGTTAACGTCTTGTATGGTGACGGTAACTTCTGCTGTGGTATTCCTGGGAGCAGATGGAGAAGAGTCCACAGCACACACCAAAAATTTGTAAGCAGCTCGCTTTTCTCTGTCCAGGGGACCTGTTGTAGTAATTCTACCTGTGTTTTGGTCCACGTCAAACATGCCACGGGCCTCACTACTCAAGAAGTAGAGTACTTTCCCATTGGATCCTTCATCCTCATCGGTAGCAGTCACTTCAAGCACTAGCCTGCCAACAGATGCATTTTCAGAAATATCTATATTGTAAACGGACTGTCCAAATCTGGGGCTGTTGTCATTGACATCCAGAACCATCACTTCCACTTTGGCTGTACTGCTGAGCTTATGTTTTCCGTGATCCTGAGCTACAATGGTCAAAGAATAGCTTGCTCTCCTTTCCCTGTCAAGGGGCTTTGAAGTGGAGAGCACTCCAGAGCTGCTGTCCAGATGAAAATCACTGGTGGGATCTCCATCTTAAAGAAGACAACAACAGAAAGTGATAAAGACATGGGGTGGGCTTAATGGAGGAACATAACTTATCACATTAATATTCACTTTCAAATATATGAAATACCTGAAACCACAAAATGCTGAATGCCATTGTTTTAATCTATACAAATATCAATCATAATATCATTATAGCAATTATGATACAAAAGCTACACATTCAGGAAATGTTTCATAAAAACATTTGGTGAAATACGTTTTCCTCAACATTTTGGCTATTTTTTTGTTTGCAAAAAATCACCAAAATCTAGCATAACCTGGCGCATGCTCCGCCAGGCCTTAATGCTTAAACAGGAATCTTACCAATGATCTTGTACTCCACTTCTCCATTGTCCCCAGTATCAAGGTCTGTGGCCTTTAATGTGAAGAGCTCCACGGGCTGCAGGTTCTCAGGCACCTCCAGGTTGTACATATCCTTCCCAAAGGCTGGAGTGTTGTCATTCTCATCCAGGATGCTGATCCTGATGGTCGCCTTGGCAAAATTTGGAGGCATGCCACCATCTTTTGCGTAGACTGTAAAGAAAACAATAACAACAGTTCCAGACAGGCCTCAACACTAAAGCATCTACAGAAAGGTGCACAATTAAATGTTTCATTGTCTGGAAAGGCTTAATGATTTAAAAAAAATATTTTCAGTTCCAATGGCTCACTGACATTGTCCTGGCACTATTACCTGTGACAGTGTAGCGTTCCTGTGTCTCGCGATCCAGGGCTTTTGTGGATGAAATGACCCCAGTTATCGGGTCAACAGTGAACGCCTCCTCTGCAATACCCCCATAAGTCACCAAGCCATTTGTCCCTGGAGCAGCAGTGAAAATGACAAGTTAGAACAGAAAAAAGAACAATTATCCTTTTTTCCATAATCATAAAGTCCTTACAGGCAATTATTGTATTCTACTAACTATTCTACATAAGAATACTACTTTCTCTCACCTAGTAAAAAGGTAAAGTCAGAGCTCACCCTCGTTTCAGCAGGTTTAATCAGACTAGAAAGCACGTGACTCTCCTCACTGGATACCACCAGTAAAGCTGGTCCCCACTTACTGTATACAGTGGGGTGGACAGGAGAAGCCAGGGTAAAGTATGTAAATCATTCAAGAGTACCACAGCAGTGTCTGCAATAGGGACTTGAATCTACAAATACAGCAGCTTACCCACAACACTATGCTGCCACTCTTGCTAAATGATTGCAGTCAATTCTCTATTGCATTGTACTGTATTTCTATTAGCAGTCTGATATCACTGTAGCCGTTCAATAGGAACCTTGAGGACAATACCACTGATGGAAGATGAGGGGGGCATAATGTTTTCAATAAATTTTAAATAAATAAAAAACTGCTCTATTAAAAGAGCAGAAAAAAAGGAATCCTTATCTACGTTTACCAAGAAGTTGAATTAACGCTTCACTGGATAATAACCACATGTTTGACAACCAGGCATTGTCTTGTTCAGAAACACTGGAAAAAATCCTGGACCAAATAAGCAAAGTCACGTTATAATTATTAGTATCAGCTTCTCTTACTAGCATGTTCGACACAACAGTTCTTTCTGTTGCTTTCTCAGCAGTAAACTGTTGTAGTATGAGTTGTAATCTTTGGAAGTCAGATCGCGTGCTAGTGCAGAATTATTTGGCAAGGTCACCTGTTTACTTCACTAATTGGTCCTGGAGTGAAAGTTTATAATCCCTCTGTTTTATATGCTTCTGACTCAGGACAGGAGGAATGTACCCCACTCTGCATCCCGGACAATTAAAAACAACTGTTGCTAATCATGACAAGCCTGTGAAAAAAAAAACTGGATAACTTTCTTTCTAAACATAGTCTACAGGTGAAATCTTTGGAAGAACCATCATTTACTGAGAGGTGTGAAATCTTCCTCTGTCAGACTTCTGACTTTCTGAATATCCTGGGATGCTACAACAGCAGGTTGACTGCTCTTTAATCAAAGTCATCATAGATATATTTATCCCTCAAGTGTAAAGCCATACATTTTCTAGAAACAGAGTACCACTGATGGTGAAGTATGTGGATAAATCCGTAGAATTTCATTGAATCCACCTAATACGAAATTACTGCCAAGTTACTAATGTGCTTCTGATAAGAGTACATCACCCATTATACTTATTAAAGTTCATAAATGTATTATTGTTTAATTTGATATGTCTACAAATTGCATTTTTGATGAAAAGGTTCATGGATTTTAGATACTAAGAGGCTTGCTAACGAAAGGTTGCAACGTGATAAGAACGAAAGCCACAGACTGGGGCATACAATAAACAGCTGTACTCATAAATGACGAAAAGAAGCATCTGAGGGCCTCACATGTGCATGCACGCACATTTAAAAACCTGATGTGTAGTTTTCCATATGGAAAATGTATTCTAAAGGATGTAAATGAAGTGGAAGGCCATGTGTCATGATGGTAAAGATATGCACACAGTACACACAAAAGCTCTTCTAACTATGAAGTACTGTAGTCCTAACTCATGAGCACACTTGCAATTGATGAAAAGCAAGTGTAATGTGTACCTTGAGATCTTTAAGATGTTACCATGCACAATTAGCAGTTAATCTGAGCACAGAGGCACTCCTTATCATTGGATATCAAGGGAAAGGGGAAGAAGAAAACTCTAGAGACTAAATGACAGCAATACATAGAATATGACTTATAAAATAATGTTAAATATTTTAAACTATTCTACACTATACTTCTATTGCTACACCTCCTGACATTCTTCCCGACAGTCTCATTCTCTGCACTCTCTTATGTAGATATTGATATTTAAGTACAGTGCTACACACTACTTCAGGTGCACCTTCTGATATGGAACATCTTCTCGCATGATCTGTGTTCAAATTACATACTGTACACATGCTATTTAAGCATGAGATAATGATAAGCTAATGATTTCCAAGGTACAGTACATGCTACCAAAGATGTATGCACCTTTGTGAATACAAATTCACTTATGGTTTGTACAGTTCTCTAATGGTAAATACTATTTTCACAAGCTCACTAATTAGTCCTGTTTTGAATCAATGTGAAGGATTCCTCTGCACATCTTCTTTCCAAACTAAACTCAAGGGATAAAAGTTTAGGAACTGTCAGTCAAATAACCTGATTTACAGTACATCACCATCATTGGCTACAATAATCCCTAATCCCCAAATTATTGTTCAATTTTTAACCTATACAAATGTTGGAACATTTCAATTCAATCCCAGATATTCTACTCCCTACTTCAATCTCAGATGTAGACGCTCTTGCCAGGAAAAAGGGACAGGATAAGGTTTCAAATATTTATAAACCTTGTAGAATACATGCCACCTCTTCTGCAATCCGTGTTGTGCTACAACTGTGTTTGCCCTCCATCACATCCATTCAGTCTGCATTTACCTTGGTCACGATCGACAGCTGACACAGTTAGTATGGAAGTTCCAGCTCGTTGATTCTCGGAAATCTGGGCCTCAAATTCAGTTTTTGAGAACCACGGTGCCTCGTCGTTCACATCGATCACCTGCACTGACAGTAACTGTGTAGTTGAGTGCTGGGGGGTCCCATGATCCTCTGCGACAATCGTCAAATTGTAGAGTGCTTGCTCCTCACGGTCAAGAGCCTTGAGAATAGAGAGGGAGCCTGAAACAGACAGAACCATGAGGGACAGGAGAAGAAGAGTGTTAGAAAAGGAGCATTTAAGCCTTTCTTAAAGTGCTAGACAACACAGTCAAGTGTAATAACAAAACACAACTCATTCTAACATTCACCTTTTTCAAGAATTCTGGGTTTCCACAAAACCAAAGAACATCTTTCACAATTCCAGCAGTATACAGCAGCTGATCAACATATCTTATACTTTCAGTCACGTAAAACTGGCAGTCAGTTTATATGGTAAAGCTAAGAAAACCACAAGTTAGTTTTTCAACTGAGGTTTAAACCTACATTTTGGATGGCATTAAAATGGGCAATGTTTCAAGTTCTTTTGCTTTAATTAACAATAAAAGAAACAGCTGAAAAAATGACTTTGTGGTTCTTTAATTGAAGTGATCATGGCCCCCCACACTGTGCAGATGCTCAAAAACAAACATATTTAGGTTTAGAAACATACTTCGTTTTCAGGCTTTGAAGATGAGCTCAGAAGCAATTGAAACACCTTTCATGATTTGAATTCTCCTAATTCCTAAAACTTTTGAAAAAAAAGGACTTGCAGGGGTATAAACGGAGTGGTAAAGCAAATGCTGTGTAAAAATAATTTATTTACATGAAGCCTGCCTACCTGAGAGCTACCACCCCAGCCGTAAAACAGAACCATTTGGCTTTAATGAGTTTTCCACTGTGAAGGCCACAATAATGAGAGAGAAACAGTAAACACACACTGAAACACGCAACTCTAATGCCTGCCATGCCCCTTTATATTTAAAATCCTTTCTCTTTATTAATGTGAATAGGGACGGGTATGCTCACATTGATTCAATTTCAATTTTGTGGTTTAAATTTGGCCACCAGAGCTATGCGAAAAACAAACTTCCGTGTGTGGAGTAAGAGCTAGGGTGCTGTTTTACAAGCTCTTTTTTTTCAACCAAGATAGCATGCCATTTATTCCAGTCTGTTTAGGATTAATTTGAGCCAATGACGAGAACTGTTCAACAAGGTCTTTGTGAAGCAGACCTATGATAAAATATGATAGAAAAAACAATAACTTTTGAGCTGCTTTCTTGCTATGACTGTAGCACAAAGCATCTGACTCTCCTTGCTGTTCCCACAGCATGTTGTTCTGTAAATGTAAAACAGTATATGACGTAGTGAAAATTACATCAAAAACTGCACACAAATCAAAAACTGCACTGTACATTTTACACATGGAAACCTCAATTCTACAAGGTGTTATAATGACTGTGAGCTGGAGCTTTTATGGCCTATGGAATGCACTACTTTGTCTGGTGGACAGCAGAGATGTTAATGCTGTGTGATGTATTCTATCCACGTCTGTGGGAGAAGGCACCCCTATGGGTTGTGTAAGACCTGGAAATTCACTAAATATAATTGTTTAATGCATTTTGAATAATATTTAATTATGAATATATTGTAATATACTGTGTATTACATTACAAATATCAGATATTTATGACACATATCAGATTAATTAAATCTGTGTTGTTCCCTTAGATGCTGGTATAAAATAATGCTTTTATTAATAAAATAAAGAATACTTTGAAACTCATACATCTGACATGGTTGACCTATGTGACAATATTACATGTAGAACCTGCAGGATTGAAACTTATTTAATCATAATAGGTAATTAGAGTTTTTGCTGAAACAATCTGGAAAACAGTCACAATTTCATTCAGTAACACAGTTCAAATGTAGTTTGAAAAGCATTAACCAAAATGCATTCACTCTCATCTAGTAACTGCCAGATTTTAACAAGTGTGTATCCACATTAAAACGCTACGTTTTGCCATCAAACGTTTTAAGGGAGGATTTTAAAATAATGAGTTAAAGTTTTAAAGGGAAAGAATAAACAAACAAACCATCATTAATTGTGAGCTATACAGGTATATTTACAATACATCCTTCCTCAGGGAATGAAAAAAAGCACTTCATTTCGGCCATTATTAGTGTAACTATGGTTAGGGAAAAAAATCTAATTTTTAATTTTTACAAATGGCCAGCTGTGCTCAAACAAGTTCAAGAGGAATATCTTCTGTAGTCTCCGCACTGTATAACACTTATGAAATATATTGGCTGTTTCTACTCCTCTATCAGCCAGGGGGAGTTTCAGAGTGATCTAAAGCTGACACGTGTCTGAGACACCACAACAAAGTACAGGTGAACTAACGACCTTCTGTTCTGTTGACAGAGGGTTTTTAGACATTTCATTGTTGAAAAACTACAGTCTGTGCTTGCAGATTTTAAACAATTTCTGACATCAGCAATGCAGGAACATACATCATCCTTGAATTATGTTCTATTGGAATACTTACACAGGCTAGCAAGCAAGCACTGTGTGTGAATAATACTGCTGGCAGAAAACACATTGTTTAGCTCATAGCTGTTGGAGATGAGCACTGAAAGGTAGGTCAAGCTCTGTAGAGCAGGGAATGTAGGAAAAAATTAGATTTACTTGGGCCTGCTTACTCCTCTGATAAGAGAAATAAAAACAAAAATGTAATGATTCACACCGGACTGTGAAGTTTTAACTGATTTCTGTTCTTGTATAGCACAGCTACACGTCACAAACGCCATCTTTTAAATTGTCACTGGCATTACAAAACTGGACACAACTTACCTGTGTTAGGGTTGAGACTGAATCTTCCTCCAGCGTTGCCTGCCTGGATCCGATATGATACCCGGCCATTCTCTCCTTGATCAGCATCCTGCGCCATGACGTACAGCACGACAAAGCCTACGGGCTGGTCCTCCATGACACTGACTGCTGTGGGGGAGCTGAAGACAGGGGCGTTGTCGTTCTCATCTGTCACAAAGATCCTGGCTGTCACCGAACCCCAATGGCGCTGACTTGCATTGAGGGCGCAGTCTGTGGCTTTTACGACCAGAAACAGGGAAGAGGTTGTTTCACAATCCAGAATCTGCCCCAGGGACAGGACCCCAGTTGATGGGTCAAGAGACAAGAGGTCACTGTTGTCAGGCCACTGGTGGAGGATGGTGTAACGGATCTCACTATTTGGTCCACTGCCATCTTTGTCGATAGCTTGAAAAGCGTAGATGGAAGAACCGGGTTCCATATTTTCAGGAATGACAATGGTAACTGGATCCTCTGGAAACTGGGGTGCATGGTCATTGCTGTCCTGAACATCTATGTCCAATGTGATGATGCGGCTGGTGGGATAAGCTTTGGAGAAGTCATCTACCTCGATCTGAAGGGTATAGCGTGTTCCCTGTTCATAGTCCAGCTCTCTTGCTAAGTAGACGTCGCCGGTCAATCTGTCCACCATGAAGGTGCCCTCTTGATCAGTGCCCCCCACTACCGTGTAGGTCACCTGACCTTCTTCGTGCATGACCTGCTGGTCATGTGACCTGACCGAGCCAACCACTGAGCCTGGTTTGGCACCTTCTATAGATTTTAGGGTCACAGCATGGGTGTTGGGTTTAGGAACCATCTTACTGGAGCTAAGGACCTTCAAAAAGATAGAGCAAGAAGACATTAAGTCATCTCATAGTTGAAATACGTATTGTCCCTTTTCAATTTTTTGGTTTCAGTTTTGATTTCTTGTGAATGCCTTCCAGATCAGAAAACAAAATAGATGTTAACTGCAACTTGTTGAACTTTATAAACATACACATATATTATTCATATCATATATAAGCCCTAATTGTTTACACAAAAATTAAGATAGTAATTGAATTATGTATGTAATCTCAGATCAAAATATTTATTTGAAATATGAAATAATTTTACAAGATGCCAAGATACTATGGTGATTATGCTGTTTCATCAGTGGTCACTGAGTTAAGCGTAATTATTATTTATAATAATTAGTTTAGGTATAATACTTGTGACTATTGTACACTACTAACATAAATATCAGTTTCAACTGAATGGTTATCTAGGTTTCTCCTTTTAAATGTTAATAACTTAACCCAATATTATCCCAAAACATGAAGAGATGTACTCAATTATGACACTGCAGTATTGCACTGTTAGTAAAATTGGTTCTGGGATCAGCGATCAGCAATATTTGCCCTGTAATGATGGTTTATGAAGCAAATCACTTAGTGGCTTCGATGGGAACCAAATTCAGCACATTTTATGTTTTTATTTTAATTCTTAACAGCTGATGGCTGAGGAGAAGGGTTAAACTTTTCTGGTTAAACCTTCATTTTATTAATTTAACACTTCTTCCAGGTAAAAGAATGCTTACAACTAAAGAACAAACATACAGAAAACCGGAATTATGGAGTCTGAGGACTAGAAATGGGAATGCCTGGCTTTTGTTAAGTTCAGTGTCATGTTAGATGATTAAAAATGAACCACAAAAATGAAGAACCCTAATTGCATTATGTGTTCAAAATTTAGATCAATCAAAATCAAGGGGTATATAAATTATTTTCTAACTATGCATAGCATGAATAAACTTTTAGAATTAAATAGTTATGACAGTTAAGAAAGTACATTGAAATGCAGAAAATAAAGACAGATTGATTGTAATCCCCACTTTGTAGGAAAAAAGAATATGACTGCTATTATAAATCAGTTATGTTTGTTTTTGCCAGGAAAAATAATAATAAGGGATAAAAGTAAAGTTCTAAAATCTAAATTTAGCTAGGGGCCCATTCTTAAAAACACACTTCTAAACTAACTACAAATTGAATAATGCTGAAAACTATTCAACTTTTTCAACTGATATGGAAAAAGTCATCTGAGGTTATTTTTAAAACCATGAAACATTGCTTTTGGTAGTAAAATTGGTAGTAAAATTGATTGAATTGGATACAGTCTACGTTTAAAAGTTTTGAAAGGCCACAGTTCAGTTTCAGCCTTTGTCATTAGACATACAGTTAGCATTAAAAACCTCATAATAAAAGAACACTACACACTACTAGTTATTGTATTTTGCGGGTACTGTACATGCAGGTATTTCTAAGGTAGAAGAATGAGGCATCGGACTTTATGTCTGGTATTAATTCATTACCTTAATTCATCTTAATCAAACATTTTATGTAACTTCTTATTTTACTGTCTGTTCAAAAGAGGGTTACCATATTAAAAATGTTAGTGTCACAAGCTCTGACCTTGATTTGCGAAGTCTACAGCTGCACACAATCAGGACCCTGCTGCAATTACTTGATTCAAATTTACATTTTCCAGTTTTGAACTGATTTTTTTTTTTAGAAATCTTTCAAAACTAGGGATGGAGGATCTTGCACTTCAAATCACCCCAGTGACCGAAATGACATCCTAGAGGTTGTATTAAACTACACTGCAAACGTGGTTTCTTACAGGTGACGTTTTACTGGTGCCTCTGACCAGGGTCCCCAATGCTCAGATATCATTCTGATGCTGAGCTCTGGTTTCCAAGTCCTGCTCAGCCCGAAAACGTACACCAGCAAGCCCCAGAGTGCATTTGGTTTCACACCTTGAGTTTAGGTTACAAGACTTATACAAGCAAATAAACCCCCATCTGAAACAGGAAATATCGGCTGGATCTTATTTTGTTTCCTTTTCACGGGCAGACATTCAAATGTGCGGTCAGCTAATCCAAATGTGAACCAACAACAAGTTATTTTTTCATTGTACACAAAACTACTTGTGCAAGACTAAAAGTTAACAAAGTTTACGGGGAACAGCTGTACATTTGAATTCTATGATAACCAACATGAACAAATAAACACAAAAAAGCAGGAACCTGTTTTTGCATTGGAGACCAAAGAAAGGAAAAAAAGAATATTGTCTTGATTGGTAGGTATAATGACGTCTGTTGAGTCCGTGGATTTCTAAACACATTTGACAGCACATTTAAAGATATCTGTTAATTACAGAACTGTTCAGAAATATTTTAATGCAAAAATACTTTATGAAAAAGACTCAATCTTGCTTTGCTCATTTTCTGTATATCCTCTGTTTTGTGAATGAAGAAGATACGTTTCCTTGCCGGCATCCCATCCCCCTTTCTACACAGCCCCACAAACAGCGCTGTCTGGCCGTACTGTGGTTGTGACCTCCCTGAAGGTGTGGCTCACCTGTATGATTAGAGTGGTGGAGGTGCTCTGAGCTGGCTGGCCACGGTCTGTGGCTGTCACAGTGAAAGAATACTCTGCTCTCTCAGTACGACTCAAGGGAGAAGATGACCTCAACTCTCCTGTATTTGGGTTCAAAGAAAATCGTTCCGCCCTAGGGCCTGGAAAGATCAGTACACAGCAAAAAGCATTTAGAAACAGATCAAATACAAAATGGATGTTAATGTTTTATTTTAAAAAGCAAATAGCCTGTAAAAATAACCACTTTTACCTTTTAAGCATCCACAACAAAATGTTAATGGAAACATACTGTAGTTAAAAAAAGTAAGCCTTGAAGTTTCAGATTACTCACTCTGCTCCTTTGAATGCATAAGTGCTGCAACCCGTTGAAAATTAAAATATCGTAATATGTCTCCCTATTTTTCAGATTTTACATGTAAATCACTCAAGTTAACATTTTGAAGTGTGATTTTGAGTGTTGTAGAAATAAGCAGATAATTCTCTTCCCAACCTTTGGAATATCTTTTGAAACACTAGCAAGATGTGGGGCCTGATGAGTCAAGACTGGGCAAAGTTGTATCATTTTAAATGTTAGCTCACAAGAGAAGCTGCCTCTTCTAAGCTAGACATGATCAGTCATTTGAAAATCTTCCAAAGCTTTTTTTCAAAATAGAAATAAAACATATGAGGATACTTGAATAAATGAAGACCTAAGATCTTCAAATGCAAAGATTTTTTACAGTGGTACCCTGGGACCATATACCTCTTCACTGTGTGTTTTCTCTTACCTGACAGAGAGTAGTAGATGGTCCCATTTTCTCCTTCATCAGGATCCTTAGCCTGCACCGTTCCTATCAAAGTGCCAGACGGCTTGCCTTCCTGCACCTGTGAGGGAAACAGAGACTTTAACCCCTGTAGAAAAGATAATCTCCAGCTCTACGTGAGCTTGACCTAGACTGCTGCTGCAAGCCTGGCCCATAGCAAGAACATACCCATTGACAATGCAGCTCCAGGCTTCCTCCTACCTGCATGAGAAGGTCCCTCCCGGGCTTTGCATGTGTAAAGGAGGGGGCATTGTCATTCTCGTCCAGCACCGTGATGTGTGCAGTGCCCGTGGCGCTCCGAGGGGGCGTGCCACCATCCTGTACCACCACCACCAGCTGGTAACTTGACTGGTGCTCCCGGTTCAGAGCGGTCCGTGTGCTGATCTCTCCTGCAGGGAGGGGAAGGGAGAAGGGAGCTGTCAGCAAAGCTGGCCATGCATGTTTACATTAGATGGCTTTTAAAAAAACTAAACACAACAGTGACGCATACAGAAGATTCATGTCAAGACCACCGGCTATGCTCTCACATTGTAGCTGATGAAAAACAAAGCTTTCCAGGCTATAAGGATAACAGAAATCTGAGGAAGAATCCAAGTATTTTCTAGGCAGAGCTTGTTGCTAAGCTGTTCAGTTTCATCTGGAGGTATGGCCTTGCTGCCAAGCAATCTTGCTGCCAGAAATCTTGAGCAGTTCAGCACAGAATCAGTTTTACTGAATTTCATCAGATGTTTGACTTTCAACCTCTTATGTCTTGATGGTCATCTTGGGAATGTACTGCTTACCACACAGCAGTGACTTCTGATGCTTGCCTGGGACTCCAGAGACTAAGCATTTAGTTTAACAACTGTGTCTTGCCCCTGCTAAGAACCAAAGCTTGGCCATCTGAATAGCACATTCACATTACTAAAAAAAAAGTGTAGAAGGGAAAATGATTAACATATTAAGCTTACCAGTTTGGGAGTTTATCTGGAAGTTCCGGTCAGGGTGTAGGAGTCGGAAAGTAAGGCGGCTGTTAAGCCCTGCATCCCGATCAGTTGCCGACACTCTTCCAAAACCAGTACCTTCTGGCAAATTCTCTCGTACTGCCAGGAAAGCCCGCTCCTGTGCAAGTCTGGGGGAGTTGTCATTCTCGTCTGTTACCGACACTCGGACAGTGGCGCTGCCCGTTTTCTTCAGCTGACCACTTCCCGAGGTGGCTAGGACAGTCAGCAGGTATAGATCCTTGGCTTCTCTATCCAGGGCACTCTTCACAAACAGCCAGCCGGAGTCGGAAGCAATGCCGAAACCTGCCGCGTCCCCATCCGGGCGAAGGTGGTAAGCCAGAGGACTGGAGCTTGCTGTGCTCCCAGTGGGGCTGCTGGCGGCTTCCTGGTTCAGCGCTCGCACCTGGAGGAAGCGTGTGTTGAGCGGGGTTCCCTCCTTCAGCTCAACGCGGTAGGTGAGGGTGTCGAAAACTGGGCCCTGGTTGTTCTCAGCTTGCACGTGCACCACCAGGGTGAAGGTCGCACTGAGTTGGGGAACCCCACTGTCCTTGGCCGTCACTTGTAGGTCGTAGCGCGGAGTCGTTTCGTAGGACAGGCTTCCGATCAGCCGGATCTCCCCACTACTGCGCTCGATGCCAAAGGTACGCTGCCCCCCGGTGGAAGCCAGGTCAAAGCTCAGCTGCCCATTGGGACCCGAGTCGCGGTCTTCAGCGCGCACCCTGTAGACCACTGTGCCCATTTTGGTGGCCTCAGGCAGGAGCAGGGACTCCGAGGACGAAGGCAGGAAAGAGGGAGCGTTGTCGTTGACATCCGCGATGGTGATGCGAACCCGTGTCTGCCCAAAGGCCGGGGGCATGCCACTGCGAGCCTGCACCTCCAGCTCCAGCGAAGGACGGGCCTCATGGTCGAGAGGAAGGCTGGTGCGCAGGGCCCCCGTTTCGGAGTCCACTGTGAAGTAGCCATCTGGATCGCCAGAGGAGATTGTGTAGAAGACGTCTTTGGACTCCCCTGAAGGAAAGAAGTAAGAAAAGCCAAGACCATGAACTGAGAAGCAAAATAAGGAACACATGCTGTTTTAGCTTTTTGATATCAAACTTGATAGTCTGCATGATTTTTGCTGATTTATTCTGTTGGACTTGCACAACCTTATCAATAACTTAAGAAAATATTGCTACTAGGACTGAATCACCTAGTCAAAAGAAAAAAGAAAGACACAGTATTTACAAACAACATGATGTCACTCACTACAGCCATCATTGTTAGTTTCATGAAGGGAAGACTAGAAAATGTTTAAAATAAAAAATAAAAATAAATAAACTTTAAGTCTTATCCTCAGAATGGCCTTTTTTTAATAAAGGTATGTTTTTCTAAAAAACTATAGAGTATTTCTACATCCAAAAATGAAAATGGAAAATATTTATAATCCAAACAATATCTAAAACATACTTCTAAATGAGGTGTATACGGTACATACAAAGTGCCTCCAAAGAAAGTTTGTACATCTGGTGTAGATAAAAACATATTGGAAACATAGTATATCAAGTCTGTCAGCACATTCCATCACAGAATTATCTATGTGCTGGCTGAAAAGAAAAACTTTCATTCTGACAGTGACTTTTCCTCAGTTTCAGTCATTTTTTTCCAATCTGGTTTTAAAATGTTATTTTTACTGCATTTGCGCTTCTAAAATATTTTTGACTCGATTTATACCAATATAGTTAAAATGCATTACATAATGGGGGAATTGTTGTACATAAAACGTGTATAAAGGAAAAAGAAAACTGAATATGTAGTCTAACAATGTGAAGACTTTGATAGTGCCATTTTCTATCAGCATATATGGAACCTGGATATAGACTCAGACTTGCACACGTACCATTTCTGCTCATAGCTCGCACCACTCCCACCTGAGTCCCCCGCAGCACATCCTCAGAGACAGTAAAGAAGTAGTGTGCCTGTTCAAACACAGGGGGCGCCACTGAGCCAGCAACCACACTGATATTGACCCTGGCATTAACAGGAGCCATAAGCCCCCCACCATCCTGTGCAGTGATGACCATCTGGATCACAGAGTTGGCCTTCCCATGAAGAGAGCGAGACAGCGAGATCACACCTGCAGAGGGACACAGACAGACTCCTTGTAACGTTGTTGGACATATGTTGAATATTGTTAGGTTTTTTTTTAAGAATTATAATTCTGGAAATTAAAGCTGTTTTTTTTTTCCCCTGTGTTGTTCTTTTCCATAATAATGTGTTGAAGTACATTATTAAACTGACAGCGTGCAAAATAAATCTAAGGGACTACAAACACCAAAGATTTTGCATTAGGTCCCACAAACCTGTGTCTTTGTTGAGCGTGAAGTATTGTGAGCTGCCCCCTGGAACTGTACGGTACGTCACTCGGCCATTCTCCCCTTCGTCATGGTCGTAGGCCGTTACCCTGACAACAGAAGTACCAGGGGCACTCTGCGTGCTCAAGCTGACTGCATAGTGGACTGGGTAGAAGGTTGGTCTGTTGTCATTAATGTCAACCAGGAATACCTTCACGTAGGCCATTGAGTTAAGACCACCCTACAGAGACAAAATGATCCTTATTCCTTTTGCTTAAAAGAGAGAAGCATATTCAAGTTTTAGAGAAACACAATTCCTCTTAACCAAGGAAATAGTTATCAATACTGGATGGATATTTAAGTGACTTCCAATTACTAGATTTAAAATGCAAGAACAGCGGAATAAATGCCAAAACAGTGACAATAAACAGTAATTACTATAAATTTAAGAACTATGGTGTGTTTTTCTTAACAAAGAGTCACAGTCTGAAACAAATGCAAATCATACATACAGTTGGCTGACCCACTTGCGGTTCACTGAAAATGTTATAAAATTAAAATTGCTCCATGTTTGTCTTGGGGTAGGCTTCCATAACAGTGCAGAAAGTTACTGTACATTTTATTAACCCCAGTCTGACCTAAACAACTCTTCAAAAGTATAGATGTATAAAATCGCATCTTATATGGCCTCTGTGCCTTCTAGAAAAATTACAGTGGATCTTACAAATAGCAAGTGCAACCTAATAATTAACTGGTTTATTACATCTATAGCAGGTAAAATTAATTAAAAACATCCCCAGCCATACAGAAAAGAATCCACAATAACACGTACTCTTCTTGTCAGCACACAGTTTCTAGACATACTGTATATTCCCCAGAGAGCACTTTAGGAGCAGTTGTCATGACTGATGCAGGCTGCACTGGTTGTCACTGTACATCCGGTAGTGTTTGTTTCATTGGCTTTTAATGCGGAAAATGTACCAAAGACCCTGAGGGCAATTTGTAAAGGGAAAGAAAAGACGGGTGAGGGAGCGTGGGCTTATTACTGCCTGGCATTCTTTGAGGTTTCTCCTATGATTACTTTAACATAACTGCAACAATTTCCATTCATTTTTAGCAAATTATTTACCCTTTAGTAAAATGTGTTTTGGCATAATATACAATGATATTACAGCACAAATCTCTGCCAGAGAGATTCAATTGGCTTTTTTATTTCTTGTAATGAGAAAAGCTTCCTTTTGTAAGGCTGCTTTTAACCGGACCCTCCAGAACACTGTTTCTCAATGCCTGATTCATGGTGGCCTTAATGCCAGCCCATTTGAGGTTTCATTGAAAACAAAATAAGAAATTGTCAGACAAGTTATATCTAGTTATACTGTAGATATATTGATAAAAGAAGTGTGGAATTTCATGAACTCCCAAACAGTAATCACTTTGAGCTCCATCAGCACCACTCCACAAGGGAACATGCATATCAGAAAGACAGTCTGAAAGACTCAGTTCTGCACGCAACATGCAGGACACTGGACATCGAGTCTACAGATGGAGGCTTGTGACTCATTATGGAAGAGTCGACTTAGGTTAAAGTTTCTATTGCTTCACTCCTTTGCTTACCACAAACCTTTAAGCACAATATTTTCTTAATCTATACTGGTTAAGGTAAACTGAAAGACTGTTCGGCATTAGAATATTTGTAAGCTATGTTTTATGGTGTTATTGGACTGGTGACATTTTAGATACTAGCTACTAGATGTTATTACAAATATCATCATAACTTCATGCAAGCATAAGAAATGAAACTGATTTTAATCATTTTGAATGTACAGTATATATTGTTTCCGGGTATGTAATTTCCTTCGGTTTGCATGTATTGTACAATACAGTATGTGGCAAGTAAAGAGAATAGCATCTGTTTACCTTTTCTTTGAGGAATGTGTCAGTAGCGTGGGAGTGCCGCCTCTCTAACTCTTGGAGAGTCTTCTGCGTGGAGTTTGTATTTTCGACTCATGTCCGAACCAAACTAAGTGAATTTTTGGTGGGTGCTGCTGGGTGAGTGCGAGTGCCCTATAATAGACTCATCTGGTGTCCTGTGAAGTTTGGTGTAGTTCCCACCTTGTGCTCTACGTTTCCGGGAGAGCATCTGGGTTATCATTACCCTTACCAGGTCTCAAGAGTCTTTCCAATAACAGATGGATATATACTGTACAGTATATATATATGTAATTACTTTGGTGCCTGTCCATCTGTTTTTTATAAAGACATATGTCAGTAACTACATGACTCACATACAACATACAACACAGAGAGTATCGGGTCTATACTGTAAGCTGGTCAGTTTCAAACATTTTCAGAAAATAAAGCTGTTATCTGGCTGGAAAAGCACAAGTCTGTGTGTTATGATCCAATACTGCATGGGAGCCTTGCGTGCTATTGGGATTCATGTCATAGTCTCTACTAAGCAGGGTGAATTTCAGGCTGTTCCACATTTTTATGGACATGCAGTTTGTAAGCTTTCATTTCATGTATAATACGTACAGTACATATAGGTCTTATAGTTAAAAGGTTAAATGAAAAACAGTATTGATCTTAAAACTGCCAAATAGTCCTTGGTTTAGGATGCTTAGGAAGGCAGCCAACCAGCCAGTCCCTAGTATTAAAAACATGGAAACATTCTGCTCTAAAAACTATACCTAAATAATGTTTTGATGCCTGAAAGTATCCTCTCAACTCAGTATGAAACTAACTGCCTGTAAGCCCTGTTAATAACTTTGTAAAATGAAGTATTATACTTTTCTTCATGGATCGTATGCAATACACATCATCTTATAAGTATTTAACCTGATTCAAAGACTTCTGGTGCTTAATTCTTCAACAGCATTCAGTAATTCAGTACAATGATGCATATCGCTAGACAGTTTGTATTCTCAGAACTTTTCAAGTGTAGAGAAAAAAAAATGTTAGCACACATTTAGTACAAAGAAACTTCATTTTCTCTCTAGCTTCTCTTGAACTCACCCCATCGACTGCGGTGACAGTGAAATCGTAGCTGGTGGTGCCCAGGTCTCTGTCCAGTGCCACTTTGGTGCAGATCTGGCCAGTCTCTTTCCCGATGGTAAACTGTGTGGGTGTGACGCTGCCCAGGCCAGAGCCAATGGAATAGGAGATGGTGCCAAAAGAGCCACCGTCTGCATCCGTTGCGGTTACCTGAGCAGAAGAATGTAAGAAAACAAAGAGGTTCATACCTCCTCCTTCATTCCCCTACTGCAGAAAAAAAACAGAACATTACAGAAGTGTTTTATTTAACCTGAGAAGCAAAATGGCTTGCACAACTCAGTTTAGGTTATGCTTTTAAGTTATTCAGAGAGGTACTCATTACACACTCAATGCAATTTTTAAGGAATGCCTCATCACCATTGCATGAAATAATTGCTATAGCTGCAAGAGCCATTATATGAAGCATTTCACTACGAATTAAAAATAATTTATGCCTAGAATATCCCGTGCAATCGTTGCAAGGTTTTTCTAAATACGCAAGCAAATTTAGCATACTCATTTAACTAAACAGTTTTGTACATGATTAGGACATATACTGTAAATGAACCGTGGAAACGTGAAAGATTCCTTTCCTCACTGGTCAGACAAGTTGGGTTCTGTTATCATTTGCACAATATGCGGATTAATTAATAGACAGCTTTACTGTATAACTACCCTTGTATTTGATGTGCTATCATCTGAGTCAGGCCCATTTAGAAAAAAAATATTGTGCCATTTATTATTATTACCTATGGAACTGCTTTAATTCTTTAGGAATGGGGCAAACGATTTATGCAACTGACCTATGGGTTGGTACCACCTGAATTTGTTATAACATAAAGAATCATTAAGGCAGTATGGACTGTCCAGGACATTAGCTGTTACTGAAATAACATTTATTTCAATACAAAAGAGTGGAGTATTTCTCATGGCCATGAAAGTGAAGTTTTCAATTTGGTTCTGCTCGGTCAGAAAACCTTTTATGTCTGTCTGGCTGTGATGTCTGTGGGTATTCAACTCAAGTCTAGTATTTGCATGGTTTCTTAGATTTCTGGATTTTAATTCAATTCAGTTTTATTTGTATAGCGCTTTTTACAATGGACATGGTCACAAAGCAGCTTTACAGATTTCCGGGCCTGAAGCCCCAGTGAGCAAGCCTAAGGCAACAGTGGCAAGGAAAAACTCCCTAAGACTAAAGTAGGAAGAAACCTTAGAGCAACCAAGGCTTGATTTATCCTTTGAGTTATGGGTTAGTATTCTGCAAACAGAATGTACGGGAAATACCAAGTTTTGAGAAATTAGCTTCGATACAGAAAATAAACTGTATAATTATTATTAGTGACTACTCCTTCCTGGTTCCATGGAACACTATTTATGGTATTCTCCTGCAATTGAAATGGTTATGATTTCCCTTGTGTACTATAACATTACTATGTCTGTGTTTAAAATGAAATGTCACTGTCCCCCACAGCAGATTTCATTGACAGGTTGGATAATGTGTTTCCAGATTGATCTTGAGAGAATCTGGGCACATGCACAGGGTTGTTAAGGGAACAGGGCAATGGAAGCACATACTGTACTGTATTTAATGGAGAATCCCATTCTCAATAATGATGAGCGCTGTTGCAGTGTAGGAAGTTAAACAGTAGAGGTCAAGTCTGGCTTATACAGTAGCTCATTTGAGAGCACTGGGGTCTGAAGTTGGATAACTTTAAAGCAGTTTACACAGATTTTAAACCAAATTACATGAACATCAAATTAGAGGCAAGAGCTCTAGAACATGCTCCAATATCCATTAATTTATACAATATGAAATACACGTTCTACACGTGAAACGTGAACTGTCTCTCAAAATCAGTAGTTACAATAAATCGTTTCAATGTCTCACCTCCCTTAGTTTGGGGAGACTGGAAGTACAGACACGAGTGCTATAAGCAATTCCCTCCAAAGTGAGTATCCCTTGCTGAATCCATTTGAAAAGCAATTCTTGTTTGTCTGTGAAACATTGCCAACACGCAGAACCATCTGGCCCTCTGGCAGGCAGATGCTTTTTTTGCGAAGGGTAGACAGGCTTTGGATGGCTTTCACAGAGCAAGCCGCTTGTAAAGTGGTGGGACTGCTGCCAGGGGGAGACTACTCATAGCGACACCAGTCTGCGCCGGGCAGCGAAGCGGGGTTATACAGTACAGTACAGTAAAGTAAAGCACGCCTAAGGAAAGGCATGCATGATGTATTGCTGGAGCCAGAGCTGCTCTCCTGTGGTGGGGCTGAAGGGCTGCAACATGTAGCAGCCAGGGCTCCCCAGCTCCACAGACGTCAGCCAACAAGTGAACTCAATTACCGCTGCTCCCAAGTGGGAGAAGTCAAATAAACCAATCAGACCAGGCCTCTAGATACAAGGCAAATTAATTGCTTGCAAGCGTTGGCCCCGGCCATTGGGAAGTGGGGAGGAGGGGTGGTTGAGTTAATTCTTGTGTATTTGAAGACATTTCTCTGGAAAACCAAGCTTCAGAAAAGCTCTTCTGCATTGAAGGTGCCACCCACACTAGGACACCCCCATAAACATAACCACAGGTTCTGACTGGGCGATCCCTTTTCAAGACATCTCTTTCAATAAAGAAACAAGCTGGCCCTTTTAGGCTCAAAATTACATTGAAATATTTAATTAAGATAAATAAAGACACAGCTTTTAAAATATTTGGCAGAACTGTTAACAGATCAACTGCAATCACTGTCAGAACAGACCCACTGTATATGAATATAGTTTACACATAACAAGACTGCAACAAAATGCTTCATTTTGTTTCTGGGGCCCCGCAGGAGAAACTCTGAGAAGCCACAGAAATCTCTGAGCCCCGTGTTTGAGCACCACTACCATAATGCGCATGTCTGTCATGCAGACTCAGTCACAGCTGGAATAATCTGAAAAATGTCACCAATAGTCAATATACAATAAAGTACTGTAGGTTACACAAGAAGGACACATGCTTTCAGAAAACTAACAATATCACAGCACATGAAAAAGAAAAAAACAAATGGAAAGGGATTCATAAAAAAGATTCTACTAGCAATTATTTTTAGAATGGGAATCTTTTGTGAACAGTGTGGTTTCTGCATGAGACTGATTTACAGTTTCATATATCAGATGGCAGATAGTCTAAGGTCTGAAAGGAGAGATTTGGCAAGCAAACAGTGTCATTTTCACAGCTGAAGTCAAGGCGGGTTCATAGAGTAGCTACTGATCTTCAGGGATGACAGTATTGGACACTGAAGCCTGTGGTTTACCCATAAAACAGGGCAATGCTCTCTGCCAAGACGGGGTAAATGAAATGCTGACTTTCCTTTTTTTGGCAACAAATTCTATGATAACAGAGCTCAGTGTCTGAAGATCCTCATCACTTTAATTAATCTTCTTTACACATTCCAAGAACGTGTCAGGAAAACAGGACAATTCTAGATTTCCATTAGTTCCACTTAGGTGGTTCAGGAAAATTAAATTTAGAAGTGACAGCAATGTGGATTAATGGTTATAACTCTGGACCTTCAGCTGGAAAGCTGCAAGTCCAATTATCCGGTGGGATGCTGCTGTTGTAACCTAGAGCAAGGTTTTTCACTCATATTGCTCCAGTAAAATGGCCTGCTGTGTAAATGGGTACAAATGTAAGCAGCTTTAGATAAAACCATCAGCCAAATAAAATAATATTAAGCAAAGGGATGGATGCAAAGGTGGAAACTCAGCACTTGAGCTAAAAATTTAAATTTTAAGGCCTGGAATAACAGGTCATTTTGCAGTTTGCATTACCTAAAACAAAGCATAAGGAATAAAATGACAGTTACCTTGAACAATAATGTAGAAAATCTATAGATTTTATGTAAACATCTAAAACTGACAAAAATGTACCAATAACAATTTAATGAAGGCTGACTGCGCAGCCACAGACCTAAAGGTTTTATAGGAAGGAATGCCTATACATTAAACAAATGACTACATCAATTAAGAAATTAAAACCAGGAGGCACTGATTTAATGGGTGAAAGCTTACAACAGAAGACAAATTTATGTAGAGATTTTTACCAGCAGACGATCTTAAGGCATTTAATGTTAAAAAGCCAAGTTCAATAAAGGCAGAGTTGAATATAAAAGGGATACAATTTTTAATCCATCGCTGATAAAAATTGGGAGATAATTTTATAGACAAGGAGCTTTACAAACAGAAGACCTGCCACCCACATTTTTCCAGATGTTAGAAGCCCAGAATCCAGAATACATGTACTTAGTGTGAAAAGGACTACTCGGTAACTTCCCCATAAGAAGATGGGGTTAGAAGATAGAACGGCACCCACTTCATCCACCATTGAACTAAAGCACTCATTTGGGTGATGCAATAGTAACCATTATGCACCAGCAACCCCACTACAGAAAAGTCCAGGTATAGAAGAGAGAAATTGCTTAACCAGTTGTATTAAAGGGAAACGTTCGGTAGGCTAGACTGTACAAGCCAAGATGCGAATTTAGCCACTTGAGCAGCAATCCTGCTTTGTGTAGAGCTTTCCCATACTAGTACTGTCCAGGCCCAGCTTTGCTGAGCTTATGAGATTTGATGAGTTTAGACTACAAGGTGGCATCCCTGCTGTCAGAAAAGTACCAAAGCTAGAAGCTTGGTGATAAAGAAAAAAAATCCTAACAGCTACTCAAGTACAGAAGACAATGACTGTATCCTGTATTCTTTACAAGCTGTAAATATGAAATCGGAGATTGAAGTACACTGTCAAATAACACGTTACAATAGACAATGCAAACAGTTAGAAATAACAGGCAAATGTAGCCTTTCCTGACTAGAAAAAGTTAAAAAATATTGCAGTACCAATTTTAGGGTTGAAGGGTTTATCGACCTACAGTACTACAGTATGTCTAGTTCTGATTATACATTTTTCCTAACTTAAGATTAAGATGAGATAGAAAGATAGAACAAAGGTCAGCGTAGTGCGGAGCAATGACCTGGTTCACAGATATAGTCATTTTTCCATTAAAAATTTCAATGAGTGAAAAACCAGCATCAGAATCATACTCTGAGGGAAACATTTCCTATCGTGTTGCGTTTCAGGCTGTAGAAGCCCTGAAAGTAAGCCCTTTCAATACAAACCCAAATCCACATCACTTTCCATTTCAGTCACAAAAAAGGCATGAATAGTTTATTTTTCTGGGCACAGGCCTTTCATAAAACCTTGGCACTTGGACAATGGATATATTAAATATTTATGATATGAAACCTAAAAATGTACCAGAAACAACCTAACACCTGGGAATGATAAAAAATGGTAATTGAAAATAAGGGGTTTATTCCTTTAGAAAGGAAATCTTTATTTTCTTTCTTTCTTCCTTTTCATGCTAACCTACAGTATACAGGAGAGGAAAAGTGTCAAGAAACACATTTAAGAACAAATGTGCTAGGAGAAGTGTCACTGGTTGATTTTTGATTTACAGTGGTATTGTTCTTTACAATTTAAGTTCAGGCTGTGATGTACTGCAGAGGTGCTCAGGTTCGAGGACAGACTTTGACAGAGCATAATGCAGAAACAAAAAGATGGGATTTGGCTATAGGGTGAATATGAACGGACTGAGTTAGGAATAATGATACATGGGAAAATAACAGGAGTGAGCTGGACAAAAGCTACAATAATGGCACCTAGAACAAGACAAATTAAGGAAGCTCAGTGGACTGATTACAAAGTGAAGTTTAAGACTTTCTAATCTACACACAAAATATACTGTATAAGGGACCTTTTATGAGCATGATCACTCAGTATTGTCTCACCTATTTTACTGTTGTTTTGCTTTGACATTTAAGAATATGAAGTGGTCTCTTTGCAGATATGGAATGTACTGTATGTGGGTATTATCAGAGCAGGTAACATTCATAAGTGACAGCTATTCTTCTAAGTTTCTATCCTAATTTTTGTACAGTACTGTACCAAATATGATACCAGCTCTCCTGACACTGTATGAAATATGATCGGCTCCTGACACTGTTCTACTGTGCCAATTCTACCTCGTCTTTAGATTGCTGCATGGCCATACTGCTGTATAAGTGGCTATTAATGATGTTGGAAAGAAGCAGAATTATTCCAAAGAAGGCATGAGAACACATTTCATGCTAGTGATGAAAAAAATGAAAAGGTCTAGGAAAAAAAACATTACTTTGTACTTGGCTTCAACACAAAAATATACATCAAATGCTTAAGAAATATATCTTCCATATATTAAACATGGCAGCATATTATTTGAAATGATATGCTTTTGATATCTGTGAGCATAAAAAGAAAAACAAAAGTTTAATGTATTTCCATTTTGTCACTGACTGTTTTCATGGTTCCGTAAAACCGTTATTAAACAACAAACTATTGAATTCTAGACTTTTTTAACAATGCCAAGGATATTCTTTTTTTTCTGCCAAAGCAGGCCTTATTTAACCTCTGTAGATGCAGTGTGCTGCAAGGCAGTTTTCAGTTCCCTGAAGATGCCTAAAAACCTCCCAGATAAAACAGCTGACTGCAGAATTTTCACTGGAAAGTGATCAACGTTGCATGAAAGCGTTTATCATTTTTGAGTTGGCACAAAAAGCCAGACCTCAGACCATAGACCTTGAAAATAAGGCAATGCGCAATCCTTGTACAGATCTGCCATCCTGCTCAAAAATGACACATCAGACGTACAGGAAAATGGCTGTTCTCTGTGTAATAACTACCTAGCAAACACCAAGGTCATTTTCTCTAAATGATCAGTAACCTCACCAAACCCAAAATGAGACAGTGCTACAGAAAAAATAAATGGTCTATAAAAGTGATATGGACAACCTTTGTGATTGTAACTCTTTGTCCATTAACTGCCTGAGCAGTTCATGCAGAGCAATTCTTCAACACAATAACCACAAGAATTCACCATACCTACATGCATTAATAATAATAATAATAATAATAATAATAATAATTGCTTACACTTATATAGCGCTTTTCTGGACACTCCACTCAAAGCGCTTTACAGGTAATGGGGACTCCCCTCCACCACCACCAGTGATGTGATAACAATATTCAGTCTTTAGCATCAATGACTCAGTTGGATTTGTGTGAGCTCCAGTACAGCTACACTAAAAAAATCACCCCATGTCACTAAAAAGTATAATTTCCTAACCAATTCCTGCTGAAGAATTTCAAGCTTGTTTACTCAATGCGCTCAAATAACACATAAGGTTAATTCATTGACCTTTAACCCATGTATCTATTCCAACTCAAACCCGAGTTTGAATTACTTAACAGTTTGGTGGTCTCTGCTCTACTAACTACAATTTCTAGCTCATTTTCACTTCTACAAGAACTGAAACACCCTGCACTAGAATATAAGAAATTGTAATAGTGGCAACCAGAATGGGATGAAGCATCTTTGATCTCTATGGTACAATATAAACTTTCTTTGGGTTTTTCTCTCATGCTGGTTGTCCACAGTTATTGCTCAGTAACACAGGGCTGTTGCTGGCTTAATACACAGGTGATACTATAATAACAATAATAGTCTAGTGACAAAAAAACAGTTTATATTATATAATCTCCTAAATGTAAAATTAATTTCCCTTCCGATTTTTTTCACAGGGATATTGTGGAAAATGTCAGCTGAACTAAACTGGGTAGCTTTTTGCCTGAAGGGTACCTCAAGGTGTAAACCATTTTGCAATGGGTTACCTTTCTTGAATACTTGTTAAAAGGCAAGAAAAAACAGACAAGGTACAGTACAGTACAACACAAAAACCGATACAGTGTCTTTTTAATGAAACTGGAGAAATTAAGGGTTATTTTCACTGTTGCTGAAACTGGCAATTTAAAATGATCTTAAAATACTTTCTTGAAAGTGAGTAGTACAAAATTAAAGAGCCTTTATTTAGAGCAATTATACAGCATCATTTCCAGCTGAATGTCTACGAGTAATGTCAAGATGTTTTGGATATAAACTCTAGAACCGTGCCCTGAAGCACTACAGCAGAACTTGAGAGGTTAAGACGATGCAATGTATTTTATGACCCGGTGTAAAAAAGAGAAGATGTCTAAAAAGAAACTGATATTTCAAAGGAGCTCCTTTGCTTTATTTAAGGGCATTACAGGAGAAAAAAATAAATAAATGAATAATTGTTCTTTCCTGTAAGATCTTGGGTTCCAGAAAGCTGGCGGGACAGGATTATAATCTTCTTATGGTCTCCTTCACTTCCTGAGAGAAACAGGCTCTCAATTGCTCCTGAATGAAATATTCTCCTAAGGTGATAGAGTCACTCTTTGTAGTCTTGTTTCTTTTTTAACTGTAATTCTATTTTTCTACTTTTTTTTCTCTTGGTGGAAAAAAAATATTTTTCAAGGTCAGCAGGCAGCTGTTCTCCTGCTAGACTTTAATCTGCACATCCCAGACAAGAGTGTGGCTTGATGGGAGCTATTCTGTCCAGTGCAGTTGGGCCCCCTTCTAAAACAAGCTTGAGAAATTTGAAGAGATCAAGGTCACATTTTACTTCAACAATACATTTATTGAGTGCCCTGAAGACACGTTGCTACAATCCCTCCACAATAATGATGGGAAAGATTTTGAAAATGGAAGAAAGAGCATCATCTTTACACAAGATGTCTCTCGCTGATGATGTGATCAGAAATGTGGCTTTCAAGGTGTTTGGATAAAATGCATGAGCTGCCTCTCATACCTGTATCCATTTAGAAATAATATACAATTGTCCAATCATTAAGACAGAAAGAAAAATCAGAAACATCTTTAGAAATCCAGGAGCATCAATTCAGGATGAAGATCTGAACGACTTGTTGAAACCCAAAGACCCTGAAAATAGAGGGTATTCTTCAGGTTGTGTTTTATCGCAATGCTAAGTAAAATAAACGCATCTCCAAATGCCTGAGGGGAACCACCAAAAACAAGTTTTTTTTTCTGCCAAATAAAACAGGCTTGCAGAAGTGAGGTGTGCAAGTGTGTGTTCACATGGTAGGACATGAATTAGCATGGGTATATACTATCCCACTCACACTCAACAACTGCAACAGCTGTATAGATGCTCTACACTATGACCTACTGTACGCTACATTGGTTGCAAAGAATGTATAAATGAGCTGTGGGTTCTGCTAAATAAGATCAACAGCTTAGCTTAATACAGTCACTAATAACTGTGTTTCTCTGTTGTATAATGGGGATGACTTTTCAAATTTGTAATACCCCTTTCCCTCAAATAATGTACAATTGGGAAAAAAATCACTCGTGGACAGCTTAGTCTCTGATGCTGGATAAACTTAGAACGTTGGCATCAATATACAAAAATGACCACATATAAGCACAGGGCTGCGACAGACAAAATAATAAAAAAAAAACAGGAAAGATGTTGGGGAGAAAATAAAAAGGTTTTGAAAAAGAAACATTCCAAAGCAGAAACATAAGAAGCAGAAGAGTTCAAAATCAGTTAATGATTTCCCAGTGTACTCAAGTTGAGGATGCACCTACAATTCTGTGTTTTGCCCAATACAAATGTATTGTTCATTCAGGATTCAATGGAATCTTGTTGTAACAGATGCACATTTCACAATGTTTTTGTGCCTCAATAGAAGTGTGAAAAAAGTGCATACAGTATGTATGAGTATTCTACGGGAAGTGATTTGGAATTGTATTAGAGTACGGCTTAATGTGGACATTGGACAGAACATACCTCCTTCTCCAGAAGGGTTACACAAAGACTATATTGTTCACTGTGAAGAGTGAGGCTGGATGGAGGGCTTACTTCGACTCCAACAGGAGAAATGACTGGCTGGTTCTGACTGGCAACACACAGCTTAAGCTCACAGCAGCTCACAGCAGAACCAGGGCTTTCTACACAGCGATCATCTTTGTAACTGCTGTAAACCACTTGTCCTTGATGTGGATTTTAGAGTGCAACCTTATCTCAGCTTAGAGATCTAATATATTCAGGAGCAATGCTAAAAGAACTGATGCTGTACATAGAGTTAAGCAATTTGGGCAAAATAATCCAAGCATTACAAATATTACAGAGTATGATAAGGTAAAAGAAATGTATATGACAGCGACCATTTTCAATGCAGTGTTTAGCCACTAGAGTTGGTTAGGACTGTTAATATAGACTAAGATCCGATAACAGTCTAAACCTCCACATGATTTTAAGACATTAACACTGCAATACCTGATGATACTTTTTCTATTACATCATAATCATTTAGCAGTTTTCTGAAAGCACTGCATCATGATGCTATAGAATGCCAAAACACCTGCTTGTATAAATTCATTGTAAATGAATTGCCTTTATCTAATTTCAAGGGATTTCAAGGTTTGCAGCTATAGATGATCGGCAGCAAGTACCCAAAAGAAAATAAAAAGCAAAAGCAACAGAGTGAGTGAATCTGAACTTGTATACTTCTCCAATATCCTAGCTACAGTTTTAATATACTGCAAAGAAGCTCTTCTGATACTCACAAAAACACTGACCATGCTGCTGTGCTTATTCCAGGCCGGGGAATGACCCAGTAAAAGCAGTAGCGATTGCAGCGCTGCTTACTTTTGGCTTTTCAGTAGAACAAGCAGAGTGCATCCTGCAGATATAAGTTTTTACATTCTAAACATACATGTCCTGTTGTGAGCACTATGGAAATGTATTAATTCAGCCTCTTTATACCTGAACAACTTTTTGATGGACAAAACTTTGTATCGCAGAATTTCACACTCATTGGTACTTTTTTGAAAAGCATCTAGTATTTTTTTTCCGGGGATATTTCAAGTATAATTTGGTTCTGAATGCAGATCACTAGCACAAACAGATCTGTCTCGTGGCAAAAACCCTTGGCCCCTTCTCTGTGTGGAGATGAAAGAGAGAAAGGTTCCTTTTTTGTGCTTCGCTCAGCGATAAGACACACAAATGAGATCCCAGCTGCTCTAGCAGCCTCAGTTCTCATGGGGAGAAGCGGGATGAGAAAGCCAGACCAGCACATCGCTTCAGAAGGACTTGTCTGTCTGAATCACACGGCAGCTTCCACAAGGGAACATCCTTGAGAACTCCTCACGGGCACAGATCGAAAAAACAGCAGGGCTCTGGCGGGGCCCCAGAGGGTGTTGCGGGTTGGGGGGCTCACTGAACTCATTACGCTGAGGAAGGGTAGGTGCCATTGCTACAAACCATTTTTCAATTCACCAAAGCTTTTTTATTCTAGAACAGATTCCTGTGTCACTCTGACCAACAAAAACATACATCAGAGTGGGAAAAAATCATTTTCATTGAAGCTTTACTGAAAGGTTTTATTTAAAGAATCAATCCTGTTCTCAATGCTTCTTTTACTTTTCCTGTTGAACACTCAATTCATATCTCAGTATTTATAATATTTTACACATAATTGATATGAACTTTTCATTTCCTGATACCTGATGATGTTGTACTGTAGCTATTCTTGCACTGGACAAATTATCATCAAGTATTTACTGTAATCTGTATACTGTAATTTTTTGTAACTTTGCTGGTTTTAGGAGAAAACAGACCAAAAACTCCTTGCTCCTTAAGCCATACTACACTGCTGAATGCTCGGCGGCAGATACCTTTTCCAGCACGTACAGGTAGCATGTTTAAGTCTTTCCTTGTGAAAAATGGCTTAACTCCAGAAATGGTGAAAGTTAAAAAGACCAAAAATGAGGGTAACTGTCCCCCTGAGACTCATCCATTCCCTGCACATGGGTCCAAAGTATAATTGTTCTCTGTTAGGTTTCCTGTCTGCTCTGTACTTCATAATTCATTGCTATTTCTCAAGCCTTTTTAGCTGGGCAGCAAGGTTTTGCTAGGTCCCATAACCAGACATCATTCTGCAAAATGGATGATTCGTGATCAAAGTGGAAATGATTCCAGCGATTGCAAATTGACCATCCAGTTCCAAATTTTCTTCATGGATAATGTCCAGCCATTAAATTACTTCACTATACTGTACAATTCCTGTCAGACTTATTACAAGTATATACTCGTCCTATATTCAGCACAACATTTTCTTCCCAAAAAAACATCTTGCTGTTACCTTAGAAGAAAAAAAAACTAAATTCCAACTAAACAGATTTTTGGAGTTGATAAGCTTCATTCAGTATCATTTTATTTTATTTTTTGCATTTTGCACATACTGTAGTTCAACAAAAGGCAAGAACTGTGGGGTGCAATCAAAGTAGACCACAACTGATTTAATAAAGTAATTTGATGGTGTTATACTTTGATCTTTCAAAAAGCATTAGCCTTCTTCACCACTTTATTCTTTTTAGATAGAAACAAATCCCTTCTTAACCAAACAAAGCTTGTTACCAAACCCACAGTAGGAACATTAACAGAAACAGAATAGGAAATCAGCTCTTCACATGACAGTTGTTTTAGTCATCTGGCCTTTTCTGTATAATCTTACAAAAAACTTAAATGAATAATTGTGTGTGCTTCCCAATACCAGAATTAAGGAGAAGTAGGCTGTCCTCCTAAGCGAAGAGCTACACTTTAATACATATGCCATACATGACAAATTTCTGCAAAGCCACAAATGAGTGTGCTTCATTCTAAAAGGCAAATTAACCAAACCGAAACAAAAAGAAGCTTCCAGAACCTGCCAAACAGAACTTGATGAGTTAGTTGAAAGCCAATCCTAGGCTCTTTCAGGGTTTGAGATCCAGACTGGAACTGTCAAGTGTAATAGTTCTAACTCACATCAGTTTAAAACTGTTACTGTATCACAATATAAATACATATTAAACCTTTTAAACCAAGATCTTAGTTAAATCTATTTTAATATATCATCTAGTTTTCAAACCACATCAAACATCTAATCTCTAACCCTGTTTCTTGAAATGTATGCGTTTGCTTTCACAATGCAATTCTGCCTGATAATGCTGACATATTGTACCTTTTCCTGATTCAGGCATGTTGCTTGAACCACTTGCCACAATACCACAATTATTCTCAGCAACCCAACACTGAATGAAAAGAACTGGTTCTTCCAATTGAATCAGGACACAAAACGTGTTGAGTGACACACTTGCTCAAATGACCATCAATTGCCCAATATCTAGGACTCCCAACAGACTAAAGCATGGAAAAGAAGTGCAAAGTACTGTATAATTATAACGACTTGAAAAAAGGAAGAATGTCTTAGCAAATAGGGCAAAGAGTGTCATAATTGCACAAGGGTAGGAATTGTAGACGGGTCCAAGGGATCGGTTTTTCCTTCTTTCTGTCTCAGGCCTCCCTTGCAAGTTTCTGTCTTTCATCTGGCTCCCGCAGCTGGATGCGATTAAAACATCAAACCATTTTAGGAGAGAGAAATAGGGAGCAGCGAGAGGGGAAGAGGGAGGGTGGAAAGAAACGACATAGATGAAAAGGGGCAAAGAAAGACAGAAACAAGGGCACACAAAAATCTGGGGCAGAAGACGTGCATCTGAGGGTTAGGAATGTCATAATACAGATCTGCAAGCAGGTTAAATCCTTGCACGTCATTCAAATTACTTTACTAATAAAGGTTTTCAGCATGCGCATTTACAATGGAATCTTAAAAATTCTACATAATTATTCTAATAATTATACAGTATTCTTTACTGCAAATGTTATTAAAACAAATCAAGACACAAGGCAGCCACCCTGAAAGGCAACATTCCTTCCTCAGTCTATTTCCTTTACAAATGATCACAACCAGTTTGCAATTAATGATCCCTAGAGGTGAGCTTCATCATGGTTTTGTAGGTATGCACCTTGCAGTTCTGTTTTTTTTTTAATGCCACATTTCCATGTAAAGTACAATTTGTAATCTAGACCTTCAGGGAAAGGGTCCTGAGAATGACCTGTAAACTCGCTTCACTTGTAAACCGAGCTGGACGTGAACTCAGTTTTTAGACACCAAAATGGCTCAAAGGGGTCATGCAATAACTTTCTGCTTCACCACAGCAAACTATTTCCCACAAGCTTTGAAAGAACCTTCTAGAGTAGATTTTTCATTGGTTAACAAAAACAAAAGAAAAACTGTTTAAAAGACAAGCTGCTGCTTGAAAACCATCGTCATTAACTCCAATTTCACCAGTTGAGTCCATGAAAAAACAGAATGGAAAATAAATAGTAGGGTGATGGGACATGTAAGGGCAATCATTCTATTTAACAAATGGATTAGTGTACAGATAATATGAAGGAATTTAAAAAATAAAATTGTATTTTATCCAGATAAGCAATTTCTATGTGCTGCTGTAAAATTATTTGTTATTATATGGCTTTAAAATCTCACATGTGGAATAAATTATTAACTTCAACATTTATCTTTCACAGCTGACTGCCAGAAGCAGGCTGATACTGCACTTTCCTTGGTATACGCTGTTTACTTCAGTTAAGGAACCAGACATTTTGGTCGCTCCAAGACCAAAGACATTTATAATCCATATCCACTAGGAATGCGACTGACTGAACTTTGTTCTAAAAATGAGGTTTCTCTGCCTAAACTAGTCAGAGGGTGTGCTTCAGGATGACTACCCAGATGGCAGCTAGGATTTTTGTAGTATGCCGTACCCTTCACAACATAGCTGTAGTCAAATATTTCTGGTGGACTTCTTGGCTCAAGTGAGGAAGACATCTCCTGTTGAAGGAGCCTCCAAGGTAAGGGCTATCAGGTAACAGATCTTTGACATTTTTCGTTTCCTTAATTCAAAGTGTATTCATCCCCCATGGTTATAAAATGTTATTACAATAAGTATTTGGTAGCTGAGTAGCTGCTTCTAGCAATGTTTAATTTATTCATAATGGCATTCCAGCTAACCCGAGAGAGAAAAATCTATTTATAATGGCACTAGAACTTAAAGACTTCTGACAGTGACTATGTTTTACTGTGACATTCAACAATCAAGCACTGTTTATATGATTTATTCTTAAATGGTTTCAACAGCTTTTTTAAAAACAGCATGGTTTGAAGATGAATACATCAAGGTTTGTCATTAAACAAACACTTTAAATTGAACTGAAAGTTCATCACAACTTTAGGCAAGCCATACAAAAGCAACCAATATGATGTTTTGTAGAACCTACTCCATTACATTAGGAATTTATATTAAACATACTTAAAGCTGGACTTAAATGTGTACTTTTTGCACTACAAAACACAGATCTATCAGAATTAACAAGACAAGAGAAAAATGATGGACAGAAGTATGTACTGTATTTGAGATGTCTTTGGAAAATCTCCCTGTGTACAGCTGGTTAACGGGAGCCCCATCTTCAGTTATTTCAAAGGCAACACCTCATAGCTACATTACCATCAGGTGACTGACTGTTAGCTTGATTGGAAATCAAATCATTCCTACTTTGCAAACTGCTAAATATTTATAACTGTTTTACTCTTCACTGCACACTGTAATTAAGGTCTGCTAAAAGCCACTTGAGAAGCTCTTTGCAATGAGGGAGGTGAAGTGAGGCGCACATTTAAAAAAAAGATCCTGTTAACTAGCCTTACACTGGGGTGAGGGGTCAACCCAGAGACTCTCAATAATAACAATGCCTTTTTTTTCATGGTTCATTCCACATCTACATAAATTTAAATACTAAATACTAATTGTTGTCCAAACAAATACAGGCCAGGTTGCTGACATTGTATAGTTGTCGAAAAATGTATAATGTTGGGGGGAAAAAAAATAATTGTACCAATTACAGGCAAGACAATTTACATGTAGAACTCCTTGAATATAAACGTAGACTTTAGGCCTTAGACTTCAGTGTAAACACAAGTTCAAGGGTTTATTTCCCTCTTCACAATCCATTAAACTGGGAGATCCCTTATCGTAATAATCTACAGTACCTTGACATGCTTATATCCACAGGTAGAAACCACGTTTTCCCCACAAACACAGACTTTGAATATTTGCTGGCAAAGAACTACTATAATCTTTCAACAAGTCCACGTAGGCTCATTATTTGCATTATTAAGAAACAGGACCATCTAAGAGAATTGAATACCACATGTATGACTGCTCAGCACAGACTAAACATCTTAAGAAATGACTTCAAGTTCTGGCAAATATTTGATCAAAATGTTAAATGTAGTCATACAGCATGCTAATTGTATCACATGCTGGCCTTCTCCAGGAGAATATCATGCTTGTTTGATATTCACCAAGCAGTAGACATTAAATTTAAAGGACTTTGCCTGTGTTCATGATTGGCAAGACATCTTTTTCGTCTTTTTTTAAAGCTGTCATTAGGAAACCACAAGCTAGGATTGATCATTTGAAACTGCATTCTTTTTAATGAGATTTTTCCAGCACATTGTTATTTCGATGAAGTTTTAAAAGCACCGATGCCAAGCTTCGTCATTAAAAGAGCAAGCACACAGAGAGTTAAAAAGGAGAAAGATTGAGATCTTTAAGAGGCAACAGTCAGCAGTTCCGAGGAAATTCACAATGATCACAGAGCACCAAAGGGAGCCAAAATTGTGGTGCAATTATTAAATATCTTCACACAACATTCATTATGTTTTAAGCTTTGGCAGTAGATTTGCCAAAGAAGCAAACACCAGGAACTGCACTTTATTTTCTATTAAGACCATACTTTTTGGTTTTTATGAAAAGCTTAGTTGATTCAGGAAATGGTAAAGATATATAAAGAATATTGAATTTTGCATTAGAAGTTTTTAAAACTAACCAATGTTGTTTACCATGTACCATCAGCCTTTTCTTGAAATTTGTCTTGAATTTTACCTGAATTCATTATCCAGAGGTCTTACTTACAGTATATGAACATTTTGTTGAAGCACACATTCACTACTGGGCATGAAAACTGTGCTGTGACCTGAGAATTCAGTTAAAATTCACAGTGTTAAAAAAGCTGAGTATTAAACTGTTCATCAATTCTCTACTTTATGTGACCACAACTTTCACATTCATCATAGTCCTAAAATGAATTACAACTAAAACTATCAATGCGTACTACATCCGTGCACCATACAACATCAGAGAACAGGAGGATGTCATTAAGTAAAGTGAATTGTTGACACACCTACTAAATATGTTAAAATGTTGTGGAGGAATATTTACTGAATGCCAAACATTATATTGCTCTTGCAAATCCACACAAACCTATTGCCATTTGATGGATGTCCTTATAATAAAAAATATTAAATGGTATTTGAGCTGTTACTTCACATCTCCTTTAAACTTTTGTCATCATATCTAAAGTTTGGACATTGCAGAACATCCTGTGTCACAGGAGGTTGAGTGACAGCTTCAAACCGGCACAGTATTGCAATATATTCCTCACTAGATGTGCGCAAGTGACTTCCTGTTGATAAACAATGTCCTGCCATTAAGAGTTTCCTTTCTCCTCACTACGGCAACCATGTGAGAAAGAGGCTCTCTAAGGTCAGAACTTCACAGATGACAGTCAGCTCCTGGCAGACACTAACAAGCATTTAGTTTATTCGGAGGGCACTTATAACCTGCCACGGAGTGGTACATGCAGAATCTGATAAAAATGGTATTTATCGACTAGGTCCAATTGATTTAACCCTTGTGTCAGGAAGTCCCATAATACCTTTTTTTTTTTCAAAAAGTATAGGTGCCGGCTATTTTTCAACTAAAGGGCAAAATCTAAACCTATCGTAACACAAGCGTTTAGAACTCAGGATTAGATTTATATTCTCTTTGTTCTTTTTACTTGTTTAAGGACTTGTCTCACAACATTTGTTTCTCCTCATTACATTGTTTATATAATTAACATTTTAATTGTGGTTCTTCTCCTTTCACCTGAACCACATCCGACGTGAACATTCACAGAAAAAAAATCACTGTAAAGAAAGTATACTTTCTGACAAACAAAGCATGTGTCTGCCAGTCATTTCACCAAAGGTACTCAAAACCTTGCGCTTCATAGTCTATCGATATAATTATCTGAAACTACTAGATATTCTCTACCATATTCTGAGATTGCTAACTGCAATTCAGAAATCAGTGCTATTAGCTCAGCAGCCATCTACAGTACATAGCAAAATCCTAAATGAGGTGAAGATTGGGCTAACATCACAATCAGGTTGCGGCTCTAATGTTTTGAACGATAAGTATTAAATTCTGAGGCATTTTATTGTTGTGAAGAGATTCTGGGACCACATTAGGTAAACAGAGCCTGATTACCATCCACATTTCCCTTCTAATTATGGTCTCAGCTTGGAACGTACGCCTGGGGTCATCACCACAGCCACAGTTACTTCATCAGCATCAACAGGGGCCATGCTAGCAAGTCCCACTGAGGTTGCATTCTCTGAATTTTCCATCCGCTTCCCAGTATAAAATAAGGTACTACAGGTTTTTGTTTTACAGTTAAATGGCACTGGTGAAGCAAAATGCTAATAACAATTGCCCATGAGACAGCAATCATTTATGCAGATGGCAGGACGATGGATAACTGAATAGCACAATAGGGGAGAGCAGGGGAGGCTGCTGACAGTCTGAAACAAATGTGTCACGCGAGCATTTCAATGACTACAAAGCAAACAGGACTGATAACCTGAAGTCACAATGCCTCAGGCACTGCTGCCTGTTACACGTCTTTATATGACAGCTCTAGTAATATGATGTAATTGATAGGCCTGTTGGGACACTTTGAGGGATGTGTACCAGCATAAAAAAGATCATTAAATATGGATTAACCAAGCCATGACTACGTTTAACTGAGAAAACAAGATCAATGTGTTTGATAACATCTATAAATCACATCAGCTGTATTCACGATCTAATTTAGGTGGTTTTGCGAAAGGGAAGAAAGTCAATGAATCGTACTTTTAGTCTTCCATCATAATTAAGAACTCCACCTATATACAGTATCGTGCTAAACGACTACTTTCCAAGACCAATACATATTTACTTGGAAAAAACTAAACTGAAAGAGTAAACATTTTCAGAGGCCCAGTCATGAAAAAGTTCTAAAAACATTTTTTTAGAGGATGAAAAAGCTTATATTAAAAAGCAGGCTTGAAAATAATGATCCCTGAAAGAAAAGGAACCAGTGGATAACCAAGATGCCTCACGGCAGGACATGAAGTGGTTCAGAAATAAAATGTGCTGCACAGAAATGGTATAATTCAGTGCTGAAAACTGAAATGTGAGGTTGTCCACCAAGAACTATTTTGACAAACCACAAAGACCAGTAATTTAAGTGTTGTGGACGTAATATATTCAGTTTCTCTCTATATCCTCTCTTGTCCTCGCATGACAGAGAACTATTTTGCGACCCTTGATTTAAGTGGGCTCTGGTCTTTGAGAAAAAAAAACACTCCTTTCAAACAGCTATCATTTCCTGTAGTAAACATTTGCCTTAACAGTCAGAATCTGTCTGATGATGTTCTCTGATTAGACCTCATCTTAAACCTAAACAATATTAAAGCTAAATTGGTCCAGCTATTCCATTGCTATTTCAAAATGTAATCAACTCCACCGAGGGGTAACTCAATCACATCTTGATGTTTAAGCTGCATGTCTGCTGGAGTATCCTACACCCAAGAGGGACAGGAGACTGTGAGAGCCACTACAAAACCATGCCACTAAATGCATTCTCACATCCTAATAAATAATAAAAACAATGTAATTGCCCAAGGTGTACTGTTATATCAAGTGTAATGTCTACACTTAAGAGGGCAATATTTATTGGTCATCTTTTCAGGTAAGTAATTCCTTCCTGAGTTCACTGGAAAGAAAAACACATGAATACATATTTCAACAATTTAGTCTGAGGCATTCGGATTCTCCTATATCTGTTGGTATACCTCATTCCTTTACAATTTTATTTACTTACTATAATCTACTCTGATTATACTCTGCTAACCACCATTTTGTCCATACGCCAATACAAAAGCATCCCTCGCTATCCAGGAGTATTTCTGGTTCTTTTCAGCTTGCATCGCCTGTCTCTGCCATCTACCAATAGCTCAGGGTCCTGCTGAGAGAGTTTGTAAACATCCACCATAGCGCGGAAATAGTGTATTATCTTTGCCTAATTTCTCCTTATTCTATAAACTGTAATTTTACTGATGATTTGATCATGTATTTCAATCTTGACTAACCAGCATAATTGACTATCTAGCACCCTTCATTCCCTATGTCTTTTACTCTGCTTACCTGCTTTATTTTGTTTACTGTATATACTATAGCTTTCACAATTGCAGTCCCTCCCCCTTAAGGGCACTCTGGCTCTTTCACTTCTGACCCGATTTTGTGCACCTGCTCCTTGTTCTAGCCTCCTTCCAGCCCCCCTTAAAAGCCAGGCGCTGACGTTAATCTGGGCTCTGCACTGGTTTCCGTACCAGGCGAGTCCAGGACCTGGAAGTGCCTGGTCCCGTTATGGTTTTAAGTTCCTGTTCCTGTTCCCGTTTCCCCTGCCGGTTCCGACCCGATTCCTGTTTTTAAATCTCCTGTTTTGGATGGATCACCTGGCCATGGACTTTTGCTCTGTTTTTGGATTCTCCTTTGGACTTCTTCCTGGATTGTTTGCCTCGGCCACACCTCCCCCGAACACCAGCGCACCAAGGACACGCCCCCTGTTTTCATCCCTGTATCATGCATGAGTTTTCCCCCCGTGTTTTCTTCACTTTTCCCTGGATTGTGTCGTCCGCATAGGGTCCGGATAGAACTGTTCTTTACAATAGCTCTATATGCTTTCTTTCATATGTATACTCCCAATAATTAAATGCAGGATCCAAAGTGACCATGAAGATCCTTCTTTTCCCAGTCAGTGGGAACATCCCACTCATCTCAAGCAATAGCACAATACTGAGACACTGCACTTTTAATACACTTCCATAAACTGGAAAGATAAAATGTATAGCGGTCTGATTTATGAGGCATGAAAAAAATATATATTTTTTTTAATTCTGAGAACTTCTCAAGAATCTCAAAACACTATACAACAGTTTGCATATAATACACAACAGAAGCACAGAAAAAGTGGGCAATAAAAGGCAAAGCAAATCAATACAAGCAATCATACAGGCTGCAATAAAAGCAAGATAATATATACTGTAATGATATCAATTCAGACTGATTAATACGCAGGCTTATACAGTATAATTCAATCAGGGATGTACAGTATGCGTAAAGGAATAAGTGGTTGTTGTGGGAGATTTTAGTGTTCCCCACATACTGTAGATAGGGAAAAACCATAAGGGATGTCAGCAGCTAAAGCTGAAATGGTACACATGGCTAACAAGCGCTTCCTTATTCACTTTGTCACAACAGCCTACGAGAGGGAATGCCTGTATCGATCTAGTCTTCTCATAAAATGGTGCGCTTTGAAGTACGTTTTTGAAATTGTACAGAAAACAAAGGTTTACGATTTCAGGAAAGCAGACTATGAAGGAATGAGACAAAATGCAACTAAAATAGAATGGGACAGAACAGATATGGGAGCAGTAAAAAAAAAAACAAATGGCAACAATTTTGAGATATTCTGCACAAACCACAGAACACATTCATCCCAAGAGTAAATTAAAATCAAATTCTAGAAAGCAGCAGCCAAAGTGGTTTAATAAATCAATTAAGAAAAATATATGGAGAAAGAAAGCATTTCATGAAATAATTAAAAAAAGAACAGGATCCAGTAAAAGAAAAATGTACAATTAGGGCTTCTGGTTTTTTGTGTTTATTCTTAACATCTGATGCCCCTTCAAATTTACTATGAGCCAATTCAGTTTGATGATTAAAAACACAAGGATTTAATAATGATGAAAACAGGATAGTCTTAAGTTTTTGTGTTGGCTATACTGCTGATTGTTAATCTGTTTCTGTATTTATTATGTGAAAGTGGATGACAGACAACATTGATCACTCTGTCCTGAATCTGCTGGGCTTGAATTTTATTCCTCCAATAACCCAATTTGGCCTAGAGTGTGACTCTGAACTTCTGGTTATTTTGCTTTGTTACTTTGGTTATTTTAAATATGAGGTGTAAAGAAACACATGTATGCTGACTGAAGCAAAACATCGCAAATTATAAGAATTAAATTATTTTACAAAGCATCCAGAACATACGTAGCACAACATACTTTTCTCCTAAATTTCCTCATAAGGACATACAGTAGATATGGCTTATAAAGCAGTATAGTAATTATCATTTAAAAGGAGAAGTATAACTTGAAAAATACTGCCAAAAACCAAAGCCCAAGAATAAGGAACTGCAAGCCATGTTAAAAAGAATATTAGATGGTGCAAGAGATATAAAGAAAATTTACTATAAAAGCTAAAATATTTTTTTTTACCAGTATAACAAAACTACACATGAACAGGGAAGCAAGAAATGAAGTGTTTCAAAGAGAAGTTAAGATGATGAAGAGGAAGAAATGAACAACCAATATGCCTCAGGCTGAGGAAAAGCAGCTCTGTATTAAATAAGATTAGAAGAAAAGAGGTGGAAGAGATACAGATATTAGAAGCACCTAAGATAAATGCTTCAGGGCCTAATGTTATTCCACCAAATGTACTTAAGAAATAAATGTTTTTATAGGCCATTAGTACAACTATTTAGTAAACTAACTCATTCAAGTTAGAGATAATATGCATTGACTGAAAAACATCTAATGTAGGGTCATTAGAAAAAGGTGTAATTAACCTAGCACATGTGGCAAAACTATATACAAAATATAAAGCAGAAAAGAACATTCTGAAGAAGCTACCTATGAAAAAGACTTAGGTGTTTACCTGTATACTTTGTTTTAATCTTCTAAACAATTGTATTAAACAATTACAAACAGAACTATAGGATATACAGTTAAAAGTAAAGAATTTAAATCAAGGCTTATAATATCAAAATTGCACAATGAACTAAAATTGTGTATTTCATTTAAAATATTGTGTACAGTTTTGATCATCACAACAGAAAAAAATATTTCTGCGCTGTCTATTACAGTCCAGAAAAGAACAATTAGGTACATTCCTGAACTCAAAGGAGTGTTCTGCACTGACAGGCAAAAAGCACTAAACCAGAGGACACAAGTGGAAACTAAGGGGAAGTGCTTTTGAATCAGAGAACATCAGACACCTCTTTACACAAAGAGTTGTGGGAGTCGGGAATAAAGTATGCAGCCAGTATGCTGAAGCTGATATCCTAGCTTCTTTCAATAAAAAGCGGACATCCTTGGTTCACTTAGCTGCTTAAAACTCGACCACCTAGAATGGCCGAGTGGCCTCAGACTCAAAAAGCACTTTACAAAGAGCAGTTCTGCTACACAACTTACAGTTGACAGAAGCAATTCAAGGTTCAGACACAACGTTACACCTCACTTCAACACTATTTCCATGTTTTTGTACTTTCAAACACTCAGAATTCCACACGGAACTGTAATATCCTTATAAACCAAAGAAAAATAGCAAGTTAATGAGTAGCAAGTTTCAATGTACTGCATATCGAACAAAGCATGTCAGAAAAGAGTAATGGACCTGGATTTTAGTCTGCATTGATCTTCAGTAGGCACCATGAGGGTTAATGAAGAATGCATGACAGCCCACACAAACCAAGGATAAAACAGTGACAAAAAATGCAAAGCTAAAAAAGTTATGGTGGCATTTTGTGTCAGACTGAACATTTTATTTGTTATCATGTCTCCTGCACGTTTCTTTCACTCCATTTCCAATCAGTGTGAGACAAACCATTACATTTAATAACTATCCCCCCATTATAGGCTCTCTAATTTCAATCTTTTGTTTCGAACGAGGATGAGGAGTCTACACATGAAAACTATACTGCAATGATGTATTTTTAGTAAAGTTCCAGATCTAAACGGCAACCTCCCTCCTGCATACATAGTAACAACTAACATTTGTAAGATATATGACCTTTGATTTATTTAACTGATTTAGCTCCTAACAACCAAAGTAAAAATCTTTATAATAACCTGCCACCAACAAGGGCTTTTGACTAGTCCCTTTAAAGTCTTCCATTAGTCTTTGTTCCTCTGAGATGTGGTCCATACATGGGTATCAGTTTTGAGACAAAGAATACTTTCAGCTTTGCTGGAAAAAAAAATCTCCCTCACAAAATCTCTGCCTTTTCTTGAGCATAAATCGAAGCTGTAGGGTTCTTCGAAGGTTTGTGTATAGTTTCAGAGCCAATACAAGACATTTTTTTTCCTCACCATAAACATTTGGGTGACATGGCTAGGATATCTGTAAACATTACTGGTAATCATTTACGTGAAGTGAGCATTAAAGAATTAATACCAAATGTCGTAGTATGTTTATAAAACCATATATAAGCACTTACGACTGTTTTCATTCTCTACATATTCATTTTATTCAAATATTACTTTGTATGCTCATACAGTTTCTGAAAGAAAATGTCCCTCTTGTCAAGCCTTACTATATTAAGACAAATGGGATACAACTAAATGATCTTCTCAAGAAAGCTTATCACAAAACAAACCAGCTGTAGAGTGCCAAGGCTGAGGGAAACGAAAAATGTGAGCAAAGAGGCCAAGTTTTGGGATATAAAGTAGCCAGGCTTTAGAAAGCTGCAAGTTTTTAATGGAAGTTTTCCTAAATTCATGCAGTACAATTGTGTATTTAATCTTAATAATAAGCAAGGAATAATATTACAGAGGTTAATAAAACAGCCTATTACTGAATTCTGACAACTGAGGAGAAAATTTTCCCCAGTTAAAATGTTTGCAAAATGCATTGTTTTACCTATTCTTATGGACGTTAGCAGGGAAACGACATCCCCAGCTGAACTAATACTTTTCCACCGTCTAAAGTCAGGCAGACAGAAAAAATACCCATTAAAAGTGAAGAAGGCCAATAAAGACACAGCCATGATGACACTGGAGAACTATAAATTCTGAAGTGTAAACCAAGAAAGGCCTGAACAATACAACTGAGGATGACCCATTGTGTCCCTTCCATATGTAATCAGGCTGCCTGGGTGCGTGATAACATGTGGCATGCTGCTATTTTACACTACACTATGGCGGAGCCTGCGATTACCCTGATGGTCTCTGACGTACTGCGGTCACGTTAGACTATCATGTGCTAGGAATGAATAAATTACTGTGATGGAATGTGAGATGGGATTTTTATATTTATGATGTGCCTAGCCACAAGCTCGCTGACTTCAGGCAGCTTGTGAAGACAACGCCGTCCCCGTGTGATCAAAGCGCAGCAAAGAATTTCCCTCTTCCAGTTTTTAAATCAAGGCCTCAAAGAGCTATGTTTTTGTCAAATCTGGCTTCTTCTTTCTGTTGCTCTTGGTTCCAGTACAAACGCACAGTGATTTTTACCTTAAAAAGCTTCATTGTATGGTAAAATTGCTCAAAAGCACATCTCTGCAGTTCCCTTTTATTTCATTGCAAGCTGCAAAAGATGTGTTCTTTGCTGCTGCTGTCCATGTCACAGTGTGAGGGCTGTCAGACTCTTTTTGCATAGTCACCAGAAAAATGTTCGTATGAACCATTCTCTTCCTTTGCCATTTAAATTACCTTTAACTCAGTTACTGGGATAGTAGTACCCTTTTCACTTTTACAGGAGGCAATAAATACATATTACAAACATTTACACATTCTCAATACAATTAAGTCAGTTTTGCTGAAATGACACCTTGCTTCACATTGGAAAACATGTAGGCCTGAAACCAAGGAACACCGGATGTTTTTTGCACATTAACAATTTCCAAACAGGTCTTTCTCATTTATTTCCCTGTTAAACAGCTTTTAAATAATCTGCCTATATACTGTAGATGTGTATCTAAAATGCCGATTTGAAAAATGGTCTAAACAAAAAAGTTCCGTAGAATAAGCGTACGTTGTACTAAGGTATACACATTAATAGAGTGGATAAAGTTGTATAAGAAATAGATCTTACCTACTGTAGATAACATCATTTGCAGTAGTTGTGCAATGATGTGTTGAGACAGCAAATGTTAACAAAAACATCTTTCTAGTCAGTTTCAGACACAACAACAAAAATGAGCAAACTTGGATTGCTGGGTAAATGTGGGATACTTTTGCTGCACTATTTTATTTTTATTTTCTATTTTTATTATTTCAAAGTCTCCTTTTAATTTCTACAGGCCCCTATTAATTTCTTTTGAATTAATGTAATTTAATGCATTAAACTGGTAAAAAATAAAAGGACGTGTGCTTGTTTCGTATTAAAATATATTTGACCAACATTTCTATACATTCCTTCACCTTTGTAACTAAGGTGGTTCTAAATCACGAGCCTTTTTATCACAGAAGATGTGCATTTACTCAGCTGGAGAACAGAACAGTCCAGTCTTCACTGGGATTTAGGCATCTTTCCCCACAATATTTCTTGATTGCAAATACTTGACTTTAAGCTTTTTGTGATAATTGTGTTATTTCAAGAACTGCAGAAGAAGACATCTGTCTTCATACAGACAAAATGATATTAACCAGCCTAATTGCACTGATACTGAGGGTGTTACGGCTGAGGAATGGCAGAAGTGACATTAAGCCTAAATCCACAGCACCACACAGTCATTTTTCTTCTTGGTGGTTTTAAGGAGAGGTTGTAGTGTCAAGATACAACTGCTTTCCAAAAAGAACAAAGAAACTTTAATCTGATCAAGGAGCATGTCTGCCCGAAAAGTGATTTCAAAGGCCACAGAATGACTAAATGTCCAGCTGCCCCCCTCTGACCTCTGCTCCAGCCACCCCGGATCTTGGCTTTTATCTTGCCCTGACTGGCCACGTGTGTCAGCATGTGTCCTGCAGAGCTTATTTGACCTGTTATGCCCTCATATATCGAGATCCTAAAACCATGTAGTCTTGATGCACAGTGAGAAAGAGAACCAACACACATTTTTGTTAACCTAAAAGATCATTTTAAATGCAGGCATATTTTCTATCCATTAAGACAGGCATATGTGTGTGCATACAGTAAGTTCTGGAGAGGGTATTTTTCAAATGTCACATTTCAAAGATGGAATGGTTGTGAAACAGTATTTGGACATCACATCAAAACTTGTAGTTAGATTTTTTTTTACCACTGCTGAAGACCAATGTTCTTAAGACCAGAAGAAAAGATTCAGAAACTGAATTTAACGTCTTTTACATGAAATCAATAATGAACTCTTAAGACAAAAGCTGGTGATCAGCACTAAAGCATATCACTTTGAAATGGAATGTCCTCTCATAAAAAGAAACATGCTTTACCAAAATGCTTAAAATAACCTACCTGCAATAAAACTGTCATTAAAGAATGGGCATTTTACCTAACTTAAATCTGAAGCTTGACCTTTAATATTGTATTGGAATACTTCAAAACAAACTCTTAATTCGTTTTCAATAAATATTTCATCCCTAGCCTCAAAACATCAAACATGATTCTCTGGTGATATCTAAAACAAAAAAAAAAACACAATTGTACCACTTATTTTCCCAGATCTTGGTTTGAATAATGCCTCACTGCTCTCAACTGCATGCACGTGGCAGAGCAGTAATGCTCCAAAAATCAATTAATGCATAGCATGAATTCAATCACATCATGCAATATGCAGAAAAACTAGAAAACAATGTAAAACCCTTACCTCTTGTCATCTTCAGAAAATTGTTAAAAAATCCTTATACAGTAATTACTTTGCTGAAACTGACTGAATATGCTAAATATAGCAGGTGTATTCCACAAATAATTTCAAAGATTCCATCTGTCCCTAAAGCACTTAGGGCCTCATTCACTAAATAGTGGTACTGTGAGTGGTAAGCACCCTTACTGTGCACTGAGTACACCTCCTGAATTCACTAACAGCAGCCGTGCTAACTGAACAATGACCACTCGGTTCCAAAATTGAGCCATTTATAAGTAATGAATAACACTAATGAGTCCTAATTCATGCTGATGACATCACCAAATACCTCCCAAGGAGAAACGCAAGACACAAACAATATCCACGAAAGAGTAGTACATTCACCAGCAAAAAGTAAGACTAAGGGGTACTGAAATTAGTTAGTGCTCATTTCCTATTTTTTTCTTCTACAATTGGTTTTAGAAGACGTGCTCAATTTTTCCAATCTAATGTTAACCGTTTACACCAGGTGAGACTGTCGGTGGAGGGTTTCATGCATGCTGTCACAATGCTTCAATACATGCAAGACATTAAGAGGGTAGAAAGTGCCTTCAAAACCACACAGAAAAAGAGGTAAAGGTGATAGAAACTGAATAAAATTTTCTGGTGGGATTTTTAGTACCCTGGGTATTTTTCTTAGTGCTTGTTGGTATCAACCAAAACATCTGAAGTCTACTCTGTCTCTTGGGGTGTTTTCACATAACATTCACTCATCCTGTAATCACATCCCTCCACCTCACTGAAGGCTGGTTGTGAGTGCAAAGCCAAGTACAGTACAACTACTTGTTACTTGGCAGTGCTTCATTTGTCAGTGCCCTTTAATACAGTATAATCGTTTTCTGACAACTGCATTGTCACTGCACAGAAAATGCACACATTATACATTTACAACTTGTGAATTGTGTGTATCATATCAGTGAAAAAAGGTATAAATTACTTAATGTTTGTATGTGCTATGCCTTCTCCTTACCAAACTTCAGTAAAGGAAAGTTTCTATCTTTGAGCAAATGAGACACTTTAAAGAGCTATTCCTATTCATTTTGCATCTCTCTAGGAACAAAAGGATGTAAAAAGATTAACTGAAATGAAAAAAAGGTACTGCTACACAGTGAATTGATCTTATGTCAGAATTAAGACATCTATCAAGTAGGTATTATGTATGAAGGCCATACTGAAACGTGTGTCATAAATTTGGTATCTAACCTATGATCCAGCGTTTTCGGGAATCTTTCAAAGAGATACCAAACCTCTCAAATTACAATTAATCTTCAGGCACATCTTTTTTTCTGGCAGGGCTAACTCCTGCCAGAAAATCTATCTTACAAGGTTGAGTGGGGGTTGAAACAGTTGCATTCATTTGCAGAAATGTCACTTCTGTAAAGGAGTATGGTTACATTACACTGTACTAGTACAAAATGGAAAGCATGATCGGACTCTTCCCCCCCTCAATTATTTATCTCGATTTTTATTGGGCGACCTCCCTTTTATGTATGTGCGTTTTGTTGCATTTGTTCTGTTATGTGGTATGCTTTGAAAACATACATATCACCCTGACCACTGCACTAACAGAACTGTGGAAGAAAATCCAATAGTACATACTGTAGAAGTTCATGTATCTTAGTAGGTGTTATAATTTACCAACTACTCATACTGTACCTCTAATAATAATTGAGCATTTCCACAGTTTCCAGTTATGAAGTGTCAGAAAAAATAAGTTCTCTATATATGCAAAATTGAAGGTAACATCTCAGACTATTTAGAAACACCTTTATACATACAGTACTTCTGACATCATGTGTAGCCACTGTAGCATACACACAAATATATACACACAGTATACATGTTCGAATTATTACATTTATCTAGAGGTTGCCTTGGATCAATCGATATGCTGTGTCCTCCAAGTTGCTTAGTTGACTAAGTATTATATGTTGAGTGGTGTTCAATCATCCAATTGGTTTTGTTATAATCTGCAACAGCCAGCTCATTATAAGAGTAACTGGTCATCTGTTTTATAAGGGTGAGGTCTAGGCTCACCTGAGAGATCATTTGTGAAAAGGAACAGAGAAAATCACCTGAAAGAATCATCAAGAAAGAAAACAGACTAGAGAGCTCAGCAGAGTTGGCCAAGCGGTATGTCCCAAAATAAATCAGTCTGAAAGAGAAATATATCATTGAGGTTTGGAATAGCACACTAGTATGTTTTTTACTAGTATTGATATTAATGACCCAGATAGTTTAAGGTTTTGCATTTAAAATGTAATGGAACAAGGGATAAGTACTTGAATGAAAGACGAAAAAGACTAATGACTGAATGAAGCTCAATGGACGTTCTGGAAAAAAAGGTTCTGGGTCCTGGACTTGAACAACATCTGTGGATAATAATTTAAGATTATTACCTTTTTACGGTTTTTGTTGAGGATTTCTTTTGACTTCTATATTACAATGAGATAGCAGAGCCAACCTATTGATGAACTGTGGATGGAATGAGTATTTTTTATACAACTGGAAACTGTTAATTATGACATCATGTAACATCTCTTTTAAAATTATTTCGTATTTGGTCAGGCAGTTATTCTGTTAATAGTTATCAGATCTGTCTTTAAAAAATGAAATGCAGATACGGTGTCTGGTGGTTTTGGGATTAGCTTGAAATCTGCTGACAAGTCAACAATGTGTTTTGTAACATCAAGCTTTGACGTCTCTTTTGATGCTGCCGAGACAAACACAGCTGCTACTTTCTTCCATAGTGAGCTGTTTCTCTATACATGTTAACCAAGAATGTGACTGATTTAATCAAAAGACCAGCGGAGGTTTGATTTTACCCTCGGCTTTGTGAATCAGTAATTATTAAGAGACAAAAAATGAAAAGGGCTGAAATGTCTTCAGAATAGAATTCAAGGAATGTAAAAATACATTTTTTCCTAAAGAATAAGGAACAAGTCAGTTTTTATATACCAAATACATTTTGAAAATGTACTGTATACAGTTGGATTTTAAATACTCTTAAACATCTGATAAGCCATACTTGGGCGTTAGCATCTACATCAACATGAATTTAAAAGATTAACACCTACCAGAGTGTTAATGGATGCTAAATCTCACTGCAAGACAACAATGTTACAGAATCAAGATAGATGTAATGCACTGCACAAGTCAATTAAAACAAAAAAGAACATTTTAGGAAGAAACAACCTTTTAATTGAATACAGTGGAACATACACCAAGTTCATGCAAAGAGGATTCCCAATCTGTTTTATCTTTTAGCAAAAGCAGATTTTTTTGTAAACATGCTTGCACTACCATATAATTAGGTTTATAGTTTATTTCCAGATTCAATGCAAACAAGTTATTCTTGATAACAGTGAAATTTACTTTTCAATTAAAAAATAAAGACCTCACTGTATACAATCCACATAACAGCATTCATCTATGTAATCAACATTTTGTTAAACTAAAAAAATGTGCTAAGAGAGCAGGATTACTTGCTATGCAATGTTTGCTTTCTTACCATAAACACAACAGCACCTAATCTCCTTCATACATTCAGACGCTAAAGCTGTACTCCATTTTACAATTGCATATCTTACTAAACACATTTGTAGTTTAATCTTAACCCTGTTCCCAAAATCCTAAAGATGACAATCATGCAAATTGATACTCTGACTATGGGATGCTTGCAGTATCAAACCAACTGATCATTTTAGGAACAGACACTGCTCCAGAAACTTCAGAACGATTTGGTGCTGCAATACCAATGTATATATGTAAAGGGCTAATGCTTTGATTTATGCTAAGGACTGCTGAGTGTGACCCCTGCTGCTCCTTGCATGACAAGCAGTCTTGCTCTGCAGAACAACAGATAATAAATGAGCATTTGATTGCTGGAAAAAGATTAACAAAATATGGGATAGTTTTAAATGCTTGAGGCTCATGTGTTGGGGGAGACTTTAATCATGGCAAAAGGTTAAATAAGAATCCTCTTCATCTTACAAACACTCTGCTACTAAAGATGGGGAGGTGGGATCATTACTGGAACCCATCTTGTAGAATAAGACAGAAAATAAAAAAACAGGTAGAAATGGTTAAACATTCAGTATCTGGAGTACAAAATACTTTTCTTGCAGCACATCACTATTTTCTAATTAATCTAACCTGACCATGGAATGAGGCTTTAACTTCATTCGCTCTCAATTCGGGTGTTTTTTTCACACTACTACAAAACAGTGGCTCTCGCTGAACAATGACTAACTGAGCATCAGAGGGAAACTGACTTTCTAACTCCCCTCCCCTACCACCACCTCCTCCACCGCCATTTTAATTCTTTTATGGGAATTCTGCGTGCTGTGAGCCTGACTAAAAGAGGACAAACAAAGTAAGACGCTGGCAATTTTTTTCCTTCTGTTTATTTCATCTGTTGTTTTTTTTTAGTTACACAATTTCTTCCTTTATCTTATGTGGACAGTAATTACAAGCTTATACTGGAACTTTGTTTTGTTTTCGTTGCAAAAAGTCTGATCCCTAAATGAAAGGACTACTGTGAACTCCGCCATTTTGGCTTTGCTCTTGGGGAAGGCAGCTCCCCTCTCGGCGCCTGCAATGATAACCTACACATTGCAATGCAGTGATGTGCCAACCCGGCTAAAGACGTTTGTTTCAGATCACCTTAATAGAAATGTCATACTGACTTCCTTTCAGGCACTAAATTATGATTACGGCTGAATATTAATGAGACCTCGAGGCAGGGAGTTGCACTCCACTCCCCGGAAACAAATTATTATATCAATTTTAAGACTTGTGGAATTTTCCTCACCATATTAATGGGTAACCTTGGTAAAACCTTGCTGGTAGGAAGTGAAAGAGTGGCCTTGGGTAAAAATAGATCAAAAGATTCCCTGTTTCTAGTTACAATATTCCTAATGGAGATTTATTAAGTATATGTCGAAAGAAGGCCTGAAAATACAAAGAGGCTGATGTTTAAACACCTGCTACATACAAAGCACAGATTTGTGACATCCTTGAAAGACCCCTTGCTTAATTGTTTTGCAGGAATGTTTTCTGCAGGTTGTATTTTTAAATGCAACTGTTATTACACTTCATCAGCCAGATGCAATTTCCCAATACATCTCCATACCTGGATGTATCAGAGCCCTCCCCCCAGAATGAGAATTCATTTCATCTGAGGCAAAAGGTCACTTGAATCATGGAGTGGAATGTCTGCAGGATCTGGACCTTGACAAGATCAAAGCAGGACCATTTGAGTCCTTTAACTCTGAGCCAGCTGGGTAATTAAGTCACTCACTAGTGGAAAAAAGCCATCAATTACAAACAAGGAAAATAAAACACACACACAGGCACACAAAATAAGCCTTTCCCTCTATTTCTATGGTCTTTGCTACCTAAACCAGAAAAGAAGCCAAGATAAACACGTGTTCCCAGAGTAAGATAAGACATACTGTAGTTCACAGGCTGTTGAGAAACGTGGTTGAGGCTTGTGGTATAACATCTGAAGGTGTATTAGCACTATTTGCCAACAACAGCCTTTCTTTTATAAGTTGTAATTATAACCTTGGAGCTTTTAACAGACTAAAATGAAAAATCCTTCAAGTTAGCTTTACATGAGACCACTACAGTTTGCATGCTAAAATCCATTTTCATTTTACCACACATTTGAATTTCCCTGCATCTTCTAATAACCTGAAAGTAAGTAAAGATCCTTTGCAATAGTAAAATATTTTCATCCATTTCAGAGAAAATATATAATTATTATAAGTTACCTCAGATATATCATTAAGTGGAATGTTCTTTATGAACAAGAACAAACACATACTGTAGTTGAATATCCATTCAGCCATCCATCCTTTTTCTAACCTCTTCACCCAATTCAAAGTTGCGGGGCAGCCGGAGTCTATCCCGGCAAGAGCAAGAGGCACAAGACTCACACGAGAGTCAATTTTAATGAAGCCAATTAACTTACTAGTACGTTATTAGACTGTGGGAGGAAACCCACAGGAATACGGGGAATATATACAAACTTCATGCAGATAGCACCCCAAGAAATGAAGCTAGGGCCCTGGTGCTATATTTAAATATGTTATGTAGAAATTATATGATTATTCCAGCTGTGGAGCATTAATAATGAGAAGATCTTTGGAAGAGAATAAGTAATCACCTTTAGTCCTGATGAATCGAATGATTGACCTTCATCACTGAACAGATACTGTACCTTGTTTCTGGACCTTTTTTGTGTTTTTGATTGTTTTTTCTGAATTACTAAATCCAAAGCAAGAGGTGTTTCACCTACATATTTACCATTAAACATTTTAAAAATCTGCATCCTTAAATCTGCATACAATTAATTTTTAATGCAACAATGTTCCTCTATTGCCACTTGGTTAAAAAAAATGCATACCTACTACTGTTAACTACAAGGCCTTAAAGCAAAACCTAATTTGGTCTCTGTATTCCCCATGGTATAAGAATGATTTTGCTGATGCCACACTTTCAAAGAAACCACCAGGGTTCAAGAAGAAAAACATTCTTTTCTACTTTAAACCACTTAAAAGAGATACCTCACTGTTTTTTCACTGAACCTCATAATGGTGGCTACTGTATATGGTACACTACCATTACTCATAGTCCCAGAAATCTCAAAATGTGCGTCAAAACCACTGCACATCTCACAATAATAAAGCCATGAGGAGGTCTTTTTTTGTCAGTTCTGCTTTCTTAGCAGATTAGTAATCAATAAAATATAATCTCAGAAAGGTCAGAAGAATGTTTCTTCAAACAGTCCAGTGGGCTGGAAAGGAAACTGCAAACTGTGATTAGACAAGCTGTAAACTTGGTGTTAACTTGCAAGCAAAAATTCCAAATTCATGAAAACAATTCCCTGTTACCCATTTCCCCTCAAATGAATTCTCCAAGGACTCATTCGGCACTAACGATACAATGTTTTTCTTTAAATTACTTCAGTGTTTCAATCAGCATTCCACAAAAAGAACTCACGAGTTGTAGAAAGAATTCAATTGTGAGCTTAACCTCTTCGTTGTGCCACTGCTTTGTTTTTGAGCTCAGCTATGCCTCTAGTAGTTGTAACATGATGGGTAGGCTAAGATTGGCAGTTGAAGTATCAAGCAAAAAAAGCAGACAGGCATTCTCAGCCAGGAAGCAGTAGAGGCTGACACATCGGTCTTACAATTCCCACCTGTCTGCACGATTCATCTCTCCAAGCTATCCGCATGGGCATGAAATGAACGTGGCCTCAGGAAATTGGTGTAATCCTCAGTCAGTGTAAAAAATAACATAGCTATACTGCAATGCAAGCACTGAATAGTTTAAACATCTATTTTCCAGTGCAAGAAAGAATTGCAAAGTAACAGAAACTGGACTCTGTCACTATTTATTATGTCACTAACATAAGAATTCTGTTATTATTGAGAAGAACAACACTGTATGTTTAATTGCTTTTAGCATTTAGAAACTAAGCATGGCTGGGCCTGGTCAGTACCAGGCCTGGAGAACTCTTAGGCCTCCAACCTAAAGCAGACTGCTGCTAGAAAAGTGGTGTTGGGGGCAGCCTTCACTTTGGCCCAAATTCCCAATCTAATGGCTTACCATGGTGACCAGGGACACTGGAGGAGATGCAGTCATTTGGATGAGAAAACTATGTTCCTGACATGCTTGGTCATGAAAGACCGAATGGTACTGTCTGGAAGGATAATGGCAATAACCTCTATGTCCTGGCTAAATTCCATTCCGGGCTAGAACAATCTGGCCATTAAGTTCCCCCTTAGTTCAGTTAATGTAGTAATTCCTTCTTTCTCCACCAACTGTAAACTTAACTTAACTATTGGTGTAAACTGTTGTGTAGGGGGTGCTGCACACCAGTGGCGGATGGGGTCCTTTCCTATACTGTATGTAAAGTGCTTTGGGATACTTTCAGATATTAATGAAACAGAAATGTGAAATGCTGCAGAATATTCCAAAACGCCAAGATCCACTTTAGCCATGAAAGTGACTTATAAGCAAAACAGTTTTTTCAGGGGCCTCAAACGAATTGCTATTGAACTTCTTTGAAGGACTTTTTTGTTCTTTAGGAACTTTGATCGTTAGGACTTAAGCATACATTTTAGGAGGAAAGTCAATGTAACTGAGCCCTTATTTTAAAGTTTTTAAAATACAAAATCACAATGAATCTAAATAATTAAAGTTTTTTTTTATTATTTTGAGCAACACGATTTTATTCCAGGCTGACCACATAACCATACTTCTCAGAAAAAGTGCTGACTATAACAATAAATCTGCAGATCTTCCCTACACCATAACACAGAAGGTTATGAGAACAGTATGAGTCATAGAGTGTAAGCATGGTCTCTTAGTTCAGTGGAAAAAAAAACTGTGAATGAAGTACCTCTGAATAGTAATATCCCATAAAAAATAAATGTGTCCACAGCTTCAGTGCAGATACAAATAAGGAGGTCAGGTCAGACATAATTTATAATAAATGTACCATGGGAGAAAGTTTTTAGGACTGGAAGTGTTAATACTAAAAACAAAAATGAAAATAAAGCACAATGTTCTCTGAGAAACTGGAAACCGGCTCAGGGATTAGTGACAAAAAATGAATCATGGGATCCAAAGAACTTTGCCTTGTAAGTAAAACGTAAGCTGATTTGATCGGAGAGTCACATGATAGGTTGAAATCTTTGGGAGAGAGCTGGACTGGATTAAGAAACAGAAGTGTTAAACAGATCAAAGACCCCTGAAGTGAATTAAATTTGAGGACAGTGTGGGGGTAGGACCATCTTGAGTCTTCCAGGTGCAAGCCTTTATCACCAATTGTAGCAGGCAGACAGCAAGTTGTGCACACCAGATCTGGAAGCCTAACCATTGTGGTGAACAGACATTAGGGCTACTAATGCACAGATGTATGTGTTGTCCATTATTATTAAGATATTAAAATGGCAAAATGGCTGTAAAAAACAAAACTTTAAGAATTTCTTCCATTCTTAAGACCTTTCTATCTAGGTGTTTTACTAGGTTGTACTGGCTGTTGTACTGGATGGAGGTTGTACCACTCTGCTACAGGTATTTCTAGAAGGAAAGCTTATAAGCTACAACATACACTTTTACTTCAGGGATTCAAAGTCCTTTTGCTTTGATTCAAAATTAATTCTACTTCATTCCCCCCCCCAACGAAGCAGTTAGGAACTCTTTAGGACAAGAGAGCAAGATAAATGTCTTTTCTTTGCTGATGTCATGGAAACTGCTCTCAGTCCCCTTAGGTCTAGAGCCGCAGGAATCCAAGAACACACCATTCTATTCTCAGCCTTTCTTTGCTCTTCCATAATGCATTAATGTGTGATGTTTCTCCTCTTCAACGTTTTTGTGACCTCCAAAGGACAGTATCACAATACATTTCTGGCTGGCTTAGACAGAGTATGAGCCATCTAGCTCGCCACTTCTAGCACTGCAAGCAATTCCCTTCAGTGTCATTTTCAGCAGTGTTCAGCATTTCAGCAGGACTCAGAGAAAAAAAAAGATGTTGTTGATTTATCAACAAAGCTGATGTATTATTTGATGTGTAAATTATTTATTGGAATGTTGACAAGGACATTTCTTTGCTGTTTCTTCTGTGGTTTTTCTGTAATGGCTCCAGGATTCTAATATGGTATATGATAAAGCATACCAATGTCATCCTGATGTTATGAGAAGGAACTGTGGATTGAAGCACTGATTATGTACATGTAGTATTGGGTTTCAGAGACAGCAAAGCCACTCAGTGAGAATCCCAACACCCAATCCTCCTGCTTCTCTTTCTCCTTCCTACTTGTCTGGGTTGGAAACAAATTCATCCACAAAGACTGCAACCTCTCTCACTCACATTTGGGCACATAGTCAAAACTCTTCTGCTTAGGAGGTCTGGAGTTTGATCCTAGCCTAGCATCTACTGACCACTGTACTGCTCCATATCACTGCCATCCTAGATTGCCGAATTGTTTCCTGTTTCACTCCATTTATTTTGTTTTTCAGTGCCTCCCACACAATGTAAACTTATGTACTATAATGTGCAAAGTATTTTTTACACAATTAAACTTCAAAAATGTAATTTCATTTAGGACATAAGGCAGTTTATCATATGGGCTGTAACCTTTGTTAGAAGTCATTTAGAATGAGAGCTGAAACTAAACAGCTGAAAAACAATGTGTTTTCAAGTACTTCTCATGTTATACAGTTAGTACCACGGGAGACAACAGTTAAAATTAGCAAATCCAGGGCATAATGTTCTGATTTCTGAGCTAGTGTCATCATCCAATAAGCAGTCAGTCAGCCATAACACATTGCCCTTGGGAAAGAATGTCACAGCACTAACAAAGCTGCATAAGATTCCCCTGTGAGGAACCTTTCTCAATAAAAAAATCTCCAAGTCTTGTATGCTTTAGTTAATGAGTCAAGTCGGCCGATGAGGTCTTGGTGCTCCTCATGGATGTTACCAATTTAACGGGATGTGAGGTCTCAAAATCCGTACTGCCTCCAACGAGCAGGTGACTGGATTTTATTATTCTAAATGAAGAAACCACACGTTGTGATTTTATAACTTGAGAGGTTTATTATACAAAAAATGCTGAAACAGTAGAAGGGAGAGCTTTTACACAACTGTTCACAGGCTCTTGGAGGAGAAGGAGTCATTAAAAAAATACTCAGGATGGGAAACATGCCCCTCAAGAAAATCTTGTAAATTTCTACATTAAAAACATCAGTCTCTATTGGCTCATCAAACTGCCAGTCACTGTATTATTGCTCTGCTCTCCAAACTGTAGCCCATATGCAGTTGGGCCAATCATAATGTTCCCTTGGAACATGCTGTTCCCTTGACAAAGAATTCACCATATGTCCCTTGAGCAAGCCAGATCACTGCGTCAAAAGAGGCTTTTTGTAGCTGTCTGTGCAGTGTTTTCATTAGAAATTAAACGCTTGCTGTCTTTTTATTGAATACTTCACTGCTGAAGTCGTTCCCCCATTCACTAGCTCTCCAAACAAGGGTGTACATTGAGCAACTGTATTAAAACGCATTACTTGAGTTTTTTGCTGTATCTATCACATATTGAGGACTTTGTGAAATTATTTCCTGCTAAGAAACTTTGATGTACATCTGGCACTTTCTCTTGACTTAACTGACAGTTGATAGTTACCTGTTCAGATGATTCTAAGATCATAACCCTACAGTTCTTTAGAAACAAGAAATTCAAATGTTCTCTCATATATAAAGAGTGTTCTGAGAGAAAACAATTATCTCTGCGATTGTTATTGGAAATGTAATTAATGTAATTAATTGCTCTCGTTTCTTGGTATAGTATTTACAATTTCAAAGCCAAAACATCAAACAAAAACTGTAACTGTCTGTGCCTTGAGGTTTACCTTAAATGTGTGTCAGGAAAGTTAACAAAATGGGCCTTATCTCCTAGAAATTCCTCTTGCCTGGGTCATGGTGTGAAAATGTGATGCATGGAGGCTTTGGATTTAAAATTTTATTTTCAAATAGGAGGTATCCTTCTCTCAGAGTACAAAAATAAAAAACATTTAAGAACAAACACATCTCTCACTCTGATGGAAGAATATGTTTTTTAGAAAATTTTGGCTTCTACAACAAAGGTGCCCTTTATTAAAAGTGTGATAAATATCCCATTTCACTCTATCAAAACTGAAACAGTTCAGTCTGGGGGTATAGCTGTCAATTCACTGGAGGTCAATAAAATATGGTCCGTTTAAAATTCATCCTGCCTGCCTAATTCTGAAAAAAAAGTGTCTTTACTTGGGATTACTCCACTGCAAACAAGAATATCTTAAATCTCTACTGGATCAAAGCAAAATGAAAAATGAGTAAAAAAAACAGTTGTCTTTCCCTGAGCTATAAACCTGAACTATTAGAAACAGACTATGTTATATGGTATCATTCCACATGTTTTAGAATAGTGGGGTGAGATAAAATTGTATTATAAACTAAAACATTCCAGTTTAACTTTGACAGAGGCAGTAGGGTAGTGAGGTTTAAAATAAATTCCAAAATGCACACAGTGGCACACAGATTTTTCTCTCAAAAATACTCAAAAACACACCCACACTTCCAGAATACACAAAGCTAGGACTCTACAGTATCAACCATATACTTGACTGGAGGTCTCGGGACGTTTTCATCTTTGTGAAGCAGCTTAATGCCTTACCATTTCAAAAAACAGTACTATAATATTAATTACAAGAGATCTGATAAGGCAACTATTTTCCCAACCAGCCAAGAAGAATCCAGGCAAAGCGTGTTGAGAAATACAATGATGTCACACATTTGCTGTGAAAACCTCTTGTCAGTGACCAATGTTCCAGAACCAGAAATTAAGAATTTCTGCAAAAACATTCATGGTTTGAACAGAAAAAAATAGGAAATGCTCTTGAAACAATTGGTGCAGTTCTAAATAAACAGCTTGTTATCGCTTCCTGTGTTGTAAAGGCATTCATGGAGTTGAGTGGTACCAGACTTGTAAATCTCAGTGCACTGTTGACTGGATATTTTGCTGAAAAGGTCAAAACTGAAGATGTGTTAGACACAGGACAGGATATTTCTAAAAAGTCACAAAACTGCACCCCACCTTGATGGAAGCATGGCCTCTGCTGTATATATGGAATGGAGATCTGATTTTGACAGCTCTAGCCATTTCCTATTTATCTTCAGGTAAATCCTGAACATGTTTAATGCAGTCTCCATTATCTTAAACTTTATTTTTTATGCATAAATGTGTATTCAAGCACTGCCCCATGACTATACTATATACATTATGTACAGATTTTAACAAGTGCAATATTGAATGCCTGAGATAAATTACGTTTGCAAAGCAAGAAATTTGGAGTTAAAGAATTTTAGAAGAATAAAAAACAGCAACTAAGAATTGAACTTTTTATACTACAGTAAAGACAACTATGAAGTCGCCTGTTTTAGACAGTCTTGTCTGCTGCATGTCTATCCAAACACCCCCAGAGCGCAAAGGCATATTGAAAAACACCAGCCCCATTCCAGGAAATGAAATTGTGCATGCAGTGGATAGGACAATGAAGAAGAAGCCCCTTTAACCTTTAAGACAAGGGAAATAACATATGAAGTATGGTCATGTTTTCACTTAGGATATTAATTGATATAATTTCAGATGGGTCTCATGAGAAAATACATAGAGCTTGAGAGCAGGAGGCAAGTCTCTACTCAAAAAACTGTGTGTCTGGAAGAACTATCGAATTGCTGATGTGGTCATCTTAGCTTCTTTAGACAGAACACAATACTCACAGTTTACTCTTTCAAGCTTAACCAGCAATTCTATTCCAGTGTCATGTTTAAAGGTACTCGGCATTTAGCAAAAAGATGCTGACTTACCTATAAAGCTGATGTAGTTGTACTGTATCATTTTTTTTATTTATTACAGTGTTGACATAGCGTTTCTGGATTTGGTTGTGTTTTTTCTCCGAGCTTCATGTAAGCTTTTAGCATGCAGTTACGAGGCTAGCTGATGTAGCATACCCATGTGATCATATGCAAATAAAAAAAAATACAGATTTTGAAATTGGTGATGCATCCCTACCAAATTATGTATATTAGGACTGTGAAATGTGACATATTTTCTTCTTGGGGAAAAAAAGGCTTCAAACAAAGCATTACTCTCTCAAGGCTTCATAGCTTCTACATATACATATGGTTTTAGGGAAAGACAGAACAATGTATTCTCTCTTTTCTAATTCAGTGGCCCAGAAAGAGTATCTCATGAATTCACAGTGAGTGTTGTCTTGTGAAGCACATCAATGTGATACAAAGTAACTCTACAGATGTAAGTTTAAATGGTTTGGATGAAATGTGTCTCTTCATGCACAATAAACGGAGCTTGATTCTAAGTATTTTTAGTGCCACATTCCTATATAAATGGCGCCTGCTGAATCAGTTGCCATTTCTAAGGAAAATGCTAATGAAAATAACAGTATATTTTCCTTACACTGTATAAAACAGGGTGTTAAATATATTAAAAAGATCCATTTTCCATTGTTAAAATTTATTTAAATGAGCAACATCTTAAACAAGTTAGTTGTATGGCACTTTTGTTGCATTTTGTATTAAAAAACTTTTAAAATTAGTTTACCATTATCATCAATTAATTTCATAATGATATGAAGGATCTATACTGACTCCCACTTATGGCTTAATAATAAGCATTTGACTTCTAAATATAAACACAGATCAGGTCATGTGCAGGACTGGCATTTATTACTGCAAATAGCTTTTATGCATGTAATTGTGGAGAGCAGCACAAAATGTTCGACTAAATATTCCTCCATGGCTCTCTCCATCTGAAATCTGTTTCCCTGCCAAAACCTACAAGGCTGGCACAGCACTATCAAATTTCATGTCTGTCTGAACCTTTTGTTTGCCTGTCCTAGTGCATTACACTATCTTTACCCTTTCCAGGCCACTTTGTTAAAATAAGACACATCCCACCAAAGCAAAGAAAATAAAATTAATACAAGTGGGACACTTCTCTTCAATACTAATCAAAGGGAAATTACACAGCATTCTCGCACTGTCACTAACTTTTTATGAGGTCCAAAAAGAAAAAATTGCTCCAAGATGTTTTCCGTTTTCTTGCTTGTTCTCCCTCTCACATACACATGGAGACCCTCTTCAAGTCCCAGAAATAAGCTCACATCTGAACTCTGGGCACACCGCCCGGAGCTCGCAGTACCTGTTCAATGTAGGATAGTGAAGAGATAATTTCTCTTTGAGCTCTTGTTCAACTTACACATCCTCCTTCACACAAAGAAAAGATGGTACCAAACGGTGATTGATTGTGCTGCGCTCTCAAAAGCAAATGAGCCCTGATGCCGAATCATTTGGCCCACAGGAGATTTCCACCACTGTAAAGAACCATACTCTGTGGCATTTGTCCTGTATGCATTAGTGTGTGCACTGCACTACTGTTACACTAGCAGGTTCAAAGTCAATTGTAATTGGCAGAAACAGTGCTGTTTAGGTAAGTCAGCTTTAGACAAATCTGTATTAAAATGTAAAAAAGGCAAGTCTTATTGTTCAAATTATCAAAGAAGACTGAAAATAAGTGTATTGCGTTATGGGTCTAATCCATTTCCCATATATTTTGTGATCTTTAAAAAACATTAGTTTACTTTGCACCTAAACTGATTTAGAGGTAACCACAGACAACTGTCAAAGTCTTATGAGAATGTCACCGGCCGAGTGACCAGGTTTGGCTCAAATGAAAAGAAACTCCCACACAGCAGTCTTCAAATGCAAACAAAACTGGATTTATTGCCATCAAAATAGGGCTATAAAAAACCCTAACAGGAGTACTCTCCACACCTTTCCTCCAAGCCACCCTCTCCAAACTGAGCTCTCCCAGTCCTTTTTATAGCCCCTCCTCTTCTAAGGACCATCTTCTTAAAGGGACTCGCTCACATTTTCTTAACAGAGATAGGCAGATTGATATGCAACAGTGATATATTCACTTAAACAAAACAACTAACCTTACATCGGTTATTTATAGATGGCTCACGAGTAACCTTTCCCTTTAAGATAATTTGTGTGATACTACAAACAGGAAAGGTGACTGGTGGCCATCTTGATCAACACAATACAATACTCCAACAGGGAAAACAATGCAGTGATTTTAGGGAAACAACAAAAAGGGTAAGTATCATTCACACTTCATTCGTATCACATACACACTCTCAAACATACCAGAAGGGTAAAGGGAAATATTGGAGTATTTCACATTCAGTAAAAGAAAGAAAAAATAACAAGCACTCTGTCACAGAGAATCTTCTAATTTTCTTTAAAAATCTAATTCATTTACATCAATATAACACTATAAGTATGTTATAATACTGTATTATCACTTTCGAGCAGATTGTGTAGTTTATTTGCATTCACATTTGAAATATGAAGTTCTGTTTGAGGGTCACGATTGCAAGCTGAGTCATTTTATAAGGCTTTTAATGCACAGACCCATTTCACCCATCGGAGTGAATGTTTAAATCAAAAGTAGAATTTAGACACGATGAAAGGGTTAACATCTTTAACCTCACAGTGGTATGACAACTCTAATTTCCAAGCATTTACCGTAGCATATTGGTTTAACATCTAATCCAAAGGATATTAGAGTATTGGTTTTTGGAAATGCTTTTCCAGTAGGAGGAACATAAAAATGGTTAAAAATGAGAGAAAACATTTTATCTAGCCCATTGGATCTTTAATTCCATATTGATCCAAGGTTCTCATCCAGCGGTTTCTAGAAGCCAAGCCAGGGTAACAGCTTCATCAACATTCTTGGATTCTTGTACCCATACGTACTGTTCATACAGCCCTTTGTGATTTATTGTGATGTACACTGTATGTAGTACATATGCATTTGATGTAGTACGCTGCATTTGTTAATAAACCACCTACTGGTCCATCAATACCGCTTACAGCAGCCATTCAAGTACCTGCCAAGCTTAGCCATGCTTTCTTTCTTTCTAAAGTCTGATTAGATCAGGCTAAAACAGAGGCACTTGGCTCTTCCATGCAGTGCCATTACAGGACTTTAAACCTTTGAAAAAAATCAATTACTGGATTGGTCCTTAATTGATTAATTAAATCCATTACTGCAAATCAATGGTTAAGGATTAGCTTAACCAAAACCCTGCAATGGAATGGAAGTGCCAATTTGGACTACTGGCCTAGAACCTAGGTTTCCAGTAAGGCTCAATCAACAGACAGAAATTTTAATGCTATCTACTTGCCAACGACACTACTGCTAAGAGCTTTACACTACTGTAGAGCTATAGGAAGGGTTACAGTACGTGCTTTGATGAGGTTAGGGAGTTAACCATAGGACATATTAGCTTCATTGCCGATACAATTTACATAGAATGAGATATTAATGTAAGACTTAAACCACAAAGAGGTAATTTTTCTCTATTTCACACATAATGAATCCCATCCTGGCTATGGGGAACAACACAATAATAATTTTCAACTTTTGTTCCTGTTACACGTATTTACACATCTCAGCAGTACTTCTTGTGGTTCAAGTTTCATAGCCCTTGGAATTACATGATGGTACCACAGCTGTACTACCGCAGCAGTAAAACTCAATTTGTTAATAGGTGGTGCCACACTATCATGAAGTTGAGCCATGGCTGCTGGATGGATGTTGTTTTATTAAAAGTTTACCACAGCAACTTACCCCTTAACGCCTAGAACACTCATTTTAAAAGCCCGCATGTGGCAATAAGATTGAAATCATATCAGTGGTAATGCAACATGCATAGTCTGCATGAAAAAGGTTCTAAAAAAAGCCAACATGACACACAGAAAGACTTCTGTCAACTTTGCCCAAGATTGAAAAGAATGTGTTAGTCACGTTTTCTGCACTTGTCAATCAAAAGCAACAAAACATTTCTCTTGGGTTCAAAGTCCTTTGAGAAACTAAAGATGGATTTCAATAAAATTACATGCTAAATACATTAGCCCACAAAATCCGCTCAAATTTGTGTATGAAGTGGTTTCAGTTTATGCATTCATCCTGTTGCTAACATTTCAAAGCAGAAATATCCCAGATGAAATAATATAGGTTCCTATACATTCTTGTTTGGCGGCTGCGGCATCTTTTGAAGCAACAAAGTACAATGGAAATGTTTAACCCCTCTGAAAATGTGGAAATCCGCCAACACATTGGGTTCAATGTACAGTAACTATCCAATAAAGAAGCAATGAGATGGACTTTGACTGACTGGAAACAACGCACTGTGTGTCTTGGCATAATTTGTGAATCAAAGAAAATTCTGACAAAGCTGGGATGAACCAAGAGTCGTTGGTCTGAATTTTGAGAAGCAGATTATCCAGGATTACAAAATGAGTCTTTGTTCATTTGTTTTTACCCATTCTTAAGTAAATAGCTTATTTTCTCATTTTTGTACGGTATGTGTAGTTTGTAATAAGGAGCCATGTTCCAAGTGGTAACTTTAAGCAGGATTATTAGGAAAAACCTTAAATGGCATGCAACAGGTTAATGGGATAAAAGAGGGAAACAAGCACAAAATGTCAAACTGCAGTTAGCAAGAGGAGATTGGATAAGATAAACTTAATATTAGTGGAGCTATGTTGAAATACTTCTATGAGTGTAAAGTACAAATTTATCAGCAATGAACAATTAGCTACTAGGCAATCACAGGGCAGTACTGTATAATTACAAGTCTAATTTCAGAAGGAGTTGTATTCTAAAATAACTTCTGATTCAGAGTACACTGATAGGAACTAAACAAGATGGAGTCAATACTTTCGCCTTTCCATAATCAAAGCTGATTGTTTTTAAATCTGATAAGAGTAATTATATGCAATTTAGAAGCAGAAATACACCAACTTCAGAAAAATGTTATTATGCTCATTTTATTCGATCATAGGGTACAGCAAATTGTAAACAGACTTAAAATAACCATGGCCAGAATAGCAGATATCTTTGGCAAATAATCGGTATTACCCTTTCTTAAAATGCTTTTTCTCTCAAAACTATATAAAGTATTATAATGTATATTATATAGGCACTACAGTACAATTAGGAAAGAAATCACATGTATATATAAAAAGGATGACAATACCTCAATAATGCTGGGACAGATCATGTAGATTAATCTGATTTTATTATATTGAGAATTGGTATTGTTTTTGGCTGACAGTTTTGGAAAACATTTAAGTATAAAGTATATCATTACACTTTCAGAGGCTGTGTTCAAATCAGCCTTATTTCAACATTGCATCTGGGAAAGAGTTCCAGGCATTTGAACTGATAAACACAGAAATATCGTGTTTATAGATAAGAGGGCTTTGATTTCTGGTAATTCCAGGTAATGGCTTCCAGAATGCTCTGTTCAGCTCCTTGGTATGCAGAATTATTCCAGACACATTTGAGTGGCACCTTTTATTGAGCCCCTCCGTTCCACTTACAATAACATCAGAGAACTTCTTCATCAACATAACATAAAAGTGTTGCATTTTTGGTTATTTTATAAAGTTTTACAACAATTTGAATAACGTTTTTGAGGGCTATTCATGTTTTTTCCTGAAAAGTGTACTTGCCTCAGCTACTGTATCTACTCATCAATTTCCCTACAGGATTAATAAAGTATTATCTATCTATCTACAGTACTGTGTTTTGGACTGTAAATCCAATTGGATATGGATCTCACTAACAACACTGCAAGCTTACAGGTGCCCCACAAGTCACGGGAATTATGAGCCAAGACAGAATGCCTAGGCCAAGCAAATCCTATCCAACCTCATCACTGTATAAAAGCTGGTAAATCCCAATTGCAGTTAGGATGACTGCAGTCCAGACTCAAACCATTAGTCTGGACTACAGGGTTCAATTTAAACTGACTCAATCTGTACTGATTGGGCCATAGAAAATGGTTTTCACTTCATTTGACCAGATTCTCTCTAGCACAGTTATAGCAATATACTGGACATGAAAAACTCAGTACACACCCATTCTGCTTGAACTGCTAAAGATTTACACAGGAAATCCAAAAGTTCTGTACTGTATGTATTTTTCAAGATTTTAACACAGGAAGCAGATACACTAAAGGGAAACTGAGAGTCTTACAATGGGTTCTGATGAAACTCTTATTACTGCATGTCTTGAGGTGAAAGCTAATAGTATGAGCTGCACTCCTGTTACCAGAAGTGAAATTCTCAACAAGAAACTCATTATCAGTGAGAACATCTGAGCACTTTGTGATCTTTTAATGTGCCATGTACTGTACAATCCTATTTAAACCTGGTTATATTTTTATAACCCCTCCCCAATCTAATTTCTAAGAGGTCATACTGTTACGTATTCCACTCGTGCCGCTCTCCCTTCTTGCATTCCCATGCGCACACCCGGTAAGACAAGCTCACGCCGCAAGTAACGCCAATCACCTTTCTCTCCCGTCTCTATTTTAGTTCTCCTTTTTCCTCACTTCCCTGCTCACTATTGCGGATTCTCCTCGAGCTCCCTAGTGCGCGGTTTTCCTCTTGCTTGTCTCAGGTTTTCGAACTCCTAGTCTGTCTTTCGTTTTCTCTTTCGTCTAGTGATTTGGATTGCTGCTTCCCCGTTTGCGCCTCCGTGTTTCGATCGTCTCGCCTGCTTCCTGGATTAGATTTTTGCCTAGTGATTTGGATTGTTGCTTCCTGCTTGCCACCCTGTGTACCGACTTACTTTGTTTACATTATGTAGTCTGGGTACTTGTTTTAGCAATTACACTTATTTATTTACATAACTCTTTTAATTAAAATCTTTCAATTTCTCCAGCCTGCCTCCTGGTTTTCATTTTTGCCTTGCGATTCTGCTCGGTGTTTTCTCTACTCTAGTGTCCAGCATAGGATCCTATTGCTCTAGCAGCCCTCTCTAATAGAATAGTGAGCCAACATGGATCCAGCGGACCAGAACTCCACTGCCACCTTTTTGCAACAGCAGTCCCACGCTCTTCTACAACTGACCTCTGCAGTTCAACGCCTAGTGGACCACACCGCCCGGCCGCCACCCCCTCCAGTGGCACCCGTGCCTGTCCCACCCCTGGCTGCTGCTGCTGCTTGCCCCTTGCCCCCTCCCACCCCGGAGAAATTTGAGGGTGACCCAGCAAAGCTCCAGAACTTTTTAACCCAGTGCTGGATGGCATTCCACCTTCGACCAGACTGTTTTCCCACCGACGGAGAGAAGATTGCCTTCTTGGTCTCCCACCTCTCCGGTCGCGCCCTGGACTGGGCTACCTCCCTCCTTGCTCGGAATCTCCCCGTGACTGCCGATGTCAACCAGTTCGCTGCTGCCATGCAGTCCATTTTTGGTCAGCTCCACTCCCACCACATTGCCATCTCCCGTCTCACCTCTCTCACCCAGGGTTCCCGTTCTTTTCAAGAATATGCCACGGAATTCCGCCTCCTGGCCTCCCAAGTTCCCTGGAATGAAGAGGCTCTTATTCACCAGTTCTGCCAGGGGTTGTCTTCTGCTTTACAGGACCACCTCACATATCTTCCATTGGACTTTCCCTCCTTGCAGCACCTCATCTCCCGTCTGGCTGAAATTGACATCAGGCTCCAAGAACAACGTTCCCAGCTTCCTCCCCCTCCTGCCACCCTCGCCCGACCACCTTCTCCAGGCTGTCTTCTGAGGAGCGACGCCGCCAACTCTCCCAGGGTTGTTGCCTTTATTGCGGGGCTGCTGACCATCTCCGAGCTTCATGCCCTCTCTGCCCCCCCCGCACTTCCCTGCCCTCTGTCAAGGTCGGTATTCTTTCCCCTTCTGCCCCTTCTGGCCTCTTTTTGCCTGCTCTGGTTTCTGGGGATGGTTTCAAAGAATCTCTTCTGGCTTTTGTTGATTCAGGCGCAGAAGAAAACTTCCTAGACTCCAGACTCGCCACCACTTGGAATATTCCTCGCGTCCCTGTTTCTCCCCCTATTCGCCTTCTCACCCTGGACGGATCCCCTCTCACTCTTGTTGAATGGCAAACAATTCCCCTGACTCTCCGCATTGGTGCCCTCCACACTGAGAGCATCCAGTTCCTACTCCTCCACTCTCCCTCCCACCCCCTGGTTCTTGGATACCCTTGGCTGAAGATGCACAACCCCCATTTTCACTGGTCCAACAGTGAACTACTCGCCTGGGGACCCAATTGTCATCATCGCTGTCTGCAGTTGCCTCTCAGACTCTCCTCTGTGCACCTCTCCCAGGAGGACACCAGCGGAATCCCTTCTGTATATTCGGACCTGCACCTCGCCTTCAGCAAGCAAAGAGCACCTTCCTTGCCGCCACACTGTTCCTCCGATAGCGCCATTGACCTACTGCCTGGAACCCTCCCTCCGAGAGGACGTATCTACCCTTTGTCTATTAATGAATCTGACGCCCTGGAGTCCTACATCCGTGATTCCTTGGAATCTGGTTTCATTCGCCCGTCTACTTCTCCGGCCTGTGCAGCTTTCTTTTTCGTCGAGAAGAAGGACGGATCCCTGCGGCCCTGCATCGATTATAGAGGTCTTAATGAGATCACCATCAAGAACCGGTATCCCCTTCCACTCATTAACTCTGCATTGGAATCTCTTCAGGGAGCCTCTGTCTTCACCAAACTTGACCTACGGGGTGCCTACAACCTCATTCGCATCCGTGAAAGTGACGAGTGGAAGACAGCCTTCATTACTACTCTGGGTCATTATGAATATCAGGTCATGCCCTTCGGCCTGGCTAATGCTCCTGCTGTATTCCAGGGTTTTATGAACGACATTTTTAGGGACATCATTCAGAAGTATGTTTTGGTTTACCTCGATGATATTTTATTTTTTTCTCCCAACATGGATGATCATGTCCTTCATGTCCGCGAAGTGCTCACCCGACTCATCAACAACCATCTTTATGCCAAGTTGGAGAAGTGTACTTTCCATGCATCCAGGATCGACTTTCTAGGATACATAATTTCCTCTCTGGGTGTCGAGATGGACCCTGCTAAGGTCTCTGCTGTCTTGGACTGGCCCACACCCAAGAACCTGAAACAAGTGCAGCGTTTCCTAGGCTTTGCCAACTTTTATCGCCGTTTCATCCGAAACTTTAGTTCTGTTGTAGCACCCATCACATCCCTTACTCGTAAAGGTCCTGGACAGGGAAGGTGGACCCCAGAGGCTGATAGGGCCTTTCGTCGTCTCAAGCAGAACTTCTCCTCAGCCCCAGTTCTCCGTCACCCCATTCCTCTCTTTCTTTTGTGCTCGAGGTCGATGCCTCCGCTCTTGGGGTCGGCGCCATTTTATCTCAACGCCATGGTCTTAAGGGCAAGCTCCATCCGTGCGCTTTATTTTCAAGACGCCTATCCCCTGCCGAGATGAATTACGATGTTGGGAACAGGGAACTTTTGGCCATCAAGCTTGCCTTGGAGGAGTGGAGACACTGGCTGGAAGGGGCCATCCATCCCTTTACTATCCTCACTGACCACAAGAACTTGGCCTACCTGCAATCTGCTAAACGCCTCAACCCCCGCCAGGCTAGGTGGTCCCTGTTCTTCTCCAGGTTTCGTTTTTTCATTACCTATACTCCTGGCTCCAAGAATATCAAAGCTGATGCCCTGTCCCGCATTCACGACCCCTTGGACTCCGAAGACCCGCCAGCGCCCATTGTGCCGCCTGACAGGTTTCTCGCAGCTGTACGATGGGACATTGAAGACAAGGTGAGACGGGCTCTCCAGAACCTCACAGTCCCTCCCCAGTGCCCCCCAAACCGTCTCTTTGTTCCTGATGCAGTGCGCTCCGCAGTTCTTCAATGGGGCCATGACTCCCGCTTCGCTGCTCACTCTGGCACTCGTAGTACCATCGAATTCTTTTCCAGGGACTTCTGGTGGCCTTCCCTAAAGTCTGATGTAACAGAATACGTACGAGCCTGCCCCACCTGTGCTAGGAGCAAGACTCCTCGACAGAAGAAGGCTGGTCTATTACAACCTCTTCCCATTCCTTCAAGGCCTTGGTCTCATCTCTCGGTCGACTTCCTGACGGATCTCCCGAACAGCCACGGTAAAACAACCATCATGGTGGTCATCGACCATTTCTCTAAAGCTGCGCACTTTGTTCCTCTTCCAGCCCTCCCATCAGCACGGGAAATGGCAGACCTTTTTGTCCAACATGTTTTCCGCCTCCATGGCATTCCCAAGGATATTGTTTCTGACAGGGGCCCGCAGTTCATATCTAAATTTTGGAAGGCTTTCTGTCAGACCTTAGGGGCATCCTCCTCCCTCACTTCTGGTTACCACCCCGAAGCCAATGGTCAGGCAGAGAGGATTAACCAGGACCTGCTGACTTACCTCAGGTCCTATGTCTCTGCTGCCCACGATAACTGGGCTTCCCTCCTCCCCTGGGCTGAATATGCCCACAATTCACTCTATACCTCCTCCACTAATATGTCTCCCTTCCTCTGTTCACTGGGCTATCAACCATCGCTCTTCCCCGACACTATTCCCGACTCTGATGTCCCTGCTGTTCGGGCATATTTTTCTTCCCTCCCGGAACTCTGGAAGAAGGCCAGGACTGCTCTGCTTAAGACCTTTAGGAGACAGAAACTTTCTGCTGATAGACGGGGACGTCCCTTTCCCCGTCTACGTCGAGGCCAATTCGTCTGGTTGTCGTCCAAGAATATTCCACTCCAGCAGCCTTCCCGCAAGCTGGGTCCTCGCTTCATTGGCCCCTTCAGAATTCTATCCTGTGTTACCCCTGTTTCTTACCGCCTCGCCCTCCCCCCCACCCTCAGGATTCACCCCACCTTCCATGTTTCCCTCTTGAAGCCCTACCACAGATCCCCACTCTCTGCTCGGCAACCTCGCCCACCTCCTCCCCGACTGATGGATGGAGTTCCCACCTATACGGTGAATAAGATTTTGGACACCCGATGGCGTAGAGGGATCCGCCAGTTTTTGATTGACTGGGAGGGTTATGGCCCAGAGGAACGTTCCTGGGTTTCTGAAGTGGATATCCTGGACCGAAACCTTATTCGAGATTTCCTTCACACCCATCCCGCGCCGGTTATCCGGTCGTCAGGAGCCGACCCTGTGGGGGGGGGGGTACTGTTACGCATTCCACTCGTGCCGCTCTCCCTTCTTGCATTCCCATGCGCACACCCGGTAAGACAAGCTCACGCCCAAGTAACGCCAATCACCTTTCTCTCCCGTCTCTATTTTAGTTCTCCTTTTTTCTCACTTCCCTGCTCACTATTGCGGATTCTCCTCGAGCTCCCTAGTGCGCGGTTTTCCTCTTGCTTGTCTCAGGTTTTTGAACTCCTAGTCTGTCTTTCGTTTTCTCTTTCGTCTAGTGATTTGGATTGCTGCTTCCTCGTTTGCGCCTCTGTGTTTCGATCGTCTCGCCTGCTTCCTGGATTAGATTTTTGCCTAGTGATTTGGATTGTTGCTTCCTGCTCGCCACCCTGTGTACTGACTTACTCACCTGCCTCCTGGTTTTCGTTTTTGCCTTGCGATTCTGCTCAGTGTTTTCTCTACTCTAGTATCCAGCATAGGATCCTATTGCTCTAGCAGCCCTCTCAAATACATACAGTATGTCATATGCAAGAATCTGCCTTGGCAGAGGAAACATTGTCATGCACAGTTTTTTTTTCTGTGTGTATACTGTACGTGGCTAGAGGCAGGGGTACTGGGAGACAATTGTCTCTTTCGGTAACACTTGGGTCGTTTTTATCAAACAGAGTGTGCAGCTCACAGCACTAATCCTATCACACACCAAACATTTTCTCACGACTCTAGGAAGGAGTGTATCACCCTGGTGGGCTTTCAACTGCACATGGAGAATAAGACATAACACACTAATCTGTAAAGGGAGAGAACGTGAGGTGTAACCGGAGAGGGTAAGAACACAGAGAGGGGGATGTCAGGAAACAAACTGAAAAGAACTGCACCTTATAAAACTTTTACCAGCCTACATTTTACAGTGACATAAAAAAACCAAGACCAGCTTCATGTGTTTAATAGGTAATAATAAGGAAAAGGATTTAAAAAAAAGGCTTTAATTCAAAATTAAAACTATATTGTTTCCCTGGCTCTAACTAATGGGTTGTGGTTTGTTAATAAATAAATCAACTTCCCTGTTATGGTAAACAGCTGAAAAGCATAAAATATAGATAATGGCAGAACTTCTACTTCTAAATCACGTTCTCTAAATATGGTGCATATTACTTTTACAACTCATAAGTATGCTTTTTGCAACATTTTGGTTAACCATTCGAAGTTAGCTTTTGTGTTTAAATCTCCTCTACTGGATGGGAAAAACTGCTTATAAACCACAACAGAGGACTGAGATGACTGTGTGACAAAGAATACCTTAAGAATAGATTTCTGGAAAAGACTAAAGCCACAGACATTGCCTCAATAATATGAGCAAGTACAAACCATCACTGTGATGCACAGGCAATACAATATAACAACACCATTCAAATGTGCTTTTCAAGTACCTATCCTGACCAGGAATATTATTAATTTATCTCTTTAGACTTTAAGAGAAGTTTTTCTGACTTTAATTAAATATTAAAGCACTTGTTTGAAACAGGACCCGGAAATAAGGTTACCACACATTTAGTTAGGAAAGAGCTGCAGTCAGCACCATTTTCTGTATCATTACTCATGTTGTCAAGGGATCACTGGGATCTTGCAGAAAGAGAATCAACTGATATTTCCGTCACAAATGGCCTATGAGAGAGCAGTGGATTTAAAAAATTACATTTTTTTTGGTGGAATGAGTTAATTGATTTGCTGTTTGGTTGTAGAAAAACACATTTCTCAAAATCAGTGAAAGGTCAGTCAAATTTTCAATAGGAGTGGTAATAATAAAATTCAGTATTAGTCCATACACTGATAAAATACTTCAGTGCTGTAGCACATTTTAACATAAAAAAGAATAAACCCCTCTTGAAAGTATATTGTATCCCATGAAATGTACTATATACAGTAAAAAATAACATAGTAGAAAAAGGCTCCTGATGAGGCTCACTGTATTCTCTTGACAGTATTTCCCTTTCCGATTAAATTTTACATTAGGATTAGAGGGTGGCTATCCTCACAGCCGTGGGGCCCTGGGTTCAAGTCCTGGTAAGATATCTGCATCAAGTTTGTATATTCTCTCCCTGTTCGCGTGGGTTTCCTGCAGGAGCTCCAGTTTCTTCCCATGCTCCAAAGACAAACTGGTTAACTGGTTTCTAGGATAACTGGCTGCAGTGTAACTTGTATGCAATTGTGTCTGCACCCTGCGATGGACTAGGATCCCATCCAGGGTGTATCCTGCCTGGCACCTGTTGCTTGCCTGGATAGGCTCTGGCTCCCCTGCAACCCTGTACTGGATAAAGTGGTTAGAAAATAGAAGGGTGGATGAGGATCAGAACTCAAGGTGCAGATTAAAGGCAAATACTTGCTTACTGTATAGAATAATGTTCTTCCAAAAGAGTGGCAAAAATAAGGGGAACTCCAAGTTTTACATAAATGCAAAACTAATTTTAAGATATCTTTGACAGAGCAATTTATCCCTTGGAGTATCTGTGTTATCAACTGAAAAGCTTCACAGGGCTTAAAGCCATTACCCCCATAACACCAAGAACAAGAGAAGACCATTTTGCACATCTTTTAGATACCCATTAATTGATCCACATCTCAAAGTAGAACCACAGATGTAAGCTATTTTATGCTTTAAGTCAATTAAAACACAGGTTAATTTGAATTATACACATTTATGTCCCTAGAATACGTAAAGTCTCCATTTCATTACTTGTGCACTTGTAGTGGTTAAGGCTTTGTTATGTTTGATTTCTTTCCTGTTATGAGAAAGTAATTTCAATCATATTATACATGTTGATTTTTATCCAATATTACTTTTATATATTATCAAGATTAGTCTGTTTTTATACACATGATCAGCTGTACTGTATTGCTTATAATCTGATATCTTTCTACAATGGACATTCTGACAAAACAATTCCTTCAGTTTGCTTTGTCTGAACTCCACGATTTTGCATCTTTGCCACAAAGAAACTGAACAAAATAAAAAGCAGGTTAATTCATGTGATTTAGATAATATGTTTTAGGATGTGATATAAACAATAAAGAAAACCTCTCACTATGACCTCATACACACCCACCCATAGACACATATTCACCCTGCCCCCCACACCCCCCGTTAAGAGCTGCTGTCTGTTTATTTATATCTGCACAAAAGATGCTGTGGTTGACCTGTAATTACATGAGATTTCTTCCCCCAATAAACTCCAATCTGTGCTTTGTTTACATTATGTAGTCTGGGTACTTGTTTTAGCAATTACACTTATTTATTTACATAACTCTTTTAATTAAAATCTTTCCATTTCTCCAGCCTGTTTTCAGCCCTAACAGGAGTGTGTCTGACCTCAAGCCACTAAGCCAGACCACAAAAAGTGAAGACAGATGGGACCTTCTGTCCTCTCCCTCTTGACAATAAGGACTTGTGTATTCGCCATTAGTTCTGGTGCGCTGAAATATTGCTTATTATCAGAACTCCTTCCTAAGGACACACCAGCTGGACAGGTATTTCATGTGACATGTACATAACTATTTCTCGTTAAAATTTTCCGTTATTCCATTTTGTATTTTAATTGTGTATTCTGGTATTTAAGACAACAGTGGAAATTCCCAACTATGGAACATGAATGTTTATTTTATCTTAGATGTTAGATGTTAGAGCATGTTGTTCTTGTTTTAGCAATGTATACTAACAAGATGCTTAAAACTATGAAGTGATGAACAGAAGAAAATCCATTCCTTTCTGTCATCTTTTTCTTCTCTAGAATTAGATTCTTTGAAGATGCGTTGAAGCCACACATTACGTGTCAGACAATCACCACAAGGGTCAGAATATTAAGATTAAAAATTAATTGAATTCACTAGCTTCTCTGTAAAGTTCAAAACCAAATTTTCCTTAAATCCACAGGTTTCAACAAACATATGAATTACATTTACACAATTCTCTCAATAGTTTCTCATCCTCACGGTCTTCATTAAAAAAATAAATTTCCCATAACCTGGTGAAAGTTTCATATTGTACCACTTTAGTTCTGGGGTTTTAGTACTATATGTCAGACAGTACTTTCACTCTCTATACTAAAGATCTCTGTACATATCTTTCCTGGAAAGAGCAAGAATTTCCAGGAAAGAGCAGAAAATAGTCAAAAACAGCAGCAGCAGCAGCAGCAGCCTTGTAAACCTACAAGTGCGAAATAGGTCACAATGAATATTATGCCGAGCCATATTAAACTTACACAGTAGTGGTTTTAAGGATCTTAATTGGTTGAGAGCTTCACTCCTCCAAATGAATCCAACTGCTTTAAGAGCCAACACTGGCTTCCAAATTTAAATGCAATTTTGAGCTTTTAATACACAAGAGGAGTTACTATTGTCTTCACAGTCAGTCGCAGTGCTTTCTGCATTTAAACTTAACAGTTTCTTGCTCAAGCCACTGCATTATATAAATCCTACTACGATATTTTTTTTTACTAAACCTCAGCTCTCCAACCACACATTTAACCAACCCTTTGGTATTCTAGAGTTAAAAACCAAGTGCTCTTAAATCTGGTGGCGAGGATTATTTAAAAAAATGGCAGGCAGGAGAGTAAAGTAGATGGTTCTGAATAGCCTGTCAATCTGTCAGCGACATGTTTCCGGCTGGCTGGGTGTGAATCAGTGCGTAGAGGTCGCCGGGCTCAGTTTTGCCTATGAAAAAAAAACCATGGGATTCCACTGGCTCTGAAACCAGTAACTGAGATGCCCCTCCACTGTAACCCAATCACTGCACTCACCCCACATGAATAATGGAAAAAGCAGAGAACATTTAAAAGAGACTTTGTGCAATGGAGGAAGGGGAAAAAAAACTACTGCCATCCTCTGTTTTTTAGTTTTCCATAAACAGGACTACTCAAAAGAAGATGGCAGTGGTTCCAAACTCTGCTCTAAAAATAAAATGCCTCTTTTAATGAAGGGTTGCCTTTTAATATACTTTAAGATTTAGAAATGGTAGTCATTATCTATGTCACATTATGCAAACTGCATCAGACTGTAAAAGATGAAAATACAGACTGAGCAACATTAATTGCTCTTCAGAAACTAGTGATTAATGTAATATTTCTTAAGTACAACATTAATTTGCCTTCTTAGATCAAAATAATAAATATTGAACATACTGTAAATACCAAAACTATTAAATAAATAAAATAATGAAATTGTTTAATATCTTTATTAATCAAACTGTAAGAAACCAATACTGTACACAACTAATGTAGTCCTTTGTGGTACAAAACCCACTAACAACAAAATTAATTTAAATTCCACAGAATAATTTGAAAAATGTTCTACTTCTGCTTGGAAAATTGCTTTTGACAGTCAACACTTCAGAATATGATTGGTAGTGAATTGAATATCAAGCTCTTACTGTATAGTATGTCTTCACAGATGTACACAACTGACATTTACTCGGTGTAAACAGATGGTAACAGACAAACTTGTATCCCCAAAGCGTCCAACAGCTAGTCGCAGAACTGTACAAATACTTGATATGGCAATAAAGAAGGTAATTCAGCTGTGATAACTGGCATTCTCTCATATTGCATTTCAATCTAACAAATGTTATTGTGTCAAAGAAACATAACGCGTGTACGCAATATGATATTCTGAGAAAAAACTCTGCTTGTAATATTGATTTTTTTTCAGGGCAGAATTTAAGCATTCTCTGTAGCAAAGTTTTATGATGCAAAATTTATAAGTACATGATAGACTAAAATCCACAAAACAATGCCTTCACAACCATCCATTCTTGACAAAAATGTTTAAACCTATCAAAACCTAAAACTTAAATTACCCATTTCTAAATATGATCTTTAAAATTATTTTAATTTCAGATTTAGCATTTAAAGTGCATTATTAAAAGCTTACTGAGGTAAAGCTTCTTAAAATGATCACCCTCTATCATTTTGTTTGTATCATGGAAGGAATTGCACAGTTGTAACCGGTATCAATTACCAAGCTTTCATAGTCTGGTTGTGAACGGCTTCAAGATGAAAAACATACGTTACTATTCTTATGTAAGAAGAGGTAGAAAGTCTGGCAAACAATAAAAATGTACTATCTGCACGACTGACCTTTTGGACATAATGGTGTGTAATTAGTATAACTGCTTAGACACATGTGAGAGGGGATATAAATTGTAGATTGGTTTTACTTGAAGCCCTGGCGACAGTCTGCCTTTTAATGTCCATTTGATTTACTGGTGCTTCACACATTCCCATTTGATTAAAGAACATTTCCCTGCATACAACCTTTTAACCTAATGTTACCCACCCTGATACGCCATGACAGGTCAACAGTGGTACCAAGGACATCCCTAACCAGCAGGCTGCAACCTCGGTGTCCTCTCCTCTTCCAAAGATCCTGTCTATTCTCAATAAAACTTCCCTGATGCTGCTGTCCACAATTAGTAAAAACATGCCAAATGAAAAACTAAATTCCTCACTAACATGCAAAAGCTAGGACCGAGTTTACATTCGCTCTTTAGAATAAAATGTTTGCTAATATCAACATTTGTAAAGATCACTGTTTAACATATTTAAACATAAGAGGTAAAAGTGGACAGACTGTACTGTCAAAGATCGAGGTGTGTCAAACCAGAAACCATTCTGATCTCACCAGCCAAAAAACCTACTGAGCCTCGCTTAAAAGTGAGGACGCATTCTAGAGAAAGAAGTAGAGTGGGATTCAGCGCTAATAAAGGCAATTATAGCCTGGGTTCAATGGGGATATGTTCCCAGGAGCATCACTGAATAATTTACCACAGCATATAATTAAAATTAAATTATATGCAGAAATTAGTATGTTTATTGTAACTTGATTTTAGTTTTAAATTATACTTCTAGAAGAAATACTGTACATAAAGCTTGGCTACACTTACAAATACCCAAGTGTAGATTAACCACTGCCTGCCTGCATTCCTCCTGTCTGGCAGTAGTGGGAGACCAATGGGAGGAGCAGCATCTGCCAAGATTGGCCAGGCAGTGGCACATCCTGGGGGGCTTGAGACTTCTTTCTGGTGCGTGGTAACAGTGACGCGGGCCATACAGTAAACATACATGTCACACCATGCTCTCATTAGCTGAAAGCTTTTTTTCATTGCATTTAGTGCTTTAGCACAAATAGCAGGATACGTAACTACAGCCTGTATAGAGTGTTGTCTAGTGCTTCCTCCTAGCCTGTATGATCGTCACAGACGGACAACTCAATACCTGCTTTTATACAGATGTACTGTACTTAGAATTATTAAAACAATGGCCAGGGCCAAGAGCCCTCATGGAAACAGTGGTAATAAAACCAGTGCTAAGAGAGGAATATTATATAATTAAAATTATAAGAAATATACACCTAACTGCCCACAATCTGGTACCTATTTTTTAATAACTGGACTTGTACGTATATTTAAAACGGCAGTAGAGATCATAAAAGGGGAAAATGTTTAAAGGACGTGCAAGCGTTCATAAAACAGTAGAAACTATTAAATATCATACTGTATTTATGTCCCATATGCTCCCATGGACGACATAATAGTTACAATTCAGTAAATATTAAAATAAAATAAATGTTATAGGGTAAAAATAAACAAAATGCTTTGCAAGTCTTTGGAAAAAGAGTGTTTAGACAGATAAAGACGTACACAGATGTACTGTATACTTTTAAGCTATGGAGGTTATTGAAAAAACAAAATAAAAGAAGCTTCCACAACAGATATCCGTGTTCAGTTTGAGTTAGGTTTATGTAATCACTAAAAGATGAAAAGAGGCTAATAATGAGTTAATTAGTGCAGCTATTAAAATAATTAGTGTAATTATGCAGAAGAATGAGTGTTTCAACAATAGGATATTTAACTGTTTCAACATACTGCACCACTGCCAATAATATAACTGGTTTACTTCCAACTGAGACTAAAACTGAGAAAATTAAAAATAAAATTATGTGTTTATCTAATGTTCAAATATTCTATGGAGCATCATTCTATGAAGGCGTACACATGCTTGAAATACGCCCACAGCACTACATAAATGCAATGCAAATATTGCTCTTACAGTAAACCTATTAGTATTCTTATGTTCTGCTAAGGAAAAACTGAAGTCATCTTTGATTTGAAGTAGAAAAAAAGTAAAGCTGGAAATACTTATGTTGCTGTGTCTATTTTTTTTTCCCCCCATTTTGAGTGGCTGGAATTCCACTCCACCTCTAAGTCTGAAGCATGTGAGTCCCTTTAACTGGGCTAACAACTGCAGGATTAGGGCCTGGGCCTTCTGCAGGACAAACTGGCCCACAAGAGATTAGCCTCTTCTTGATCCAGGAATTGGTCTTATTTTTACAACTGCTGGCCAAAGCTTAGTCCAGCTGACAGACAGCACACTAGCGATGATGGAATTCCTGCTAAATTTGGCACTCAAGAACCCCAGTCCCCACCCTTTGTGGCCATGGATAGCCACCTGGGAAATCCAGGGCTGTGGCCGAAGGACAGCTGCCCTGGCAGCCCACCCAAAACAAACACAACTAAATAAAAAAAAAAAGAAAACTGAAGACTGAAGATTACCACCACAATTTTCACTTGCCACTGTTTGTCAGCAACAATTTCCGTGCTGCTTTGAGAATGGATAGTGTTAAGTTGAGTGGTAATGGGCTACTATGAAAACTGCTATTATTTGTGCTAGAGCCTCGTTGTTAAAAACAGATGAGGCCTCTATTATTTTTGTTTGTTTTTTGAGCATAATTACCCTAAAAACCCTGAAGTTAAAATTCACTGCTTTGGCACCAATGTTGAACAAACCAAAGCTCTGTTGAAAAACAAATTAAGATAGAAAGGATTCTGAATATTTGGTTTCCATCGAAGGGTAACATTGCCTCATCTCCTATTTTTAGACAACACTTTATTTTTTATTGTTGATGTCAAAAGTCAGACTTCTTTTGTCTCCAGGATTGGCAATGATTACATCAGCTAGAAATTCCATTTTGGTTTTACCTTGATGAAAATGATTATCAATGGAATATAGGATAAAATTTACACAGCAGAAATATAATATAAATCACACACCAGTGATGTAAAGACTTAACATTGAAATGTTAATCATACCATTGTTAAAGAACTCAATCACCGTATTACCTAACACTTAATTAATTAAAGAAACAGCTGATTTACCCTGGACCACTAAAGAATAAAGAACTTATGTAAAAAGAAATAAGAACTCTACCAAACAGAGGAGAAATTACAGTTTTATAATAATTACAGACTTATATCACAGGTGCTGTATTACCAGTGAATGAAAAACAAGAAGGGTATGAAATTGAATACAGCATTAGAAAATGAGAGCTGAAGTGTGGAATTTGAAGTAACCTAAAAAACACACAATCACACTAGGGAAATACACTTCGAAGCAATCTTATAAAAATATTGTTCCTTGGTCTAGTCCGAGCTGCACGGCCTGTTCGTCTAACTCAGTGTGACAAAAGCCTCTCCAAAACCCAACCACACTTAGAGAGGAAACCAACCGTTTTGGCAGTTTTTCTAACCTCTACTCCATTTAATTTCTAAGGACCTGGACCCCACCTGGTCCTTAAGCAGTACTCTGAAAGGGAACACATGTAGTAGTTGAGGACAATGCTGTGGTACATGACAAAGAAGAGCCGAAGAACTTGGACGGAAGATGAGAAAAACCAAGAGAGAGAGACTTGGGTTTTTTAGAGGAATGAGAACGGGGAATGGAAGTGAAGCTTCTGAGAGGGAAAAAAAATCTCTTCGCAAGGGGTAGCATGTGGCAAAGGAGCTTGTCATCTTGAATTTTGGGTGAAGTGGTACTGTAAAAAGGCCTCTTGTTTAAACATTATTCTTCCATTACCACTGAAATAACACTGCTAATTAATGTAGGCTTCCACCCAAACTGAAGATCTCTGTGTCTACATGTTACCTGAGTTCAGAAGTAAATTGAGAGGTTTCCTATAGAAGCCCACTTTGTTGCACAAATTTAAAGCACAAATATAAAAAAAAACCTTAACTGGCCTAACCCTGTAGGTTTTTTTTAACAAATCAGCCTAAGCTTACATAAACCCCAAAAAGTGACTTCATTTCTTTGCTGACAGGAATAAATACGTAGTGTTTCTACAGTACTTTCAATTTAAGATGATGACTTACACTGCATCATAAGTAAGCAAACATTAACATACTAATAAGTTAGTTATGATAATTTAAGAGAAAGTTATCATCACATCTTCCATCTTGGCCTCAGAACTCAGCAGTATCTTACAGCGTGAGCACAATGAACGTAATTTGGGTGAATAATAAAACACTCAACACTTCCTTCTAGGACTGGTTAGGCCAGAATAACTTTCGTTTAAGACCCTCAAAGAGAAATCACTGATTGTTTTAACTGTATTTGATGCGACCTATAACTGAAACAAAACCCAGTGGGGTAACGTTTTGAAAGAAACATGGAGCACATTTTTCAACTAGTGCTTCAGTCAAAATATTTTCCTGTTAGGGATCTGAATTACACTTCAGATTCAAAGTTACACTTTGAATACTACAATGTTCTTAAAGTTGTCAGTGAAAGAAGAAGCAAATGGTGTTTATTAAATAAATTACACAGAGGTGTATGGATTTTTCCAGTAAAGAGAAGTGAGTCAAGGAAAGGAAAAAAAACTGATCAGTAGTAACAGGCAGTAACAGTAGTGACAGAGGGCTTGCTAGTTAACAAGTGTTGTGCTGTATGTACTGTATTTACTGCATCCTTCCTTTTGGACCCTCCAATATGGATTTCTACATATGACTCTTCTAAAAATTCAAAATACACAGCAACCAACAACAAGGTAAATTTTAATCTGCCTAACAGTGGGTTGTTGATTAGAGGAACCCAGGATTAAGGGAGAGCACAAAACCCAGGAGACATGATCAAATTCAGCTTAAGCTGGAATCCCGCACAGAGTCCTTTTGAAGCATTATTTTGTTTGGGATGCAAAGGCCAGTGAGGACTCTCACTGGGCATAGAGGTCTGATCTCCTAAACCACATTTAGCAAGCCGTCCTAATCCTTTCTCATGAAAACAGCTTAGATTGCTGAGGTCTATTATAACATGATGTTTATATTCTGGCAAAGTCCTAACTTAAGTGAGGTTATTAGCGATTTAAAGGTATTTGCTAAAAAGGGTATGATTTCTAATCCTAGTGCTAAGCACACAAATCACGAATATACAAAATGGCCAGCCTGAATTGATCAACTCGCCGATAACACTCTGTATCCCTGGCGTTGTCAAACGGCACACCATCAGTCATTAAAGGACTTAAAATAACCCTTCAAAAAAGGTATTAAATAAAATTCTGAAATGGCGGCAACATGCTTTAACTGAAACTGGCCACTTGGTGACTACATTTTTTAATTGTCCTGAATTAAATGTTTCCTGCAGAGTCACTGAGCTAAATAACATATGAATTGTTAGGAATTCTTAAGCAAACATGCAACTTTAGCTGAGGAAAGAGACTCAGTTTTACAGCTACAGGCCTCCACATGCCCAAATGAGTTGCACACTTTATGCGTATCTCTGTCCACAGTGGAATTACAGGTTTTGAACTCTTAGGTGAAAGGCATTAACCTCCTGCACTGCAGGGCTTCCTGCAGCGTGATTCAGAGTGAAACCAAATTTCGAGCTGGTCAGATTTCAGCGGCATTGGCAGTCGTCTGCTGGGCTGCCTAGCGTCTGCGAGCACTTTGCCTGACATCAATAAAGTCTCAACTTTGCCCTTTTGACTCCAGAGGGGAACGTGGAAAGCTCCCTTTGTTGGACCCGTTCTCGTTTGCTTTATTTAGAAACTTTTCATTTCCTCTTCTAAACTGGCAGGAGCAGCCCTCCAGTATCCCATAATCCCACAAGGCCTGGCCTGTAGTGACCTCCGCCTTCCTGGAGGTATGCTCAGAGTTTATGGATATATTCTTTTAACTGTACAAAGAATGAGAGAGCACAATATGCAGAACACAGAGGTGACTAACAATAAATTTCTTATACTTAGTATTTCAACCTCTCAGACCCCTGTGTCGTTTGCACTGCAAATAGGACTAATTTTTATTAATACTTTTTGATATCAATGGTGATTTCTATGAAAAGCATTGAAATACAACATATGAATACTAGACCAAATAGCCTTTGTTGCATGTAATGCCTCACAGTATACATTTTACGGATATACAGTACAAATTATGTTTCTTTTAAGATGAAAAGTTATGAGATAGGTTAATATCACTTTACTGCTGATTTCATTCTGCAGCTGATTTTCTCCTGTCAAAATCATACCAATAAAATGATAGATGATGTTATCACTGCTAGAATAAAAACACTAAAGTCTGAGCATTTTATACAGTTTCCTTACAAAAAGTTACATTCTGTAGTAATTTCCTGTGTTGTAAAACAACACGAGTGCCCCAAAAGAAGGCTATTGAATATTCTTTTCAGTACATACAGTACTAGAACACCATCACATTCTTCTTAGCTATCTCTTCCATATTTCACTGTGGCAGATGACAGTCACTGATGGATCTGGCTGTCACTGGCTTCAACTGCTAGCAGATAGATTATTGCCAGATGAGGTTACTTTTATTAATTCAAAGACTTATGACCCAGAAATAGATAGTCACTATTCATTCCTGAAGGGCAAAAAGAAGCCCCTCATCTCTAAAAACATAGATAACTAGATGCTCATATATGCATCTATAAATCCCCAAGCTACCCAAATGAATCATTGTATGCCACTGCAAAATTTCATGAATGTTAAAGGAAACACAATGTCAAAAATCAAATCAGTATTTGCTGGTAGGGCTTTCCCTTTTTGTCCACTCGTCCACAGGGAAATAATTACCATTTCCCCATAGAGACATTAAGGAAGACACAGCGCATGAAAAACGAAAGCTTGGTTGAAGCATAAAAAGCACGCAGCCAGGGCATCAATGACACAGGAGGAGTGGAAAACAAAAAAACAGATGAATGTTAACAGAAAGAATTAAAGTTGTAGGATGTCTGGAGTTTTTCTTGAATGAACTGGTGAAGGGAGGGGGTTTAGGGGGTCTGTGGACAGGTTATTAAGTTTGGAATGCAGGAGGTTTGACTGAGTGCCTGGCACTGCAAGGACATCTAATCTCCGCAAGGGAAATCTGACAACATCCCTCAACTACGGCAATGAGTTTATTTGTCAGACAGCTTTTTTATACAGTTCAAAGTTGAAATGTTGTGTCAGCCTGAAGCAGTTTAGCCCCAGTTAGAAACACAAGCCAAATGGCTTGCATGTTTCTCCGTTTTGCCCAGTAGGTACCAATTCTCCTACTCCTTCAGAACTAACATTTTCTATGGAATGTACATTGACACACAGTCAAGATGTTTCCAATTCACAGTGAAAATTACCTCTACTTGTTCTTTTACAGCTCTTACGTAAGCTTCCAGACTCATAGTTCTAAACATCTGAAAGTGAAGGTCTCAGGTCTATGATCCTTAGTCAATACCCTGGACCAATCTTCAACCTGTCACTCCATTTCAGCTGCTACATCACATCAACCAGCCAATGAGTTCAAATTCTTCACTTCCTTCCTGTCAGTCATTCCTAACAAATGACCCCTAACCTCTGATTGAATGTGCTATATTTTTAAAAGGCTCTTTTCCTAAATGCGTAATCTTATGACCTCTAAGTGACTCCTTTCACAGTTTCTTTTTACTTAAGTGTCAAATTTTCAAGGTCTTCCCAGTGCATCTTCATACAGTATAACTCCCAATATCCCACATCGAAGCAGTATGACATCCTTAAAATGGGGACCAGGAATGAGGAATGCACACACAATAACTCGTCAACTGCAGAAGAGGCCAAACCATTCACAATAACATCCTCTCACAATGAATTGGCACAGGTCTCTGGCTAATCAGTTGACATTCTTTAATTGCTCAAGAGGGATAAACACTTATCCTCCCAATGTGCACAGGGTTACAGACGTAAGAAGTCTGGTGACCTGTGTTCGAAGTTGCATCTGATTTTTTCCTTTCTTATTCTTTGAAGTTCTTCTTAGGAAAGACAAAAAACATGTTGTTTATTACACTTTTAAGCACTTGTGTTTTCCCCTTTTAGCATTTATCCAAGCATGTGCCCATTGAGATTGATGTATGAGTTCACAGCAACACACAAGCATTAACATTCACTTACTTGACCACAAACATACACTGTTTCTCATTATGTCTAACATGGAAAGACCCCTAGGCCACACTGTCTCATTTGTGTTTAACACAAACAGATACTGACAACAAACCAGAGTCTGTAGTGCACTTGTGCTGGCCAATGAAAGGGAGTTCACCTCCAGGTTTCCGTTCAGGGTTACAGGTCAAATACAGCTTGAGGACAGGCTGGTGCAGGTCTGTCTGATCATTAAGTTCAAGAACTCAAATCATACACAACACTACAAAACTAGATGGCAAATTATCAGACCAAACAGGAGAAATTTATTGATTTTTGTTTTCTATTAACCCAACCTAATATGGAAATTCTTAATCCGCTTAAATCACTGATACAACTCTGCATGGGAGAGATGGGGAAAAAAGAATACAACCTCCTCAATATTCACTTGTAGGCCCTTCTAGGCCACACTCTTCTTTTCATTGTGCAGGATTCAAGGGTTAATAGATGATGCTCTCTGTGATGTAACCGTGTATATAAAAAAAAGGATAAAGGTATCATCAAATATGTTAATAATAACATTATACTTACCCCAGTGCAGTATGACCCATCCTTCTGTTGACTGCCACACGGGGGATTCTGATCAACATCAGCTCATTACATTAATCCATAAATACAGTAAAGCAGAGGTTTGTACTGTAAATGTTACACCACAGCTCTGATTTGGCACCTTTACTGGATGAGGTGGCATCGGTGACTTGACAACTTGGGAGTTCCATAGTAACTTATAAGGGTTAATATAGTGACATACTGTCAAATATTTTCTGGAAAGAATACCTAGTCAACTGATATCATTCTGCTTTTATGACACATTGTTGAATTCATCACACATAAAAAATTAGAACTGTCCAGATGTTTACACCCTGTAACTAAACTGATAATGCAACACACAAATGTGTAGTCATATAAGTACTGTGCACTACAACTCGTAGGCAAAATCCCTGCAAGGTCAGATAAGTACATGCCCAAGTTTTCCCTTGCCTGAAGTGTACTGTACTTATTTTTCCAGAATAAGACACCCCCCCCACAAAAAAACACCCCCAAACGTGGAGATGACAAATGCACAGAAATGAAACACAGCTCATAAAGCAGTAATCCAAACCAGATGGTTTTTGAGGAGAAAAAAATTCTGCGTACGGTCTCCTTAATCCACTTAAAATCTAAAATTTCAAACAGTTATGAAAATATTTTCCCTTAAAATGCACTCCAGATGAAGGAGCATGTAAGGCCTGTCTATTTTTTTTCATTAGCCTCATGTTTCCACAACGACCATAAGGACTTCTTTACAAACAGCACATTGCTTCATGCAGTATATAGCTATCAAAGAGAACAACCCCCTAATCTTTTTAGGATATAAAGGAGTGTTAAAAATGACAAATGGATGCTTTCTCAGAGCTAAAAGAAATTCTTCCTGAATCCACCCTGTACCCACTCACTTCTGTCCCGCCATGTTTTGATTCAAATATCATCTGATCATTCATATTAAAAGCTTCACTGCTTTACACTAAACATAAATCGCACACACATTTTTCAGTAGACAAGAACATGTAATTCTAAGTGCTACACTCACAATATAAAATTGTGAACTTCATCCAGTGTTGCTTGGGCCAAAGACCTAGACTGGTAAAATGGTTCTAAAAACAGTTTCAGGAAATGGTTAACTGCAGCATTTTAAGTTTCTTTCTTAAATATTTGTTCCCTTTAAACCCCCTTTGGAAAGCTTATATTTAATTCACTAAACAACCCTCACACACCTGGGAGAGGCTAGGTTGTTCCAACTCCCACTCTGCCTGAATGCGACTTCTTCAGAAATGTGTTACTGTCAAAGCCATCCACCATTTCTGTGTCCTCAGTGTTCTTGATCAATTGGCTTGATTCAAGCATTTGCAAGTGCAAAGGCATCTATCCAGACAAAAAGATCACCTTTGCAAAACAAAACTACTCTCGTCGTTTCTAGCTCAACTGAAGTTTAAGCAATTTTAAGCCAGCTACAAACAACTCTTGGGAAATCCCGGGCACAGTCAGCAAACAGCAAAACCCAGACTCAAATAAGCGCCTTCACTTATTAACCACACAGGAGTCTCTCCATTTGTTGTACTGTTGTTCCTGTAACACAAAGAGCAGCGCTTTGACTCCAGATGGAGCATGGGCAAAGATGTTACTGATAACACCCAGTCTAGAAGGCACCAAGCCAATGACAGAAAATCAGGAATCATCTAATGCTTGACTCAACCCCTACTACGGTCAATGAACATCAGATCCTGACAACCTCTAGGCAGTTAAACTCATCAGGGCTGAGGGTTTTGACCAGAAAAAGACACCAAGAAAGCTCTAAGATGTGTTTTTTAAATATTGATAGGCTTTGCAATTTTTCTTTGCTGCAAAAACAGATTTTTCTTCTGAAGGCAGCCTTATTGGGAAAAAAAAGCATATGTCTAAGTCAAGCAGGAGACAAACTTGAGTTTGGTAAACTTAGAATTTCTTTTCACTGAAATCTACTTTTGGGAGGAACTACTTATTTAATTTCAAGTTGGGTACATTGGAATACTTGTCGTACATGAGAAGAAAACAACTGGCATCCTGACAGCATACCCCAAAGAGTTAAACACGTTGATGGGCATTCCTCTTGAATATATTTTGATATATAGACATTATTATATACAGTATTGTAAGCTGGATTCACAGACATTGCAAAACTAAAAGGAGAAAATAATGTGTTCTTTCAGTTTATGAAGTCATTGGAGCTGTTTATATTTCACTTCTAAAAGAGCCAGTGATGCAATTACTGGGAAAAGCCCATGCATGATCTTTCCTCAGACACACTTTCTGTAGTTGTGTATAATGCTACCTGTCTCTTGGGCTGGCTGTGGACCCTCACATGTGCACTGTGTGCCCAGTGCTGACTACCTCAGACTGGAGAGCACTGGCAGCCAGATGGTTCTGTGGTGTGGCCCCTCCCTCTCACAGCGCCGGGGTGAGCTGGGGAGTGTGGCGCCGTTGAGGTTAGTGGGCGGCCTCACCGAGACGCTGGCTCTATCCCGGACCTATTTTTATTCCAATCTTGTCTTTCTCTCTCTTTTTTTCTCTCTCTCCCTCTCGATCGTGTTCTGTGAATCAGCCCTTGCGTGACAGGGAAAAATGAAAAAACCAACACAGCCCATAGTTTCTGGTTTGGATCCCCTCTTTTCTTTTTTTTCTACTATTTATTTTGTGGCTCTGCTTGCCAAAACAGCAAGTTCTCCCTGTCATTGCCCTGCTAGTTTGTGGAAACCTAGATCTTTTTGCTCACATAAATACATAAGACAGAGATACTGTAGTTTTCTCATTTTCTTTGCAAACATGGCTTCTGCCTTAGACTGTGGAAACAACCAAAATGATTTTTACCAATTAACAGTGATTCTCTCAGCTCTTTAATGTGCAAAGCCTTCAGGTTCACACCAGTACTCCCAGGCTTGTATCCAGTAAGCAGACAGCTGATTGTTGCCTCTTACATCATACAAAACCATTTGAACTGATCACTGCTTTAGGCTTCACAGAACAAGCATACAGTAAAGCACTATACTGTCTCATGCTGCATGCTTCTATTCTGGAGGAATATCTGATAAAACCTCCACTGAATCTTTGCAAGATTTCTTCTGCAGCTCCCTTAGCTTTCAGGAACGCTTGTCACAATTTGCTTCTTGGAGACGTTTCCTACACCACATCTGCTTCCTTATCATTCACATCAAGGAGAAACCTCAGCTCTGTCATTTTCCTCACCGATTATTTCAGAATGTGAGCACACCGGTATTGGCAATGGACATTCACAACATATGCAAGATGAGAATCTGAGCATGTGGTGGATTAATGAACAAGTCAAGCAAACATTTGGACAATACATCTCATCCACTTCTCAAGGGTAGAGCTCAGCATTTGCAGACACACTCTGATACAGGACTCCGAAAGGGCATGGAACAAGCTAGGGCAGAGAAGCAAATGAAACACCATTTTTTCAGTTCTGGTTTAATTAAGTGCAGTTCTTAAAATTCTAAAGGAGAGAAATTACTTTTTGTAATTACATGCAAAAAAATAAACATTTTACCAAATAAACATTGGTATCAGGCTTTAAAACAACATAAAAAAGTAATTTGGACAGTTGGATATATTTGAACTTTGGCTAATCTTGTACTGTAACCATAGGTTTTGTAATGCAAAGTAACATTATTAAAAGGTCTTGGGGCGTTGGATCCAAAGACATAGCTTGGTATATTATTAATGGAATGCCAACATAGTCTAAAAGCATAATAACCTATAATCCTTTTTGCTGTTTGTAATGCCACCAATACACTTACGATACTTTCTTTGAAGAGTTAATACTACATGTAGTGTCAGTTCACATATGATATCATTATCTGTATTACCAGGGGACAGCTCTTGTATTGCACTAAGTAGATTATCATTGCAAAGCAGGGTACCCAAGGATGTGTCTCCTGATGCTATAAGGATGGCTTCAGCAAGACACTCCCTGCTCAGTTTTGGTAAATTACATCCCTTCCTTGTTTCGTGGAATTACTGAGTGCCATGGGCCAGAGTTAAACCCCAACTGCTCATAAAAGAAGAACTCTGAAGACGAGCTTTGTAGAAAGAAAGAGAAGATTTTTTATGAACAATAACATTAAGACTGCAGAAGTGAGCTGGACCCTGCCCAGAGTTCATCTCCTGAAGAGCCAAGTGTGGATAACCTACAATATATGAGCACTTCTTACTTTTTACAGAAAAATTTAGGCCATGAAGGGTTAAGAGCTCTGTGCTGAGAAGACAATTCATTCAAAAACCACATCAATTCCCAGACGCATCTTTTAGACACACCACACTATTCATCTTACAAACCATTTAGAACTACTTATCATCCCCAGATGCCACACCCTTGGCAATACACAAATCTCAACTATGAGGTTTCATAATGCTTCAATACAAATTATTTTAAATATATAAATGCAGCTGCAAAAAAAAAGAATAATGTTAACATGAAATTGAATCAACATAATTTGAAAGATAAATATCTCAAGATTACATAACATGCAAATATATCTTCTATATTGATTTAAACACTTAGAGAGTGTAATTTAGTTCCTTTCTTCATAACTGACAAGAAATACTGTACTGTATGGATCTTATTTACTTAAGATCAGACATATTTAATTTTCCCCTTGTGGTTGAATGCATCACATCTGACTTTTAATAATTTATCTTCTGTTGAGTTTGCACATACTGTACTGAATGTTGTAGGACTAGAAAAATGATTTTCTAGGTTGTAACAAGTACTGTAAACATGTGAATAGTTGAACTGGTTTTTGGGAGTGCTGGTGTGTGTGTGGGATGTTGCATGTGCTGTTGTGGGGCTATTTGAATTTTTTTGGTGGATCTTTACCATTGATAGCGGTTTCTTCGTCATTTTTCATGCATCGCACTAGGCCACTAAGAGTTCCAGAACAGCAACATACTGCTATAAAACTGTCCAAAGGTTTTTTTTGTGCTGTTCTTACAGCTCTCCACCATTTCCGATTACATTCGATGCATGCTCATGCTGCTTTCAGGACAGTTTCACAGAAAATGCAATTGTGATGAAAAGCAAAACTAAAAACTAAAATATCCAATTTGCCATACATTTAATTAACTCTCTTTTCTGCCAACCTGTCTCACAATCAATCTTGCTATGCATAGAGTGAAACATGTTTCTTAAATTATTTAACTGAATATTGTTAATCATTTATACTAAGAATATTTCTTAGTATATACTGTTTGTACACCAATATCTCTCAGTTCAATTTTATTAAGCTTGTGGAGAGGCTGTTTCGGCCTACATTCCACTTAAAACACAAAGCGTGACTAGAACTATAAGCTACTTACGTCTGTGTGTGATCAAAGTTTTCATTAACGAGTTTCTTACACTAATTAGCTCCCGCTCTGCAGTTAATAGCTTGCATCTGTATGGCAGTGTTCTCAAAAGCCTTTCTCCAGCTTACATAAAGAGAAAAATAAAGCTGTAGAGTATTATAACCAATTTCCTGTGAGGTAAATAAAATTGGTTTTATGGGTTCTAGAGCCTTTTTAAAAAATATATTTTTTATTATTTTTATTAATGCCAAAATCTGGTCCAAACCAGAACTGGTGAAGCTCATTTCCTGATTTGATGTGGAAAGAAGTGTGAAAGCACATGTAACACTGGGAGAAAAATAAACTGAATGACTAGCTGTTTGCCAAAATCTGTCAACATATACAGTACAGCCTTCGTATACAAATACTATCAGTTGTATGAATATTCAAAAGCTCACACTTCACCAAATGTCTTGCTTTTTATAGAGAATCTGTTTTTTACACAACCTACAACATTACATCACTATACCAATTACTATTAGATTGAAGTTTAAAAGCCAGCCTTTAAAAAAAATAAACATTTAACAAAAACATTTACACTAATGAGTTTAGCAGGAGGCCCTTTCTCTGCTTTCCCCTCTGATGAAGGTGTTACGCATATCTGCTTCTGAAACTTAATCCACTCCTATTCATTATTATATAAGATGCATTAATTGTGCCAGAATATACAGCATTAGATTGCTCAGTGCCTTTTCGTCTCTGCCTGATCAATATGTGAGATATAGTACAAAATATATCAGACCTGACCAAAATACAAACAGCTCTAGCTCAAGGTCAAGCAGATACTGACATACTTATATGCAATACGCACTAATGCATACCTGTACTTATGTGCATACAGCAGTTCTTTTAGAAACAACATTCCGCAGTCTCAAGAACAGCCTTACTCGGAGTGGTGTTTCTTATAAGAAAGGTCTCAGAAAAAACCTGTAATCTACTGTATATCACAGCTATGTCACTCTGATAACACCTAAGAAGAGTGAAACAGCTGTCCGTGGATGCTTGCCTTGATTTAGCATATGCAGAAGAAATTTAAAAGGTCTATTCAGGCAGTTGCAATGTTGTGAAAGTCAATGCTAAGTAATATTCACATATGCAAAAATATGTCTATGAATACCGTTTCTCAAAAACACCTAGACTGAAGAATACAGGCTAAGAATTAAAGGACTAAGTGAATCTAAACTAGCGTCATCATCAAGCACACAGTATGCTGTTCTGTACCTCCTCCATGGACTAAAGAAGTCTGAATCCCTTTCATTTGCTGCAGTGTACAGCAAATGTAAGAAAATAAATATATGCATGACTAAAAAAATGAGTTGTGAGATTACAGCAGTAAGCAAGACTATTCTTGGATGCATATCTAGGTCGATGTCTGCGTTCCCTCTACCCCCGCTCGCTTTTATCCCCATCTGACCCTCCCCCATCCTGCGGGGAGCTGGTATCCATAGCAGCCTGTCGAGCGTCTCTAATTGCATTCATTTCATTTTGTCGCCTCTCGGTGGTGGAGGATAGTGATACAGGCTGCGAGTGCCGCCAGTGGGGCAGCTCTTCAGCTCTGTCCCAGGAGGCTCGCAGAAGACAAGCAAAGCTGCTGCTGTTGCTGTGCCGGGAGCAGCTGAGCAGAAAACAGGAACGTAGTGGCAAGCGGGGTGGGCTGATAGCTGACTGTGCTCATTCACTAGCTCTTAAACATTGTTCTCTTAAGGTCCAAAAACACACCAGTGAAAAATTAATCTGTCAGTATCAGCTCAGGCGTCAACAGGCTATCTCCATCTTACTCATACATTTAGAGGCTGGAAGGTTTAGTCTCGTATAAAAATCTCTTGTAAGTCACTGTCCAGGGCAGATCTGTCAGAGTGTACACAACATATTTTATTTCCAAGGATGTATTGTGTTTGTACTGTAAGTGCCTTACTGTTCTTTTACAAGTACTCTCCCGTATAATGTGGCTCCCAAGTCATCTTTATAAATAACTATTTGTTCGCAATTGATTTACAGTACCTGGTAAAATAAAGGAAAATATGACCAGATGCTTAGGCTGCTATTAACAGTTTATTTATGTGTTTAAACGTAAGACAATAGTTTATCATGTAACCCAGACAGAACTGCCATTTTCCAAGCATTTTTACAGGGTACAAATTCTGTACTTAAAACATAAATGTTTTTGAAAATGGATTTTGGCAGTGCCCACTGTTAAGAGTATTTTTACAGTAGATTTCATTTTCAATTCTTAAAAAAACTGAAGGAAAACCAGATTACAAAGGATAAAATATTTAAAGGTGAAAGTATTGTGAATCATTCTCTTTGACTCAAATAAAAACACCTTTCTAAAGCAAACAGCCTTTGATTTTAGAAGAATTTGGATTTTTTTATTATTTTGCTTTGATTTTCAGGCTTCATTTCTGTCTGGAACAGCTATGGAATTTTTATTATTACGAGTCTTTTAGCTGGAATCTCAACACATTGCATAACATTTGGCTTTGTCCTCACTCTAAGGAGCATTTTTACACATAAATATTATTGAATTTAGCTGTTTTTGCTTGAAAGCTTTTCAAGTGGACTGTTACACGAGTCAGCGCAAACAAGGCTGATTTATTTGAAGGCAAGAGTGGGTGGCTTGCTGTGTTCTGTTTAACAGTCACTGATGTCAGCCACTGAACAGACTATTAGCAGCTCAAGCAGAACCTCCAGTAGATCAGTGGATCAAACACAGCCAGCCTTTCATAGGATAACTAGCAATGAAGAGCTTATAATTCATAAATGCTGGAGTCCAATGATGCAAGCTGCTGTAGACGACATTTGGACAAAAAATGAAAGAGACTTTGTAACTCTTTTTGTTTGTATCCTAGCATATTCTTTGGCTTAAAGCAGGTTGCTGAGGGAATGGACTGTTTCTCCAGTACTAACAACCTTCCTCCCAACCCCAACACCCACGTACCACCCCAAAAGGCTTCCAAAATGATTAAATTAGAGTGCAATACTAAATATCAATGGTTGTCGTTTCCATAGTAACCGTTTCCAAAACAGGCTCACCAGCGAAAAGAAAAGGGGTGTGTGTGTGTGTGTGTGGGGGGGGGGGGGTCTACTGGACTGAATTAATCTTAATTAACTAAAGGAGCATTGTCTAAGAAGAGGAGAGGGTGTTAAGTCATTTGTTGCGGTGTTTCCATGCGGCACTTAAAAACATTTCTCTAGAAGCTCTAGAAATTATATACATTTGATATCTGATGGGACTGGCAAACCCTGAACTATCTATTACTAATCAAGAGAATATTATTTTCATCCGGTCACCCTTTTTATACACTGAGGCATTAACTTCCATTAATCCATTTGCCCTCTACTCAAGCATCTCGCTTGAATTTCTAACGTCTGGCCACAAACGCTACCAACATTCTTTTTCCAGCTGATGACTTCACAGAATGTGCTCATGTATAGGTTCCAGCTCTTACTGATCAGCAGAATAAAAAAAAGAAGATATGGAAAACAGAAATCCTTTCATTTTCATTATGAAAAATATGATGTAAAACAGGGTTAGGGTCAGTTTCAGTGTTTTCATTCCCAGTTTTAATTCTTATAGCCAGGGAAGTGAAACTGGGAATTGGAATCAAAAGACTGGAACTGACCCCACCTTTGATGTAAAATGCAAGTCCTTTCACAATAACGATTTGCAAGAATTCTTGGAACACATTATCATGTGCAGCAGTGTTCTGACACTTGAACATGATTACTGTTGCAGACAGGTGGAGGCTATGTGGCCCATCTAGCCTGTTTTGGTAGTTAGTAATCGATCTAAGAATCACAGGCCAACATAAATGGGTTGGCTTTTCCTGACCTCCACAACCTTATGGCTAAACTTGTGTAGTTTTAACTTGTGTCCTCAAGTCTGTTTTAATTTTCATCCCAAAAAAGTTCACTGGGATGATTTTGTCAAGGCATCTGAGGATTCTGAACACTTGTCTCAGATCTCACAGCAGTCTCTGTTCTGCTTCAGGAACATGATGTTCCATGAGATTCAGAATGGAATAGTGGATGGAAAACAGAATGATAAAGCGAAGAACTGAAACAATACAAATTCACTGGCAGGTCAGAAAGGACCCATGAAGAAGTCTTCATGAAATAAAACCTGAGGTATCAAAGAGACAAAGTAAATCCCTAGCACACCAGAACTTTCAACTTTAAATACCTGGTGTTGGGCAAATATCCTCATGTGTTTTTCACTTTTCACTTTCATAGATGTTTGAGCAATGATGTCAAACATTTCTTGGAAAACCAGTATTTTCTGGATGCTGATCCATTCAAGAATTCGTACTAAAACGAGAGTTATTATTTAAGCCATGCTCCAGACTACTTAGTTCTTATAAATCCCACAGAACTGTTAATAAATTCTGCTCCAGGCTTCAACAGTCTCCATATTCCCCCCATAATGCAACTGGTGAAGCAATTAAACACAGCAATGTCCATATACATATTCTTAATGAGCACTATACATATTTGTAGATAAATCCATATATACTTTACACATGCATTTTATATATTTTCTTGATGAGATCTGGATTTCTTAAAACCATAAACCATCAACACCAGAGAACAACTCTTCCTCTCGCTTCTTTGTTAACTAGGCACCCTTTTGCTAGGCGAGATCATCCTCCCCCTTCCAAGAAAACAGAGCTCAGACCTCTGGTTGTCTACTTCCCTCCATCTCTTATGCCAACAGAGGAGATCAGATTGCTGCCCAGTTATAATAACACAGCTCCATTTTCTTTTAACTACAAAGAAAAATATCTGTCGGAACCCCCCGAGCTCTCGGTCGGCTGAGCAGAACACCAGCTGCTATTGTTTGGCCAGACGGGAGGAGCTGGGGTCTGCGCAAGTGAGAAGAAATTGAATTGAATCCTTCTGTACTCGCCGTACATCATCGCAGAGCTCCCTCTCTTCACTCCAGCTTTCTCTATCACTTTAACATCAGAGCAATCTTGTTGCTTCTCACCAAAGACATAAAATGAAATCTATCCAGTGATGTACATTCTAAGTGCTCTGTTGAAGCTATATTGGCTGACTAAAGCACAAAACAAGACAGCAAACCACTGGATTGCAACAAATAAGAAAAAGGATGTGCTGAAGACTTTAATGCTTGTATTGAAAGATATACAAAGATTTCAACTTGACCTCCTGTTCCATTATGACTGTTTTATTTCAAATATTAAGATTATTCAAACTAAACCTTACTTTCTGCTAAAGACAGTCAGGTGTTGAAGGGTTTTAAGACATTGTGTTCAACAAGTATGGACCATGCCAGTATACCATATAAAAAGGTCCCAAGTCAATACTGCCTTTTAAAGGCAGACTCCCATTTTCCACAGGGGAAATTGCTGTCAGTCCCGATTATTCCTCAGTTTCCTTCCGTGTCTTATAGCAGCATTAAAACTTCGCTATTCATAGTTCTTCTTGCACTGGCACAATAGCTTAAAAACTCACCCCCAGTGAGCAAGAGAGAACAAAAGACAGAAAATCTACAGAAATGACACATTGACTGGCTTAACACAGAAACTGAGATGAAACAATTACTTAAAAACGACGAAACAGATGCACAGAATTTCCCACCCAACCAGAAGAGCCTTTTAATTTTCATCTGAGTGCTGCCAGATTTTTGAGAAAAGTCAGCTGCTCCTTCAGCATTCATACCCAGTTCCCTTTTTCCTCTCTTTTGCTGATGGCTGGTCCCTGGAAACAAATGGAAATGTGTGTGTGTGTGTATGCACATGAATGTCGGTGTTTGGGGGTTGGGGTGAGATGTGGAGGAGGGGTTACTGGGGAGTTGAGTATTACGATTTCAGAAAGGGAAGCTTTTTTTAAAGGCAGCACACCCTGCCTGGTAGAAAATTTATTGCAAATTAAGTCTTATCACACTGACACTTCATTAGCCTGCCTCGATCCCTTATCATGACCAAGAGAGATGAATAGGAAAAAGGAGAGAGCCTGGAGTGCCAGACACAAAGCAGAAGAAAAGGGGAGGAAAGGTACAAACCTCTGCATATTGGCTAGCAAATTTGTGCTCTCCAAGGGGGCAACTGTACTGGGTTTTCTGGTTCACAAAAACTAAGAAAGTTACCAAGTACTATATACAAAATGAGTGAAGGTCATTTGGCCAATCTAGTTCATTTGGATGCTAGCAGCTATTGAGACCCCAAAAAATGCCTTTCCTGCTAGTTCTTGAATGGAGCCAGGGAATCAGGTTTTACAACATGGCTAGATGGCTTGTTCCAGAGTCCCACAGCCCGTTGTGTAAAGAAGCACCTCATGTTCTCAGCTTTAAATGCACTCCCCTGTAGTTTCCATTTGAGTCCTCTGGTTTGTATTTCACTTCGGATTCTAAAGAAGTCCACCGCATCAACTTTGTCAATGCCTTTGAGATCTGAATAGCCTTTCAGCCGGATTCTTTAATTCAGTCCGTTCATAGTCATTGGTGTAAAAGCCTTTTTTTGTTCGAAATCACTTCAGCTCTCGGTTCAGTACAGAAAGGCAGCATATTAAAATGAGCAAGCACAGATGTACTGTAGCACAAACACGATAAAACACCACGCATAAAAATTACAAGGACACATCCATATTATGGTAGCTTGGCCACGGACAATGCGCAGAGCCTGTTCCAGACAGACATGTAAATGTGTACTTTTCTTAACTACGGTGTGAAAGTGGGAATGTTCCATTATTTCTGGCAGAGCACAACAAAGTAAATAATAATAACCTTATTCATAAAGTCCCTTTCCATATCCTAGGACACTATAGAGGGTGATAAAGAAGAGAAAGAGAAAAAAGATACAATAAAAAGTAAATAAAATGAAACAGGAACATGCAGGATAAAGTCAGGCAAAGAGACATAGCCCATAGTAAAACGGGGAGTTTTAATTTTGGATTTGAAAAGAGTAAAAATAATTTGTCTATCGATGAGTCAGTGAAAAGGCATTCCACAACAATGAGGCAGTAAAAGGAAAAGCATGGTCACTAAAATCCTAGGAAGCAAAGGTCCCGCAACTCAACGGTGCCTACGGGAGGGAGTATGTACATGAAAGAGTTCAGAGATTTATGATGGAGCCAGTTTAGATAGAGCCTTAAAAGTCAGTAACAAGATTTTATATTGAATATGTGACATTATAGAGGCTTAAGAGTAGAAGTGACATGCTGCCAGGATTTTGTGCAAGATAGAAGTCTAACAGCACAGTTTTGGATATATTGCAAGTTACTGAGAAGAGAAATCAAGCCTTGATGTTATAAATGCATGAATCAAGCACTCAGAATGGAACATAACCAAACAAATAAATTAATATGCATATTTGTGTGCATGCCAAAGTTAGAACATTGATCAGGGCTTTATATGTTGAACACAGCTGGTCGCTTCAATTGATTGAGTGCTGGATTGCTGCGAGTGTTTAGCCCTAGGAAGCAATTTTCAAAATCTCCTACAGGGAATCGTTATTGAATTCTTCAGCTAATCAGCAAAATATCAATTGCTTCTACTTGCAGACATTTTCCAATTTCAGGTGTCATGAAGGGCTCACAGAAATCGAGAGTGGAAACAGTTCACAGCTGATAGAAACAGACAAGTTCTAACAGAAGCAAAGGTTCCTGCTGTGGAAAAAATGTTTTGCACAGTCTGCTTTTTTGCGTTTAATTCACACTCAATTGTTAATCCAGTAATGGTGCATTAAAATTTTCCAACATCACATAGTTTTCAATGACACGAAGAACTGTGGACATTACCTGAATTTGAAATTATTAACTGATATACGAAAGCCTAATAATAATCAATAAAATATTTGTATATTGTTACAAAGTTTGCTTTTTCAACATTTCAAAACTTCTAGATGATAAATTAAACCCACAAATTCAGACATTTTGCATTGTATTATCGGGGTTTCTAGCTTGTACCTTCATGAGTTCCCAACCTGAGTAGTATAATCCCTTATTTGCTGAGATGCAAGACAGAAAACACAACATGCTTCAGCTCGTTAACATGGTTTCTACTTTTCATTAATTAGATAGAAGACCTTAACCTAGATAAATCAAAACTCAGAATCACTATATTAGTTTATACATCTAATAAACGCTCAAAAGGCATAGTGTTCAGTAAATGCTAAAGATCACCAAATGTATCTATTAATTATAATTCAACACTGTGTAATGACATTCAAAATGTATGTATAAACAAAGATGTGGTTTTCATGGGAGACTTACTTTTCTCACACAGAGTGGAAAAAGCCAATTGGAATGTCAGCACCACAAACTCAAATTGTAGACATGATTAATTACTGCTTTTTTACTTAAATTGATAAAGCACATGCAAGAGAGAATGCTTGCACTGATCTAGTGTTTTTTAAACAATCAAGATCCGTGAGGGTACTGTGGTCATAATACTGGAACTCTACAGGTACAGTCCAAATCAAAGATTTGGATTTGGAAGAAAAGAAAACTAAAAAGCAGCGAGACAGAGCTTAAGAGAGTCAGAATGACAGAGAAAATATGGAATCACTAGAGCATAAATGGACACAGTTTAAACATTATTTTTGCTTGAAGCACAGAGTAAACCAAAGCTTAGGAAGTGGTGTCCCAAATGGTTTAATAAATCAATTAAAAAGACTTCATCAGGATTAACCCCCTTTTAATCTTGTTGGTTCAAAAACAAAAACATTTGTTTTATACTTTGTGCAATTTTGTACACCATGCTGCAAAAACAATTTGCTGCTCAGAAATCAGTCCAAAGAAGTGCAACACGATACACTCCTGGACTCCAAGGAATATCCTTCACTGACAGGCTAAAAGAACTGAACCTTCTTAGTCTCTGACAGTGAGGATTACGAAGGGACCTGATTCAAGTATTCAAAATCCTTGAACATATTGTAAAGTCAACCCACTGGACTTCTTTAAAAATAACAGTGGAACACAAACCACAGGACACAAGTGGAAACTATTTAAAACTGAGAACAAGATACACTTTTTTTTTTTTTACAATTTTTGACTTTTGTATGAATCTCTAACAGGCTGTTCAACTTTGTTGTTAAAGCTGATACTGTATTTTTTTCCACGAAAGGGCTGGATGAGATCTTAGGATCAATTATCTACTAACATCCAAACAAGGTACAGTAGAAAGGCCATAACCTTGTCTCTTGCCTGAATCTACCCACTCTTTTATATTGGCTGCCTGTGCGTCATCACGTAGGTTTCAAAGTGGAAATTATAAGGTAATTATATTAATTATTAATTATATTAATTATTATATTTATTAATTAATATATTAATTATATTAATTATTATAAGACCCAATTCACATCAGAAACTGTAGTTTTAAATGTTAACATAAGATTACAATTTGTAGATGCATTTTTTGTACTGTAACTGGATCTGTTCTTGTATATGCTTTTTAGTAAAATGGTCTCAATTGCCTAGCCTAGAAGTGCACTATATACTGAAAAAATAGCTTTTTTCCCCCCATTGTACTACATAATTCTTCCAAATACTAAAAGCATTAGGAAGAATTTTCATAATGAGCAGGCATACATATACAGTATATCTATATTTTAAATAATACCAAATAACTTAAAGCTTTGATCTCAAACTGCACACTTTTCAGTCCAAGTATCAGTTTTGTTTATCAGAAAAAGACTTAGAAATTACTTGGTCCTTTGGCTTGAAATAAAGAATTAATTACATAAAAAAACATCTCTAGTCTTTTTGATCGACTTCCAGTAGTTGTTTTTTACCCTTAGAGGCCTGCAAGACAATGCTCATTGTTGAAAGGCTTTGGACAGAAAGCAGTGGCTGTAATACAGTGAGGCCCGCCAAAGCCAGACAACTTTTCCTTCCTACCTCCTGGGAAACCAGCATAGTCTGATATGAACACTTAGCCAAGACTAGAGGCTAGCAGCAGGGCTTAAATCAGCATGTACCTCACTTAGAGCCAAGCCCTGACAAGCCAAACACAAACCATAAGAACTGTACCCTGAAAGGAAAATGGGGACACATCCATTTCCCGTCTGAGACATTTCACTTTTTATGTTCTGGGGCCACAGCAGACCACACATTGAATCGTTTTGGTGGGCCAAGAATTAATGATCGCCACCATGAAAATAATCATGATCTCTTTTTTACTTTTCAAAAGCGCTAATCAACAATATAATAATTCAGACCCCACTATGGGTTTGAAGGTGTTCTACTGCTTTTGGTAATAATTTGATAATTATGGTAACAATTAATTCTTTCTTTCAAAAAGAGAAACATAAGAGGATAAGAGAAAAAGCAAATGCTAAAATCAGAGACAAAGGGGTTTTGCTCTCCTAGTTTCAAGCTGTTGATTGACCCAGGAGACCAAATCTGTATCTCTAAGGATCTCCATTAATGCGTGCAAGATTGAGAGGTAATGGGGGAGCAGGAATGGTACTGACCATCTTTTTAATTTCATTGTCATAACAAAGCTGCTATAACAGCTTTTCTCCCCATACAGTGGTATAACGTCCTTACATGGAACATGGTTGATCCTGAGCACTGTATTCTCTGTGTTATCCAGATCTGAGTCCCCTTTACTGACTTTGTAATAATCATAGAGTTTGAACATCTGAAAAGCAAGCACAGCTGCAAAAATACATATAAATGAGAATATGGTTTCCAAAATGCAGAATACAACATGGAAGAAGGTATAAATGTATGGAGTACATACAGTTTCTACACAAAAACAGAGATCCTAGCGTTGTCAGAAAAATGCTATTGCTGAGATCCAGAACAAAGTGGAAAGTCATTTCTTAAAAGACCCTGTCGTTTATCCCAGAAAACCGAAACCTTCGTATGAAAAGGTGACTCATCCTGAAATCTCGAACACTTGCATCGGCCGCACACTTCTCTAAGAGCTAAGCCTCCACTGCTCTTTGAGTCTCTTGCTCTGTCCCTTAGTCTGCTATCCCACTAAGATCATCTTTCTCAATCAGCAGACCCATTCCCATGGCAACCTCAACTCCAATTCCATCCTTGGAACAGATTTCTGCTTTCACACCTCATACACGGATCTCACAGTCTCCTATTCACCTTCTTCATCCCAATCTCTCCCCCAGCTGCCCCTTTGGCTCAGTTGTGCTCTTCATTCTCTTCCATATTCTCTGGCCATTTTCCATTCCAATTCTGTGTTTGACTGTTGAAATTTCAGAGCCAGCTTTATCATGTATGAGCTTAGTGCTTGACTAAATAATGGTCAGCTATCTTCACAGTAAAATCCAACAGTGGCACAACTAATATATCCACAGGTAAATGGCCAAATGTAATGACAACCATACAGTATGTTACTCCCTACCCCAGTGCCCCAGGCAAACCTTTTACTTAAGAAGCCACTGGCTCCTCAAAAAATCTAGGTTGTCAGATGCCAAATGCATCATCTGAGGGAGATAACACCTGTGCAGTTTTGGGGAGGCGGCTCCCCTTCCTCATTTTCCTCTGTCTGGGCTCTCCCTCACTTACAGTATTTTTACTTTTTAGTTGGTCCATTGTCATATCAGCCATGTTTGGAGTATTTTTTAAAGGCAAGGTAACTATCATTGTGCTGTAATGGCAACATGCCCGAAGAAAACAAAACAAGCTGCCAAATATGGCTGTACAGTATTTGTACATCTAATGCCAAGTATAATCTTAAAATTAACCCGATATTTATAAACCCAGGTAGATTGGAGGTGCTCCCATTCTAACCAGTGTTCTTAATGTTATTTGTATTTTGCCATCCAGCGTTCATATCTTGAAGCCATGTACTTTCTACTCTGTAATCTCGCCTCCAAAAATGTTTTCACTATATTCACTACCATTCAAACTAACCAGCAACTACACAGTGGCGCCCTTCTGTCTTTTATGTTTAAACAAAACAAGTCTGACGCTGCTAAGTGTGTTTTGCTTTGACGATAAACACCAAGAGGAAACATGAGGCACGCTATGATCCCCAAGTGAGTTTTTGTAACTTCACTCTTAAACACATTATTTACGAGCTTTCTGCAAAGGAAAAGGGAGTGAGACGCTTGGTGAGTGCCCCCCTACCCAAAGGCCTCAGCATATTACAGACACAGCCTTGGACACATTTTCCCCCAGTAAATCCCACTCTATTACAATTACTCATGTGTACAGTGAAACCAGTGTAAAACCATGTCAGCATCAGCCCACAAGAAGCACAGCGATAATACCAAATATTCATTTCTCACCAAAAGATCTCCTTACAGTTTTGACAGTATTAAAATAACTCTAAAATACCTTGCTAAAATACACCTAATTGTATAAAGTCAAATGCTATAAAATACTAAGATCTACTTACTGAAAAGTTTTTTGTCTGATTTATGAGTGTTTAAGAATGGTTTTCCCATTTTTCATTTTTTTCCAAGCAAACAGTTTACAATTTACATTGTTACAATGCTAGTGACTTTCACACACGTAGAAAGGTTTCATGACAAGTGCTAGTGGTTTTTTTAAAAATTAATGATGATACAAAATAAAATCATGTTGGAGATCCAGGCTGCCACAAACATTAATTACAAAATAAATATGTACAGTATGTGATTCTCTACAGAAATTTAGAAAAATGCATTTTCCCCAAACTTAGTATTGTTCAAATTAAACAATATTTTTTAATTTTGTATCATTTTTAATTACATGTACCACAGATCCAGGAAATCTACTTTTCGTATAGAATGAATGGCATGAAGGATAAAACCAGAGTGATACCCAAAATGTACAAAGTTGCAGACCTGATGTCCAAAGCTCTATAAACATGGGCCTTGTCAGTAGTGGATTGGGAGACCAGAAAACCAGGCTGATGCTGCTAGCAGTACTGGGGGACCAGTCAGTGGCACTCTTTCCCCTGAGCCAGAATATCCAAAATCAATGTCCCAGTATGGTAACTGGGGACATTATGCTGTAAATGTAGCTGAGACTCGAGAGGGTCTGCTTGGTTATTAAATATCCCATGGTCATGTTTGGAGGACTAGAAGTGTCCTGGCTAAATTACACACTGGACTTGCATCGACAATCTGGACTACCTAAAGATATTGACCATCACTTTTTTCTGCTCTGCCTGATCTGCTGAATTGTGGATCTGCTGGCACATAACAGCTGCATCCCAGCTCCTGTCAAGTTAAATTCTCTTTAACATCATTAGGGATGATATATACTGTAAAACTATACATACAGTATATACATATTTATATAAATATATAAATGCAAGGGGATTTACTTTAATTATAATACTTGATGTTGCCAGCCATGCCAAGGTCTGAATTACCATTCTTCACATTAACACAGACTACCAGTTCTCAATACTAATAATACATTCTTTGACTTAAACATTTTACAGTTGACATATGTAAAGGCCAATAACACCCAAAGTACTTTACATTTTCGTTTCTGGAGTACTTACTGTATTAATTCCACAGAGAAATGTTTTTTTTCATATTTGAGCTTTCATTAGATATTCAATTACATATCTCTCTGAAGATGTTAGATGTAAGCTAAAACATTGATTTCCTCCAGGTCACTGTATTCCTAGAGAGAAAAGTAGTCTTCACTGAATCAAAAGATAAAATGTATGCAGCCTGGTCTGATTCTCTCATCAGTAACCTGCTTACATATTCTCACCTTCTTTACCCACATACAGTAACTGCAAGGATAACAGAAACAAACAGCAGTGTAAGGGTTTTTACAAATTTCAGGAATCCATACAAGTGATAAATTACAGTCATGCAATGCTGTTGGCAGCGAAAACAATATGTTATTTCCTGCTACTGGTATTTGGGTAGCCACCTATTAGCAACAACGTGCACAATATAAAATGAAATTTTACAAATTACAGAGAAGGATAGATAAAATCAGACATGTAGCTCATTACATTGTTAAAACGTCCTTCAAAATGTAAATTCCATTTAAAACCAAACCCAAAACACTTCAAAACCCAGACTTTTCTACTATACCACAGAACTTCAAACATGCAGGGAAATTGTACTAAGCATTAGTCTTCACAATATCCTTCCCCTGACCTAATCAAGCCATTCTTAATAGTCTGTATCTGACAGTGGAAATCAGCAATCAGCCAGCTCATACAGTTGTTCGAATGTTATAGACAAAACAGTCCGCCAAATCCGCCTCTATCTATCTTCACAAAAACATTTATGAATGACCTTTGTATTTCACCAAACTCATTAGCTCATCAGAAAAACATGCTGAAGTCAATGTAAGGAAACTATTGTAGGTAATCAATAATGCTACAAGAGACAACACATAACAATTGAGTACAGTCCTGTTATTTAAATGCAGGCCTTTGAAAACATCCTCTTCTTCTTTCAAAGAATTTCCATGCATGACAGAGGTGCTGCTTGATAAATAACAACAAGCATTCAGATTAAGTTTTTCTTGAGACCCTGGATTTTAGGCTTGATGTTTTTTGCATGATTTTGGAGTTTCCGATTCAGGATGGTCCAGCTCCGATCTTGTAGGATCTTGCAGGATTTCATTCTACCTCACAACTTGCTCATTTGGACCAACTCTTCAGGTGTAACCCTTGAAAAGAAACCTAGAAAATCTGCAGACACACTGGTTCTCCAGTGTCAGTGCGGCTCATTTTAAAATGGCAGGGTGTCAGCAAAGCACAGACTCGACCCAAATTCCTTTGAAAAGCAAGGAGCACAGAATCCCCCTAGAGAAAACGTGTGGTATTTAATTGTGGTTTAGGAGAAATGGTGATTAAATCTGCAACTGCTGTGCTCATTAAAACCAAACTGTGTGCCATGCAGTGCTCTAATCCAGATTCAATGGAGCTGTAAACCCACAAACAACATAACTTATTTTCAAAAACTCATTTTTGCAGCAGATGCTAGTGATGAGCTTCAGAATTCTAAAAAGCGAGCAATTAACTCAGAAGTAGAATGAAGAAATTGTATAACCCAAAATGTATAAATGGTGTACAAAAGCAGTGAATGTACTGTACCAAATAGCAGATGACAGGCCTGTAAGAGGGATTAAAGGACTGTAATTCCATCTCAGGGATCTGATGAGAAAACATTAAACAACTTTTCATCTGTAGTTTCAAACACTCAATCATAAAAACCTAGGTAAGGCTGAACAAAACCCTGAAAACAGATGTTTAAATATTTGTCTTCAAGTTGCTTGTTTTAGGAATCAACAACCTTTGGAGCTCTTGTTTCTCGCTTATTGTAAGTCTTCCTTCGTGCTCTCCTCAATAAACTTTAGCATCAAACAGATTCTGATGAAACAAATAGCAGCAAGTTCACTGAGCGTATTTCTGGGCGCTGGACCATTATGTATTTCTGATATGTCCATCGGGGCATCCTCAAGCACATTTCTTTTACTTTCCCTGACAAACATAACAATAATTCTGTTTCTGAAATAGACAGCTGGTTGAAAGTCCCTTAGATTTACGAGCTGTAAGAAGAAAAAAAAACAGACAATTGGAAGCGAGTGTTGAGCAGTTGGGTTCATTTGCCTTATTGTGTTTCAAGGTTATATATGTGTCCAATGTGATTCGAGACTTCAGTGCAGTAAATTCATGGCCTTCCTGCTGTTGATGCCTTTGTCCCTCTGGTGCACGTTTTTTAAATAACCTGGAGCTTAAACTAGGCCACCAATTACAGCACTTCCTACAGTAGATCTACACTGTTTTTCACCACACTGCAGCTGAAAAAGCCCTGTGCAGTACTCATCCAAAACTACACTACAGCATTTCCCTCTGTTGCCTGTTGATGCACACAACTCAATGTATGCTATTGAGAAAAGAGAACTAACAAACCTCTCATCTTTGAATATAAACTGATTACTATAATATAAATCACTATAAATATTACAAAAATGATGTTCTAGCAAAAAAGCATCATATCAAAATGCAAAAGCCAAGGCTCCAAAATCAGACTTTTAAGCCCAGCGAATACAAAGACTTTGAAACATAATCCACATGGATGTTATCAAAGTTTAAAACAAAGGCATCACTCTTAGAAAACCAAGCCAAACCCCAGAGAGACATGCTAACTCGAAATTCCTTACATCTTAAAAAAGCATAGGCCCTTAATTAAAAGAAAATACCTTCTTGCACGATCCTATGGAGCATTTTACCCAAATGTGTTTCAATACTGTACAATATATGCATTATCACATTGTACTTCAGTTTTTGAAAAAGATATACTGTGGTCATGACTAATGTGAAGAAAGTGCACGTTTATGCATTTCACATACTGTATATGAGGGCACCATAGTAAGCTTTAATAGGAAAGTGCTATCACAGACCACCAAGCAAGCAGGAAAACCAGACTTCAAGTATGTGGTAAGAGCACTGGAAGAAGAAATGGGTGCCTTGCAGTCTGAGGCTTACATGGATTGTGTAGGGCGACCACAATTTATTATCTCAAGGCAAAAGGGTCTCCATGGCTTTTTCTGTGTGTTCTGAAAACAGTGGATAAGACCTAACAAATAGAATAGCCCACAGAAGAGCCGTGATCTGATTTTGAGCTCATACATCTGAACATTAGTGCTGTTCCCAGAATTCCAAGAAATCAGCTTTCTTGGAATTCTGAGAATTTCTTGAATTATATTGAAATATTAGAAAAGACCCACATGAAAGAAAAAAAATTATCAAGACGGCATTGGAACTACTTTCCAAAATACAACAAACGCAAAAAGAACTCATACAATGAATGCAGGTTCACAAAAATATGGAATTCAGGCTAATATATACATTTTTAAAATAATAAAATTCATCTTCAGAGGACATTTTTAACAAATTATTATTTTAGGTATACCTGTACATTGTCAGTATGCTTGGAACAACACCTATAACTGGTTACTGGTTACAACTGGTTACTGGTTTGGAAGTGATCAAGGGAACAACTTTCAAAAATTCATGTTTCAAGCTCCAAACAAATCTTTCCACTCCATCACATCAGGAAATGCACATACAGCACCATTTAACTGCCTTCCAAAACCTTGTTTCACCTTACTGCAATCAACAGCATTTTGTTTAACAAGGTATGTTTCTCTAAGCTCCCCAGATGCTAAGGCTATTGAAAAGAAAATAATAGCCCACAAATGGAGATTGCTTTGGGAAACGTGGGTTTGTGAAAATGAAGTGCTGGGTGTGAAAGGGGGAGGTGGGGCAAAATAATTGGAGCTCAGAAGAATGAAAAATACCCCAGAGCAAAACTGGAAACTTTTTTTGTGTGTCATTACTGTGACCGATAAATACTAAACAAAATTTTATGATCTGTGCAGCCAAAAAGGAATTGTAGTCAAGAGGATGTATGTCATATCATTGTTGACCACAGTGGCCAAAGTTTTTGGTGACGGCACAGCTGTTTGTACCATATAATTCCATTGTAAGTTTTTTTTCTCTCCTGGATCCTCTCCTGGCTACTTGTGAATGCATTCTTTATTGTCTCAAATGTCTTTATATCCCAGAGTACCCATGATGTAACAAAGTCATTGGTTAATTACCTTCTTCCCACCCACATTTCACTAATTACATGACTTGAAACCTTCTACTTTACCCCATTTACAGCAAAGAAAGGGAATTTGGCTGGGCTCCCTTGCTGCAGGCTGCCTCTCGCCACAGTGAATTTTTTCTGTGCTCGAGAGCATTCCTTCAGTCTCATCAGCGCCATTAACAAGGCTGACAAGTAAGAGCTCCAAAAAAAGAAAAAAAACATGGCTCAAACAGGGACATTCGGGGCAGAGGAAGAAGAAATTGGGTAAAACACATTAAAAACACAATCCTCCTCTCCCATTCTTTGACAGTGACGAGTGTGCCACATACTGTAGAATATAAGGCCATTCTTTTGTGGAAATGGATGCTAACCCATAATCACCATGAGAATGGCAATTTTTACGGGCCCTAAAAAACATTAGCCTGCATTATCATAAGCCATTTTACAACAGGGATGTTTAAAGTTTCAATATGAAACCCCAGCATTCACCCCATCTCCCACATATCCCTCTGCATCCATGACTTTCCATTTTAATGCAGCTATCCAACAGCACTCATCTTAATCAGGACATTCTGTCACTGACAAATAGATTGAGATCAGTTTTGGGTTTTGAGCAAACTGGTACTGTCAAAACAATATCCATGCCTATACAATAAACGAGTGCTGATGACACATTTTGGGCATACTGAGTAACTACAGTATAATGGAAAATAGGAGCAAGTCCAAGGAACCAGTTGAAAACCACTATGCTGTTTTGTACATTGTAAATGGTTTTCCAGTTGCTCTGTTAATTGAAATTAAATTAGATTTAGTGAATTGTTTTTAGATTCCAGTGAACAATCTCTGCTATTTTAATTACAGCGACATATGCGCTTCTGAGGTTTTCCACAGTGTTTTGCCATGATGTTCTTTCTGATTTGTGATTTATGCCCCCTTTTTATTTTTATCTAGACAATTTTGTACTGTTAAAGGCCAGGATCCTCAAAAAAAGCAAGTATTGTTTTGCCTGTCTCAAAACACCACATTTGCAAAGGTATTGTGCGTAATCAATCACAAAACCCAGATTAGAAATAGAATATGAATGTGTGAACATTTATACAAAAGAATTATCTGTTTATATTAGTACATCTTATCTTTTTATTGCAACTGCATTCTTGCCTGAATGAGGCTGTCTGGACAGAGATAACATTTAGAATTACAAAAAAGAAAATGTGCTTGTTTAGAGGGAGGAGAAATGTACCTTTAATCTTTGTGAACTGAAAGGAACAGGGGGTAATTACAAAATTAGATACCTCAGTCACGCATAGCAGCAGACAGGGAAGGGACAGCTGATTGAGAATTTCACCCACAACCGACTATAAATCAACTACATTGTGGACTGAAGAAACTACCCGTTTTCAGAGCCATCAAAAGCCCCAACATTTTCTCACTTTTACCCATAGACTTACAAAGGAGTGAAATACCAAAACTGACCATTCTACCAACTGCTTTTCCCCAATAAACAGGTTGAAACCAAAAAATAAAGTATTGAAAAAAATGCACACAAGGCTACAAGAAAGGGATAAAAAGTCAGGGAACAGTGCAAAAACTGAAAAAAATGGATGCTGTCACACAGAGTAGTTTTCATGCTCAAGGGCCGCTCCACAGACTCATGCAGCTGCTATGTCTGAGATCTTGCCTGGATAAAACATCTGTCCCCCTGGGAACAGGTTTTCATGATCCCACCCTTGGTGGAAATATGGAGTCAGAATCACCTGCACCAGCCTGTCAGATTGAGGGACAGTTCGAAGTCCAATTATATTCAGATTCCCTTCAGAAGCCACATCGGGGTTACAGAGCATTTCGCTAAGCCAATATTGGAGCACTTATTTGATATCTCCTCCTTCTATCATCGTGAAATTGATCTTGATGGTTTCCAGTAAGCTCCAAATGTATAAAGGTGCACTATAGGTCAACCTTTCAGCACAGATGACAGTGCAAGATCCTAAAGATAACAAGAACTGTCATCTTGTCAGAAGTTCTGAAGAACAATTTATCCCATATTCCAGATAAAGATAATGCATGTAACATGGCATCATCCAAGAAATTTGTTCCCCTGCTTGTGGACTTACATTGTTCACACTTTTACACTGTTGCTACTTTTACTTGAGTGGTCACTGGGCTCTCTTTATTCACAGGTCCATTCCTTTGCTTTGTTTAACATACTGTAACAGCACCTGAGACTGAACTGAATTCCAACCTATTGGCTATAAACTAGTACACAGTATTGACTACATCAATAATAATGACCCAAAATTTCAAAAACAGTTGAAAAGACCCTTTATTAATTTCCAATCTGAGTGTCTGAAAAGTGAAAATCTTTCATTTTGTACTCGATATTAAATAATAATAAAAGGACCACAGAATATTAAAAGGTCATTTGATTTGCTTTAGGATGGAAAGTAAGGTCAAAATACAGTATGCTTTTGTTGTTGTTCATTTAACTTCACTAGTTTAAATTTGATACTTGCTAAACTGAGCTGAAAGGACATATGCCAAATAGATGTAGTCCCACAACTATTAAATAGATTTCAAGCTACATTTCATACTCTAAATGGCTCCTAGGGTAACAATTCTTACAAAAGGAAAAACTCAGCTGATAAATGGCTTTTTTAAACCTTGCATGAAATGCTTCCAGTTGGTTTGAGAAACAGCACTGCAGAGTAAATGACTAGAACAGAAAAACGGGTGTAATTGTGCCACACAAGTCGAATAAGCAAAATATTAAAATATATTAGGCTTTCATTTGTGTCCCTTTAGTGAAACATTATGTACAGTATTTTTCAATTAAGTGCACCTTCCTTTTCCAATAAATGCTTCTAGTGGTCTGCAATCGTTTCCCCCCTAGTTAAGAAACAATCTATTGCAACAATAAATAAAATGGAATACAGCCATATGAAAATATAAAAGGAAATGCTTAGGTACTGGTCTCTGCTGGAACAGTAAACATCCAAAGCCTGCCTTGATGCATCAGTTTTTGAATTCCCTACAACCTATAACCTTGCCAGCAGCCATATGACCCCGCAACTCACAACTCACCCTGTGGTCTATGTGTAACCCCAGCATTCTGGCCAAATTTCCCCCTGGCCTTTATCAATCATGGCCTCCTTAAAATCCCCATCAAGAATTGGCTTCGTCACTCTGTTCTCCTCCCCAATAATAACTGATGTGCTGTGAGCATTCTGGAGCACTATGGCTGCGGTCGCATCATCCAGGAGGGGGCTGCACATTGGTAGTGGTGAAGGGGAGTCCCCATTACCTGTAAAGCGCTTTGAGTGGAGTGTCAGAAAAGTGCTATATAAGTGTAAGCAATTATTATTATTACTATTATAACCCAAATGTGACAGCAAACCTATGACCAGGATTTCTCGTGTGCAAACGTGTGCAAACAATTGGCTGAGAGATGCACCTTTCCGCCAATTGGGGCTGAGCTTCCAGGACAAGACTGTGCTGCCTGTGAGGTGTTCATAGTTGAAACATGGTCAACTGTGGGCAATTGGGAGGAATCTACCTACACTTCCTCATTCTCCCCCATGTGCGGTCACAGGGTTCATAGTGGTGATCCAAGATATGAAGGAGAGACAACAGGCTATTCCATATCGGGTGAGTAGAACAAAAATAAATGTTGAATCCAAATAGAAAAAATACATATTGTTTTACACCACAAACCACCAAATGCAGTTAGTGGAAAAGGAGGGGCAAATATGTCAATTATTGCCCACCTGTCTTCGGCTATCCTAGTCTGACTAAAAATGCTGCCAAAACATTAGTTAACTAAAGAAATAAAAAGGCCATTTTTACCCATGCTGCCTGTTACCTTTACCTGCATGACTACATAGTTCTGAAAATGAGACTCAATGTTATAAACTCTCACTGTAGACAATACTTGCCCTTGCTCACCTCTTCTTGTGCCGCTTATTGAGCAACACTCTATGAGCAACACTCTATGACACTCTTTGAGACAAATTCTCATATACCGCATTTCCATGCCTTTTTTTTTAAAAAAGGCTGTAAATGCAGCTTTTAGAACTCTAGTTTTCAGGTTTAAAAGATGGTCAGACATTGAAGTTTTTGTGAAGCAGGTTTTTTTTTTTCACTTTAATCATACAGAGTTCTTTAGGTCAAGTGTGAAACCAACCCTAAGTGGGCCCACAGGAACCCCTAGACTCTGAAACTGTGAAATCAGCCAAACAGAACATAATTTTCCCAGCTGGTCTTCATTGCAATTTCATCATTTAACATTTTCTGCGGCTTATTCAGCTTATTAAAATGGAGATTTTTTGAAAAATCAATATTTCACACTATCATTTTGCTCTAGTCAAGCTTACTGGAATTCTGCCTAATTCCCTGCATCTTTATAGCACAGGCCTATGTTGACTCCCACAGATAAATGGCCTTCGCTTTTCGACATTAAAAATAAGGGCATACTAATAACTACAAAAGGAACAATGTTACACTAACAGAACTGAAAAGCACACAACAATGCAATGATCTGATGGTCACTAACAGACAAGAATGTGTTTTTAAAGCTGTTCCTATAAAACTTTTTTTTCTATTTAAATGGCCATATTGCTTCTCAGTTTGAATGAATGTCAGATTCTCCTATTCTGTGCTTTTTTTCTAATCTTTAATACTACTAAGGCTCTTACTGGCTAAATCCACATATTCCAGGAAATCAGCTAAAGAAATATTGTGACTGTGTGTGACAAAGTAAATGACAAAGAATATAATTCTCAAGCATGTGACCTGAACTAAAACAACTCAAAAATAATACAACACAAAGACTTTAAAAATATTTAAGTATTCAAGCTAAACTTGAATAACAGTGCCAAATATTAAATAAACCTGAGTAAAGTCTTGCAAATACATTTCTAACTTTTGTCAACTGCTGTATTATAAAAGTAATTTAGAAGTTAAACAAAAGCATGCCTTAAATACTAAACAGGATAAAAAATGCAGTACTGTAAAGAAACTGGAAAAACAGTAAAACAGTAAATGTGAGTTAAGGGAACTGAATGAAAGAACTATCAAGGGTGTTTCTATAAATTACACATTTCTAATGTGAACAGGTCCTGAATAAGCATATATAACCCCTACATTTTTCAAAACTGAAAGCAACAGCTGTTCAGAAAGCAAAATCCAAAATGTGTGTTACAGTTAAACTAATGTGACCTGTCTAAATGAAACAAGAGATTTTTTCTCCAAGCTGAATGTTTAGAAATTAGCAATGAGGCTTGAATATTTTGTGATGCCAGTAATAATTCCAAAATGCTACTTAACATCAACCAAATTAAACCAGTAGAATAATGAAACAATGACCACAAAGCACATTCTAGATCATAACTAGCTTTGTTCACTGTCATTACTTCAAGAATAAAGGGGTATTATTGATTATTTTACCCTAAATAAAGAATTCTGTTGTTTTCAAGCTGGTAGCATAATAAGCACAGAAGGGTAGAGGTCTGACCGTGGCTCAGAAGGTGATGGTATCAGTGAGTCTGACAGACTTGCTCTTGAGTTACAGGAAACAGCCCCAGGCAGCTTCCTCCAGCTCAAACACCCTCCACACATCCAGATGTTCACCCAGCCTCAATTACATTAAACATGATTAGTCTTTCCTTGCGGATTTAGGAAAAATATTACCTCACACCTCAGATGAGACTATTCTGACAGCCAGCACTAGTGCGATAGTATTTTCTCATTTTATGGACAAGCAGACACATTAAAAAAGCACCTGTCTGAGAGGGTCACTCCAGGAAGTTTGTGGTTAGCCCCCAACACTAAAAAAGGCAAGGCTCAACTGTTATACTTATGTTTTAAGAAAACAATCACCCCTTTCTAATTCTCTCTTTCTGGTCCTTAGTCAATTTTTGTTGTTGCTATTCTGCATTTCCCACTGTTGTATGCATTTGTGCTTGCAGGCAGAGAGGCACCCACTGCTGGTTTCATTGCAATTCATTTCACAAAGCAAAACTATTAAGTGCAGAGACAAATGATATACTTGAGCATCTTGTGAAAAAAAAACTTCTAGTCTGAAATAATGGTAATGTAGCATAAAAGACATCAAGTTAACCAGCAAATCAAATTTTGTGGAAAAACCATTTAATACCACCAGGTTTTCATGAAAGCCTGACAAGGTTCAGCTGTGCATGCCACTGGACTAAAAATAACAACCGTACAGCAGGAGACAGCAATCCTCTAATGGGTTTGCCTCCTAAATTATTTGTCTGTGATGTGAAAGATCAATATATTAGCCTTATGCACTCAAGAATTAAGTGAGAATGCATTCAGCGGTTAACATAACACTTTGAGCACCAAAACTCAATTTATAGAAGTCTGTTTAAAAAACCTCAGAGTGCTCCACAGAGTGCTTCGTCCAACAAAGATGCTCATTTGAAGCACACTTCAAATTTATAATTTATAAATTCAAGTATTAAAGGACTGAATTGGGACTATGCTATTAGATGACTTTAAATGTATTCCCCCGATAATGGGGCACAGTGAGCAAAGCTCCCCTAGAGTTTTAACAGACTTGAGTCTGATGAGCACACAATTCAGAGAGAAGTGTACTGTACATGGCTCTCATCCTCTCTATGCTGGTATGAAGATCAAAAAGATAAAGTCTAGATGATAAAACAAATTGCTAATTTCAATTGGGAGTAACCCAACCAGAAATCAATGTCTAAATTCTTACAAATTACAGTTATTGTCTCATGTCTACATTTCATAAAAGACTTGTTGCAGTATAAAACACTAAACCTTAGGGATTGATAAAGGTAAGCCTCAAAGTGTCTTCCTAATGATATGTTGCCAGTGTCCATGAATCAGGCTGCAAAGCAACCGTTAAAAAAGGTTAATACATATGAATAGCTGGATTTAATTTTCACATTCCTGATAAAGGAAGACAGAACTGTTTGCCACGTTTTCATGAACCCATGGAGACAATAACAGGCAGATCATTTTATCCCACGCGTGTCTGCAGTGAAACTGAAGTGCACTCTTTTGGCTTGTATTCAGTTGTTTCTAATAAGGTGTGAGGTTCAATCAGATAAGGATGTAGTGTGAGGCAGACTTCAGGACAGAGAAGGAAATCCCTCTGCCCCCTTTCACAGTCACTTGCTGATTTTCATTTCCCCCATTCCGGAGCTTGGAGACACAGTCTCGCTTTACTGCCGGTACCAAGGCAATAACCAAAAATCTCTTAGACAGAGAGACAATTCTTCTTCTACTGCTCACTACTTCCTCAAACGGAACTGTCTCACAGAACCTTTGGAAAGAACAATTTCTGCATTTGTGAACGTCTCATACTACCTAAGGGCCAGGATTCCACAAATTTACTTAAAAAAAGTATTGGGAACAAGAACAAGAGAACAAATCCTGGAAAACCTTTTAACCACTTAGTGCATGGGTTCACTCCAGAAACTTTGAAGGGTTAATGATAGTGTTGAAAAAATGAAATGGCTTCATTAAGAATTCCATGTCTGTAAGTAATTATTCATGATCCAACAAATGGGTCCCTAATTATTTTGTTAGGAACGATATCGTAATTATACTTCTTACAGAGTGTGAACACCAATCGTTTTCCTCATTTAGCTAATTAGAAGAAGGCACTCAGTTAGGCACACAAACTTGAAAGCTCAAAAAAATCCATTAAATCTGGTTTAAAACAATGAAACTCATTAAATTTAAACAGTTACAGTAGTTTATGTTTTTCTCAAACTCTTAGAGTTAAGTTCTAGGTTTCTTTAAGAAGGCATTGCAACTGTAGCTATATATTCCCAGCTTGGTTTCTATTTCTCTTAGTTTCCTGTAGCCAGCATTATAGAGTTACAGGAAATCTTAACAACAGAGTGTCTTGTCATCAGGCAGGGTGGACTACATGTCTGTGGTCAACAGTTATAGAATAGTCCTAAATCTCAATGCACCATGCGGTATCCTTAGGTAAAACAGAAGTATATATAAAAAAACACTATGGTTGACTAAAATAAACTGTGACTATCCTTGTTAAACCCAAAACCTTGTGGAAATGATCCTAGATCATTTTTCATCTGCATAATTATGATCCTTCAACAGGATAAATTATTATAATACCCCGTTGTCTGATTTGAAGAAAAAAATAAGAAAATCCAGTAGAGATTATGTGTTTGTGATGCAAAGCTCTAAAAAGAGCATTTACCAAAATTCCTAACATGAGTAATAAGAGTTTGAGGTTGAGAGCTGGCATTTTGTACTATGCCTGGAAAGAATTGAGTTCCCTGTGCTAACAATTGGTGCCAGTGCATGTCTAACACCAAATGGAGCTGAAAAAGATCTGTGAGAAAAATACTTTTTCAAACACATTGAAAAAATGTGTTAGCCTAAATGAAAAGCTGTTTTTACACTAATAAGCAATATGAGTTAACAATTATTACTTAAAAGGACTTTACAATGCATCTTGGCATTTTTACATAAGTATATGAATGAACACTTTGATTAGCTACCATCAATGGAAAAAGACAATTATCAACTGCTGTGCCTACAAAAATAGTTTTATTGCAGCCTCCTTTCATTTTATTAAAATCAATCCATTTATGTGGATAACTTCTTACTTTCAAAGCTTAGATTTCTGAAAAATACTTTACTTCTAATTGTCCTTTAACATGTATTCCATTCAAGTGTCTTGGCACATTTAAAACTTTGGTACTTCTTCTGCACACAAATTTCCATTAAATTTCTTTGATTTTTGTATGATACAGACTGCCCGTGGTGCTCCAAGGGACCTCCCAGGCGACCAAGAGCAGCTTCCAGTCCTACACAAAGGCCAAGAGCTGTTAGAGCTGTGTCAAAGCCCCAACTCTCTGTGGAGCAGCTTGTGGGCCAAGTTACCGTCTGCCAAGCCTTCAGTCAGATATGCTCTCCATGTCTGCGTTCTGGCTTATGAACACCAACAGAAAAAAAATCTGAAGAACAAATTCAGTGAACCTGTAACAATGAGGAATTCCAGTGTTTATTTAGCTTTTTCCTTTCTGAATGATTCAAAGCTTTATTGTGAACCTCAAACACCTGAATACTTTGAAGAGTTATGGTAACTGCTACCCTCCATCCACATGTGATCATCACTACGACATGAGAGAACATGACGTTTCTAAATGATGAGGCCCTTTGGTTTAACTGCTGTCATCCATGGTTGATGTCTTGAATACACTATTCCTTAATAATATAAGACAGAGGCTTATCTGTTTGACAAACTGACAGGACTCATTTTTTTCTTTCAAGCAGATAAGAGCCAACTAACGTGGTTTTCTGGACTGGAATCGGTTCTTATTCAAAACAGAATGCTTCAGAATCTGGTTGATCCCAACCGTCAGACAGCAACATCCAAAGATCTGAGTGAAGTGCAAAGCCCCGTATTTTCACTCCCCAGGCAGTTCCTTATACTGTCTTAGTTACCGTAGCAACCTCCCTACAGAGGTGAAGTAAAGGACAGCCAATGCTGAGCAAATCTTCTTAACACAAGGACTGCAGGTGAACTCCTCATTAGTATTGGAAAATCCCAACAGATTTTACAGAAAAATGTATCTTAATTCAGAGCACAATGCTAATATCATTTTAACACATTTTAATGTATTACAGCTTTTTTTAAACTTAGTGTCTACCTCAGCAGGATACTGGAAAAACATAACACGTTGCATTGTGGTGACACACACCCACAAAAAATAAGATTTTGCACTCAAAATTAAGTAGACTCTTATTAAGGACATTTTCATTGCCTGTACAAATGCCTGTGTTGCAGACTGGCAATGTGTTTGTTGTGTCACTCAAACTGTAAAAAACAAAATCAAATTTATTTCTATACCAAAGCAAAGGTGATGTATTTAATTTAAATCGATTTTTAGAGGAGATAGAAATTCCTACCTGAAGGAAACACGTTCCAGCAGCTGTGTTCTCTTTGATGGAGACATTGTAGAAATTGCTTCCAAAAACAGGCTCATTGTCGTTAATATCCTGCAAGACCACGTTAACCACAGCGGTGGAGGACAGAGGTGGCCGCCCCCCATCAGTGGCCACCACTGTGATCCTCGGCTTGGGATCTGTCTCATAATCCAGCTCCATGGCCGTGGTGATTATTCCGGTGACCGGGTCAATAGTAAACCAATCTGAATGGGTCCCATGGTCTTGAAGAATGCTGTAATTGATTTCACCATTGGGACCCTGGTCTTTGTCTCTCGCAGTGACCTGAAGGACAAAGCTTCCAGGGTACACCACTTCTGGAATGGTTTGCTTGTAAGCCTGCTGGTCAAAAAGTGGAGGGTTGTCATTGACGTCAGTCACCTGAATAGTGAACGATGATTCAGCTCTGAGAGGGGGAGTCCCAGAGTCAGTGGCAAATACCCGCAGCTCATAAGAATCCCTCTCTTCTCGATCTAGGATTTTGTCCACACATATGAGGTAGATGATGTTATCCTTTGTTGTCAGACCAAATTTACCATCTCCACCTTCTAATGTCACATTTACATTGGGGTATTCGCCGTAATCTGGGTCTGACACTGAGATACGCGCTACGTACTGGCCTGGTTGTGCTCCCTCAGAAATGCGTGGGGAGCCATCTTCACTGAGGAAGATGATGGTCATTGTGGGCTGGTTGTCATTGTAATCACGGACGTGGATGGTGACAAAAGCATTGGTGACTTCTGGATGGCTTGCATTGTCCCGGGCTTGTACCACCAACTCATGGACTTTCCTCATTTCGTAGTCTAGTGGCTTATTGAGAGTGATTACGCCTGTGCGTGGATCTATAACAAAATAGTGCTCAGGGTCGCTTTGCCTCCTGTTGATCTCATATAGCACCAGTCCATTATCCCCTTCATCTGCATCTGTAGCAAACACCTGCAATATGGTGTTGCCAGGCTGCATGTTTTCTGAAATGAGGGCATGATAGCGACTCTGGTTGAAGACAGGTGCATGGTCATTGATGTCTTGGACAGAAACATCCAAGATCATCTGTCCAGTCTTCTTAGGAGAACCGCCATCAAAAGCTTCCAGGTGCAAGGTGTACGAAGACCTTTTCTCTCTGTCCAAGATGGCATTGACTACTAGATCCAAATTTAAAACTTCATTGGAGCCCCTCTTAGTCTCTAAGCGGAAAGCCTGTCCCATGTTGCCATCTTTTATCAGATAACCCTGAGTGGTGAACTGACCTTTATCAGCATCTGCTGCAGGATCAAGAGAAAATCTTGTGCCCACTGCTGTGTGTTCTGGAATCTTGAACGTGACCCTTTTCTTAGGAAATTCTGGTGCGTGGTCATTGATGTCATTTACTACTATTGTTACCTCTACCGTCAGTCCGTGCATGGTGACTGCAATAAAGTTGTAATGGTCTCTCACCTCCCTGTCCAAAACCTTGGCTGTTTTGATGATCCCAGTTGTTTCGTCAATGTCCAAATCACTACCAACCCCAGTGCCCTCGTGATCAGATATGAAGAACAGTGTAGCCATGGTACCAGGGGGCAGCCCAGCACTGATGTCACCTACAATAGTTCCAGCAGGCTGTTCTTCATCCAACTGCAAGTCTAATGTACCCAAGACAGTGGAGGAGTGGACAGTTATGAGTTCCAAGGCCACATAGAATAGTAGCAGCATTTTTTTGCTCCAAGTACCCTGCTTATGCAATGGATCCATCACCAGCTCCCTCAAACCCCCGGGCAAAGACGTCTTGTTGAGTGGTTCTGTTAAGCCTGTAGGGAAAAAAGAGCATTAAGTGACTATTTTAAGATTTGTTTTCTGAAAAAAAACTTTGTAGCACACCGAACACAAACACACCTCAATCTACATGTCACTTACAGTATTTGGTGGTTCTGCAATAAAGTAACTGTTAAACCCATCTTCATAAGAGATTGGATTTGCCAAATACTGATCAGTATCTCCAAATTCTTACATACAATTTAGCCTTTCTTTATGGAGGTGGAAGTGCAAAATAAAACCCATTAATCACACTAACGTTTCAGATCAAAACTGGTATATCCAATCATTTTTCTTCTTCCAACAGAAATGTTTTACTAGGAAAACATTCATCTAGTAATTCTTACCTACATCACTGCTACAGAAAGGATCTTTTTTTTATTTTGTGCTTCAGATATTCCATTTAAATATTTTATCCCAGAAATGTGACGCACAAATGCAAAAGAAGAATAAAAATGGAATACATAAGCCAAAGTTTGACCACCAATGTCTGTGATTCATTTAAAAAATCAACACTTTTTAAATGTTCTGTTGTGTTTTTCTCAGAGACCACACAATGAGCTTTAGGGTCCAGACATCGTGAATTCGAGCTTTTGGGCATGTCACCAAAACTGTCCCTGGCACTTTCCTGGTGGTGGAGCACATTTCTACAGTGCCACCAGGGCAACTAATTAGGGTTTGTTGCCCAGAGTGCTCTTGGCTCCTGTAACCCCTGACAGTTCCTGGCTGGCCAAAGTTTTTGCCACAATATCAATGAAGAATATCTTTGTCGTTCAATAAGCTCTGAACCTCCTATATGAATCCCACTATGAAACTTGACAAGTGACACTGTGACAAGAGATAAATGATTCAATGGGTAGGTGGGTGAGGGAAATCCATCCACACTTTCTTACTTTCCTTGTGTTTGATTGTCACTGTGATTCAGTTTTAAGGGAGTATACTGTAGAAGCAGATCGTCTCAGGCAGTCTAGGGGCAAAGTCTTATGAATGGGTTCATAAGAATACTTAGCTATACAATATATAGTCTAGTAATACTATAATAGTAAACTATCTGAGCTCACAAAAATAGATTTATTATCAAACGGCAAAGAAGTTTTGTACTGAACTCAAGAGTATGTTGCATTACCAGAAACATACAGAGAAAGAGTAATACTTATGCAGGCCACTATAAAGACAGTTTGATCGATCACAAAGAAGCAATGTGCAACTCTAGAACATAAACCTGCCTTAAAAGATCAAGCTTAAATGTTACTTAGCAAAGAAAGCATAAGTCATAATAATACAAATATTCACACGGGCACAATTTTATGAGAAAAAATAAAAAAATCTCCAAAAAGCAAAAAAAAAACGTAATGTATGCGATAAAGGAAATTTAAACTTGATAAACAGAAATACAACATGACAAGAAGTCACCGGAAGGAAAGGTCAGGGATTTATCAATAGTTTGCACAACAGGACAATCCAGCTCTGTTTGTTTTTGTGCTAGAGCCCTGTGTGCCAGAGCATTACTGAAATGAAAACAGACATCTGAAAAGCTGCATGGATGTTTCAACTCCAGAAGGAAAATGAATTAAGAAAACATACAAGATAAAAGAAAAATACTAAATCATAGTATGCTGCCATGTAAATACACATCAACAAAACCAACTTCCTCTCTCATCTGTAGAAGTCACTAATACTTTTGCAAAAAACAGAGAATTCTAATGGCAAAAGTTAAAAATTGAGCACTGCTTATATACTGCAGGTTGACGTTCTGAAAACTGAAGACTTCCCCAAGTGTAAAATAGCTTGAAAAAACCTGCTACCCAATTCTCAAGGGCTTTCATTCTGACCGCACAACCCTTTTAGCATGCAATAGATCCTTCACACACATCATTTTCGTACGTTTCTTTCAAATACCTAATCCATCAATCTCACATTCCTGTGACGTATAGCAATCCCCTACCTCGAAGGAAAAATAACTCTGACCACAGCCCTCCCATATTAGCCAAGATGTGAGATGGGGAGATTCTTTATGATCCTGACATTTGTTTTTAATTAAGGAAGAGACAGGTCCAATATTTTGATGGTCTGGGCTCATGCTTGCATTTGGCGTCTAATATACCCACAGGTACCTGTCTTGTGAACAGACCCGTTATATAGAAACTCTGGGACATGACAGAATGTTGATGTTCATTTAAAGTGAGGGTGTGAGGCCTGTCAGAGCAGATCTCATTGAATGCGTTTACAATATTGAGTAGTCTCTTAAGACGCGTTTATGTTAGGGTGTTCACTTTAGGAATGTCCCCTCTTTGCAAAATACATTTGAAACAAAATTAAAGTTGAGCTACACTGAATAGTTCTAAAATTGTGTTGAAATTTATCTCCCATTTTTGAAAGCTAAAACTGGCTTTTTTAAAATCTATGAAATGCTGAAATTGAAATTTGGAACCAGCTACAGGTGTTTCTTTCTGCAATTTTGCTTTTACAGAAAGCACCACATATGACATACTAAAGCAACAATTCTGAAAGGAATGAGAAGTCTTTCACATTTTCAATGTGTCTAACACACTGAAGAAGTAAATAATTAAAACTCCTGCATTTTCATTCAATATTACTCCAAAAATACAATGGTCACAAAAGCATTAAGGGCTAAGAAATCTAGAACATAAGGGTCTTTTAAAATCCACTGAATAGAATGTTTTAAATATTTTTCTTTATCCACAAACAAACCCTTCTGTGCAACAATGACATTTGTTTTTTGATATCCTTTAAAATCAACTCAATCTAACCCAAGGCTACTTTAAAAAAACCTGTCACTGATTTTAATAATTCTTAGGGCATCTGATTCAGTTTAGAATATTCACTACCGTTTCCAGATGGAAAGGAATTCCTTCCACTTTCCCTTATTCTCTCCTCTGATCCTGAAAAACTGACTGCTATTTATTTGCTTCAAAAGAATCCATTTTGAATTTTGCACTCCAGGAAGAAGCTCATAAACTCCAAATCATTAATCAATTTGAGATGCACCTCAAAGAACAGCCACAACCTATACAGAACAGAGCACTAATATTTGTACCCTCTACAGTTCCAACCTTAAAAATCACTGCAACCAAATATCTCTACACAACTGAACTGTGCGGTATCTTTTCAAAGTCATTTTTCTAGTTTATTTTCTCTTGGAAAACTGGGTTGAAAGCCTGAACAGAGTCAAACGTGTGGAAGAAGACTGCAACACAATCATAGCTGCACTGTGGTAGTCAGGCATCCACCAGCTGTACTTGATTAAGGTTAAATTAAATTAAAAATCCTCTTTGATCATGCCTCCCATTTTTGTAAACACATTAGCAAACTCTTCCTAAACCCAGGCACCGTAACACCTGACCCGACTGCAATATTCTAGGTGTGGTCATACCAGGGGACTATACATTTTTTCCACAGCCTTCCTGTTTGAGCTCTGACCACTTCCAAAACAATCAGCTCTGCAGCTACCACCCCAGCCACAAGACAAAATGCTGACCAGAGGCCCCCTCAAAAAATCAATCTCCTTGTGGAAAACAAAATCCACAGAATAGCCGGAACCCAAATGCAAGGGATGATGGCCGTTATCCCCAGCTGAGGGAGAAGGAGGAGCAGGAGGAGCAGAAGGAGGGGAGGCAGCAGTTTGGAAGAGCGAAATCCCACAAGCTTCCCCCTAGCCTGAGTCCTCCAAAGCGTCAAAGCGATGAGTCACAGCTACTAAATGCCTTGAAGTATATTTATGAGCCTCCATAGGATGAAGAACTAATGACTTACAAGCTACTGCTAGGCCAAGAGGACACTGCAGCTCCAGGGTTTGTTTTTTGTATTTTCTGTGTTACATCACAGATATTAAACAGGACCAGTTATGACACACACCTCATCTGGGCCATTTGACAGGTGAAGAACTCCCCTCTGGGACAATATGGTGCCTGCCTGTTGCGGTTGTCTGCACACATATGGCATGCAGGCACCAGTAAGTAATGCCAGTACCCACAGTTCACAGCCTAAATCAGGGCTATCAAGCTCAGTCCCAAGAGGACTACAGTGTCCTCCATTCACATTCACCCCCACTTAAACATTCATTTACTTCAGTGGTCTCTTCATTTGACTAACCTTAACTCATTCAGGCCTGAAAATATTTTATGGGGTACCCTGCCTTGAATCAACTGTCATATTAGCTATGATACAACAAACAGTAAAATGTTCCCAAATAATCTTACCAATTGAGCACACAGTATGATTAATTAAGCAACTTTAAGAAGTTGGGGTAGAATCCAAATGTAGGGCATGTAGAGAAGTCCGCAATAGGATTCACATGGCAGAGATGTAGTCACGCTAAGAAAAATGAATTCCTGAGAAAGTGTTAACAGTTGGAAGCACAGCAGAGTTTACAGTTAATCTGAATTTAATTTCTAAAAAGAGCTAAAAAGAACTGTACTGGTGTATGGGTTTGTTATTGCCTGCGGTTTATGGTATTCAAATATTTGACATGGAGAAAACTGCGAGGGTGTCAATATTTTCTTTACGTCTACACATTGACAAGTTGTCAGGGGTGCTTCTTTTATTCTGTATTTGGAAAGCAGACCTTAAAACTCCATCTTTGGTGGTGAAAAAGTTTCTGGGTAACACTCAGAAACACTCTAATACTATACAATAAGAAATAGTCTTATCCAGGGCTTTGGCTGTCTGAGGTAATCAAAAGAGGCATTTATCCTACACTTACACAGAATGAACTACTGTAAAACAGATCTATTAGGCTCCTCCTAGTGGATTTAAGGGGAATTTCTATATTACATGTGAGCAGTGATATGATTATGAAATCAGCCACTTAATTCTAAACTTTTGTTCCTTTAATGTAAACTTATTGTGGGTATATAATAAGGAATCCAGATGTAAGTGAAAAACCAAAAAGTTTTATGCTTTGTTCTGAAGCTTTAACATTAAGTAGCATGTTTGAAAATAGCCACTCTATGCAGTCCTATATTAAGTCTCTGAAGTGGCTACATTTTTTTAAGCAGTGCACAAAAGTACTGATTATGAATAGGTTACCTATGTGAAACGTAACCCACTATAGTAGGCAGACTATAGACAATGCAGTAATCATTTGATCACAGAGTTAGCAATTCATTAGGTAATTCGTTTTTTAATTCCTTTGCCTTCTGCCTGTGAAACACTCCTGTGTTTCCTTTGAGAAGTTGCTAACATGTGAGCATTAATTATTTTCATCAGGGAAAAAGGAGAATGAAAAATGTATTCTAGCGTAGGGCAGTAGTGAGTAAATTGTTCCAGCATTTTGCTCCAATGTCTTTCACCTGTGCGGGGCTGTGTCTTTGCAGTAGGAATGTGTACCATTTTGAGCAGGGCAGTGACAGTGTTTTTCAGCGACTCTAAGCATTGGACAGGGAGGGCTCCACGGTGTCTGCCCTGCTCTCTCTCTGGCTCAGCATGATTGTAATTGGGGTCTGCTGGCAAGCCAGCTTCGTGCACACAGGATTTCAATGCTAATTTCACTCTGTCAGCATTGCAGACAAACTGTTTAAAAATTGGAGAGGAGATCAGGACCGAATTATGTGGCTTTTTCAAGCGTGGCAATTGACACCTACAGCTTCAATTCTCTTCCTATTTCTCCTAAAGCTTTTCCACCCTCTAGAAAAGGTTTTAAAGAAAAAAAAAGGAAGGTTCACAACTGTTCAAACAGTATTTACTCTTGGTGAAAGTGAACACATAAAGATCTGTGGCTTTGCTTTCAAAGGCTTGTACTGTAACCACAAGCCCAAAAGGCTGTTTTAAAGCATCAACATTTTACGATTTATCCTTCGCTGTCTTTAAAAAGAAAGGGTCTGATATTGCAATAATTCAAGAAATTACACTGAGCCAAATAAACCACGAAATCTCCACCATTATCAGAAAATTAAGAAAACACGTTCTAAAATGGGTAAAATTAATGCAGAGTGCTTCACCCTCTCTCCGAGAAAAGACTGGAAAATTTTTTTTCAAGGCTTCAACCAACCGCATCGTTTTTATTTAATCACCTAACCAAAGGATCAATTTGGAATTTTATCACAAGGCTACCAACACCTAGAATGTAACAAAACACAGCTCATGTGCATTACATGTTAAATTCATAGAGATTCTTTATACAGTACATGTAGAAATCGTCAACTTGGCCAAAAGTCACCGGTAATGGAGTAGGAATGTGGTAATTGAAATACACTGGTCAATTCCACACACTTGCATTAAAAGAACTAAAATTAATGATCATTTCCACACTTTCGAAACAAGAAAATCAGTACTATCAACAATTAATGTCACAGGTCAAAACGACTTCTCAGCAAAGGAGGGGTAAAAATATAAATACTTGAAGTCGTATTTAAGGCTACTGAGGACGGAGGTTCAATTGCATCTGCATCAACACAACAATCAAATGATAACATTGGATGCTCACATAGTCCAAATACACCAATCAGGGAGACACTGACAGTAAGAGACCAAGCCCTTCAGCTCTCTACTGTATAAAGAAAACTGTACAATAATACAACACACTCAGAAAATGAATGGGACATACAATCAGTCATACAAATGAAACAAGCTCCTAACACAATTGAAGTACATGTTTTTGGCTGTTATGTAAGAAAACAGGAATTACTCACAGTGTTTGTTGAATTTAAGTTACTTTATCCATTTATCTGAGAATAGTGAGACAGTTGTTTTTGAAACAACTACCTACAGAGATAAAGATGAAGGGATTAGACTGATTATATATAGTGGCCATCTTAATAGATCTTATGCATTGGTTCAGATTAGTAAATGAAAAACAAATCACAGACAAATCTTTAATATGCTCAGTACTTATTTCTAAATGTCTTAATACAAAAGTATGAAGTAGCTCAACCATTAAAGGCACTCAACCAAATTGCAGTTGACTGTAAGTAACTATAAATTGAGCCTAAACTTCAGCCAGCACCAGTCTGAATCTATATCTACAGTATATCTAGAGGGCAATATGGCCAAGATTCAATTCCAGATTTGAGGAGCATAAAAACAATGTTTAGTTGTGGAATCAATGTTTTCATGTGCAAGTGTAAATTTGTATTACTTTTGATAGCCACCTTTCCACTAATTTAAACTCAAGTCTGTTACAGTTGAAGTATCCAGATGGACAGTGCTTCATTTCACCTGACTACCTTCAAATGTCTTCATAGACCCTATAAAATAACTACTAAATCCTAACTTGCTAGCAGAGACATTTTTAAAGTCTTTTTACATGATCACACAAGATCTGTCACCACCACATTCAAGTCAAGCATAAAATCCTAAGCCAACTGCAAAGTGCCTGTTTAAAGCGAACAATAGTCTGCATTCATTCATGCTAGTCAGATGCAGGTAATGCAATCATTAGTTTTAATTCTGTCTCAAATGTGATAATGAAGTAACAGGTTCTAAAACGGTTTTAACACTTTTAAGGACACAAACCAACTTCTGCATGTTGGCAGACGCACTTACAGTGCACCTGCAGAATAAGTAACATGATCTAAAGTTTTCAGTTTTCTTAAAACCTTAAAGCAGAGTGCTTGGGTACTACAGAACTACATGCTTCCAGCAACTTTTAAAAGAGAAACCAGATTTATAGACACACAAAAACAGTAGCTAATGCCTTATAACTACAGGAGATGCTTAAGCTTTTAAAATCGCTATTTTCAAAAACACAAATGTGACTACTTACAGTACTTTTAAATGCAAAAATGTATTTTGAGCAAGCGATAGGTTGCAAGGTTTAAACAGATGTTTTTAAATAAGTGAAGTGTATCCAAAAAGTGAAATTAGCCACTCACTTTACTACATTTGTCTTGAAATATGTAGGTAAATCTTATTTGCTTGCTTTGGTGACTTGTTCTCTTCTTCCAAGATTGGAACAAATTGCACATTAAAGTACACACAATACTTTTGAACTCACTCACTGCCTGGTTCCATTAGTCAATACTTCCACTTTCCTGAACAGTGCCAAAGTCCTGACATTTTATAAATTTAGAGTTAAACAATCTCAAGTAAAAGGGACTGTCGAATACTATTCAACTATGGCACTGCAATGAAAATAAAACATCCACAGAATGCTAGAATAGCTCTTTTCATTTTTCATTTTTATAAAGATTTTCCATCTCTTAAAAGACAAATTTTTTCATCCTGTAGCACCTAGGAAATCAACATTAACTACAGTACTTATGTTAAACATTTTATAAGGGAAAGCAATCTTGTTAATGCTGCATAAACTGTACATTCTGAACAGTAAACAGTATTGACAGTACAGTTTATCAAATTTCTAAACACTGTACGTTACATTTGAAAATGTAACATTCATTAGAAATGAAGCTGGTGCAAGACACTCCACGTAAGGTCAAAGCTTACTGACCTTACCTGGTGTATAGTATGTAAAATATAGATCTCATGAAACAATGAAGCCTTTCTTATAAGTCTGTTTTTACAGTGCAAATGTTCTTAATTTGTTTTGTATCATTTTACCTTGATACAACAACATGAAACACATGGAAGTCTTAGAGGTCATCACAATGAGGTCTTCCCAGTGTTTAAATATATTTTATGATGCTGTGTAAACATGAATGTTTAGCCTCCACATGTTTCACTGATGGAATAAACCCTGATATGCTAAATTAAGCCAAATCACCAAGCCCCTAGCACAGACAATTCCTTCACAGGGGTGGAGTACTGTACCTCTATTTATAACAAATGGGTTATGTCCTACAGTATCTGGGGGATAAAAAAGCTTTAACACAAGCACCACAAAACCCCCATAATTAGTCTTTCTTGCTCCAAATATGTGTAACAAAATAACACTGATGCAAAAGTAACTCCCTGGTGCACCTGAGGGCTTCTGTTAGCAGCGTTACAACGATAGGAAATCTACATGTATATGAAATACCAGGCTGCTGCAAGAGACAATGGTGGACCTGTAGGTGGCGCTCTTCGGATAACACATTAAACTGAGATTGTGACTCAGTCATTTAAGGTCTCATTGAACTCCCGCAAGACGAGTGAAGCCTAATCTAAAAGTGACACATTTTATGTGTCTTTTTATGTGCGTCAGATATCAGATAGATTTGACTGCTCCAGTTCCACTGCCCATGCACAATATTATTAGCTCCCAAAGTTCTGTCCATGTCTTTCTTTGTCTCAAACAGTTTAGCACTGATCAGAACAAAACTGAGTAACCAAACAACCACTAGATAACAGATTACACCATTTAATTAATTAAAAGAATCATACTATTTAAGAAAATGCCATTATATTATGGCCAAGTAGCTTCTCCACTACAATACTTATGCTGCCCACCAACAGCAAGGGAAATGGCTCTCTGGACCTTATCTATTTTGCAATATACAGTACACTATGAGAATGGAACACACACGTCAGATGCCATTTAGATTCAGCTTTACCTAAAGAGTTAAAGGTTGGCTAAATTCTCCTTTGTGCTTGCACAAAGTTCTGTAAATTTTTCTGTAATTCAACTGGTCAATCATCATCTCGCTTCTCCACTCGATTTGCTGTGTAGTGGGGTTATTGGCACACAATTGCTGCCACGCATTAACCAGGCACAGAAGGTGCTGGTAACACCTCCTTTACATGTGAACCAATGGAGGAAAGTTCAAGATACGCATGTATTTAATTGAACAAACTGAATCATAAAAAAAATAGTATTTGCATTATAGGACAATATCAATATTACTGTCATCCCCCGTGATATTTCATTGCATACAGTAAGTCAAAGAAAATATATTCCTATTATCTTAAAACATTTGGGTTTTTCATGTTCTTTCCTGTATGATCTATTAAACATTTTATTTCTGAACAGTATGCGCTTAACAAACAAATATATTTCTAAACGGAATCTGTTCTCTGTAGGGGTACATTTAAACTGGCAAAGTCAGCTTTGTCTAAGGCCAAACATTTAGGTCATGCTGCACGTAGGGGAAGAAAACCTATTCCAAAGCATTAAAAGGGGATATAAAAGACAAGACCTTTCACTGATGTGAAAAGCAAAAAGGGAAGAAGAATGTCCATGTGCTTAAGATCACAGGTCTCGGCCGCCTCTTTACTACCCCCCTTTCCTCTGGCACTGTGCACAAATCAAGGAGAAATGTGTTTTAAACATGAAGAAATATTGGATGAGATGAGATGGAGATGAAATTGCGTTACAGTGTGTATCCAGCTTGGTCCTTATCCCATTTCACCTGTATGCTGCTGCCAGCACACCACTGCATTTATGTTCAACACGTACTGTACATAGCGGCTCCCCAAGACAGGAAAAACAATTAAGAGATCCAGATGTGGATTTACTCAAAGCCCAGACCAATCAAACAACAGTATGATGAAATGAAACCTCACACTTCACGGTCTAATGGACACTTCTATTTATTGTATTTACAGGAAACCAGTAATCACCTGCTGTATCTGTTCTCCATTAGTGACATTCCTATTGTGTGTCTTTGTTGGTTCACAACACTCGATCTGCTTCTTCAAAGAACATACACTACTTATGCCTTTAAACTGGCTTTGACCTATTTTATTACATCATTAAGTACAATATGTTTGAGTAAGTGGCTCAATTTTCAATTTCAAATGTTACAATGGGTTTAGTTAGTGCGGATGGGATAGCCTGAAAGGTTAAGAGGTCCAGACAACTGTGGGCCACTTTTAGCAACAAAGCATTAGAACTTTTTAAAAAATATATCTAAAGTTATTATTCTCCATCAGTTAAGACTGGAAATTTGTCTGTGGCTGAAATGAAAGGGGCATATAAAAATCATGACAAACTCATCTAAAATGAATTCTAAAAACAAAGAGAAACTAAAAACTACCATCTTAAAAACATGGTTCAGAAACTATAGATAGTAGATTACAAAACAACACTCTCATTGGAGAGTGTTGTTTTATTTGTGTTAACAGATAAATGAACATTTAGCAGGGCAATTCAGCCTGAAAAAGAACTGCCATGTCTGCTGAAGAAAAAGACAACGCCCAAAAATTAAAAGTGAGATAAAAAATGAGTCTTTTCATTGGTGTGGAAAACCAAGGAAAGACGTGGAACTTTAATGGGCTTGAGATCACAGCTCTCAACCTCTTTTAAATCAGATCAGGTGTTCATTTAAACCTTTTATTAATAATACACTACACTGGAGCCCAGCACCTTGGCCCTGATGATCTCAGTGGTTTGGTATCTGCTTTAACTTCACTGAGACCACTGGAACCACCAAATTCCTAGAGATGATTATTCCCTAGTAAAAGGGATTTGATTTGGTCCCAAGATGACTATACTCAGCCTGCACAAACTAAGTGCAGTACCTCAGAAAATATGATCATACCTAACTTGTTTAAGATAAATTACTCTGGGCATAGTTATATGCATCATGCTTCTTCTATCGGTTCTAGATGTAAAGGTGTCATTTTCTTCCACATACTGTATGGACATGTATCGCATTGATATTCGTCAGCATCATTAAGAAACAGTTCTTGTAAATACTGTCATAGGAATAGCAAAGTCCTATTAGATACATGGAAAGCACAGCATGAGCCATGGGTACTAAACTCAGAAACAAATATACATGGCATATTCATGGGAATACTGTACAATATGAAAATATACCATAATAAACTTTTGTCAAGCTAACTGCCACCTATGTAAAGTGGCTCATGAATGAAAAGCTTAAATTGAAATATCCATACCTAGGACTTATCTTCTGAAATAAATATACAAGATTAGTGAAGTTCAGAAATAATGCTCAACTGGTAAAACAAACTTTCCTATAATGAGAAAGACAGTGCTAGGACTCTGGCACACTGGGCTGAAAATGGAATGTAGATATAGCATATGCTACATAGCAGATGCTACAGGACTGGCCCCAACTGAGCCAGGAATTCATTTGAGCTCCTCAGTGGACTTTTAAAAAGATGTCTATCTATGTCAAGGTGAGGGAGTTTGAGTATGGCGGTGACAGGATTCTCTGTTGAAGCTGTCTTCTGAATGGTTCAGCCTACAGAAGGCAAAAGCCATTCAGATCTTTGGCATTCATTATGTTAGACTTTTATGACTTGTTTATATAATTCCTCTTAATTCATTTCTTGGCATAACAAACTCCATCACGCCAACTACGCGTGCAAACACCATTAAGAAGGAAAAAAATTAATTAGCGGTCTACTGGGATGTGGGGCTGATGACATAATCCTTGGAACGCCATAAAAGTCCCTCTAGTTAGACCTCAACTGCTTCCAGCAACTCGACAACTTCTTTTACTGTTTTCTGTGTAAACTCTATAAATTTCTCTCAATTCGGTAAGTCAAATAAAAACGGTTCTAGCATAAAAATCTTCCCTCTCTTTTTCGTTCTCCATGATCTAGCAGCGGTCCCAGCTCACCATCGTAACTGCAAGACTATGTCCCTCTTGTTTTAACTCACCTGACCTCCATTAACGTAGCAAATCTAGGTTGAAAAAACTTAATAGCCTCTACTCTACAACACTATAAGTAGTCCCTTGCAATACCCATTACAAAATCAGTTGCACCTTATAAACTAATACATTCATGGCACTAGAATTTCCACAAATAATTACCACTTCATTTCACCATTTGTATATTGAGCGAAATTCTAAAGTACTGTACAAGTGAATGTAAGTTAATCAGCTTCAGGATATATTAACAAATTTAAATCTCCAGCTGTAGTTTTTTTTTTTTATATAGGATACCCACCCAGTTTGGAATTTACCAATTTTATCTTTACATCTTGGCTCACTTTATCAGCCCCTGTATTCAGAATGAGAAAGAGCAGACCGGCTTGAAGTCACTCACCCATCAAAGGATTCATATTTTGACATGAATTTTATAAGCCCTGCAGTGACATACAAGAGTTTCAGTGCTGATTAAGGAGAAATGAGTCTTTCACAGCCGTCACCACAAAATTACAAACACCCACAGAGCTCCACCAGGAGATGAGAGAGCCAGAGCCGTTTAATCTCAAACCTGTCCCCAGTCAACTGTGAGCTGCCACTCTGAATCTCCAGTCACAGCCAGCTGGTGACATGACCCAGGTTCATCTGGATCATAATGCTACACCTGAGTGAGTACCTTTACCAGTTATCTTAAATTAGCTTTTTATACATAGAAATCTTTTTGTCAATTTTCACTGTAGCTCAGTGATCACATTCATGTGAATAAAAGTGATGATTGTTTTAATTTTCCTCAGTAAATATCAGGTGGCATGGTGGTACAATGGTTTGCATGGCTGCCTTGCAGCACTGGAGCCCTGGGTTCAATTCCAGTTCTTGGATGCAGTCTGTGTGGCATTCATATGTTCTCCATATGTTTGCATGGGTTTCCTCTTGGTGCTCTGCTGTGTGTGCCCTGAAATGGAATGGTGTCCTATCCAGGGTGTATCTGGTCTTGTGCCCATTACTTGCCAGGATAGGTGACCTGTTTTGGGTAAAGCTGTTAGAAAAAGGATAGATGGATACAGCAAATATTTTCAAATGGGATTCAAAGAACTCCCTCATTGGCCTCTGATCCTCCAATACTGACGAAGCATGTCCCCGAAACTAAAAACATTTACCTTCAGACTAGCACCATGTAAGTCAGTATAAACTCTTATACAGTGTAGCTACTCTGAAAGCACTACCAAGCTGCTCTGTTTTTAATATGTAAGATTTGGCTAAAAAATAAGATGTACATTCTTTGGTCCATTTACTTAGAATTTAGTAAGCCATAGTTTCTGCATGAAGTATACCTTAATTATACATTTACTTAATACTCTCAACTTTCAACTCTCAAGTGAAATCACAACCCTTTTATAGAAACCATATAGTCAGTACACCATCAAAAAATAATACAAGTAATTAGATTTAAATCACAACGTGGTTTAAAGATTATATATATAAACTTTTTTAACACAATATCACCCTACTGTATATAGTACTGAGCACATGTATAATTGTCACCAGGTGATGAAAGACTGACATGACACAAGGTTTTACAACTTGATGAAAGCATGCTTGACACAGAAATGTTTATTTAATCAGCAAAGAGGAAAGAGAGTGTCATACTGTACGTCTTTAATTATAGCTGAACTCTGTTGGCCGCCACCTCACTAAAATTGTAATCTATTCTCTATTTTGAAACGTATTATTTCATATCAAACAGACAATTGTTTAAAGATGTAGTGTTCAATCTGATTTTAAGTTTACATTTGGGGTCCTCATTGAGAGGGATTTCTAAATGGGCATTCTTCCACCACAAAAGGTTGAAAACCTCTGGTTTAAACAGGAATCAAATTGGAAATATACAGTAAACAATAGAACAGAACAGGGCACTGATATAGATAACTGTGTGATTTCATAACAGAAAAGGGAAGCTAAAAGGACAGTGTTAATGTCAAAGACTGACATACCTAGTACCCAAGTAACCAAGTGTGGGTATAGGACAAAAGATCGTAATGTTTAAAAGATAGTACTATTTAATCTCCTGAATATAGTCTCTGAGAGGCTAAAGCTATAAAGCAAATTCTTTTTTTGACATGTCAGAAGTCATTCTGTAGCAGCATTTGTCTTATGGAAGTCTCTCTGTCATTCGTATCCAGAGGAGGACTGACACTCATATTTGTTTTGTCAGTTCATTCATCACTTTAATGTACCTTTTGCTCTTTTGCAGACAGCCGTGCAACAATTACAGAATCTTACACTCTCCTGTATTCCAGCTTTCTTTTTCTTGGTTTAAGTACATTCACAGGCACTGTAGTTAAGTGACTAGTTTGTTTGGAATCTTAATCTCCTACTAACCTCACAGAGGCTGAGCAGGCTGAAGTTCACATCGCAATCACCATACACAGGAAGTGCTGTAGTAGGACATATTCAAAGGTGCCACACTGTAAGTTGCAGAGGTAATAAATGTAAAGTCATATTGCTAGTGAAAAACAGACGGCTAACGACAAATACTTCCTGTGTATGGTGATTGCGATGTGAACTTCAGCCTGCTCAGGCTCTGTGAGGTTAGTAGGAGATTAAGATTCCAAACAAACTACTCACTTAACTACAGTTTTAAAGAGTAAAGATGCAATTTTCATTTTGCACTGCATAAACATGGCTCAAATTAAAAAAAGACCTGTTCTACCAACATACAAGGAAGAGACTGAGACACAAATTGAAAGCGTAAAGATGTACAATGAAAATTCCAACTGAAATGCCTGAGAAAGTTGATAAGAGTGGGTGGGCACTTTTCATCTAACTGCCAAAACGTGGAGAAACAGTCAGATAATCACTGACCCTTCTATTAGAGAACATGGTACAGTTCACTGCATATACTGCCTGTTGAGCTGGGCTTAAATTGTATAAAACAGAGAAGATCACAGTACTGTGCTGAGCATTATTTGTTATTGCTAAGTAAAAGCAGTTTAATACTGTCCAATGCTTATAACATGAGTAAAGCTGAAACTAAATTGTGGTCTGAAGGCAGATAAATACAGTAACTCCATGTAGCTTCTGAGTAACCTGGTTTCTTCTTTGTTCTTATTGTTGCTCTTTTTATCTGTTTGAGGCTAAAAACACCCAGAATCCCTCAGTGATGTGCAGATGTTGCCAATGGATGGCAAAGAAAGATCTGCAATCATATCTCTCAAAACACCATTCCCCACAGCAGTGAAAGAAGAAGTAGAGACGGGTAAAAAAAAAGGTTCAAGCAGACATGTATTGTCATTCTATTTTTATTCTTCAATAATCCATCCATTTAACTAACATCTGTGTTCAATCTTTTCTAAAAAAATATAATACCAGGAAAAAAAGAGTAACAGACCACTAGGTTTTAAGTATACTGCTGTGTGCATGAGGTTTTAAGTATACACACTCAAATTTGGTCCCTAATCATTAACCTTTGATTTCCAAAGTCTAGCTTACATTCGAATTGATCATAATAGCCTAACAAGGTAAAAACCATTGCTTTTGCAGCTACTTACAGTTCAAGTTGCGTATTCTGAAATGGCCAAATCACATCATTGTAGAATGCTTTGTTCTTGCACGTATTGCCTTTTGAAGGTCGACCACAATGGATGCTGAAAAACATGCAAACAATCTGCTGTCATCATTCTTATTTTTTAACACATACCAAAAAAAAAGGTAAAGTCCACTCCACAGCAACAGTGGTTCTTCAGGCCAGAACTCCTCCTGGTTTCTTTATAATATAACCTCTTTAGTATTTCTTTAGTTTAGTGTTTTCTAACACAACATCATTTGATGCTGGTTCTTTATGGTCACTTTGATATGCTCCATGGCAAAAGTGTAATTGTCCTTACAAGCCTTAGCCATAATATTCTCAATCAGGGAAAATCAAAATTCTTAGCTAAATATCAATCACAGCAAAAAGACTTTTGGCATGTTCCCTGTCATTTGAAAGGAAAACCGAACAGTGGCGGTATCACATCATCTTCCTGCTTCAATAGAAAGGAAACAAAAGCTGCCAGAGGAGGAAGGCTGGGTTGTTTCACTGCAGTACCATGACAACCAGTTTCATACGAACTAAAGCAGTTCCAAGTGAGAACAGGAAAAGGGAGAGCAATATGCTTCAATCTCAGTGAACAAAACCTTCCCATTTATTGAGTAAAGCTGCAATTTTACAAGGAAAATTAATAGCCATAGTACCACTAAAATGGTTTTGAATTAGGCTTTTACAGCTGCGAAACACTGAACACTTTGAATAATACCAGAACGTCAGCTCTCATGTAAATGTGCCGCGTGAAAGAGCTCTAACAATAGTGCACGAATAAAAAACAAATTTAAAAGGAATGCTCAGCAGCAATAATATGTTCTGAGCTTTGGAGTATCATCCAAAGAAAACAAATAATTGATACACAATGAGCAAAATTAATGACCAGAGTTGGGGCTTTTTTTAATGTTTGAAATCAAGGCCAATAAAAATTAGCACTAAAATTACCCAGGGCATTCAAGGTTAAGAAAGAGTTGAATTTTAATCAAAACATTTCCACTCCTTGTTTAATTTGAAAAAGAAAGGTTGACACTTTTAACAAGCTCAGAATCAGTTTGTTTTTCTTACCTTCTGGATTTCCCAGTTATTTAGTTTTTCCTCCCTATTACACACTGTGGTATATGGACTATGAGTCATTTTCTGACGTTTCTGCTTCAACTTTTGCTAACCATGCAAAATAACTGGGCTGTCAAAAATTGCTTCTAAACAGACTTTAAGAGGCTGACCGCCAGGAAATTAGTATGGGAAGCACATTTTTACATTGTGCCACTCTGCCTTCCAAGACAATGTCACATATCCCCCTCCCATATGCAACAAAGCTAAGTAACAGTTTCTTTTGCTTAAAAAGTAAGAAATACAGAACAGAAAGTACACAAACAATGACAATCACATACAAAATGTGAATAAGGTGATATCGAACTTGTCAGACAGCCAATGACAGGAAGATGGGCTACCTTAGAAAGTGCTTGCTTCAGATGAAATGAGATGATCGTTGATCAGGCACATTTAAATCTAGGTGCATTTTTTAAATCTTCTCCCAGTGCCCATTTCTGAACACATACTGTATATGTGCCAAACTAAGGGCATGGAAATCGTCTTGCTGTAATTCATTCAGAGAGACTCACTGCAGAGCTCTCAATTTCTCGTGGGTTGGTTTTCTTCAAGTGCTTAATGCTTTTCCAAGAGCAGATTTGCAGACTCTAGGCTGAATCAAAATGAGGGTGGTCTCTCATGCCGCAATTGTCCACTGGAAAGACCAAAGTCTTGTAACAGCTGAGTGTGGCAGCTTAAGATTTTGCCAGCCTCAAGTGCAACAGATCCCGTGGCCTTTTATACTCCTCTGTTATCACTTTGAGCTTCCTGCGACTGCCTTTCCAATCCCCAAAACCACAATTGTAAACCTAGCTCAGCAAGTTCTGTGATCTCAGGTGCATGCCAAGAATGTTCATGCATGTACTGTACTCTAATGATGTACATGTGCGGACAGTAAAGGATTTTTTAAAATCCACATTTCTAGAATTTAGTTTATTGCATCTGCCTGACCCCACAGCAGCAGTAACATTTACTGTATTACTTACAAGAAATATCGGTGCATCTTAATTTAATAATACAAGTAAAACATACATTCATGGTAATTATGGCTTGTCAGCATATTTCTACATTCCCAATGCAGGAGCTCAACTGTATATGATGATGAAGGATGACAAAAAAACAGTTATTGTCTTGGCCACATCAGCTATGGTACAGAAAGTAACTCACTTTCCAACCACATGAACGTCTTCAAATCATTTAAAAAAAAAACATTATACCACAAACATTAATGTAAATGAAAAGCATCCTCTTTAAAAAAAAGTGAATCAATAGCTGGAATTAAATCTCCCAATTAATATGAAAAAAAACCAGAATGAGTGCACATAGCGTAAATAAAAAGTCATCACACAACATCACTGGAACAAGACCAATGGACTGTCAGTGGTGTCCTTCACACAAACTACAAACGATAAAAAGGGCTACACAGATCATAGTAACACATCAACAGGGGCATACTGGGGCGTGCAAAAGGTTAAATCTTTCATTAGCAAACCATGGAACACTCGCATTGACGTTGCTGCCCCAAAGCAACGCTTTTCTCGAGTCTTTTGTCTGCCATCATTGGGCCACGATATTGCCCTATCCCTCAGACCACGCTGCCTTCAAATACAGGCTGTACAGAACAGCTACAGTAGCTCACTATGCCTCATCAGACAACTCCGCTAGAATACAGTACAGTACATACTGTACACTCCAAGTGAATTTAAAAGTGGGAATTTGTTGGTGGTGTAGTTCTCCGACTCTTGAGATCTCTGCACACAAGTCTTCTGGTAACGTTTAACAACTCAAACGGCACAAGAAATGCTTTGAAAAAACGTCCTTAGCGTTTTACAAATGCATGTCAAAATCACCGATTCAACCTTTTCTTGTGTTTTTTGAGCGTGTATTTGTGTTAAAAAGTCGCAGCGAACCTAACTGAAAGGCGAGCTGTTTTTTTATTTTTATTTTTTGCACAATTTGCAAGTCACACAACTGCTGTCCCCACTGAAACACCTTAATCCAGCAAGAACGTCGGCATATGGTTCGCATTAGAACAAGAGCCGCTTTTTCAATGGAGTGCGTGCCTCACCACACCAAGAGAAACTGGATCTGCCAGCCCGCTCCACTGCCTAAATGTTACCTTGCGCGGCCCTAAATAATGTATCAAGACGATGCTTCTTTGGAAGTTTTACTTGGAAAAAAAAACAGCATAGTAGCTTAATGTTTTCTAAATATAAATGTGTTGTTTACTAAATAAAACAAAGGCACAAACACGATACCTTGCAATTAGTCTAAACTAGCACACAACTCGTCAACCACCTTGTAATTAATGGACTGCAAACTCTTTACAGATCTTTAGGGTGGTATTTCACAAATATGCAACCTTCAAACCCCTGAGCATAAACGTACACACTTCTTAAATACTAAACAATAAACACATATGACTGAGTGTGTAATATCTATTAGTGTGCGATGTGGGGTATTTACTTGTGGTACAGTATAATTATCTCCAAAGAGTTGTGGTATCCCTTTACTTTTCTAAACTACAAACGTTTATGAAGTAGCATTAATACAAAAAAGTCGTACTGCTATTCCACTGCACCCTAAATTGCTACTGTAGACAGGTTAAAGAAACTTCAGTATGAAATTCGAGAGTTGATAAACAGCTATTTCCAACAAGCAAATAAAAATAATTCAAAAGCTTCTGAATGCATCGGGCTGTTGTGAAAACATACAGTAACAGCGAGAATACTGACAATGTCCGTGTAAGATCTTCATAAAAGCGTATTTGTTCTCTTTTTAATAATGCCAAAGTTTTTTTTTAATACAATACCTTCTCCGTCACCAAATGAATGTTGTGGGAATTAACGTGCTCGTGCAACTCCTAAAATACACTTAAGGAGATGGCTATTATTATTATAATAATTAATAATAATACAAATAATTCGGTTAGTAATTTGTCGTTTTAATTTCCTTTACCATTTTTATTATTTTGCCTTTTGCTAAGATTGCAAATCAAAGATTATTTCCCTTTGCACATCAGAATTCATTGGTTTTGTATGAATTGATAGAGCATCTCGAGCAATACCTTCCTTCACAGTCAAGCACCATCCACGACAAGCATTACTCTAAGCATTATATTTGTACCTGGTGATGGTGAATAACACAAATACCCTTTAAGACTAAACCCATAGCCATACACCTCTGAATTTACAGCAGCATTCGGCAAAAACCCACAAAGAAGATAAAAAGGAAAAAAAAACGGAACGGTCACTTACAATCATCTGCTCTTTTTCTATGTTTGGCTGTGTCTGCGTCCGTTATTCCCAAAATCCAATTTGTATGCAGATCTCTTTACCAATTGCCTTCTGTCGCAGAGCAAACGTAAAATGAACAATAAAGAAATGCTTACTCAGTCTACATATTTATCAATTTCACAGAAAAAAAAACAATTAAATATCCTTCCTTTCTGGGAAAATCCGTTTTGCTCTCGTTGACTTCCCACAGAATGGGGTTTTCTCCTTTTCCCATTCGATTCCGTTGTCAGGTGGACGTGAATTTCCAGTTCAAATGCCTGGATCTTTTCCCCCTTCCCTGTGTAACGGCGCGCCTCTCTCTCCACTTGGTTTCACTGTTGCGGGATATGGTACTCTCGATCCTCGGTATTAGACACGGTTTCCACTGTTAGGTTCGCCCCAGAACATACAGACTGCACCTCGACAAGTGAAATCCGATTCTACTACAAGGCCGTCCTCTCGCCGCTATTTGGATAATTTATTCAACACGTGGAGAGCTGAAACCAGGCTACTTAACCGTGCAGCTACTAGGGGGAGCCAAGTGAAAAAATATATATTTTTGGGGCTATTACTGCAGACTTTGGTGCCACCAAGCTCTGCGAAATGGAAATTGTGTTGAAACAAAGAATTGTTCTTTTGTGATGTCAAAGTTATTTTAATTCTAACATGAAGATGCAATCTCTTCCTTTTTAGATCTTTTCAGATCTCAAAGGAAAGAATGAGGGGTACCCTTTTTTTTCTTGAGTGCTGTTACAGGACATCCACACATCTTGAGCCTTAAAGAAAACTTCAGTGTTCCAGACAATTACAGACATCACAGGCCAGAGAAATAATATATGCTAATACAAATGAATACTAGATTTTTCTATACATTACTAGGATCTTCACAATACAATACATTACTTTGACTTTAAGGTCAGCCAAAATGTATTGAAGTCTTAATGACTAGCTTCTAACAAGAAGGCAGGAATCAGGAGGGTCTGCACAGTGGGCAAATTAATGAATATTTCAAGAGTTTCATGAGACAATCTTCAAACAATAGATCATGTCTGTCTGTGGTGTACCTCTTACCTGTTTTGAAGACGGACAGGAAGCTTCAGTGTCCATCTGTCTTTCATCTGTCTTACACCAAAGATACAATAAATATTTAACAGGGAGAAGAAATGGGTTCTTCCAAGTCTCCAGATGCAGCTTCAGTATTTCCCTTTTGAAAATTAACCCAAATTACAAAATCACCCCCACATCATTCTTTGAAATTGCAAAATAGTGTTTCATCATATACTGTACAGTACTGTACAGTATATTTAGTCTTTTCTTCACAAACATATCTTAACAAGCTAAATATGAGTATTCATTTACACAGACAGTAAACCCATGATAAACTGGTTTGTTACGCTCATAGAATATGGTTTAAATGTGGCACAGATACTTGCCCAACATCTGGTCACACATATATTGTCATTTTAATATGATATCCATTTTGGATAAGGGAAGACTCCATGTTAGTCACTCTAGAATTGTGGCATCTAGCCATTGGATAGACTTACACTGTCAAAGTAGACCAAACTAAACCCACTCTCTGCTAGACCACAGAGCAGACATCTGTAAACATCATAGTAAAAAGGCCTCAGATGGCGAAAAATGAAAAACAATAACCATTTTTTGAGAGCTCTGCATTATTAAACATGAACCTTTGAAAAGATAGATCTCATCATATCATAACAGTTAATTGACACACACTGAGGCACTTCTAAATAATCTGCTTTAGATTTTTGCTGTCTTTCATACTATACAAACTCTGTAAGCATTATATTGTGACACCATATTTACTGCATAATCTTTGTTAAGACATAATGTTGCACTGGAGAAATGTTTGAAACACTCTGTATTGTGATCTTCTTAGTCACGATTGCCTTCACTGACAAAGCACAGATTTACCAATGACACCAATAGTCAGTTTTACAAGGAAGTTTTTGATTGGTTGGCATTTCATAATGGTGTCCTACTGAATTTACCTTAAAGAGTAAATATATAGCATATGAAGAATTGGAACTTACATATATCAAATAATATGTCATATTGCATTAAAGCCATAGTTTCCATGTGTAGGATTACTTATTCTCTAAACTAAAGGTACTAAATACATGATTCCATTCACTTGTTCCTTGCAATTTTTATTTCTTTGTGTACATCTGCTGTCTCATAGCAGAGGCTTTTTTGGGTTGATTACAAAAAGTATTTTACCAAGCATAACAAGAGTATTTTTAAAGAATATTTAGTGTAAAATGTATAAAGTATATTTTGTCTGATTCGTCATTTTACATACCATAAAATGGTATAAGTTTTATAATTCATACATGTAGCACTTTGAAATTACCACATCTCAAATTTGGGAAAACGTCAACATTACGGCCAGCAGCCATATCACTCTGCAACTCACAACTAGCAACCCACTGAAGCTAAGCAGGTGTGAGCCTGGCCAGTACCTGGATGTGAGACCTCCTGGGAAAAACTAAGGTTGCTGCTGGAAGAGGTGTTAGTGGGGCCAGCAGGGGGCGCTCACCCTGTGGTCCATGTGGGTCCTAATGTCCCAGTGTAGTGATGGGGACACTATACTGTAAACAGGCGCCGTCCTTTGGATGAGACATAAAACCGAGGTCCTGACTGTCTTGTGGTCATTAAAAATCCCAGGGCGTTTCTCGAAAAGAGTAGGGGTGTACCCCGGTGTCCTGGCTGAATTTCCCCATTGGCCCTTACCAATCATGGCCTCCTAATAATCCCCATCTATGAATTGGCATCATTACTCTGCTCTCCCCCCCACTAATAGCTCATGTGGGGTGAGTGTTCTGGCACACTATCCAGGTGGATGCTGCACCTGGATAGAGGAAGGTCCCCATTACCTGTAAAGCGCTTTGAGTGGAGTGTCCAGAAAAGTGCTATATAAGTGTAAGCAATTATTATGATATTGATGTAAAAATACAGAAACACTTTAAATGCACAATTGTTAGTAATAAGTAATTGGTTATTTTTAATTAAAAATAGAGCTAAGCATACCTAAAGCTCATTTCATTTATGGACTTACAAAACATATTTAAAGAAAATGGTGTGTGTTAATCAAATTTTGTAATTTATTCGTAACTTTAGGTGAAATCAACAGCTGCTTGTTTCAGACCGAACCTGTAAAATGATTAAGTTTTCATTTAGAAGAATGAGAAATTGTTTTAATGGAAAACTTAATATTTTACTTCTCTGCTCTAAAATAACATGCAAATTAAGAACAAATAAATATATGAAAAGTTACAAACAACAAACACCCACAAAAATATTTAAAAGATACCAGTCAGTCCTATGTGAATCTAGTGAGAGGATTCAGCTCATGCAGCTTGCTTGGTTGCTATTAGCTATTGATCTAAGGATCTTATCCAGCCATTTCTTTAAAAAACAGGGTGTAGCAAGGTAGCTAGTGCCATACCCCCACAACTCTTTGTGTAAAAAAAACCCTAGTCCCAATTTTAAATGTCCTTCCCTGAAGTTGCTATTTGTATTATTTCATGTTTCACCATTGATTCTAAAAAACATCAACTTGGGTGCCTTTTGTAAATGCTGTTGAGAACTTGAAATACTTTAATCAAGACAAAAAGATTCTGTTCATTTTGCCGAGCTGTTTAGGACATTCCTTTAAGCCCGAGGATGTACTGTATCTGGAATTTCTTTGCTGGACTGATTCCAGAGCAGGGATTTATTTTTATATTTGATTTACCCTGCCCGATGTCCACTGAGTGTCAAAACCTTTACCTGCTGTAGCTTACATTTATTAATTCTACACCATACATTTGCCTCTGCTTTTGCAATCATTACAGTATATGCCTCAAGAAAGAGTGAAAAAAGATTGCTTGTTTGTAGTGATGCAAGCATCAAAGTATCCACTAGGGACAGTATATTCTTTTTCCTTAAACAGCCAAGTATGTAGAAGATTTAAACAGGCCATTTCTGCTGAAAATCATTTTATGAACTAAAAAGGTTACACATGCACAATCTCCAGGGTGATTTCTGTGCTTTTCTTATTCTACCTCGTTCCTGTTGTCCACTGGAATATAGCAATAACAATTAGATGGACAAATAGGAATAAAGTCTTGTGTTGGACAGAATTTCCAAAAACTTGTGCTAATAAAAGGTTTCATGAATGGAGAAAAAAAGTAATATGAGAAGATCAGGAATTAAAAAGTAATTATTCTAGATGTGAAACACATTTACAGTAGTTGTCGCTTGAGCATATCTGGCAGAAGAAAAGTTGGTTAAACAATTTATGAGAACAAAATAGAAAGAAAAGGATTTATTAGAAAATAATAGCAAAAAAAGCTGTTGCCTTTATGAGTCCCTGTAATAAACATTACAATACACCTTTTCTTGAAACATTCATTGTCAATCTATAAAAACTTACAAGTTTAAACATGTGTAATTGCATACATATTTGTTTTACTTACTAGACAAATATAGGTGGATTTCATTTATGCATTCAAATACACACAAAAAATACAAAATTGAATTTTATGTGCACCCTTTTAATAAAGAACACATTTTGAGCTTTGACACAAACAGTAAGCACTTTCTGGTTGATGTTCCAGTATCATCAGTAACACCACTGAACATCATTATTCAATTAAAAAAAATCTCTTAAAGAGTAATGCTAGTATGTAAGCTGCCATTTTCTAACATGTGCCAATATTCCTCTAAAATAGGGCCAAGTTGATTAAGTCCATACCAGTACAGTACTCAGTTCTCCCTCTGTACTAAATTGTTTTAATTGGTGATGATAAATCATGGTAAAAGAGGCCTGAGATAGATAAATATCAGATAGTAACAGAGACAGATGCATGTCCTGTTGTCTAGCTCTTTCAGATTGAAACTATTAGCCATTTCTGTGTAGTTACCCTCTAAATGCCTTCTTTTTTGTGGCCAGAAATTCAGTGGAGGATGCAGTATGAAGTATAGTCAGCCAAAGCGAGCTCATGATTTCTTATTAGTTGAGCTGGACACAATGAGCAGAAGGTCAAGCCTCATGAAAGCAGAGCTCACCTTGAACCCTCTACAGCCTTCCCATTGGTTCACAGTTTCTTTGCATTTCATTTATTTGAAAAAAATGAAACCCTCTGGCAGTTCAGTCTAAATCCTAGACAGTGATACAACTGGGCCTTTTGTTTAATTCCAAAAGCATCCTGCTAAGTAATCTATAAATAAAAAAGGCTGTTATGCTTGTTTTTTGGTTCTTTTCCCGTACTCTTTCCAAGCAGGTGTATGTATTTGGCCCTTTGCTTCCTTCCTCTTTAAATAAAGAAATTAGCTCAGCCCTGACTCTGTTAACGGGGAAAGGGTGTTAGTTTTCCATTGATTGAGGCTGGCGCCATTCCAGGCTATTCGCTTACTCACATTCTCAGTACAGGGGATAATAACTACACAAAGAAAGCAATTTTATTAAATTGGGACTGTGTCTACCAAAAATTAGGCACACATGTCAGGACACAGGGGGAGAAAAAACAGCAATGAGAACCCATTATAAAAGTTCACAAGTATCACATTTAAAGCTGGAACATTCTGGGCGGTCACCAGTACGGAAGCCAGTTTTTTTTTTTAAGGCTTAAAGTAAATTTTAAGCTTGCTTGTTTTTAAAGAGCAGACAGCTGTAAATACAGGTTTATGTAGTTATGGAAGGGCCACCCAATCCACATGCCTCCAGTCCTTTCTGCCGCGAACAGAACTGTAAAATAGTAAGGGAGTTCCACAGAGTCATTTACTATATGTTTAAGGGCTAGTTCTCTGAATGTACTGATCTATTACGCAGCCACATTTCCTGACCAGTTCAACCTAAAAGTGCCTCTGTTCTTTTCTCCTGTGTACTTTCTTTCCTTAAACTTGCACTGTCTGACATGGTTTGTTGGATGCACTGTAGCAGGTCACTCTATCAAAACTATAAAAACGTTTCCGAAACAAGCAAACACTGGGAAACCAATATGTTACCAGTTAATGGATTTCCATACAATGAACAGATCACACAATGGAGGAATTCTGTCATCATACAGGGATGATGACTGAAAGTAGTAACATCAAGGCTCCCACAAAGTCGCCATGCAAGGAGAACTGGAGTTTTACAGTGTGAATAAGTCAGGCTTTTCTTATTTTCAAGTATTCCAAGTATGTGAGGTCAAACCTAGATACAGTAATTATGAACAGAGAATTTGCCAAAATACTTGTGTATATTTCTAGATGCACCATTGTTAAAATGTATTCTTATTCAGGTAATTTAAATTTTCTTTGACTTTGATAACTCCAAGTAGGCCTCTCAATAGGTTCTGAAAAGTGAGGGATAGTTGACCACTCTTCTATTCATGACCTCTCCTACTCCTTCAGGTTGCACAATCTGGATTTGAGGTCTACTGCTTCTTCAGTTCACACTGTAAATGTTCTACTAGAGACATTACTTTTTATGCTGTCTAATCCATTTGGTCTATGTGTTTTGTATTGTTATCCTCTAAGTCCATTAGATCAAGCTTGGGTTTTTGCAAGTATTTGTCACACCACATCTTGGTAAAATTTCATATCTGTCTGTCCTCCAGCTCTAACAAGCACACCAGAACCAGGGGGTGCAGAATAACCCTAAAGAGAAACAGGTTCATTTCTATTCTCCACAGAAAGGATGATCTTTTGTAACATTAATTTTACCTTTCTGTAGCAATCATACTGCTGGTGAAATTGTCCAGAAGCTCAATTTGTGTTTAATCCATCCACCTCATGTGGTCCCATTTGACTTAAGAGTCACATAGTTGCTGTTTGGCAAATGCATGTCTTTCTTGTTTTTACGTTGCCATGGAACTCAGCCACAGATTTCAGATTCAGCCTTGAATGGTCTAGTGTAATCTTAGAGATATTATATCCTGATGATGTCAGGATTTTTAGAAGATTCTCAATTCATTTCCTGGGGTGGGGATTAGCCTCTCAAACCACGTTTCTGATTGTACATTAGAGTAAACTTATTTAAGTACTCTTCTTTGTGGGGTAGCACACATTAGCCTTTAGTCTGCCTGTCTAGCTCTATTAGCAAATTAAAATGTTGTTAATAGGAACAAATTTCAGTCCTAAATTAGGATATTCATCTGCCCATCCATCTCTTCCTCTTTTTCCATCTACTGTACCTAGCCATATTGTTTTTCACCTGAATTGAAAACACACTTTTCATTTTAACTTTTGTTATTGCCTGTCTTATAAATATACTGTTACAAAACTGTACAAACTACTTTCTATTGTAATCAGTTTTTGCTTAACTTAGATAGATTGATCGATCAAGCCCAGTCTCAAAAATAACTTTTTTTTATTTTAGAGAGGTGTAAACTTAGTCTGGGAGTTGTGGGAACATACAGTAAGGGATAACTCCCATGACCAATATCTTCACTTTGTAAATTGGAGCTCCGTGGTATTTAAACTTTGATGAACTTTTTCAGCAACTGCCAACTTAAAATAAATTATGCAAATTTAAATCCCTGCTAATCTTTGCCTTGTCTTGAATACTTACTATAGTTGAGTACTTCATTATTTTCTTATACGCTTTGAAGTTCAAAGAAATATAGTAAGTTTATAAGCACTACTAGTGCTATCTACTTATTTCAGAGAGAATCTTTACATGTATTATTTGGCTAAACGTTTCCTATTTCATAATCAAAGAAGTAATGACAGACTTCTAAAACAATCTTTACACTGAAGCCTTGAATACTTATATGTGAAACTCATACGGTCACAGCTTTATATAATCCTTTAGTAACTGACACCCATAAGTTTCTATGCTGGGAACAAAGAAGGCAATAGTTTTAAATCACTTCAAACCATCACAGTACACAATTCCAATCACAACTTAACATTACATTGTCAATACAAGCACAAAAAATCACAGTCAGTAAATGATTCAGTACTACTACTACTAAAACTATAGATTTTTTAATATTTCACACAAAAGCAAGAACATATGGTACCAGGATCTACCAAACCTGTAGTCAGTGTCCTTAGATTTGTTTGAAAAAATAGGGGAGTTGAATAGGGATGAGAAGTTACCAAGGCAGCTGCACTCTGCATAGGTGAAAGAGCCAAAGCTCTGATGACCAAAAGCTTTTGATAGTCTTCTGTTATTGGAGAGCTCATTCTAATTACCAGCAATCAGATTTTGGCTGGTTCCTCCTTATAATTCCATTTTTGTACAGGGAGTATCAGAACTTCAAAGGAAATCGAAGGAACAAAGATATGACCACTCCATAATCCATAGTAAGGGCTACAGACATCAAACTACTCCTTCTTTGTCATAAGCCAGTTGCCCATTTGGCTGCTTTTCCAAAAGCTTGTTACTATGCATCTCCCTAGAGGAGTTCAGCTTTTATCTTTCATAATCCTTTAAAGTAATCTTGGACATGTTCCTGACACCACAGCTCCTCTCAAGCAACTAAAGAATTCCTTCCAGTTTATACTGACAAACCAGCCCTCAAATGAAAATAATTTATCCGATTAGCAAGGAAAAGAAAGTGAGAATCACTGATTTTATTTATTTTGATAAAGAGAGTTGATGATGCCAGTTTTAGTTCAGCATGGGTCAGAACTCGATGTCTATTTCTGGGACTGATAAATCTCTTTTACAAGAAGGTTCCTTGTAAACATTTCTTAACTAGGTTCTGAAAAAAATTCACAGGAAGGGAGAAAAACATGGGCCTTTGATCTTATGTACAAGAGTACAGGCATTAATATAATAAGACTCAGTTGTCCTAACAAATAGAAAGTGATTTCTTTAAAATTAACTTATGAAGGTTTCCCATTTTAAAGGATTTCCAACATACAGTATGACACATATTACTGTATATGCAAAGCCCAGCATCCTGCTGTAGTTGGTAGTTTTTCACACTCAGCCAATGACATGGAAAACTTGCCCCTTTCTCAGGGGAGCTCACCACAAATACTTGCTTCACATAGATTTCTGCTAGCAAAATACAAAGTATACTTTTTTTTTACTGTTGATAAAGATCACTATACTAAAGTTTCACAGTCACATTTTAAAATCTGAATTGTTTCATTGTCTGCCATATCATGGGCATTTTCAACACGTTTTACCACATAAGAAAAATGGTTTTAAAATCCCCTGAAAAACTGATGAAGCACACCATCTACCTCGCATTGTACTGCAAAGCTGACCTTGAAAACAGGATGTGTCCCAATGCTGAGAACTTCCTGAGGGTTTTGCTAGAGGTGCAATTGGGAAACTGCAAAGCTGTGACTCTCTGCCAAGGCAGGCCACTTCCTCAACAGGTTCCTGCCTGTAAGAAAGTGCCTTGCCAGCTCTCTTGACTGCAAACTCAAGGTCATGCTATCGTGGGAAAAAAGCTATTTTCATTGAGGCTCTAATTCCGGCACATTTTTCTGTTCTGTGTACACTGAAGGGATCACCTATGGGCCATACAAGAGCAAAAACACAGGAAGGGAGACCTGCAAGAGACAAGAGAAATGTTACATGTGCTGGTGATGTGAGGAGTTTTCCTTTTCTACCCATAGATTTTACTTTTAGTTATTTTCTTCAAGATAGAACTCTAAGAGAAGTATTTGGAAAATAATAAGTTAATGGTGAGGAATATTGTCTTAAACAACACGGGTGACTAAGTTTCCGAGGAGGATGTTCATGTGCGTAAAAGCAAGATAAAGATTTACTTACCTTGGGGGCTGTGAGGATCAGCTGTATCCTGTTTATTGTTCTTGTATGATGTCGAATGTGGCTGTTTCAGCTCCATGACCTCAAACTCAGAAGATGTTGATGGTCCTGCGGGGTTTGCAGAGAGATTTCCGTCAGGCAAGTGTTTCTAACACCCAAGAACATAAAATGGTCTAATAAAATTAAGGTTCTGCAAAAGCAATATAGCAATGTACTATAGTCCAAAGACTACAATAAAGGGGTTCCTTTTTTGCGCTATTGTCCAAAACAAATTGCTGAACTTGTAAATACTCCAAGACCTACAGTGAAAGTAATATATTTTGTTCACTCATATAATGCAGCAGCTACAGTATAAGAAAAACTGCAAAAGCTTATACTGTATTATCTGTGAGCACCCTCATGACTTTTCATCTATTCTCATACTTTTACCTTGATGTTCCTTTTGTTTCTGTCACTTTTTTGGTTTGACTTTACTGTACTGTACCACACTGGACCAAAAATAAAAATACCAATATATGAAATACCATAATATAAATAATCAATCTGTCTACTGTAAGAAAAGTTTACCTTGAACGTGTGCCAGAATGGCATTTTGGCAGTGAATGTTGCTTCCTCCTGGAATTGATTTCAACCTGGGACACCTTTGTGTGTTCTCCCAGTGACTATACCACGTTTTGCTGGATGCTCCAATATCCATCTACAGCGCAAAGACATGCTGTCGAGGTTAATTGGCAACTCTGAGCATGTTTGTGTTATTCTGTGTCTGTGCCCTGTGATGAGCAGGCATCTTGTCAAAAATGTATTCTGCCTTGTGCCCATTATCTGCCAAATTAGGAAGTTCACCATAACCTTATTTTGGACTAAGTGTTCACAGTGAAAGCATATTAAAAAGCATCCATCCATTTTCTGTCTATCCATTTTTTAGAAGCTTCATACAAGCCAGGGTCAAGGGGGAGAAGGACCCTATTCCGGAAAGCAAGGGCACAATGCAGGATACAACCTGGATGGGACCCAGTCCATCACAGGGTAGATGAATACAACCACACATGCGCTCACACCAGAGCCAGTTTTCCCAGAAGCCAATTAACCTACCGGTATGTCTTTGGACTATAGAAGGAAACTAAAGCCCGCAAAAACACAGTTAGAACATAAAACTCCATGCAGATAGCACCCCAGGAATTGGACCAAGGGCCCCAGCACTGCGAAGACAGCAATGCTAACTACTGCACCACCATGCATTCCCATATTAAAACCATTGGAAACCTAAAAAAGTAAGGTAAATCAAAGGTAAAAATATGAAAACTATGATAATAACCAAAGTACAGATGGAATTATACTAGAACATCACATTAGTTGTTAAAACTACAGCTGAAATGGAGGTATTAAATATCATCTGATATTTTCTGTTACAAGTAAGTATTTAGCAGGTAATTACTGTAAGAAAAACTAGTACCTTAAATCTACCTTGTAACACAGATTAACAGCATTCTTGGTAGGGCTTTGGGCAAGGAGTTAATCACTTTGAACTAAAAAAAACTCCTGATGATCTTTTTTTTAAAAAAATGTTTTCATTTCCAAAGCAAAGTCACCCTGATTTAGTTTATGTGGTGAAACAGTGTGACCTCAGAATCATCTCATATTATTTACTACATTAGTAAAAATTGAAATAATTAGAATCAACCACTCCACTTTTTCTTAATATATTCATACTAACTTTATGCTCCTGTACTATTAGCTTTCTCCAGATGAAAGACAGATTATAAATTCTTAAGATTTCTCATATACTGGATACTTGGGTAGAAATAAGGAATTTTACAAAACCCCTTTAGATTAAAAGGCTACTGTTTTGTTGTGATATTTTCAGAACATCTAAAATATAAATGTAAAAAAAGTATTGCTTATGTGTTAACAATGTTCTTTTAAAACGCTGAATTCATTGGGAGAAAATGCAATTTCTGCATAATAATTTTGTTTTCATCTGAAGGGGAAGAAGACACGTCACATCATTGCCATCTAACTCAAAGCTGTATTTCATTATTTAAGGCTTTCATTTTACTAATCTATTGGCAGAACTCTATTGCAGTAGTTTGATTAGTAAATAAACTGTTACTGGATAGTGCAGCTTTCATTGCAGAATTCAGTCAGCATGGGATTCTCAATCCTCCGTCTAAATCAAATCCATTACTGTAGTGCTAAAACTATTTCATTTTTTTCATCAATACATTTCAAGGATAATGGAACAGAAACTTTTTGACCACAGTATGATCTATCTGCATTTACAAGGGTACAGTTTTTACTGAAGGTTACAATTCCATAGAGACCTACAGTATGGTAAAGTTTACTCTATGTTAAAACAGTGGTGTTTAGTGGTAGGGATAGTGGTGAGAAGTGCTAAAGGTGATATTTTACTGTTCTGGGAGAAATCCTATAGAAATAATATTCGATACATTTATAAGCTTCCTCGCCTCTGAAAAACATTTATTCTTGTTATCTTGGAATCAGAAAAGCTGAAATTTAAGATCAATTTGCATCTGGATAGGATTCAAGAACGACTTAAAGTCGAAATAACTATAGCAGCTGTCTGTTTGGTATGCTTGCATATGGTAACTATGTTTTAAAGCAAAAGGGATCAAGAGGGTATGTCACAATCTATTTACAAGATTGAAATCTTTCATATGCTTGAGGGAATTAGGATAGAGGAGATGAAGTTATCCTGAAAAATATGCCACAGAGTTTATTTATATGAAGGGTGTTTGGAAGAGAGACAAGTCTTGTGAGGAAGGAGATGTTGAAAAGGAAAGCCTGTGATCCAAACCCATAGTTCTTATGATCTCAGACTGAGGATTATAGAACAAGTTCCTGTTTTCCTCATGTTTTACAGAAGAACACTGTGGCTTGTGCCCATCTGAGTATCTTTTGTGCAGTCAAGGAACACGCTGGAGACAGTATTCTTTGCTCCAAAAAAACAAGAGACCACAACTGCATAAGACATCCTCCTAAGACAGTGTAGGTGTTTCTTTGCTATTCCATATGGCTCACCATTTCAGTGTACAATTGCCCAAATTGGAACATAAACCATGGAGAATGAGATGAATTGCATAATACTGCAATTGAATCCTCTGTTTTCACACAGGAGATTTTAAATGGTTGCCATCAAGGCCATAACCCTCAAAGACTCATCCAGTATCTGGCTTAAACTGAACTTATGAATTGCCTGGACAGCTAAGCTCTACAGCAGCAAACTTCATAAAAAGTCAAATTACAGAGAAAAACTTCATTGTGATCTTCTGAAGCATCTGCAAGAAAATCATATTTCTATTTTTCCTTTAGAACTACTTGTTGGTGTCACCACAGGAGAGAGCTCCCTCTCTCTGTGGTGTCCAGTTAGCACAGCCTATCAAGGTATGTTCAGACTCCCACCAATCCACTTCTGATTTGTCAGTTTATCTATATTGTCATTTTCTTGTATTATTTCATTTTAATTTGGGATGTTCTATACTGATCTACAGTGAAACTACAGCTTTTTAAGCTTTACAACAATAGCGTGTTCGGCATATTCAATGTTGCTTATATTTCATATACTGAGCAGATTGTTTGGGTGGTACTTTTCATTAGAATAAAAAAATACTGATATCAGGTCTTCTGGGTAAAATGTCTAATGCTCAGTGTTGAGTAACTGTAACAATCTCCACATTTCGATGACAAAGAGAATGCAAAAATAGTTAAATCGTGTATGCTGTATGGCCAAATAGTCTACCCTGCTTGAGTAATGAGAAGTGCCAGTTTGCAATCAGCATGGTTTAAGATGGTTAATGAGAGAAGGGCTTCAAAAATCACCACATTGGTTCAGAGAAACTAATAAACTGAATCTCTGAGGGGCAGGTGATGCCCAGAGGGTCACCGTACTGGCCTATGACTGTCAGACTCTGCTGATGGAAATAGCACATAGTGATGTCATGGTCAATGTAATAATAACTTTTGTCTTGTTCAATCCAAAAATACTGAGGAATCTCCTTTAACACAAGAATGCCTTTGGTGCAGATTAAGGTTCACCATACTGTTCAATGGAACATCAGGGAAGCTCTTCAGCCATTCTGGCAAACTGATCTGCGAATTCTCCAGCACAACAATCCAAGTGTTAAAAGAACAACAGTATGATTTTAAGAAAACAATATCTGTATATCTCTAGAGCTGTGTACAACACAACATTGTTTCCTCAGATTTGCCCATGCCATGAGCAGAAGGCAAGTAAGACTGGCCCATTTTCTCCAGCTGGCTGCGGCTGTACAACAGCTGGCAACAGAGTGCCACAACATTCCACAGCAGTCTGTCCAGACTCTGATCAGATCTGTGTAGAAATGCTGTGAGGTGTGTCTTGTTTCCTCAGGAAGATCATGCCCAACTCTAGCTTTGCAACGTTTTCTTTATGACAGCGTATCTTATTTCACCCATTGTTTCGTTCATTTGTATTTTGTTTATAATTTCTGCAATTGCTTAATATCTACTGTACACATCAAACATTTGGTTAAATCCTCCAAATCCAATCGTTATGTAAGTTACTGTAGTTTTGAGATGTATATTTACTTTATTTTTTTATGTGCAAGTTTTGCTTCTTACACGTGTTTTGTATTTGAGTTGAGCAAGCAATTTATATTTTTTTATATTTATGAGTTTTACCCTGCAGGAGCCCTTAATAAAGTACATTATTCCAAGTCCTTCAACTCTTAACCGTGCAATGAACAATGAAGTAACCCCACTTTCCTCTACTGACCTCCTTACCATTAAGCCATAAAACACTTTCTCTCATTTCTACACTTCTGTCAGGAAAATCTGACAAGCACTCTGTCCTAAATTTGCCAGCACCCTCGGACTTTACTTTGGCTAGTTTACTTTGCAAAAACACACACAGATTGGCTGTCATTTCTTAACATTGCCTCGTTGACCCACTAATCTAAAGCACTTTCTTCCCATTTCTCAGGCATCCATTCCATTCATAATGACGAAATAATTAGACCAAATATTTACAGATTTTTATTTGCAATATAAACATACTTACATTATTACATATTTGTTAAATTAGATGAACATTTTTGAAAACACCATGACATTCAGCCAAGTTATTGTATTACCCTTGCTGTGAACAACTAGTCAGTGACATATACAATAAATATTTTTATTTAAAACAGACTTGGAGTCTGGAACAAACATCATTTCTATACCATGCCTTCAAAATATTAAGAGATTCAATATGAGAAATAAAATTACTAGCACAAGCTTGATATATTGTAGGTGCGCTGCCTTAATAAGAACAGTTCATGCAATGAAAATGCAGTCTTGCATACTTTCTTTTGAGAGTCTCAATAAGAACTTTGTGTAATGCTTTACAGTATGAAAGAATGTGTAAAACTACATACAACACCATTAATGAACCTTAGAAGTGACTTTGTGTTATGGAAAAACCTTGCAGAAAACCTTTTCTGCATGTTACTAAAGATGGGGGAATATCTGCCAACAACAGCAGACCTTCCGGATGGTTCCTCATCAGTGTATTTTAGTTCACATGCCAGTTTCTGCTGTGTTCCAGGGACGTCTGTTCACCTCTGCACCGTATTGCAGCTGCAGACAAAAAGCAAGCTGCCAGTAACCTTCGTGGAAATGACTTCACTCACATTACGCTTTACACAAAAAAGTAATAGGAAAATGGAAAACAAAACTGAGCATATTAGGGTCTGGGCAGTTAGAAAATAATTCTAGCTGGCGAGCGAGTTTCTTCTATATTTTTTTTTACTATTCTGCCTGCAGCCTGCCAAGAATCTTAGGTTGAGACATCTGAGCTACTGTACATAAAGCAGCATATAGAACCTGAAGGAATTAGTAACATTACAGAAAAGAATTAGCCACCAGTTCTTCAAAATCATTTGTTAGGGGGCGGTTGCCAGGTATTGCTGTTTTTACATTTTGTACACATGAAGTGGTAAAGATTATCATTGTTCAATGGCTGCTAATGAGTGCCACAGTTTAAACTGTTTTGAGCCTACATACGGCATTCTGCTAACATGGAGGTAATTTTTAATGGAAAAAAAAATGTAATTGTAGGGAGCCCTGCAATACTACTTTGAGGTCAGAGCGTAGTCCACATCACAGCTTCCTGACCTATGTAATTATCCTTCAATGGCTATTTTAGTGATATTAGACTATGGATAAGCCTGCAAACCACTATAGCTGGTTGCTATGGTGACACTGGAAGTTACTGCAAGAAATAATAAACAGAACAAGCTTAATCAAGATTAAAACTAAGTATCTGAAAGCTGCTCTGGCACTTAGACTTATAACAGTTTAGAGTGTCAAATGTAAAGCTTTGACAGTATTTATGTGAGACCCTCGAAGGTCATATCTAATTCTACAATTATTTCCAAAGTGCTATTGCTTATCTTTTCATTAAAATGTTTCTTAATATGACTGAAAAAAAGCAGATGCGGTACACAACTCCTTCATAAATTAACAAGCATCAAAGTAACGCTGTAACTTCAAAAACAAAGCTACAATTACAGCTTGTCTGTAACTTCAACATAAAAGGTTAGAGAATCAGTGTGTGAAATGTCACATACTGTACAGTATGCCTTTAGTCCCCTGCATCATTAATGTTGTGCTTAATAAAACTTAATCCAAAAAAACTGATGGAGATCATCGGCAGATGTTAATTCAGTTAACTTAAAATGTAAACATGCTTTATGGCTTTATAACATCGTATCAACAAAGAGATTAAAAATGGACTTATGACCTGGATGTATGATTATAAGCACCCAGAAAATTAACTGGACAGCAGTATTAATTAGTGGTTAGGGGTTGAGGGCCTATAATGGGAAAGCTGCTGGTTCAAATTCAGAAATGAACACTGCTGTCGAGCTCTTGAGCAGCATTCCTGCCTCTGATTAATATATACAAAGTTAAAAGTATCAAATTAATAACTTTTAAAGCTTTTAATCACCACATTAGGATAAAAGCAGGCAGCTTTGTAGGCTATGAAGGAACAGGTAAAGAGTCATTGTGTGCTGTAAAATAAAGAAAAAAACTAAAGTCAAGAAGCCTCTACAGCTGAAACAGTGTTTCTGTACTTTACCTTTCAGTTTGGAATGAACCTTTGCCTATTCCTTTGCAAACACTCAAGTTATCATGCGTGCGTTTTCATAGAAGCAAATGTGCTCACAGATTTTGTATGAGCAAATCATACTGTACAATTCACTTCAATTCATTTGAATTTTTGCTCCTATATTGAATACTGTTCTGTGGTGTGGCTTGCGTTATGTAATTTTGCTTATTTCAAAATCATTTTTGTTTATACAGTATGTTTTGTAAAATCACATCCAGGGTTTACTGCAGGCTAATCTTTTCTCACTCAGTTCAAGACTTTCTGATTCATTACTTTTCACTGCATATAAAACATTACCTACCATTCATGCAGAACGTTCAGAATTGAAGGTGAAAGGTAAATAGGGTGTGAGTATAAAAACAGTTTATAGAAACATTTTGGTTTTGATGAGACAGCCCCAAAGGAAAGAAAATACTGTAATGGAATATTGAAAACAAACTGTGTAAAAAAGCCTTTGTTTTCTTTACTGAATACTCAACACATCTGTAGCCCACAATAACACATGCTTGTTCTGGAAAGAGGGAAAACAGGCCATGCAAAGCCATGCTATTCTGGAAGAAGAAAGGCTCAGCAGCCTTGCAAGGTCACTGCAAAATGTTTTAAGGGAGGCTGGAAAACCCTCAAGCAAATGTATCCACCCACCAACAGCTGTGATAAACCCTTAAAACTCTATCTGAAAGGCTTTTTTTCTCATCAGAGTGGTTGGCAATCTTTTGGATTAGATGATAAGTGGCATGCTTTTATTGAAAAGAAAAGTTTTAAAGAAGAACCACGTGTTCTCTTCAGCTGAATGCAAAGGCAATTTAGGCTATTTGTATCATCGTAACAGCAACTCTACAGCAAGCTTTATTAAAAAAAAAACTAAAGAGCTGTTATGTGCCCACGTTTAGGAGAGCTGTCAACTTCAATAACACTTATTTGTCCTTCACTTTTGCAGAAAACATCTGCATCCAACTCTTGTTTTGGTCTACAGTCTTAGAAAATATGACATGCTACATCTTGACAAAATCACTGTGCATTACCATAATGATTCCTGTGTTTTGAAGTTGCTTCTCACTTTGTTAGTTAGCTTCCAAGGGATGAATCTAAGGTTTCAGTATTTCCCCAGTTACTATAAGCTGCAAATAATTAAAAATCAAATCATTGATCTCATTTCTATCAGTTTCTTCGAGGAGTGATTAAGCACCTGCTCAGTCCTTTTCTCCCTTTGCCAGTTGTTTGAGACCAGTGTTGTGGCTTTCTGGGCAAAGTTTAAAGCTCCTACCAAGCACCTTCTGATGCTGGATTGATACAGTAAAAAGTTCTACAAGATCTGAACTGCTATACAAAAAACATGGTTATATATTTCTTATACTACTCCTACTAATTGGCCTCAGGCGAACCTTTTAATCTTTTGTATAGCTTCCTGAACATATAATTAATGTTGCAACTACTTGTTCAGTTTCCATAGATGTAACAACCAATCCAATTTTTAATTTTGATAAACCTATCATTTCAAAATCTTGAATATTTTCATACAAATTAAAAAATCCAAGTATACCAGCCTTTTTTTCCTTTTCTTCAGCTTGCGCTAGACACTATAAGTGTAAAATCACACTTATTATACACAACATGTAATGAGCAGAATTCAATTCACAATAGAAGAAAATATTAATATTTTTAAAAAATGCCTTCTGCATCCCCCCAAGAAATTGTTTGGCTTATTTATTACAGTTAACAAATCTCAAAAACATACTAAACTAGGACAGAACCTACAGTATCTTTTCCCTGTGAACAAACTGTAATAGATGGTTATGACACATGTTTTAATTATGAATCTGAATAAACGCAGAGCGCTGTAATGAAGCTCATTCTCTTGCTACTATTCAGCTTGATTTCAGAAATGCACTTTTGATTTGAGTAGGAGTGAGAGATCGTGGTACTTCTGCAACAGTCAATTGGCTTAACGAGAGAGAATTAGAGACTCAAATCTCACGACAAGTACTTTTGCAGATGCAATCTGTTCCTCCTTTGGGAAATAATTTCAGAATCATTGATTGGGTGTTCTTGGATTGCTACCAAATGCTTCTTACAAGATGCAGAGGGTAATTGATGCATCTACTCTTCAATTTTATTAAAAGGCTGGTTATATGCATTTAATTTGACAGTGAGATTTTCACCTGCACCTGAAGTCTGCAATTTCCTGCTTGTGAGGGAAGTGTGGGTTACACTACAGTGGAGTGGGAAGTACAAGGAGAGGAAACTGAAATATATGGTAAAGCCAATACAACATTTCATTTTAATTTTGAACTAAAAGTCAGAAAGAGTTAAAGATAACTATATCCCTTTGTAATCATAGCATCTGATTGTTAGTGTAAATCTGCTGTTTTCCAAAGTTTTGTCATCCTTGTCAAAATTAATACTTGTAACAAATATAAACCGTAGCAGAAGGAAAATCATTATAGGACTATTTAGGTATAGAAAGCAGAAGTGCATTATTTTTTCCCCAGGCATGAGTTATCATTAAATGCACTTATAATGCAAATGCTACCCTTAGAGCTTGTGAGTCAAATCAGTTTTTTATCCTTCTTATCAGGATATAGACTAAAAACTGTATATACTCTGTTACTTAATATAGTGAGAGACAATTGCTAGTTTGAAAATAATTAACATGAGCAGAGTGTACAAGGCAAAAATCTAGGATATCAAATACTTTTTATTTAAAAAATGAGAATTGGAGCGTTCTAAAACCAATTAATTACTTCCTTTGAATAACCTCAGTCCAAGACCTTTTTTTCCTTATTTTACTTACCCCCTGTGCATAAAAAACCTTTATGCAGTTAAACACACTAGTAGAATTGACATTACACATGGATCCTGATTCAAGTCTGTCTTACTAAGGCAGATGAAACCTAGGCAAACTGAACCTTCTCTCAGCTGGACCACATTATGTTCTGCTGAGCTAATCAACCGATTGCCTGAAGCATCCATGACCAAATCCACCACAACATGATTCACTGAAACTATTTCAGAGGCCCATTGTTAATGACTCTTATTGGCCGCCTTTTCCTGCTCCAGCTGAGCCGACCTGTTATTAATGCACCTAAGACAGAGATATGCAACTCTGATCCTGGAGAGACCATGTCTGGTTTCTGTTCCAGCTGACTTCTGAATAGCTTAATTGGATCAATCAGTTTCTTAATTTAGAGATGTCAGTATGTTTTCCAGCTCTTAGCTCATTGACCATTTAAGGCTACCCATAAAACCTGGAAAACTGTGTTCCTCTATACTGTATGTTCACCTGCAGAAACGGTCTTACCTTTACAATATCTGCAAGCATCACAATTCCTGACTGGAGACTTGCTACAGCTGAAGAAGTAGTGTGTCTATAATCATGCAAGCACCAAACAAGTGACTAGCCATAGGCAACTGCTGTAATCCTGGCTCTAACTTGGCAAGGCACTCTTCCAGTTCTGAGATGCATAAAAAATCTCAGGCACAACTGGTTAGTTACATGACCTAGGCTCTACAGTAACTTGTTATTTTTGGACCATAGAGCTCAACCCATGCTTTGAGTGAACGCAATTACTGCTTAATGACTTCAGGATCCCCACAACACAAATTAAAAGTGAAAATAAAATATTCTACACCGACAGACCAAAGAGTCCGAACCTTTTTAGTCATCAACAGAGGGGATCTGAGTAAGTTTTCAAAATCCTCAAAGGCAACGACAAAATCAATCCATCAAGGTTCTTTATAATGAATTGTAAAATGGAAACCAGCGGACACAAGTGGACATACAGAAATTACAGAAATTTTGGAACCAGAAATAGAGGACACTCCTTTACCCAGAGGGTTGTGGGAGTATGGAGCAAGCTGCCCAGCTACTGTATGTTATCAAAGCGGACACCCTGACTTTTTCAAGAAACAGAGGGATGAAATCCTTGGATCAATTAACAACAACCAAAAGGGCAAGATAAGCTGAAGCTCTCTAGCTTCTTACGGTTTTCTTATTATTTTTCTTACTTTAAGAGCAATATCAAAATAAAAGTTGATAAAGTGCCATCTGGCCTTTAAAGAATAGCCCTTAGTTTTCCCTAATGATACACCTGACAGACTATAATGTATGCATTTTGTAGTAACAAGTCCTGAAAAGCTCCAGTGGTTAACAAGGGAAACCCGTGCCTCAAAAGGTGTTGGTCATTTGCCTTCTGTGTTAGCTGACTTAATGGTCAGGCTTTCAAGGTATTAAACAGCCCAATAAAGCCCTTGTGCTTGCAATTTTTATGAGGGTCTGCCCAACAGCTTCCCTTTTTTCATACTGCTGTGCCACTAAATCACATCAAAATTCCATTTTCTTTCTGAAACCAGGTTTTCTTTTTCTTAAGATGTGGGCCTCTTGTCCCAGAAAAGTATTTTAAAAAAAGTCTTTGTGCTGCTAGAAGCCTTATTGAGAAAGACAAAACATTAAAGGAAGGTAGGGGGTAGTCATTTCCTCCATAATAAAGACTTTTAGAAGGAAATGTGAACAGGTTTCTTTTCTCTGTGGACATAAAAAAATAGTCTACAAAATACAGCATATTTAAATGATTAACTCTGTTAATATTGTTACACCTTTAATTATAAGGCCTTGCACTATATATGAACATGCTTAGATGTTAAGTGTTTGTGATTACAGTTTTGGCTAGAGTGGTCAAAATGTGTCTTTTAATTATTAGTGTAATACTATCATTGCATACCATTTAAAAAGTGACCTTTAATTATTTTTTTAAGATACTATTTGGGGCGGTTGGTAGAGAAGTACTGAGAAGATCTCTACCCCACTTTTCATTTGAAAAAAATGGGGAAACTATTTAGGCCTATCCCAAACCATTCTGACGTGTCATGGTTTTTTAGTAGGCCAGTGGTCTGAATTTTCTAAACCTAATAATTAATTCAGCTTTAATTGTGCTAAAAGATGGAAAACATAAACAAACCTAAACAACTGGAAACACAGGTTGGCTTGGGCACAGAATTACCTTGTGCTTGGAGGAGTAGCTGCTTTTTTCAGGATCTCACAACTGGTTTCAATTTCGCTTGGCATATCGTCTTTCTGTCTTTTTTTTCTTGAAGTTTTTTTTTATTGGGTTTCTGTTCAGCATTACAAGGTCTGGCCTGTGAAAATTGAAACACTAAATCTTCTACTTTATGAAATCCAGCAGGCGGGGGTGGAAATGGACAGTGAGAGGCCAGAGTGTTGTTTTTTTTTCTCTCTATGTGCAAACACATCTTCTCACACAAATTGAAGCAGCTTCCAAAACTTTCTGCCTCAGCTCCTGGTATTTTATGAGCTGTAAGTCGCTATTCTAGAAAGTTAAAAGGTGTCAACAAAATTAATTTGCTCCTGTTACTGCTACTACAGTTAGTGGTCAGAATATCTGGAACCCTTTCCAAAGAACTTGATGGACCACTGCAAACAGCAAGACCTTCTACAGCAGGAGGTTCTGGAATATTAGTAGGCTACTCTCACCTAGCCGGCTCATCTGAAGCCAGGATAAGAGTAAAGCTGCAGGGCATTAAACTGCATCGTGTTTAACCAGTTGGAGGAGCAGATCTGTTTTTCAGTGCAATGTATTTTTGGATGGACTGCTTGGTTTTAATGTGGGGAGTTTTACTATGTTATGGTTCCCACAGTGTAATTTAAAGATGATTTGATTGGATCACGAACCGTAGTGCTCTTAGTAGACTGTAAAACACTTTAATGTGTAAATTACATGCACGCACAGCGAAGAGTGTTGTTTAAAATGTTTTTTTTTTTTGGTTGCATCCATAAAAAGTAATGAAACAATAATATGGAAAAAAATACTGTTTCGTGCGATGAGCTGCCCAGAAGCTAATACTATAACCCTGCTTGGGGCTTGGCTGATGTAGCCTGGATTCCTACGGTCACATAGAGACAAATCAAGCCTTAATTGCTTTTTCCCCATTCACCACCTTCAGCTGTAAGTGAAGTGAAGGAGGCCAGAATAAAGAATACTATTCCGATGTTTCTTGTTCTATAAGGAAACTAAGATATCATTTGGGAAAAAGGTTTAGCTCTGTCAGCACTTAGTGTTAATGGACGGCAATATTCACAAATTATTTTTGGTGTATGCGGTTTTCAATTCACAGAGCTTACAACATCATATGTATTATTTTCTTTAACAAAATCATAACAGAAAGAAAATCATTTTTGCACCCCATATTCATCCCACAAAGTGGTCTTGCACAGTTTCTTTCTGGCTGAGTATACAAGGCAGAGACAAGTGGGTGTGGAAGTGCATTAGATATACTGTACTGGAACAGAGGTTCCTCTGACTCCCTAATGTCAGAATCCCCATGCAGAGTGAAAAATGAACTGATCCAAAAGGAATTGATTGTGAATGTGAGTAAGAGAGGGGCTTACATGTTTTTTCGAAGGGCTTCAGAAAGGGACATCATGGAGGGTGACAAGTAAGCGCCGCAGAGGTGAAGGAGAAGCTGTTGTCATTCCTCCTGAGCCTTCATTAAAACCCCATCAATTGAGCTGTGCTACCTATACGTTTCTGGATGGTTTCTTTGATATTGGTATATTAGCCGGTTTATTTCCATCCAGCGGTTGGCATCTTTGAATTGCATAATTAGACACATTTCAAAGCCTTTTGTGAAACTGATTTTAGGTGAAATACATCAGATTTATTCAGGACAGATTAGCATAACTGTATATATATTTATGACTTTTCTAGGTTTACATGTCTAGCACTTGTCCGTGCTGTGATACTTACAGAGACTAAAAGACAAACTGACAGAGCATTTGTGGTCTAATAAAATATGAAAAGTTGTGGTAGTAACTGCAGTTATATTTTTGTTTTCATCAGTTTTAAAGGTGTTGAATTTTCATATCTGCTCAAAGGCAAGAAAACCTCCTTGACAAAATATAGATGGCACAGGGCCTGAAAGGACAGTTAGCGCAAACTGGAGAAGCAGTACTGTCACCGATGTCACTGAATGCCTGAAGACACCAGGGAAGTGGTTGCAACTGAGAGACCTCAGGAATGTTGGGTAAAAGAAATTGTGAGATGTATACAACAGAAACAGGTATAGGAGAGACTAGGTGGTTCAATAACTCCATTTCTACCTCCAGATAATTTTTGTGCAGAATAAGTCACAAATACTGGCTTTTATTTATCGTTAGGTCATCTGACAGCTAGAGGAGTTGTCTTTTCAAGCCATTCAAACAGATTTTAATACAGGAAGTTTTACTTTTAGTTTTCGAAAAGAAAATATTTCTTATTTAGGAACAAGTAAAAGTTTATTCCATCTTGAAAAGAGAAGAAAAGAAACATAACATTTCAGCTCTGGAGCCTTCTTCTTCATTACACCCGAAGAAGGCTCCTCAGCCGAAACGTTGTGTTTCTTTTCTTCTCTTTTCAGCATGGAATAAACCTTTACTTGCTCCTTTGCAGCCTATGCATGCTGACACAGCTACCTACTTGAACTATTTCTTATTTATATTTCTGTTACTTATTTATATTTCTTATTTATAGAGTGCTATGCTTTAAAATAATTGGTTTTTAAAAAAATATTTCCTGAATTAATATTTATGTTTTAGTTTAGCAGAAAAACATTTTTCTATGTTGTAAGAGACAAAATACTATTATTCCAAAAAGACAACTATTCAAAAAAAAAGCATACTTATAAATTAAATGGCTCTTTAGAAGCCATTTTATGCTGCAATTTATGTCTTGCGCTATAGAGAATGGCATAATTGTATTTGGGACCACTTGTTGCTACCATCCACAACCACAAAAATGGAAGGTGGCAATGTGCCAAAGAAAGTGAAGAATTTGGCAGGAGCTCAGAGTGTGTTTTCCTCTTCTGATGCAATAACCACTGTTGTCTGAGCCCCCCCCCCCCCCACACACACACACAACTCTCACAACCACGAATCTTTCTCTGCTCACCAGTACAGACTGCCCATCTCCCTTTTTCAACCACTACTACATCCACCACAGGAATAGGAATAAAGAAATGATGTGGTGATTTATGCATATCATCTCATGTCTGTCCAAAAATCAACGTAATACTTTGATACTTTTAAACTAGCAGACCCAGGAGAATAATCTTCTGCCTGCTAGACGTTTCAGTAGAGTTCACACCGTAATTGGAGAGGGGGAAGAAGGCCCAGCTAATTTTTTGGAATATAACCAACTTGGCACCATCAAGGCAGTGTGCCCTGGACTGTTGAATCACTTTCATTTACACCTGGATTCCTACTGAATTTCCTGCCACTGAAATGCCCCTGTCATAGTTCTAGTTTTGTGTTCTGCAGTTGTTTTCCCTCTCAGACAATATTTAATTCCACTGGCAAGCAAACCCTGGCTAGAGTTCATGTACTCATATGAACAAAAGCATGAGCTCTTTGAATAGAACACGGAGCTCCAGAAAGTGTTTTCCAAACTAAGCACAGTCTGAATCACATCACAAAGAAAATCATTCCAGATGGTCTTACATCCTAAAGAACAGAATCAGGTAAGGGACACTCTGTGAGTATACAAGCATCATTCAAACTATATAAACACATTTCATTTAACAAAACAAAAATCAAAGGAAGATAAAAGGAGAAATATGGTTAGGTCACCACAGAGAGAAGAAAATGGCAGAAAAGAATCTTGAAAATAAGGAAAGGAGAGACTTCTCCCCTCGTGATGAGATTTAAACAGTGAAACGTCTCTAGCAAAGCAGCATTCATAAACATGAAGACTGGAGACCACAAGGGCACCAGGGGAGTATGGGTCAGACAGGGTCTGGATTGATTCGACAGTATAAATATTCAGGGCCAGTTGTCAAAGAGACGCCTCCCATGATGTGCTGCCAGCTGCCAAGCTGTCACTGCCCTGGATAAACCCTCTTTTCCCCAAAGACCGTGCAAAAGAGAACACTGTTTTCATCTTCCACTCCCCCAGCAAACCAGAGCAAGAGACAAGGGAGAGTGACATTTATTCTTCTCTGTGGAGCCCAGACCGCACACGGAAATTATTACAATAATGCACTAAAGAAACTGTTAATTAGAAACCATCCTTGGTGGTTTTGGATCTGTGTTTTTCTCTGTTTTTTGGACCTCTGACATTAACAGCTGCTGAGAACACGAAAAGGACAAAGTGAGGAAAATCTTATATTTTTTGAAGGGATTAAATACTTTCTACATTTCTTTCTTAAAGTTACTTCATTATCCTAACATAATAAATGTTAAGATTCCACATGGTTTAAATGAGTTGTGGTAATGTCATTTAAATTCTCTACTTTGTAATAAAAATTTCTAAATTCCCTGTGTTCCTTACCCAACACCAAGTTTATTCCTTTCTCTGTTGTGAACTGGAACCCCAAGTGTAATGTTCCTTTCCTGAAGACATTCATTGTGCTGTTTAGGCTGTTTTCAAGTGCAAATGCTGCTGAATTATCAATAACTTCTGACAGTTGCACCTGAGTAAGCTTTATACTGCAGCAGACCATTCCAGTACAGATGCTGGTCAGGCTCTCTGCAATTCCTTGATAATGTAGAAGCAATGCAATTAAATCTCTTTAGGTTTCTGCCATTTTGATGTATTGCTCTCATAACAAATTGGCCAAAAACATTTGATAAAAACACAATATTATACAGTATTGTATTTAGACATTATTACACTATGACTTTCAATCCCCAAGTTTGTCAATTATCCCAGTGTAAGACACGCAGTGCTGATGCAGTCAATGGACCCTGTGCGGAGTTTTGGAAGCAGCTCAGGAAAGATGTGAACAGGGAAAGTAATGCATACAACCGAAGCCAAACTGCTAGACGAGAAACGAAGTTGAGGACAGGTTCCAAATTCAAGGCCAATAGTACAATTGGAAAGGGCAAGAGAGAAAATGCAAAGCATTCCTAAGGAGCTACCAATACCAAGCAATGAGATGAGAATGGGAGAGAGTTTAAATATGTCTGGATGTGGAGGGTGCGGTAACCAGTGAGCTGTCCTGTTTGGTTAACGGGTCTGATCTGCAGCGTTTGCAGGGATTGCCTCCAGCTAGGGCTTGATTGGTACGAGATCCGTTTGTGTGGAGGATTCCAATTAGCAGCGTGTGTGACACCCAGAAAGCCAAGCCTGAGGAATAAAATATAAATTCCACTCTTTTCATACTTAAACACAGATGGTGCTGAATAAAATAAGACATTTTCTAAGAAAAAAAAATCTACATTTTTTGTAGGAAAACTGTTTCAATGACCATGTTACGCAGAGCAGTATCCTGTAGTTATTTAATGCAAGTTGCTCCTGCATATCAACCCTAGAGATGAAAGGGGAGACAAGGAGAAAACAGGTTTGAGAACCTACAGTTCTCAAATCTCTCTACACTGAAGAGATTTAGTTGCTTTAATTGTAAGACTGCTGAGATATGTGTGACCTAGGGTCATTCTTGTTGCTCTTTGTTAGAAAAAAAAAATATAATATATTTTTGTGGTACGGTGAGGAAAACTGAGCACAATATTTTCAATGTATTCTTTGAAAAGTTTTACCACAGCATCAGAAAGCTTCAACATACAGTAACTAGGATTTTCAGTTTATTTTGATTATCTGATCATCCATCCATGTTCTAACAGCTTTATCCAATAGAGGGTCTCTGGACCCTATGTTATACAGTATATAATATACCAGTCCAATGTTATATACTGTATATACATATTGCCTTACTGGCAATACTGGGCATTTTCCCATCCTATTGTTGCACAAATAAGGCAGCACCGGACACTAGCATGTAATTCTTCTGCAGCTTCCAACATGCTATTACTTCCTTCATGCAATGAAGTCTTCAGGCGGCAAAGTGAGTGACTTTCATAACTTGCCTTTTTCCCAGCTTACTGCCACAGTTTAGCGAAGTAAGTGGAAAAGTTCTGGCGGAACTTTTGATATTGATATTCAAAATCTCTCTTATTCCAGTGGGGCTCACTGCCACTCCACCTTGTGACCACACAAGTGGATAACAAGGATTTTCACAACACACAAAAAAGAGGAAGAGACTCTGGATACTCTGTGTAAACAACTAGTGGTGGAAACTGTAATACAATCTCCAGTGTGGTAAGCGTTAGTGTAATCACAATGCCTGGTGTTTTTCACTTCTTTTGCCAGCGTTTTGATCTTTCAATGAAAGGATCAAGAGACTCCGTGGATTTTTAATCAAAAGTAAAAGGATTAATTAGCAGCCATTTTAAATTTCAGAAACCTTATCTGTTTTGATTTTGTGGGAAAAAAAAATCTTTCCATTCTTAAGGGATTCAGCCGTAGCCTACCAATCAAATTAAAGGCATCCAAAATTCTCTGAGGTTTAATGGGTTTCTTTCATCCCTTCTCATTATTGTGTATGTGCTGTCCAACTTTAATAATGCACCAGTCAGATGTTATATTGATTATCTTGCAGTGCATTTTCCAAATGCTAAATAAGTAATATTTTTACTGAATTGTACAATGGTGTTTCTAGACAGTACAGAAAATGCAAACATCTTGGTTGCAGAAATGCATAATCCAGGTGTTAAAAAAGGCCTTTCCATGCATATACAGAGTTCATTACATGAATATGCATGCACATGTTTTGTATGATTGTATGTGAGAATATATATGGAAGCTTGACACCAGAGGACAATGAAAGGATTAACGGAAATCTGAATGCAAGGCAGTTTTTACATGACTTTACACGATAATTGCAGTGCCACCACAACCTGTACATGACTGTATTAGCATCACCTACAGTACATACTGTACTGATTACTGAAATGTGCAGTGCTGTATTTTCGAGATGGCCCCAATTGAAGTTATCTCACCATTCGGTGTGTTATTCATTTTCCAAAAATGATTAAGTTGTATTTGGAAACCTGGCAATCAGGCATTAGAGATAAGTACAAAATTTCCAAACTGCAACCTGTGACATGTTCTCAATGCTGGTCAACCTGAATAGTTCAGTCATTAAAACATCGATGTTTGGAGTACACAATAGTCCTATAGTCCAGAGATCATTGGTTAGCTTTGACTGAGATTCCCTATGGACAGTACACAAGCAGCCAGTATTTGCTGATGCTGTGTGGGTTCAGAGCTGGTCAGGACGTCTTTGGCTTGCCATACAACAATGACTCCTTATTCTTTTCTAGGAGCATACAGTGTTAGAAAGCGGTGAGAACTACTTCACAGGAGGACTCCAGTCCTCCTTCACTGGCCTTATCTCTGCTGTTTGCTGGGTTACAGTGTGAAAAGAAGCATGTGGCCTAACAATGTATTTTCAGAGGATGCATGTTGCTCTATATTTTCCTCATTGTAAACATAATTATTATGCACCATTTATACTACAATACACTATAATTATATTAAACAACATTGATTAAATCCTGAAACATACATTACTTTTGAAATTACCATAAAAGCTAGGTTTTGTTTTACACAATAGAAAATGGAAATAATTGCATGGTTAACCTCTGTAGATTGGGCCCATATGACAGTTCACTATAACAACGAGACACTCACTTCAATTAGGTTTTTCAGTCTCTGTGACATTCCAATTCATTCTTGATGAATTTTGCTCTGCCAGAAGTTCTCTTAATCATCTAGCTATACCAGTTATATTTGAAAACTTTCTTTAAAACTTTTTAAAACTAACTATTTTTGGCATTCATGTATTACATTTAAAAATATGTACATACAGCATATATTTGTATGTTGTGGGAGGAATATTCTCAACATCTATTTTAGCTAGCAGATATAGGATTGTTCTGGCTGCTGCTTTGGTTTTGCACCTAGGTTAGCAATTTTCTTTTGTCTTTTCTAAACATTGCAACTTTACTTCATTTGCATAAAGAGAAAATATTGAGAATATGTTCTCAGTATGTTTACACTTTAATTAGAATATAATAATTCTAATAAAAACATCAGCTAAGGTGCATTAGGGAATGGAAATTATAAAAAATAGACTTTACTTTAAAAGTACTTTACTTATAAGATCCACCGGGGAGGCATTGTGTGTCTGCAGTCCCACTACAAAGTAGATCAGGTGGAAAAGGGAAAAGTAAGAAAATCGTTCAAAAATTACATAATGGGGTAACTTTATCCAATTAGGTAGACATCACATCCTCACTTTAACGTCTCATCTGAAGAACAACACTTCCTACAGCACTGAGTCCCCTGCTACCATATTTTGCCATTGGCCTGGAAACTGTGGCCCTGAGGGAAAAAGTGCCACCTACTGGTCCACCAATACCACTTGAAGAAGTAAGACAGATAATTTTAGGTAACAATTTTTTCTGACATACTTTAAAACCACTACTTAAAAAAAACATTAGGACTTCTTATCCACTCTGTCCTTACAATTTATAGGTTTGGCAATACAGTACACCCAGGTTAATGTAATGTATTACTTGCACAACTGGCTGAGCATTGCCAGGGTTGGGAGTCTGCCAAGTTTTCCTCAGGTCACCAAGCAGCAGCAAGCCCTGCTACAGTACATGACTTGATGGGCAGCGATGAGCTTTTAGCGTTGAGAGTAGAACCTACTGCGCATCCCTCTTCTAATTCAAGGAAAATGAACAGTCATAATAATTATTAAGTTATAGTTATCTACTTCTTTATGGATATCTCATTTCCTCGAACAGCTGCTCAAACACTGGGCAATACATTTCCCCTGTCTCACTTTTAAAGAGATGAACTCATCTGCTCAAGGTTTCCTGCTGAAACAGTTTAGTGTTGCTAACATTTTGTCAATATTTCAAACAATTTGTCTTGAAGTGCCATTGCAAATTGCGAACTTTCACTCTATATTTGGATTAAGAAAATGAGAGAGGACAAAGGCTCAAGATTTCTCTTAAGAGAAACATTCATAGCCACAGCTAGCCAAGGACTTGTCTCTAAGTCTCAGAATGAGGCCCACTGAGAAAGTTTTTTTTTTTTAATGGAACTGGATGTTGCAGAAATCCTTCTGCTCATTATACAGATCCTCTTTGATCCCCCATCCCACCACACCATCACCACCCCCTAACCTCATGCCAATCAGACCTCGACTTCCCTGCTCATCCAGTCGTAAACAATAAATAAAAGAGCAACAAAAACTAGAGTCTCATGAATGGGCCTTCACATGTGGTAAAAACATGAAACCATGGCCAGAGGAGTTCAAAGCTGCATTTTGATCCAGGGGCCCATATAGACTGTACAAACAATCGTGCCCCACATTACCCAGATGTCCATTTCCTCACATGTGGCATCTTGAAGACATCTCAAAGCAGAAGCTGTTGTAGAAACCTGCTGAAATCAATAATTCCATTCTGAATCTTTGGATGAATAATTGACCACTACAAAGCTTCAGGAAAGGAGCTATCCCCTCGAGGAGATGTGTGTTTACTGACTTCAGCCTCTGTTTGAGGTTGTTCAAGTTTAAATGCTTAATTTATTTTTCTCAAAGTGCTATTCAAAATTATTTCCTGCAATTTGATATAAGGGTGATAACCCTAGTGTCCTGCCTATATTCAGCCTCCAGTTTGCACAATCTGACATCTCTAAATCTCCCCATAAATTGAATTGGTGAAGAGGCAGCAAGATTCAGCAACTGCAGTAGTTCAATTTGTCATGCTCTCCAACTAGAACTCGTGTTGAGTCCTTTGGTGTGACACCGGTTTTATATACAGTACCTGAATCCCTTTGATATCTTTTGAAATGAAAATTGCAATATCAACAGAAGCTGTTTTTAAATATTAGTACTATTACTAATAGAATTAGGACTATTTTTCGTTGTATATCCCATTGATTGGTGCTTGTCCATTTGCAATATTCTGAATTTTAAAGGAAAATATCCATCCATTTTCCAACCGCGTCTTTCAATTCAGTGGCAAGCAACAGATGCAAGGTGGGATACATCCTGGATGGGAAGTCGGTCCATCACAGGGCACACACAGACACAAACACTGACACACTCACACCATAGCCTGTTTTCCCAGAAGTCAAATATCCTACCAGTACAGTATGTGCAACGTAACAGTAAATTATGGAAAATAGATATTGTATTTTAAATGTATCACTTTACATCAATCATAGGTAACATGATTATGTGACACATATATAGTAGATGTACTGTACTGTATATAATCCCAAACTCAAGTGTTAAACCAGTGTCAAATAATCACTTGTATTATAATCCTCTGTGAGCTCAAGAGGAGCCTAATGCAAAGTATCTCATACTATAGTTTTTATGCAAACCTATACAACAATCTCACTGGAAAAACACCAGATTACATATTTTCTCAAGGAAAGGAAACAGAAAAGAGAAATCTGGTAACAAGTTTGTGAAAGATTAGGAAGAAACTAATTAAATCTCCCTCCAAATGTAACAGTCATTCCTCCTGGTTTAAACTGTATAACGTAAGGTTGTTCAACTGTGATTTTGTATATTCTATAAAACACTCCCAAAACCTCCTTCTTAATGACATATGTGTTTAAAATACCTTAAATACATGTTTTCATTCCCATTATCGTATACTAATATTCCATACATACTTCTCTTTCTCTTTGACCTCAAGAAAACACAGAACACGTAGGTTCACACATTTTGTTTTATTCAGTGTTTTGAAGACTCTCCTTTGTTGTTCCAGCTATGTGCTAATCACTATGTGTCGTCCTTGAAACCCTTCCAGCTCAGGGCTTTCAATGCTGTGATTTAATTCAATGCTAAGTGTTAATTGGCAGCTAGAGCTGTGTGCAAGAGGCTAGCTAAAAACATCCCTGCTCAATTTGGGCTTTTAGACTTCTATTGCTTTGTCAAGGTGGCACCCAAGGCATTGCTGTGTAGCAGCTAAATATAAGAAGTGGGAGATACTGTATACTGTATGACACACTGATACAGAGTTGTTTTATGGTGTGATATTACACAATTAAATAATATTGGTAACTCTCATTTTAAACATCCTCAACATTAACATACAACTTCCTTTGTATAATTCAACATTAGTTTACAAAAGTTATTTTTTCTTTTAAGCTAATGTGAAAACATTTTGTTCTGGAAAAGAACAGTAAATCTATAGAAGTACAGTAAACAGTCCACTTAAATGTTACAAAGCCATCATCACAGTAAGCAAAATCTGAAAAGGCTTTTGAGGCTTTTCACCAGGGCTTAGTCGACATTTAGATGGAGGAATTCCTTTTGTAAAGTTAAACACCCAGCAAGGCTTTATACCTTATCTATTGAAAATATTTTTATAATGAACAGACTGGATAAATGTTATCACTTAAAGGCTGTTACTGCTTTTCTCTCCTACTTTATTTATTAGCCAAATTAGAAACCGTTTTCGATTTACACTTCAAACCAATCATTTCTATTAACTTGATATTTGCTCATTTCAAAGCAAATCATTGTGAATGTATTTTTAATCCGCTGAGGAAAGTGGAGTTTAAAATAAGCTAACAGTTTCAAAGACGAGAAGGGTGCCTCTGATAAGATCGGACTTTAGACGTCCTTATAATCAAAAGAGAGCTCCTTTGTTTTTGGATTTGGCACAGATGGGGTGTTTAAAGAGTCTGACACATTTTAAATTTAATTTCTCCATTTTGATGGCAGGCTGGTAAAATGCATTCAAAGGTCAACAGCAGTTCAAGCTCACTGCTTAATGACACTCTTCCTCAGTGCTTAAAAATTGTAAACTAATATGAAATTCCTTTGATATTCTGCCAGTCTTTTGTGTTGTTTTTTGTCTGTTGTTTTCTTTGTATTTTTTGTGCTGCAGCTGGAACAAAGAAACCAGAGTCAATGAGATCTTCTTGATTATGTGAATTTTTTCCTGCTTTTACAGTGATGTCCTCTCATACTCATTCTCAAGCTAGGGAGAGTACAGATAAGTTCTATTCTTTTAAATGTCAGCTGTGTACTGTAAGGTACTGCATGACTTTGGATTTCCAGAAAAGGCAAATTTTGACACACTACAGATGGATGCACTGTTCATTGTTTCCAATATACAGGCTCAAGTTCAGCTTTGTCATCCAGTTGTGTCACCTTAAAATACATGCAAATCTTTCAGTTATGGCATCTTCAAAGAAAAGGCTTGAACTGAATATAGAAGAAAGAGAAACTAATCATCAATTTCTTGCTGTATGCTTCATCTTTGCCTTTCAGTTGACAAGCCAAAGAACTGTCTTCCATGACAGCCTCAAGAGTCTTTCATGGCTGTTTTAGTCAACCTAACCTAATGGCTCCTTACAGTACATGCGCTGCTATATAAGAACAAGGTGACATGCTAAAAAAAAAAAAGTGTAGTACTGTGGGTGTTTCATGTTTAGAAACATTTAGAACCATTGATGATATAACAGAGCTTCTATATGAGTTGAAAAAGCATTCGACCCTTGCAGAATTTTTTATATTCTGTTGCTTAACTCCTTGTACTCATGACATATTGAAAGAGCAATTCATTTTTGTTACAGTATATATAACAAAAGTCAGCTCCATCCATCCATTTTCTAGCTGCTTCATCCAATTCAGGGTCGCGGGGGGAGCCAGATCAAATATTCTAATTGTTTTCTGTGGAATACGTATATTAATTTGCATAAAATTAAACTTTTAACCCACACAATTAGTTGAGTAACCTCTGCCTGTGTGCAGTTATAGTGGTTTACATGATTTCAGAATAAATACACCAACAGTATTTCTACAAGGTCACTCAGTCAAGTATTGAATTTCAAGCAAAAACTCAGTCACGGACACCATGGAGCTTTCAAAACAATTCAGGGATAACTTTGTGTAAAATCCCTCATGGGGGTTGTAAAAAGCAACAAAGTGACACTGCAAAAATGGTTCTGTGGTCAGACAAGAAAAAAATGGAACCTTTTGGCCTGAGTGCAAAGCACTGGATCTGATGCAAACCCGCTGAGTAATGGATTACTCTGTCAACAACATCCCGACTTGCAGTCATGGTTGTAACAGTATTATGTCAGAATTCTGCTTCTCATCAGCAGGGACTGGGACTCTTGTCACGACTGATATGAACACAGCTGGAGCAAAGTATTGGCAAATCTTACAGGAAAACGTGCTTCATATCTTAAATTTGGACAAAAGATCCACAAGACCAAGACGACACTGAAGCTGCTTATGAATAAGACAGTGTCCTAGGATGGCCTTGTCATAGTCTTGACATGAATCCTATGGGGAAGCTGTTGAAAGACTTGAAAATGGTCTCAGAGCAATGCATGAAAAAATCTGCCGAGGAGAATGGGCAAAAATGATACTAAGTTGGTGTGAAAAGTTTGTAGACACTTACACAAAAAGATTTGTGCTATATTTTCTGTCAGTGGTGTTTCTATTAAATATTGTATTCACGGGTCTCAATTCTTGTACAACCAACATATATCAGTTCTCTTTAGTGTCTGCTGACATTTAGTGAAATTCGTTTTACCATTAGAAGTCTGTAGCCTGAGCATTCAGGTTTTGAAGGAAATATTAAGTTAAAAATATGCATGCATGATTTCATATTTTCACAAAATAGCACACCATAGAAATACATTTGCAATATTGTATATTTATTTGGAGGTTAAAATACAATATGCAATGCAATTGACTGAAAAAAGGAAAAAAGCTTAGTGGGAATCAAGAAAGAAAACTAATATGCTCCACATATCAAGAAGGCAATGCCTTAATGGAATCAGTACGCTTAAGCAACTCATCAGGTGGGCTTGCCAGCTTTGGACCAAAGTTATCTTTAGCAACAAATCAAGGTTTTGTGTAGATCACTATGATGGACCAGCAGGACAACAAATAAGACATAAGACTATGGGCCCCTTTGAATATTTGTAAGATGAGCTGAGATGGAGAAAAGGATCTAGGGCTCAGAGACCAGTGATGAGTCAGTGAAGAAGAATATTTGCCTAGTCTCTATGATAGAAGCTTACAAGACAACATCATCAGTCTAGTGCAAAGCATGCATCACACTTGAATGTCTTGTGTTGCCTTCAACAGAAGCCAGACATGCTACTCTTACATATATCGCTGTTGATGGTTCCTGTTATCAATTTAAAAATATTAATTTACATAATGAATTTATGCATGTCTTGTGTGTTCAAATAAATGTCAGTGTACCTGCTACAGAAAAGTTTTAATTCTGCTGATAGTGGCAGGTATAAAAATGTTTTCCTTTGATGTTCAGTATACTGGATCTACAGTATATACTGTATATACTGTATAACTGTAGTTTTAGAAAGAGTTAATTTAGCATACTCATGTACAGAACAGCTTCCAAGAGCCTACTTCACAGTATGACAATAAAAAAACGACAACCCTGCATTAAAAAAATCAAGGAAATGCTTAAGTGAATACTGGAAGGAAGTTCCCTCAGAAAAAGGGGGAGCAGGTCAAGTGTATTGAGTCTTTGAGAGAGGAAGTGACTGTTTGGAGAACCTGTCTCACACTGTCTCTCTGGTGACAAAAGGAAAAGAGCCCAAGTTATTTATAGATTGTTTGAGTGAGGAAACAGTTGAAGTGAAAGAAATAGTTCAGAAAGTAAGCTTTTAAAACCATAGAACTACCTTTACCTCAGAGGTATGTCATGTGTTGCTGTGTTGTTGCTGCTCTAGTCCAGAGGAAGAATGATTGCGGGAAGTATAATTGTAATTGTGTATGTTTTGGGTTGGCTGTTACTCTTTTCCAATCAATCAACATGTTTACCTTATGTAGCTCCTTTTTGAAGGAGTGCTTAACCAATCAAAGTTATAATTATTCACAGCATGTACAGTATATAGTTAGAGCTTACATGAAGCACGTCAAATGATCGGTTTTCTGAAAAATGACAACAAAATGACAAAAAGGAATACAATTTACATTAAGGCTAACCAACAGAGATTACCAGGACTGTTTTCAAGAAATTTAAACTTCAAGCCCAACCACAAGGAATACACAGAAGACAAAATATTTAATACGTTTTAGAAGAGAGGATGGATTTTACAAATTAAACAGTAAAGATCAGAGACGTGCTGCTGGAAACAAATGTCAAATTAGTCATAGAAAAGGTAAGCCAAAGAGAACACATGTCTTTAGAGGTTAAGTGGACTGCTTGATTGTGGTGTGGAAACACTGCATGATGAGTTACATCAGCCTCTGCTAGTTTGTGAGTAGTTGAAAATAGATGTTAGACAAGTTCAAAATATAACATACTGTGCAAGTAGCAAACATACACAATTTAAATGCAAGATTAGTGACACAACTTTATGAAGCTAAAAAACAAATTTAAGTGTGGTTTTTTGTTGTGGCTGTTGACAAAATCAACACCTACTAGTCAAGATATTTAGGAGAGATTGTACAATACACTGATCAGCCTCATTTGTACAATTTAGACCACACCATTTTTTTCCAAATCTGTCAGAGAAGTACAACAAATATCATACAGCAATTATTATGCCATTGGCAGATTGCAAGAAGTCAATTTTTTGACTGAGAGTAGAGGATATGGGTGATACAGTGTTCAGTGAGTGAATCTAATGGACGATTTCAGGATATACACTGAAACGGAATCCTGGAGACACAGAAGGAAATTAAAGGGAAGAAGGATATGTTTGTTTTAACATAGGAAGCAGTTCTTTATAAAAAAAAACGTGATATTGGTGCCTGGAAATAGATACCCTGGGATATTTCAGGAAACAACTGCATACGTTCCTTGGATCTTGGAGCTGCTTGTAATCAAATCAGCATTATTGATCTTCTATGGGGATAAGACAGTGTGATGATGTTCACTCTGGCAACATTAGTTGACAGAATTGGATTGGATTAAGGGTTTGGAAGATTCATGTGCATTCATGCAGACTGCTGACAACCTGCTTCTAGTGTAATCTGGTAATTTGGGAGACATAGTTTAGCACTCTCATCACTGGGTCTGTGTTACAATATGTAGTCTTTTCTGTATTTGCTGTTTTTTTATGGGTAGAATTTCCACCAATAAATTAGGAATTGTGTTGTTCACCTTCTTAATAAGTGTCACAGAGTCTTTTTAAATAGCAAAAAAAAGCTACTTATAACATTATTAGGCCTATTCAAAACACTGCATCGTGTAAACTGTGCACAGCACAGCATTAGGATTTTGGGCCACTAGTAGCAGAAACATGGAGAACATGATCCTGTGGACAGTAAAATTACACATCAGAGAATGTTCACATCGCCATTGTCCACAAGGAAATCCAAACATGGTCCTGTATACATGAGTGCTGCCCTGTTATATACCATTCTTGCCCAACATTATTCCACTTACAAGAGGACTGAAGTCTTTCCTACAGGGTGCACTGTTTTCACAATGCAGTTGTTTAAACAGGCAAACTAACGGATAACCCCAGACAAAGTATAAAAAAAACACAACATAGCTGGGAGTCCACAGGTTAGGTCAGCATCAAACCTGAAAAGCAAGAAAAAAAGTTGTATTCTTGCAGGAATTTAAATTACATTCCTGACATTTTCGATTTTGTGCGGATACTACTGTGCTACAGGTCTGAAACATTCAGTTACAGAAAATAAGGCTTGAAAGATCTATAAACAGCAATCAAATCTGGAGAGTGTTTTTTTTTTAAGAGCTCATCCTTCCCATCCCACTCCTTGCCGCTGCAGGGGAACACTTAAGGGACATGGAATTCTAAAATGTAAAACACCCGCCCATGTTTATTCTAAGCTAGCTGCTTCTGTGGTCCCTTTTTTTGGATTCAGTTTCTGTCTAGCTTGCCGGAGAGGGTTGCTAGGGAAACAGGTCCCTAGGTTTGTACTGTAGATGTTATCCACTTCTGTCACTTTGAAACCTCTGGAAACCTGATTAGAAGCCTGGATTAGAAAACAAAATGGTGAAGCAGGAGTGGTCAAGCTCACCATAGGCTAGGCTCACTATTCAAAGAAAAAAACAGATTCTGTACTCTATGTGGGTGTGATCAGAGTCTGTTACCTTGTAGATATCAGAGCAAGACAAAAAGAAGTAGATCATCATGGAGGAAAAACAAAGCCAAGAGGACTAGGAAGAACAATCCCTTAGTGATATTAGATATTGCACATTAGGGAATGTGAATCACTCGCATGTCTTGGCTGCTCCTGTTGCTGGAATGGTGACACATTTTTGGCTGACTCTAATGGAAGGAAGGTGAACGGACAGATGTTAAAGTTGCACTGAGGTAAACGCTTGTGAACACGGAATGGCTGGAAACCTTCCTGAAATTCAACAAAAATGAATAATTCATGTGAAACCTCAGTCCGTCATGGATACATCTTTACTTCCACACTGAAATGTTATCTTTCTCAACACCTGCTCTTTCTTTCAAAATGCTTCCAAACCTTCTGTGGTTTAATTAGCGGTAAGGTAGAAACGCAGATCTTCTTATTGGAAGATGAAAGCCGTCTTTCTCATTAAAAAAAAAACCAAGAAAGGCATATTCGTGTTCTTCGAATTAACATTGAAAAACGTTAACCTGACCTTTCTCAAAATCTTAATCCTGAGGCTAAAAGAACCTCCTGTGTCAAGACACAGTTCTGACCTCAAATTAAGGATTTTCTACAATCGCTTTTTAAACTGCACACAACATAAAAAAGAAAGTGTAACGAACAGTTCTTTCCGGACCCTATGCGGACGACACAATCCGACAGAGTGGGGAAACACTAGGTAAACGTCATGCAGGAAAACGGGGCTGAAGACAGGGGGGCGTGTCCAAGGTACGCTGGTGCACGGGGGAGGTGTGGCTGAGGCGAACAATCTGAGAGAGTAGTCCTTAGGGAAAATCCAAAATGCAAGGGTAAGTCCAAAACCAGGAGATCCATCAGAGCAAGAATTAAAAAACCATGAAGGCCGGGTCGGAACCGGCGGACGGGGAACAGGAACGGGAACCGAGGTTAAAACCTTAACGGGACCAGGCGCTTCCAGGTCCCGGACTCACACGATATGGAAATCAGATGCAGAGCCCGGATGAGCGTCAGCGCCTGGCTTTTAAGGTGGGCTGGGAATGGGAAACAGGTGCAGAGAATAAAGTCTTAAGTGAAAGGGCTGGAGCACCCTTAAGGAGGGGGGACTAATATCGTGACAGAAAGTAGACCATTACAGAATTGATTAAATTGCTTCAGCCTATTTGAATCCAAAACCTATTACAGAGTATGTACAGTAGTATGGGTTTGGAAAAACACAGCATTTATTTACATGACTATATGCTACTTCAAATATTCAACTAATTTTCCCTCCACATTTCTTTTTACGTACAGATTCTGAGAATAGGTACAGTAGTACCATATTGCAACCACTTCCAATACGTCTGATTGCATTCATGAAAGGAATGTGTCTTAAAAGGCTTCTGACTTATCTAATGTCACCCTGAGCTACAGTGTATGAGAAATGGCAGCTTAAGCACAGGCACTTCCAACAACTAGGATCTGAAGAGGCCAGAATGTCCATACGCTAGGATAGGATGTGTGCACTAGTTCTCATAACATAATTCTGCAGCTGACTATCACAAATTACTTTCTCTCCTAAGGTAACAGAGATCTGAGAATTTATGAACTTGTTTAACTTTAATCAACATTAGCCAGTCACCATTTGTCTGAGGACATCTGATTTTCCTTCTCATATAATCAGACTCAACATATGAAAAATAAAACATTCTTACTCTGCTGAATCTATTTTAATGGTGCAGCCAAGCTGGAGAATCTAGCTTGCAGAAACTCTCCTCATGTTTCCATTGCATTAGAGAGGTATTTCTTTGGCTAGCAATAAAACCAACTGAGCAGTATTCAAAAGAAGGTACTCTACTGTTTTTATTGACTCTTGAATGGATTTTCCAGTACAAACAAGCAATTCAGTATTTGGGAAATACATACAGTACACATGAATTGTCAGTATGTTTGTTGAAGTCTCACTTATCATGTGATATAATGACAATCTTTTTAATGTTTCAAACATCCTTGCATTTTCTAACTGCTTTACTCATTGCAGGGTTGTGAGGAAGCAGGAACCTATCCCAGCAAATAAGAGGCACAATTCAGGATACACTCTGGATATGACACCAGCCCACCACAGGTAACACATTCACACCAGAGCCATTTTTCCCAGAAGCCAATTAACCTACCAGTACGTTTTTTAACTGTGGGAGGAAACCAGAGCACCCAGAGGAAACGCACTCAAATAATGGGAGAACATACAAACTCCATACAGATACAGTGGCTATCAAAAGTATTCACCCCCTTGGCCATTTTCACATTTTACTGTTACAGTATTGAATCACAATTTTCTATATGGAATTTTCTGTCATTGGGGCGGAGTAGTGGCTCTGTGGCTAAGGATCTGCACCTGTGGCTGGAAGGTTGCTGGCTCAAATCCCATAGCTGGCAGAGCAATCCTACTCTGTTGGGATCCTGAGCAAGGCCCTTAACCCCAGCTGCTCCAGGGGTGCTGTACAATGGCTGACCCTGTGCACTGACCCCAAGCTTCTCTCCTAGTCTGTGTGTCTCATGGAGAGCAAGTTGGGGTATGTGAAAAGACAAATTCCTAACGCAAGAAATTGTATTTGGCTAATAAAGTGATCTTATCTTATTGATCAACATAAAACACTATATACTATCAAAGTGAAAAACTGTTGTTGTAAAAAATGGGAAAAAGTGATTGAAAAAGTATTCATCACTTTTACTATGACACACCTAAATATTAACCACTGGACTACCATACTGCCATTTTGTCAACCATAATGTACATCAACCTCATATTTATTCACAGAAAGGAATACAATTCAAAGATATCTCACACAGCAAAAATAAAATCATACTCAGTCCACAACACAATGCCTGTCTGCACTTTGGAAAGGTCTTTCAAAGTCATTTTTTTAAATATATACAAGAGAGCCATGTATACATTCTGTACTGCAAATAAAACAATATGGGAAACACCAACCAGAAGTTAAAGAACCCAGCAAAGCAGCAACTCATCAGTGAAACCTGGTCCACAGAGTTTCCAAAGCAGACTTTGGTTATAGTAAATCTAATAAGTATATAGTTCTGTATGAGATCTTATGTCACTATGCTATGGTTTTGCATTAGTCATGCACAGATGTTTTATGAAGAAAGTAGTTATGATACTGTCAGTAAGACATGCGCTTCGGTTTGTGCAAACACTATAATCAGTAGCACTCAATAAAAAAAGGCTGGTGAAGCAATTTCTAAAAATACACAAAGCATAGTATAAATCATGGCGTTTTTATGATAATGATGCCAGATGACATTACAGTTTTGGAAAGTGTATATCACTCTATCCAGACTTTTTGGATTGAAGTAAAGGGAGAAAATACTACTCTGTTTAGATGAGATAAGAAAGCATATTATTCTTCTGAAAACACTAAAATGAACTATTTTTAATTATTTGTAAGTGTCATTGAGCAAAAGAAATGCAAATCAGACACTTTTAAAATGTGCAGTGTACTCTAAAAAAATAGATGCACTATTGCAAATTGCATTTATAAATAATTAACAAACTATTAACACTCAATCATGTAACAAGACCTAACGATCTGTAAATGAATCTTTGTCAATGAACATTCAATTAATTATTAGCAGAGATTAGCATGTAACAGGTTATTGACATTCTGTTAATGTTGTTTTAGTCTAGCTATGGTTATAAATAATAATACAGTGTTAATGCAAAAATTGGTCATGTAAAAAATGAAGATTTGAACAATTGCAGTGATTGGGCACTAGAAGCTGCTGAAACAGAGCCATTCACGTGAGGCCCTTTGTTTTTTAATTTACAGAATTGTGAACAAGCTAGTAAAGTTTTATAGATTAAACAAACCAATTCTAGGGAAGGCCATTACTGGGATCTACAAAATAAGCACTCTTCTATAACCTCAGACCACCAAGTGTTTTAAAACATTGAAAAAATGACCAACCATGTTTTTTTAAAATAGATCACATTAAAAACTAAACACATGGCAAATGGACCTAGGGTGCTATCTGTGTAGAGTTTGTAAGTTCTGCCTGGTGCTCCAGTTTCCTCCCATAGTCCAAAGACATACTGGTAGGTTAATTGGCTTCTGGGAAAATTGGCCCTGGTCTGAGTGTGTACGTGTCTGTATGTTGGCTTAGTTCAGTTCGATTAAGTGATTAGAAAATGGATGAATAAATCAGCACAATCAATTGACTACAACCATACAAAAATGCAAGGGTCATATATAAGAGATGTAGAAAAATTGCATTGTATTAAAAATGAAAAAAAGTCAAATACAACCAAAACTATATATACATACAGTATGTATGTTTTATTAAAGCATGAAAGTAGTCACATTTAGACTGCACTGGTCTTTATTATATTTCGATTGTATTATGTTATATTTTTTGGCCATCACATTGAAAAAGGATATCACTGCCCTATGAAGAATTCAAAAAAGATTGACCATAATATTTGCTGGTCGCAAAAGAATGTGCTGCTTCAGTGTCTTCTAAAAGACACACAACTCTAACAACACAATTCCAACAGGGAGGAAACCAGCAATAAAGAAAAAAAAGTTTTCCAAACCAAATGCCATTTACAGTATATTCAACACTAGAGATAATGAAATACCAAAGTCATTCTATGGGGTTGTAATGACTTCACACATAAATGTTTTCTAAATACAATTCTCTACAGCATATGTGAATCTTTACCCAATTAAAACACCTGTATTGATCTTGTCTTTTGAAACAATCAAGATCGACTAAGAAATACAAAGGTGACAGAACCATTAGTGAAATTTGATCACAATAGTTCAAAACAGTTCAAAACAGACGTTGATAATTTCAGGTCAGCAGAAATTAGTTTATAAAAAGTACAATGGAACAGGATCTTAATGTAATCCATAAAAATAAAATCAACGTTTTTAAGGCTTTAAAGCACTGAACAGATTTATCCTACAGTCAATCAAAGTTTTGAAAGCAGTGATGGTTTGATACATTAATTCAGAAGAACATATAAAAGAATAAGATGCAGTTAAAATAAAGTAAAATAATGAAATGCGAAAAAACATAAAAGAGAATTTAAGGGAGGCCAAGACACAAATAGAAAGAAAAATTGCAATGGAGGATTGCCATGTTTTTTTATTCAGTATTACTTAGGTAAAGGAACAAAAAAGGAAGTAAGTGGCTCTGGGATAATAATAGAAAAGTTAAGAGATAGTACAGTGCCTTGCGAAAGTATTCGGCCCCCTTGAACTTTTCAACCTTTTGCCACATTTCAGGCTTCAAACATAAAGATATAAATTTTTTATTTAATGTGAAGAATCACCAACAAGTGGGACACAATTGTGAAGTGGAACGAAATCTATTGGATTTTTGAAACTTTTTTAACTAATAAAAAAATGAAAAGTGGGGCGTGCAAAATTATTCGGCCCCTTTACTTTCAGTGCAGCAAACTCACTCCAGAAGTTCAGCGAGGATCTCTGAATGATCCAATGTTGTCCTAAATGACTGATGGTGATAAATAGAATCCACCTGTGTGTAATCAAGTCTCTGTATAAATGCACCTGCTCTGTGATAGTCTCAAGGTTCTGTTGAAAGCGCAGAGAGCATCATGAAGACCAAGGAACACACCAGGCAGGTCCGTAATACTGTTGTGGAGAAGTTTAAAGCCGGATTTGGATACAAAAAGATTTTCCAAGCTTCAAACATCCCAAGGAGCACTGTGCAAGCGATCATCTTAAAATGGAAGGAGTATCAGACCACTGCAAATCTACCAAGACCTGGCCGTCCCTCTAAACTTTCAGCTCAGACAAGGAGAAGACTGATCAGAGATACAGCCAAGAGGCCCATGATCACTCTGGATGAACTGCAGAGAACTACAGCTGAGGTGGAAGAGTCTGTCGATAGGACAACAATCAGTCTTACACTGCACAAATCTGGCCTTTATGGAAGAGTGGCAAGAAGAAAGCCATTTCTCAAAGATATCCATAAATAGTCTCGTCTAAAGTTTGCCACAAGCCACCTGGGAGACACCCCAAACATGTGGAAGAAGGTGCTCTGGTCAGATGAAACCAAAATCGAACTTTTTGGCCACAATGCAAAACGATATATTTGGCGTAAAAGCAACACAGCTCAACACACCATCCCCACTGTCAAACATGGTGGTGGCAGCATCATGGTTTGGGCCTGCTTTTCTTCAGCAGGGACAGGGAAGATGGTTAAAATTGAGGGGAAGATGGATGCAGCCAAATACAGGACCATTCTGGATGAAAACCTGTTGGAGTCTGCAAAAGACCTGAAACTGGGACGGAGATTTATCTTCCAACAAGACAATGATCCCAAACATACAGCAAAATCTACAAAGGAATGGTTCACAAATAAACGTATCCAGGTGTTTGAATGGCCAAGTCAAAGTCCAGACCTGAATCCAATCGAGAATCTGTGGAAAGAGCTGAAAACTGCTGTTCACAAACGCTCTCCATCCAACCTCACTGAGCTCGAGCTGTTTTGCAAGGAAGAATGGGCAAGAATTTCAGTCTCTCGATGTGCAAAACTGATAGAGACATACCCCAAGCGACTTGCAGCTGTAATCGCAGCAAAAGGTGGCTCTACAAAGTATTAACGCAAGGGGGCCGAATAATTTTGCACGCCCCACTTTTCATTTTTTTATTATTTAAAAAAGTTTCAAAAATCCAATAGATTTCGTTCCACTTCACAATTGTGTCCCACTTGTTGGTGATTCTTCACATAAAATAAAAAAATTATATCTTTATGTTTGAAGCCTGAAATGTGGCAAAAGGTTGAAAAGTTCAAGGGGGCCGAATACTTTCGCAATGCACTGTAAAAGGGAAATGGCTTATCAATGAATATTATTCCCAGGAAAAAAAAACAAAAACATGATAGGAGGAAGTGTAAGAGATCTTAGAGGTATCTTCTGTACTCTAGGTTAAATCACCATGACTTGATGATAGTCTGCCAGCTGTAATCACCTGGAGGCAAGTAATTAATAATTAATTAGTAATGAATGGTAATAACAACACCATTTTATCAGCTGATGTCAAGAAACACAAAGTGTCATATAAATATCACAAGTGTAATACAAATTGTACAATGCGTTCTTGCAGCCTGATTTTCATTTCAGAATCTCATTCATGTGCAATTTTGGACATCACATTACAAAAACCATATTGCTAAGGAACAATTATAAGGAACACTCTGTAACAAGGTATACTTGCCCTTTGACTTTGGAGTGGTGAAAGAAAAGACTACTGTACAGTATATGGGGGCCTGATTCAAGTGTTACAATCATGGAAGCCATTGATAAAGTCAACCCAATGGACATCTTCATTCATCTACACTGTAAGTGTAGTGGGTCGCATAGCCTCCTATTGTATGTTCTTATGATATTTAGCTTTAAAGTAAGTAATCTGTACAATTTTATAAGTTTAAGATTGATTCCCTCACTAGATGTTATTTTCATTGTATTAATTATTTTATTAGTTTAACTTACTGTATAAGTGTGACTCTTAAGAAAAGTGAGTCTGCACATTTTATCAAATAGCCACTTCCAAAAAATAAAATCAACCTTGCTTAATTTGTTGGTGGAAAAAAAAAATCATTTTTTTATTAATGAAGATGGTGAAAACAATTGAAGACATATACGTGACGCACTGACTAATGAGAGGTGTTAGTCCCTTATCATTGATTATGCACACAAGCAAGAACATATGAAATACTAAAGGCTAACTGGAGTCAATGTACTGTACATCACAAACAGCTTAACCTAAAACAACGTTTTTTCTTAATCTTAATTGGAATGGATTATGAAACATTTTATGAAGTAACATCCAAAAAACAGAATTTTATTTTGTCTGATTAAGTCAAAAGCATCTTCCAATGCTAAAACTATAAAATATAGACGTTGCTCTTGTAATTGAAACAATGTGTTATCCAAGAAAAGGTAATTTATTCACAGCCATAAAATCTTCTTAAATCAAGCCTGCTTAGTAAATCATCTTTAAGGACCCTATTTAATCTTTTTCTTATCGTAATGCAGCAATATTTCAGTATTATGTGTTGAAGGTACTAGCCCCTTCTGTGCTTTGGGGCTTAAATTTCAGTGCTTTACAATGTTTAAAAGGTCATTTCTTGCAGGAGCAGGCTTGTAATATTGACTTGTCAAAGAAAATAAAGTACAGAGGCACAGGAGTCAGGGAGTGCAGACACCAGATTAAAAACTCCTTTTGAAGTTTTGTCTGGTTTACAGAGTGAGTATTGGGGTGGTAGTGGGGGGTAACGTGGGGGGTGGATTGTGGCTTACTGAATGTACTCCAATCTCTATATTTGAATTACAAATAAAAGCTGAAAAACAAATATCTTGTCAAGATGCCAAAGCTGTGTGGCTACAGCAGAAAAGCCTCTCTCATCCCTTTACAGTATGACTTAATTGCAGTATTGGAGTAGCTTGACGTCAATGACAATTAAGATTCATGAGACGGAGGAATTTATAGGCATTTGAAGTGTGTATGGGCATGAGAGACAGAGGAAGCGAGAAATGGGTTAAAAGTCGGAACAGCAGAGATGCTGAACAAAAACAAGTACTGTCGTATTTAGAAGTGAAGTGAATTCAGACATACAGTACATATCAAATATAACCTCACAATATAACACAAAGCAGCTACATGGAAGACCTGAAGAAACTGTATGAATAAACTTTGTGAACAGAGACAGAAATGAAAGCAAAGAAGGATTGCTAAAGCCATCAAATGCACTAATACGAGCTTATTTAGGATATTATGTTCAGCTTTGGTTACTGCCTTTAAAAAGGGTTCAAAGGAGAGAGAAAAAGCATTTCTTTTCTCAAAGAAATGTCATACAGAGACAGAAAAAGGTGTTTGATCTATTTAATCCTTATCAAAAGTAATTGCGAGGAAAGTAGAAATTGCAATCCAGGCCTTACAACAGGCAACATCATTAGGAAAATATATTTAAGGCTAAAAACAGGAGGTACATTTTTTACATGAAAGTTGTGGGTGTCTGAACCAAATTACTCAAACAGGCTGTTGAAGCTAAAAGTTGTGCAAGTAGAATTGCAGTCAAACATTTCTCCAAATATGTAGCTACAAGATGCCAAAGGAGCAAGATAGGAAAAAATAGCCTCCTGATTTTTTTTCATTCATTTCCTGCTTTGAATAACTATATTTTTCGTATTCTTCGTTTCCAACATGAAAATTAGTCAAGCCAAGTCCTTCTTGTTAATCTGCTGTATAAAAGCAGTGCATAGGGACTATTTTACCAAAGTACCATTTTGTAAGTGATACCTCTGCATGCCATGTTTTTGTTAACTCTGTCGAACAATATGATGTGGTTGTTGAATGAATAAAACTATGTTTAGTTTAGAGAAAGCCTGTCCTTAAAATACATACTTTAAGGATAAGAAGCACCAACCATGCCTTGTCTACAGAGCAAGACTCAAAATCATAGATTGTAAGCATTCAGCACAAACACAATATGAACCACGAACAGATTGCAGTCTCATGAATCTGTTCAAATGATTTTTTTCACAACGTTGCCATCTTAAATGGGTTACCTTGTGCAAATCATCTAGCATTCTAGTTACATGTTTAACGAGCCTTGTCACGGCTTATCATTCAAAGGATCCACAGGTCCAGAGAGGGGGTCAAGATTCTGGAGTCTTCTTAGGTTTCTTCACTTAAACAGTCTGGATGTAAACCGTACCACTTTCATTAATAGAACATTTTACATTGCTTGTACCTAGATTTGGAAAATCATCAGTTTTTAATATTGCTTTAAAAAAATAGAGCAACGTTTGCATCCAGTGCCAAGCTCAGCAAACCCATCCCCACTATTTTTAATGGTGAACAGAGCTGTGAAGGGGATAGTTAGGGAGAGAGCAAGAATAACAAGGTACAATATCCCCCAAAGTTGTTTTTACAACCACCAGAGGGAAAAAAAAGGAGAAGTGGAAACTCCTTTCATTCACTAAAAAGAGCAGTGTTATTCATACTCACAGTGTTTTGATGGGAACTAGACCATATCCTACTCCTCCATGTTTTCTGTTATATTCTTTATCTAATGTGGTGCTGAACTTATTCAGTTCTCATGTCAGAATCACAAGGCAATGTCTACACTTTTCTGCAGAATCCAAAAACACTCAGATAGTGAGTATAACAGGAGATGCTGCTTTCCAGCAAATAAAATAACAACCTGCCACAATTTATATGTAGCTAAATTTCATTAAGCATTAGAATATAATCCTGAAGTAGCTATAGATGCTTTTTAATTTTGTTTTTTAACAGTATTTCCATTGAAAAACAACACCTCTAATCACTTTGGGATTCCATGGGAGAATGTACAATTGTGATTTGCAGACATGTGATAAAGTGCCTGAGAAACCTTATACCAGATGAACATACAGTAACAGAAGATGCATGGTGGGAATATACACAGATGTGATTGTACTGCTGTCCATAGAAATAACATTAACACCACTGCATTCAGCCTCTATTGCTTCATGAGGAAAGATTTCTAAATACTGTATAACTGTGTCTTGGCCTGTACTTCACTACTTCAATTTGAATAGAAAAGGCAGGCCTGGCAGACTGGAAATCACCCACAGCCACAGAGAAAAGAGGATTTATGAGCTAAGATGTGTCCCTGGAAGTCACTGATTTAGCATAAAAGATAATCGCTTGATTTAACAAGAATCACTTCTTGAAGTTAGCAGTGGCCTGCCAGTGCATTGAAGGGCTATACAGTACTATTTGGAAGAGTTTCAAAATTAATTTAGGAGATGTTTATGGTATCTAGCCTTAGATAAATACAGTAAAAAACTAAAATAATTAAAGAAAAAATAAAATAATTGAGAATTAAAAACTAAAAATGGGTGAATAATTTTGGGGGGAAACTCCATCTCCCTTGGAACTGTGTGAAAAGTGATATGCAAACATACTAGCAGGTGGGGGTTTCTACTCTGAAGGGCCTCATGACACAGAGTTGAGCTCAAATAGTTCTTGCCATTCACAGATTTGGGAGTAGTAAATAATTATAAGTCTCTGTCACCAGAATGCGCAAGGACAGACAAGCACTGTAATTAGGGTAAATGGATAAAATAGCCTTGCTCTGGCAAAGAGTTAGCTAAATACAAACAAGCCTGGTAGAAATTATATATAGAAAGTGCCAAATGCCATCTTTGAGAATTGCACAGAGCATAACATCAGTCAAAACAACCCATCCCCCCCAAATTGACAGGCACCATGTTCATAACACAAAGATGTCTGCCACTAACCTTCAGGTGAACATGGTGTGTAAGTGTGGTTACAGACATCCACCCCATATGAATGTGTGTGTTTCTAGACTAAGACGATGTAGACAATCTCTCCTTCTTTATGCAGAAACACAAATACTGCTGAAATTGTATCCCCTTTGTTTGAAGCTAAATTAATCCTGAGAGATATGGATTTTGGAATACAAAATGTTGCCTTTTTGTATAGTGGTTGTATAGTGCAAAGCAGACCAAATTATGTTAATGGTAAGAACTACTATGAATAAGTTGTTTAAACGTGACTAGTTAATGGGACCCATGAGTTATGACAATACTTCATTTTGTCTGTTCATGATTTTGTGTATAGTTTTTCTTGAGTTGTAGTGTTTGACTTTATAAAGGGTAAATTAAAAATTGCTAAATAACAAGCCACGTTTATTCTAACTCAAACCAAGTTATAACAGAAGAAAACACTAATGGAAACCCAGAGTAAACTGTTGATATTCATAAAGCAACATACTTTATTGCATGATTTCAACAAAACCAGCTTTTCTAATATTAAAGATGTATTCAGTTGCACAAAGGATGGAGCTAGTTATTGCTATTTCGTGGTTATTGCTATCTCTTGGAATATTCTTGAAAAACAACTGTCCTGTTATGAGCGTAGGTGACTCACACAGTATGTCGCCCTGAGCAAGTTACTGGTGTTTTATACAGTACATGTTATCATTGAGTCAGAAATAAATCCAGGGTCCTAAATCTGCTGCAGCTGTTGTTGATGCACAGTTCAGCTCACAAACTTTATAAGCTGCTTAAGATAAAAACGAACTAATTTCACACCCAAAAGAAAAAAAAATGAAATGACACAACTTGTGGAATTTATTTTCTATCCCTGCCTTCTACAGCCATCATGGCAATTCAGTGCCTCACACAAACGTCTCAAATTATAAAACATGATTACAATTATTAGCACTTGAAAGATGAAAACAGCACATGAGAGAGAATTAAAGTCATGCATCAGGAAGGCTGGCTGTTAAGAGTACAAGTGGCCTGTTTTTCTAGTTTTGACAGATTTGAGAGCATCGGACCAGCCTCTTTAACGTTAGCAGCGGAAATTGTCTAGAACCACAACATAGTGACCCTTACGGCAGCACTTCCCAAAGTCAGATGGAAGCTGGCCAGAGCGGAAGCTCTTCTCTTATTTTGAAGACCTGAGGAGTTTCAGTGTGAATGAATTTAGGATTGTGTCAAAGAATGGCGCCAAGTGTGGTTTAGTAATTAACGTTTTTCACTACACAGAAGTGTTTATTTATAGATAACACAACCTTTTGTGTTTGCCTCCGTCACTTTTAAATTAAGACAATAAAATCACACATTCCTACAGACCATCTTATCAATACCTGAAAAAAGGGGATATTATTTCCCACTATGAGAGTGAGCACCTCTAAACAGTCAACAAACAGCCATGAGTAAGAAGTTTAATGGGAGCTGGGTGTGTCACAAACATTCTAAATTTAATAGTACTTGACAACTGCTTCTTACTTCTTTTGCGGTGGTTGCTAGAAATTAACATCTGTACCTTACGTGAGATGGATTACTCAACATCTGGAGCAACTCCTCTTGGTCTGGGGGTGTGGGCACGCACTAACAGCTGCACCCAACCAATCCCAGATGTTTTTGATTGGCAAAGTGTCTGGTTGTTTGTTAAGAGCGAGCAACCTTTGATCCCCCCTGGGCTATGTGGGTATGTGTTATCTTGATGAGGGCCTACAGCAACATGTGCTTCATGCAGCATAAGCAAAAGCATCTCACAATGTTTTGGAAAACTCCTGCAATGGGGGATAATCAATTTTGGAAAGTCCTGCGATGGGGGAAATCAAATGGCGTCAGTGGTGTGGAGTAAGTGATTTAGAACTCCCTCCCCCACTTCGACACTCCCCACTCCCTGGTTGCCTGGTCTATTGCAGCTATTTTAATGTAGATAGCAAAGTCCCAGGACACGATAGGCTTTCAAGAACTTAATAGGAGAATAACACAATCCCAACAAGCGCCATTCCTCACAGAGAGAGGGGAGGATTGAGCAGAGGATGTAAATGAAATTAAAATCTCAAGGAAGGCTGCACTAAATTGTCTGCCCAAATGTCTTGCTTTTTCACACTGGTATAGTCTGTGTGACTGCATTTGTAAACTTAAACCATAAGCTTTCCTACTTTTGCAATGGTTTGTGTTCTCTCTGGGACATTTAAAACTAAAGGTACCTTCCATATCTGTTGTGGAAAAAGTTTGGATTCCTTTCATTAATTATTCAATAAATAAAAATGAAGACGCAAGATGATTTTAAGTCAAACCAAGATTTTTCTATACTTTTGAACTGAATATGGCATTCTTGGTGACATTAAGCAGTATGCTCATAGTTCATCTCATATGATATGCTGCCATATACAGTATACTGTTGAAAAAGCAAACTAGGAGTAAGACTGGGTGTATGACCCCTTTTCCTTTGTAACTGTTTTATATTGCCACAAGTTTCAAGGGCATCTGATTTGCACAGTCTAGATGACCATTAAATCCACTATACTATGGATTGCTGTATCCTGCCTTGTATCCTGCATTGGGCCCATTGAGAGGATAGGCCCAGAATGGGGTCTAGCTCCTCCATTACCCTGTACTGGATAAAGCAGTTAGAGAATGGATGGATAAAATGATATTTGAATGATACTGAGGGCTGCGAGATGGTGTGTTTGGGGGAAGTATCATCAGTATAAACAGCCTCATTTTACACTGCAAGACTTCCACTCAATTTTGTCAAATTTGATTAATTCCTGATCCAGTTTATGACAGGTTAAAGCATGAAACAAGAAGATTCAGAATTACATTATCCAGAATGCTCTTTTCCACTAGTGTGTGACTGAAATTTATATTTGTATACAACCCATCCAGATCTCACACACAACTTGCCTTCTTGATGTGTTAATCTTTGTTTTCCTGCTATAAAATCATTCAATTTATACAGTATCTTACTTCAAACAATCAAAACACAATTTTAACCACTTATGTGATGTCAGGTGTTCAGACTCTGCAGCTATTTTAATGTAGATAGCAAAGTCCCAGGACAGGATAGGTTTTCAAGAACCTTAATGTATTCATTTTTTTCTTTCATTCAATTACTTTCTTTTTTCCCAGTATACTATGCATCTGATTTGGTGTATAAATTAGAAACAAATTCTGCAAATACCATAGTGAATGTCATTAAATTGGTCTGACAGGTCTAAAGTAAAATGAATGGGATATGTATGGATGAATAAGCACAGTGGCGACATAAATACATTGGATAAAATTAAATAAATGAAAGTCATGAGCAAAAAATATGTTATCTTTTATTCTTGGATACTATTACACCCTAAGAAAGCTTTGTAATAGCATTCTTTTACTAAAGTGATTTTCAATTTTCAGCTCCAAATATAATTTTTAGAACAGATTTGTATGCTCTTAATGGAATTTCGCAGTAATTGATTTTAAAATCCTGTTTCATTACAGGCTATAGAGTGCTTCTTAGAAAACAAAGAACAATAGCTCTTGGTTCCTCTATATTCTTGAGTGTATAGGTTACATATACCGTGCTTGATGGTATGCGATTTAGCTTTAAAACGACAGCAGAGGAAATTGTTGCGCAGGTGCCAATGTTGAAAAATGATCAGAAACCATTTCTGCCCATTGATAAAGCATTGAATGAAGAACCACAAGGATAGTTAGCAAGACACCACCTCTAATTTGCAGTTCATTTCAATATCCATCCATTTTCTAGCTGCTTTATCCAATACAGGCTCACAGGGAGAGCTGGAGCCTAGCATGGCAAGCAACGGGATGCTAGTCCATCACAGTGAAGACACACAGACACAAACACACTCACACCAGGGCCAGTTTTCCCAGAAGTCAATAAACCTACCAGTACTGGACTGTGGGCGCAAACAGAGCTCCCAGAGGAAACCCATGTGAACCCAGGCAGAACATACAAACTCCACACAGATAGCACCCCAGGAATTGATTCCTGGCCCCAAGTGCTGTGAGACAGCAATGCGCTACAGTGACATCCACCATATCAATACATTTCTTTATATGCATATGTGTATGTGTGTAGGGAAATGTTTTTTTACTGTTGAATTTTACCTACCTAGAAAAACATCAAGCTTTTCCAGCAGAGTTTATACTTAAAAGATTACACTGTCAATAAGAAGTCTGGATGAAAACCTCAAACTTTGCTTTCCACAAAACCTGATGACTATACATGCTGCATCGCCCTTCCGCTGACATGTGAAATACATGCCACATGCTCGTAACTGGAGGCTGCTGCCTTCTTCTCCTTGTCTCTTGTGTTGAAATCTGGCAGTCATTCAAAACTGAGGGTTTTGTTTTCCAGGGGAGGTATTTTAGGAAGCAAAGCGCAGTGGGGCAGAACATCAAAAATAAATACAGCGTTTATAGACCGGAAAGGCCTTGCAAAGTTGGGTTTCTTGTGTATCCTGTGAACTCCAGAGACTGTTGCAATTTCCAGTGCACTAAAGGAAAGTAAGGACTCAGGATGCGTGTTGTAATGAGGCATCCTGGATAATTAATTTGCTACAAAGAATATGTGTTGATATACTTTGTAAAACACAGCAATTTGGGCCTCGAGCAGGCTAAGATTGAATTGAACTGGCTGCCTCTAATGGCAGCTGAATCTCAGGTTCTTCAATTAATTCACTGACAAAGCATGTGGCAAAGATATGTTTGTCTAAGAGCTGGAAACTACAGTTAGTTCATACAAGACTCAAATCACAAAACCTACCGAGTACCAAGCGCACTAGTGTGCATTAAGCCATGCTCTGAATGTGAAGAGGTATCCTTTTAAATTAGGTTGTTTTGGTTTAAAAATCCTGTCTGGCCGTGAATGACCTCTGGCCAACTACTCAGCGTATACAAAGTATTAATACTGCATCGGATATTTTCCAAAGTCAAATTGTACCTTACACTGATGTTTTTTCACCCTTGAACTCCTTTGTGAGATTTGGTTTTACTGGCCCAGTCCTGCTCTGGTGTTGAGTCTGTGAAGCTGCCTGAATTTCAACAATAATCATGCAATTCCCAGGAAGGCCGAGGGAGAAGCCAGACTAATTAGGCTTGAGAACAGGCTGGAAAAAGATTTTAGGAACAACCTGTTGACTCCGGAAAGGGAGAAATCCGAAATCCATCCTCTTTGGGAGCAAATAAGAGAGATGCAGAGGAGGACTAACATTACTTCCCCAGACAGGAAAGTAATAGTGATTTCATTTTACTACACATTTTCCCCCATGTGCAATTTCTGCAGAAAAAAAAACAACAACATGTGGACTGAAGCAGAACATGGGAAATATTCTGAAAGAGAAAGGGTCATTTGGCCTGAAATTCCCTAAAAAAATAGCTGAAAAACAACACTTTTCCTATGACCTTGTCTCATGGTAGAACAGATTAATAGGAATAATGTGTGAAATAAACAGCATGGTCCCATTTAATGAATTGATATTACATTATCTGAATGTATATGGTGGAGAAGGTGGTTAGGGAATTAAACTATAATTACCCACAAGAGTGTGCACCTGGTCTCTTTTGGGCTTTTGTCCCTCCCATGTGATGTCCTTTTCCCTTTTTACTAATTTGTCATTCCCGATTGTTAATCTCATTTTATATATATAACTTCATGGCTCGTGCACTGCTCAGAAATGTCCGCTCTCTTACAAGATCTGCTCTGGAATTCTAATTCCAAACCTACATTAAGCATGCTCGCAAGATAAATATGATTTATGTTCCAAAGTCACTGGGAAGGTTGCACTCTGTGGCCCTAGAAATGACCTGAAAAGCATGACGCTGAAAGGTCAGCTGTCTGCGAAGCTCATTTCCACAGCAAGTGTAAGAGACGAAAGAAAAAAACTGAGTGGAAAATTGACACAGGAACACAGGAAATTAAATAAACTGAAGGGAAATGGCCAGAGCCATGCACAAAATCCTGTGCAAGCACCACACCAGAGATGATATAAGAGTAGAACTCCACAAATGTTTGATATTTAAGCTCACATATGCCATTAGGGTTTTCAACCTATTAATAATCCGAAAACTACGGAAGTTGAAGTTAAATTATTTTTAATAATAATTGATTTACAATTGTTATCTAATAATTGATTGATCTTTAATAATTTTTTACAGCTAGTATCTTACGATTAGTCTACCATTGATACACTTGCATCTACCATATACCGTCAACAATGTTTCTTTCACTCAGATTTCGTTTCAACTGTTTTTAACAGTCAAAAAGACAAATTGAGGTTAGAACCTCAGTTATAAAATTTCTTTGGGGTATTTGTGGCTTTTTTATGGCACACTGCAAGTATACTGAAATCTGCTGTGTTTTAAATGCTGATAACAGCTAAACTGTTGGGTGGGTTTGGACCCTAGCTGAGGAGGTACACTTTGAATGTAATCATAAAGTACATTATGTATTCAGGTTGGTGCAATAGTGTAACATCTAGCACTGCTGCCTCACAGCTTTTGAGTCCTGGGTTCAATTCTGGCTTGGGTCACCTTTTGTGTGGAGTCTGCGTGTTTTCCCTGTGCTCGCTTTAGTTTCCTTCATCTTTCTGAAGACATGCTAACTGGGTACATTGGGGTCTCTGAATGGATGTGTAGGTGTGCCACAGGATGGATTACTTTGTGGTGTTTGCTTTAAGGATAGCCTTCAGGTTATTGCAACCCTTAGCAGAAACGACAGGCTTTCTGATAAAGGCTGATCCAGGGTCTTGAACTCCGATGGAGTCTCTTCTGGGTTTTTTTCCCCTCAAGCTCTCACTCTCAGTCTAATTAGTTAATTAATTAGTTGTGATTCTTCTAATCAAGCCTGAATGTGTTTTAGAAGTTATTGTACCTTTAATGGTATACATGCTGTGAGTAACTAGCTATGAAAGAAATGTTAAATATGTCTAAGAAAATAATTACATGCATTGTTTTGTCTAATTGGCTAATCAGTTTGGAACAAAATCCAGATAGACCCTCAAAGATCCAGATCTGAGAGCCCATGACTGTTGTTCAGAGGAATGAAAACTCAATGGCAGATCTTGCAGTTTTTTCTCATGGCTGCACATTCCTCAAACTCAATGTCTTGGTGTTTAGTAGCATGCTTTCTGTCATCCATTTCAGGATTTATATCCTTTTTATTAGTCAAAGTTGATTGTTAAACCTACACTGTAAAGCTGGTGGGAAATGATAGTGTTGATCGAAAAAATAAACCACTAGACGGGAAAACATTACAGTACCTAACAACTCACAATACAACACCGGGAACAGGAAAGGAGAGAACTATTTATTCACAGAACACTACAAGCTGAATATTTGTACCTCCCAACCTGTATTTACAGTACAGTATGTGTGATTTCTGTCTGGTCAATAAATCCAATCTGCACAACACATGTTCACTGAAGGCTGTATATATTCATTTTTACTGAAAAGACACCAGTTGGTTGTTAGCAGCTATAAAAAGTATACATTCCTTGTTGGTTAAAAATAAACTGCTGTAATAACATATTGCTCCTTAACACAGAAATTACCTACAACTTTGTTTTGGAGATGTGTTACAGTATGTACTGAAGTAAAAAGAGCAGCAACTCGTTAACTAGTTTTAGTTACTAGGCTGGAAACATTGGATGAAGAGTTTGCAGTATAAATTTTGAAAGTACTGAAGGTAAACAACATTAAAGATGTGCAAAGCAAGGCAATTTAAACGGGGACAAAACATGCTCTTAAAAAAGACTGCTCCTTGTATGTCTTACAAAAAATAGTTTAAACCTTAGTTTTTTCGTTTACAGCATCACATACACAACAGTCCATCAAGTAAAATTATGGGTTATGTTTCCCTACTGGAAGATACTAACATTGAGAGTTGAAGCTATAAATGCCATCCATTTTCTAACTGCTTCATCCAATTCAGGGTCACAGGGGAGCCAGAGCCCATCCCAGGAAGCAACAGGCACAAGGCAGGATACATCCTGAAATGGACATCAGTCCATGTCAGGGGGTCACACAGACACAAACACACACTCATTCCAGGGCCAATTTTTCCAGAAGCCAATTAGCCTACTGTACAACTGTATGTCTTCGGACCAGGAGGAAACCCACACAAACATTGGGAGAACATACAAACTCCACACAGATAGCACCCTAGGAACTGAACCCGGGGCCCTGAACAGTGTGCGACTTTGCTGCCAAAAACTATAAAATCACAAAGCAGCTTCTATCCTCCAATTTAAAGACACTGCTGCAATTTGTCTTACAGACAGAAGCACAGTTCATCATGTTCACACGCGAAAAAGACCTTCTTTCAAGTATGCAGCTGAAAACGCTGAGCTGTAAGGGTTACTAAGCCTGTTTTGGTATGCCATTTATAGACATTATTAGGTGGTATGCAGTCTATAATGCTGAAGTGTAGTTATTAGATAAGAAATGTGAAATAAATCATCTTGCTGAGATCTGGCGCTTAAGGCTGATGACTCTGTGTGACAATCATAATTATTTCAGCATGTTCAGCAGCTTGGGGTGGGGGATCTCAAGATATGGTACAGTATATCAGTTCTCAGTCTTGTCCACCAATCTGGTTTTCCTCTCTGTGCTTATTTTGACTTTACAAGGTTCATTTTAACCCAGGGAATCCAGAAAGTAATATCTCGACTAACAAAGGGGATGTAGAGGCTGTATAAAAAAATGAAAATGTATTATTGAAAACAAAGGAGGTTATTTTTTTCAGGGTAGTTTTTTGGGACCGAGTACAGGAAGTATGTGAAACGTGCATTTATCTGAATGGCCTCTTCCCTTTGAAAGCAATTAACGTTCAGCTTTGCTCATTCTAATAACCACCCATTAACGCACATTGAATTAAGACGCCACTTTGAAAGTACTTGTTTAAAAAAGTCTTCTCGCTTTAGTGTACCACTCACGGCACCTTCAATGAAATACAGAACAGTACACCTGCATGATTTAGCAGGTTATGTCTCCCTCTAGTCGACACCTTGTGTAACTGCAATAATAATAACCAAGAACCCAAAAAGGAACAAAAGGAAAAGTCGAAAGAAAAGCAACACAAGAACTGAAAGAGGGTCATCAGCTGAAGAAAGCTGAATTTGTAGTTGAACAAGTACAGTATCGACATCACCATCACTGGAAGCAGTTGCAGTAGCACCACTCATGGTAATGAATGTACCAGTATTAGAAGCTGTATAGTAAGTTTCAGCAGTACAGTACTTGTAGTACTAGCAATAGAACCAGCATATTTGCCATTAACAGTGACATTGGTTCCACTCAGATCAGCATTGTGCATTTCACTCTGAGTAATACACACACATTTGAGAATATTGCCTATGGTTGTATACATTTATCATTTTTAAATTATATACAGTACAGAAAAGGCAAAAACACATTTTGGATGGTTTAACCCCACTTAGTTTTGTGAAGAAGCAAGAGCTCATACAGTACCTTTCCAATACATTGTGTCCAGTTCTTGAGTATACAATAGATTGCTTCTATGTACAGATATACTGTAGTAGCAATTAAATTCTTTCTGTAGACATACTGTAAGAAGTTTAGCAAGTATGTTTTTCTGAAACATACACTGAAAAATAAAATGAAAATGAAAACATGCAACATCTCATCAAAGCAGCCTTCTACAGGAGAGAGACATAGCAGAGACATGAGAGAGGTAGGGTGAGTTTTGCACCAGAGGTAACAATGAGCAGGGGGTGGGTAAATTGAAGTTAATTAGGTGGAAATTTGAGGGGCTGATAACAAAGGGAGCAAATAGAGGCAGCAATCTGTAAACAAAGGTAGAGATTTAACAGAGTTGGAATCTTTGAGTGCAGGGATATGTTAACCTAGTCGCATAAGGATTTTGGCTCCTGATGTCTTTAAAGCAGTGGCTTTGAATCCATTTGAAAGGACACTGAGAGAGTGCAGTGCGATTGTGGCTGGGAGAGGCTATCTGCTTGTAGAGGTCTTTGATCCTCACTGTTCTGACAAGTTCCATGAAATGATTAACTAATCATTATTTTCCCATTTCTTGATGTAAATGTCAGGATTCTACAAAAAAAAGATCCCCTGGACTACTTTAATGGAAAGGTTATTGCAGCATTCAAATAACAGGAAGTTATATTAAAACCACACACCTTATTTAGAATTGTGTACAATTTTAATCATCATGTACAAAAATATGATGTCTATAAAGTCAGTCGAACAAAGTGCAAATAAACATTCCTGGGCTCAAACTGAACTGAAAGTCTTAATCGGAGAAGAGCACGAGGAGACCCAGTTCAAGAATTCAATATCCTCAAAGGCACTGTCATATTCACGCCAACTTCTTCAGAAACAACAGTTTAACACAAGACAGAGGACAAAGGTGGAATTTAAGGGAAGTACTGTAGATTCAAAACCATGAAATACATTTTTTACAGTTTTGTTCATGTCAGGATTTTTTGTGAAGATGAAATACCTTTCTTTATAGAAATGCTTGGCCCCCATCTGTAAATAGAACTTTTTCTCATGTTCTTATTCTGATCATTATGGTGTAAAAGCATTCTTCAATGCTGATCCTGAAGAGCTCCATGCCTTCATGTTTTATAGGCATTTTCAATCTGTACTTAGAAGTCACCTTAAATCGTGACAAATGAAGCCTGTAATTGGCTAAATTAAATTAAGAGCTTAGTTTAACAGAATGCCAGAAGACCCTGCAGCACTCCAGCCCAAGGGTTAAAGTACTTTCTTATGGACATTTTAAGACTGAACATGTTTTTTAAAGCTCCTTAAATTTCAACTTCTGTGTTGCCAGCAGTTCTCCAATTCTCCTTTTAAACAGTTGTAATCACAGACTAGAGAAAGCTGGTGTTTGAGAACAGAGCTTCCACTGTATCTAACTTTGCAGCGTTTTTCATTGGGAAAAGCCTCAGAATAACAGAAATCTGTGTGATGGATGGTCCAGCTGTACCATATTCTTTATCATGGTCATGTAATTCTGCCCTACAGACAGGAGTTCCTTATATCCGATAATTTATTTGAAAGAAGCAAAAAATCATTTAGGTTTCTTGGTCATTGCTTTCATTAAGGTAATAAAACTTAAAACTCTGCTTGCTTAGCTTGGCTCAGTCAGCAATTGTTTAATTTAATCAATTCAGCTTTTTATGTTAGGTATTTTGTGCTATTTCTATAGACACATTTTCTTGAACATTAAAATCCTTTTAAAAATATTTCCAGAAACTGCAGCACACTGCTACAGGATCTGGACACTTTGACAGCAACAATTAATAATGTCTGTCGTAAATGAACAATTCCCAGTGAACTAGTGAGCTGCCTAATCATGTAAAATTAAAATGAAATAAAGTGATCTGCTCACACAGAGAGACAATGTAGTTATTAATACTTAATATTTAATCTTTTTTATGTTTCCAGTTATATTTTACTCTTTCATTGCCACCTTGATATTGGTGCTTATACTCTTCTTAAGTTTCATGTGCTTTACATTGCAATATTCCAAGAATTCAAATATATAAAATAAAAAACTGGGAGATTATATTACTCCTTACTTCTAATGTGATAGACTATATTACAATTACTTTTGTTATACAACATACTAGCCACTAAACACGTATGAATAAATGCCTGAGGTAGACATTTCACTCCTGGGAACAAGACGTAGCTAGCTACCTTCAGGGCAGTGGATGAGGTTACGGTCCATACCGAAACCTGGCACAGGCAGAACCTTTGAGACTTCTATCATGAAGAGACTGGTGAGTGCAGTAGAGACTGGGCGCTTTAGGCACATACAGTACATTCCAAATGAACACCTACAGCACAGAAGAACTTGAAAAACTGTCTTTCAGTCAAAACATCAGTGTGGTAAGTGTGAACATTAACAAACCTATGTACAGTTGTTCACCCCTGTATGTTATTGCTATACCTTGCATTGTCTTGATTACATTATGCAAATTAATTTTCCATACCACTGTATAGCTTGTAATTTGCCCTACTTTCATAGTTCATGGTTTTAATGCAGATTACCTTAGGTAAGATAGGATGTATTACACAATAGGATAGATTGTGAAAAGAAAGTGCTGTAACTTAAATAGTACGCATTGCTGAGACCCCATTTCCAGTACTGTATATAATTTTGCAGTATATGGAGGCAACTGAACTGAAATCAAAGTAAGGCATCAAGATTAATTCCCTATCAAATTTGTCAAATGTCCACAAGTAGAAACTAAATAATTAGAACATAAGAAATGTTACAAATGAGAAGAATTTGGCCCATATACTGTAACTTGTTTGGACACAGATATTGTTGATCCCAGGATCATATCCAGTTCTATCCTGGAAGTCAGGGCATACCATTAACAACATGGCAGTATTTTGTAGAAGTGTGTAACAAGCTAATCAGTTATATTGGTAAAATTAATACCCTGGTTTCCTTCAAGGAATGGCTGGACAAGGTCTTTGAATTCTAGTGGATTATTGATCCAAACACACTAGACAGTCTTGTTTTATTTGTAACCTTTTGCGTGCTCTTAGTAATAACAGCAGTATTATCTCATTTGTAACGTTTGATCTTACTCAGTTTGTTTGTACCCCTACACATAAAGGACACACCTTAGATTTAATTATTGTAAATGACTCTTTTGTCTCCCACTGCCCTCCCCTTGATCTAGGCCTCTCTGACCACTTAGCTAATCTTTTCAAACTGGAATTACCTGTTTCTAACACTTCCCCCTCATGCTCTGTACATTTCCACAACAGGTGATCAATTGATTCCCAAGGTTTGCAAATTCTCTTCTGTCAATGGCTATATAAAATAAAGTTTATTATTATTATTATTATTATTATTATTATTATTATTATTGTTATTATTATTATTATTATTATTATTACTCCAATAACAGTGTTATTACTAAAATACTGTAGCATACAGTATCAGCCATTGTTAATGACTAAGGCAATCTCATAATTTAAATAATTCCTGGTATTAGTTAAAATAAGAGATCTGGAACAAAAGGCATGAACGTTTAGATGGCTACGTGCCGCACACAAATATGAGGACTCAAGTAAGATTAAAGACTTTGAATTACTGACAATGAGGCAGAATTATGTCACCTGGAGAAGGAAGAGGGAGCATGTTGAAACGGGAAAAAAGACCAGAGAAAAAAGAGGCACACAACTTTGGGGATTCTATAGCACAGTTTATTATGTAGGCCCTCAAAAAGCCAGGCAGAGATATATCTTCAGAACTGAGTAGGTCAACTGCAACATTAAATGAGCATTTGCATTATTATATAATAATGACTGCTTTGTCAGAAAAAAGGATATATGTGGACACCACACTGACAAACTACACAAAATTGATATATTTGGACACTAGAATGCAAGCTTAGCAGAATATTTAGTTATCTAACTTTCCTCAAGAACCCAGTGCAGCTCAGATTTTTCTGACCTACAGTTACCTTTAAGAACATACGATGGTCTACTTTTAAAAACAAAGGAGAAACTAATTCAACTCATGTCCTCTCTTTTGTTCCATGAACCATTTGACAAATTTGTGAAATGACTACAAAAATACAAACAACAATTTTGAATGTCAGTTGTGCTGCTTTTTTTCCCCACAAAGAACGTCTTTGTGTTGCTGGGTATATTAAAAAAACACATTTTTTTTTAATTAAAAAATATTTTAACATACATCCATTAAAAACACATCCCTCATATTTGTAGCATAAAACAAATCACATAATGCTAAAAAACAAGTCCAGTGCATTATACTGTATATGCACGCATACTCCACCAAGTGCATTTATACTTTCCTCCACTGTGCTCTTTCCCCACCATTTTTGCCTCTTTTTACATCACATTAAGCATCAGTTCCTCTTTACCTACTTCCAGCTCTGCTTTGTTTAGGTACTGTATAGCTATGGACAATGCTGTACCATAGCTTCCTGTATTCGGGCAAGAACATGTACTCTATTTTTAAAACTGAAAAAAACAAAATACTGGTAACTAAATTCTAAACATAGCAATCCAGAAGCCCTTGGTGTTTTAAAGATGTTAGGTTGAACAAACCCAGTTTTGGAATGTTGCCAGTAAAAATAACAAATGCTACCCACCTACAGGTATCACAGCAAGAATGCAAAAGGATGTAAATGTCTGCAGTTGTTTATCAGTATAGGTGCAAATGAGGCCAGCCAAGAATTCTCTACATGTAATTTAAGATGCTCAAGAGCTTCAAATGCTAAGATCCCAACACCACCACTTAACACACACCATTACAAAGCCTTAAGAAGCTTAAAGAATGAAAACTGAATTCTAAAGCAAAGATTTTGTTCTGTATAACAGAAACTCAGTGACGTCCAACAGGACATTACTGCATAGAGTATTAGGCAAATCAGGCTAGGATTGTGCAAACATCGCACAACTGTACTTGTACAGTGACCTGTAGATTTAGGTTTGAAGTCAGACCATGAAAAGTTTAAAATGCCCCAATTTGTCTAAGTATTAAACTTAACATATTGGCGAACAATAGTAATATCACAAAATGACAAGGAAAATGACTATTTCTTGTAGCAGGTGCACAGGCTTTAAGGAATGACAAATCCATTATGCCATTAGAATTTGTGATCTACAGGAGGTCTACTGTGAAAGTAAACAAATTTCATGAATTTGAAAAAAAACAAATTTCTTTTGAAATGAGAAATAATACAAGCAGAATATGCTTTGCACCACGATGCAAATGCTGTCTCGTCGGACAGTCCCTTTCTCTCGCACAGCCTGAACAAGCACATGTCTGATCATTGACTACAGTTTACAGAGCCCCCAGATGCCCCATATCATTCCAGCTCATCCCATGAATGTTTAGTGGGGTTCATGTCTGGTGAGTAGGACATTTAGAGAACATTGTGGTGGACACAATATCATCACACAAGAAATATGTCACATGAGCAGCATGAAGACCGCTGGACTGTTGTTACAACAGCAAACAATAGATCGCAGGACTTGATCAATGTAGCTCTATACAGTCAGATTGCCATTAATCACTACAAGAGCAGATGGGGAGAGCCAAATGTGATGGTCTCCTCTACACAACAATGACCATATCATTCTGCATGACTGTGCCACATTTGTGGATGTCCATCAGGGTGGTCAACACGAACACTTGATTCATTGCTGAAAGGGTCTTGGCTCCACTGCCAGGGAGTCCAGCTGAGCTGTTGATCCAACATTCCAATTGTGACACATAGTGGTTCTCTTGATAAACAGGTTATATTGATTTGTTCTTGTTTTTTTTTTTATTTACACAAGGCTCGACGTTCAATAGGTTAAATAACCTCATCACCTGTTTCCAGATAATCTTTCACTAATGAGTGTAATTAGTGCTTATGCAACAAATCCACTGGAGTGTATCACTGTCTCTCAATAATCAATTGAAATGAAGCCAGAAACATTTAATCAATATTCAAAATCGTTTTTTATTAACAAATAATACATGACAAGTGACAACAAAAGCACTTTTGATGCTCAGTATACAATTGTTGTATTTGTTAAAACAAAAAAGAATATTCTGTTAGCCGGGTAATAGTACCAAGTGTTAACCGTATGGACAGGATTATAAAGCATTGCCATTATCCCAGCCCTTCACTGCTCTGAAGGTCTGTGGCTCTCCTACGCATTTGCACAACGTTTGTATTTACTTTAAGGGAACAGTATTGTGCGGAAGTCAATACCTATGACTACACCCCTTAATACTACTGTACTTAGTACTACTGTAACAGAACAAAATAAACAGAACAAAACTTTATTACCAGCTTGGCAGGATGTGCGTTTTTCTGTCACCAACTTTATTATTCTGTATTTCTGTAATATCTCGCATTTATAAAATTGTGTTTTGCTGTTTAGATACTAGACACAACAATTGTTCAAATTTTAAGTGGAAAAACTGGGAGTTATTAATTTAAATATTGAAGTAGTGGCCTTTTTTTCCGAGTTCATTCCTTATGGCAAGGGCACCGCCTCGTTGTCATAGCTGCTGCTGCCGCACCTTGCAAACATGACCTGCCTTCAGGACATAAGAAAGGAGGTACAATATCACCTCCTTTCTTATGTCAGACAACGTTCTAAACTGATGTTTCCCGACACAAAGCATTACACACTTTTCAACTTTTAATATTTTTCGCAGTTCTACATCGTCTTATCCTGTTTTTGTTTAACGAGTTAAACCCTTCCGGGATGTCGAAGTTGCCTTGTCGCTTCAGGACCAGCGGTGACAATGCATCCCGCCCTTCTGTTCATATACATACTGTAAAGTATAAGCACTTGAGGTTCAGCTTTAAGGCAAGACTATTCTGTAGGTACGTAACACCGAAGCATTTAGCGACTTGCGGGATAAACGTCTGACAAGTGATCCCCTAAGTACTTACTGTACCTGGGGTTGCCGCGAATTCATCGCTTTCTCTACGCTTTTGGTTAATTTGTAGTTTACAAAATTAAAAAATAAAATTTACACAGTGCATGCTTTATATGCATGTTTGTATAAAAAAAATAGCTTCTGTGGTAAGTAACTTTGGTTTGCTTTCTTTTAATATTGAAACAAAGTTTTTTAAAACAATACGATTTTTTGTAGTTTTAGTATACAGTAGTTGCGAAATGTTATCTACTGTATTAACAGTATACCGGTTTAATTAGCATGATATAACATTTGGTCACGATATGCAATTATTTCTTCCATTTTAAGATTTCTATACAATATGCACTGTACTTTTTAAATTAATTTCCTTATACAGTATATACAGAAGGGTACTGCAGGTCGTAGTAGCGTGCCAGCAAGGACTCGTTTTGTAGAGGATGTGTTTGGGTAATTATATTGTAGTTAACCCAGGGTCTGGCTCGCATGACCATTGCTACACTACAGTGGTAAATGACTTGTGCCCTCTACTGTATACTGTATGTAAGTCGTTCTGGGAACCTTCGGGGTGTAAAGTGCTACAGAATGTAATTGTAAGAAAAAACTATTAAAGGCAATGCAATTAGTACTTATTTCATATACATTGCACTGTCCTAAGTAGTTTAAAAAGTTTTTCCAGAATTTCCTTTAGCAATTTGTTGAAGTAAAACATGCTACCGGGAAAATAAACAAACACTGATTCAGGCGTTTTAGCACGGTAGTTTGTATTTCCCCATTACTGTATATAATACAACTGGGAATACAACATACCTGTACAGTGTAACTTGCTCACACACAGATACAACCAGAGCACGAAATTAACCGGCATACTACTGTATTTTATACAGATGTCATATAGAATTAGGTTTCCTTGGGCTTATGTTTATGAACAATAAAAAAATAAATAATGTAAGTCATCTCTTTACACGAAGGGTTGTCGCAGTCTGGAAAAAGCTACCCAGCCGTGTCGTCAAAGTCGATAACCTGTCATTTTTCAACGGCTGGTTGATACCCACGAATCACTTAACTATAAAATCCAAATGGGCTAGTTCAGTAGTTCCCAATCCTGTTCCTGGTGATCCACACACCTGTTGATTTTCATTCCATCCCACCATAATTAGATTGATGCCTAATTGTTCTAGGAAGTTGCTTCATTGGAATATTTGCATTTTGTTTCTAGACTAGAGTTTGGGATTTTATTTCACTTACATAATACAACAGTTAAACATATTTAAAGATATGGGAACAAACATTTCAGATTATCTTATTATTATTAGGTCATTGAAGGGTTTGATTGTGTAATTGGGGATCACGGCTGGAACAAAAAGAACAGGTGTGTGGGTAACCAGGACCAGGACTGGGAACAATTGGCCTAGATGGACCCCAATGGCCTTTGTCCGTTTAACATTATGTCCTTATACATACATAATGTACAATTCAATTAACATGTGCACAGGAGCAGCACTGAAATTGATACAGTAAGTGTGTTAATTCACCCCTGCAAAATAACAGCCGAAATGAAAAGAAAGCAAAAAACATACATCTTGTCGATAAATTAGTACTTTTATTGTCAAGTTCATCCGCGGCAAGTGTCGGTTGAGGTGTGATGAAGCATCTGAATGCATAGTCAGTGAAAACTTTTGCTTATGAAATCCGAAAACAACTGAAAAGTTGTCTTATTAACGTTACGCATTAATAATTCATAAAATTAGTTTCTGGTCCTTGTTCGAGCGAGACGAGCGGAGAGATAACGGATGCGAACAATAAGTAAAAACGAACCAATTTTAAGAAACCTGGAAAAACAGTGTATGTAATTTCCTATGTAAGCGTCGACGTTCTAAGATGCTTTATGTTTCTGATATTTATCTTTTTTACATTTTAAAAGCTATTGCGATTCCAAAATGCCAGTCCGCAAATGATCATTTCCTCGCGATAAGCTGTGTCCGTAAACAAGTATTGTTGTAAAAGTATAAAAAGAGAATGTTTTCAGTTCCTAAGACAAACTGAAACCTTAGAAAATTGCGGTACCTATAGTTTATTTTATGGTAATACCTGTACTACTGACTTCTTTCCTCAAACAAGTTTCTTCATATGGTGTTAGTAATGCTCTTTTAAAACTGGAAACCGTACCTTTAGTCAAATTATTAGTTCATAATATTTGAAGCATGAACAGTGTAAATAAAATAAACAGATAAATAAAATGTGGCTTTAGGTTTGATGTTATGCTTATAATCCGTAGTGGTGCGTGTATATTGTAGTGCAATTCAGAAAATACAATAAAACTGTTAAGAACATTAGTTGTTATCATTTTAATAATTTATTTCTATGCCGTGGTATTTTATATCCATATGGAACTGGTATTATAAAAATGACATATGTGAATATGTCTAAACACAATTCTCTCAGTTTTCCCGTATTTTTTGCAAGCATACAGTAATTCTTCGTTTCATACTAAACTTATTTGTAGGCACTTCCCTGTGATTATATTATTGTTTATTATAGAATACATTTCCTCCAGTCTTTGTTTAAATAAAAATGCTACTTTATACTGCAAAGTAATAGGTGGGAATGTCGGGGTTTTTTTTGCGAAAACTAGGTGGGTGGTACAGTACGTCGTAATATATTTAAAGCATAGAATGTATTTTAAAAAAGGAAATAAATTGTTTTGTCACTACAATTTCATTGAAAGTATATATAGGAGGTTTGTTTTTTTTAGTGTTGGCAATATTTGAGAGAAGGCAGGGCACACAGACCCAAACATACCCTTAGGGTCACTTTTCCCAAATACCAATTAACCTAACATCTTGTCTTTGTACAATGGGAGGAAAGCAGAGGAGACCAACACAAATACTGGGAGAATATACAGTCATGTGAAAGAAAGTACACCCTCTTTCAATTCAATGGTTTTACACATCAGGGCATACAGTAAATAACAATTGTCTGGTCCTCACCGACATCCATAATTAGACAAATCTAGCCTCAGATAACAGACAACACATAACAGATTTCACTATGTCATTATTGATTCAACAAAAAGTAAGCCAAAATGCAGAAACCATGTGGGAAAAATTAAGTACACCCTTAGGAATTCCATAGGAATTAAAGTAACAAGGTAATTTGCAGCCAGGTGCCCTTAATCAAATGCACTTGATTAGTTGATCATCATGAAGTGTGACAAACTCTATAAAAGCAGACCTTTTGGCAGTTTGGTTGTCTGGATCATTCAGGTGTGTGTTAATACCATGCCAAGGAGAAGAGACATCAGCAATGGATGTTGATGTTGTTGATGTTGTTGATGTTGTTGATGTTGTTGATGTTGTTGATGTTGTTGATGTTGTTGATGTTGTTGATGTTGTTGATGTTGTTGATGTTGTTGATTGTGGGAAGGGTAATAAGGTAATTTCCAAACAATTTGAAATCCATCCTTCTACAGTGAGAAGGATTATTTACAAATGGAGAACATTCAGGACAGTTGCCAATCTTCCCAGGAGTGGGCATCCCAGGAAAATTCACCCCAAGGTCAGACCGTATAATGCTCAGAGAAATCGCAAAGAACCCAAGAGCTACATCTAGGGATCTACAGGCCTCGGTTAACATGTTAAATGTTAAAGTTCATGACAGTACGATCGGGAAAAAAATTGAACAAGTATGGCTTTCATGGAAGGGTAGCCAGGAGAAAGCCCCTTCTCTCCAAAAAGAACATGGTGGCATAGCTTAGGTTTGCAAAGTTGCATCTGAACAAATCACAAGATTTTTGGAACAATGTCCTTTGGAAAGACGAGACCAAAATGGAGATGTTTGGTTATTATGCTCAATGCCATGTTTGGCGAAAACCAAGCACAGGGTATCACCACAAACACCTCATACCAACCCTCAAGCACGCTGGTGGAGGGGTGATGATTTGGGCTTGTTTTGCAGCCATAGGACCTGGGCACCTTGCAGTCATTGAGTTGATCTTGAACTCCTCTTCATACCAAAGTATTCTAGACATAAATGTGAAGCCATCTGTCTGTTAGCTAAAGCTTGGCCAAAACTGGGTCAACAACAACAACAGGACAATGATCCCAAGCACACCAGCAAATTTACAACTGCATGGCTGAAAAAGAAAATAATCAAGGTATTGGAATGGCCAAGTCAAAGTCCAGACCTCAACCCCATTGAAATGTTATGGTGGGACCTTAAGAGAGCTGTCCATAAAAAAAAAATGCCCTCAAACATCAATGAACTGAAGCAATGTTGTAAAGAAGAGTGGGCCAAAACTCCTCCAAAACGATGTGAGGGACTGATAAACTCATACAGAAAACAATTACTTCAAGTTATTGCTGTTAAAGGTGGTTCTACAAGCTACTGAATCATGGGGTGTACTTAGTTTTTCACACATGGATTCTGCATGTTGTCTTATTTTGTGTTAAATAATGGCATAGTGGAATCTGTTATGTGTTTGTCACCTGAGGTTTACCTAATTCTAGGACTTGGTAAGGACCAGATGATTTTTTTTTGTGTCCTGATATATAAAACCATAGATTTAAAAGAGGGTGTACCTTCTTTTTCACATGACTGTATAAACTGCAACACAGATGGTTTGGAAGGCAGCAATACTAACCACTGTGCCACAGTGCCAGCTTCTGTTTCAAGTAATGTGGGGAGAAAATCTAAAAGTTTTAGATTTTGAGCAGCAGTAATTTCTATATGGTAAAATTAATTTGCACCCTCCATTGAGACACCTAGGAGGTAATTAATGTTACTCGCCTTCTGTTTCACTTTGACTGTGTTTCTCCTGTTCTTCCTCACTACAGAGAGTGCCGGACTCCAAGAACAGAATGAAACGGTTCTTCCTCGTAGAACCCGTGATTGGCATTTTTGCGTTTGCAAGTCTGTTGACTTATCCAGTACTGCAGCAGTATGTATACCAGCGACTTTGGGATGAGATTGCCAACTCCAGTTATCCCAGAACTCAAAGCTCTTCCCAGTGCATGAGCAATGACAGCAGTGTGAAAAAACTTTACGATGTGAGTAGAATCCTTGGTAAGAGAGTGTACTGTAAGAAATTGCTTCGGGATCCTCAGAAAAATCAACCTTCTGAAAATACACAAGATGTGGCAAAGTACTCTTTTGCCCCCCAAAAAGGCCTGTTGTGGTTTGTTATGAGCAGTGATCAACCAATGTGCTTTTGAGCATGGTTAATGGAAACGTGGTGTGGTCTTTGGTGTATTGGTATATGACAAGAGCGCACATTCATTACCCTAGCTGAAATGTGTGTAAACTATCTATCTGACCATTTTTGATATATGTAAGAAGATGTTATTGTCCCCTGAGGGAAATGTTTTATGGACACCCAGCACTCCTGTACATTTAAATAGAATACAAACTAAAGAAAACATTGCACATGTACAGTATAACACATAACAACATGTAACATTTATAACACATCACAAAACATATTGCACTCAAGTGGGTGGTAAGAGTAAAAATTGTTTATCCTTGACATTTGCGTTGACAGCTTTAATGGATAGTGGAACAAAAGAATGTTTGTATTGGTTTGACTTACATTTGGGAACCCTCAAATGTTTGCCAGAAGGAAGAAGTTGATATTCAGAGTTGAAGATATGGGAAAGATCTGATATAATTTTTCCTGCCTGTTTGATTATGGATTTTTCAAAGATTGCCTGCAGGGAGGGGTGCTGTTTCACTCCCATGACCTTCAAAGCTGTCTGGATGAGGCGGGTAATTTGCAATTTTAAATGAACTGATAGATTACCAAACCACACTGTAATACCATATCCGATAATACTCTCGATTACAGCATGGTAAAAGAGTAGCATTACTTCTAGTTGAACCCCAAACACTCTTAGTCTTCGCAGGAAATATACTGTAAGCGCTGCTGAACTTCGTAGCAAACACTCTCAACATGAGTAGACCAGCACAGGTTACTGTCTGTGTACACCTAAGTAGTTATATGAATCGACCTGAGTGATAAATTTGTTGTGGATTACTATACAGTATGTGAGTGATCACCAACTTCTCTGGGATCAAAAACTATTTTTTTGTTTTTTTAACATTCAGAATTAGGCTATTGTCACACCATTGTACAAACCTTTGAATTTCTGTCATGTACACAGATGAGCTTCTACCTCTATGCATTAAGTCAAGAACAGCAGTATCATCTGAGAATTTGAAAATGAAGTTGTTTTGACTACTGCTTGTACAATCAAGTGTGAACAGAACTGGAGAGCTCACACAGCCCTGAGGGGCACCTGTGCTAATAGATCGTGACTAGCAAAGAGTTTTGTTGACCCTGACATACTGTGTACGTTTTGTTAAAAATTAATAGTACCATCTTATAATGTTATGGTTAACGGACATTTGCTTCAACTTGCTTTTCAATATATGGGGCTGCAGCGTATTAAATGCAAAACTGGTCCACAAACAGCATCTGAGCATAGGCATCGGGGTCCTCTAGATGTTTTAGAACAAGATGCATAATGCTGTTAATTGCATCATCGGTGCCCCGCTGGTGTTTATATGCAAACTGATATGTATTGATAGTACATTGTGTAACATTGACCACTATCAAGATCTCCGATTACACTATGTCTTTTACTCTATGTACATTAGACTGTAAAAGTCTTAATAGGTGTGACTTAACATTTTGAACTGCTTTTGGGTGGGGAAAAAAAAGTCACAAAAATGGATCCTGTCACTGCTCAACAGAGGGATCCTCCATGAGAGAATTCACCTCTGTTTTGGGGGTGAGGAGGGCTATACATTCATGTTGTCAGCCATATTTTGCAGAGGAATAGTAACTTTGCATAAGTTTTAAGGTGGAAACACATCTATTTGTAGACAAATGGTCCATGATTGCATGAAATTTGAATCCCATGCCTTATTAGGAATATACAGTACAGTATTTGGCAGTAAATGATACAACTGTTTCACAGAATCCAACCTTTCAAAATAAAAAGCTGGGAGACTGTGACTCAACATTTACATTTATTTCGTAAAATGTATTACACAAAATCAATTATTTCAATTGTGTATGTACAGTAACTGCCCTTAGGATAAATTAAACATTTTGTTTCCATGGGGGGGAAGAAAGTCAGAACTTATAACAGCTTGATCTACTGACATTGATCTGCTAATGAAGCTCTTGAAATAGTAGTTATTCTGTAACATACAGTATATTAGACAGTTTTATGGATTTATTTGTTCTTCTGGAGAGGCACTACTGTAATGTGTTTATTTAAAAATACTTACCTAAACAACTACTTCTTTTTATTTGATCTGTTGTATGTTCTCTCCTTTTTAACAGGATGTGCAGAAGGAGACTTCCTTGTTTTTGTTATACAGTGAGTTGTGCTTCATGTTCCCCAGCCTGGTGGTCTCCTTGTTGCTCGTGTCCTACAGCGATCACAGAGGCCGCAAGATAGCCATCGTCCTGCCCCTGATAGGAAATGTTCTCTTCTCCTTAATCTACTTTGTCGTCTGCTCATTCTCTTTGAACCTGAACATTGTGCTTGTTGGTTCTTTTCTGATGGGCCTGTGGGGGGGTCCCACCTCCCTTGTAGCAGGCTGTTTTGCTTACGTGGCAGACCTCTGTGACAACAGCAAAAAAAAGACTGTGCGCATGGCTATTTTGGAAATGGTTGTGGGCCTGCTGTCTGGGGTGGCCTCTTTATCTACGGGCTACTTTATACAGGCAGGAGGCTTTAAATGGCCCTTTCTCACAGCAGCCCTGCTCCACTGCCTGAACATTTTCTACGTTGTTTTCTTTCTTGAAGAAACAGTGAAACCCCCCAACTTCAGCCCCTTGCCAGGTTTCACTATGGAGGCCTTGAAAAATCGTTTCCACAGGGTCTACCTCCTCTTCGTGGCCTCCAGCAGGAAGAGGAGCACGCTCCTCATCCTCATGATGCTCGCCTTTACGTTCCACAAGTTTGCCAATTTCGGAGGGATCTTCATGTTCATCATTTATGAGCTGAACGCCCCCCTCTGCTGGAATGAAATCCTGATTGGGTATGGCTCTGCTCTTTCCACCTTGATCTTCCTTTCCAGTTTTGCTGGGGTGTTTTGCTTCTCCCGCTGCCTTGAGGACATCTACATTGTGCTGATCGGCCTTGTCTCAGCCATGGCAGGATTACTGATGGCAGCCTTTGCCAAAACCACACTTCTGATGTTTCTTGGTGAGTATTTTCATATCTCATTGCGCATTAGAATAGAACTCAAGATCTAGATCTTTTAACTTGAGTTGAAAATGGACAAAAAAATATTGAATCAAGAAATGAAATTTATTAATCTCTCATAAAAAAGCCAGAGATCAATATTCCATATTAACAATAAAACAGCCAGGCCATTAAAATCCAGGATTGCTTTGTTGTCTGTGAATGCTTTGCCTTATGCACATAAACCAGCCCAAAAAAAACTGCAATACCCTCAAGAACTATGCTGTTACCCCTGGGCATGTTTCTTTTTCAGTTAGAGTACCGTTGCTTTTTGCCATAATGCCAGCTCCAGTGTTGCGATCCATGATGTCGAAGATTGTTTTGAGTTCTGAACAAGGTAGGTTACAGTTATAGTGTTCCATGACATCAAATATAGAAGGGTACGTTCTTTGCACTGTTTAGCATTACAGTGGAAAAACAACCTGGTTGCATAAACATCACTACCTTAGTTTATCATCACCAAAATGTTCTAAATATTCTTTGTAAAAGACTTAATTGAGGGGAGAAAAAGTAGTTGATTAATCTGTTGAGATCAGGTAGCTGAGAACAAAAGTGCAAACATCCTGATAGTTATGTTACAGACCCGCTGTAGATTGCACTGATATTAGTTCTGTTTCTCAATGCAGTTTTTATTATTTTTCAATTAAGATAGGAACTATGGCACTAAAATCAGGAAGTGCAATATGAATGCTAGAGAATAAGAAATCCGTCTTAGGAAAAAAAGGTTCTAAAACTTCTATTTCTCTGTCTAATGTTTAGCCTTTAGAAGTGTAGAATTGTAGTGTCTATCTTAACTACATTAACTACGGAAGTATTCTATTTTTCGCATACTTCAGAGCCTTCACAACTTATTTGATGCAGTCTTCTTTGTTTTGATGTACATTTTGTATAATATATGTTCTGACCCTTAGAAAAAAACATAGCATTTTTTTCACGTGTTCAGAAAAATAAAGAATATAGATTTTGGACATTGAAATAGTGAAAGAGTTGATTGGGCACAGGTGATGAGGTGATTTAACAAGTTGGATGTCAAGCCTGATAAAAATCAAGAACGAAACACAGAAATGAAACAATATACCCCATTACCAAGAGAATGTTGCCCTTTGTGACAACGGTCATCCAGGGTGTTTACAGCTAACAATTTCTAACTTGGAAACATGTTACAGTCAAAGACAGTCCCTAAGTGACTGGTCCTGATGTGGGAGACCACGTCATACAACACTGAACATCTGTGGAATGAGTTGTGACAACTTGACTCCTAAGGTTCAGAGACCAGAGAATGGGCTTATCCTTGTTCAGGCTCTACAAAAAGAAGTGGACAGAAGCCCAGAAGACAGCATCTGCAAAGCTTGTGTTCCAGATGTATTTCTTGTATTGTTTCCACATACACTACTCATCTGTGACTTACACAGGAAACCCCCATTTATCTGCCCTGTTGATGACAAATGTAAATCGGCATAAGGAATTTACCCCTATCATCATGTCTGTTCAAAAAAAAGTTTGTGCAACTACAAATAAGTGTTTTTAAAAGACTTGTTTCTGTTGGTGATCAGTGTATGTACTGTATGTAATAAGGCTGTTGAATGTTATGTGTTCTAGGGGCTGCATTTGCTTGTTTGGCTTTCCTGGAGATGGTGAGCACCGTGGTTTCCTTTGCAGTGTTCAGCAGTATTTACGCAGCCACGGTCTCCTGGTTCTCTGGTTTCAGCTTCATTTTGGCTTCCGGCTTGACTGTGATCCCAATTGTGCTGATGGGGTAGGTGTGCTGTGTTGTTGTCTGGGGGTTTTAAAGACACACTGAACATTTGAAGCAGTTCACAGCTGTGACTAACTCAATCTTCCATTTCCTTCTTGATACTACAACTCCATGGTGGCCCATGTTTGATTCAAGCAAGTTCTGTCTTTTTACAGGGTAAAGCAACAATAGTACTGTTGAACATTTTCCATTTTCCTGGGAGTTTTACCATGTCTTGTCTTGGTCTCCCACAGATTGGTTATGCTTTATGTGATGGGGGTTGATGCATAAAAATTAAGTTTGATTTAGCAGCAGAAATAAATGTTCTTACATGTTACCTGTCCTGGCAGGGAAGGGAAAAGTTTGTAAATAGTATTTAGCCAGCAGCCATATCACCCTGCAACTTATAACTGGCAACCCACTGAAGCTAAGCAGGTGTGAGTCTGGTCAGTATCTGGATATGAGACCTCCTGGGAAAAACTAAGGTTGAGGTGTTAGTGGGGCCAGCAGGGTGGGTCCATGTGGTTCCTAATGCCCCAGTATAGTGATAGGGACACTATACTGTAAACAGGCACCATCCTTCGGATGAGACGTAAAACCGAGGTCCTGACTCTCTGTGGTCATTAAAAATCCCAGGTTGTTTCTCGAAAAGAGTAGGGGTGTAACCCCAGTGTCCTGGCCACATTTCCCATTGGCCCTTACCAATCATAGCCTCCTAATAATCCCCCTCTCTGAATTGGCTACATTACTCTGTTATCCTCCCCACTGATAGCTGATGCGTGGTGAGCGTTCTGGCGCACTATCATCCAGGTGGATGCTGCACATTGGTGGTGGTGGAGGGGAGTTCCCATTACCTGTAAAGCGCTTTGCGTGGACTGTCCAGAAAAGTGCTATATAAGTGTAAGCAATTATTATTATTATTATTATTATTATTATTTTTATTATTATTTGTTTTTTTAAGGATGCAGCTATATTTGTCTTAGTTACCCTATAGACCAAAACTGCTCATGGTTAGGACCAAAAATAGTCTGCAAAGCAGTAACTTGTTAGCTATTGGCTTGAATCAACAGTGCCCTCTAGTGGTTATGAGAGGAGCCGATCTCCCAATCCAGTTATTCAATGTAATGTGTAACTGATTGCCATCCATCCATTTTTCAACTGCTTTATCCAATACAGGGTCACAGGGGAGTCAGAGCAAGCCCAGCAAGCAACAGGCACAAAGCCTGTCTACCACAGGGCACACACACAAACACCCACACTTTTTAAAATTATTTTTTATTTATTTATGCATAAACAATAACAAAAATTAAAATACAAGCAAGAGTACATATAACATTTCAAGACAAAAACATCGTGAGGCAAACACCCACAGTCACATTGAACATACAATACACAAACTCCAAATAAACAGCACCCCAGGTCCGGAATTGAACCCAGGACCCCAGTGCTGTGAGACAGCAATGCAAATCACTACGCCAGCATGCCCCCATCATAATGCTTTTTTATCATGAATTATTTTCTAGGAAGATATAGATTACAAAAAAATATAGTTCTGATGCAGAAGACTGCTTTTTTTGTAATGATGCTGTTTGAGTAGAATACAGAAAAGGGAAGCTTCACTACACGAGATTCTTCAACTGAATCTTTAGAAGGTGGAAGGAGACTTCAGTCCTCTGAAATGAGTTTCCTAGCTCAAATGTGCTAAAGCATTTGTCTATTCCTTGGTCTGTGTTTGGTGTGTTTGTTATAATGGGCCCATTAAACATACTGTATATAAGCAATTCATATTACCTATTTTTATTTAGAATTATTATCAATTGATCAATATATATTAAGTTATATTATTTAGTTCACACCATGGACTAAACATGGAATTCCAGTTGTCTTTACATCTGGGCTGACACGGAGAGATTGGCCCACCCATTGAGCCCTTTAGCGTTCTACTTTCTCAAAGCTCCATAGCAACCACAGGAGGTAAGGTACTGATTGGAGGAGAGGTGTATCCCTCGCTGACATCGCCACAAACCTGCTGGCACCCTTGGCCAATCGGGAGCCTGTATCCTGCAATCTTATTCTGCACTTTGTATGTGTGAAATAAATGTAATAGTCTAGGGAATCAGAGTAACAAAGTAATCGTAGAGAATACTTCTTCTGGTTAGTTTTGTGCCCAAAATTTCTGTAAGGAAGCCAGTCTTTAAAAGCTGTATCATTAAAATGTTTTGTTTTATGCAACACTTGTTTTTTGCATTTTCTCACTGTAATTTGTGTGTATTTATCTTCTAGCGCCGTGCAATATCTAGGTCTGGAATCAACTGATGAGACCCAGTTCCTCACTTCTGAAGGTGACGGTGAAGTTGACAATGAAACCAGGAAGGACAGAACTCAGTTGTCCGACAAGGACAAGAGCTAAATTGACTTTCTTCCAACTGACACAATCACTGCCTTGATGGTACAATGGGACTGAGAGGCGGGGATTAAAAAAAAATAATAACTCTACTTATGATTTGGTTTACTCTTAGTTTCTGTACAATGTGTTTTAAACACAACTGTGAATTGCATGGAAAGAAACTGGGTGGTTGTCTGGTAAACTTTCTTCCTGGTAGGAGTCTTTGCATATGCCACGCATTTGGGCCTACCTATATTGTAGTACTAAAACTTTCTTAAAATACTTACCGTACTTAAAATAAAAATGTGTTCCAATTGATGGGCAAAGATACTGTACATGCAGCCAAATGCGCTATTATTTGTGCATTTTCACAGTGAAAAATATAATATGGACAAATACATTGATAGTGGGCTTGACAAGGCCAAAGTCATATAGAATAGAATTAATTAAATAAAAACTAAACAACACAAGGAAACGCAAATCAATAATATGTGGGGCCACTGTGGGCAGTAAGAACATCCTGACTGGGATGTTTCACGTATTGCACAATGTTCCCAAATTTTTGTGACTCAATGCCAGGCCACTCTTTCAAAAGTATTACCTACAGCTGAGTTATGATAAAGGAATTAGTACATGGGAATGGCCTGCATTTTTCATTTGATCTAAGGATTGGCTTTGAATGTCTTAATCTTGCTCTTCATTAAGACAGTCAGAAATATGCTGCTTCTGCTACTTAGGGTTGACTTTGGAATTCCCTAAATTATTGATTTAGTGAGAATAAATAATGTGCTGCCTGTGGAAAGAAAATATCATTTTTACTTTTGATATACTGATGTTTTGTTTGCCAAACTAAAGGGTATGAAATGCTCAGCTGGGATTTGAGGTTAAACACAACAAGTGCTGGTGCACTACTGCATATAAACCAAGCTGCTGCAATTCAATAATTTAAAGAAACTTGAATTTTACGGGCAAGGCATCTAGAATCGTTTTAATTGGATCATTGGAATCCCTAAACAGCTACAGATTCCAGAGGCTGATGACGATTCTTTGGTTGTTGAGGAGAGATGCAAACTTTGTATAACAATGGTATAAATCTTAATAAAATACTCTATTGTCTGTAGCATTAGTGTTCGAAAATTTAACAGAAAAAGACCTATAGTATATATTAGGCAATGCTATATAGACTAAAGAAAGAATGTAATTAGCACTTTATAGAGGTTATTGTTATATGAATAAATGATAGATGATAATTGCAAATTGATTCGTTTTGTATTACCTTGTTTTATCCATACAAAAAAATAACTCCAGAGTAAAATACATTATGTTCACCTTAGTCCTTCAGGGGTTACAGGTACTCACTCTGATTTCTTTGGAACAAAGGGATGCATTCAAGCAAAATTCAATCACATGTAGAAGATTGTATGGAAATAAAATGGTGCAGGGTTTGTCAGTTTTATTGCTTGGATTCCCCTAAATCATTTGTACTTGATCTGAATTAATTCCAAATGAGCCCCAGGCATAGTGTGTCTTGGTCATATTGAAAATCCATCATTTGCCATGGAATCTTAAGATAAACAATTTGATTAGTGGAGAAAGCTTCCAACTAAATAAAAAAAACCTTTCTCACAGCTGTGCATATTGTGCAGTGCCTGCATACAGATACAATATCATAGTATAATTGTATTTTTAAAAGAATAAACAAAACCTTGGATGTGCAGAATGATATTGCTTATCCAGCATATGACTTGGAGATGAAGGTCTTCATTCAGGAGAACTGCAAAACGTTTTATATTTTGGTGTTAGAAAAACCAGCATTGATAAGTACAGTACATTTCAAACTATAATAAACTTAAAATGTACACAGTAACTTATAAAACCTACAATTTACATAATAAAATAAAATTTCCTGTTATGCACAGCACCATAATTCCATCAATTTTTTCAATTCAGAACGAGGCAAAAAAAAACACCTGGTGACCTGAAATGGCCCTATGAATTGCAAACAAACAGGCTTGCAAATACATCTCTTTTAATTCAATAGAAATATTGGTCTCGACTTGAGAGACAGTTTTGTCGACAAATACTACTTGTTAACTCAGGATGCAGATAACATTGGAACATTTCTGCAGTGAAATGTCTGCCGTACAACCTGCTTGTACTGTACGTCGCATCATATTAGTCATTACAGTGACTAGTGAGCAGGAAGGGCCGCTTCATGTCGTGCCAGGTCTCGGTCTCACCCTTGGCTTCGCGACAACAATGCTGTCTATATAGTACTTTTGAAATTTGTAAAATGTTTCTATAGTGTCAATGAATTTATTTTGTTACTGAGATTTCATAACCAGTCTGAAAAGTCAGGACTGCAGTTCCCCTTTAAAAGTTTGTGCTGCTGCTTGTCAGTTTTCTTGTAGAGCCCTTTATTAGTTTAGGACAAACACCTTCAATACAGTACTTTAATCTTGGAGGGGTGTAAAACAGCGATATCAGTGAGGATCAAAAGAGCAGTGGAGGCTTGCGGGACTACAGCCGAGAGTATGTTTTATTTGCAAAATAAAAAGAAAATGGTTGAACATTTAATTTAAAAATGAAAATGAGCACATAATACTGTATGTACTGTACTAACATTGCTGTCTGCAAATTCCAGTACATATTACACATAGGAATGAGGCATCAAGGTTTCTCCAGTCATAGCTGGGGAAGAAGGTGCACAGACCAGCCCTTTGATCATGGGGATACACCTTGGAGGGAAAATTTGGAAAAGCCAAACAAACCCGATCCAGCATTTTTGGGGGGAAATGGGAGAAGCCTGGAAAAACTGGCAACAACCTGCACAAATGCAGAGAGACCTTGCAAACTCCACAGAGATGTACAAATTTTATTTCTCTCCCCATACGGCATAAAAACTGAAAAAGAGTCAGGGTAAAGCTTCTGAGCTAGCTGTATGTAAGACATCTTTTCAAAGGGATAATTGTCTGTGCAGTGACAGCCAGTCATTTGCCTGCATTGTTAAGATGGTGAGTTAACCTGACAGCTCTCAATAGAGTTAAAATCTAGCTAATTAAATATTCTGTATTTAATTACAAGGGGTACTGTTCATGGAAATGCAGAAAATAAATAAGGAAATGGTCCTTAGCTTTTTGTTTTGAATGCCAGGTTTGGCAAGACTGCTTCAGATTAGATTAGCGGATCTGAGCAGCTGTAGGGAAGTCGTATTCTGTGGTAGACATTAGTCAGTAGAAATATTTTTAAACTGTACACAGCCAATTTCATAAAATGAAAGTAAACTGAAATTCCCATATAATATTTCACATCTTCGGTGAAGGACCACTCCTAACATGCCATTCAGACAGAGCTCTCAAGAGTTTCTGAGTGTCAGGTTTGAGGGCCAGTACTGTAAAGTAAACAGTGAATGTAAAGTACAGTATAATAAAGGTAAATTAGCTTATTTAATAACAATTATAAACAATTCCCAGTGTCTCTTAGTTTTCATGAGCGAATGTAATCATTGCTCTCCTTTTCATTTCTGTCCTGCTGGCTATGCCCAGGGTGTCCCAGGCTTGCCTGCTTGGCTTCACTTTCCCTTAGAGAGGAAGGTCTGCAGTATGTCCACAGGCAGCGGGAAGACAATAGTGGAGTTCTTTTCGCTGGCGATGGTGGTGAGGGTCTGCAGGTAACGGAGCTGCAGGGCAGAAGGGGACTCAGAGATGACCAGCGAGGCTTCCTTCAGGGCCCTGGACGCGTTCATTTCTCCCTCGGCTGCGATCACCTAGAGCAGAAGAGACGACGTCAGCGAACACAGGACATGCTGCTCGCGAGGACATCCCCCGGTTGCTTGCGACAGGGTCTGTTTTGTCGGAAAAGTTACATTTCCAGCTGGTTCAAATAAAGCGGATCAAGGTGCAAATACTGTGGTGGATTATTTATATCAAGGTTGATTTTGGTTGCTGCTTTAAAGAGTGATGAAAAATGAAAACAGAATGAAAATTAAAGACGGTTTCTGATGAACAACAATATAACAAACATCCTTGGCCAAACTGTTAGGCATCATGCTGTCAGAGGACAATGATTTCTACTAGAATCCTAATTTAATCTGCTAAGAGCAGTCTTGATTTAGTACAGGAGTCCAGGTTAGAGACTAGATTGTAGATTAAGTGGCAGGCAATCCAGGATGGACTACTATTACAGATGGACTGCCACTAGAGGAAGATAAAGTCCCCTATTATCTGTAACAAATGTCACTGATGATTGTTATTTGATTAAATTATTAGTGAGGAGTGTCTGTACGCATACAGTACTCAAAAGGGCTAAGGGCTTGCTTGGGGTGTGTACAGTGGTTGGGTTGTTAGAGTAACAGACTATATTTTTGTTGAGCTTTTTCTATCATAAAGCATCCTTCTCTAATTCTGAAGTCATTGTGGTCTTGAAATGTGCTCAGACCCTTCAAGCTACCTTACTTAGGCTGGAGTCTGGTATATTTCCCAGATCTTGAACATACTGTACATAAAACACAATATCTGAACCCCATGCCTAATGTATAGTGGATTTTTATCCTCCCTCACTATGAATCATTTAGATCTTAGAGTCTCCAACATACAACCATCTAAACGTATATAAAATGTTGCCCTCTCTCCACTGTGCCTCTGTGTTGTTTGTCACTTTCAAATATTTACCTGGTTGCACTTTTTTTAGAAAAAGCCCTCTTATCAAAAAACCTACCAACTGCAGTAAAACATTTAATGTGTTGCATGTAAACAGACATAGTAAAGCTTTGTGTAGATTAAACAGAAGATACTCTGCACCAGAGTATTGCCAGAAAATTGCAAAACGCAAGCAAATTCATCTGGAGGGAGGAGTTGATAAATCTTACATAAAGTACACTAATTATGGCATTAATACTACCAGAAGAGAATAACTAAATATTTTAAATAATGTCTCCTCACCTCCAAACAGTAAGAAGAACTGAATGGCTTCTGTTTGACTTAACTGTTGAAGTGCAAGTACTTGAGCAACATAAATATTTTAATCATGGTTCTGATGGGAACTTCAGAGAACATGGAGACCTGCAGACATATTCCACCGGCATTTCCAACTGTCATAGTGAACTTTTCCCCTGTTGTAGAGTTCACAATGTCTGACTGGTGGATTAAAACTGTGGAGGAGAGGTGCATCTCTTACAGACACCACCTGCAGGTGTCACATCCCACATTCCTCCCCTAGAGGGTGCTCCACTACTCCCATTATTAGTCCTGTGATTGTTGACATGGGTCACAGAAGACTGATGTCATGAATCAGGTTCAAACCTGTGACATCTGGATGTAATGAGCCAGTGCCATTGGAAGCTGAATAAACAGTTTAACTTGGGACAGGAGCTGTCCTGGGTTTTATTTCTACCTTGGCTCTGGCCTCCCGGGTTGCCTCTGCCTCAGCAGCCATAGCCCTCTGCAACTGAACAGGCAGTTTGACATCCTTGATCTCCACACGCTCCACCTTGATGCCCCAGTTATCTGTGGCTTCATCCAGGGACACCTAGAAATGGAACAGATACCAGAAGCATGAGGGGCAGGAACTGACCACCGCCTTGCAAGGGATCTACAGTGTGGTGTAATGGGATGACAATGCTTTGTCACTAAAGCCCAAGCTGCTGTGAGGAGATATGATTTCACTGGTGACACTGGACAGAAGGTTCGAAATTGTGTCAAGACTTATGTTAGAGAGGGAGGTGTCTTCAGTGCCTTCAATTTTCTTTTTCACCAGTGAATTTCATGTCATCACTAATAAAGCAAACTGTATTTCCAAATGTAAGGTAACACTTTGGTATCTAAATATAATACTACTAGGCTAATGATGACATACAACTTCACAAGTTGTGTACATGACACATGGCTCCCCCAGGCTTAAGCTACCACAGAACATAGATTGAAAGAGGATAAGATCTCTCTGATGTGACCTGAATAAAAATAACAGCCTATTTTTCTCCAGTAAAAATATGAAAAAACAAAGTGTTTCCTCAGATTTAAACTCTCCTTCCACAGAAGCTATGTGAAAATGACTCATTCATCTTGCTCAGCAATAAACAACAACCACCAACACAAGCCCGTTGTGTTTTCAACAGTTGAAAAATGACTTTGTGTAAATTAATATTCATTCACAAATAAAATGTGTAATTGTTTTTATTCTGGATTTCAGGGAGTGGACCCAATACACATTTCACAATTTACTTGTATTCTTAAGTGTTTTATAGTTATTCCGCATTTTTCATTTCTGCTATATACAGTAAATTAAGAACTATATGTATTTGTATATTTGTTAAATAAATCTTTAAGTATCAAATTACATAGGCTTAGATTTTTTTAAAAGATTAGCATTTTTTAAAAGACCTACAGAATGCTCTGCCATTGTGAGGTCATCATGACATCAAGGTTCCAATCATCAGAAAGTCATGACTGGAACCTAAACCAGGCATTTGCATTCTTGCTTTTACAGAGTGAGGATGGAACTTCGGTTCTGTGCAAAGTTACTGCTGGCTTTTGTCCTTACAACGGTAGGACAATACCCACTGTACAAATATGGGTTGGTTCCATATGTTGAAGAGGACAAGCTAAACATTGTTCTGGTTGAAGACCCAGAAGAATCTCTTGTGCCAAAACCTGAGGAAGAGATCGCACCAGCAGGGCAAAACCCACTGGATAAGAATGGATCCCCTCAAAATGAAGGAGAATTAAATATCATTCTGGTTGATGATGAGCCTGTCTTACTTGTACAGGAGGAAAAGGTGAAGACAGAAAGTGAAGGCTTGGAAATTCAACACCAAACTGTTGAGGACATGGATGAGAGTAGATGGGTATTCTTTTGGAAAATGCCAATGTTTGGAGGAATAACTGGAGAACAGCTGATTGTACTAATAGACTACATTGGGACGGCTCACTGTTTATACTGCCTGCTGAGATGGGCAAAGAGACGTCTCACAGTGAGACAGGTAACACAAAGCCTTAATTGCCTAAACTATTCAAAATACAAAGGAATCTGAAGTCAGATTTATGGTGACTTGTATTGTTTTGGTATAATTTTATTTTCAGCTAGGTAAATTTAGTTTCACGATGATAAATATTGTTAAGAAATGCCCAACTTAATTGCCTCAGGATTGGGCTGGAGTACAGTAGGTACAGCATGTAATTAGATGTGGCCATTTTGTAAGATTTAGTGTCTTATTTGTCCTGATCCCCGTTCTTGTTTGTCTCTTTCAGGCTGAAAACCCCCAGAACCCCTCAGTGCTGTGCAGATGCTGCAAGAAGATGGAAAGAGGGAAGCAGCTGAGAGAGAAGAAGAAAAGAGCAAAATGCCAAAAGATTTAAATGAAGACATGGACTGTCACTGTTAAAGTTATTATTAATGTTTAATAAATCTTCTATATACATTACAATTGTGCTTGATCTTTTTTTCTACAGATTTATTCCAAAAAGATGTCCTGTATAAATCATGAACTACCTATATGTGTATATTTGTTAAATATTTCTTTAGGTCTTAGATTTAAAAAAAATCATGAGCATTTTTTAAAAGACCTACAGAATGCTCTGCCATTGTGAGGTCATCATGACATCAAGGTTCCAATCATCAGAAAGTCATGACTGGAACCTAAACCAGGCATTTGCATTCTTGCTTTTACAGAGTGAGGATGGAACTTCGGTTCTGTGCAAAGTTACTGCTGGCCTTTGTCCTTACAAAGGTAGGACAATACCCACTGTACAAATATGGGTTGGTTCCATATGTTGAAGAGGACAAGCTAAGCATTGTTCTGGTTGAAGACCCAGAAGAATCTCTTGTGCCAAAACCTGAGGAAGAGATCGCACCAGCAGGGCAAAACCCACTGGATAAGAATGGATCCCCTCAAAATGACAAAGAAGGAGAATTAAATATCGTTCTGGTTGATGACGAGCCTGTCTTACTTGTACAGGAGGAAAAGGTGAAGACAGAAAGTGAAGGCTTGGAAATTCAACACCAAACTGTTGAGGACATGGATGAGAGTAGATGGGCATTCTTTAGGAAAATGCCAACGTTTGGAGAAATAACCGGAGAACAGCTGATTGTACTAATAGACTACATTGGGACAGCTCACTTTTTATACTGCCTGCTGAGATGGGCAAAGAGACATCTCACAGTGAGAAAGGTAACAGAAAGCCTCAATTGTTTAAACAAATGATGCTACAAAATAATAAAATATGCCCCTCTAATTGCTTCAGTTTTAGGTTGTGTGTGAGGTGGGGGAGGGGGTGTGCATAACTACATGTGGTAATGTTGAATGGTTTAGTTTTTTATTTGTCCTGATCCCTGTTTTTGTTTGTCTCTTTCAGACTGAAACCCCCCAGAACCCCTCAGTGCTGTGCAGATGCTGCAAGAAGGTGGAAAGAGGGAAGCAGCTGAGAGAGAAGAAGAAGAAAAGAGAAAAAAGCAAAAAGATTTAAACAAAGACATGGACTGTCACTGCAGTCATTGTTAAAGTTATTATTAATGTTAATTAAACTTTCTATATACCAAATGACTATGTTCACTACTGAATTTATTTCTCAACATTTAGACTTAAGAAAAGAGTAAAACATCACAAAATGGAAATATATGTATTCATTATTTTATATACAAGCTTATAAAATCTATTCCCCTAGGTGGTTGTTACATACATACTGTACTATGCCACTGTGCTGCCAACAAAATTTCTGTTTCTTTATTATTTTAGGCGCAAACCATGGTAATGCTTCCACTGTCTTGATCACCCTAAGTAGTATAGTGTTTAATCTTTTTCAATTTCACAGCACAACATACTAACATTTAAATTTTGTTTAAATATTATAAGACAAAGAATAATAAGCCCGAGTGAGCAGTGAGTATGTTATTATTCAAAACCCTGAAATTGTAGTATTCAGGGATAGAGTTTGCCACATCATGTAAAAACAAAAAAACCCATTTGCTTTAAACCGACTTTTTAAATCAAAACCGCTTTTACCCACAGCTGCTACCAGCCACAATGTGACTGAAAGTGCAGCTATATCTGAAAGGGAGTGATTGCTTTAAGACAGTACCTGCATGCTATGGGAAATCCCTTCCCGATCGGACAGCAGCTCAGAAAGGTTCTTAGTTCCCAGAACATTCCTCAGTGTGGTCTGAGCCAGCAAGCGTGTGGAGAAGTCAGCGTCAGTCACATTGGCAACCGAGGAAATAGGGGAATTCACTCGGAAATACACCACACCATCCACAGACACTGTCACGGAGTCTTTAGTCAGGATCTAAATGGCAGCAGAAGACAATGGAATCAAAGCATTTATTAAGTCAAGTGAAGTTACTACCAAAGCCAAACGGACCATCTACTGTATAAATAGTAGATGCCATTTCATTGCCAGCAACTACTGCTGCACGCCGTCCTGTTGTACATTTGATAAATAAACTTTGATTTGATAAATGGATACCTATCACTCCTCATTCTTCATAATTCATTCTTACTTAATTATATTTTCTATTTTGTCCAGACTTCTCATCTTCACTATTTTATTTTTACTAGACATAAAACAACATGATACAGTAATCTCGATATTTAATACTTAACATATCATCCCCCTTTTTTAAAATGTGTGTTTATTTTGCTTGTTAACGTTTGGCCCTTTAGCTTTGATGAAAAGTAATACGTCCATGCAAACAAAGGTCACTGGATTGCTGTGTGATTGTGTAAGAGTGAAATAAATCAGTACCTCTTGTGGAGGAATGTCAAATGAAACTGTTCTCAAATCCACTTTCCTGAAGGTATCTGTGCATGGTAACACAAAGAAAAGACCTACAAAACAAAGAAACAACAAAAAAATTACATTTCTTGCATCAGTGGTCAATGCTGGTATCATTACTATTTACCAGAGGAAATATCAATATACTGTACTATTCCCCACATACCATATGTAACCTCTGTAAGTCTCAGACCCCAACCAAGCACACATTTAAACAATCTTCAATGTGCAATGATGCCTATAACAGTGACACTATCTAAAAAAACTGCTTCTGAATGATAAGAAAAGCAGTAAATTAAGGTTAGCTCAGTAACAATCACTAAAATATCTGCAATGCTCGACAGAAAGATACGGAAACAAAAACGTCTCAATCCACATTTTTGCGCATACACTGTACAGTCCATGATGCTTAGACTTTATATTGTAGATGTAAAAAGTATGGACTGAGAAGTCATACAGTAAGTCTGTAGTGTTGTGATTGCAGATGGAGCTTTTTCATACTTTCACCCATGACTCACTGCAACTAAAGCACTTAGCTCCCACTCCAACCAGGAGGGGTGTTCACGCTGAGTTAGAAAGATGCTGCACTTGAAATGTTATAAAAGGGCATTTTCTGCAGAAAAGAAGGAACAAAAACATGAAATGACACATATAAAGTAAATATGGCCTTTTTTGTCTTGGATGGTACAATTCAGGAGCTGAAAAATCACATTTAGTCACAGATTTTTGTTTCAATTCACATTTAGATCATGCTGCTGTCAGTGTCATGTATGGCACTGTTTTAGCATCAGCCACTTATGTCTCACCTGGCCCCTTTGGTTTCCGAGAGGTGATGCGTCCCAGTCTGAAAATGACGGCTCTTTCATACTCCTGGACAATCTAAAATAAAAACAGCATTGGAATCAACCACTCGTTTTGCTGGATCTCTCTGGATGAGCCTAAAAAAATCTATCCAAAAAGCCAAATTGAAGTCTTATAGGATGATATTTCATATTACAACAATAAATAACAGCCATTCAGCAAAAAATAATACATTTTAAATTATGTGTGAAATCTTTAGTCAAGTGATTTTTAGTAAACTGCTATAAACAGATTGAATACTACAGTAATTATAATTGTGTCCTATCTTGTGAAATCTTCTTATTTATTGTTGTAGTCTTCTTATTTATAGTTATTGTCATCCTGTAAAGCGCTTTGAGAAGTCACCTTTAAAGACGCTATATAAAATAAAGTTTATTATTATTATTAGTATATTAGATGAAAAATGTCAGACTCAGGCTCATACAGCCAGCGGCCATATCACCCTGCAACTCACAACTGGCAACCCACTGAAGCTAAGCAGGTGTGAGCCTGGTCAGTACCTGGATGTGAGACCTCCAGGGAAAAACTAAGGAAGAGGTGTTAGTGGGGCCAGCAGGGGGCGCTCACCTGCAGTCCATGTGGGTCCTAATGCCTCAGTGTAGTGATGGGGACGATATACTGTAAACAGGTGCCGTCCTTTGGATGAGACGTAAAACCGAGGTCCTGACTCTCTGTGGTAATTAAAATCCCAGGGCATTTCTCGAAAAGAGTAGGGGTGTAACCCCGGCGTCCTGGCCAAATTTCCCATCAGCCTTTATCAATCATGGCCTCCTAACAATCCCCCTCTCTGAATTGGCTACATTACTCTCTCCTCCCCACTGATAGCTGGTGTGTGTTCTGGCGCACTATGGCTGCCGTTGCATCATCCAGGTGGGTGCTGCACATTGGTGGTGGTGGAGGGGAGTCCCCATTACCTGTAAAGCACTTTGAGTGTAGTGTCCAGAAAAGTGCTTTATAAGTGTAAGCAATTATTATTATACGACTTACCCTTAAACATAAAAATATGGAAACTGGCAAGGTTAAGATCACTAGAAAAATAGAGAGGATAACCAAAATCCAACCACAGCATCCCAGTCCGTTATTTTCCTCCCCTTAAAAATGGGAAAGAAATAAACAGAATAAATAATTAATCATAAATCACATGATTACATTAAAGCTGTGGATAAAAATGTGAAATATTAATGTAAAAATGTCACAGCATTTCTAAAGTGGCAAGATGGAAACAGGATACTCTGACATTGTGGTTAGCAGTATCTAAAAGTAACCTCTGTTAGGGATAGTGCTGGAGGCTGATCTTTTGTTGAAAGATGATCATGAAGCAGGAACTCTCACCTCGCTCAAACTTCAGATTCAAACTCCTAAAACATTTCTTTCTTATGGTCTGACATTCTTTTCCTTCCCTTCCATCCTTTCCTTCTCCTGATCTGATCTTATATGGTGTGTTTCTGGACTGTTGTTTGACACTTAATCATTTACGCAGAACTTAATTCACTAAAGATAAACCAGGGTTAACTTTATAATTGCTTTGATCACAGACTCTGGATCCTCTATACAGTAGCTCAGCAAACAAGCTCTGAAGCTGGAAATGTTGACACTACCAGGTGTTACACTTTATCTAGTCTTAGACACCTCCATTGACACCTTCTTCAGCCTGTAACAATATTTTAAATTAAGCTCCTTGTCTAGCAAGGCTTACTGTACTGTATGTATATTTGTACATATTATTTGTACATATTATGTATATTTCTTTAAGTTGGTCAGACACATTAATTGTAACTTTAAGCCTTTTGCTATGATGCGATTTATAGCACTGAGATGTGCATGAATTGTAACAGAAATACTTTACTTGAATTTTTACTTTTTACCCTTTTTAACAGGAGTCATGGTGCATTACTTTGCGATGCTCAGGAGAAGGCAATGTGTTCACTTGTTAATTAAGTACTGTAGTCGGTCAATAGCTGTGAGACACGTGACTGACCAACTGATGAAAAAATATGTGACTAGGAACAACATAATTAATGGTTTCAGTCTTGTACAATATAATGCATCTATTTCACTCAGTGATGACCTAACTTCTTTATTAGTCTTTCTAAATTGTGAGGACTACTTAAATCTTATGTTTCTTATCTGTTGATAGGTAATATTGTTTTAAATGTATTATGTATTGTGTTATGTCTTTTACCTGTCTGCAAAACAAATATCCCATGTGGGACAATACAGGAAGTCTTATCATAGGAGAAGGTTGAGTTACAGCAATGAAAACGTTAACTCTGGGAGCCAGCCCATAATTTCTGGCTAGCAGAGATTCCTGGAAATGAATTTCAGGACATACCTTAAAACAATTCTTATTCATATAATATAGATTTTATAATCTAGTGAACTACAGCCTTTACTGAATGTGTCTTTGATTTTGGTATATGAGGGTATATATGGTATATGAGGGTGTGGATAAGCTTATGTCTGAAAGTTTTAAGAAACTTTGGCTGCTTGCCAAATGCCAAATGGATCTTAAACACAACTACTGTACATATGGATAGGATATACATTTTTATTGGTTTGTTTTTTATTGCTGTTCAGTGATTCAATTTTTTGTCAAGCAAGCATTTACCCTGTGGAAACCTCAAACTATGTATTTCAAAATGTTAAGCCTGCACCCAGTTTCAAAGTATGCCTTGGGCATTAACTCCGATGTCACATGGTTTTGTTTACTTACAGCCCTCACACTTACACTGATAAGGGAATATGAACTTCAAAGGTCAGTTTGCACATTCTTCCTGTCTTGATGCTAGGTTTCTCTAGGAACTAAGGTTTCCTCAAATTTCCCTGTCCAATGTTTTGCCTAAACCTTGTACTTTTGAAAAAGTGTAATTTTCCTTGCTTTGTTTGTGTGTCCATGTGACTTAAGATGAATCATGAAGTTGTTTTCAAACCAGCACTTTAGCTGACTTCTTTATTAATTAGAAGATATCAAAAGCACAGGCAAATAGGCTGTAAGTGGAATCAGAGCAGATCTACACTATAAAAGTGTTCATTTTACATACTATCAGACATCAAGTGAAACATTTCCCTTTTGGGCTCTGTACAGTTCCTGTGTACTTGGAAAATATTTTATTAGGTGTACTGAAAAATCGTTACGTTTGCTTAAGGAAGACAATTGTCTATTGCCTGCGCAATTATACAAGGAAGTACTGTATAGGCTAAGTAAATTATTTTGTTAATAAAAATAAATATGACCAGAGCAATGTCACAACCTAACCAAAAATAAAATAAAGAAAAAATGTTCTTGAAAATGATTTTTAATTTTAAAAGTGCTCAGCTAAAAGAAGAGACACATCTGAAATCCATTGCAAATCCAATTCAATAAATACATCTATTACAGTATCAAAATTTAAACTTTTATACTACCATGCTAACAGGCAAACAGATCTGACCCTTTTGAGTCTGTGGTGTTATAAAAAGTGAGCACTATCCTGGGGCAGCTGGATATAAAAGAGCTCTTTCCTGGTCATGGTAGATTTGATTAAATGTCAAATTAAAAGCCTCTTTATAAGACTCTGCTTTGAAACACTGTGAAATTACTAATTATTCATATAGCTACTGTTCATATACACTACTATGCAATACTCTTTTATGACAAGTCAGAAGGTACATAATATACTTTTATTATTAACAGTAACAATTTACCTACACTTTCCATTAGCATTTTATACTGTACATTATAACAACTTGAGCTGCTCTAAATACAGCTAAATTTTGGCAATACAAAACCAAGCTTATCTTTTACTTGACACTGACCGGAATGTTTAAAAGTCCGAAGAGTCTGTTACATTTACTGGTCAAATCTAATTAATTAATTGTCAAGTGTCAATGTCCTCATGTTGAACAAGAATACAATACTACCAGAATTAGCAACTATCATTAAATGAAATGGGTAAAATTTCTGTATGGGGTTTCCACAGAATCAAGTATCCACAAAAATTAGAAAACATACCGAGTGATAGCTCAGAACAATGCAAAACGTCTACAACTTTTGCATAGCAGTCTTTTATATGTTTTTTCCCCCAACAATTCCAACACTAATTCAACGACTAATATAGGATAAGACTGAAAATCAATTTATGAGTTTAACTTTATTATTATCCATTTTCAATTACTGGGGAATCCCATACAGGCTTATGGCGAAACAGAGCTTCACCCTGCAGAAAATGGGAACAAGGCAGGGTCACCCAGAACAGGCCATTAGATGGCTCACATGCAGGGGACAATTTAAAGATGTTAATAAACCTAGACAGCAAAATGTATGGACTGTAAGGGGAAATCAGAGCACCGGGTATAAGGAAGAAGATGTAAACTCACCATGCCACTGTGCCACCCAGTAGTAGTAGTTATTTATAACAGTATAACAGTTATTTAAGCTTATGCTGCCAATGCCAAGAATAGCATGAGGAGAAAAAAGAGAATAATTGATACTTATCTGTACTTTAGACAAAGAAATGGGACTCACCTATTAAATTTTGACTGCTCTGAGCTGTTACTCTGTCCTTCCCTTCCATTTCCATACGATTATCTGAGAGGTACAGAATAATGTTATTTCTGTGAGACTGAGGAAACACAGAGCTTTTAAAGGCGTAGCCTAAAGCAAAAAAAAAAACTGGGCTGGGTTTGTTTCCATACACTTCAGCCTGTAGCTGTGAAACAGGTTAGACTTCACCACTGATAAGTGATGCAAATTTGTCTTGTGACTGCAGGAAAATCTGTGGGAGGCAGGACTCAACAGTTGTTAGATGGCCTATCTGTTTATTTAAATGCAGAGGTTATCTTTCAGGGTTCAAATCGCTACACCTTGCTAGTGGTTGAAGCGAACATAAATACGACACAATAACAGTGGTCCTTGGGGAGATAAATACAAGATGCATTTACCAATGCCGAAGTTTAAAATTAACAACGATAATAATAAGTAGGTCAAGTACAGTAGGTAGCTGCTTCAGCATGTGCAGGCTGCAAAGGAACAAGTAAAGGTATATTCCATGCTGAAAAGACAAGAAACGCATCTGTTTCAGCTGTAGAGCCTGGAGAGTGTCTTTTCAGCTTGGAATACACCTTTACTTGTTCCTATAATAATTGCTTACACTTACAGTACATAGTGTTTTTCTGGACACTCCAATCAAAGCGCTTTACAGGTAATGGGGACTCCCTTCCACTACCACCAATGAGCAGCCCCCACCTGGATGATGCGACGGAGCCATATTGTGCCAGAACGCTCACCACACATCAGCTATCAGTGGGGAGGAGAGCGGAGTAATGAAGCCAATTCATAGAGGGGGATTATTAGGAGGCCATGATTCGTAAATGCCAGGGGGAAATTTGGCCAGGACACCAGGGCAACACCCCTACTATTTTCAAGAAAAGCCCTGTGATTTTTAATGACCACAGAGAGTCAGGACCTTGGTGTTATCTCATCCATTGGATGGTGCCTTTTTACAGTATAGTGTCCCCATCGCTATATTGGGGCATTAGAACCAGGTTCTTCCAGCAACAACCTTAGTTTGTCCCAGGAGGTCTCCCATCCAGGTACTGACCAGGCTCACACCTACTTAGCTTAAGTGGGTTTCCAATTGTGAGTTGCAGGGTGATATGGCTGCTGGCAAAGCACTGAGGTTCCACCGAGATAGGTTTTTTCACCAAGAGATGTGTAGCGGCATGGCTTATTAATAATACAGGAATTAAGTTTGCTGCTTCCTTGCCAGTCCTTCTCTCCCTCATCTCAGTGGTGCTGGACACAGAGAGGCTATTCCATTTGGTTCAGATTTAAGGTGTTTTTCTAGCTGATAGAGTTTCCTGATAAGGAACAACTCCCAAGGCTGAGATTCTCCAGCCACCCTAATAAATGGTAATCTCTGGTGCCTACCTGTCTGGGAGATTCCATGGGAGAGTCTCATCCCAAGGTTTACAATCCTAAGGTCAGAGTGCACTGTTACTCATCCTCCACCTCAATCAGCCAATCAGAAACTGGTAGGGCAGGACAACCCCACATGGGTCTTGAATGCCCGTGAAACTTTCAAATAACGAACGACTGTAGTTCCTCCAGATAAAGAGGCAGCACAAGGCCCAAAAGGGCCCCCCTCCAGGACCTTCTCAGACTCAGCTCAGACAATCACGTGACGGCCAGTGTGTCCGAGTGTCAGGACTTTATTTTGTTCTAAGAGTCGAGACCAGAGGTCGCCTGCGCATAACCAAAGGATCCGCCCGAGGTTAGCCCAGCAGCAAGCCTTGTGAACCGCCGGTACCCCACCGCGAAAGCTCGCCTGATCAACGAGTGAACTACGGTCGGAACTGTCGACAGCAGAATATCAGTATTCAGGACAAGCGCTACATCGGGAACGAACCGGTCTTCTTCCCCTCTAAAGAGTGTGACTTGCTTGGACCCGCAGTCATTTTTCATGTGCACAAACTAGCCGGTCTTCAGAGAGTAACTGCCAGCACGCCGCACCAGGAATCTCTCCCTCCTTCTCCCACACCTCATGCCGAACCAGGACGGCCTGGCACCGGGCCAGAGGACGCCGATTGGACGCAGCAACAGCCTGCTACTGTTCCTTTGTGTCCGCGGGAGATCTGAATCCACACAGATTGGATTGAGTATTCAACATTCTGCATTACAGCTCGAGAATTCAATTGTTACCTCAACCCAGTTGATTTCAATTTAATTCCTATGAGTGATGTACTTGCATTTGAGTATCTAGTGTAGAACTTGTAATCAAAGTTAATTTACGAAACGGTATAAATGAATGGTATACTGAATGTATGTTCCTCTTGGTTTGTAAATCTTCGTTATTGAATATATATATTTTGTATTCTGCTAACCCTCACTAAAAGATCTGTTATATTTATATTCCATTTTATGTATTAATAAATGTATTCTCATGTATTAGTATCCGTGTGTGTGCATTGCCGAGTTATCCCACAAAGTTGGTTTTCTAATAGCCATCAAAGAATCACTTTGTGACTTACTGCTACAATTAATAATTGTCCCAGCAAATGCACAAAACCCCTACAGATGTGTACTGCAATCATGCACGAACTGTGGAAATAAAGGACAAACCCACCATGGCACATTTTCTAATATAAAATAGTATTTTATAGATGTGTTTCCTTTGTCTCCTAATCTCTTACTGCTATCTGTTAATATGCAAATATTTCATTTTACACTTATTGATGTAAATCTGACAAAACATTAATTTTGAAAGCTTTAGTACCATTAATCCAGCATCAGCAGATGAGGAGCAGGGGCAATTGGGGAGAAGACAAAGGCAGACATAATTATTTATATAACGACTACCCAGGGAAGTACAGTAATAGATAAAAATAATTACCTGGAAATACAAAAGGCTAGTGAACCAGGATTCAGACTTCTGCTGGACTTTAGTCTACCATTTAGAATGGCTTACATATACTCTAAAAATGATGTAGTCTATTCAGATTCAGAAAAGGATGTTTTCATCAGTGACCGTGAATGGAAACAGCTTGTTGATTAAAAATTAAAAAAATGACTATTTTTTTAAGACATATCCCATGGGCTAATGTTTTTTTAAGGGAATGAATATCCTAAAATTCCTTCTTACTAAACATTAACCTAATTCCATGAGCCAACAATGGATATGGGTTTCAGTTCAGGGAAGGAAGCAGTATCAGTTGACAAACAAGCTTGTCGTGTTGTCAGAGCCCAGGTGTGAGTCCTTCGCATGGACTATTATGGCAACAGGAAATCACGTGAACATTTTCATCATGTGAAATCATGAAACCACACTACATTGTTTTCTAACAATGAAGCAAAATAGTGTTCACATTTTTTTTTAAATAGAAACATTGCGATATAGTTACAAATTTGTCTTATATTTCTTTTCTTACTGTATATACCAATATATTTATTATTTTGTTACATAGATTTTCCCAAATTATATTCTAATTTAGATTATGGGGATTATTAGGAGGCCATGATTGGTAAAAGTAAGGGGAAAAGTTGGCCAGGACACATGGGTTAAAACTCCTACTCATTTCAAGGGATGCCCGAGATATTTCCTGACCACAGGAAGACAGGACCTTGGTTTGACATCTCATCCAAAGGACAGCCCCCTTTTTTATAGTATATTGTACCTATCGCTATACTGGGGCATTAGGATCCACATAGACCACAGGGTGAGCGCCCCTTACTGGTCCCTCTAACACGTCTTCCAGCAGCAGCCTTAGCTTTCCCAGGAGGTCTCCCATCCAAGTACTGGTCAGGCTCACACCATCTTAGCTTCAGTAGGTTCCCAGTTGTGAGTTGCAGGGTGTTGTAGAGATATGATTGGTGATTTCAGATTAGGTGGATTCATTATCAATAACTTATTTGATGCTTTTAGACAAAGTAATTTACAGGGTGTATATCATTTGTTTCAGTTAAGTAATTAATGATGTGGCACTAAATGGAACAGCAACATTGAGCAATTAAGAATTGTAATTTTTCCAGTGATCTAACTGGATCTTTCTAAGGTGAACAGTTATGCAATTCACAAACCATTCATACCTTTGCTTTTTATTACTCCAGTCTAAACCATGCTGATAACCTCAAAGAGTTTCCTGACACTTACGATTGCACAATCCAACCACACCTTTTTTCCATTCTGTGTTGAGTGTCACGTGGAGCTCCACACAGATTCTCTGCATCGACAGTAAACTTGGCAAAAACAGATTTAAGACAGAAAAAACGTTTGAAAGTTACCTAAGATTTACTACTACTATCATGTGTTTGATAAACAAAAATAGAGCTCGGCAAGATCCCCCTTTTTTTCAGCTGCTTTTCTCCAGAAATTTTTGCCTCTTCTTATTGAGAGCTGTGGTTTAACTTGAACTTAGCTTTAGGAAAGTTAGCGCCATAAAGACATTTTAGGAATTATGACTGCATTGTGCTTCACCACTACAAAGAGCCAGTAGACCCACAGGTCAGTAATCTGCCTTCTACCTTCCTACAGTGACAAACTATTAAATTTGTAATTTGATGCTGATAAAAAATGCTTACCAAAGAGCTGGTTTAAAATGAGTACAATCACTGCATTTATCTTGTGCACTGAAATAAGGGCTTATACATTTTGACCTTGTTAAAAAGATTAACAGACCAAGAGAAAATGTGGTAGCATATATGGAACAACAGCAATTCTCACATGAGTTATCCAAAATACCTCAAATAAAGGAATGAAATGAAAGGAAATTGCTAAAAATAACTCCCGATTTCAATATTTTTGTTTGGAGGAGAAAACACCATGCAGTGATCAAAGATCAAGAAATACAAAATCAAAGAGGATGAAATGTTATGAACAGCTCTCTGCTGCATTTCCTCCCGATATATAAACATTGTCATACAAAATGCGAACTAAAATATTTGTTCTTATCCAGTGATCAAAATAACTTACTGGATGAAAATCATTTTTTGTTACAGTGAGATTGAGAAGCCAGGATATTTCACCTGAAACCTGGTAGTTTGTGGATTATGGAATAATATATTGATTTTGTAAATTCCCTTGTTTTTTTCTGGTCTGTTTGTAGTTTAACTTTTACATGTCTTTTGCACTTTGTGTAATATTCTAACCCCACCTCTTATTTTGACTCAATAAATATGGGTCAGTTTGAGCCGTGCTGACACAGGGCCCAGCTCTAGAGCATGGTTACAACTGTACAGTGCCATCATAAAATAAAAAGGCAGTTGCACAACATGTACAAAGAGGATACATTTTCCATTACAGGGCTGTGACACGTTTTGATGTGCTTTGGGTGATAACACAAAACAAACAGTCTTAATCCATTAGCAAGCACTCATTATTGTTTTATTACATACATTTGAAACATTTCTACAAAAAGAGGTTCAGCAGTTTTTCAGTTCAGTAAGGAGTTACACAGCAGTTATATCTTTTCATTTGTAAAGGTCTCTCAGGTTTCCAGTAAAATCTGTTTACCCCACACTACAAAGTAAAAGTAATAAGTAAAAATAGGACATACTAAACAGGTTGAAAGATAAAACACATAAAAGTGATCTTATTACATTCAGTTCTATACTTTTAAGGATTCAAGAAGGACTTACCCGAGGACTGAGCGGTTTAATTAATGAGCAGTTGAGACACTGATCTGGCTTAATGTGCTATAAAGATGAGGATATAGGAACCCCCCCTCCCCCCATCAGTAGGAATGAGCCAAGAAGCTACTGCAAAGATGATATTACAGTGGAGAGAGAGGTGACAAAATGACAAATGCGGGGAACAGAGCTTTTTTGACCCATATTTTACCTTCCTTGGCCAAATCAGAGAAATTATAAACAAAAAGTGAAGTATAATCAGTGGGAATACAAACTGAGGTATTATATTGTAACTAAAGCTTCTCTGAGATTCACACATCAACTAAACACAAACAGACACCAAGGTTTGTTTATTCATTGCTTCGGTTTTACAACATGATAGGAAAGTAGGAGTCAGAATTTCCACAAGTTTTTTTCTTAGAAGCTGGTCATTTAAAAAAAATGTATCTGTTATTCATTGCCACATAGCCTATGGCACAAGTCACAACAGATGGTGTGAGATTAAAAAATCCTGATGGATATTTTACTGTACACCATAATCAATTTAAAAATGTTTTGTGCATTTATATACAGTATAAAAAGTGAACACAACGTTGTCAATGATACTGTTTCGCGGTGAAAAGCACTGTACGTTAATTCAGTTTGAATTAATTTACTGCAGAAAAAGTACTTGTACACTGAGTGACAGTGACAAACACTCTAACAGAAATACTATAATTGAATTGAAACCAGATTTTGTAGATTGTGTTAAAATATTAAATCACAAACGTCCTAAACAACCTACAAAAATCTGAACTACGCGCAAATGCATCTACATCAGTGGTCTCCAGTCCTTGGTCTACAGAATGTTCTGTTTCTGAATTCCAATCAAGCTCTCAATAACTGGCTTTAACCAAGCCAGTTTGTTGACTTTTTCAAGTGACTTATGTATACATAAGTATAACTACAGTATTTATTGGACAGGTGTTTATTTTACCACATATTCCAAATAAAAAGAAACAGGAACTGAAAAATTTCTCAAATACTGGAATTAGCCCAGAGAAGAGCAACTAGATAGAGTCCCAGGTTTCAGAGAGAAAGTCACACACTAACAGGCTTAAGTACTGTATCTGAACCTTTTGAGTACAAATTTTAGAAGACCATTTCGAACCAAGAACAGGAGGCACGTTACTCAAAAGACCATGGAAAGTATAGAGAGAAACTGTGGGATGATCACTGTTATCAATTATCTGTTAAATACCAAATGGGTTAGACAGGCTGAATGGTCTCTCATTTACAACTGTTCTTGTGTATTTTTGTGATCTAAGAACAAGGACATTCAAGAGTGAAATGGGAAAAACAATTACAACATGCCACTACATGCTGGTATCTGTCAACTCTGTTCACTACAGTATATAGGTGTGTGGGAGTTATGTTTCTGGGCACAGATTGTAAAACTGTTGCTTAAATGTTTGCAAAGATGTTGTTTATGCTGCTACATTGTCCTAGTTCTCCTATCACAAATCACAAATATTATCCTTTAGTGTAACCAGTAAAATGAACATCATGAACTGTATGAGCTAAACAGGGAATACTAAGCAAAGCTCATTTATAACCAAGAATGTAAGGTTCTACTACAAATCCAATATTCAAATGTGGGTGCAAGATGCAGATTTTTTCCTCTGTTTTTTTGTCAGACATTAGGAGGCTGCTTGTACTTCATTCACAGCTGGAGTTAATTTCACCGCCCACAACACAAAGATTTCACATAAAAAATATCTTTTAAGAATGCACGGGTGCGTACTTTATGTACATACAGCCATAGAAAACATGCCTCTTTCACAGTGCTATGAAAAGGATTAAAATATGTAAATATATACAGTTTAACCAATCATAACAGGTACAAAAGAAAATAAGACTTGCGATAATAAGTTTCATAGCTTTATCAGTAATTGCTAGTGCACACCATTTCATTAAAAGTAATCCTATTTAATTTATTTACCTTTGACAGTATGGGATACTGTATGTTTAGTCAAAACCATACTCTGTATTATAATAATGAATAAAAATCTAGTCTGCTCTGCAATCTTGTAGACTAACAAAAAAACCCAAGGTACACTACACAATGTGCATATATACACAAACACACATACCTGTACACTGTGGATTATTATTTTCTTTGCCTGAATGTGATCCCATCATTTTCAAATAGTTATAAAGATTTACTGAACAACTGTCCTCATTTTATCAAATTATTTGCACAACAGAACTTACAAAAGTAAGTTTAATTTAAAAACATCATCAGGAAATCATCCTATAAATCTTTTCAGTTAAAATTGAAAACTCTTTTGTAGGTGTTACCCTAATGTAAGGTAGCTGTAAACATTCAAAAATTAACATCTACTATACCCAACACCCTTTCTGAAAACTTCCTCTTCATCAAGAGAGCTCTCTCCCTCTCTCGAGTGTTAGGCAATGTAAATGCACGAATGCCCTCCTACTCAAGTGTAGAAATGATCAAACAGCATTTTGAATTTCACCAACAAGTTGGCTCTACTCTTTCTGCACTGTGCTGTGTGTATATTCAGTAAGTCAAGGTCAAGCACTATATATTCTTGAAGTCAAGGTTGATAACTGTATCTTCCATAATTCCAAGTTGAACACTGTATATTTCATAAGTCAAAGCTGATCACTGTATATTCCAGTAATCATAATTAACCACTATGTATTTCTTAAGTCAAAGTCAAGCACTATATTTTCAAATTCAAGGCTGATCACTATATACAGTATTCTTGATGTCAACGGTGATCACTGTATATGCTTGATGTTAATTGCTATGGATTCCTGATATTAAAACTTTATCACTGCCATCCTAGTTGGGGGTGGAGACCAGGCTGGAGGGTAAATGGGGTTCCTGGTGCTGAAGGATAGTTGGTAAAGCCATTTGGTTGTGCCGGAAAGCTCTCCAAAGCAGAGGCTGAATGTGCCTGAAACATCATAAATGGAATGTTTTAGTTCATTTGATAAATGATTTGTGAAAGTCCACTTCATACAGTCGCGATACCTTTTAATCTGGACATGGGGATTCTTAAACAAGCTGGAAAGACTTGTCAGCGTTTTGAAAATTCAGTTTCCCAGTAAAAGAAAAAAAAATCTTCTGCCACATCTAGATGGTATTTTAATTTCTCACTTCATGGGCTTGCTGTCACCGCTATACTTGGACTTCACAGTACTGCTTTATGTGTATGATGTACTGTACATCATTGTCAAACTGCACTTTTTTTTTAAAAAAAGAGAATTGTCAATTATTTGTTGCTATACCCTTGCAACTAAGAACTTCCAAATGAGTGTTTTTTATGACTTGGCTGAAGCCTATGACTGCACACATGACTTTGGAATGTGAAGTGTTGGCTGACACCTATGACTTGCGCACTGGAGAAACTGCCACTTTTTAACTCATCACACGCAACCTAGCCCCACCCTGAAAGTTCAGCTCCGAATGGGGACATGTGTGTCCCTTGCTGACAGCACAGCAGGCCTGCAAGTTCCCAGGAGGCCAAAGGGAGCCGTTTTATCGCTGAGAGAATGCTGGCTGACTAATCTTACTCTCCTTGGACATCGCTTGAAGCAATTTGGTCACAATCAGTTAATGACATGACCCAGGCTTGACCACGCAAGTTGTTCTACTCAGTATTCGACTGTTTAACTTTGTTGCAGATCCGTGTGGTTTTATATTGACTCCATTAGTCAAAGCTGAATTGCTTGGATAAACGGACAAAACATCTGGGTTAAGATACCCTGATGTCAACAGTTCTTCACCTAATTATGTAGAGAGTTATAGCACACTTGGGAGGAACTGAGATTACAGTACAGACTCAATATTTCCCACTCCTTGGATTCTCATACCAAGTGTCTCTGTAATGAAGTCAAATTGCTTAGTAAGTGTCCGTTGTGAGTTAGTTACAAATCATAAAGCTCATTTTGTAATGAACAAAGCAAGATATGAACCCAGGCACTAAGATTGGAAAAGCTAAAAAAAGCTTAATAATCTAGTATGTTATGCAATCACAGTAATATAATTCACTGTTAGGGGCTGCGATAAGCATTGGGATAACAAATAAAATTAATTGAGAACTTACACTCCAAGTTCAAAGTATAGCTTTTAAGGTCTTATGGGCAAAACCTCCTCAATAAAAAGCAAACAATTTTTCCACACTTTGTTTACGGATCCTATTTTGTTTGTGAAAGTCTCGCTCTTTGAATGACTGGCAAACACTGAAGTCTCTCTACAGAAATCATGCAGAATGACTTGCTCAGCTGCAAGAATGTTGGCCCTGATTGTCACTGCACCTGGTCAATCTCCTTGCAGCGGCTGGAAGTGATTCAACCTAAATTTTCTATCCTTGCAAAACACAGCTTAAGCAGCAATTAAACATTTTGACATTATTTGCATATCACTCCGAACATTACATCAAAACATCTGGCAAACAAAAGTAATGGCACTTTGTTTTTGGAGGACTGAGATCTTTAATTCTTTTGAAGCTTTGCTGAGGACTTGAGTTCAATACCTGCAACAGTGCTGACTGCACTGCAGAATTGTGAAGACCAGACAGAGCAGCTGGAGATGCGCTCGGAGAGAAGCTAGGAATGGCTGGGAAGGACAGAAGCCCTGGGAATGCAGCACCACCTGCAGGCTGCAGACCAGTTGTCAACCTGCAGAAAAGGCAAAGCACATTTACGTTGCGTCTCCCGAAGTCTACATTGAGGAAGAATGAAGAGCTGCTACATCAGTATCTCTCAAGGAACCTAGACACACATTAAGGAGGTCTTAATTCACTTTAAGGAAAAAAAGGAACACGTGAAGGGTTACAGGTGAAAGAAAACAGCTCCTAGTTGGTTACAAGAGTCTCACACTGAGAGACTGGTAAACTTTCCCACCTACCTCTGTAGTCACACCCTTTATCTTGTCTGTCCTTTTGTCCAAATTGTCCCAAAGATAAGAGATATTTGTGATATTGACCTACAATTTTATTATCATAAAGCTTTGTTATTTGATGTCTGTATACAGTATCCATTTCTTCAGTGACATTGTTTTAGAAATATGAAATCTGTAAATCACTCTGATTACTGAAATGCTGTACTTAGTTCTCCCCTTTTACAAGTCTGGTCATCTTCGACAGCTGAACTAAAATAAACTCACCCTTTTTAAAACACTCTCTGATTCCTTCAAGTGTTCCTCTCCATTGTATATACCTGAGCCTAGCTGTACAGCGCTGGAACGCTGTGGCCTAGTAGATCCCACTCAGCTTTATAATGGACACATCTATAGGGCACGTCTATAGAGCTGCTCTAGCTTTTGCCAGATCTTCCTATATGTCAGATACAATCAGCTCTGGACTACAAGATCATAAAGTGCCCTTCTTTGTTATTAACAATCTCATTAAACCCAATGACAAATCTGCTCTTTCCCGATCTCTGTCTTAAATTCATGCAATTCTTTTAACCCAAAATTGATGCTATAAATCTGTGATTATCTGAATCAAGCATTAGCCTTATACTGGATTCAGACAATATTTGAGTCCTAGCTTTTCCACTGACATTCTGTACAAGATGTTTCTGAATTTAGCTCAGCTAATTCAGATCAACTTACAAAAATTATTAACAGCTGCAAAATAACTTCCTGTTGCTTAAATCCCATCCCTTCCTCTTTACTGTAAGCTTGCCTGCCAGACATCTGCCTGTTAATTGTCAATAACATCAACAGTTCCTTTTCCATGGGTGTGGTCCCTACTGCTTTAAAGACTGCATCAATCACTCCTATCCTAAAAAAGCCTGGCTTGAATTCTGATACTGTATAGCGATGAACTACAGACCAATTTCTAATTTAACATTCCTATTTAAGGTTTTAGAACATGTGGTTGCACATCAATTACAGGCTTACATTATAATTAATGATTTGTTTGAACCATTCCAGTCTGGTTTTTGCTCTAGTCATAACACTGAAACTGCTCTCGTCAGGGTTATGAATGATTTACTTACAACATCTCTCTTAAGGGCTACAAGTATCCTCATGCTCATTAAACTTAGTGTGGCTTTTGATATACTTAATCATTCAGTGTTGCTCAATCGCTTACAAAATGTCCTTGTCTATCAATGGTACTGTCTTTAACTGATCCTGCTCTTCTCTGAATAGCAAGCAGCATTTTGTTTCCCTTGGTCCTTCTGCATCCTTCATGGCCCCATATTCTGTTTGACAGTCAATCACGGTGTGCCACAGGGTTCAGTTTTGGGCCCACTACTTTTTTAAATATATGTTTTCTCTTATTCAGATTATATGCAAACATGGTCTTCAGTTCCATTGTTATGCAGATGAAACTCAGATTTATGCTAAAATGTCTTCCCCTTCTGATCTCCCACCTCCATTACTTATCTCTTCTTTGCATGACATGAAATGCCCTGAAGCTAAGCAAATGTCACCCGGCCAGACTGGAGTGCTTTACGGTAATGGTGGATGTCTTTTCCATTCATGCATTAGCCGTAGTAGGGAATGTGGAAGTCATGCTTGTTCCTCTCCTGTCTTTGAGCTCCATGTTAAAAATTTGATTGTGACATTTTTTTTCACCTTAGAAATATTGCCCACACTTGGCAATTTCTATCAATGGAACAAGTAATAGGTTTATTCCATGCTGAAAAAAAGAAGAAAGAGAACACAACGTTTCGGCCGTGGAGCCTTCTTCAGGTGTGACACCTGAAGAAGGCTCCACGGCCGAAACGTTGTGTTCTCTTTCTTCTTTTTTTCAGCATGGAATAAACCTATTACTTGTTCCTTTGCAGCCTACGCATGCTGACGCAGCTACCCACCTGAATTTCTATCAATGTCTGTCTTTACACTATGGGTACCCTTGCACTCTCCTCAGTAATTTACAGTATGTCTAAAACTTTGTAAGCTAGACTTTAAAACTCACACTAGACCTTGGGAACATATTACTCCTATGCTTAAATCTATACATTGTTTGCCTATAAAGTCACACATTCAATACAAGATCTTGTCACTGACTCTCTGAACTCCTAAGTGTTTACAATCCTTCCTATAGGCTCTGTTCATGTGAGGCTGGTCCTTTGCTCACTGTACCCAGGGTTAAATCTTGGACTTTTGGTGACCATGCTTTTCTGTCACTGCTCCTTTATTATGGAATGCTCTTCCTCCAACTCTACAAAGACACTCTCTTGTTTACTTGTTACCTAATTATTCAACCACTTGATTACCCCCTTAATTGTACCAGGTAAAGTAGAAGTTCATTTATTATTTCATATACACTGTCTATTAATTAGCAATTTAATATTTCATACACCACTGTGTCTCAAAAAACATTCTTGGGAAATATAGACTCTCTTGGTTATTTAGGAAAATACCAGTTTTGATTAACCAAGGGTATTATGATGAAAAACAGTAATTCCCATAATTATCCTGGAGGGTCAAAAAAATATTTTCTCAGCACTGTGAATAGCCTGCACGTAAATAGCATTATACACAAACAAAGGGATTCTAAGGAAAGCATTAAAAATTGTGGGCTTGTTAAAAGGATTTTTTCACTGCTGCCAAGGGCATGGGTATTAATAACATCTCCCCTATATTCCTGTACTATCGGACTGTATTATCTAGTTTTTCGGTTTGTATGGAAATATGAAATTATAGGTAACATTATAGCTTATAACATGATGTCCAACACATGTGGTCCAAAACTTATGTACTGATGTGGGAAACAATACAATTTGTGTGTACATTTATGCAACTTAATGTCAGTGTGTGTATAAAGGTCCCCTTGCAAAAAACACAGCCCTAGGATTAAAACCATTTAAGTACAAACACTGATAATAAACTAGCTCAACCTCTGTCCTCAGAATTAATTTGTGCTGACACAAACAGATGATAGCAATAATTCAGCTGAGTTTTTCTGGAAGTGAACCGTACTGGTTACTTGCTGCTGCATTAATCAAAGAATGTACTGGAATTTGTGTGGCCTTTGTGTTAACCCATTCAAATGGGTAGTTGAGGATTATGTCTTCGTTTTGTGATCAGGCTTATTAAATTTAGACTTTAAACTATGGGACCTAAAGGACAACATCAGCTGAGGCATTAAATATATAAGGAGAATAATAGTATATAAGTTAGGTACTGTAAGTTTCAATAACCAATGAGAAGCAACACCTGCAAGTAGCAACACCTACAAGTTTTATTAACTAATAAAAGACATACTTACCCAGCCTGAGCGACCAAAGCAGGATTGAAGTTGGAGCTGAAAGCTGAGGCGAAGCCAGGGAGCACGGGGGCCGAAGAGGGCGCTGCTGCCGCCGCCGCCGCCGCTACTGCTGCAGCCTGCAAGGGGGCCACAGTAGCCACGGAGGAGGCCTGCCCCGGGAGCCCCATGAAGGAGGAGAGAACAGGGCTGCCGGCGGGGCTGTTGGAGGCGGCAAAACCGGGGAAGGCAGCGTTTCCTGAGCCTAGGGGACCAGGGGCCAGGCCGGGGAAGATGGAGGACACAGGGGTGGAAAGGCCCAGGCCGAAGGGGGAGAGGGAGGCGGCAGCGGAGGGAGGTAGGCCCGAGTACATGGCAGAGGAAGTGGCGGAGGCCTGGGCAGAGGAGGATGAAGCCGAGGGGTTGGAGGTGAGGGAAACTGGGAGAGAGGGAGCACCAGGGAAGCCAGAATGTCCGGATAAGGCCGCAGTGACAGCCGCGAGGGTAGCTGGGTTTGCCCCAGGCTGCGTTCCCAGGGCAGACAGACCCTGCAATCCAGCCATTGCCATGGAGTTGGTGAGTGTGGCTTGGACAGAAGCAGAGGAGTGGTTGAGGCCTAGTGACCGGTTGAGAGCCAGGGCAGCAGAATTGGGCATCACCAGCGAGCTGAGTGAAGGAGTACTGGAGCGCGATGGACCCTTGAACGCAGAGGGCACGGGGCTGCTGCTGCTGCTGCTGTTGCTGCTGCTGCTGCCACCACTTTGCCTTGCTAGAACTCCCACATGCTGCTCCAAGATCCCACTGGCTCCATAAAGGGGGTTGACAGCCCCTGCTAGGTTGACAGTTATATTCTGGGAATGCATGGCTGAAGGTTTAGGTGTGGGAGTGGTGGCTGAGGCCTGGCTGGAGAAAACTGGCATCCCAGGAGTGGAGGAACCTTGGGGTGTAGGGGTGGCAGAGGGGGTGTAGCTCCGGATGACAGACTGGGACTGGGCAGGACTGGCGGCAGGAGGAGGGAGCACTGAGAAGGAAGAGGGCACTTGTGCATCGGATGAAGGGAAGCCCTTGAAAACAGAAGTGGGAATTCCCAGAGATCCAGATGGGGAAGGATCAGCTGAGCCTAGGGTGGAGGGAGGGAGCTGATTCTGAGGGGAGAAAGTATGGGGTACAGAGATGGAGGAGCCCTTAGGGGTTAGGGTGACAGAAGGGGTGGCAGATCTGGACATGCCAGAGGTATAGGAGCCATTGGGGACTGTGGTAACACAGGGGGTCCCAGAGGGGGTGTGGGACTTAATGACAGAAGGGGTAGGGGTCAAGGAGGGAGAGATTCCAGGAAACCCTTGAGGGATAGGGGTGGAATGCCCGCTGGGGCTTGGGGTTAGTTGGGGCGAAGCAGTTAGGGGAGGCCCCTTGATGACAGAAGGAGCAGAGGTGCTGGTGCAGGGAGAGGGCAGGGGCACAGGCACTAGCCCTGGGAAGACGGGGGCGATGGGGGTGGTCGGAGGAGGCTGGCCAGAGGGTGTGTGAGCCGGTACTGGGGTGACAGGGGTAGGAGGATTAGAGCCATGGGGAGAGAATGTGGTGCTAGGGGCGCTGGAGGTGTGGCTCTGCTGGCTGGCTGATCGTGATAGAGCTGGACACAAAAATGAGAAAAACAAAGTGTTAATATATGGATATATGGAATTACTGACAAAGTGTTGAATATGGTACAGGTGACCATTTTCCTCAAATATGTAAACTTTTTGTTTTTCACTAAATTCTAACAACACAGATTGGAAATACTTTTACATAAAACGTTGAGAAATATCGCCACCCCGTGGCCCAACCTAGAATCATGCTTTTGTAAAAAACATTAAATTGCATTGTTTACCTCAACCTGCTAATTTAGAAAATATATTTTGCTTTACATTGACTATTTATAAATCCTTGTGTACTCCAATTTGTGATTACTGTTATTATTACTTACCAGTGACAGTAGTGATGATTGGTAGCCCACTCCACAAAATAACAACAATCACTAATGACTTTTTTATTGTCAGCAATAATAATAATAAAACTTATTTTCTAAACCAACTACCCTTAAATTAAGTATGGGAAGTGAGCCTGTACATTCTCTACAAAGCTTGAGCACAAGTACCACCATACCACCAACCAAGATAAAAAAATACTACCAAGGCTTCACAAAGACACAATTATAGAGAGCAGTACTGGTCAAATCAAAACAAATGAACACTGCTGGCAGTAGAAAGCAGAGATCTCAGCTGTGCACAACAAGATGTCAGCCACCATGCAAACAGAAATTCAGCATTAGTCCGCAAAGCCATTTCACATCCAGCAGAGACAGAAGGAAATATTACTCCTCGCAAACTTGATTATGAAAGAAAAAGTTATATCTGAATTTGTGTGCTAATCTTGTGCTTTGTTGTCTTTTGACACTGTGGTACCCTTTTCTGATACACTATTCTATACTCTGGTAAACTTTTCTATTTATGGAGCTTTTTGTCTGCTGTAATGAATTCCACTGCACTTTGTGCAGCTAAGCTGCCTAACACCGGCATATGTGCAGAAATACCGAGTCCCAGAGACCAACTGTATCCAGTATCCCTCTCCAGGTATTGTGTAGTAAAATTAGCAGTGCATCACACATTGTCTTAATGTAGCTCTCTTGATAAACAATGACTGCAAACACCTCCTGATGCAAAGCAAACAATACTACATTGTGAAACGATATGAAGTTTTATTTCTCTGCTTTCTATTAGATTTCAATGAACTAGTAAAATAATATCTTGTTCAGGTACTGTACCATTTTATTCTGTCTATATGCAGGATACATTTGTGGTCCTTACATTTATTTTAACAGATTGCTTGGGTAGAGTGCAAAACCTTGTGCTGTGTGGAACTGGAATTCGCAATTGGGCAATTCCTGTATAGGCTTCTGTTCATGATCATCTTATGTTACCTTACTGCTGTTAAGAATACTTACAATGCTATAAAACTAACTTAGGAAAATAAAACTAAATTCTGAAAATTAGTAACAAGAGAGGTTTTATGCTTTTGAATTTTGTGGCTTATCTTGTATCAGTCTATGGCACCTTTAAAGCAGGGATGGGCAACCCTTGTACTGGAAGGCAACAGGTCTTAAATCATCAATTTGTTAAAAAAGACTGGAATCAGAGGTATTGTTAATCAGACTATTAAGTTAAATAGTTATGTTACCTCTGGGATGGCCAGCTGTCGTCATTGAAAGTTACAAGGTGTTGATATTTTCATTTCAGTTGACCACTACAGTATTTAATGGAACAAACAATCTGCTTTTGTGGTCATAATGAAATTGCTACAAGTTATGTGGCTCTCTAGGACCAGGGTTGGTGACCCTGCTTTACAGTGAATTCAATCAATACGGGATTGTAAAGCAACACCAATGAAGTGATATTCAATCTAAAAATGACACTACCTGTAGCCATAAATGTCTCCGATGATACTTCATGTGGTCTGAGCTAAATGGGAAACAACATCTGAATGTCTTACATCCCCCATAGTAGTCTAGAATACTCCATCAATGGTAATTTCCAAAGAGGGGACTTACACTGAGGCTGTGTGGATTTGGGATTCGCACTGTCCTCTTTTTCTGTTCAGGAAAAAAAAGAATCTTCATAAAAAACTTCAGTCCAGATGTCAAATCAAATTAGTGTGGAAATCCAATTTAATGGCAACTAAACTCAATTAAGGGCAAATGCCAAGAAGAGTAGGAAATCACTTCTGGACAGTGAATCGTCATAACCAGGACCTTTGCCCTGCTTCTATATTCATTTTGATTTTAATCATTCCTTTTGGTTGCACATTTATACAAGTATTAGATCTGTAGAAAAACTAAAAAATGGTTTAGAACATTTTGAACTTCCTTTTCAGTATTATAAGTCAAGATGTTTGTTTAGTCATATACCTGTACTCCTTTATTCTTTTTTTCTACATAATCAACATACACTGCAGACGTGCTGTTTCTATCTTCTCACATTGGTGGATGACTACTGCTGCATAGCAAGCAAAAGTGAAGAGAAAAAACTGCAAAATGAATGTGAAAAAACTTGAAAAATGTGTTAAAAAAGCCTTTTGAAGCACTTAAAAGCAAGCTGTGAAAGTTAGGTGCAGATACAGTACAGAGTATGGTTTATACAGATTTTTCAAAGCTGTTTTGCTCTGTGTAGAATTTGCTCCTAATTTGCTGACAGTTATTTAAAAAAAATAAGGAAATGTCAATCAAGCAAGAGATAAATGTTTAGAAAGAAACATATACTGTTACAAAAGTCTGGAGATATGTTGCTTATTCATGTTGCTATTCATTAGCATTAGCAGTTTAGTGAGAGCACTGAACTGTTCCAACTGTCTGCATACGTGTGAGACTGTTGGCTCTGATATACAGTAGTACAGTGGACTTGTACTGAAAGCCAATATGCCACATGATTGCAGTATACTGTACATTTAATGGTCAATTTGTTAACTTTAAGGTTTGATTACTAAAATCTTTAAAACAATGCCCCATTACAGTGACATGGCACACTGTCTTTCTGATGAGAAATTAAAAGGCTGTCCTGACTACTTGGTCATTAAAGATCACAGGGCAGCATTTGGAAAATTAAGTATATCAACACCAGTATTCTGACTGAAAGTTCCATTTTGAGCTTACACAATCTGCTAAAAACTAATATCATATTTAACAAATATACTAGTCCATAATGTACTGTATATTATATCATTATTTTGCCAGTAGGTATCGGTAAAAAAAACATTCATAACACACACATTTTAATTTAAATAAAAAAATGGCTGCATGAAAGGATTGTTCAATTTTGTACTGCATGCATGGTATTATAAATACTTTTTAGAAGGCTCACCATCAGTCTATGCATGTGAAAGGGGCTAAAGACTTCTGCAAAGCAGTTTTTTTTACTTAAGTATACATTTTGAGATTTTAGCAGTTCTTTAGTTGATGGGTGAAAAAGGGGAGCAAATTCTGAACCTAAGCAAAACCACTTTGAAGGCTAGTCTGTTAACTGTTTGAAAGGCCTGTGGAGCATGGGGACACAGCACACAGTGTTCATAAACAGCAGTGTAAATTTATTATAGCCTCTCACTTCCTGAATTTAAATGGGACGCACATATGTCATGAAATAAGAACCGATCTACTGTCAAAATAGTGAAATCAGGATTTTACACCAGACTTGCAAAACATTAGAAACGTGGAACATATAGAAAAAAAATACAAAGTGCTAAAATAAACAGATTTATACTTTTGTCCAATTGAGAAAAGGTAGATTTACCAAGAATGATATATTCCACAAAACAGCTAGGAATAGCTAAACAGCTGGTAAAGCATTTGTAGTTTAGACCTGGTGCTATTTAAAAAGCAGCCACAGATTCCGCTAGCTGGCTTTGAAGCCATTACACTGGGAGCAGTATAGCGTACCTGCTGTGTTCTGAGTGGCACCATACGGAGGAGGGGGCACACTAGCAGTTATCACCCCCCCTACAGAAACCAGCCCTGCGTTATTATATGCACCTGGAAAGGTGAGGAAGAGCAGAAAGACCATATCAAAACATGCCAAACGTCACCTCTCCATTTAACCTAGCCTAAGAGGGGTTTTATGATGGACAATAACTGCTAGAAAGAGTTACAGTATATGTATTTCCAAGTATTACTAATTGCCTAGTGTAACCCAGCAAAAATAGCAGCAATATTGCAGTAGAAGTAACTACTGATATTTTAATGCAGATACTACAATTGTTATTTATTTATTGTATTTACCCATTAAGCAAAGGCCAAGCAGAAAAAATGACAAACCTACTTCTCACCATGCAATGAACATACTTCAAAAGCCTGTGAAATGCTTTGCATAAAACGATGAACTGGACAGCACATTTACAACAATTTAAACATTTGAAAGTCATTGCTCCAGTATGGTCAAAAGACAAGAAGAAATTAAGTCTAGGCACAGATTTCCATTGAGCAGGTCACTCAATTCATTTGCAATGGAGGAATCAGTTTTGTACTGTCAAGGAAATACAGTAAAGATTAGAGACCTATCAATCATGACCTTCTAGATATCACCTTGCTAATAACAAATTCCTAATCCAAGTACATGTAGTACCTTTAATATCTACTGCCTGCAATTTGATCAATAATCTTTTTTTCAGTGTGTTATACTGAAAGTAGAAATATACCACATCATAAGCTCGTTAAAAGAATACTGGAAAGTTACTTAAACAAAACCTACCTTTTCTAAATCCATATTCACCATCCTATTGAATCTTATTGCCAAAGGACAGATTCTCTAGTTTAGTTCTAATAATTGTTTCCATTACCTTGCAAGTAATAAAAGAGAGACCTATTTGTCTGCAATTACTAGGTTTTGTCACCCTTTTTGTGGATGGATCCTACATTAACAATTGACAAGTCTCAAGAAACTGTTAGAATAGTTTCAATGGCCTATTGTTTCAATGGCCTATGAATATCATTTCTAGTTTCTTGTATAATTGGAGATTTATCTTAACAGCTCCTAGTAACTAGACATGTCTGCCCATTTTATGCTAATGTTATTCGATATGGAAATGTGTCTTTTCTCAGTTGGAAGTATGTTATTTGTGCCTTCATTGAAAAAACTGAAATTTGAGTTAAACCTGAGTGAAAAATTAATTTGATACATTAGCCAAATCCGTGTCATCTCAGACACTTTAGTTCATTCAACTACATAATTTCTTTTTTGATTGCTTTATAAAGTGCTTCTTTTATTCTTATATTTTCTTAGTTTATTTATGCATGTGTACCACTGCATAAATGATTTTAATGTTCTTATCTATTTACTTTAAGCAGAAAGTCTTTAAAATATTACCAGTTATATATATCTACCCTATTCCATTCTACCCCTCCTGAGATCTGCCTATTTCCTTCATAGTCTACCTGGATAGTTTCAAAGTATACCATATTATGGTTGCAGTTCTCTAATCGTTCTTTCACTTTCATTTACCTCACTATACCACTTTTTGAAAACCCTAGATTAATACAAACATTCACACTAGTAGGTTTCCGACACACTGAGCAAGAAAGTGATCGATAGCCAAATCTACCAATTTCAGGTTTTGGTGCTGTAGCCTCCTTTAGTGCTACCCACTCTATGTGAGCTTAAAATCTCCCATGAAAACTACTTCTTCTTCCATTCATAATTCCCTGCTGTTATGGTGTAAGACTGAATTCGACTTTGCATCTGAATCAGTGGGTCTGTACCATACTCCCAAGACTATTTTGAATGTTTTTTTAAATTTTGATCATTAAGATTCTGAGACCGACAATTGATCTAGGTTAAGTTCATGTGTCTGAATACTCTTTTCCTGTCTGCTCAAAATGCAGTATATCCACTTGTGTTACATTAGTTGCTACAGCATTCTGTTAGTCATGGGTCAAGTACTATTACATCATTATGGCATGTTCATATTGGTGCTTCAGTGTTGTTCCTAATACCATTAAGGAATGGATTTTTAAGTGCCCAGCTTTGATATGTTATTTTTCCCTGGAGCTTTTTCCCCCAGTGAAGCTTGTTTTCATATGTTCTTTACATTCCACCCCTTAATCCACCCTTAAACTCGTTTGAGTGCTGTTGAGCGGATTTCTGCGTGGATCCCTAACTGACGGGTGCCATGGTCATGGGAGTCAGTACATGAAAAAAGAAAACACAGGCAGACACGGCTTACTTGGAGCGATTGTGGCGTGGGGTCTGCATGGTGGTATGGGGTACGGCACGGGTTTATGAGGATTGTATGTAGACGGAGCCTGTGGAGGAACAAGAAAGAAAACGATAACATGGCCATCAGCACAGAATTTTGATATAAGCTGGGCCGTGGACTGAGTTCTTACTGGTTTATACGATCCAAGGATACGTGCTGCAATCCCCTTGCCTTCACTGTTATTGTCGTCATTTTCCTTTTTGGCTGGTGTTCCCTTTATTTACACACAGAAAAAGAAAATGAGAAAATGTAATCTTATGGCACTACACTTTAAAAAAAACAATTAAATCCTCTGCTGTTGTTCTGACTGAGAAACTCAAGAATAAAGGTTGTAAAAGCATATACTTCAGGGTAACATGGCTGAAGTCTACTGAAATTGACTCTGGTTCTGCAAAATACTAAGCAGCACAATCATGGGGTGATTTCTATTTCTTTATTTAGAAGGGCCAGTAGTTTTCTGATCATAGCTTTACATAGCTTTAGTTTTCTTTTCATAGTGATTACCCACTACAACTATCATACTAGTATAGAAAAAAAGGCAGACTACATTGATTAACTCTTTAAAATATTCACGGTCATCATTCACTTACTTTTTATGCTACTAACCTTTAGCCTGAAAGGAATATAAGGAATACTGCTCGTCATATAATTGATAACACTGCAAACCCAGTGATTTTCACACTAAAAAATCCTTTATTGGCTGAACAACATGGAGACTTCAAAGATAATTTTCAATGTTTTTAACTGCAAAATAGCATGTGCTGTCTGTACAAGGTAAATATTTATCAAGGGACTATGTCAGTATGAGAAATAAAATTGATTTATCTATATAGATACATTTGTCACTTGACTACAGTTTTGGAAATTGTGCATTTTCTACAGATACAAAGCAAATTTTGCTCTTTGGTAAAAAGCTTTGAAAGTCTTTCTGCCAATACTTCAAAAGCTAATAAAAAATAAGTTTAAAGAAGTTTCAAAATAATACTGATGTTTTACTTTTTTTTTGCCAGACATCTTAAACTAGTTAAAAACCTGAAAGCATAAATCCTTACCATCGTTGATAGGAGAAACTATGCCATTAATTTATACATACAATACAAAGGGCCAAGAAAAATGTAGTTTCAGGATAGCTTCAGTTTGAATGACATGCCAACAAATCCAACAAAAACAAAACTGCAGAATTACTGTATTGTTTTTCCATGATATAAAAATGACCATAAAGAAAGATTTCACCAGTGCGGATATTTATGATGAAGTGATGCTAAAAACTTCAACTGCCAATACAACTCGGTGATCTTCTTTAGAACGAATAGTGAAACATAAACCTTAGGACCCAGGTGGAAACTACATGGAAGAGCACATAAAACTGACATCAAGAGGCATTTCTATACCCCAAGAGTTGTATAAGAGTATGGAACAAGCTACCCAGCCAAATTATTAAAGCTGAGACTGTGGCCTTTTTCATGAAATGGCAGGATGAGATTCTTGGATGAATTACCTACTAATTACCAAATGGTCTACATAGGATGATGGCCTCTCATTTACAGTATAAGGGTTCTTACTGTATGTTCTTGTATGCTGTGCAGTATGTACTTACTGGGAACACGCCATTCAAGAGACTGGGTTTCCCCTGAGGGTACGGATTTCCTGGGATCATACCGCAGGATGAGATCATGGCTAAAGGAGCCTTGCAGCCAACTTTAGAAGCCTGCCAATGAACAAACCAGAGAAGCAAAATCAGCTACAATGAAACATCCTGTGCAAGTTAAGTTACCTTCACAGCATTTCCAACCATCTAACAAAAATGAATGAGAACAAAAAACAAGTCTGTTTTACCCATCTAGGTGAACTTCGTAATTCTGTAAGATTAGTTTTTTTAATTTATTTCCATTGTATGGTAATCTATTGCCAAGCATATACAGTATAATCCGTACAATATATACTGTATATATTGTAATACATATGTAATGTATAGAGAGTATTATCAAGTGTCTGGATATCTTTTTTTTGTTACTTACGTTTTATTGATTTTTTCTGAACATACAACAGTAATCAGAAATAAAAAAATCTCAAGTAATACAAACATAAATGAATCTGAAGTCTGTTATTTATCATTCTTTTGCATTTTGACAGATGGTTTAGTGCTGGGGAGAAAGGAGGGTGAAGAAAAAAAAAACTTCCAAAAACATAAAATGATTATCATTAGGTAATACAAATAACCCATCTCCCCAATGCCTCTCAAAAACCTCCTTCTGGAGTCTTAACTGAAGGGTTAATTTTTCCATTTCGTTAATCTCTGAAACAATGAAACAATAACAATCCAGTTTTCTTTGGTCGCGGGATGTCTTTATATCCATTTCTGTGTTATAGCTTTCTTGCTTGCTGCCAAAAATACTTTAAGCAAGTATTTATCTCCTCCCACAACCTCATCAGGCCGATTACCCAGATACAGAACTGAACAAGACTTTGAAATTTCTGAGCATAATATATCCTGAATCCGAGACCACAGTTCTTCACAATAAGATTGAATTCTTGGACACTGCCAAATTATATTGGAATGTCCTGCATCTCTATTACACACTCTCTCCAAGATGGCTGTGGCTTGTTTGGATATCATATACAGTATATATAAATATTCTTTGTTCAGAATTTTGAAGCAAGTACTGCTGGAAATACACCATTTAGTTATTTTCCTAGATATTATATCTGACACACGCATTCTTTCATATTTAAAGTGGCTAAATTATTTCAAAAGAAGCATTCACCAACCAGTATTCTCATTTCAGATGCACCTCTGGGAGATATCCCTAGTACACACCTGTGGGAAATTTTTAACCGGGGCCTAGACTTGATCAGCCCAGGTAAAAAACCTTCCCACCCTGACTTGGTAGGCAAACTGTACTTTAAATTATGGGAGGTCAGCACTGTGCTTCCTCCTTCTAACCTTAACCACATGGAAAAGTAAACAGTGCTTTACCTTCTTTAACCCAGAGGAGAGAAAGCCACTTCTCCCTTTTAAACCTATAGGCAACATAACCTTTCTCCTGTTTTAATCAAAACCTCAAAACTAGTCTGACTTCATGACTACCAGAGTAGAGCCTTCGGATGTGTGTTCATTCCAGTTTTTAGAGAAAAATGACTGAACACAGCTGTGGAAGATCTTACTCCTCGTGTCTCCTCTGCAAATGCCTGCACTTCCATTCCTCTCCAGATGGTCTCTGAGCCACATACTGTACAGTACCTACAGCCCAAATCAACACAGACACCACAAGGGCACAGTTGTGCACCTGACAGACTCACAACATCTTACTTGTTCTAAGATCCTACGGCAACGTTTCTTTTCAGACAGGTGAAATCGAAAGAGGTCCTCAATTGGACGGTAATTGTGGGCGTCAGAGATATTCCTGTAAAGATGACAATTTAATAAAAACATTCACAACTAGTATTTGTATCAATTATTATACAAACTATTTTTTCTGCTTGACACAACACGGAATCCTATCCTGGCAAAAGATCTGTCACTGTCTATACAAAAATATTCAGGGGTCACGTTTTTTTAAATCTCACTTTGAAACCTAATGTACAACAGTGGTTTATACAATACATGTGGATGTTTATACTGCTTATTAATTAAAATTTGACCACAACTGTGCTTTAGTTTGGAGTCTGACAGTTTCTTGACAGACATCTATGGTCTAGATTCTGAAAAGAGATAAAAGTAAATACCAATACTTCACAGTGTGATAGAAATTAAATATGAAATAACTAATCATTTTATTCATCACTGCTTCTAAGGTAAACAATGGGTTTTTGTTCACTGACTTATAGTTATAGTTATATTAGGTGTTTTCAAACAGTTGTAATAATATATAACTAGACTATATTTCTAGCTCCATTACATATCAGGACCTTGAGTCCCCCACATATGAACACCTAGCTTGTGCTACACAATCCTAGTACTTACAGTGCTATTAACTCCAGGACGATGAGTTTGTCTTTCGTAAAGGTCAAGCAGTTTAATATATTCACCACTTTGGTTGTAGGAACTGCAACCATTTTCTGAAATTACAAAGGGTGTGTGGAATGAGACTGGATTTACTTTTTAAAAATACTATAAAACCAATACACCAATAATTAACCATATTTCACTTTCAGTTTGTCATAATCATAGCTAATGAAGAAGTGGTTGAAGTCATAATGAAAAATCAGATTCTGTTTTTACTATATTTGACAGACATACCAAAACAAAATAGGGCACGCATTTCTAAAGGGGCAAACACTCACACCGTGTCCAATTTTCCCAGAAACCAATTAACCTACCAGTATGTTTTTGGACTGCGAGAGGAAACCGAAGCACCAGAAGGAAACCAATGCAAACACGGGGAGAACATACAAACTCCAGTTAGATAGCATCTCAGGTCCAGAACTGAACCCAGTGCCACAATGCTGCGAGGCAGCAATGCTAACCCTGTACCACCGTGCCACCCGAGATTTCAAAATCTTGGTTCTTAATTACTAGGTAAGTGATGAGAATTGGCCGGAAAAGCTGAAAAGATAAACTTGATAAACTTACATGTTGCAAGGCTTTCACAGCCTTTATCTGAGGTTCTGCCCATGAGAAATATTTCAACATCTCTGTCACCTGTGCAAAAAAGCAAAAACAAAACCTCACACGCTTACTTGATGACAAAACTGCTAAAGCCACTGACAGCAGCAACAAGGATTTTACATTATAAGAATGCTGATAAGTCCATGTTGTCATGCATTGAAAACATTTTTATATAAAGTAGTTCAGGTGGGGAGCTGCGTCAGCATGCGTAGGCTGCAAAGGAACAAGTAGTAGGTTTATTCCATGCTGGAAAAAAAGAAGAAAGAAAACACATTTCGGCCGTGGTGCCTTCTTCAGGTGTGAGGATCAAGTGTGAGCTTCAAGTGAAGGCTCCACGGCTGAAACGTTGCGTTTTCTTTCTTCTTTTCTTCAGCATGGAATAAACCAGGAACAATATTACTTGTTCATTTTTATATAAACGTTAAACATAATCCTCTATGGGAACAGAACACTCTTAATTATGGTTATGAGATACATTAGGGTCTCATATCTCCTGGTGTCCACCGTTTACTGTAAATGAGCTCTTAACTCAATGCAGAGAATAATTTAACAATCCACTACAACAGCCAACAATGAAATAGCAATTTCCTTTTTAAAACCACAATCAATCTTCACAAGTTGGCTGTAATGGCGGGACTGGACTAAAACACTGATGTGGACCAGCTAAATAAATTATAAGAAATAATTTCTGGGTCCTTATTAGCTCATGTATAAAAGACTATACCTGAGAGAGCTAGTTGAGCCATAAGGTCCAATTGTCATCAGTCTGTTTCATTAGCTGACTGTGACAAGGGTTACTTAAGTGTCAGGTGTCAGTACACAAATGACCAAGTGCCACTGGGTCTCTGTGGGTTTGAACTGGACAGGGTTACCTTAGCCTAATCCCAGGACCTAGCTTGACCCATAAGCTTGTAGATGTTTTACTACTCCAATGAGTACTAACTCTCATGCAAAAAACTATAGTTCTCACTGCTTTTCGAATGACAAGCAAAAATAGGAAAAGTATATGGGCTAGTCTATATATTAATCTTGTACAGTACAGGGGTAGCAACAGTATCTATGAACTGAAACATACTGTAATTGGTGATAGGTAATTGAAAAAATAGACTTTTCCATCATTTCAAACAAAGCAAAGATTAAAATTAGAAGTGAATAGACAATTGGTGCAGTACTTTACCTGTTCACTTGAGAAATATCCATGCACATGCTCAATGGCCTTAATCCTTTGCTCGGTCAGAACACACTAAGGGGGAAACATGTAAAGTTATCAGTATTCCAAAATTCTGCAACTTAACCTGCTTGTGACACCCTGCTAAATGTCATGGAAAATGTCCATGCATTTGAAATATCTGGAACACACATTAATACAGGGGTAGTCCACAATTCCACAGCTAGATTTTTGGACAATCAGCTCTTTTGATAGTTTAATTAACTGACAATTAGTTTATATTAGAACCTGTGAATTGAATGCACTAAAAGATCTAACACTAGACAACAGACTTACAGTACATACAGTTCTGTCAAACACAAGCTCCAGGCCTTTGTACAAACAGAAGTGATGAAGCATCATAATTTTTATTTTTAATATGAGAATGTTAAATACGATGCCTACACTTTTTTAAAAGTGAATTATTTTACTTAAAATTTGAATGCTCAAACAGAAGATGTTTATGGATGAAAAGCTATGTGTTGGCAATCAAAGACTAAAATACCGCATGATTATTCACTACCACGTCCATTCTTGGTAGCAATTAAAAATGTCTAGGATTAACATTGCTTACAGCATTGTGAAATAATAAAAAAAGTTTAAAATGCTGTGTATTTTTAAACTTTTTTTTAAATTCCTACTATTAGAATTTCTACTTCTGCAAATTCTGTTAAAAAATTATCTTTATCAGTCTCTATCAAATTACATTTTCAAACAAGAGTAGGAGGAAAAACATACCTTTCTGATTTCGTCCAGTACAATTTCAAAAGATTTCTTATCCATTTTTTATGTTTGATGTAAAATACTTGAAACGAACTACTAGGAAAGTCCTGTTATTTGTTCGTCTATGTTTGGGGTTAATACAATTATTATTTTTTTTAAATACACCTATGCATGTATCTTCAATTACCGTAAACGATTGTTAGAATGTACTTTATTTCAGCTAGCTAACTGTCGTAGTCTGTAAATTATGTCGAATCCGATCATCATCATAGAGTAAATAAATTGTAACGTAATATTTCATTTGCATTGGTCAAATTGTCCACATAGTCTATTGTGGGATTCGGGTTAGCCATTCATAGTAAGTATAAAAACAGCATTCCCTAAGAAAATATTAAGACAATTATCTTATATGGTCCACATTAACTAATCTTATATAAACTGCATTACGCTAAAATGCACATTAGCACCATTTTTATCATTATTGTGGACCAGAAACACAAAATACAAGACACAAACAAATCCTAAATAATTCCAAAGCATTTACTTCTTTTGTTAGGACCCACTACGTCAGCTTTTTTTACCCCTTTTAGATGGGGGTAACTCAGGGGGTATACGGATGCTACATATTTGCACCCCAAGAAAATAATAATATGGAAGTAATCATGGTATAGATAAGTAAGCGTTTATGTAATATAATTAAAAATCTGCTGTGGTTCTCGATATATAGTTTTATTTAAAAATGTATTTTGTTTTTTCATTGTTTGTTACTTAAGTTCCCTGAAAGCGTTATTAGACCCCCCATATCTCTGTCGCGTTCTGATGATGACAGGTCTATCCTTTTCTGCCTTCTCGCTTTTTATCATATCCGTTTTTGATATTCCTTTGATTCTAAATTTTGAAAATAATTGAATTTAAATTAAATTAATGCACAAGAAACTTTGATGTGCTGTATCAATGTTATACTGTTTTTTAAACGTTCAGGCAGTAAAGTAGGCAGCATACAGGAAGTAAACAAAAATACAGTGACAGTCTTGTCTTGTGCTGAAGTTGCCATTGTATAGTGAAGTGAAGGGGTTAGTGATCACAAATGGACCGGTTCGTGTGGTCTAATGGCTTGTTGGAAATGAACGAAACTTTAGTGATTCAGCAGAGAGGAGTCAGGCTGTATGACGGAGATGAGAAGGTACAAACCGCAGCCTTACTTTCATGCTGGATAGACCGAGATCCCCGGATTTAGGCCTAGTATTAAGACAAAAGGGGATCTAAGATTGACGAACAGTCCTGAGTTGTTTTGTAGTTCAATTATTTGATATTAACATTTCACGGAGCAGCCTACGTACAGTTTTACAGTTAAAAAGTGATTTTGCAAAGGTGAACGTGCTTTGTAAAGAAGTGTGGTCTTTGTGCTGTAGTACTGCAATTCAGAACAAAGTCGAACACAAACTAAATTTAAACCTCTGTGCCCTGAATATGAATATTGAATCCAGCTATGTTCAAAATAATGCCATTCTGTTTCCATAGGCACAAAGTCCTAGGCTTGTTAACTAGTTGTTGAAAATGCCTCGCTGTTGAATTGCTCCTGTGCATGCTCTTATTTGCCAGGCTAAGCTTGATGTGGGGACAGCTCTTCTGAGTACACACCGATTAATCTGGAGGGACCAAAAGAATCATGTAAGTCTTCCCCCCTATAATACAAAATGGTTGTAATAGAACCGTCATTCCAACGTGAACTTCTATGAATTTTGTGCATATCGGAACGACGTTTCACGGTGCAAAAAACTCTTAAATGATCATGCTGAATTTCTTTAATTCTCTTGTGTTTCAATAAATAACATTATGAAAAAATAAAAGGCCTCTGCACACAGTGACACTGGTAAAAATGCTACCAGTTGCTTTGCCATTATGAACACATTTCAGTTACTTTTGCAAGTCCACATTTATTTGTTCAGAATTGGCATCTGAGGAAAATTCCACTCAACTTTGCCTTCTCTTCTCTGCAGGAGTGCTGTATCGCCGTTCCTCTGTCACAGGTTATATTCTTTGAGGAGCAGGCAGCTGGGATTGGAAAAAGGTAAAAGCAGCTGTAGAAGGGAGCCGACTGCTCTTCTGTTGTCACAGTACTTCAGTTTCCAGTCTCGTCCTTTCGTTTCCATTTTTCAATCTCCTTTCTTCTTGCCTCTTTACATTATCCCTCACTGTCCCAGTGACAGGAACAGCTGCAATCAGTGAATGTCAGTTCACATTCGTAAAGTGTCTCTCCCCTATGCCATGTCTACTACATTTTGGGAAAAAAAAAAACCCAAGCTGACGTATGTTGGAAGAATCAAAAAGAAGCATTTAAAGTACATGAAGTGTTCTCCAGGTGTCAGCTAGACACTTTTGGAGCAGCTTTTCTGTAACTTCCAATCAATTTGAAAACAGAGACAACAAACCTGCAGTTCAGAATTCTGAAAAGGAGGCACACTTGATACAGTACTTTTGAGTTGTATTTAACAGGCTGACCTAATCTCACAAAGCTTAATTACATGCTGAAAAGAGAAGAAAAGAAACACGTTTCAGCTGAAGAAGGCTTCACAGCTGAAACGTTGTGCTCCGTGTGTTTCTTCTCTTTTCAGCATGGAATAAACCTTTACTTATACCTTTGCAGCCAACACGTATTGACAGATTTACCCACTAGAGAAAATTACAAGGTTTTAAAAATGGATTTCCTGTTCCTGAGTGGTTTCAGAAGTGAAAACGTACAGTATTTACAGATGAATTGCGCACCAAATGCAATTAGATTTTTATTTCTTCATTCAATGAATTAGAAGTTCTCTCTTCTTATAGACTTCCTCTCTTTGCCTGTTTTTTTAAATCATAATGTAGTTGCACTCCACACACGTAAGCTCAAACTCTGCATCACAACTGATTTCATTTTCTTCTTTTTGTTCTTGACTTACTAATTGTAACTTCCCATCATATTTTCTCTTGTTTCAATACAGTGCTAAAATAGTAATTCACCTTCACCCTGTATCACCCAATAAGGAGCCGGGACCGTACCAAAACAGCAAGTATTCCCACATAAAACTGTCCTTCAAAGAGCATGGTCAGATTGAGGTAAATCAGCCCTCGAGACTGAAAGAGAGTGAATTGCAACCATAATGCACAGTATATGAACTAGTTGTATTAAACACCTTATATAAGCATCCCCTATTACTAAGATCCTTTATCAAAAGAAAGAATGGATGAATGTCTTGAAATCTTGGTTTTATTGCAGAATGATTTAATTTGGCTCAATTCTAAAAGAGACATGTTTTTGGAATTACAACTTTTATTTAGTGATTGTGGACAGCACAGTGGAGCAGTGGTTAGCATTGCTGTCTCGCAGTGCTGGGGCCCTGGGTTCAGTTCCAGACCTGGGGTGCTGTATGTGTGGAGCTTGTGTTCTCTCTCTGTGTTTGCATGGATTTCCTCCAGGTGCTCCAGTTTTCTCCCACAGTCCAAAAACATACTAGTAAAGTAGGCTAATTGGCTTGTGGAAGAATTAGCCTTAGGACTGTGTGTGTGTGTTTTTGTGTCTACCCTGCACTGGACTGACATCTCATCTAGGTTCTATCCTGCCATGCGCCTGTTTCCCAAAAACGAGATTTTTGAAACCCAGAATAGACAAAGAAAATATCCCTCGATTCTAACACTGGGGATGCTCGAATTCTAAGTTGCCAGTGTGGTCATAGCAGCAACCACACAGTTTCATTTTCCCTGTGAAGTTTTACAGGCGGCTGTCAGAAGAAATGACTCGGAGGCGATGGGAACAGACTCCAGCCTCCCAGGCCATTTCCACTGGTACTGGAACCCAGGTGACCAGATCTCCAAATCATGCCTTCACCTGTGGGATGTTAAATGTGACTAGGCAGAGAAACTCACTTAGTCTGCAACCACATGAATATTGTGTCTAGTAGCTTGCTTCTTGGTGTAATAATCACTGATTGAACCAGCAACTTGGAGTTAGTAGCTTTCCTGGCAGGGATTTATAATTAAAATTGAAAATAATCGTTTAAAATTAGCATTTTTGTTATTGTAAATCTAGAATGAGTATAGTAATTTCATTTGCATTTGTCAGTGCATTTAGGAGGAAGTAATGCATCATTCGGCCAGCATGTGGTGCTGTTTTTACAGTATTTGGGATGCCAACCCCTACCAAAAAAAAAGGTATACTGTAGATTCTGCTCTGAAAAGGTCAGATTCTGTTCTGAGATGTAACATCTTAAAGCTCTAAACTCTCTCCCAGGCTGAGTTAAGGTCTGTGTGTCCATATGTATTTATGTTTGTCTTATATAAAGTATGTGCCATGCAAGATTAAAAAGCATATTGATACATTTTGCATACCAATTATGGTATCCCTAAATGATTGTTAGAACTGTTTAAAGTTAGCACTGGAGTTCTTTGATGTGATTTTGTTTTTTTAATTTTAACTAAACCCAAGCTGAGAGGGGTTACCTGAATGGTTTTTTTCCCTCTTTGATGCAGTAAAGGCAGTTTCTCATGCTGTGCCCATGGCCTTGATGGAGACAGACATGCAAGGCATTGTTAACGTTTCCTTCCTCGTTCCTTGTTTGGCTTGCAGGCAGGAAGAACCCGGGCTGTTGGAATTGTGGGTATTGAGAGGAAGCTGGAGGAAAAGCGAAAAGAGACGGACAAAAACATTTCAGAGGTGAGGGGCGAGAGGCGGGGGGGTTGTTGGTCAAGGTTTGCTGGGAGGAGAGCCTGGATCTGAGATCTGAGGTCATCCATCTGTCTGGTCTGGTCCACTGTGCTTCCTGCTCCACCCCAGACACCCTCCACCGGCCAGCGGGATGCACGCAGTGGGCTGTTCCAATGAAGAGATTTATTACAGTGATAAAGATTATGTGCTCTTTGATTCTGAAAACAATTCCAATTTTTCTTTTCTTTATATGGCAGTATTTATCCCTCAGAAGGGCTTTTTGCTTCTGACCAAAAAATAATAATACACACCCACATGCTGACATGAGACAAAAATATGTTTTTGAATTTAAGTGGTATATGCACGATGCAAAGTAAAACATCCTTTAAAGTAGTTAGGTTGTCTTATTTTAATTTCTTATCTTTACTTTAATTTTAGTGTTGAAGGAATCCTGAAATATGCACACTTTTAAATAGAGCCCTTAGAAATATGTAGTAGATCTAGAAAGATCTTTAACAGATCTGTTATTAAACGTCTTTAATAACTTTATTATTATTAACTTTATTAAACTTTGTGTTATCAAGCACAAGGTGTACCACTGAAAGAAGAATGGAAATTACTAAGCTTTGAAACCTGGAGTGACGTTTGTAATATTTCTTTCACAAAAACAGTACAAAAGTAAATACAACACATCTGCAATATCAAATGACAAATTTGTTGATAGCTCATCTAAATCAAAATGTCCCTGGGAGTTCATCACACAATATCCACTTTTTCTTTTTGCAGGACCTCTGATTGGCCTTTCCAAACCTTACCGTTAATCGGATAGCTTGCAGTTTTAGTTTACACGATATAATTAATAATGCATACATTACGTACTGTATACAGAAAAGTTATAACAATGAGAAATTTATGACTCCCCTACAAGCAGATAAATATGAGAACTGCTCTGTTTAACCCTTCTTAAATGACCAAGATGGGACGAATAGTTTGCCGTCATTGGTAATCTTTCTAATGTTCTAAGCCTCAGCAAGTTTACAGGCCAATTTGAGCACATCTTGGGCAGACAGTGATTAACATCTCTCAATGTGAGGAACCGCATTTGTGAGGCATCAGGAAAGCAGCTGAGGTCAGGGACTCGTCTCTAAAAAAGTTCCTGTTGAAAGCTTCTGTATCCTGTGAACTTCATTTGTCAGTCAGTAGATCTAAATAATGAAAATAGGCAATGGAATACACCCAGTTGTAAACAATAAGGCTGCAACTCAATCAGCGGTTTCTATGGCAGTTTGAGACAGAAGTACGCACTTCATTGAGCACAGAGATCTCAAAGATAAAATGACAGCTATTCTATCAACATGTAACATATTGTTGAGACTTTGAAATAGATCTAAAAATATAGGATGCAAGAATAACTTTAGACTCCAAAATGACTTAACTTAGTTATTTTGCAATTTTGTACAACATGTTTTCTAGACACTTTTTTAATGAGTGCTCTCCTTTGTTATACGTATGTAAACATTTATACGTATGCCATATATAAGCATAAATAATGGCAGCATAAACATGTAAGCATAAATAAGGCAGACTCTGTACAACTAAAGGTTTTGATTATGAAAAAGGTACACCTTAATTGTTATTTATTATGTCATGTTAGACCTGTTTTTGTCAGTGTTTTTGTTGGGTTTTTTTTAAAGAACATAGAATATATTTATCTGCAATTCACATTTTACTTTATACCATATATCCCATGAAAATAATGTGGTGATCTGATCTTCATTGGTACTAATACCAGAGTGCTAATAATTTAGTAAACCATGTAGGAACTGAAGTTTTCATTTGATAAAATGTACATATGGTGGCTCCAATTAGTATTGGTCCACCTACATACAGAGCATGAAAGTGATTCCAAGCACTGGAATAGATAAGTGCTTCAATCAGTCACAAAAATAATATTTTGTTCAGTTATAATTGTATTTTTTTTTAATGGCCAGTGGCAAAAACAACAAATATGGTTAGAACAGCAGTCGTGTCCTGGGCTCTTTCTTCCGAATAATAATAATGAGAGCAGATATGAACATATCAAAGCCTGTTGCAGCTGTTTGTGGCAGATTGCACCACGGGAATGGAGTCTGTGAAATGAGGCTGGCTCTTAGCATCAGTTTTGGTTTCATTGATGGATGATAGATTTTCTTTTTCTGGTGCTCTTGCATTTTCCCAAAGGCTTCCTGCCTGTGCTGTGTGTGGCTGATAAGAACAGAGCAGTGCAGCCCATTGTTTATCAGAGGAAGTTCCTGCTAGGTGTGTGTGTGCACTGGCCTTTTGTTCCCAGACTCACCCCTCATGGACGGACCGGAGTTTGAATAATGTTAAAAGCTTTGAACCCTCAATTCAACAAGATTTGTACCCAGTACTTGTTTTAGCTTCTTCCCATGTTACTGAGACTCCACTGATTGAGGTCTTTGACTTTCAGTGGTCCACATCTTGTCTTGGAAATTTCTCACCCAAGGCCGTACACTGTGTATAAACCCAACGTGTGTCTGCTGGGAAATAAATGATCTTGTAATCCTTAGAAGAAGATGCCAAAGTTATTATTTTAATTTGTCCATTTGTAAAGACTTGGACACCATCTTTATTAAGACACTGAAATGGTTTCCACTTTAAAAACCCAACTGGCTTGCACTGTCTTTTCAAGTTGCATTGTCATTTCTTTGTCAGTTGTATCTTGCCTGTTTTACAGGTTGTTTTTTTCAATCCCACTGATTTCAGTTCAGTATTGTATGTAGTTCTGTAGTTTGATAGGGTGCACCTGGCATATGCAATGAGTGTAGAAATGAGTAAACAAACACTGCATCAGAAGACTGCTGGTAAAGAAGAGCCTCTACTTCTATGCCCTTCCACATGTGTCTCCTTGTTCATGTTTCACTGTTAGCTTTTGAAAATGTTCACTGGGTGGATTGTATTTAATAGTCATGGATGACTGTTACATGTCGTCTGTGAGAAGTTGGGGTTCAGGCCTCAAGTGGATTGGCTTGAACTGTCTTCTGTCTCGAGCCCCATTTGAGCACCTCTGAGCTCAATAGTGTAGACATCTGACTCGTCATTATCATTAACCACGTGACTTTCTGTTACTGCTTTGTGCTTGCAGAGGAGCAGAACATCCCCAAGGTGGCATTTGTAAGCTAGGAAGTGACATTGATGTTACTGAGGCTGTTATTGATGCTTGAGAGTGTATTACTCGATACAGTTATTGTGCAGTTTTATGACTCCTTGTTGGATGAGAATAAAACTACTGTTGTGGTCTCCTGTGTTTTATTGGAATAAATAACCTCATTAATATTTTACATTTAGCAGCCATATCACTCTGCAGCTCTCAACTGGCAACCCACTGAAGCTAAGCAGGTGTGAGCCTGGGAAAATCTAAGGTTGCTGCTGGAAGAGGTGTTAGTGGGGCCAGCAGGGGGCAATCACACTGCGGTCCATGTGGGTCCTAATGCCCCACTATAGTGACAGGGACACTCTACTGTAAACAGGCGCCGTCCTTTGAATGAGACGTAAAACTGAGGTCCTGACTCTCTGTGGTCATTAAAAATCCCAGGGCATCATGGCTTCCTAATAATCCTCATCTATAAATTGGCTACATCACTCTGCTCTCCTCCCCACTGACAGCTGATGTGTGGTGAGCGTTCTGGCGCACTATGGCTGCCGTCGCATCATCCAGGTAGATGCTGCACATTGGTGGTGGTGGAGGGGAGTCCCCATTACCTGTAAAGCGCTTTGAGTGGAGTGTCCAGAAAAGTGCTATATAAGTGTAAGCAATTATTAATTATCATTATTACATTTGTCTGACAATCTCATTATTACCGTTGATGGTCATGCAGCACCAAATACATGATCTATAAATATATATAATAAAATAAATATTATTTTAGTTGTATGATGTTCCATAGCTTTTTGTGGGTAGTATTTCTTTTTCCAAGTCATGTGTTTGTGGATATTATGCGTTCTCATTTTGTAAAATCCTACGATGCATTAGTACAAAGGGTGACAATATAAAAGAGGTTCCACTGTAATCCCTTATGCAGGCTGACTTTCTGTACCTGGTTAATGACATTTACTGTATATTCTGTAAAGGAATCTTCTACTTTTATTTAATTAAAAAATAGATTTTTAGATTAATTTGCATGCTTCTGTTTAGAAAACTGTTTTAAAGAGTTTAATTCTTTAAGAGACAGGACTTGCATTGCATTTGATTAAATACATGTGACAGAAAAACAATAAGTGTTATTTTGGAACTGGATTTCAAGTTTCTCATTCATTTCCCACAGGCTTTTGAAGATCTCAGCAAGCTTATGGAAAAGGTAATATTTGATAAGTCAACTGTATATGATTATCCTTATCACGTGATGGTGCATTACAGAGTTAAATTGTTCTTCTTTTCCTCAGGCAAAAGAAATGGTAGAATTATCCAAATCCATAGCTAACAAAATCAAAGAAAAACAAGGGGACATCACAGAAGATGAGGTAAGCATTGTTTTTGATTGACACTTTTAGTCCATGAAGGAAATTCTGGGTCATGGTGGGTTTATTTAGTTTGTCCTTCACAGTTCACAGTATCAGAGGACAAAATTATTTTAAAATATGCTTAAGGAGCCAAGTATTTAACAAATAGTTTTACTGCAAAATGAAGGCTTTTGAAACTCAAACCCAAAAATGAAAGGACATTTTAGGGGACCTTGGTGAATGGTGCCCCATATTCATTTTCTGTAATAGTTATTTGACAGTGCAGTTTAACCTCTGCAGTACAACTCCTCATAGGTGCCTTTGAGAAGTCTTTTAAAAAGCAGAAAGGTATTTCTGTATTAACAATAACAGTTATTATGACAGTCAAACAATAAAAAATGTTAAAGAAAATACAATTTTGAAAATACAAAGTTGAATTGTCATTTATGTTTCTGCTCCAGTGGGGGAAATTCTGTATAGTTAAGAGCCTGAGCCTGGCAGAGCAGAATGTAGTAATTACATTGTTAGGGACCTCTTCTTCTGTGAAATACTCTTGTGTTCTCCAGGCGTGAAAAAGCCTGTTGCTTTATAAACATAAGCATCTTAACTTTATTGGATTAGAGTCTCTTTGCCAACACATGGACTGTTAAGCCTGCTTGGCAGGACTATTAGCAGTGGCTTTGAACAAGTCTCTCAGAACATTTAAGAACCATCTATTCCTATTTAAGTCTTTCTCCTGCCTTACCTATAATCCTAAATGCTCATGAGAAAATCTACTTTTTGAATGATATTTTATTTAATTTTTTTTAAAGTGTGTTTTGCCATTTTTTGTGTGACAGAGATTAAATTGTAAATTTCTTTGAATCACCATTTCAAATTGAGGTTATCTGTCACTTGGTAAGGTTTTGTGCTTATTATATTTACAGTATATCCTACACACGTGCATTTAAGTCTCAAATGTCAAAAACCAAAGAGCAGCAAAGCGATACTATTCTTACCTTTGTGCTTTTCTGCGATTTCAGATGAAGAATCATACAATAAAATACTCAAAATGTAAATAAAGAGTTGTCTTAAAGATTCATAGATCTCTTGAATATTCTAATGGTTGTGTTAAACCCATTGGTTAAACTGAATCCCGTGCTTATTGCTATCCTGACTCTTCCCAACAGACTATCCGATTTAAATCTTATCTATTGAGTATGGGCATAGCAAACCCAGTCACCAGGGAAACCCATGGCTCTGGGACACATTACCACATGCAGCTAGCCAAACAGCTGGGAGACATGCTGCTGGTCCCTCTGCAGGTACGAAGCCCTCATTATATTCCATCTGCTACCAGTGTATTTCTGCGCCAATCCAGTTTGTTTTTCCCATTTGGAACACGGATGTCCAGCTTCACTTCACAGCTGCAAGCCCCATATCAGTGAGTGCTCTTATTTCGCTTAATTTCCTTTGGGTTGTTTAATCTATGAATTTGATCATGAGGAGACAATGAGCGAATTGAAGAGTGGGGTGATGACATCTGCCTGAGCAGCTTGAACATTGAATTTCAACACTGAACAATGTTCTGTGGCCCCCACAGTCTAACCAGATCCCCCTTTTTTACAGCGAGTTTCTACATGTGAACATTTCTAGCTGATGAGGCCTGGCGACCTATGCTGGTGTGCAGTGAGGTCCATATAGCTTTACAACTAAGTGTTCTGGAGACATTTAAGGATGGCTGCCTCTGCCTGCTCTCATCAGCAGAGCTTTCTCTGACACACCGACATAGCCTTTTCTCCCTGTGCGGTGCTATTTGCTTTTGAATGCCAAGTCAGATTCACTGCTATTGACATTAGTGTATTTGGCCATGAAAAGGAGTATTTTTTTTTCTTTTTTAAAGGAGAGAGGAGGCATGATGGCTTTGACTGAAGTTTATTGTTTAGTCAATCGAGCCCGTGGGATGGAGGTAAGATTGGGACCACCCAGTCCTCTTATTTTTAATGTGTGCTCCTTTTCTTAATCTGTTGCTTTGACTCCGTTTTTTTTTAATTCCCTTTCTCCATACATGAAAAATAGATGTCCAGTTTCATGTTGGCGCATGCCAGACAAAATAATGAACATTGCCTTTGGCATTGGCATTTTACTTCTTGACTGATAAAGGTCATATGGGCTCTGACCCAAATCTAAGTCTCTTCTGCCAGCGCAAATCATCCAGGCCTCTCTAGGAGAATGGATTGGCTAATTACCTTTCTAATTAGAGTGGCAGTATAATCAGACGTGACTGTGATCCCACTTGACCCTGGTTTAAGCAACTTGGAATTAGGAAAGGCAGAAGAAACCATCTGGATGGCTGTGAGGGAGTGATGAGGGTTTCTAGACCCCTTGGTCTTCTCTTCACTTGGCCTGGAAGTGGGGATATGGGATTATTGTACTTGATCTAAAAATTTCTGGTGCAAAATATAATACAGAGAAATATTGGATGACCCTCTTAAGGATAGATTGTTGTTATTCACCTTTGGAGTAATGTAATCTTGACAGAACATCAAACAATTTGTCTCTTTATTTGATTTGGTATTTAGGCACTTTACTGTGTTTAATATGAATGCCAGTAAAGGTAGCACATTGTTTCTTTGCCACAATGTCTGCCTTTTTTCTGATGCACTATTACACTTCAGTGATATGCTGTATATCATGTCACATCTGTTATCTAGAGCTCTGGCAGTTTTAGATAAATACTTTTGTTGTGAGTATATCATTATACTCACAAGTGGTCCCACCAGGAAACTGCCCCATCGCGCACTGCACACAGTATTTCAGCAGCGAGCACAACGTGTGCTGGTACGATTTAATATTAAACAGGATGAATATGGCATGATTGAAAATGTTCTACTGCTATTAACCCTAAAGCAATTTGGATGCAGAACTTGGATGCTTTAAATAACACATTCACCTCTCCATTTTCCGATTATCTGTTTTATTAAAAATAAAATAAAAGTTAGAAAGATTAGAAAAAGGTTAGAAAATCTGAATAAAACAGCATGTTGGAAAAAGTATTTAATCTTGATGCAGGAGAATACAAATCTGATTACAAAGAGAGGTACTAAATGAGGATGTGACTTAGGAAATTTCACAAGGTCCCAGGGAGATCAACTTCTTTCATCACTGAAAAAGATGGGAAGTGAACAACATTGGATTCCTTTAATGCTGTACTCGTTGCTTTGCTTATGAGAGAAAATTGCTTGTTGTTCTACTTCTCATGGACTCATGTCTATCAAGGGCTTAACAAAATCTCTTATTATTTTGTACCCGTCACATTTTACTGAAAAGTGCTCCCCCACACAGCCCAACGTACAGAAAAATACGAGTAAGATACCCATTGTTTATTAATGTGATGTTCGTATATCACAATCATATTAATGTGATCCATGTTTGTTTTATGGGCTGCATGTTCTTATAAAAACTAATCAAGTTAAAGAGAAAATTCTCTCTATATATACTATCATCTAAGTATATCTTTCCCTATTTACATCGAAGCAAGCTAGCTACTCAAAAGAATCCTATACCTGGTGTTGGTTTATATGACCTAATGTGTAAAAACAAAAATTGATCATACTTCTTTTTAACAAGTGTGTTATCTGATTCCATGCATTTGTAGGACTTTTCAAGTTCAAGTTCAAGTTTATTGTCATTATACTCATATACAGGTACAGTATATGGTATTACGAAATGCTATTTAGCTAGCTCTCAGACGATACGTAGTACAAAAAAAAACCAACAATGCAATTGTATAATAAAAGAAAGACAGAGACAACAGGCAGTGTGCAAACAACAACAGGCAATGTGCAAAACAACAAAAAGGTAACAGGTAATGTGCAAAAACAACATCAGATGTGCAAAAACATGCATCAACAGAATGAAATAAAAGGATAGAAATAATGGGGAGTGAGCTTTTTGACATGTAAGGTAGAGGTAGATTTCAATGTGTGAGTTTTTGGTAAGAAAGAAAGGAGGCACTGTGAGGTTCAGATAGTAGGTGAGAGTGGCTGGAAGTTTAATAGTTTGATACTGTCTCTGAGTCTGGTAGTCCGGGCACAAATGCTCCAGAAACCGTTTTCCAGATGGTAGAGGGTCATACAGTCTGTAGTTGGGATGTGTGGGGTCTTTGATGATGCGTAGAGTTTTCCTCAAGCACCGTCTGTCATAAATGTCCTGTATAGATGGGAGGGCAACCCCAGAGATTAACTGGGCAGTTTTCACCACCCGCTGTAGGGCTTTGCGGTTTTCTTATGTTTTTAACAATTGCAAATATATAACAAATGTTGGGAAAATTTTAAAGCTTGTTAAAGTTCTATATTGGGCGGAGCGGTGGCTCTGTGGCTAAGGATCTGCGCCTGTGACCGGAAGGTTGCCGGTTCAAATCCCGCGGCCGGCAGAGGAATCCTACTCCGTTGGGCTCCTGAGCAAGGCCCTTAACCCCAACTGCTCCAGGGGCGCCGTACAATGGCAGACCCTGCGCTCTGACCCCAAGCTTCTCTCCCTGTCTCTGTGTCTGTGTCTCCCTGGAGAAAAGCTGGGGTATGCGAAAAGACGCATTCCTAATGCAAGAAATTGTATAGGGCTAATAAAGAAACATTAACATTGTGAGGCACTATTAGGATTGAGAGGGCAAAGACGGGAGCATTCTGAGTTCTGAACAAGGCCTTCTGTTGCATCAATGCCATTGTGATTGGTCTGTGGATGTTATCCCTGTACAGAAATGCTTAAGGAAATCCTGAAAGTCTGACGAACTCATTTTGAGGGTTTTCTAGATAGACCTGGGCGGATGAGATTCTGGAACAAAAGAATCCTAAAAGCAGCCATCTTCGCCTGCGCTAATTGCGTTTTCCTGTCTCAGGAAAGCTCTCCGGACATCGGCACTGTCCTGTTGTGATCTCCGCAGTGCACACACTTGTCATGGCTTTTTGTACGTGTTTCCTTTCAGTTGCTATCCCCAGAGGATTTGGTAAATGCCTGCAAAATGTTTGAGTCCCTGAAGCTGCCTTTGAGGTGAGTGAACTGTCTGAGAACAAGGTGGCTACTGACAGTAATGCCAGCAGCCTGAGTGAATTCCATTGATAGCTTCAATTTCCACATCCTGTTTTGTTTAGACACTTCTGGTTTTAAGTCTTTTATAAAATAAATGGGCAGATGTTCAAAGAATTTGTCTAGTTTTAGAAAGCCCAGTTTTAGTACTTTCTGGTGAGGATTTTTTATATCCATTTGTTATGAGAATGGTACTTTGTCTGCATCCCAAAATGCAACATTGCATGGAAGTGTGCCAGACTTCATTTTGTCATGTCAAGCTGACTGAGAAATAGACAGTAATTGAAGGACAGACTCATAGCTTCAGACAATTAGCCACAATATTTGTGAAGAACTATTGGAAATTCCATAGCTAGTCACTACATTTTTACCTTTTTAGTAAATAGTCTCATACAATACTGTGTATCGACTATAATATTCAGACAACACCTGTGGTCTCATTCTTAGGTGTGGTCTTGAATGTCAGGCTGGCAGTGCGATTTGTTCTTCTATTTTGCTTTTTTTTTGCTCAGCACAGTGCTTGCTTTGCTCTGCCAGGCTGTGCTAGTTGTATTTTACATTTTGTTAGGTTGTTGTGTGTGAACAATACTCACTGGATTGATGTGTATTGTTGAAGGACAAGAAAACCTCATAGACAGTGTATACATATTGTGAGTCAACCTGGATAAGGGCAAGGAAAAGTTTGTGAACCCTTTGGAATTACCTGGATTTCTGCATTAATTACTCATAAAAATGTGGTCTGATCTTCAAAGTCACAATAATGGACAAACACAATAATACAAAAATACTTTTTCCAACCTGGACAGTGAATGTTTAAACAATGCATTCAGCATTGACAAGAAGAAGTACAATTGTTTGTGTGTTATTTGTTTAAGCAGATTGTGTTTGTCTATTATTGTGACTTAGTTAAAAAAATTAGAATTACATTTTTTACGAGTAATTAATTCAGAAATCCAGGTAATTCCAAAGGGTTCACAAACCTTTTCTTGCAACTGTATGTGTTTTACAAAGAACACCTATCAGGCGTAAGCAGGTGTATTTAAAGTATAAACACTCACTAGGAATTTTGGGAAACAATAGTAATGAGCCCCCACAGTTTCAGTATGGTAAAATGAAGAATGGTCTAAATACAATTAATTTTGCTTCACATATGTAATCAAGGTTAACAGTCAGTATTTTCTAATATAAAGAGGCAGGAAGTGACTGTGTGAGTTGTGAAATCAAATAAAATTCAACAACAGTTGCACTTAGGGTCTTACCTACATGTATATTGTCCCACTGTGTCATATTTTAAATGTTATGGTAATCAGGAGGAAATTAATAGTATATGGTGTCACATTCTTGTGTTCTAGGTTACGAGTTTTTGACAGTGGTGTTATGGTTGTTCAGCTACAGTCCCATAGTGAAGAAGAAATGATTGCTTCAGCACTTGATAATGTAAGCTTTTTATTTGCCTTACAATTTCAGGTTAAGTGATCTGTTCTATAAACTCATGAAAAACACATCAGACTACACAGTGAGATTTAATAAAGGTTGTGTAGTTTCCTGTACAACTTTTCAGTGCCCAGAGGTTCCAAATAGCTTTCAGCTAGACACCATGCATGAGCGGACTAGGAATGCCTATGGGATTGAATATTATAACCAGATGTTGATCTGGAAGACAAATACATCTTTTATGGAGAATGTCTGATTGCAATTTTCCATCAGATGCAGGTCCATAGCACATGTGCTTCCAAAAGCTAAACCTCCAAAATAATCCTAACAGCCATTACTTTAACATTTTATATATTTTTCTAAAATTCTTCATTCATAACAATGAAATAATAGAAGCAACCAATTATTGTGGAAATCCCAAAGCAAGGCCTTTGTGTGCCAAATTGGATTAACAAAAAGGAAGTGTAATCTGTTAATTTTGTTTTTATGTTCTAATGAAAACTGTTACAATGATAAATATTCAGTTTTCTTTTCTGCAGGTGACTGAAAAAGGCTCTCTGACCTCAGAAGAGTTTGCAAAACTTCTAGGACTCTCAGTTCTTCTTGCAAAAGAGAGGTATTGGTATACAGTATTAGCAATAAAATGATATAAAATACAGAATATGAAAACTGTTAAAGAAAACTGTTGAGGTATTTCTTCTTTCTGATGTGTGGCTTATTAATGTCTTAGCAACCCTGAACTGATTACCATTTCCCTTCTGAAATATAAAGAAGTAGAAAATATAAATAATATACACTGTAAATTTATGCCAATGTGATATCACTCCAACATATTATTTTTTTCTGAGAAGTCTATCTTCCCAAGCAGAATGTGTGAACTGTCTGCTTTTATCTTACCTTTTTATACAGTAGAGTCAATGTTCAGTACTGGGAATAAGTGCATTTTACTTTTGGCAAACAGAGGTATTTTAATTTCTCACAAAGCAGATACTTAGACTGAGCAAAGACCTCACAACATGCATGGAGAGGTTTTGTTCATTTTTCCATAACCCATAGCCAAAAAAGTAAAAAACAAAACAAAACATCTGCTGTAAACACACTTATGTTTTACATCCATTAAAAGAGGACCTATTTTTTATTTCTTATGGATTTTGTCTCCTTTTTGTAGTATTTATTTTTTGTGCATAGGTTTTGCATTCAACAAACCTGAAGCCAGTGGCAGAGGTCAGCTGTAAATGTAGAGTAACACTGCAGGGTGAGGTTAGAGTTTGATGTACACATCACATTACACCACACGTTCAAAGCGTTGCTGTGTTTGTAACTGTCAAAAAGTAGCTGGAACTGTTATATGAACAGTCATTTAGTTACCTTATTAAATTAGATTTAGCTAGCATCCCAAGGTTATATTGTGAATATAAAGCAATAAAGACAATATTTGTGCATTTTTTCTTTTTTTTCTGTTTAAAGGCTGCTTCTTGCTGAGAAGATGGGACACCTTTGCAGAGATGATTCTGTGGAGGGCTTGCGATTTTATCCCAACTTGTTCTAAGATAAAAAGAGACAATGCCAATGTAAAGAATATCTCAGATACTTGGTACTTGAAAAGTTTTGCTCCAATGGACCATAGCCTGTACTTTATGTTCTGGGTGGGTACAGCCCTCTGTGAGTGTGGCAAGACTGAGTTATGAAAACACACCTACCTACTTGTCGCCTCTGTCAAGGATGGCAAGCTTCAGCTCTTCACGTCGAAATTGGATTGAATCAGCTTTATTTGTGATTTAAAACCTGGACTCCGTTGCTCTTCAGTTCTTTAAGATTAAATAGTTGGCTGGTCTGCACATTGTTAGACTTTTACCCTTTGTGTAATGTGACTTGATTTTACTCTTATTTAGCAGTCTGCATAGGGAAGATAGTGTGAATGGTCTTTTTTTGGTATTAGTCAGGCTACCTTGCATGTATCATTTTTCAGTGATATTGTCCCTGATTTTGGGGTTACAATATCCTGTACACAAGCCCTAGTGAACATTTTAAGTGAAATTTCCTTAGTAACTGGATTGAAACTATGTTAGATTATATCATTTTTTTAAAGAATGTAACTTGAAAAAAGACCACCTTCACCTGCCTTGACCCCACAGAAAGCAGCATGACTTTATCTTGTTTTGTTAACACTCCCCTGACACTCCCAAGTGTTCCCTCAAATCTTTGATGTCAGTGGGCTGTTCCATTTGCCCTTTCCAATACATTTTCCATTAAAAAGTGTTTATAAGGCTGGGGCGGGATTTGCTTTTCCAGGGCTATCCTTTCAACTTCTCCAAATGTGTACTGCAACCTATACTCTTGTTGGTAACTTTAACTTTTGACATTCATATTGATACATCTTTCCAGTTGTTGTTTGTTTAAACCTATTTACCATCCATATTGCATTAGATTTCTATTCAAATTCTGAACAATCAAGCAAATTATGAAGGAGGCCTCTTGGACTGTGGCAGATTAAACAACCTGGACAAAATGATTAATCTGTATTTCATATTCTGTGCCAATGTACATAGAAGTACTCTTTCCCATCCTGTATTAGTAGATGAGGTTTAATGATTCAAGAAAGAAACATTGCAGTGTTCGTACAAAAAAATAATTTTTAATCTGTCTTTGTAGCAGATCAAACATGTGGAAATGATAATTGTGGATGATGTCATTGTTGCTGTAACTGACCTCCGTCGTGTTTTTCGGATATTCTATATCGGATATAAAAATGCAAAGGGACATTTCTTTATATTGAGCATCATTTAGTAGAAGTTAAGCAGTGGTTTTAAAAACACCTTGAATTCCATTTGGTTTTAATCTTTCGCCTTAATTTATGTAGAAACATACTTATGTGAAAATATTGCCGTAATACTCCGGTACTCCAACGTCGGGACGAACAAATGCTTACAGCAACTACTGGATTCATAAAAAAGCAGGGAAAAACAGGTCGTCCTAGCTTTAAAATCAAACTGACGGTTTAAAATTGAAAGATGTCCTGTACGTTTAGCCTATTCAGGTTATCCCGTATTATCAGAATATATGATTACACTGCGAGTAGACTGACCGAGTTGATTCAATCAACATTAAGAAATACGGGACCTCCAACGCAGCAGTCTCCTTCGAGGAGTAAATGATTCTCGATGCCAGTAGAGGGAGCACAGAAATCAAGTGTCATCCCTGGGTGTTGTTACATGGTACTCAGACGCTCACTAAACACACCCGCGGAGAGAACTAGACTTGTCCTGCTTCAAGTTATGTCGTTTATTAAATTCACGAATCGGTCAGCCTGCTGGAAACGTGTGGAAAATGTAATGGCTTTTCACATTAAAAAAAAAATAATACAAACATTACTGTGAAGAGCTATCTTCTCTCCGGTTTGCGGTAACTGTAAGTACATTAATGTAATATTCAGGCAGTACTGTATGGCAGTAAGGCTACTGTTATAGGAGTTCAGAGGGTGATTAATTTATGTTTTCCATTTTGAATCTAGAGTTGTGCTGTCAAGCCAGGTATGTTTAGTATTTTTAATTTCACACTGCCCATGTAAGATTATCCCGGTTCTGTTACGCTCAAGGACAAAATATCGCCTGCGTTTAAAACTTAAATGTTGAGTTGAATAGTTTTCTTTGGAGCCAGTAGTATTTTCCATCTGTAGTACAGCACGAAGCTGAATATTTTTTTTTAAAACAAAACAGAGTGACTAAGGCGTTTCATTTGAAATTATTTTCATAAGTATACGGACTAGTCAGTAATGTGTTGCCTGTTCTGTTAATAACATATAGGGTTCATTAAGATGATACTGTAACTTTGCATTTACATTTGGTGGTTGTTTACCGACTTCGAGGGGAGCTATAAGGAGACTAGACTTAGGTTAATAGGCTCCAGTGTTTGGAAAGGACACTGGTTAATTTTGGAACTATATAAGCACTAATCATCTATTAGCCCCAGCTGCACCTCACACCGCTATACGGATATCATTGCAGTACTACTGTACAATTACCTATCGTCTCGACGGATCTGGAGAACAGCATCTATTTCCTGGGACTCGACTCCGTAAGACTAAGAGTTTTTTTTTTTCTGTCAGGAGCAAGGTGTAATCCTAGAGACCAAAACTGATCGTGTCGTCTGTGCAGTGTAGGCATGTCGCTGCAACCTACGGCAGCGGGATAAACGGGTTTTCTTCCAGACACGTACTGTACAGTACAGTACGTGGATATTTAAAAAAATAAAACGTTGTATTTAGTTTGAATTAAAGTAGAGTTATAGAAGAATCTTTGACAAATACAGTTCCTTAGGGGATTCAAATAATTTATACTACATCTGAAATGTAGAGCATGAGAATGAATTTTCCGATTGATTGCACTCATTCCTTTTCTCCTGCGAAGTATAATGGATCACCACCTTGGCCTCTCACCCAGCAGTTGATCCAATTGTTTGATATTGAAATGATTGCTTTTAAGGTACAATATATGTAAAATAAAGGTTCTTATTAATTTATGAGAGAAAACTAGTTAAACTAGACGGTAGTCTAGATTAGTATGCAATTCGGGACAATTTTTGTTTTCCTCTACTTAGTAAATCGGCAAGTTCATTGAAACATCCACATAAAATGTACTCTCAGTAATAGTCATTTCAGACGAATATTGTTCTTATGCCTCTGCCACAGATGCACTCGGGCGTACCAGTTACGTATGTACATGCTTTGGGAGTGCCACTTTTGGGTGTGTGCCACTGATCTTCACAGCTCTTTTTCAGTTAAGATTCTCAAATTACTGTCAGTGTTCAGATACTAATCGTTTGTTCACAGGTCTGCAACCAAAACAAACATGTCTTATGAGGCTGGGTGGAGACTGTAACACCCTTAAACAGCACTTACGTTTGATTTGATTTGCAGCTGTTCTAGGGAAAACAGTATAAATTACATTTTGCACGTGCACAAACTGTCACAGTGTGATTAAATGCTTTCCCCATCATAATGGTTCATTCTTATGATTTCTAATTTTTTAACTTCAATTTGTCTGGTCCTGCTCTTATTTTTTTAAATGAGAAATATTGCTTAAAAGTTATTTTATTTAATAAACATTACATATATAATTATGCTGAATGTATCCGTTTCCAAACTCCTTTAGCAGACTTGTGAATAATGATTTTACAGATGGCTCTACAGCTGACTGAGAATTGTGGGCACATCGCTTGGGGTTAAATATGAGGAGTAGTTCATTTGGAAACTTTAAAAACTAAAAGAAAAAAGGGAGTGCATGATGATCTTTTCACTAGAAAATAAGGTGGAGTCTGTCCGATATATAAAAACATTCCAAGTTATTTTTGCCAGTTTAATGTTTGTTTTTCACAAAGGACTTAAAAACGTCAGACAAAAATGGTTAAAATCCATTGTGTTATGTGACTGTGCCTTGGGAATGGACAAAGAATAACTGAGTTTCTCATTTTCTTAAAGATAGACCCATTGTCTTGTATAATCCCGTCACAACCTCTTTGAGTTTCCTGTGAATGGTTTCGTTTGCCTATGAGTCAACATCCTATCCCAAAAGCATCCCTAAAAGACCACACAACTGACACCAACCTCAGTTAAAGTAGTACCATACTGTTTTCTCATTTCATGTTATCCCAGCTCTATATAACTCAATTGGAATAATTATTCAAAAGCTGTATGCTTTTTTTTGCTTCTTACCAGTTATTTTACAAGGAACTGTACTTCTAATTAAGTACATCTCTGCTACTCATTAATTCTTCCTACTTCCTATTCTTTCTATTCTTCCTAAAGTAGGCTTCTTCCTACTTTAGTCTAAGGGAGATTTTTCCTTGCCACTGTCGCCTTAGGCTTGCTCATTGGGGCTTCAGGCCCAGAAATCTGTAAAGCTGCTTTGTGACCATGTCCATTGTGAAAAGCGCTATACAAATAAACTGAATGGATTTGATTTGAATTGAAATGCAACTTATCGAATATTCATTTAATATAGTTATTTTTGTTACATGAAAAAAGGGATGTGCAGTGTTGATAGGTCCATCTATCCATTTTCAAACTGCTTTATTCTGTAGAGGGTTGTGGGGGAGCTGGAGACTATATGGCAGGATACACCATGGACAGGGCGCCAGTCTATTTGAGGGCACACACAGACACAGACATGCACACGTTCACATCAGGGCCAATTTTTCCCAGCAGCAGTTTACCTAACGGTATGTTATTGAACCGTGAGAAGAAACTGGTAGGTTAGATGGCTTCTGGGAAAGTTGGTCCTGATGTGAGTGTGTCCTGCAGTGTACTAGCGTCCTGTCCAGGGTGTATCCTGCCTTGCGCCTATTGCTTACCAGGATTGGCTCCGGCTCCTCTTTGACACCATGTTGGATAAAGTGGTTTAAACATGAATGGATGCATGGACATAATTATTTCAGCAATTTCTCCTAGCAACAGCAATATTTTGTCTAGCAAAACCTAACAGCTTTTTAAGTTTTAAATCAGTCATACAGCAGCCAGCAAACCAGTCATTGTTAATAGCTGATTCACAGCTCATAAGGAAAACAAGTTAAAATGTCTTTTTTTCTTTTCCTATACAGAAATCTAGACGGAAATTCCCTGGCAAGTAGCATAAAGTGAGAGGGTGTTTGACATTAAAACAAGGAGACAGCCTCCTTTCACAAACTTTGCACCTGCCTTTTTGGAAGTGTAATTATAGAAAGACGTTGTTGAAGGTATCTTGTGGAGGAGAAAGCACTCAGTGGGTAAATGGAGTAGCCATGGCGACTTCTAAACTGTTGTGTTGGTGGTTTCAGAGTGACTACTGATTGGGCACCTTGAACAGGTGCTGTGAAGAGGGTCATGAGGTGTGCAGGGGTGCCAGGACTTATCAGTCGGAATGCCTCAGGCCCTGCCAGCTTCCGCTCCTGTATTCCTGCTGCTGTTCTGCGGTTACGGTGAGTTACTGCAGCCAGAATAGGCTTTAAGCTGCCCTGTTCCCAAACCATTGTAAAGTTGTATATTTCTGGTGGTTGGTGAGGTGCCTCAGCCAAGCTGTGACTCAGAGCAGGGAAACAGCTGGGGCCTTCTCTGGGTAAATGAGGGCATTTCCTGAGAGGAAGACAAGAAACTGCTTTCTGTGTCGTTATGTTCTTGTTCTACCCTGAAATGTACCTGCTGAAAATGACACATCTGCGTAATGGTATCATCGATGTAAATTGAGGTTATAAGTGTATAAGACTATACAAAAACAGAGAAGCTGGAAATCTAAAGTCTTTCCTCATACCTCTCATTTTAACATATTCTTTTATTTTTATAAGACAAGAGATTGGGAGCACTCAATATTTCTACAAAATAGTTAGAAAATGTTGAATTAGGAAATAATTTAAAACATCATCTTTGCGCTTTAACTGGCAAATGTAGTTAAAATGCAAAACCTTTAAATACGAAGAACAGGCCCTGAGTTACACAGGAAATCACACTGGAATAATAGGAGTGGAAGAATGGTTAGAATTTTTTTTTTCCTCCTGGATTGTTTTTGAAAAACCTTTGGAGATACAATAGCAGCTCCACTCGATTAAAAATGCCAAATACTGTAATCATCAAAGTGATTGCTGTGACATGAAAGATTCTGCCCTTTACTGTAATCCCATTGAGATTGCCCAAGGGAAGGGACATGGCAATAGTATATGATACTTATTCAAATGTGTTTTTCAAATATTTGGCATAGCCCATATTTTTGTTACTCTTTTTGAAAGGACAAGTTTAGGCAACATATGAGTGTGAAAGCCTCATCTCAGAGGCTTCCAAAAGCTCTCCATACAGTAGATGCCTCTTAATTTTTATGAAAACATTTTCTTTTGGCGAAACATTATACAGCCCAGCAAATCAGAGAGAAGGAAATTTACTCTTAGAAGACATAAACCTTTTTTTATTTGTAGCCTTCACTAAAGTCTCCGTAAAAGCTCAAACTAAACGACAATTTAGATTTTTGTACTCTCTTTTTCTTATGCAGAAAAACAAACCTATGTCAGTCTTTTATAGAAATAGTCATTTTACTTTAATGTTTACCAGGTCATCCTGAAAGCTCTGTATTTTGTAGTACTTTGAACAATATTCTTTTCATTTTGTGGATATGCAGAGAGGAACAAAGGTTGTTAATGATATGGAACCCCTGAGAATGAGTGTACAGTATATTTGACCTGTAATTATGTTGGATTAGCTACTGCAGGACTTTGAATTAACTACTGTATTCATGTGTCGATTACCCTGAGATGTTGTGATAAAAGATTGTGATGTGATAGATTGATGGCTGGAAAATTGGTCCTGGTGTGAGTGTGCGCGTGTCTATATCTGTGTATGCCCTGCGATTAACTTGCGCTGTGAGGCAGCAATGCTAACCATTGCGCCAACATGCTGGCCCATTACTAAACATACTGAATAAAAATGTCGCTTTTTGGCATCCACTTTACGGGTGGATCAGAGAAAATAAAAAACTATCCTTGAGCGCTAACGTTCAGTTTTCACCGCATACGGTAGTTGATATTGAGGTGTCCTGCCTTACTAGCAAATGTCGAGTTTGTTGCGGTTGTTTTTGTTAATTGAAACGGACACACTGTAACTAAATGCTCACCACTCCTTTTGACTTCATTTCAGCTCTGGCCCAAATCCGTTACTGGCCCTCCGCAGTATATGTGGCTTTAAGCAACGGGACAGTGTTTGTGGATTTCCACTGTGACAGGAATGTGACCGATGGCAGCATGACCATTTCCTTGGTGGATACAGAGGCCAATACCACAGTGGCCAGCAGACCTGTACCTGGAAACCAGTCAGAAGGCACAGTGGAGTTTAACTGCACCTGCTTCCCCTACGCAGGCAGATTCCGGTTCTGGCTGCAGCTGGGTGGGCAGAAAGGGTGCCTCAATGATACCCAGTGGTGGAGTGAGGTACTGCACGTCCAGTGGCCCCCTTTCCACATCGGCGTGCAGAGAACGAGCAACAGGAGCTCGAGCTCTTTTCAGATCGGGATTTCCACCAACTTTGAGCCCTGCCGTTTGAACTTGTCCCCTGTTTACTTGGAGGTCAGCTACTTTGAGCACAACACGATAGGGAAGGTAAGCATTGATAAAGTGAAGGCACAGGTCAGGAGGGACGTGGCTGTTGTGAAATCACAGTGGGTGGATTTGGGCTGTGTCTTCCCTTTTACCGAACGGGATTTCATCAAGGTGGCCCTGAAATCCCGCCATGCAGACTGGGACATAAAGTCCTCAGGGCCGCTGTACCTCTCTCAGATATTTACATACAAGCTGCTCATTGACAATGTGTACAAGCTGGGCTGCGAGCGAACAGTGACAGTGCGCTTATTGCCCCCACCCTGTGCCTTCGCCCAAGGAAAGGTGGTCCTGTACCGGGAAGGAGTCACGGGCTCAGGAGAGGACAGCCCTCCTGTGGCGTCTAAATGGCTTTCCCATGGAGAGAATGAAACTGAATTCAACTGCTCCCTGTTTGAACCGGGCAAAAACAAGTACTGCTTTAAGTTCATTTTAAACTTTAGCCGCTTGCCTAGCCATGCCCAGAGCTGCATCGTCGTACAGAGGAACACAGGTTAGCATTTCTTTTGTTTTTTAATGTCTTTTTTTTTCTTTTCAGTTTCAGAGATATCTGATATTTGCCCCCTCCCTCTCCATTTGAAACCTCACTCCTTCTCGCCTGCCAACATTGTCTTCACCTACCAGCGCTGTAGTCTTCATTCTAGACTCCACCTTGCCACGCCATTTCATGAGTTACCGATTGGTGCCCGTGCAAAAAGTAGACCTCGAAGAGCTTCGGCAATGACATGCCCGAGTCACAAAAGATGGGCAAGAGGAGACACTCTAACGTAGCCAGAGGAGCCATAGCGTTGGTTTTCCTAGAATAACCTTTCGTGTAAAAACAGAAGAAGGACAGACTCAACCTCTTCCTTCATTTAATGGCTTGCTTAGTCTTGCTAGAGATTGTGTCTGCTGAGATTAATTCAAGCTCCACACCCTGCGATGTGCATAAAGGAAAGGCAATATGTACTTGGCAGTTTAAAACTTTTGAAAAAACCTGGGGCTAGTTTGGGGATTGAGGAGAGCAAGGGTGTAGATGAGTTCATCTGAAGCCTGAGATTTTAGTATATACTCTCAGTGGTAGGGGAGCTCACAAAATCTCAAAGGACTCAATCTCCTTACTATAATGCCTGCAGCCTCCCCTCTCTTCCTCCTGTTACTGCCACTAGCCATGTACATTTTTGCTTTTACAGTAGATTATGCAGTGAATCATACTGTAGGTGCCATAATTGGGCAACACACTGGCACAGTGGTTAGCATGGCTGCCTCACAGCTCTGGAGCCCTGGATTCATTTGGTTTTGTGCTGTCTGTGCGGAGTTTACATATTCTCCCATTGTTCACTTCCTCGGGGTCCTCTGGTTTCCTCCCACAGTCCAAACACATGCTGGTAGTTTAATTGGCTTCTGCAAAATTAACACTGGGGTCAGTGTGTGCATGTTTGTCCCATTCATGGTGTATCACGCCCTGTGCCCAGTGCTTCCCAGGATATGCTCCAGACCACTGTGACCCTGAATAAGATAAGTGGTTAATGAAAGTGATATGATGTGAGGTACTGTACCATACGTAACAAGAATGCCAAGATATTATGTGTTATTATTTCTGCTAAGATTATGTCAGGTGACATACTTTTGGGATATCTTAACAGTAATCCTGGCTGATAGATTAATGCACTACTTGGTCACCTCTACTGTACATGTGTAAAGGTTCAAACCTCTGAGGTTCCACAGATATTTTCAGATGGGTTGACTCACCAAGCTAGAATTATTCTTCAAGCAGCAGGATTTCCAAAGGTCCAGTATAAGTACTAGATTTGCTTTTAGCGGGCGGAGCTATAATGCTGTAATGCACTCACTTTCCCTCACCTCATCCTGTAGAGTCATGGGGCCGGTGGCAAACCTGGAGCCCCTGCAGTGTGAACTGTGGTGAAGGGGTGAGGCAGCGGTACCGGGAGTGCCTGGTGCCTTCTACTGGGATGGCCCACTGCACCGGCCTGCAGAAAGAGCTCTCCCCCTGCTCCCTGGAGGACTGCACAGGTAAACACTGGGCTGGGTCACACCCAGGCCCTCCAGCAACCACCGCAATTTACATCACTCGGTATCAGGCTAATAGATCTCTAGGCACTTGGCAAGAAAGGAATTCCATACCATATGAAACCTTTCAAGACAAGCAGAAGATTATGCATATGAACTGTAAATCTCCTGGCCCAGGAATGGTGCTACCTGACTATAATGAGCTTTCCCCAGCCTGCAGTGTTTGCTATCCAGAGCACTCATGCAACATGTAGCGGGCTCCAATATTCTTATAAACGGAGCATCTTCTTAAACTGCTGAGCAGTTTACATTTTGGATCTTTTGTGATGGGGCCTTCACTGAGGCAATAATTTTGCCCTCCACACTCAACCATTTCTACAGACTGGTGCAGTGCAGTTCTCCCGCGTTTTGCCTCCAAGTACTTTCATGACCCATTACCACTGTATCCTTAGGCTTTTAGTTCATCTATTTGCATTTGCTGGGGTACAGATGTTACTCAAGAGGTACAGTAACCACTACATTCACAGGAAGGCAAACATTTTTTTTTATTGTTATAACCTTGGCCAGTATAGTGGCCCAGCATTTAGCATCACAGCCTTGCAATGCTGGGGCCCTGGGTTCAATTCCTGGGGTGCTATCTGCATGGAGTTTGTAAGTTCTCCCTGTAGTCACATGGGTTTCCTCTGGGTGCTCTGGTTTCCTCCTTCAGTCCAAAGACATAGTGGTGGATTAATTGTTGCCCATTGTTTGCTGGGTTTGACTCTGCCTCCACTGTATTGGATAAAGCAATTAAAAAACGGATGGATGTTATATCCTTAATTCCCTCAAAGGGAATGTAGCCATTGCTCTTTTAGGTTGCTTCACAATTACCTTCTCACAGAGAATTGAATGTTGAAAGTTGGTTCAAACCTTTCCATTCACATGGACTCACAGGGGAAAAAGGGGAGGCTGGGTAACATGAGAGGGCTCACAGTCTGGTGTGCATGCTGGATTGAGGAGAAATCACAGGACTGTCACGGACGTCCAAAGGGACTAACCGTGGGGAGCAGGAGAGCGGAAAAAGACCCATATGCGTAGCGGCGAGACGGGAAAAAGGCCCGGGCTCATTAATGCAAAGAGTTCAGGAATGCCGTATAGAAACCTATGCCCTCAGGGAGCGGACGTGGGGCGCCCTGGTGCTAGGCGGGTCTCAGGACATCCGAACCTCAATGCTAAGCCTGGACAGAGTGCAAGACCCGGAAATATATAGCCCAAGGAAGAGAGGGACAGGAAGGACAGCAGACCGGAAACTAGGGACAGGACAGAGAAGGAGCGCCCTCTGGCTGCAGAGGGCGTGACAAGGACACTTCCTCATGAGACATTTTTTTTAGAGAACCTAATTTGTTTTTCAATTTCTTGCAGTGGTTGCAGTTTCACCTTCCCTCGCTCCTGTTCACCCTGAGAGCAAAAAGATGGGCAACATGGTAGCTGTGGCAGGCATCTCCATCTGTCTTGTAGTGATTGTGGCCACTGTCCTCATCACGCTGTGGAGGAAGCTCTGCCGGACTCCAAAGTGCAACTCCGTCCGCCGCCGCAGCTCCTTGCACTCCCCGGGATTCAGGAAGAACTCGGACGAGGTCAACATCTACTGCCAGAGCCAGCAACGGCACAGTTTCTCTGAGAGCCTGGAGGCCCTGCCAGAGCAGGCTGAGGAAGTTTTCGACAAGCTGACCGTAGGCCGCAGGCACAGCCACCCTCTCTCAGCTGAACTGAGCAACCCCACTTCTGGGGAGAGTCTGTCACCCAACGTGCAGAAGATCATCCCTCCTATCTTTGGCTACCGGCTTGCCCAGCAGCAGCTTAAGGAGATGAAGAAGAAAGGCTTGAAGGAGGCCACCAAGGTCTACCATGTGTCCCAGAATCCCCAGAATGACACTGTCCTGGATGCCACCTCTGTAATTATGCCAGAGCAGCCAGAAAGCCAGGAGGAAGCAGCATTAAGCCGTTTCCGCATCAAGGCACCTTTCTTAGAACCCAAGAGCTCTGTTTCTCCAGAGAGGCCGAGTCCCAAAGTGGACTTTGTGCTCTCACAGCTCAGTGAGCTTCCTCTCTCCTCTCAGCCCAGTGTGCATCAGCGTACTGAAGAATGGGTGGAGATGGTGGAAAGAGGCTACATGAGGAATCCACATTTCAAGAGAACAGCCAGTTTCCATGAAACCAAACACCCCCGACCATTCCGAGAAAGGAGCCTGTCTTCCTGTACTACAAGGCAGCTGGCATTCTCTGGCTCCAGGTTGAGAGGTTTCGACCAGCATCAAGAAAAGGAGGACAGACGCCCCAAATCTAGGATGGGGGATGGGGAGGAGGAGAGGCACCGATTTTGGAATGAGAGGTTGTCAGCAAACAGGCCAGACCTCCTCGGTGATCGCAGACTGGGGACCTGGAGTACTGGACTGGACAAAACAGTGCAAAGTAGGGCCAGAAGAGGTCCTTCGCCAATTCAGAGAAACATGATGGCCAGGAAGCTGAAGCAAGCCAATTCATCGGCCACCTACAGCCACCAGAGGAACACCAGCCTCAGCCCCTCTCAGTACAGGAGGGACAAATGCAAGAGTCTTCCACTCGACTCTGAGTACGGACTCTACCCCAGCTCCCCCTACGGCCTCACCGAGTCTGAACAACGCATGATGGATCTGTCGGGGTTCTTTGGGGAAGAGGATGAGAACAGAGATTTTGAGTGCTGAGATGCTGTGATGATTACCTGCACATCATACTCTCAGGGTCGCTGAAATGTAGTTCATGTTTTGTCAGAGCACTGACTGAAAAAGTAATGAAGCCACTTGTGGTCAACCTAGAGTATTAGGAACATCCCAGTGTGAATACGGCAAGCGGTGAACACAAGTTGCAAAGCCAGTTCAATGGCCAATACAGTTAATTATCACTACTCTCTATTGACTGGAGGTCTAGGTCATCAGTTATTTACATATGTATATTTTCTGTTAATTTATGAACATATTTGTGAAAGTGGACAATGAAAGTGTCTGTCTGCCACTGAGATTCTAGTATCTATGCTGACAGTATCTTTCCAGGGCCAAAGAATGTATGTTATCTTGAACCTTCTTAAAGGAATGAAATAATTTTTAAAAATTGTTTTAAATACCATTTCATTAAGTTAATGTTTTCTTGTCAGACCTAAGGTTCTTATTTAGATCATCATCTCCGTCCATGTATTTGACATCAGACATGGCTTTATACTGCAACTGAGTTAATTACCAATAACAGATAACAGATTTAATTACCAAATCTTAACAACTTATGTTTTGCAAAATGTAAGGCTTTATGTTGTCTCCTTACGCTGCCTGAATATGTTCACTGCTGAATCAATAAAAATGTTTAGGTCTTTTTCATAGATAGCCTATTCAAGTTCTGTTCCGCTCATTTCATATTTGTTATTTTTGTATAAACTGCTATCTAGTCCCAGTTTTGTAAACCGTCCAAAGGTGAAAGACAAACAAGAAGGGAAGGAATAGAATGAAATTAAGTATTGGTAGCTTAATTATGACAAAAAGACAGGTTTATTTAGTTAACCTGATATAGTTAAGGTACAGAATAATGTGGGTACATTTAATTTTAAGTGTTTAACTATGGAAAAAAGCATAACATTGGTATTCTCCTACTTGTCACAGTTCCCGCTGAGAAAGAAAAAAATCAGCAGCGCACAGAAATGACTGTTGGAATTAAATCATTCCCTGAATTCAACCAATCAGAGGATCTCTGTATTGCTCTAGAACTCTGGTCTCCACCGGCAGGGAAGAGAATGGCAGGGCCTAGAGAGGCCTGGAGTCCTGGATGAAAGGGGACTCTTATTGCTAACCTATACCAGCCCTCCCTCACCGCTCCCCCAGCTGTCCATAAAGACCAGTGGCCTGACCTTCATGGTAGTATGCCGGAGGGAGTACCAGAGGCCGCTCCATGTCATCCACACCACCCCATTGTCGTACTTTCCTCTGTACTCGCCTCCCCTGTAGTACTTTCCATTCAGGTTGGCTGCATGGCACCTGCAGGACAAACAAAGCACAGAGGCCTCCTTGAACTCTGGGAGGGACTGAAATCAGCCCTAATTCAGTTGACATAGGGGAGAGATATGGAACACAAGCTTTCTTTTATGTTTTAAAATCCACATATTTTGTGAAACTACAGTGTTTGAATCTATTCTCCCTGCTTTGAGACAGTAGTGGGACTTGTGTGGGGGCACAAGCCGGTCCTCTTCAACCTGCACATCACTCCAAAAGTACCCAAGATACACTATATTTTATGATAAATCATAATGTTTTCCTTTTCAGTAGGTTCCTTTTGTCTCACCTGTTGTACTAGCAGGCATCCTGTGAAATGAAATCACCTAGTAAAGGATTATTTTGTGTTATTTTCTATTCATATAATGGCACACTTCATGTGACATGAAATGTCTTGATCATTGTATTTTTTTCAGAGAGGAACATACCATAGACTTAAGCAACTGTGCATAAGGCACAGTTTTCTATTGGAGCTTGACAAGCCAACTGCTCTTGTCAAGATAACAACTGCAGCACAGTGTTAAACAATCATTAGCTAAGGGGGAAAAAATAGTAACTGTAGAGTATGTTTTTGTGATCCCAGTAACATTTCATGAGATAACCTGATCTTTGTGATCGATTTAGGAGGCAGCAAATCTTTATTATGGGGGCAATTTACTGTACTTATTTACACGACACCATTAAGTGAAAAACTGGCTTTTAATTTTCTCCACAAAATAAATTGCGGTATAAACGTTGGCCAGGTGGCTGTTTATTTTCTTCCCAGGAAGTACTGACTGATTTACCCCCAAAAAAATCTCATGCAGCTGTTCTTCAGACTTAAGTGTTAAGAATCTGTTATTAGCAGTCATCCCAGGAAACATTTTCAAAGGCACCGTGCAGGTCAGGGAAGGTGAGGCTGGAATATGTGGTAGTTGAACAGTGTGGCCTGTGTCTAGGATACCTGTTGTACCACCATCCTCCCTTGTTTTCCTTGGCACAGCTGCCCTGCAGGAAGCGGTCATTATCTCTGTCCTTGGTGCTGAACAGCATGGCATTGTGTGAGGCTGACCACTGTTGCTCCACACCACCTCCCCCGGACAGCGCATCGCCAGCACTCCCACTGTACAGCCCAAACCTCAGCTGGTAGTTATTCTAAAACACAACGACAGTCAAGTACACCTTCTTCCCACCTTTAAGAGCAGAAGCTGAAAATTTGTGAGCAGAGCATGGATTTTGGGGAGCACTGCCTAATTTATAGCCTATCATTACCATAGGCGTCAAATCTAAAAATGCTCCAAATAAAGAAATTTCACCTCTAATGCAGTCATTGGTTGATAGTGTTTCTCAATGCTAACCTGTAAAAAGTGACAAGAATACAGAAGTGCCTCTTGTGAAAGGTTATGTGGTATTTGGACCTTGTTGTCGGGAAAATATAGGAATGTAGTTGGGACCTAGCCTCCATACAAAAACTACATTTTCTCAGGTTGTGTTTTGAAAGAGGTAACTATCAAGTATAAGGGATGCTTACAAATCACTGTGATCTGGACAAGTTATTTGGAAATTTGGAAGGTCCAAAACATGATTTCTATGATCCAAGTTTATACTACTGTAATTTTTAAGGAAGAAAAATGCCTTTTTTCTAACAACGTGCACTGTATTATAAAGTGATTTGTGACTAAATCGAGATACTGGTAGCAGATAAGTGCAGGACATGAAAACAAAAGATCTGTGTAATAATGCTTGAAAGAGTGCATAGTGTCTAAACAGACCCTAAGAAAGGATTGCTATGGCATCGGTCATTAGATTGTTTAAGAGAAAGAATTGTTTACTAATTGGTTTTGTTTTCAAGATATGGATTACACATTTCATTAGACCATTTGAAAAAGCTGCTCACTTCTGTTTGTGAATGATTTGTGTGGCATTTCTAAAGCTACCCACTAGGCGTCACTATGGTTTAATTTTTTTAGAATCTTTTCCGTAACACTATGGCAGTCATTATGAAATAATAGAGGAAAATGTTTTTTATTCAGTTATATTTTGCAAAAATATATAATTTTTTCACATGTATATTTTTAGAAATAGATTAAGATATGTTATGGGGGAGTCACCTTGTTCAACTGCAGAGTTTAGATGGTAAACTCTTGAGAAATAAAATACTAAATGTGCATTAGTAAGTTAAACACGTAAAGAACTTTCTTAAGTAGAAATACTCTGTGGATTATGCACAATCTGATTTAAATCATTTGTTTTCTTTTAACCAGGAAACTGAATGAACTCCATAAACCTGTTCTTGACTGGAGTAAAACAGCTTGATTTTGTTTTGTACTACTCATTTGACAATGTATGTTGATGAGTCCTTCACAGCCTGGTTTTTTTACAGTACATGTTGCCCTTGTTTCACCAAAGGCAGGCCAGTGTCTGAGAAGCCATAAGGCCAAAACAGTTATCATAGTATATTTTGTAGGAAAGATTCTGTGGTATAACTAATTTTTGAGGGCTGAGTTTCCACTTGTGCCAACATGAGGCTTTTAGAACTCGAGCAGTGTAAACTTCAAGGTTATGAACTCTGCTGAAAAGCTCATTAAAATGCAGAGTCATCCTTGCTTCTTGTTATTCATATACCTATTAAAACTGTACATGCCAACTCACACATTAGCTTTCATTGTGTCTAGAGCAGATGCCTGAATTGAATCGTGACAGACAGAGTTTCTGAATGATCACCTTTTCATCTGCTATTTGAAAGTTTTCATAGTATGCATGCTTCTTCTCTCCTTTCCAGTCCATCAGTTCTATCTTCACTAGATTGTCACCTGGAAGAGAAGATATAACATTGTAGTTTATGTTCATTAGAGTGTGCTCTGCTTTGCACTGTATTGTTATTTTTTAAAAAAAAGTGAAATGTGAAATGTGACTTTCAGTTTAACTTGAAGGCTCACAAACCTTTAATTACAGAAGAGTGCATTGCTTTCTTAATAATAAAGAAAAAGAATTTAGATTTTTTTACCACCCAAGAGAAGAGAGTAAATATGTTCATTCCCCAGCCAGTATTCATCATTACTTCTTTTAAAATGCCCAAATCCTTCTTTGTAATCACTCCATTCTCTGGAGAAGAAGAAAACACATTTAGACTCTAACATATTCCAAACATCTTTCCAAAACACAGTGTAGAAAAAAAATGTATGAATGTACTGTGGTTTTTTCCTGATGTTAATATTAACCAGTTAACATATTACCATAATGAAGAACTTAACATTTAAAGTAAAACAATCTGCTTTCTGTAGTGCATCCACGCAATGACAAACACAGAGACTTCATCACATTTTCCTTATGTGCAGAAGGGAGAAATGCAGAATTATTATTTCATCATTCTTAGATGTTGGCTATTCTATTTTGTTGCCTAGTGGCTGACCTCACTAGTGGGACTCTGAGATGGCTGACTGACAAGTTTCTAAATCATGATTTTCTTCACCTTCTGCTTTGTTTGAATAAACAGGTACTGTATGCTTTAACTCCAAAAGGTCATAAATAGACAAAGTTTTGTATCAGCGGTCACTATTGTAAGGGAATACATTAGCAATAAGGAGAAATCATACTATACCGGTTGAAATCCACTCTTCCACTCCGTCTCTGCTGGAACACTGTCCACCCGGCCCCATCTGTCATGTCACAGTACACAAGGAAAGGCTCTGCCACCAGTTTGGGCTTGATCCGGTAGAACCCACTAGGCACTTTTTGTCTGTCATACAGCATTGAGCAGTCTGTACAGGAGCATAACATGCACACTTCAGCATGCCAGCTGAACAAATCCTAAGACTAGAAGCACAAAAACACAGACATACTGCAGTGAGTACCTAGTGATCCTTAATAAATTATCTCTTTGTGGAAGGAAGATTTGCACATGGGTGAAATTTCTCGCTCCAGGACTGAGTGGCAGCCATGGTAATATGCTTTTCACTAGAAGTGAGAAAAAAACACGTCCACAGGGAAAACTGTTTGGAGCTCATCCCAGGATGCAGTGCTGTCTTTTTTGCACTGATGTTAGTAAGCCAGATTGACTAAAAAAGCCATTATAACAGCCAAACTTCCTATGCCACCGCATCAAATGAGAGAGTGTAAATCTACAGCTACATTGTTTTTTTTCTTTTCCAAGTATTTTGTCCTTTTTTCCTTATTTTGCCTTCAGTGTGCACCTGTTTCCACCTGTCACTGTGCAGGAGTTGTCTGCAACCAAGTGCTAATTGATTTTATGGCAGGCTTGTGAAAGAAGAAAATGAAAATTTCGCCATAAAAGACACATTCTTCCTTTCCTAGTGAGGGGATTAATCAACCCATCTAAACTCTTATTCTCAGATCATGAGCTGTTAATTTTGGTTTAATAATCCCCAGCTACCCTCTCAGGAAAAAAAATGGATCTGACATCCATTTAGAGCAGTGCTTCCCAATCTTCTTCCTGGTAACGCAATAACACTCAAGGATGAGGATTATGGATTTTTCCAAAGCAAAGTAAAGCATTCTCCATTCCTAAATTTAATATCAGGGGTTGGGTGGAACAAAAACATGGACCATGAGAGTCCTGAGGCCTGGAGTTGGGATGAACTACAAAGACAACTTCCAATCTCAATTTTCAAAAAAATGTTTAAGATTAGGCATTAGGGTTTTCACACCTGCATTCTTTCTGACATGTTTTGCTAAAAATCAGAAGAGGATTATGCTGTGATGATAAATCCACTGGAAAATCAATGCATGTACTGTACTGTATGTTGGAGTGTATATGTGTTACTTCCTGCAGGGCACTGGCCCCGAAAGTCCAGAGGGACTGGGTTTGAAGAGCAATTGAAAGAAAATGTATTTGTTTCAGGAAAACAAGCAACAGCCTCTTACCCTGGTCATACACAATAAGATTTCCTCCTGTGGTGGGCAGTAGGGTTGGCCCCTGGAGGCTCTTGTTGTGTCTGGGCCAATGGTTGTCCACAAAAAAGTACTTGTACTGTCGCAGGTTCAACAGCTGCCACTCACCGATGAACAGCTTGTTCTGCAGGTTTTTGATGGTGTCATTAAGCTGAGAGAGCTCTGACAAGCACAGCTCGTTCTCCTGAAGGAGAAGGTAGGGGGAAATACTGTATCCACCAGTAAGCCAAAAATAAACTCATCAGAAAGACTTTTTTCCAGTTAGGATGGCAGCAATCCAGAGCCCACGCCAGTAGGACACAGCGCAAGGTAAGACTACAGCCTGGACAAGACAACATCACAGGGCACACACACATGCAGGTATAATTTAGAGGCACCAAATAACCTAGCATGTTGTTTGAAGTTGGGAATAAACTAAAGCACCAGACAAAAACCCAAACAAACAACAGAAGAACTTAAAAACTCCACACTGGAGACACAGCACTCCTAAATTAAACTCATGAACCAAGAGTTATTAGGCAGGCTGCCATGCCACCCAATTTATACACAAAATCAACAGAAATCCCACAAACACATACCTAATCTTTAATTCATAGCACTTCCTGCTGTGTTTCTACTCTATTGCTTAGGCTGTGATTTTTGTAAAGGTACAGTACTTGAGAAATAATTTGACAATAGGCAGCAAAACCTACAGTTAATAGCCTGCAGTAAAACCATATACTGTACATACCAGATAGCGCATCCACTCTAAGTTATAATACGAATATTGTACAGTACTTAAGAAGAAAATACGTACCGAGAGGCGAGATGCTGCTAAAGTTTGGCTCACAAATAAAAGAATCAACACCAGAGACATGTCCTTGTCTTCACACAACCTGTGGATAAAGAAAGCAAAGTCAGACTGAATAGTACTACAGATTTCCCATTTCAAGATGTGGGATTAAGTAGTCAAATTGAGCCTCACTTACAGTATGTATAGCTATAATACATATTCTAATTAATTGTATTTCTTCTTCATCTTAAACCGTTAAAGATTGTCACATCAGTAATCTGTTATGCAAATAAGAGGATAAGATTGTTTATAAACGATATAATCATAAGAAGCATTTTACAGTTTACAAGCCCTTGATCCTGATCATGTAGACCACACGCCTCCACTCAAAAGTTGTTAGAGAATTAGTACTGGTTGACAGAAACATAGCTACCTTTATATCAAGAAAAAGAGCAGCTTGTGGGTTATAGTCGATAACCGCTGAGTCGAGGGCAGTCTCCAAGTGCTAAATAATCGCTTCTCGGTATAGCCTCGTAATTTATAATATCTGGTCATCGTTCCAGATGTTCCACATTATAACCAGAAGACAATATTGCATCACTGCCTGGAGTGCAATCCAGAAATGATATACACATTCCTGTTTAGCATTGCTGTCTTCATTCCCCAAACTATTTATTACTACATGTTGATAAATGTATACTGTATATTAGAATATGATACAAAAATCGCGTTCCAGAAGATTCTAGATAGTGACATTAAATACAACAATTTATTGTTAGAACTTTAAATTAAATTTTGGACATAATTTTATAATTAGGCTGAATGCCTAATTATTGGTTCAACGCTCAGCTACAGTATATGGATTGAAAGGCTGCAAAAGAGTACTAGTATTTTCCCCCTAAACACTGATGTGGAGACACTGCAGTTTACCTAAAATGTATTATAATACTAATAATACTATTATAGCTTTCCTTTACAACCTTATGACGTAATGCTTCATCTGCCAAGTATGAAGAAACAATGGTGCGGTAAGATACTAGTGCAAACACAAAGTAAAAGTTGTCTGGATACGTTTATTTTACTGTAAAATCACCTACAGTCAGTGGAATTATAGCGGGTCTCAATAGCTGTTGCAAACAGGATGGGGGTGTACTAAGTGCAAGAAAGGAAAACGGAATTATGTTGGGAACGTAGCTCAGGAAGTGGAAAACCGCTACGTCTGCAGAGCCTAAGAAGAGGGATAGCAGAAACGGAAAAAAAATAACTCTCCCTCTCAACCTTTGAACCTTATTCCTTCAAGAGGAGAAAGCAGTCACAAGACCAAGTTAGTTAGTTGACTATAAAGCAAATGAACGGAGTATGATTTTGTCGTTTTAAAATGAGCAGGCGTAAACTGAATCAGTCTTCTCGCCTCTAAAATCCAAAACAAGTCTGATGAAGACATAGATTTACTGAAGACTGCAAGCCTTTCTCCCACTTGCCGAGATTGGTATGTTCGTCTTCACGATCTTTTAATGCAAAACATTTCGTTATTTTTTTAACGTACTGTAAGTAGTTTTTTTTTCTCTCGCAACGAGTGTTAGTGAAGGATTCTTCTTTCTTAAAGAATACGAAGCATTGAAATACCAGGGTTTGCGTTAAGCGTGTCGATAGTGTAGTGTGCACTTTTTTAGCATTACATATGGCCTGCGGACCGTGTTTTGCTCTGTAAATAGGATGATTTTACAAAGCTTTTCCACTTTTCTGTGTTCGGATGAAACACGAAACCCGTTGTCATTTCTTTTACATATATTCTGTTATTTCTGTTTATTCGTTTTATAAAAAAAAATGTCTCAAAATCAGCATCCAAATGTGCTCCTTGTGTTTCCACTTTCATCACTTTTTTAAGAAAAAAAAGGCAAGATTTCCGAAACTTGATTACATTGATGCTGGCTCATGAACAGCAGCAACACCACACTTGTACTGTACTAGCAGGGAGAAGTTTAAATTCCCATTGTCCAGCAGGAGGCATCAAGAGATATGGGGAAAACGCCTATGAAAAAGTGCACAAAATCAATAGTTTTTGGGTGGTGCTGACTACTTAACATTTGCTATTAAAGAGGTCTGTCTGAATATTGCATGTTCAGGCCACAAGAGGAATCTAAGACAGTTTTGGCTGTGTGGCTGTCTAGCTTCCTGTGTGTCAGGAAATGCCCAAGATAGGTCAGAAATGAACCAAGACTCAAGTAGAATACCTTTGCGATTTGTTCTTTGCCTTATTTTCATACTTGTTCAATACCATGAATTCTTTACTCGTAGTTATTTCTTTGCCTGCAAATTTTCTGACTTTGGGACAAGTAAAATAGGACCACATCAATGTCCTTGAATATGTCAGAGCACAACAAGACATTTTAGCTTATTTATCTCTGAAATGCAGTGCCTTGTTAACATGTGACCAGGACCTGGAAAGCCACAGCAGTATCTTTTAGCCTGTCATTTTGCAGGGCCGAACTGAGACTCTTGCGAAGAACATGCTTATTTAGAGTATGTGCTCATCGGTGTGGTGGGGAAGCCGAACAAACCTACTGTGTTATTAGCTGCTCATTGTGGTACATACTGTAACTGTTCATTTCCCTACAGTCACGTTTTCAACACGCCTGTCAGTAATGTTATTTTGCTGCTTATTACATGTAATATTCTTGCATGTTTTTGTAAGCGCTTCCCTCTTCTGGTGTATACCTAACTACTTCAAAGAAGGAGGCAAAACGGGAGAGACTTCTGCCAGTATGTCCTCCATAAAATTTAGTCCAGGGTCAGATTCCAAGGAAGTTAATGGGTAAGTTAACAACTTCAGACTGTTAAGTGCTGACTTAATAGTAACACACATTTCATTTGGCTCAATATTAACTTTTACTATTGAAATTCTGAGTAAGTCATTAAAAACTGTTTTTCCGTTTTCTGGAAGCTGCTATATATTTTACTGCAGTGGGAGACTTAAGTAAAAGTGCAATTGGTTCTTGGGATATGAGGTATACCAAACAGTTTAGTGTGACCATTTTGCATTTGTGTAAGATATAAGCATATATTCACCAAAAACATCAATGACTTGATATACTGTACATTAAAGGACTTGATATCATAAGGATTCATTTAAACATCATTATAATTTTAAACACCTCTGCTTGCAGGGATTCTTAGAATATTTTATTTGATTTTCCACTTTATAAAAAAATTGCTTTATTGAGAAAAAAATTTAAAAGATTTATAAATCCAAAAATGTCCCTGTCATTTTAGAGGTGAAATACACGTATTCATCCATATTCCAGAGCAGCAGTTTTACATATTTATATTTGTTGTTTAATATTTGATGTTCTCTACTTGTCAATATTGAATTCCATCCACCTTGTGTTTGCCTAGTCTTCAACAGTGTTGAAATTTGTTTTTTAATTTACTTTGCAGCTTCTCAATGTTGCTCCTCCTATTTTATTAGCACTGTGAACATGTAAAGGTTGTGAAAATGGCTAGTTTACAGTATCAGAATCTAGATCACTGATATACATTAAGAAGATCTATACTCCTAATTCAGATCCAGCTTCCACCACAACACACACATTTCCTTCAAATTAAAAAATAACTTTAGTTCCCTCAGCCAAATTAACTGTGTACAGTACATGTTTTAGTCATAATTTGTGCTGGTGTGAGCTAAAAATAACATTTCTGTGCACTGCTAAGACATCTGGAGAAGGTACTGTAATATACACTTTACAAGGAAAGATTTGAGCTGGTGCAGTTCCCGTGAAAACCTCTGCCTATTAAGGAATCAAGGCAGTCATTCCAGTCATTCCTTCTGAAATTCTGTCGTGCAGTTGTGCTTAGAAGTGTTTTTTTCTCTAGTTTTAATAATGAAGGCATGGAGGAGGCATCTGTAGAAATTGATGATGGGAAGGAAGAAAGTATGGAATCAGACACAATGTTCTAGTGAGTATGTTGCCATTTCACACATGATTTTGTCTGGCTTTATTGTTTTTATGAAAGCAAATGTCATCTTAATTACTGTACATCATAATTCTGTAGGGAATATTGATGCTGTTTTATCTGGATTTCTAGTTTTCTAGCCAAACAACTTTGCTTTCACAAAACATAAATAACAAAAATTATACATATTTGTATCACTATGTTGATAACTACAAATGGAAAAAAAAGTAATGTTGTTGAAACCAAAATACGTATTAATACGTATTTTTAGAGTATTACCCACTTAGTGCAGCAGGTTTCTAATTGAAGTTAAGAGTCTTTTACTGAGGTTGTCAAATGTCAAACTGCAGATTGTCAAACTACAGCTTTAAATAAAGTGATCTCCTCATTTCAGGAGTTGTGGGAATGACACCACATCCAGTGAAATCACTTATTTCTCTTTAACTCACCATTAATTTTTTTAATCTCTTTAGCCAAATAAAGAAAATTATCACTCCATTTGTGATGTCATTTGGTTTCCGGTAAGTGTCTCCTCTCAGATTCTCATTTTTCTGTTTGAAACTGTTCAAAGACCAGTTTGTTTTGTTAACTGATCCAGTTTGGAATAGCCAGTTGTGTGTTGTCCACATCTTGTCTCACAGCTGCAAACTATGTGACTGCACACAAGGGAGAATGAAGAAGTGTAAATGTAAAGAAATGTGCATCTCTGTAAATGAAGAGAGGTGCATCCCTCAGCACCACCACATGCCTATAAATGAAGGTCGTAGTGGTCTCTGTGTTGCTGTTGTTGTTGTTCATGTTCAGAGGCACTCAGCCAACTGTGGGAATCGCAGTTACAGTTGGCTAGTGACATGACTCAGGCTTGATCCTGTGATTATAGTGTACCTTAACAGGTTGAGTCACAATGTTTTTTACTATAAGGTATCTTGTGGTATTTTCTCAAAGCAATATAATCAACTGTAATATGATTTTCAAAGTTAATGAGTGGAGTTACTCTTGCAATTTATACTCTTAATATTTTAGTACTCAAGCTAATAATAGTCATTGTCCTGGTTATGCAATCCTCCCATGTCAAAGCCAGACAATATGAGATGCTCTCATTATATCCTAGTATAGGACAGTAAAGTGTCTCTGTGTTGCATGTTTTAAGAGCTCTCTGTGTACTGTGTACTGGTGTTGGGTATTGTAAATCTTGATACACTAACTGTATTATTGGGGACTTTTATGGTAATTTCTCTTAGCAAAATATTAGTATTTGTCATAAAATACTAGGGCACTAGCTATGAGTGCACATTGATCTCTGTGATCCGGTTGCCATGAGTTTGAGCCTGGGTCATGTCACTAGACAAAAACAACGAGAATTCCCTAGAGGTGGCACACAGTTGATATAGCACTGTTGGAGGGGAGGGGTAAGGTTCAGAATAATTGTCTGTGGCTCCCAGCAAAACCATGACCCCTGCAATTGTCCAGGCACCTGCAGGTTCATAGTGATGTCAGTGAGAGGTGCATCTCTCCTGTGATCTGCACTGAACCTCCTGTACGTCACTATAGGCTATGGAACATGACAAAAGATGAAGAGGCCTGTGCAGAGGAAACTCTGCAATGGGCTTGTTCTCAAGTTGGTAGAGGGCTCTTTGTTGTGATGCAAGACAGAAAGACACAATTGGTGGGTATATAACAAAATAGAAATGGCATGTTAGGAAGAAATCTTCCAAAGACATGCTGGCTAGGTGGTGTCTCACTAGGTGAATTGATCCTGTGTATCTACAGTATGAGTACCCTGTCATGTATTGGCTTGTGGTGCAAGGAAAGACTCTGGGTTAAAGTAAATGAGGGCAAGGGATTTGGCACTGTTAGAAAGGCCTGTGCTCCATTTTCTCCAGGATATTTGGTGTGGTGCTCATTATCGTGGATATCATCCTGGTCATCGTCGATCTTGCAACTCCAAACAAGAGCGTAGCAGCAGGGGATGCCCTGGAAGCCATATCTTTAGCCATCTCCCTGTTCTTCCTGGTTGACGTTCTACTCCGAGTCTATGTGGAAGGGTGAGTCAATACTGTTAAAAAACACAGCTGCACGTCACAGAAGATGTTTTCCTAGATGGAGTTTTTTTTTTCTTTCGGCTAGGTGATCACTCTTTAAACCAGTATTTTGACTGCTGAATATGTTACGGTAGGGGTGGAAAGGGAACAGGGCAGTTTGCAGCTCCATGGCCCGACACTTGATTCAAGTCTTGAGCACTTACAGTGTATGGATTTTGCATGTTCCTCCTCAAGTTCCCCTGTTTTTTGTGGGTATTTGCCAGATGATCTGTTTTCCTCCCACATACAGATATGCACCTGACTAGGAGCAGAAAAATCTTAGTGCTTCTGTGCCCTGTGCCATATTTATGGGACATGCACAGCATATGGGACTACACAGTGATTTTGTCAAAACTAAATAAGCATTAAATTATGTAAATTCACAAGCAAAAGTGACAGAATTGGTAAGAACTATACATGACCTTTGATCTACGTGCCTAAGAAGATGACAGATTTTTGAGAGCTGCTAAATTAAAAAAAAGAATGTGTCCTTCATCAACCTGTCTCTTTATGATTTTTTATTGTGTTTTCAAGGAGATCACCATTCTCTGTATTTGTTTTCCATCTTAAATCTTTTAAAACTGGGGATCTTATTTCCTAGAAACTCACTGTGTTCAAAGGTGTCTGTAAATGTGAGCTGTGCTGCTGTTTTATCTGTTTTAGCTTCCACACATACTTCAGCTCCAGGCTGAATATCATGGACGCCTGCATCGTCGTCCTCACCCTGATTGTCACCATGGTCTACACATTCTCAGACTTCACAGGCGTCAGTCTGATCCCCAGGTAGGAACATCATGACAGCTCCCTCTCCTCATCTCTGTGCAGCTGATCAATTGCACAAAAGTCACACATTATACTGTATATCCATAGTATTGTTAGAGTAAACACTGGGTTGTAAGAGGTGCAATCTTTTGTATCTTAATACGAGGCCCAGTTCTCACTATAATTATTAAGGATTTGGTGGTTCTTTTTGTAAGAGCTTGAATATGGGCTTAGTGATCTCCATCTGTTTTATTTGGGTATTAAACTCTGTTTCCTGTTCTGCAGCACTTCAGTACAGGATTGATTTTTTTAGTGCCAATTGTGAAACATCAGGAATCTAGTTGTGTTTTTTATTGTGTCTAAACCAGCTAGGTGACATTGATTGAGAAATGTGTTTTGAAATCTGAAAGACATTTGGTAGCTGCATCTACCCTGTAGACATATTTGTCCCTGGATATTGTGTCAGAGAACAGCAGATTAAAAATTGTTAGGATTATGGTTAAAGTTAGTGAGAAATTTCTGAATTTCACTCAAAGCTGGGATTTAAGGAACGTAGCCTGCACTCCATACCACCACACATACAGTACATACCAAGACACACACACACGTGCAGGAAAAAGGATATTTCTCTGTATGGCCCAGGGCAGAAAAACATATCTTGGCACAGCTGAGCAGAAAAAGAGGAATTTTACGCTAACATACTTTAGAAAAATACCCCACTAACACCACTAATCTCTTTCACTCCGGATTTTAGAATTGATGTGAAGCATATGTTATGTTGAGGGCTACAGTTAAAGGGAAAGGTAGGCTGTTATATGTGCTAAAAAGTTATTATTTCTAAGATTTTTGTCACTTTTTCACTTCTGTGTTGTATTCAAGTCCCATTGCACAATATTTCTGGTTATTTTGTTGTGGGTATTTTTTATATTTTTAGTCTACACTTATTAGGAATACTGGTACACAATTCTGATTGAGTAAGTAGTTGAGAAAATGCTCAGATCTACATGCTACGTTTTGTGAATTCTGAGCCTTTTTATAATTTGTTTTGGCTGTGCTGTTTCATGATTTTACTGTAGAGCTCATCAATTTTTTTTTTAGTTCTGGATTTAAAACTGTGTGAAGTGTGAAACTTTCCAAAGAAAAACTATAGGCATGTTACTTTAATCCTCGAAATTTATGTGTGATACTAATGAAAATACAGTTTTATCTTCAAGGGGACCATAACCACTAGATGGCACTGTGTAATAGGGGTGCCAATCACATACCTTTACAAGTGGGTGTTCTGCCTCAAGGTGGCCAGAACTCCATGTTGTCTATTTGAAAATAACACACGATTTATTTCCCTCTGATGCAGTAGAATCTCTTTATAATGTTCCCATCTGTTTTTTCAAATATTTTTATTTATTTATTTATTTATTTATTTATTAAATGTACATTATCAGGCCTGGAGAGATTACTTATCTGATTATAAGGTTACTATAGAGTCTGCTAGATCCACCTACTTCTCTCACATCATTGAAAATCACCAAAACAATCCCAGACATCTTTTCTCCACCATCAACAGACTGCTCAAGCTAAACTGCCCCACCACATTACCTGCCTCATCACAACTTTGCAACACATTCTTAGATTTCTTTAGTTCTAAGATTGACAACATCCGGCATCACATTCTCTCCACTACGGATATAATTTCCACACCTCCTCCCTCCTCATCCAACTTCTCTGGTTCCCGTCTCTCCAGCTTCTCTCTTCTTGACTCAGCATCCCTAAACAAACTAGTTACGCGCATGAAACCCACCACATCTATTTTAGATCCCATTCCCACCACTTTATTCCAGTCCTGTTTCTCTTCTCTCTGTCCCATTGTCCTCAATATAATACATGAATCCTTGAGCACCGGCATTGTACCAACGGTCCTCAAAACTGCTGCTATTACCCCAGTGCCAAAGAAGCCTAACATGGCTCTCGACAATCTTAACAACTTTCGCCCCATCTCCAACTTACCCTTTCTCTCTAAAATTCTAGAACGTGCTGTCACACTTCAGTTACATAACCACCTCATGACAAACAACCTTTTCGAACCCCTCCAATCTGGCTTCCGTCAACTTCACAGCACAGAAACCGCTCTAGTCAAAGTCACCAACGATCTCCTAATAGCTTCTGATTCTGGTTCTCTTTCCATACTCATCCTTCTTGATCTCAGTGCTGCCTTTGACACTGTTGACCATAACATCTTGCTTTCTCGTCTCGAGACTGTGTTTGGAGTCTCTGACACTGCCCTCAAATGGTTTAAGTCTTACCTCACTGATCGCTGTCACTTTGTCTCTCTCAATGGGTACAGGTCTGAAATTGGTCTTGTCAAGTCTGGTGTCCCTCAGGGCTCAATACTGGGCCCCTTGCTCTTCAGCATTTACATGTTCCCACTTGGTCAGCTTTTAAGATCACATGGCCTCAGCTTTCATTTTTACGCTGACGATACTCAAATATACATCCATACCAAACCCGACACTGATGTGGCTGTCTCTATTCTATCTAATTGCATCTCTGACATAAAAATTTGGATGACTCAAAACTTCCTTCATCTTAACTGTGACAAGACTGAAGTCATGCTTATTGGTACCCCCCATCAACTTCGTAAAGCCAGTCCTGTAACCCTGTCTGTAGATGGCTCTGTACTTGAGCTCCAATCAAAATTGAAAAACCTTGGGGTTATATTCGATTCTGGCTTAACATTCGACCCACATGTACAGCATACTGTCAAAACATCTTTTTTTTCACCTTAGAAATATCGCAAGACTACGCCCTATGCTATCATTAACTGTGGCTGAAAAGCTGATCAACATATTTGTATTCTCTCGAATTGACTACTGCAATGCTCTGCTCCCTGGGGTATCTAAATCTACTCTGAACAAGCTGCAGTATGTCCAAAATTCAGCAGCCAGAATCCTGACCAGATCTAGTGCAAGTGTTCACATTACTCCTATCCTGGAGTCCTTGCACTGGCTTCCGGTCAAATTCCGCGTAGACTTTAAAATCCTCATGCTCACCTACAAGGCTTTACATGGCTTGGCACCTCAATACCTGTCTGAACTTTTATCGCCCTACTCCCCACCTCGCAACCTCCGCTCTTCAAATTCTGCCCTCCTTACTGTCCCCCAAGCCCGTCTACATTGTATGGGCGACAGGGCCTTCTCCTGCTATGCCCCCAAGCTCTGGAACTCCTTGCCCAAGGATATTAGAGAGTCACCTTCTCTAAACTCCTTCAAATCCAGACTCAAAACCCTCCTTTTCAGAAAAGCCTTTACTTAACTGCTTCCATTCTTCACCCCTCTGCTCTTCTTAATACCATCTTCCACGGTCTCCTCTATTGTTATTGTTGTATTGTTGTAATTATAATTGTGTCCTGTCTTGTGAAATTTTCTTATTTATTGTTGTAGTCTTCTTATTTATTGTTATTGTCATCCTGTAAAGCGCTTTGAGAAGCCACCTTTAAAGGCACTATATAAAATAAAGTTTATTATTATTATTATTATATTATTTATTTTGATAAATAACATAATTGTTGACCAGTTGACAAGTAAACCAGTCAACCAGTTTCACTTTACATCAGCATAGAATTTGAACTGTGGTTTTGGAACTATTTAGTCATCTCTTGAGTGTTTTATTTTTTATCTTTGGAGACAGCTGAAATGGGAGTTTGGCAAAGTAAATAGGAGTTTGCTGACACCATTATGCAAATAGAGTCCTCTAATTTGCATAATGGAGGAGCTGGATCTGGAGTGAAAATACTGGTTTGGTCCACTAGAGGGCATTTTCCATATTTGCATGAGCAGTCAACTCCCCCGACAGCAATCTGATTCCTCTAAAAAAAAGCTTTATCATCCAACAAGGGTTGTCTATTAAGATTTTAGGATAAAGTCTCAGGTTGAGACAGTGAACTTAGTGGAAAAAGTTTGTGTTTCATGGGGAGACTGCACTGATAGTTAAATGTAGAGTCTTGTGGAAGATAACTAAAAAAACACCTGCTGGTGCTGAGGATGGTGATTTTACTTGTTGGATCCTGGTCAAACAGGATCAGCTAGTAAAATTGGTTTCTGACTTAAGTGGAAGTGGTCTGGCCTTAGCCCTAGTTTCACAATTCCACACAGGTATATAGTCCAGGTTACATCAAATACAGTACATGTGCGGTATATCAGGGGCTTTATGTATGTAGGTCCTCCAAAACCACACTACAGGTTAGGAGGACCTGCTGCAATTGGATAGGAAATTTAATCGATAAAGGGCAATTCTGTTACATGCTTATTAACTCACAGTTAAATTAAATCTACTGTTAGTACTGGGTCATCACTTGGAGAAGCAGTCTATCGTCTGACTTACAAGGTGCGTGCAGCTTAATAATGATCCAGTAAGGGTGCTGACCCTCCTGCCAGGAGATTGCAGTGTGTTGAAAGTTGAATAACTCAATGGGAGGGCAGGTTGGGGAGAGGTAAAATGAGAAATGTGTGTTTTTAAGTGGAAATGCACATAACCCCATACTGAGTTTACAGCATATATCCATTTCCTGGTGTTAATTTGACCAACCCTTTTCCTTTGCGTTTCTGTAGAGTGGTGTCCTTCTTGAGAGCCCTGAGAATCATTATCCTGGTGCGGATCTTTAGACTTGCCTCACAGAAGAAGCACCTGGAGAAGGCCACGAGGAGAATGGTGAGGTTGCTATGTCTACCACTGCACTGCACTGAATAACAAAAAAAAAAAGAACAGACAAATGTGAGCCGTTTTTCCAGATTTGACCATGCTATTACTGTATGCGCTGCTTATTGATTTACAGATATGCGTCCAATTGCTCTAGGATACTCTAAGCATTTACCTCATTTACCTAAGTGGCAGCTTGTTTCATATTCCTCTCATTCACAGTAATTAGTGTAAAGACGTGTTATCTGTTCTCCGTTCTGAATTTAGAGGCACTTTAGATGTGTCCCTAGAACCTTGTCTCTGTGTTTACAGTTAAAGTCTGCATTGCCATTTCGAATCTCATTTTAACAATCCTTTCTCGTTATTGCACCCACATTAGTGTATGTCAATCCTCCAACATACACAAAATATTAAGATTCATTATGAACAGGCAAACTGTCATAGATGTGGCAGTGGGAGCCTCATTATTGCAATAGGAAGAAGTTAATGTTGAACTTTGTGCTGATTTCCCAGGTTTCTGAAAACAAGAGACGCTACCAGAAGGATGGATTTGATCTTGATCTGACTTATGTGACTGGTTTGTATGCTGTGTTGGAACTGTTGTATTTCAGATTTAATGCATTTTAAAGAATAAATGACTGGGTTCCAGAAAATAGTGTCGTACCTCACCAAATATTACTATTGTTTAAGTGGCAGGTTAGTCATTTTACTGTTCATCATTTGTATTACCAGTAGTATTTAAACTTATAGTTCCATTGCATCCAGGTTTGGAGAAATGTCCTTCTCTAGGAGTTGCAGGTGACTATGGAAAAACAGCAGCTTTGAGAACGCAGACCTGTAAGACTCAGGCATGTCTAAAAACAAATGAACAAATTAAGTCACGTTTTTTTCCATGCTGAAAAGAGAAGAATAGAAACACAACGTTTCAGCTGTGGAGCCTTCTTCAGGTGTAAGAAAGAGAGGAAAGTCTAGTGTTTAGAGATGTTGTCTAATGTTGTGAGAAAGAGAGGAAAGTCCAGGTTTAAAAACATGTGAAGTGTGAAGCTGGAAAGAAAGACTGCAGTCACATTACTTCCTCTAAAGCTGTCTGTGATGCTGTCTGGTAATGAAACATGCTATTTGTTCTTTAAGCGAACCTTAGCAAATCTTTGATATGTAGAAGCTCTGGTGCTGCATCTGTGTAAACAGCACCTGGTTATAAAAGGCAGGTTTAATATTAGTCTGATCTAATGGTTAAAATGTAAGATTAAGAGACACCTGTTCTCTCTTACATGCCAACCTACTGTATCATGTTGCTGAGAAGAACTGTGACACTCCCATACCAATGTAATTTACTGATCAGTGCGTAATTATATTTTTTGTCAGATTGTAACCTTGCTGTAAATCTTTAACATAGTAAATTTACTTTGATATTTTTCCCCAGTTGAAAAAATCCAACGTTGTGTTATGTTTTGAGTTTTTGTCATAGTGTTACCAAAAGTGAGACTGGATATCAGAGTCTGGGGCAGAGAGTTCCTGTAACAGGACTCAGCTAGTTTGTAATCTCTCTGTTTTCACAGATCGCATCATTGCCATGTCATTTCCATCATCTGGGAAGCAGTCTTTTTACAGGAATCCCATTGGGGTAGGCTGTCCTTTACAAAAGATATCTTATCATGGTCCTACAGCCATTCCAAGATATGGCAGTGATGCTTGTACATAACTCAGTTCAAATTCAAAAGGAAATATTCAAGTTTTGGGGAAATGTTTAATGTTTGAAGACATGCATATTTTCTTTGCACAGGTAATACTTTTAGACGGACCCCATGTTTAACTCATTTCTTGTTTAAAAATGAAGTAAAATGTGTGTGTGTTATCGATCACATAAGGTTAGATTTATTTACTGTTAGGACTCAGTAAGGACTAGGTGAAGGTTAGATACTGTATCTTTTAATATGTAAATCCATAGAATCTTAAAAGGATGTGCTTTATTTTTTGTATCACTGTGTTTTAACTCTGTCGGTATAAACACAGAAGCACCCCATGATTATAAACTTAAAAGCACCCCAATTTATTTCATATTTGAGTTGTGTGCTCATTATTTTGATCACATTGCCAATCTGTCTTGAAAGATTAGTTCGCTCTTCATGTTATGGAAAATCTACGATTGCTTTGGAGATTATACTGGAAAATGTATACTGAATATGTATGTCTACCACTGCATATGAAGGTGGAATTAATTTCTTGAAAATGTGTGCACATTTCCACAACCTCATTTCTATCATTGTATCATTTCTTATGTATTCTTTAGGAAGTTGCACGATTCCTTGACACCAAACACACGGATCACTACAAAGTCTATAACCTCTGCAGTAAGTGACCATTTATATCTTTGAGTTCTAACAAAATATTCCTGAAATGAGTGATGGTGGTCAACAGTGCTGCCATGTTTGCTTTGCACAAACAACACGCTGTTAGAAAACGGTGAAATACATATTGTAACAACTTCATTTTGACCACCCTGCTTCATTCATCCATGTGAACCTCATGGGATATTTAAGACCAGGTAGATTGTGCTACTGTATATGTGAGATTCACTGCCCCTGAGTTCAGCTGCATTTGATGGAGATTGATGAAGGTGGCACTTAGAATAAAAGGTCACTGGCACATGACAGATCACAGCAGGAGTCAGATCTGAACCTTGTACCAAGGAAGCACTGATGAACTACAAGATAAGAAATGGAAATGCACCAGTCATTGATGACATTTGGCAAATTGTTTCTCCACTTGATAATTCACATGTGACTAACGATGACTTGAATCACATTAGAGCCAATGATATCTAGATGCTGTATGCTGTATGGCCTCATTTTCTCTCCAAGTATGGCCTTTACCAGCAGCCCTCTCTCCTTCAGTTTTAGTGCATATTCTATGCCAATAGAGAGAACTGTGGGAGGAGGAATAATTGGATCAGTTTTAAAAATTATTTGTTGGGAATTCACAGGCGTACAAGGAGAAATACCTCAGCTGCATCCAAATAAGTGTTGTTAGGTTGACTTGACAGGCTGAAATGGATAGACATTAGCTCAAGATACTGTACAAACCACTTCAGTACTGTGAGAGATGGGCTTTCCAACCTGATAATTCTTATAGATTATAAGAAAGTGGCAAGCCAATGTGGATTTGACATTTTAACTTCTGTAACTGGAATGCTAATGTAATGTAATTGATTAATTTTACGAACAGCCGAGAAAGGCTACGATCCCAAATACTTCCACTACAGAGTGGAGCGCATTTTCATTGATGACCACAACGTGCCTTCACTAGAGTAAGTACAAAGTACTTGGTTTGGAAAGCTACTGTATGTGTTGTCCTGATATAAACATGCCTTCTCAGCATGGGGTATGTGTAGCCTTTACCAAAATACAGAGAATTACCACATAAGGCGTAGCATGAGTCTTTGGTGAAGTAATCCATCCATTTTCAAACTGCTTCTTCCAATTTGGTGTTGCAAAAGAGTTGAAGCCTGTCCTGGCAAGTAGTGAATAGCAGGAATACAACCTGGATGGGACACCAGTGCATCACAGGGCACACACAGACACAAACAATGACGCACACACTCACACCGGGGCCAGTGTTCCCAGGAGCCAATTAACTTACCAGTTTTTGTACTATGTGAGGAAATGTGAGCACCTGGAGGAAAAACACACAAACACGGAGGAAATGTGCCAACACCACACAGATAGCAGCCCAGGTCTGGGATTGAACCCAGGGCCTAAGTACTGTGAGGCAGCAAAACTAACTACAGCGCCACCATGCCATCCTTTGGTGAAGAAATGTTCCCAAAATATACAGCAGAGTAGCGGCTATAGTTGTTTTTACTGTTTTGTTCTTGGTTCTTTTATCTTCATCTTTTAAATTTAAATAAGAATTACAAGAAATTTAACATTTTAAGATAATACAGATTCTGAGTGAAACTTCCTAGAAGTTGTTCATTGTGGTGAAAGTTTGACATATTAGCTCTGTTGCTTGAGTAAGCCGTTCTTCAGATGTTACTTCCAACTAAAATTGTTAATGTGTCAATTTACCCTTTTTACAGAGGTTGAATAAAATTGACCAGCCCTCACATTTTCATTTGTTTTCTTCAATTATTTTTAGTACTAAAGGAATATATTAAATAAATGTGGTATGTCCCAAAAACACTTCAACTCCTTTAGTGATTAACAGACAGGGATTGTTTGATAGGGATGTACAGCAGGAAAAGAAAGAGAGGATAGACTAAGGAAACTGTTCCTGTAAATGTACAAAACTGTTGTTGTAATACAGAAAGGTTGCCATTTCTAAAAGAGGTACCTAGATTGTAGAAATTAAAGTTTTATTTTACTCATTTTAGATGAATGCTGTTTATCATTTTGAGAAGGTATGGTAGCCTGCCCCTACCTTTTGAATAAATCTGTACAAACAAGGTCATATTGGTTATACTCTGCCTTTATTTAGGGCACTGAGGCATTACTGCTTTGGAAACAAATTAAACCAAAACAGGAACAAGAAAATTAAAATTTACTAAATTGTCCATTTTATGATCTAACCACATAGTAATGGCAAATATTGGTGCCTCTTTGTTTCTGTCACAGAATGTATCTAAACGACATATCTTTTAACTGCTTTTATTGTGTTTTGTAGATAATTGTCTTTCACACTGAAAAAATCAGAACTGTTAATTGTATTAATTGGGAAAATTGAGCTTTGATTTCAGAAAGTAACAGTCTAATTAAGTACTGCAGTACTACAGCAGTGACACTATACTTGAGAAATAGCAACTAGCACAGGGGCAGTGACAGTCTTAAGATCCTTTATGCCAATGAAGAAGTACACTACTTGTAACAGCCTTACTATGCACTGTTCAGATCTTCTACTCAGTATGTTTCCTTCTTCTTAAAGAAATTCAATTCTGTTCAATCTCTCCCTGAAATTTTAACCATTTTGTGTTAAGTGACAGACAATTCTGAAATTGTATTATGCGTTACAAAAAGTAGACTTTTCAGATGAATCGATGTAGAGAGAAAAAAGTTATGTTAATGGCAAGGAAAACCTGTCAATAAGTTAGAATTGAATAAATGAGTAAATTGTTGGTGAAATACGTTATAATTCAGATTTCCATAGCCTCAGTACAGCAGTGTACGTGATTTGATGGGATGCTGGCTGGAAATGTTTCATGTGATGTTCTTTCCTTGTGACACACAGAGACATGCTAAAATACACAGCCAGCGTTCGAGAGTGGATGGCCGCTGACCCTCAGAACATCATCGCAATTCACTGCAAGGGTGGGAAAGGTGAGGATTTTGACACATGGATGTGCCACTTAGTCTCTTTATTAAATCCTTGGATGGATTGGACAGCTTACTGAAAAGGATAATTGTAAGGGTACTGTATATGATGGTGTATACTGTTTAAGAAACAGTATGATAACATTCCTTAAAATTATGTACCACGTCTGGACACTCCACTCAAAGCCCTTTACAGGTAATGGGGACTCTCCTCCACCACCACCAAGGTGCAGCACCCACCTGGATGATGCAACGGCAGCCAAAGTGTGCCAGTACGCTCACCCCACATCAGCTGTCAGTGTGGAGGAGAACAGAGTAATGGAGCCAATTTATAGATGGGGACTATTAGGAGGCCATGATTGATAGAAGGACATTTGGCCTGGATACTGAGGTTAACACCCCTACTTTTTTTGAGAAACGACCTGTAATGATAACAGAGATTCAGGTCTTCGGTTTTACATCTCGACCGAAGGATACTGCTTATTTTGTCACCACACTATACTGGGGCATTACAACTCACACATACTGCAGGGTGTGCACTCTTTACTGGTCCCACTAACACCACTTCCAGCAGAAACCTTAGTTTTCCACAGGAGGTCTCCCATCCAGGTACTTCCCAGGCTCAGACCAGTTGTGAGTTACAGGGTGATAGACTGTAGCTCCTAGCAACTCGCTCTAATCTAATAATTTCAGGTTTGTCAATATTGAGTACTGTGTCTTTAAAACACTTTTAACTAAGTGACATGAATAATCAGCAAAAGGTGCCAGGATTACTTTTATGTGCTTTTACATTTTCTGTGCCTCATTTTGTGCTTCAGAGGTTGTTAAAATCTGATTTTTCTTTGCCGCCTACTGGTGAGATGTTGTAATGCAGGCCTGGGATGTACAAGTGGATTGTAGCTCTATCTGCTGCACTGATAAACGAGCATTACACTACATAAGTCATAAACCCAATTTGAAATAAATCAAGGGTAAACACTACAGATGTTAATATGATGGGAATTATTTTAGATGTAATTTTACCGTACATAAGCATTGGTCACAACTCTAAACCAGACTTTTCTTACACAGAAAAGCTAAAATGTACACGGGGTCTTAGTTAGATATTAGAGCTAACAAAAAGAAGCATATCCTGCCAAGTTTGAAATCAAACAGATGATGAAGCTAAAAAGCGTGGAATCAGAAAGAGAAAAAAAAGTCTTCAGTATTCTAAACATCAAAGAGCCACGAGAAAAGGCAGATGAATTACCTTCATCAATGCATTTACAACTCCAAGTCTAAATCAGAACTCCAGTGGTTATTTCAGTATCAACCATGTGAAAATTCAACATCTGTATCCCAAAGATAATTGCAATAGAATATTACTTCACTCATTACTTTAGAGTTGAAAAATAAATATCAGTTAAGTTCAAACATTAGTATTAAGATCCAGGAAATAATATTTATATGCTGTAATCCCAGTGTTCTGGCTAACTTCCATTCTGGGCTTGTTCAGTCCTACCTTCCAAAAATTCCCTCTAAATTCAACAGGTGCAGACATGTGCTTGATCTGTATAGTGGGGCTGCTGGTGTAGTATGGCTCTTATGTGTCTCTCAAGTGGGTGCTACACTTTAGTGGTGGTTGAACTGCATCCCCTCCTATGTATAAAGTGCTTTGGGATCCATGTTGATGTAATACTGTATGAATTAACAGTAATGGACAAGGTGTTCGTTGAACTGCATCCATGTGAAAATCTATCAGATTCTAGCAAGAATGCCATTACGGAATGGAATCAATCCAAAATAAACTACATAAATATCAAACCACATATACATGGATATCCCATGCATTAGAAAATGTACCATACAATCTCATTTAAAGACTCAAGAATAACTAAGGAATTATATAAAATATAGATTAAACTAAGAATATTGTTTGAATATGTAAATATATCTCCAGAGACCAGAGGTAATGATACAGTAGTTTTACAAGCCATTCCAGAAAAACCTTACATTTTATTTTTTCTAAAATCACTTGCAAGCCATCTTCAACATGTGGACATAGAATTCTGCTGAAATAGAAAAGATGTTACATTAGCAATTATATTTAATATTTATAATATTCTCTGTTTAACCCATGTTTTTAACAAGGAATGGAACCATCGTTGTTAAAAAGTCTATCCCTGTCATCTTCGGGTGTAAAAATGTCTGTATTTCCTTCTTTGTAGGCTTTTTGTCTGGGGGCAGGCAGTTCAGAGTGTGCCTTGTGTGTTTTTATAGGTCGTACTGGGACAATGGTGTGTACATGGCTCATTGACAGCGACCAGTTTGAGAGTGCAAAGGTATCCTGACCAGCAAGGCAATACTGTCAGAGAATCCCTTTAGAGAATTCAACCACAACGTACAGTAGCCCTGTTTACATTCATATAACATGTTTAAATCATTAGGGCCTCAAAGTGCCACTGTAGATAGTCAGACAGGAAAGCAAGTTAACAATGGATTAACACTGGAACGAAAGGTATATAATATCATGCTGTACAAATAAAACTTTTACAATAATGTATATTTAGAAAAAATGATCATTGAAAAGTATGCCTTAAATTCTTTTTTTTAATCTGAAACATTAAATGCAAAAAGCAAAATAAATACTTAAAGTAATTGAATTCCAAATATAAATTGTCTTAGAGACGTGCTTTTATCTTTGATTTCAAATTATCAAGAGGTTCTGCCCAATCCGCAAAAGAGAGGAGCTACCTACGTTAGCTCAAGATGTTTAGTTCATTTGCACGAGAAATTTGTGCTCACTACAACAGAGGATGTGTAGTACAGATTCAGTAATAATCCCTTTCAACTGCTGGATAGTTTTGTGTTTTTCCCCTTTTAAAACAACCATGTCATGGTACTACATGCTATTTAATTAGATTCTTATTAAAAACTTTACCTTGTTTGCATTTTTTAAGGAAAGTCTGGATTATTTTGGGGAGAGAAGAACGGACACAAGCATGAGCTCAAAGTTCCAAGGAGTAGAGACGCCTTCACAGGTACAAATAAAGCATTGTTGAAAGCTAAATTCACTATCATGCTTTAAGGCTTTTGATGTTTTGTTTTCTTTTAACAATACAGATAGCTAGTTGTCAGATTTCTCTTTGAAAAGTGGAAAATGTATAAATAAAAGTAATAATAATTCCTTGCATTTGTGTACTGCTTTTAATCCTGAAGCATCCTCCAGTGCTTTGCATATACAGTAGGAGGGAACTCATTTCATCCACCGCTGAGGTGCAACACCCATCTGGGTGACGTGCCAGCAGATCACGTGCAGAAGATATTGCTTCACCAATTGGATAAGAGGGCATTTTAGGTAGGCCACATCACAGAAGTCCAGGGTAGAATCTAACCAGGACAAAAAATGTTAGTGCCCCTACTCCTCGGAACATTCAAATGGGATCTTTAATGGGCATAGAGTCCTTGATTTAACAGCTCAACCAAAAGGATGATACTTCCTATAGCACATTTTGCTTGCTGTCCCGTTATAATGGGACATTGGTTTGGAAATTCTGGAGTGCCACCTGCTGGTCTACCAGCACCTAATAACTGAAGGCTGTATATGTAGAAAAATGGTTATTGAAATGTACGCCTTAAATTCTTTTTCAATCTGTAATTGAAACAACAAATGTAAAAAGCAAAATAAATACTTAAGATGTTCCCCATCCCAATACTGGCCAGGCCCAGCCTTGCTTAAATGCTCTGTATATGGATAGATCTGGAAGCCCTTTAAGTCCTGGGGGTTGATTTTCAGTACCTGAGAAGGTCATTTTTTCTCATCTTAAACTGTGGCTGCCTTTTGGGTATTTGAATGGGATACCAAGGTGACAATTGCTGAGGTCTAGTTTATAAGATAGTGAGTCCATTATTTTTTGAGGGAGAGTCTTGTTTCTGTGCTTTACAGAGCAGGTACGTGGGGTATTATGAGATCATGAAAAACAAGTACAACAGGCAGCTACCTCCTGAGAAGAGCTTGAAAATTCGAAGCATTCGAATCCATTCCATACTGGGTAAGAGTGCTAAGACTGTCTGTTTCTCTTAAGTGCAGGCACTGCTGATGTGCATCCAAGTCTGTGAAGTGGAAATTGTGTACTCTTTGTCATTTCTTTCCATAAAAGCTTTAGACTTTGAATCCTGAATATGATTTTATGTGATTTTATAAATGCGTCTGTGCTGGATCTGCATGTTACCAGAACTCTTCACAGGACTGAAACGAGAATTGGGAATTGGCAGCTCCTTCGTTTAATCCAGCAAAGGATTATGTTGCTGAGTTAAATATTGATCACATACAGTAGTTCTTTAAATAATTTTCTGAAAATAATTTTAAAATGACAAAATAGAAGCAATGGGATTCATTTTTTCAATAACCTCTCAAAATCTGCAATGATGTATTTAGCTGTCAGTTTAGTCTTCCAAAGATAAAATACAATCAGATCCTTCAGACAAGTAAAGATTTAATCAGAATGAACAGGGAAGCACGACCCAGAGAGCACAAGTGGAACTTTATGTGGAAGTACTTTAAAAACCCGAGAACAAGAGGCACTTCTTTATCCAAAGGGTTGATTGAAGATGAAACAAGCTACCCAGTCCTGTTGTTGGAACCAATACCCTTCCTTCTCTCAACAAAATGGATGAGATCCTGGGACTAATTAAATTCAAAATACAAAACAGGCTAGATGTGCCAATGGCCTCTTCTCACTTGTAGCGTTTATGGTCTTATTTTCAAAAGAAACGCATGGGGGAGTCGTCAGCCATTTTATATCAGGTAAAAAATGATGAAAAAGAAGACATATCCCAAAACCATTTGTAAATACAATCTCTGTATTAACCAGTAACACACTAAAAGACAAGAATCTAATTATTAATAAATATCGGTTCTAAAACATTTTACAAAATAAATTATGCTTTGGCTAATTTCTGTTCATTTACCCACTAAATAAAATGAGTCCTGCTGATCAGTTCTTTGTCTTCTCAGGTGTGGGAAAAGGCAATGGCAGTGACCTGAAGGTGAAGATTATTGTGAAGAAGGAGACAGCCTTCCAGTGTGTTTGTGCCACTCAGGAAAACTGTACGGTAGGCCATGCTCGTCTCGAGAGTCGATGTCGCACTCTCTGAGCTCTGCATCCAAAGTGAAGCTACAGTAGCGAACCTGCATTGTACTACTGCCATCTCATCTTCAGAGAGCAGTTTTAGGAAAAGTGATTGAAATCCAGATACTCGTGATAGCTATGGTACACTGTTTCCTACCTAACCATATTCCTGGCAGATCTTGCTTTCCAGTAAAATCCCATTTAAACCCCTGAACATTAATTCAGTTTACATATTTACATTTTAGAACATCCTGAGATGAATTTGTGAATTTGCCAATGGAATGCCAAGTTAGATATGTTTGTTTCTGTGGTTAAAATGGGTCATTTGTCATTGCCAAGACACCAAATTGTATTTCTAGATTTAGGATTACCAGGTAACATGCTGGTTTAGCTGTGCATTGTTAAATGGGATATAGTATGGTCATTTTACATCGAGTTGTGTTTTGCAGCTGTTTCCTGACGCTGGCAGCAATGCTGTTGTTATCAGTTTATCAGAGGGTCCTGTTGTGAGCGGAGATGTGAAGGTCATGTTCGAGTCCAGTGCTGTAAGTATCACAAGTTTAAAGTAGTGTAGTGTATTACTTTGATATGAAAGACATCTACATCAGTAATGACAAAGATAAGCAAATAATACAGAGTACTTAACAAAGGAAGTGTGACGTTTTTGTGGTGTATATTCAATTCAGTACCTCAAGGATATTTGTAAGGTATGTGCCGGAATGTGGAACTTTCAACTGTGCCTTGTTTAACTAATAAAATATAAAATTATAATAAAACAATTAAAACATCTCAGGTAAAGCACTGACAACACTTTAGATGTCTGTAGACATCTATAAACTGCCTCAAGACAGAAATAAAACATTTTCCTTTTACCAGTTCCTAGTATACCTTTTTTCTACCCCAGGGTCTTCCTAAAGGCTATGAAGACTGTCCCTTCTATTTCTGGTTTAACACTTCTTTTATTGAAAAGAACAGGTAGGTCATTTCTCATAATGGAAATACATTTCATTCTTTGCATACCAAGAAACAAAATGTAATTACGATCTCTTAATCCAGTGATTTAAACTAGGGATTTTTAAAGCTGGAAAATTGCTGATTATTTTTTCTGATGACTTCAATACTTTTTGTCATCATTTAGAATATCAGTGAAAATGGGAAACCTAACCACAAATTCTGAAATAAGCAGTCAGTGTTAAATGATAGTTCAGGTGGGTAGCTACATCAGCATACATAGGAATGTTCCTGCAAAGGAACAAGTAATAGGTTTATTCCATGCTGAAAAGAGAAGAAAGGAAACACAACGTTTCGGCCTTTGCAGTGTTAAATGATGATCACCATCAATAAGGACACAGAATCACAGATCAGCACAAATACTACAATATTATTCTTCTTTAAGCTGTTCCAACAAGGTTAGAACCTGGTGGAGTCGAATTTCATATTCTACAGCATTTATCTTGAAAGACGTTTTTTAATTGCTTATATTCAAAGTCTCATCTCTTCCTGTAGGCTCTACCTCTCTCGAGAGGAGCTTGACAACCCGCACAAGCCAAAGACTTGGAGCATCTACAAAGAGGACTTTGCAGTGGAGCTGGCCTTCAGTGAGGTCTAACTACGAGCTCTGTTGCTAAGAGGACCTCGAACGAAGGAGATCTGAACTCTCCTTTTTGCGAGTTACACTTCCCTGTACTGAACCCTCTGATATTTTGATAGACCACAAGAACATTTTGGTTACAGCATACACTGTCTCTTCTAGAGCAGAGTGGTGTACAATTTGGACCAAATTGCTTTACTGTTCACACCTTTAGCTCAGGATTTTCAGTACAGCGGGAATGTGATGTATATAATAGACTCATGAAGGGTTTGTTAACCTAATTCTCTTTTTTTATGAACAGTGTTTATGCGCCATATTCTTTCAAGTCAAAATGCACATTTAAATTAAAAAGACTTGAAATAAACCACCAAAGAATTCACATACAATTTATGTCTGTACATCTGAATAATACTTTTCACTATTTGACCACTTTATTGGGGGAGTACAGTATACCTAAATCAGGTATTACATACTGGACAGAGATAGGCAGAGGATCACATTGACAAAACATATAACTAAACTTGCAGTTCGTCTGAGACTTATATAGCACCAGATATCATATTGCAGTTATATGTTCTTCCTAGCCAGACATACTGTGGTTGGAGCCAAGCCCAACAATGGTGCTTTCCAAGTGCTGCATTAAAGTGTTGAAAACTGATGATAAGCCTCTTCTATCTGTTCATACATGGTCATGAGGCCAATACAATTCCAAGTCCAACCTGTCACTATTCTAATAATAAATAATCCATGTACATAAACCAATATTATGGAAGAACAGATACTGTTCTGTGATTCGAATAATTGGTGCTTTCCAGTTCTTATTACTTGATCATTAATAAATTACTTTCCCTTTTAGAAAAAAAATATAACTCCACAGAGAAAAAGCACATGTGTAAAAACAGAAAATCTTACATGCAGAAAAGTACAGAGAAAATAGCGACAATGTCTTTGAAACATATTTTTGTAGTTATTAAGTATTATTGCTCCATGCAGCATTGGGAAACTAAACTTAATTGTTTATTTTTTTGCTGTCCTTCCATTCATGTTAGGTGTAGCTTCTCCCAAGAGTAGTTATTTTTCACTTTAGATTGAAGTGGTGTCACTGTCACTGCACATGTTTGAGTGATTTGGCTTTGGAACAACAAACACAGGGGAAACGTGGGGGCTATTTATAAGTTAGCACTGTCTGCAAAATTGCTAATAGTCGGACTTAAGTTGAACGTCTAACTGAAAGGATTGAACAGAGATATTGTAGAGTAGTAACTTCTTCAGGAAACTCCCAACTAAAAAATGCCCTGGGCTCCAACCTGGGTTAGATTTTGGCAGTTTGAATTGAGTCCAGGGTAGAGAAGCTTGGAGAATTACTTATCTCCATTACCTCTATATATCCCTGTGCTTATGGCAGGCAGCATTTGCTGCAGAAATCCCTGATAGAGAGGAAAATATTGTTTACAAAGCTTCTTTTAATAAAGAAATGCACCTAACTGCACAGCTACGTCTCAGTAAAGCCTATTATTGCACTGGTATGAAATATAATGATGTGGTAAATTCAGGGAGTGTTGATTTGATTGTCTGGTATGAAATTGTTTCCATAATAACATAGGACAGTTTTGAATACATAATGTGAAAGCAGTCACCCACAGACAACCTCATGTTCTATCATAGACTCGGGTTTAAAGGAAAATTGATTAGTTGTTTTGCTGCAAAGTCCTATATGTGCTGGTTCAGCAGATGACTGAAGAAAATTTGAAAAGCATCATTTTCCCATAAACTGTACAGAATACTTTTCAAATGCTTCAGATTTTCCTGTCAAAGCTGGCCTTCACAGCTGTAATCATAATTCCTGAATATATTTAAATAATTACATATTTATGCAAAATGTCTTCTTTAAAAATATTTTTTAGAATTTTTTCCCTAAAATTTTACTCTCAAAATTGGAGGCCACAGTGGTTAGTGTAATTACTGTTTCAAGCTGGGAGTGCTTTGTAATACATAAAAATAGCCTGAACAGTCTATGGCAGTTCCTAAAAATTCTTAATAACACACAAAATGTATTTCTTTGAAAAGCAACCAAAAACTATTTAATTTTTGTTTGATATCTCCAGATTGGGACATCATTCACGAGATGGCCAATTTACTCAACTTCTGTCACTCTTTTCTGCATCATCCATGAATTGTTTATTTTTTTATAATTTAAAAATAGATGAATATGTTTTTCGTGCTCCTCTATTTAAGAATTGACCAATGTTGAGCAACCTTCAGTCCAGAAAGGGAAGAAGGAAGACGAAACACAATTGTTGTCAAGCCAGTAGAGATAAGCTATTGACTGGGTACTGATGCCATTTACCAATGGTATCAGTGAAGACTGGTGGGGAAAAAAATAAGGCTGTAAAAAATGGGAAAAAATGACTACATTAAAAAAATATTCACAATCACTCCTTTCGTACATGGCATCTATTAAAATCTCTGATACTGTGAGACTTTTTCACACAGTGGTTCCACATAAGTCAGAAGACATTTAAAACCAGCTAGTTAAACCAGATTGTCCATTACCTTCTTTAGTCGTGTACTGAGATGCAAAATAGCATCTGTATGTTCAGTACAGCACAGATGGAGATGGGAGTGGGAAATTTTAATAACCAGGTGTATTTCGATTTCGACTGGAGTGTTTCGGAGCTAAGGATGGGGCAGTACACACTTTTTTAGAGACATAAAAACAAAAGTTTCAAGTTAAGAAAGCCTTTCAAGTAGAAAGGCTGGGGTGGAGGGCAACCTGAGGTAGGCTGAGAGATCAGCTGTCAAACTGTTTCATCATCATCTTCCTGCTGAGCTCGTAGGCTAGGAAGAGCGCTCCATTAGCTGGGAATGTCCGGATCATGGTTGGGGTCAAACCAGAATACAGTGCCGGAATGCCTGGAAAGGGAGAGTGTATTTTTGAACATACTGTACTCTTTCTTTTTTTATAGATATCTTTTGCTCTATATTATCCCCAAGGTGTTCCCAAAAGATGAAAAAGATTGGCATGTCATGTCATTTACCAAAAATTATACCATACGGTGTCGCGGGAAGCCGGAGCCTACCTAGCAAGCAATGAGGGCAAGGCAGGGTACAGCCTGGAAGGGCTGCCAGTCCATCACAGGGCAAGTGCAAGGCAATCATACAGGGGGACAATTTGGAAGCCACACTAAAGACGAGGGGGGAAATTTGGCCCGGCCACCGGGATATGTCCGTACTCTTATCGAGAAATGCCCGGGGATCTTTAATGACCACTGAGAGACCTCGGTTTAATGTCTCATCCGAAAGACAGCGCCAACTACGGTATAGTGTCCCACCACTATACCGGGGCATTAGGACCCTAACAGTCCGCAGGGTGGGTGCCCCCCACTGGTCCCACTAACACCACTTCCAGCAGCAACCATAGCTTCCCAGGAGGTCTCTCATCCAGGTACTGGCCAGGCTCAACCCTGCTTAGCTTCAGTGGGCAGCCAGTTGAGAGCTGCAGGGTGAAATGGCTTCTGGCTTGAAACAGATGGTAATATTTGTAATTTTTACTTTAACAATATAAGAGCATTAAAGTGTCATTTTGATTTAAAATAAGCAAAAGCAAAAATAAGACCAAAACGAAGAAGACGTACAGTAATCCCTTTTATATTAAAAATCCCTTTTATAAGCCAGCAGCCATTTCACCCTGCAACTCACAACTGGCAACCCACTGAAGCTAAGCAGGTGTGAAACTGGTCAGTATGTGGATGTGAGACCTCCTGGGAAAAACTAAGGTTGCTGTTGGAGGAGGTGTTAGTGGGGCCAGCAGGGGGCACTCACCCTGTGGTCCATGTGGGTCCTAATGCCCCAGTATAGTGACGGGGACACTATACTGTAAACAGGTGCCGTCCTTCGGATGAGACCTGACTCTCTATGGTCCTGACTCTCTATGGTTATTCAAAATCCCAGGGCGTTTCTCGTAAAGAGTAGGGGTGTAACCCCAGCATCCTGGCCAAATTTCCTATTGGCCCTTACCAATCATGGCCTCCTAATAATCCCCATCTATGAACTGGTTTCATTACTCTGCTCTCCTCCCCACTGATAGCTGATGTATGGTGAGTGTTCTGGCACACTATCCAGGTGGATGCTGCACATTGGTGGTGGTAGAGGGGAGTCCCCATTACCTGTAAAGTGCTTTGAGTGGAGTGTCCAGAAAACTGCTATATAAATGTAAGCAATTATTATTATATAAGGGAACACAGCCTTCTGCTTTACCTAGGACATCATACAATGGAAATACATGCAAAACATACAATGCATACATGCAAAATCTATCTATAACATGAATACTATGGGAAATGGGAATATTCTATAACTGTTAGTGTTGTTCACTGTAATATTGTTGGACCTTTATTATCCAGTGGGCACTAAGGGGTGTTACCTTCATTCCTAACAATGCTATTGAAGGTCTTGAGGAAGCCTGCCTGCTTGCCAGCCATGGACAGGACTTGGATTCTGGATTTGACACAGTCAATGGGGTACACTGCCAGCCAGAGACAGGCACCCCCAAACCCTCCGCTGAACATCACGGGGAGCACTCCTGTACAAAGCAAAGCCACACAATCAGAACGACAGGAAGTCCATATGCACCGTGTGAATGCTTCATGTTTCACATTTTAAAAATAGGGATTGCTTCAAATTGACGAGATCAAAATGTGTTAAATTGCAAGATGACACTTCCTGCCTTTTCCTTTACTTTCAATCATGTCAGTTTTTAGTGTAGATTGATTTGAAATGAAAAGCCTTTTGTAAGAGTCTGTATTACATAATTTCATGTTGCATTTTAAGCAGGATTTCTCATTGTTTATTACAGCAACTGCTCTAGTTTTATAGTTCAACATGATCCATGACTAAAACAAAACAATGTGATCATCAAGGAAGCTTACATAATCAGGGACAAACACAAAAACAATTTCATCATCAAGGAAGCTTACATAAATCATCAAAAACTCATCTTCATGACTAACTCGCAACATAACAAACTCAACTAATGATTTACAGTCACTTCTGGTTGTCCTACCACACAAAACGTTCAGCTTTCATTGAAAGGTAAGAGACTAAAATCAAACAAGAAGTGAAATGATTTTTAGAAAAGCTGATAATTTAATAGAAAAGTATTAGTATGGTACAGTACCTAGCTCTTCCTTGGTTTTCCCCCTGGATGCAAAAATGGAACGGCTGAGCTCGTAGCCCCCGAAGAAAAAGAAGTATCCGGGGATCTCTCTCACCAGAGTGCTGCTCAGGCCTCGGTACATGCCCAGAGGCCCCTCAGACTGCAATATTGCCTTCACCACAGACCACACCGAGCTGAACACAGAACAGGACTGTCACCCGTCAGGCTCTGGCATACTAACCCAGGTTTTACAGCGGACTGTCTTGGGTCTTGTGTTCCAAATTAAGGACCTGCAGTTTTCACAAGCATCTTTATATCATCAACTGCTGGGAAGGCTGATCATTTTAACCGGTTACTGTATGTCAGAGGTACACAAGTCAACACTAGCACTCCCTTTAAATGAACTACAGATTAAGAGTTGAAGGGAAGTTAAAACTGATGGTAATAAGGAAATAAGAAAACCTAGAACAACAGGATGTGTAAATGTGAGTGGTCATGAATATCACATTAGAACACTGTCCTGTTTCTTAAAAGTTTATGCTTACAACGTAAATACACGGTGGAAGGTAAGTTAGTTTGATACCGCCTGTGAGACAATGTTGACCAAACTCCACTTTCTCGAGTAACAGCCGGTGAGATACAGATATAGCTTACACAAATACAATGAAAAACATCAAGGTCAAACTGTCTGAGCTACAGCCTCTCCCTTACGGTACTTACGTCTGCCTTTCAGCTATCCTCCCAGAGGCCTCCATTTCGTACATGGCCTGTAGACGACACTTCACCAGTTCGGTGGGACACAAAACCATTGAGGAAAAGATAGAGGCCAAAGAACCTGCTGCCGCATTCTCAAGATCACTGCAGGGAAACAAAACCCAGACATGGCCTGTCTCCATCATCTTAACACAAGCCAACTCTGAGACTTCACCGGTGAAAACCAGGAGCGCCTTGAGGTCTTCTATGTGTGTATATACTGAGAACACCTGCTCTCTCCCAAGTCAATACATGCCTAATACCGGAAGACAACACTTAAAAAATACACTCTGAGAGCAACATCAAAGGTAATAAAGGTTTGAAATGAGTAGTACTGTCCTGTAAAATATCTTGTTGTTATTGCAGAAGTATTAAGTATTTTTTAAATGGAGTTTCAGTTCATTAATATATTATGCCATCCCAGAACTGCTGTGAATTCCAAGTGGAACCAAAATTCTAAATATACAGTAAATAACATCAAATGGTTCATTCTTACAGTATATACTATTGCAGGATCTTTTATCCTTTTAACACATTAATTACTAAATTGGTAACTGATTAAAGTGCTGAAAAAAACAACTAATTCACAATCATTGGGACCAAAGATTTGCAATGCAGGCCTACAGCATCCCTACCCCTGACAAGACCCTGAAAGCAACCTCACCTGAGCACAGCGGCGTTGTCTCGGCCCAGGACCTTCCGAACCACCTGCTGGCAGAAGCCGTAGCACATGAAGAGCACAGAGTTCTCTGCGATGTTGGCCATGAGGGCCGGGGTAGTGCCGTGGTAGAGCCCTCTGAAGCCCACCTGCTTGTAGGTCTTCACGAAACAGTCTACAAAGCCCTTGTACATCGTGGGGAAGGTCTGCATTTTCACCTTGGCTGTGTCAAAGGGCTGCCCACTCAGCACACAGGCTGTACCTCCTGAGAAAGAGGGCAGCTGGATGTCACATATCTTCAGATAACAAAAGCTGAAATATTCTAAGACAAACCTCAGTTGCAGTTGTCTATTAGCTAGCATTCTTCTTCCTAGAAAACTAAGATCCATTCATATATACAGTGTATAGGGATTCATTAATAACAATTAGAGGTTAGTTCCATTATGAAAAGTAGAAAGAAAGAAGGATAAACACAACACAATTCCTGCTGTAGAATTAACTTCTATTTGTTCCTTTGCAGCTCCCTGTTCTAAACTTCTACTTGTTCCTTTGCAGCTCCCTGTTCTAAACTATCTGGATTATTTTAAGTGTAGTAATAATACTCTGTTTCTGGAATAGTTTCCTTTTTATTAAAACAGGTTTAGGCATATGTTTGAACTTCATTTTCCACATTAACAAGGTTTGGCGTTGCATTGCCTATTTCTTTGAATGGCCTACAGTATATTTACTACCAACTGCCCGAAAACCTCATTTCTCTCTTTCCAAAAGCATGGCTGAAAGAGGGACGCACCATTTAAGCTGCTAAAAAAAGATCTCAGAACCATACAGAACTGAGATAGCATCAAAAGATCAAAGATGAGGGCTCCTGTTTAAACTGTAAAGGTGTTTGTTTGGGGTGCAGAATGAGCCCTACAGTCCAGATATGTCTGGATAAAGTCTGTACTGTGTTATCAGCCACCTCTGAATGGTTTATTACATTTAGCAGTGCTTAGTTGGCTGAATCCTGTAGGACATGTGTGAACTGTAACATGCTGGGAACCTGTAAGCTAGGGGTGTTGTTAGTAGATGCCGCACTACTCCTCCGGTCAATGTTAACTCCCGCAGGGTCCCGTGAAACATTCAGATAAAGAAACCTAGGAAGTCAAGTCAGATTACTGTCTCCATAACTAGTTAGCATTGGGCTGTGACACACATTTAACTGAGAACTAAAAACTGCTGTTTTTTAATTTAAAGTTAAAGGTTAACTTGATTAATATTTACCTTTAAAAGTTTTAACCTTTCAGTCATTTTTTTTCTCAGGCAGACTTCTGCTGTGGTTTGTTTTACTTACTTCACAACTGTGCAACAACATGGAATGAAGCATTTCAAATTCTTTGCTAGAAGGATTACACAGATTATTGGGGAGCTAACTGAACCAGGCTCTTTCTGACTGACCATCATGTCTTTTGTTCCTAAACAATTCCCTTTGGATATGCAGTGCTGATCCAAGCATTTTTTATGCTGCCTATAGAATTGTTTTCGGAGGAAGCACAGACCTATCTGCTCGGGAGATCTGGCTCCATGGTCTGTTTTATCCTACAGACCAGGCTTGAACTCCGACTATCCTCCCATTCATCCATTAATAAAAACGTGTTAATCCTGATAAGGCGTGCCACATCCAAGCCAATTCCAGAAGCAAGAAGTACAACGCAGGATTATGCCCTTGACAGGATACGAGTTGATTGCAGAATGCACAAGTAAAAGAGAGCTGGATCCCAGTGTACTTTTTTTTTAAAGTTACATCTATCCCCATTTAATTTTCATGCATGTGTTTTCTTAATAAGACACTTATGTTATAAACTGTCACATAGACATTTTAGGCAGACAACTGAAGCAGCCACACTGAAGTGCTCATGTCTACTTTTTTAACATGCAAAGCTATTCTTTGCCAATATAAAAAAAAATTTTGCATATTGCCAAGGTGGCAGAGGTGAAATCATGGAAAAACTGGTGGCTCAAAACATGAATTACAAAGTAAGCCAATGCTTTGACTCTACACTGACCTTGAGCCAACACCATGTGTTTGTGTAATAACAGATATGATTTCGATCTTATTTTAAAGGTGAAATACACACTACTCCAAAAGACATTCATGCCTTTGTCATGACAAACAAGTCAGAATATAGCCACTAGTGTGCATTTTGAACAACATACTTTGTTAACCTAAAAATTTGAATTACTGCATAAAAATACTTTCTGAACTGAAAACAATAAAAAGGTGTAGAAAAAGAATCTTATAAACCATCTAATGTAAGTATTTCTGAATTCAGTTTGGCTTTATGATAGAATATAGACTCTATGCAAAATTACTCTTAATGAAGACAAGCGACTCATGACAGGTTCGTGATTGTGATGGTTGTTGCATGTAAGTATTTCACCACAGAGTGCACAAAGCTGGAAGTCCAGAATTTCCCAGAACAGGTAAAAAATTACACCAAACCCCTGTTAGTTTGTTGGCAATGGTGTAGACAATGAACATAACTGGCTGAGCACCAGTGAGTGTAGGATTTGGATGATATGGTCAGGATTCACTCAGGAATGAAATGAAACAGCAACCCTGCAAAACTTGCAGTGACAAACACGCCTCTCTTCCAACTGGCACAGAACCTCTGTATTTGACTGTATGTGACCGCATAGCCTGTGATAAGTTAAAAGATAAAGGGCTAGACATTGGGAGGCTGAGAAGATATATTTTGGATATTTCTTAACAGGCAATTCCAAAATGAAGAAAAATACATCACACCATGTCCATAGCTTGGATATGTCCCAAGATAAAGTAATCAAAATGTCAGCGGACAAGCCCAAAACCTTAACCATGAATACTCCATGGCTTCTGAAGCACTGCTCTGCCATCTGAAATCCAACTGTAACAAAAATATGTATTTTTCCCCCAAAAAATTGAGAGCAGTCTTGTGACTGGTCTGCCCCAGACTGGCATGGAATAAAACAAAGGCCGTGGAGTGTTACATTACCGAAAGCCCCAGCAGAGAGGTCAATGATAGCCTGGACAACTGGATGAGGAGCCATTATGGTGTTAGGTCGAAAGGTTTCGGAGGAATCCTTTGCACAGAGGTCCCCAGCCCCAACTTCAACTCCTACGTCAGTCAAATAACCTACAGCAAAAGAAGGACCAGACCTGTTTTCAAATGGCACTTTAACACAAGACTTTACAAAGCATATCCACTGATGAGGCTCATTGGGTGCAAATGCAAGTGGTGAGAAGGTTTCTGAACTGGGGAAAAAACATGGTAGAAAAGAGAACATAGAGCCAGAACCATTAAGACTGTAGAAATACCTATCGTTCCTGTTATGTTTTTTTTAATAAGCTATATCCCTTTCCTGGAATAAGAGGCTTTCTGATAACAGAAGGATGAAAAAAGTTACTATTTTCATGAGTAAGGATCCCCCAGTGATGATGCTTAGTAGTATGCTTTTGCATAAACAATATTAGCTCTGTGTTGTACTTCTAGCTTAGTTAAAGGAAACAGCAAAGAGAAGTGGTTCTAGTGTCAATGAATGTGGGCATTTTATAATTATATAATTAAATTGTAAACTTACAATTTCATTATCTTTTACCTGATTAATTAATCTGCCAAATTTACATTTTCTGTTAATGGGACTTTTAGAAATCTCTACGCTGTGTATATAACAGAAAATAAAACACAAACTTGAAACACACAACACCTCATTTTCAAATCAACTCCAATATGCTATTTCAGCTACTTTTAACAGGCAAGTGATTGTTAAATTAAGCCTCAATTACTACAATGAAATAAAACATAATAAATTAAAGCACTTGTGTTTTTTTTTTTATTTGAAGTATCTTTCCAGCACTGGTACTTTTTCTATAAACCCACTACCATTTCCACCATCCCCGAGCGCCTCAGCTTAGTAAACACTGTCTTACTATATTTAAACAAGCAAACTTCACCTTCAAGTTAAACCTATGTGACACAACCATAAGCAACAAAGACGGCAAAAACAAACTGCATATTCCATTTACTTGGAATGGAGTCACACAAACAGGGGTGTCCTCTTCGGGTTATAATGGACTGGTGTGTCTGCAGATCATCATTCCAATTAAGTTTTTAACAAGCTGCTTAAAGCTGCTTCATCAGTCTCTACAGGTGCTGGTTCTTTTGATAAACAGAGACATCCCCAGCCTCAGGGGCAGGGCTTGGACAACCCCTGTTTTGTAGTCATATTACACCTGCTCTTGTACTGCCTGTTCCCCACAGTAATGGCAGGGCAGCATTCCTGCATGGAAATATGCGCAATAAGAAACAAAATTGGTCTGTCTCATTCCATATTCTAACTGCTTTATCCAATACAGGGACACAGAGGCACCGGAACCTATCCTGGCAAGCAACAGGTGCAAGGCAAGATACACCCTGGAAGGATGCCAGCCCTTTTCCCAGAAGCCAATTAACCTAACAGTATAATTTTGGAATGTGGGACAAAACCGGAACACCTAGAAAAGAAGCAAACACAGGAGGAACATACAAACTCCACACAGACAGCACCCCAGGTTCCAAGCCAGGACATCAGTGGAGGATTGCTAACCCCCACACCATTGTACTGCCCCAGTTCGGTCTGTACCCTGTTGAGGAAATATTTTGCGACACATTGATCAAATACCAGGTGCATGTCTTCAGGCTGCACCTGTGAAACTACCAGGTTAGAAACGAGTTGTCACTTTTTACTTTCCAAAGACGGAATTGGCTTTTAAATTTACAAATAAAAATGCTACAGTAGATCTCTAAAATAGATTTTTTAGATTCAAAGCAATAGATTCAAATCAAATAGATTCAAAGCAATAGCTTGAACACAAATACACTGCGCTCATTTGTCGTGCCTTACCTTTAATTTCAGCACAAACCTATACACGAGAGATGGAACTGATTATATCACAGAGGTTTCCTGGTATCGTGTAACATTGCATGATCAGGTTCTAAGGCAAGTCGCTCTTTGAAGCAGAAATGCAACAGCAACAGTAAAAAAAAAAACTATTCTTCCATCATATCCAACGTTGTTAAAAATCCAGCGATCGGAATGCTCATCTCTTCAACACTCTGGTTTGCTGCACATAACACGTGCACTGAAGTAACATCTCGGGTCCTTCCCTGTTTTTGGAACTGATGTAACGCCTTCAAGTGTTACAGCCTTATAATATGGAAAATATGTAGATAACAGCTGGGCAGTGACATACCATCAAAAGAGATGGTTCTTGTAGTACATAGTGAACAAAAATCACATCAAATACAGTACATAGCGGAAATAAAAAGCAGCACATTCAGTTTTGCGTGAGAGGAACAGAATGAACACCAAATCTGACGTATTAGCACAGTTGCGAAATTAACAAAAACGTCACTCACTCGATTTCTCCCAGCAGTGGGATCACATAAAAAGTAGATACATCTTTCGAAATGAACTCCGTTCATCAACTGGTGTGGAATCAATGACAATGATGGTACCACAGGACATCCTCTGTTACCAGTTACCGTCACAGCCTTAGCTCCCAAGGACTCGCAAGAAAAAAGTGCATGGGGAGCGTCTTAGAGCCCGTCTGATTTGTGGCTGAGAAATACACATACCATAATCGGAGCCAACACGCTCTCTTTGATCATGTTATTGCACAACTCAGCATACGTGTGTGAAGTAACTTCATACCTTGGTTTTCGACACACGAGCAGCTAAACAGGGTCGGCGTATCCAACGAAAATTTCAACATCTTACTTTAAAGGCGAAATCGTTTGGAATTCCAATAGCAGAGGCTGAGAGATCTTGTCCAGCCAGACTTAACGATCAATTCGGTTTCACTAGTCAATAAAGCACCATGAAAGGCAAAGTGTGGCTGTTGATTTTATTTTACGGTTTTGTCTCCTAAAGCGAATTTTAATCAATAACAGTTAAACTGCTCTAATACTGATAAATGTATAATAAATAAAAGAGTCTAATGCATGAATTAGTAACTAGCAAAAAGTATTTCTGGGACTGGGCTGAGACCTTTAACAAAACTGCAATCCAGGCAGACCTGGGACGTTTGATCTTTTATAAAGTATTCTTCGTACCATGGTTTTAAATAAAAAAAAAAGAAAAAAAAACATGGTTTTAAATGAACCAATCCGCAGTTTATTCTTCGATCTAATTTTGAAAGAAAAAAAAGCCTTTTTTATTTTATGCAGTGTGTAGGTAGACATTATTGCAATTTAAGAGGATATTTGAAAAGCAAAAATCTTTTTTTTTCTATATAGCGCCATTCAATCCACCGCATTGTCAAATGGATAATACAGTATATTAATACTAGGGATTTGCACAAATCATTTTAACAATTATGTTATAATTTAGGTGGGTAGCTGCGTCAGCATGCGTAGGCTGCAAAGGAACATGTGATAGGTTTATTCCATGCTGAAAAAAAAAGTGAAGAAGGCTTCACGGCCGAAACGTTGCTTTTATTCTCCCTTTTTTTCAGCATGGAATAAACCTATTACAAATTATAATTTAGGCTACCATCAAATGTTGCATTGTGCACTACTTGCAAACAAGTTATTCAACATAGTTCCTTAATCAACCTGTTTTGTATGTAGGTGTTCTAAATTAGTCAACCATTTTTTCTGTACCCAAATAGTCTCCATGGTATTTTTATTAAACGAAATATAATCCGCGGAACCTTAGTTCGGCGCAATAGTTTCCCTGCCGGTCGATACTTTTTTGCTGCATAGGGGGGGGGACGCCATTGCTAGTGGAGGTTGTACATACGCGTGTGACATTGTAGGGCTTAGAGTGCAGGACAAAATAATACTGCAATGTACCGAAAACTTATTTTATACTCTTCTAGAAGTAAACGTGTTACTGGTTCAGTCTTTGAAACAGGTTTATTCAGTCCTAAAGACAGCAGTGTGTCCACGAGTAAAATCCTAGCCGTGGATATGAGGTGAGTTTATAAAATTACCCTTTTATTTTAATTTAAAGAAATAATTGTGATTTTTTCTATTACACAGTGTGAAAGCTATCGCAGACGGGGCAGAGGTGTGGAATGTATAATTAATTGTCATAATATTATTTCAAAAGCACTTTGTCTCCAGATGCCTTCTACTAATTGAATAAGGTCTGTAACGCCAAAGCCCTCCCAGTGCACTTTACGACACATATCACATTTTCATTTGCTGCTGGGATTGCTTTCTACCAGAAATGATCTTTAAAAAAATATATTTTATGTTGGGTTCCTTGTGGATTTGGTTCAATCATTCCTTCAAAATAGCTATATTAATTTGTACAGTCATTATGGAAAAGGGGGTTTTAAATTACAGTTGGCTTCAATGTTTACATTAAGCCTTAAGAAACTTTCAAATGCAGGTTACAGACAAAATGGGGGGTGGTCTATTGTCCAGTAGACATGGTGTAATAAGATACCTTTGCTAGTCATTGGATTACAATGGGAAAAGAGCAATGAACTTGTACATAAGCTTCAGTAGGTATGAGTTGTTGTTTTTTTTTGTTAAGAGTGGTGGCCTTCAGCACCACAACTGCGATCTCAAAGGAGAGAGAAGAGGCTTCTGGTCCAGAAGAGGTGCAGAGCACCACCAGTGAGAAGGAGCAGGGAAAGTCTGGGAAAGAGAGTCTGTTGGACCTCTTAGGAGCCATGAAGGTAGAGGTGACCACAAAGAAGAAATTCCGTGGTCTGAACGTTCAGAAAGGCAAAGAATTTTCCAGAGATGCTCCTGGAGCACTTGAGAGTGCAACCAGCATGTTCCAGAAAGCTACCAGTCACATAGAGTCCCAGAGGTACGTTTTTTTTCTTGGTGCTCAACCTTAATACTAGGTGTCTTGCAGATGTTATGCTTATCATGATATACAATTATATACAAGAAAAAAAAGTAAAATAACAAATAAAGTATCCTAAGCCTAAGTCATGAAATAAGTAAAACAATTTAGCCGTTACAAAACGGGTTTTCTGTAGGGCAAGATATGTAGAAATCAAGTATAGAGCAAAAGAAAAAAAACAATGTAGTTAACAAGCAGAGTAAAACTGGACAGACATATCCTGTGTCCTATCTGTTTTGTTCTGCAGGGAGTAGCCTTGCTTTAGTCCACCCTCAATGATCAGAAGCGAACCATTTCATTTTAACGACTTTCATTTTAGCACGTAACAGAGGTTGCAAATGAGTCCTACAGCCCTTGGTGCCATGGTGTCTCCAGGTCACAATTCAGTGTACTTAAAATATTGCTTCCTTTCTTTTAAGGAGAAAATTTAACACGTCAAGCCTCTCTGATTGCAGTAGTGATGGTCCATTATTTCTGAAATAGTACATCATTGAAAAAGGGTTGTGAAAGTTTTTTGGGCTCTTGCACTGTTGTGCATCTTCTGTATTTCCTGGGATGATCCAATTTTCTTTATGCTTCAGTTGTTTTCCACTTCAGTTTTGGTCTGAAGCGGTAATCTCATGTGTGCTATATAATAATGTGACAATTTCAGTTTTTGATTTTGAACCATAAATTGAAAATAATAACCAAAAGGCACATACCACAGGGGCCATATGTTATGAAATGACTAGTAGTGCATCATGATCTACAGGATTGCAAGGTTTTATTGAATAATGGAAGAAAAAGCAACCACTGTGTTTCTGTTTTCAGTGTGACCTTGAGTCCAGAGCTGGTTGCTGCTGCCTCTGCTGTTGCCTCCTCAATGCCCAATAAGAGACAAGCTGAATCGGAACTCCTTCAGCAGCTGAGAAAACACGAGTCTGTATCAGACGTTCAGAAGAAAGGACAGACAAAAAATATCGGGTAAACACAGCAATTAAATCTGATACTGGCACCTTTCTTTTGTGGTTAACATAGAGGTAAACTAAGTTTAAATACAGTGCATATTGGAACATAGTGTTGTTGCTTATATATTTTTAGTTCTAGTGCAGCTCCGAATGTAGCTTTTCCAGAGAGTAACATGCCAGTAAGAGGATGTTTAAAATACATTTCACCACTTTCTTAAATGTTTCTATCAAGTAAGAATGTTACTGGGCCATATTAAATCTTCTAGATAAGGTTTGACATAGTGCCACTTGTAACAATTTGCACTAAATCTTTTGTTTGTATCAGAAAGAGTGTAAACTAATGAAATGTAAAGAAGAATGTCATAAGGTCAGAAAATTTTTATATAATGAAGAGATTCATTTCATATATAATGAATTTCTGAATAGGGGATTTGTTAAAAATAGGTGTGTTTAATGCTAGGTCTGTGAATTAAAAAAATAAGAACAGTGCAGACTTGTGTGTATTTTACTGTTGAAGACTCTCACTCTTATAAAACATTTAACCTTATACCCCAAAACAGAGGATATGAAATTTAATTAGTCAAATCATACTGGTTTGTGTATGTAACTTGGGAGTAGGTGTTAATGTTATAAGCAGTGACCAGCTCTTTCCTTGTTAAGGAACATCATTGCTGACATGAAGATTGGTAAGCGTCCCAACATACGCACCAGTGCCAGAGCAGCCAATCAGATTCACTTTGATGATGATGGGCGGGGTTATATCCATGACAGAGGTGTGAACAGCAATCTTGAAGGTGTGCGCAACAGGTAAGAAGGATCTTCTTTGTGTTTATGATCTGTTTGGAAATTCACATTGGTGTTTTCTGTCCAGTGTATCTTTTAGTCTTGTGCAATACCAACGGGCTTTCTCTGTACGTTCAGATTACTTTTTAATAGTTTTTTTTCTTTCTCAGATGCTGCAAAAAATAAAATGAGCCTAAAATATGAAAAGACTTTTTCACGAATTGGATGTGAGTTTATTAATGGAGATTGTGTGTGCAGTACAGAACTGATTGTGTTGAAATTGTTTAACAAATAAATTCAGTAACTCAGGACATTTTTTTGTTTCCCACTAGCTGCATTTTCCTTCTTTTTTGTGTGCAATGAATTAAGCTAAAATGAGTAAAAACAAATCTTTTTTGTCATGAGCGCTCATGTCAGAGCACTCGACTTGAGACATTTGAGCCAGATTTCACTTCAGCTTTTCTGTTTCTTAATATTATTAGAAAAAGTAATTGAGTTGTATTTTAAGGTACAGCCTCCGTATGTTTTATGTTATATTAAACAACAAGAACTTACTTCTGCAGAAAGGCCCACGCATGTCAAGTAAAATGATTACAAAAGCAAAACCACAAAGGAAGTTACAAAGGTTCAGTAGTAAATTTGTCGCCAGCACTAGATGGAGCCAGTATGCATGTGTATAAAATAGGTAGAAATGGGTACAAAATAATGATTAGTAAAACACGATTAAGATAATTTTGTACATGGTGGTGTTCAATTAAAAAATATAAATATATATCCAAAGCTTAGATGACCTTTATTTGTTGTGTCTAGCAGAGAATGCGCCCCATGTTGTAATGGGGAAAACTCGTTATTGTGAGAACAGTCATAGAACAAATAGGAAAGAGCTGTTAAAAATACCTGGCTTTATGGCCATTATTATACTTAATCTGTAGAAGTCTTGTTTTCAGAAGGAACTTCTGCAAACTCCCTGAAACTATGCATTTAAAATAAACAGATTTTTTCCTTGTGCTGTAAGAATTTAACAAGCATGCAAGGAAGGTACAAGAGAGATAGAGGAGATCACTGAACAGCATTGGTGATGAGCTGATATACCTAAAATCTAAGATAAATTGACAGGTCTTATTAACACTACTTCTAAAAAAAATAAAATGATAATGATAACAAAGGTGATTATAACAACAGTTCTCTATTGTCAGTTAAAATCATGTCTCTTTTCCCCTTACAGGAAAGGCTTATTTGTTGGCAAAAGGCTTAACATCTTCCAAGTTCCCCCTGACACAGCAGAATTAGAGCCCAGAGGTATGGAAGAGACACCCTTTAAAGCAACATGTAACATGTCACCTCTATGAAGACTATGCATGAGATCTAACAAGTTGGGAGGTCACTTTTCTTATGAGACATTTATTTGTTTAAACCATTATGCTGTCTTTAAGTTGATTGTTATTTTTTGTCAAATTTTATGTATCTTTAAAGATAGATTCTAGGATTTTAAGCTAGAAATGTTATTTCTCTAATGTGGATAACAGTGGATAATATGCACAATACTGTAAGTATAATCATATTTTAATGTAGAGAGCTGTATCTGGGAATTCTTTCAACAAACTTTAGGAGATTGCTAGCAGAGAGAACTATAACATGCTCTAAATGATCATACTGCTACATCTTAGATATTAATAATACTATTATTCTTTTATTAACATAAATATGTGAACTAATTCATCATTACTGATGCAAACTGCATACAGGAAATGCGTACGACATCACATAACTTGTCTGCTTGTTTAAAAACGAGCATGTAACTCTGAAGGAAGCTATGCAAAGAAATTGGCTGTAGAAATGATGAGTTTATGCAGACAGTCTTTGTTTCCCAAGCACTTCAACACTGGCTTTATAGAGGGCTTTCAATGTGAGCCAAGTCAAGAGCTCTGCACAATGTATGACACACTGTAGTAGCATACTTGGTCCCAGCTGCTGAAATGTGATAGTCCTTCACTGTAGAGCCTCATCTTTCATTTACGTGGGCCTGTGGCTCTGACAGTTAACAGTTGATATGAGCATTAATGAAATCAAGGATAAATAACTATCATTTTGTTATGGCATGTTATGAGTGCTTATGTTCTCTGGATATGCATCTTAAAGACACCTGATGCCTTGGACACAATCCAGAACTGTCTGCCATATGTTTGATCTGAGGATCTGATGAGTAGGTACTGAACTTACAGAGGTTCAGCAATCTGCTGAATAATCTACTGATTGTTACCGTAATTCTGTCAAATAAAAATTGTGGCTTTATGCAACAAAGACTGATGCTGGAAACAGAACCTCTGAATTTTAACTATGGCACAAATGACTAGTCTCTTAATCCTGTAAGCATGACTCTTCCTGCACGCCTGCACCCTTGCTTTTCTCACTGATTGTGCTGTTCATCTGCAGATTCCTCTCCATCCTTGTGGGATATGGAGCTGGCCAATCAGATCGCAGCGGTGACCAAACATCCACCTCGGAACGGCTTTGAGGAGATGATCCAGTGGACTCATGATGGGAAGCTTTGGCGGTATCCTATTAACAACGAAGAGGGTAAGTCCCATCACTGCCAATATACTGTACAAGGCAAGCGCAGGCTGTCACCATAGGTGTTACTGTAGTATATGATCAATATTTAACACAATCTGTAAAGTTACCTTGTGTGAAAAGAGAATTTTGTCTTCCCCAGTGGCTTATTTATTTAAAGCCTGTGCTACATTTACAGGATTTGTACTTGGAGGTTGTTGTAGTGAATCCAGGCTATGCAACTAGCCAGAAGCAATCAGAATGTCCATATTCCTTTTATACACTTGTAAAGAAGATTGGGCAATTTTCTCAATCGAGAACATTTACATTTTTGTCAGCAGCCAAATCTTTATTCAGAACTTCCTATTTTAGTTGTAGTTTTGTCTTTGTTTTAAGCCACTCAGCACTGCGTTTGCTCTGGTCTCAGGTCTAGAGGAGGAAGCTGACATCCCGTTCCATGAGCACGTGTTCCTAGAGAAACACCTGGAGGATTTTCCAAAGCAAGGCCCCATCCGTCACTTCATGGAGCTGGTGATCACTGGGCTGTCCAAAAACCCCTATCTCACTGTCAGACAGAAGACAGAGCACATAGCTTGGTTCAGAGAGTACTTCCAGCAGAAGGAGGACTTGCTGAAGGAGGCCGAAGTCTACCTCAACTGACAGTTTTGTTGAATGCTGTTGAAAACGGCACACTCAGCCCAGGCTTAAGAAATTCTATGTCTCTTCTTTCTCCGATTTTCACTGAAAACATTTCAAAGACTTCCACATGAAGCCTAACCCTCTAATTAGATGTAACAATCCAGTTAGATGAAGAAGCCCAAAGATTAACTTATTTAAGTAAGAGATCTTATCTTTACACCTGAGTTTTGATTTTCAGTTGCATCACATCAATAAGACCTAATTTTTGTCATGCTCCGTAATTTCCAAGAAATCTGAAAAGAAGCAAGATTTACCCCCTTCCTTCGGTGCAAACTACACTTAAGGTAGATATACCTCCAGAAGTTAGATTCTGTAGGTTAGTGCTACCTTTCATTTTCTGCTGTAATGTGGCATATATGTTGATATGAGATTTAAGTAGAATCACAGATTTTTACAAGAGTAATTTTGAGGCTTTAAACCTTAGTCCAGGACTAAGATTAATTTAAAATGCCGGAATCCATTGACAGGAGTCATAGTTGTTGGCAATCAAAAACACTTTTGTCATTCACCCCATTTGGAAAGCTTAAAGGTCCAGCTAGTTGAGAAAGCAGATTTTCTGGTGTCTGTTTGCACTTGTAGTGTTTAATAAAGCATCTAAATCTTAATTTGTACATGGGAAAATATCATGAATTTTTTTTTAGCTGGGTTAAATTCCCCCAATCAATGTGGAGAAATCAGTTCTCAGTTTTCTGTCTCTGCTTGAACTGTATTATTTTCTGCTATCATTCTTTTGTAATTTCCTGTGAGGGAATTGCATCAGACTGCCCTGCGTCATCTGAACATGTATCGTCAGACTATACAAAATGGACAGTCTGTAGTTGCTTTATGATCAGCCAGTAAACTAATGACAAGAACATCAATACTGTAACTGTTAATTTATTTCCCCAGATTCCAGGTAATCAGCTGTTACTCTTCTCATTTGTACTTTCCTGTGCTGAGGTGAGATAATTACAGTAGATAATGTACATCAAGGAAGCAGAGGAAACTCCCATTGCATAAGAGAATCGATTCTTTTCATGGTTTGTGAATTCAGAGTTTGTCCAGAAATTCTACCAATCGGATAAAAAAGCAAATATTTAAAATTATAACTTTGTGTCTAGCTGTGCACTAATACTGAAGGGAGCAATCCCTAAATATCTAGCATTTGAGTTTGTCTTATGCAAGAGCCTCCCTCCAGCGTGCTTTGGTTCAGGAATCTACTTTGTGTCCTTTTGGTCTGGGGGTTATCTCTTTTTTGCTTGGCAAATTGGAATGAAAATATGTACAGCCTTGGAAACTATTAGAGAACAGGTACAGCTGGATACAGGAGTTTCTGTTGTGTATCAATAGTAGCTTTTCTCTGAGGTAAAAGTCTTGTAGCAAATTTGAAAGATAATGTAATATTCTTGATTAACCCTCATAGAACAGATAAGGAAAGTAATGCCTATTGCTACGGTGGACCTTATTTTATGCTGCCTATGTTGATATTTGGCCTTAGCTGCAGTGATCATATTCGGCAATGTCTGGATGGAAAACAGGCATAATCTCATATTTTTTAAAACATTCCTTACCGTGTAGGTTGGTTTCGAAATAAACAATTTGCTACTCTTAAATACAATCTTTCTTAATTTTCTGCATTTTTTTTCACATCAGTTTAGACTAATTGGAAATGGGATTTTTAATGTATTATTTGTTATTGGGTGGGCAAAGGAAGTTGAGTGAAAAATTAAAATTGTAACAGTTCTGTCTTTCCTTTCTTTCCGGCCCTTTGGTGGTTTTCCCAAGCCTTTTGAGATTTGAATTTCCAAAAAAGAAAGAAACTGTGGTAGCTTGCAAACAAATGGGAAACAATTTGCTTGAGAACACAAATATGAAATAAGATAGCAGCTATGAAGGCTGCCAGTTTGTTTTCGCACATAATTAATTATCCACGTGCAAAGAAAGATACTGGCTTGTTCTAGCTCATAATTAATCAATTATCCAAAATTGAGGGTGGCTTTGTTTTCTAGCGTAGCATGATGCCTGTGACAGCCCTGTTGATGTTTTTCTTGAAGGGGAAATGTGAAAATATTTTAGAGATGCTAATTTCGCCAATGCGCTACACAGCTGCAGAAAAATGAATAAAAAGCATGAGCTCCCTGGCCATCTACTTAGGTTAATACCTTTAATGCCCATTTAACAGAATATGTTTGCTTAAAACCAAAGGAGCCTATACTCCCAGATTTTCAGTTCTAAGATGTTTTGTGAAAGCACTTTAGCTAAGAGTACATCATGTATTAGAAAAAATATGGTTTCGTGATTTATCAGAGTACAATGGAAGAGGTATGGACCAAAATAGCTCTTCATCTTATGTTTGGCCCATGTTTGTAAAGGATGTAATGTGCACTGCATCTCTTTTAAGTGTTCCTTCATGAAAGGTTGTTTTTTTCTTCCCTGATGAGACATTGTTAGTCACACACACTGGAGGTGCATCATGTTTCATTAGTCCAGACCTGCTCTTCTGGAGAATGCTTGAGAGAACCATTACATGGAGTTTACCATCCAAATGTCCCCCTTAGTTCCTTTATTTTGGTGATCTGAAGATCTCATTGCTCATCGATGCTGCTAAGGTATAAACATTTTAATGCACGTCTCCATTTGTTCATTTTCCCTTTGATATTGGTATTTGTCTGAAATGATACAATACTGCATTTAAAATAATTGTACTTGCCACATTACAAAAAAGCAGGTATCTCCAGTGTTTGAAAGTGATAAAAGATGGACAATCAGGATCAATCCTTGATCCTACTTGGGAATGACCAGAAAAGGAGCCCTGTCTGACTATTCACAATACTGAAAGGTACTAACCATTTCAATACAAAGTACCAAAATAAAAGTGGAAGCTGAGTGTCTTATACATTTAGGAAAATTAAAAGTACTTTTTGAAATAGTTGTTGGTGCATGATTACGTGTTCAGTCATATTTAAGGGTACTGATTTTCTGGGATCTTTCAAGATCTAGTTGGAAAGAAGCCATGGAATGAAAGGACACTGGACTCCCATGTGTTTCTAATGTGTCTCATGTTGCACTTTAATCTAGCAAAATCTTAACCTTTTTTCCTCAAATAATATGCATACAATTCCTGTGGCTCAGGTCACACAGTTTATCACTTTATAAATTGAAGTGAAATGACCTCATAATTTGTCTCATGCAATTATTATTATAATTAAATGTGTTGAAGAATATTAATCACCTCACTGCTACGATTCATAGTGTGAGCTGCGAACTCTCTTAAGCTTTATTAATAAAGGTATTAATTCAAGAACTTAGAACCTTATTGGAGCAAAATTGAGATTGTGTATGTGTTAAGGGACAGGATGCTGAAATGAGGTGATTTAAAATTCAAAACACTTTATTAATAGCAGGCTTCCAGGTACTACAATGATTGAGGTGTAGGAAACCAAAGACGTACCGACTGACTGTGCATTTTAGGATCATTACTCATAAAACTTGAGATAAAGAGCTGGTTGTTTTTATGTAAAGATGATCTTTATCTTGCTTTGGAAACATATCACTAGATGCAGATGACAATTGTGTTAGGATGGGTTGTGCCATGACATCATAACGGAGGAAGTACGATGTTTTTTTAGAATTAAGTGCTATTCATCAGTGCACCACATGGTGGCAGTATAGCCTATGATCTTTTCAAGCTTTGATTAGCCTGCGAAGTGGGGAAAAAGCATTAGAATACCTGTCTGATTCTCGATGACACGCAGTGCCTCCCTGGCATGAGAAATTGATGGTGTTCTGCTGGGTTTGTAAAAATAGAAGGCCATCATTCAAAAGCACCTCTGTGGTGTTTATAGGCTAAAATTAAGAGTAGCCCAGATAATTACACACATGAGGGGACTTAACGCCAGCAAAAGAAAAGGCCTCCGTCAAGAAAGTCTAGACATTTTTTGCACAAATTGAACACCCAGGCACTCAGAGATTTGCTGGAGCAATCTTCCCCAATCATAAACTGTATCTCAATGAGAACTACGAATATGATTTTAAAAAAATCATTGTGGGAATATGCATTTTAGTTGGTGACTTGGTTTTTTGTTTAAACATAGGATGCATGTCATTTAGAACAGGGAGAAGTTTAAATCTGAAGGCCTTAGGAGCTGAAAGTCCTGCTTAGATTAGATCATGCACTACAAAAGCCAAAAACATGTTTTGGTTAAAATCCTGGCTGGAAATATTTGAACTTGAATTGTGTAGCCTTGGTTTAATGAACTGACTGATAGAATGGTTTTTCTGTAATTGGCACAGAAACACATGAAAATGTTTCACTGGGGGGGGGGGAATTTCCAAAGTCCTAATTGTTTAACCTTACCTTTTTAAATACAACAATACTAAAAATCTGGTTATCCATTGTCCATTTTTTATGAATTCTTGCATTAGTTTTGGGAACTTTAAGTTAAAAACAGTTGAAACTGTTTTCAAAAGGCTGTGACCTTCTCATTAGGACTCTTAAAAGAATTATTCAACTTCACAACATTATGATTGTACCCCCATATAATATTCCACTGCTTGACCTCTCTTCTGCAAGATTCTTGATTTTTTTTGTTGGATGGGACAGATGTATAATAGTTTCATGTAGAATCCAAACTACAGTATGTGGTATTGTATGTCATTTTTCATCCAGACATTAATTACTACCCCACAAAACATTTGAAAGTTTCAAAGCCAGGAGGTACAGGAAGGAAACAACCCAATGATTTCACTCACCATTTTGGAGATTAATCATGATGCATGTTATGGTGAAACATTGTCTCCCAATATGTTTCCCTTTTATTCAGTGTAGTGAACAGTGTGGTCATACCAGAAGAGTACAGTTTGAAGGCTGAGACAGCCTGTTTAGTGAAGCATGATGCTCTTCAGTCACGTGCGTCACTCAAATGTTTCCCCCATCATTTCCTTTCTCATTCAGGTTTATTGTGTTGCACAGGTGCCAAGCTTTGCCCTGGAAAATAAGAATGAAATTCAAGGAAACCAATTTAAGAGAGACACTCAGTATATACATAAATAGCTAAGTGAAGACAAAAGAATAATGCCAATCATATAATATTCTGTTTTGTCAGCTGTTAGCCATCAAAAGTTTAAAAAGTCTCAAGATTACAGTAATGACACTGTGTACAACTGTGATGTAACAACAGTTTGACACTTTTCTTTTTTTGAAAGAGTAAGGCCCTTAGATACTGGCAGTCTATAAGTAACCACTTCTGAGGACCTGGTAAATTGTTAAAGAATACAGAGCTTTCCAGTTAAAGCTAATTTGGTTGCTTTTGTGGTGTCATATCTTGTAACAGTAAGAAATCAATAATGCCAAATAGTTTTTCAACAGCAGCACCCAATCCTTTAAAGTTCTAATTATTTTTTTTAGGAATAATTTGCATGGTGTCCAGAAAGCTTTTTTTTAAAAAAACATTAATTCAGAAATCTCAGCATGAAAAGTGAGCATAACTGTTCATCAGCAGGATGTTAGCAGTACAAAGCATTCCAGACAGATCTTATTTTCATACGGGCAAAAAGCAAAACACTGCTTCTCCTCAAATTCACTTTCGTCTGGATGAAAGGCCCTGCTGTGTGGTCCCTGGGAGTGAAAGCTCTTGTGTTTGACCTACATGTTGGTCCAATAAAATGTGTCAAATGTTCCTTGTAAATGCTCTGCATTTGTCTTTTTTTTTTTACTTTGTAAAGAAAAAGAAAATTATTTCAGGCTGAGGCCCTGTAAGGACATTAAAACCAACAGCTGGATATAAATACTTTGACATTTTCAAAATTAATTTATCTTGAAACTTTCTTTGTTTGGTCTTGGAAAGAACTACCCGATGTTAATTTCAATTTCATTTCTGTTCTATTATTATCAGGCAGGAAGTGTTTTTTTTACTCCTTTTGAGGGTGTGTTTTTTAAGTGTTTAACAGTGGTTCTCAGCTTTGGTCCTCAAGAGCCACCAATCAATGGGTTTTCATGTGTCTATCAATCTGGAGGTGAAATGTGCTCTTTCTGAAAAAACCTTAACCATCTCATAAGGCATGACCTTGTCACCTCTAGTCTAGGCCTAGTGGAGGAGCAACCTGACAAAAATCTGATAGAAGTTGTACTTGGAAACATATCTGTGTCTTTCCTTGAATACAGAGATCTGATTAGGCACCACTGATAGGTGATAAAAAAGGTATTACTCTGGTTTAGGAAGCAAAATAATGTAATTGTCTCAGTGGAGCTGGTATATGGTTTTATTGGCAAACACTATTAAGGAATGTAGTCCTTCGGATGAGATATAAAACCGAGGGCCTGACTCTCTATGGTCATTAAAAGTTCCAGGGCGTTTCTCGAAAAGAGTAGGGGTGTAAACCCAGCATCCTGGCCAAATTTTCCTTTGGCTTTTACCAATCATGGCCTCCTAATAATCCCCATCTATTAACTGGCTTCATTACTCGGTTCTCCTCCCCACTAATAGCTCATGTGTGGTGAGTGTTCTGGCGCACTATGGCTGCCGTCACATAATCCAGGTGGATGCTGCACATTGGTGGTGGTGGAGGGGAGTCCCCATTACCTGTAAAGCGGGTTGAGTGGAGTGTCCAGAAAAGCGATTTATAAGTGTAAGCAAAGACTGACTTAATTATAATTACAGTCCTCCTCCTCTTTGCAACTAGACCTGATCACAACAAAGCCCAAAGACTTCCAGCCATTGGAATCACTTTTCCATCAGGTATTCAAGGTTGTGGGGGGGCCACAGCCTAACCCAGCAAGCAATGGGTGCAAGACGGGGCCAATTTTCTCAGAAGCTAATTAACGTACTATTACACTATTATAGTGAGAGCATACAAACTCCATGCCGGTAGCATGCCAAGAATGGAACCCAGGGCCTCAGTGCTGTCTGGCAACAATCTTAACAACTGTGCCACCATGCCCCTCTGCTAAGCAAATACCCTTTACTAATATAACATTTGTGATACCTTAATTGTAAATTACTGGTATAATTGAACTGTTCTTAATTGTCATTTTAATGACAGTCAGGTAGCTAGCTTGCTTTTCAATGATTCTTTCAAAACAGCAATTCACTCAAATGCTTCAGACACTGCTGTCACAAGGCCCTGAAAAACCAAAATCTTTTTGGCTGCCAGGAGCCACCATGGTTTACCACACCCAAACAAAGCAGTCCACCTTTTTTGAACTTTAATTTGCTGTTAACTCTTAATAACTGTCTCTTTCAGCCTGCACTGGGAAGCTGCACGCCATTTTAATTTTCATAGTTTACGGCTGGCTTTACACACATTTTTAGCATATTGAAAACAACCACGTTTAGCTCGCAAACATCGTGCAAGTTGTAAACTACAATAGGCTACAGTGGTCTACCACACCCGGACACACCCGGCCATAGATGTCCAGAAATTACGTTGCAACCTAATAACTATCTCTTTCCATCAGAGTAGACTGTCTATGAAGACTCTTTACTTCCAGCCACTAATAGCTTTTTTCCCCACAAAGAAAAATTAGTGACGAATCCTATGACTGCTTTGTCTGCAACACTCCTTATATTTCCAGTGTGACATAAGATGCCGTTTTATTCTGTTTAGGCAACTTGCTGCGTACGCACAACTCGAGCGCTCAACATCTTATTATCTGAGGGGCAGATACTAAATGCGTTACATTCCCGGTCATGGACATAATAATGCCTTTACTACCCGACAAGCAGGTGAACGTTGCCAAACTCCAGACAGAGAAAACGTATCAATTTAAAGATGTGAACGTTATTTTAATCCTGCTTTCGGGACGCTCTACACTTTAGAGCTGTGAAGCCTGAACTTTCCATGCGTCCTGAAATACCGCTGTTCAAGTCAGATGGTAACTTGTCAGTAGTGAAGATCAAACATACTCGTGCTCCAACGTTAGGTGGCAGAGGTGGCTCTATACGAAGATTTTTTTGCCTTAATCCCTTATTTGTTTTCCTTTTCTCTCCATTTGAACAATTTGGTCTCTAAATCGTGGTCGCCAGCTAAATGGCCGAGAACAGGTGCATTCCTACTGTAGTTTATTTTGCGGTATATGACAGTGTCATGTGGGAGACAATTGAATCTCTGCTTCTGTCTTGTCAAAGCGGGGGTTAGCTACTGTAACTTCCAGATAAATTTAACGGTTTAGGCACAGCAAGGTTTCCTTAAAAATAAACAGGCTACTATTAAACCATGGATTAGCAAATGCTACGCACACATTGGGACTCCGGGGACATATTGGGTGCAGATGTGGCTTGCACACAACGCTGGGATTTACAATACCAACAACGGTAATGATAATAGTGATTTATTTTTTGAAAAATGGAACACCTAAATTGGTATTAAGCTATATATAGTAACAATATAATATAGTAGCATAATTCAGTAACAAAAAAATGGAACGTCACCTAGAAAATGTATCAGTAACGCAATCCGCACCGTATGTTGGACATAGTTCTACTCCATTGGGATGATATTTAATTTTTCAGTGCTTCAAAACACGTTCAACACAACTATTGTCCCTACAGCACACAACGGTGTCAGAACTTCAGAGTCCTTACTGTACAGAATCCACTGTTTAAATAGGATTTTGTTCTGTCCTGCAATTCATTGACGAAAGATGCATTTAAAGTCAGATTTAGTTTTGCTGTAAAGTCAGGAACGTTCTCTCTAAAATGATGCACCGCTACCACAATTCATTAAGGCTTTCTTCTGGGATCTTAGATCACAGAATAGCGCACATTGCTAAAACACGGTTGCCTGCGTCCTCTAAAACTGTTATGACCAATTATCAAGCTGATCAATTGTATTAGTTAAGAAAAAGCATTAATTTCTCCGAATGATAGCCAGGCCGACTAAAATGTACGGGAGATAACCTTTGTGATATGTAATGTTTCTACCGTGGCTCCTGATGGCATGCACCTCTAAATGGTAATGAATCAAAGCACCAATGCAGCGAGTTTCAATAGTTTTAAATAACCATCTGCTTAAATGCAAGAACTAATCTCCATATCTAACAAAGTTTTCTAGAACTACTTTGTCTGTACTATTAAATATTTGATTAAAAAATCAAATATTTAATAGTACAATTTGGCGTTTAGCAACAAAACCCCGTTGTGCGTTATTATAGAACAGATTGCACTGGACAATCTGAAGGGTAGAATAATTTATTATTCTGAGAAAAATAAACTGATGCACAGAATTCTATCAAATGCGCAATTCTAAATCACTTGAGGATATATTTTTATCTCTGCAATAAATGCTAACAACTAGTAAAATGTTTTTTTGTTGTTGTTGTTTATTGCATGCGGGGTATAATGTGACCTTAAAAAAGCTGAAGGAAAAATTTAAGAAAGGAAGTTGAGTGACGGAATAGATCAACAATAAACAAGTTCGTTAATTAAACAGACATAAACAATAAAATGACAGCTGTCAAAACCCCCCACCCCCCGAGTTCTAAAATCTTAACTCATAACTTTCTGATGATTTTGCAAAGCGCTGGAAATAGGAGGCCGCGCAGAATAACAAGCGATACCAGCGAAACCGACCCCGCAATTTTCCGTGTTTTACGGCTACATGTCATTAACCAAAACAAAGTTATTGGAAAAAAGGAGGAAATATTTGGCCGTAAAAAGAAAAAAAAAGTGAGCGTTTCGCTTGTTGATGCTCACTGGGCATTGGCTGCCGCCCGGTGTCACTCAGGAGGTGGGCGGCATCAGCTGACTCCCTGGGTAGTTCCAGTAAGTCCGCTGCGCCAGTCTAGCAGAGCAACATTCAACAAGCAACAACTGGGGGTGACAGACATGGTACGAATACGATCTTCTTAAGCCTGGATTTTAAAACAGCCGAAACAAAACTTGTCAAGACCAACGACAGAAAAGGGAGCCTTCATCAGACCTTTAAAAGCTCTTTTCCAGCGTTGTCTCATCTCTATGACTCGCTTCGGCTCCGTTTTGTGACTTTTATATGTAGAAGTTTGTGAAGTGACGAAGTTTTTTTTTGCCTCTTTTTTTTCTCATCCTGCTTGTGTGCCTTAGCGTAGGTCTATGTGAGAGTGGGATAATACTTTTCCTGGTATTATGGCTGAAGCTCCGCAGCAACAAGTGGTGGAGTTTGATCCGGATTTCGAGCCATTGTCACGGCCCCGGTCGTGCACCTGGCCGCTGCCCCGACCCGAGTTTATTAATCCTACCAACTCTAACAATTCGTCGCCGGCGCCTTCTGTCAAACAAGAGCCCGGCGGCAATGTGGACTTCATCAACAACCTGAGCTTGCTGGAGGAGACTGAAGACTACCCCGAGCAGAAGCCGCTCGTTTTGTGTAATGATTTTCAGTGCCAGGAGAATTGCATCCACCAGCAGCCCCAGCAACAACATCAGCACCCGGGCCAGCAGCTCTCGCACCAACAGGTGCCCCCCTTGTCTTCGCCGGCTGGCTCAGCCTCCTCGGTAGCCGCTGCTCAGAGGAAGAGCAGTTCCTCCAGACGAAATGCATGGGGAAATATGTCTTACGCCGACCTGATCACCAAGGCCATCGAGAGCTCCCCCGAGAAGAGGCTCACCTTGTCGCAGATCTACGACTGGATGGTAAAGAGCGTTCCCTATTTCAAGGACAAGGGCGACAGCAACAGCTCCGCCGGTTGGAAGGTAAGAAGAGCAGGCAGAGAGTGCACTGTAAGCCTCTGTGCACCTTCCGAAAGACTGCTTATAACTAGAGAACACAAAGTATTTTCCTACGATGGTCAGCATTATTAGCATTGCTATTGATATTGTTATTAAACTGCTCACAGAGTCTACTTCCTCTGGTACTTTATACTGTTGCAACTGCAAAGATAACATCCAGATATTATTACACAACACATGTATGAAGAGATGCACCAGCACAACACCGATGAAAAGTCTTCTGCGTGAGGTAATTAGGCTACACAGATTTGTCTGCTTTCATTGTTTACAAACATGCTCACACGCAGCGTGGGCCAGGGAAAACTGGCAATTTAACTCGATGACTTGTGGTTTTCCCCAGGTCGATAGCGTTGTTGTGTTTTTTTTATTTTTGCAAGTACAGTAGGATTACGTCCTCTAAATCCAACTTGAGTGTGAAATTCCAAAAGGATAATCTTGAAAGAAAGTTCACGCTAACCCAGAGTCATGTGTGGATGGGTAATGTAAAACTCGTGAATAGCGCCAATCAGATTGCTTAGTGAGTTAATGAGAGTTAAGTGCGGGTGTGAGGGGGTGTTGTTTCTCGAAGAAAATGCGTGTAGCAGGAGCAACGAAAGCACGACCTGTGCCACAGTTAGTGAAAACGTTGGGGGCACGACCATTATGTGCTCATACTATGAAAACACACTCCGAGCGTTAGTTTGCAAATTCGGTGTTTTTTTTCTTTGAACTTTTATGCAATACACTTACCCTGTTTTCTCCTGTTTTTTTTGTATTAACAATTACAATCGAGGGCAGAAATAATCGCCGTGTTATTTTTAAAATAAATTAAGAAAATAAATTTTAAGCGGTTCTGTTGTTGGGTTGGGGGTATTCGTGATATACTCATGATTACAATACCTTGAGGACTAGCCAACTAGCAGCAACTGGAAATTCAGACTGAAGAGCTAACACATTTTTCCTCTTCGGACGCAGGAGCAATCCATACTGCTGCTTTTCTAATATTCTGCATGCGAAGTAGCACTTAAAATGATTGTAATTATCTACCGACTCTAAACTAAAGTATTAAAAAGTCAATTACTTTTTATGACTTTATAATGGGTTTACCGCATAATGATAGGGTATTAGACAGTTGTTCATATCGGAAAATAGAACTGTCTGCCTCTCTAACTTGAAATCGATTAGGAAGATAATGGGCATGTTAAAAAGAACCAAATTACTTGCTTCTGTCTGATCATGCCTGTAGACAATTGAAATCACAGCGTTTTGAAGATCTTATTTGCGGTTATTTTACTGTGTAGCTAGATCTTGTAAGGGATTCGTGCTGTGCAGCAGTGCAGTATTCCTGGTAAGGTTCCTGCTCGTCTTTTAGAGCTTTTCTGCTCTCGGAGAATGACTCGTAAAATCACCTTCACAGCAATCTTAGATGTTTACATATATTATTTAACAATAGCGTCACATACTTTAGAAAACACAAAGGGTTGTTATTGAAGTTTAATGGCGAGGCACAGCAGAAAACTAACATTATGAAAATTGAATATTCTTGTTTATCATAAACCTAATCTAACTTCTTCGTAACATTTTTTAAAAGTATTTGTTCATATTGATAGTTAAGAGTTACTGAAGCGGGAATTAGCAGTTTATAAGGGGAGACGGATGTCACAGTGAATAGGCAGAAACATTGAACAGCTCTCAGCTGCTGTCTGTGGTTTTATTGAGCGTTAGTGTAAGGGCTTTCTTTGCGCTCAAGTTTATTAAAAATGCTGTTCGGCCCTGCTCTGTTGAATGGGTGTTTCATATTGCTGTATGCACATACTCTCACATACATACAATTGTACTTCGGCTGGCCTCTATCGGTAGGTATTCGAAGCGGAACAACACTTTTGGCAAATATAAGACAACTCCAGGCAGTGCTTTCCGAGACAAAGGTTAAATGAGGTGAGAGGCTGTTTCTTTCAGGGAAAGATACATGAAATGAACGGCGCCTGACGATATTAGTGCGGTTTGTGACTAATCGTTCTAGGTGGCAAAAGCGTTTTAATGCCTGACTTTAACATAACGACTGCGATCATCTTACAAAATTGTGTTTAAGGTGATTAATGTAGGGTAACTTCATACCGCCGAATGGTGAGCAGTGGAATGCGTATTTATAGCACAAGTATCGGTCCTATTATGATTTTATTGGTTTCGTATGAGTGGAGCGTGAGGACAGAAACTGGGTAAGATAAAACGGAAGAATTGTAAGAGAGCAGACGTTTTCACACCTCACCTTTTAAACATGCAGCTTTGTACTTATAGCTGTTTTGTTTTTCTTTCCAGTGATACATTTGCTCCACTGTAACCCAAATAGCAATAAAGCTAATTTGGCAAAGAAAGTTCCACAACAAAGGGTTAAGGAAAAGTGTATAGTATTTTCTATAATTAAACTTTTACTGGATTTACTACACTTTTTCTGGATTTAATGAGCATTTTGAAATATTGTGAAAAAAACCCACTCTATATAGGAAATAGCATTGGAATCACATTGTTTAAATTTAGTGCAGTTTTGCATTCTTCAAATTGGTGCAGGATCCCCCATGTGAGTGCAATAGTACAAGATGCTGAGTGACCTCTGACACAATATCCCTACTATGTGCTTTCTGAGTAGGCACGCTTATGTATATATGATTCACACACACATGCAGTATATCACAAAAGATGAAATGTATTTGATTTTGGGGTTATACAATTGCTTCTGTGACCAGAGGCATCCTATCAGAATGGCTGTCTTGAAACATTGTGAAACGCACTGTTGCTGTGGTGTACCTTTAAGAACCTGTTGCACATACAGTATTAAAATTCTTCAGTGGTTCTTTGAAACATCTGTAATAATAAGCTGGCTTGTTTTTTTTGACACACATTCAGTTGTTAAATGATAACCATGGAGCTTGGCTGAGAAGGCTCTTCATATCGGTGACTGAAATACAGCTTCTGTTACACAGGCTGTTTGAGCAGCCCCAGATTTTATACCATCTCTTGTATAGGAGCCAAAAAGAAGACACTGCGTACAGTATCATGCACAGAAAGTCACAGAGCTAAAACAAAATAGATATTTGTGTTTTACTGAGTCATCAGTACAAGTTTTACAAGATCCCGTGGCTCCAAAAATGTTCTCCAAAAGATCTGTGTGGTGGGTGTTTTTGCCTTGGATCAATTTTAATCTGAATTGTACAACCACAATGTGTTGTCTGTGTGTTGCCTGCAGTGTCTCAGCAAGCACAGGGGAGTTGAAGTGGCTCAGGTATCTGTTCTTAATCTCTCTTATCAGATTAAAAAAAAAAACAGGCCTTTAAGCGAAAGAAAAAAAGACAAGGTTTTAAAACTTCTCACTGCCGTCCCACAGACCTTTCTTTGCGTGTGCTGACTTCAGTTTTTTTTTTTTCTCGACATGAGTAAAAGGGTTTTTTTTGGAGGCTCGGGACCTGCGAGGTGAGGTGAGACGACCTGGTTCTTTCTCTCGAGTCGCACCTCGCTCGGTTGTGTAACAGAAAAAAAGCCCCGACTCCTCCACTCGATACAAGAAGTGAAACTAACCGAGCGCCCTTTCCGTTGGCCTCCGCTGTAGAGAGCGCGCAGAGACGGGCTACGAGTCGCGAGCGGAGGGAAATAAAATACCAAGATTGGCAGAGGTGTCATGACTCCAGCGCTGAACAATCTCTATAATCACCCTTCCATCCGAAAAAAAGGGGGGAATCCAAAAACTGGAAGCTTTTCTTTTCTGCCAAGACCATTTTTGCATTGTGCCCCGAAAATTCAGTCACCCAGAGCAGGATCTTAAGTGCCTTAGAGCTTGAATGTCAAACATTTAAGGAGTGGCCCCGTAGCGTTAACAGTATGAATTAGAGGGCTCTGATTAATGTGCGCTGGCTGTGGGCGCTGGGCGGATTCATTTAGGTCTTCTCAGTTTTAGCAACGCTTCAGAATGCAGTACTGTGAAGATCAATGGGAGGTTGCAGCTCCCACAAGAGAGTGGTGCAAGGCATTTCCATACTCCTTGCTTATCTGTTGATATATCTGGAGGGGGTTTTCATTTTTGATTACGTTTTATGTGGGTTGTGAATTTTGTGGCCATGAAGGGCAGTGGTGAGGTAACAGTCAGTGTCAGGCAGTCCCTCTCCTATAGCTCTCTGTCTCATTTCAGTGTCCATATGTTAATTTTCACCAGTCCTGTGTCAGAGAAATCGATGCGGGAGAAATTGAGCAACCGTGAATACAGGGGTTGGAAAAGGGAATGGGATCTGATGCAGTTTCACCACCGGGCTTTGTTTCAGAGATGGAAAGGCTGTGGAAGCCTTGTGCAGATGATGCTGGTTTGCTGGTTGTCGACATTGTGGTGGAATGTCAAACCAAGCTATTTAAACAGACTAGAGTAGCATTTCACCTGTAGAGCACCCTTAGAATCTCACTTAGTCAGTGAGAGAACTGAGTCAAGAGGGTCTCAGCTCATCCTTTTATGAATGCTGTAGTGCTTGATTTTCCATCTGGCACCATGCGGTGTGGATTCTTTGCGAGATCTGTGTTGTTGGGCTTTTACCACTGTTGCTGAGAGAATGAAATTCAGTATTAAAGCCCAGCTGTGGTGTGTGAGAGTTACAGTCCTGCACATTTTGTAGCCATGGGAGGCTAAAGAGACAGTGTTATAGCAATTGGCCCATTTAAACCTATGACAGTTGCAGTTCAGTAGTTCAAAGCTCCTACTGAAAAAAAAAGAGAGCAGAAGCACCTGGTGCCTCAGAACTGGAATTGTGCAACTGTGGTTTCAGCTGGATTTATCCATGAGTGCCAAGTCCTTTCGTGTGCTTCATCATCATCTAAGGCTACAGAGAAGGGGAGGATCAATCTTTTGTTTCATAAACGCCTGAAGTTCCAGAATGACTAAATTGAATAAATCATTTGATTCCCTGCAACCACACTTCAATATTTTCCTTAACCCTAAGTCTCAAGTGCCCAGTGATGTAAAGATACCATTAAGACCTGTGGGCTGCGAGCTGTCTGGTGAACTTGGAGAGAAATCTACTCAAGAGATCTGACTCCCAAACGACTTGCATGCGAGCTTTTACGTCTTTTAAATAATGATTTGGTGAAGATAGGATCTTATGTGAGGAGGGAAGAATCATTTTATCTTGCCATTAGCTTGCCAGTTGAATAGGCCTGATTTTTTAAAAGCAAGCCATTTCAGTTTGCAGTGGCAATGAAACAAGGCCTAAGAGTGACAGTGCCCTGTCTTATCAGGCATTAGAATGTAGGTGAACTTGCCAAGTGAATCTACCTATACTCCAAAGTGCACTTTTAGACATTAAAGCTTCTTTCTTATGGTCTTTGACACTAGTAAGTAGTGTTTGGGCTCCTAAAATAAACAGAATTTTGGATGACAGTGACAGACAGGCACAATAGTGTGCGAAACACTGAAGACAAATCATGGCGTAGGTGGCCAAGCTTTCTCAAGCAATGTCACAGTTCTCTAACAGAAACCCATAAACCTTCTGTAGGCTTATTTTCAGATGGCGACAGACAGGTTTTGACTTTTACATTCTCGAATGAAAAGTCTCAGCATTCATCTGTGCCATAAGGTTTCTGTGGTTTACTTGGTCAAGGGTTGAGGTGAATGCAGACATTCCGAAGAAGATCGTCGCTGGGGCTCCCCAGGACTGCTGCGCGTGGAGAGAGAGTGTGGGGAGTTTCTGATTTGGTTTAGTTGCGCTGATGACACATTGGTCTTGGAAATGGCGAGGGCCGGCTCTCGTGTTTAGCTGCAGAAAAGCTCGAGGTTATATAATTGCATTTCTACAGCAGCGTAGGAAGTGAGTGGAATGCTGTGCCAGGTCTAATGATCATGCATTAGGTTGAACCAGTTCACGTGTGTGTGTGCGCGCGCGCGCGTGTGTGTGTGCGTGCACTGCTTGGATGGGCTGTAAGAGTGTAGCTCAAACAGAAGACTGTAGCACTAGTGAGTTTTGTTGATGAGTTTGCCTGTTTCTGGATGCACAGTTTCCTTTAACAGCAGTACATCTTCTATTCCAGGATAATTTCCTGTCAGGTTTTATGAACTACAGACTCTTTATACGCACTTAAGAAATAGCAATGCCGCATCAAGTTGCTGTGGGCATTAGGTGTCTGTACATACAGATTTTTCTTGAAACGGCTAGCAAGCTTGAAATCCATCAGCCAGCTCCAGGTTGTGGATCTGAGCCTGCAGTTTGTTAAACCTGCAATGTCTCAAACTGCTATTCAGAGAAAGCCTTCTCTATTTTCCTGTGCTAATGCACTCTAATCCAGTCTATGATGTATATCAGAATGCAGGATGTGAGGGTTAGTAAGGCGTCCTTGGACTAACTGCAACATTCTCAAATGGCACGATAGCTGTTGTTACATGTGCCGCGTGAGGTGAGGACAGGTGTTGATGAGCCCACAGGAAGGGCTGTCACTGATTTGATCAGTGTAGGGCCATGCAGTTCGATTACCCTCAATCTGCATCTCACTACAACTAAAGCAGCAGCAACTAGACAGTCCCGGCCTGACCATCACACATGGGCCTCCCTCTTGATTTTGTTGAGGTGTTGTGGTTTGTGATTTCCTGTACCATGGCCTGTCGTTGACTGGCTGTAATGTCTTGCCATGTGAACAATTCAGAAACAGAATGCTGAAAAGGTTTAATTAATATTCAAAATCTGTGTACTGTGATTTTTTTAAAAACACTAAAAGTACATGCATAAATTAAGTAAAACAGTGTGCTGTATATAATGTATATGTTTTTTTTACTACTACAAAAAGAGTTAAATAATAACTACTAACATGTGAAACTAGAAAGCACTGTTTCTCCAAGACCTAAATCCTGAAATTGTATTTCTAATTTGCAGATCAAGGGTTGCTATTGGAAACATAAATGAGCTTCTTCAGGATGTATTGAATTTTGCCAAACAATTTATCCACTGTTACTGCGCATTTTAAGGGCCCCAGATTTCTTTCTTGTAATGTCTTATTTTAGTGAAGGATCACACATTTATTTAACGAATGACCTTGATAATGTGCATGAAATCTTTGAAATCAACTGTAAACAGCTGTTTCATTATGCTATGAAGGAATGCTGAGGTAGCTTTGTTCTTTAAATGGAATCTTGAGTGCGTCAGCCCTGCCTCCTTTTTCGGCTCTCTGGAGTGTCTTTTCTCAACAGCAGAGGTTATTCACCTCTTGGAAACTTTGTTGATTTCACTTCAGGCCAGTTATCAAAGATGCTTTGTTGCCTGCTTATAAATCAATGGATCCTAGTCCTCAATACAGATAGAGCCTCCATTTGAGGCACTTGTGTAGCAGCACGTCACATGAGCAGTCTGAACCAGAAGGTGAATACGGTGAAGCTTTGGAACTGTGAATTTGTTGTGGTTCTAACTCGTTGAGGTACAGTTCTTTTGTTCTTCTGCCTTTCTTGTATCACCAGGCTTCACATTTTGTGACAGGGACCTACGACCGGAGAGCATTGACAGGTTTGTGTTGTCTGAGTGCGAAGGGTTTTAAAGTGACATTCTGGATGTGAGAGCCACATAACACGGATTCACGTGACCTTTGCCCCCAAAGCTTCATACCATTGCCCTTCCTTAACAACAACTGATAACAGCCACAAGATACTGTTTATATACTGTATAATTGCTAATCATGAACTAAGTGACTTTTTAGCACGGTGTGAGTCCTTTAGGAGAAGGTGCTTAAGTGGGATTGTATTTCTGTTTACTTTCAGCCGTTTCCTCCATGGTGAAGGTCTCTTACTCTGGGCAGCAATGAAGTGTAAGAATGCACCATGTGGTCCAATAAGTCCATTCCTTGGAACAGCCCTGCTCACCCCCCTATAATGGGCATGGTGCCCGCACTAGTAGCAGGGCTTTATGCTCCAAGGGCCTGTGGGAAAGTGAAGTGCCATTCACAGCTTCAAACTGGATTATTCTTAGTCCATCTGAAACAAATGGGTTCTGTTCACCCTTATTGTAGAGGCCAATTGATATAGAGGGGGGCAGTGTACGATTTCAGAACAATATTCCCATTGTGAATGCCGTGAAACAATGGAACATGCTCTGACATGGGCGCTGAGTCACGGGTTATTGTAACAGAAGCCTGCACTTGTTTGCTTTGGCAAAGGATTCTCTTTAACTGCCCACAGCATTTGTGCCTGCTTGGGACGTACACTGATGGGACATTTTGAAGTCCAGTTTTGTAGCTGTTTTCAGAGCCCTCATTCCTGCCATGCCCAGTACCCATTAATGACTGTGATTTACTGGGTTATGTGGTTTGTGTTTAATATTCAATTTCATAAAGCTGCTTATTTTCTAAAGTAAAAATGTAATGGTGTCTGAGCATTTCTTTGAGTTCACTTTTGAGTGCTCATTTTTTCCCCAATCATATACAGTAATGGTAAGTTGAAGAGCTGTGACATTTTTTTAAATTAAAAACCTAATGGGTGTGAAGACGCAGTCCAAGAAATCCATACTTTTACAGAGAATTTCAAAAAATATAATTATGATGACATAGTACACGTCCAGCCTGTGTGAAGCCAAGTTATTGTCAACCCCCCCGAAAAATAAAATTTCAACTAAGATGTTTAATAAGAATCAGAAACAGAACTTGGATGGAACTTAGTGATGTCTGTGTGCAGTTTTTCTCTTTGATAAGCAGAGAAGATATTATGTTGATGCCTCATGTCGCCCAGTATTTAGTTACACTACACATGTCATATGACTCCAGATTTTTGGAATTAACAAAAAGAAAAAGAAAAAGAAAAGGAAGAACAAGTGGCAGTTTGCAGAATGTCTTGCGTAGTCTCCTGCACTCCGAGTGAGTCATCGCATTGTTGGAGTCCAAATTCCACTCCGCACTTGCCCAAGCAAGCTGAGTGAGAGCAGGGCTGCAGTGACCTGCAGTGAATTTCAGAACAACAGAAAAGGGTTGTTTTACTTTACCCAACTTGTGGTGCATCCTTCAGATTTTATGTAGTGATATTTCATTCTCCCCCCCAAAGCTTGAAGGAACTTTTATTTGTTGTTGAGTGGTCAGTTTGTCAGTCAGTAGACGCTGTTGGTACGTGGTATTGGTTTTTAAATGCCCATAAATGTCATTATTATTTAAAACAATTGGACAACAGAAAATAGAACAAAATCCATTTCCATATTGGCAAAGACACACTGTGGGACACCCTGAAGTAACAAAGGGAAAATATTGAAGGGTTGTGTTGTGTTATTATACATGTACAGTATATAGACTCTTGGGGTCTTTATTGACAAAGGCACTGTTGCTATTGTTTGTACAGTAGCTGGTCACTTTTGGGTATGATAAAAATACTCTTACCTGATCTATAACCATACCACTCAACTGGCAGGGTTAGAGACCCTGCAGTTAGATACAGTATGTGTCATAATATTACCAGCACAGCATTTGACTTTTTTTCATCTGTTTGCTGTAGACATAAAGTTCTGTGTATTTATAAATATAGGATTAGGTGTTTGTTTCTACTGCATTGAAGACTTTATTTTTACCGATAAATTCTGTGTACCTATGTGTTCCCATACAGTTTGTATATTTTCTGTACAAATGTTGATAATTAGTGTGAAGGATGTATTTATATACATTAACCCTGCCAATGCAGACTTATAAGTCTTGGAAGAATTCCAGTGTAGAACTGCATGAACCATTTGTGCCTTTGTTTTGGGCGCAAAGAAACAAATAGTTGAGCAAGTTCAAATGACGCAGAAAGTGGATCCAAACACAACCAAAAGCTGACAAACAGTATTGCCGGTCCTTTGTAGGTAGCAGAGATCACAGGGGTCATAAAACCAGTGAATTCTAGGTTGTTGCACTCTCAGCTGACTCAATGACATAGGCCTGTTCTTAACTCAAAGCCAAGCCAAAGGACCTTCTATAACACAGTACTAACGTATGACACTTTTAATCTGTGGATTACTGAAACATTTGTAATTTGTCTAAAGCAGTCATTCTTTCATTATCAGAAATAGCAATTAGGTACAGATTCAATCAAAACATCAATGAAACACCAGTGCTAAAGTTTAAAGTTGGCAGGTGTTTGATAGTTTGAATTAATCTAAACCTTAAACTGTTGTCGCCATACAAAATGTAGCAAACTGTTCAATTCTTGAGGATATTTGATTATTCACATTCAGTCTCCAGCTGATTGCATTTTTTTGTTGACTGGGTCTTTTAAGGTTCTCGATTATACAGACCCAATTGACATCTTTAATGGGTAAAACACTGATCGGAGGAAACAAGTGGTAAATGTATAGAAACACATTTAAATCAGGACAGGCGGCATCTTTTTACACAAAATGATTGCAGGGGTCTGGAAAATGTTGTTGAAGCTCATACCTTGACTTCAAGAATTATTGGTTCATCTAGCATGTAACTTTTCTTATATTATGGTCTCAAGAACATTTGGTTCTGTTGTTGAAAGTAACCAATAAGAGTACCACATGCTTTGGCATTTTCTTCTGATTTCAAATGAAATGAATTACTTCATTTCACTTCATTATTGTATTTGCCACCTGTAGCATAAGTAATTCCCAGTTATGCCAGATTTCCATTTTTTTTTATTTTTATGCAGCATTTTAGACGCATTTTGTTCATTTGAAATACACCAGTGCATTCATCATAGGAAATATCGCATTGATTTGCAGAGTCTCCTTCAAAAGTGATTTATCAGCAGCTCTATAGGTACAGTAGTTTAGTGTCACACCATACAGATTCATGGTGCATTCCCAGTAATTCAAAATAATGCATAACCATCGACGAAACACCAAGACTATGACTCTGTGTGTCAAATCAGTCATACCAAATAGGATCATTACAAAATACTAATGAAACGCGTATTTTGACTGTCAAGATCAGCAATGCTGATCGATATGAGGTGTTGCAAATATAGTCCTGACTGTGTGTGGCGACACATCTGCTGATAAAGGTTCCAGAGTACACCTCGTGTAATGGGGTCGCTTAGGGTAAGCTTGATCATGTGGTGAATGTGGTCAGAAGGTAAAGTAGTATGAAGATTTTCAGCACGTTAGTGAGACACAATCTTAGTTAGCTTTGCTCTGGGTTGCCCTGAAAGAATGGCTATCCAGTGAATGGTTGAATGAACATATTCATGCATAGTAAATATTGCCCTGATCAACCCGACTTACAATTATAATGAACTGCAGTGGCAGTTTGTTGAGCAATATGTGCTGGTCTTATAAGGCAAGTTACTGTACAGGATGTAAGCAGTGTGCACGCCTGTTAAGAAGCACACTGCAGTCAGCTCTCTGTGGTTTCAGGTGAACTTGCCTGAGGGAACGTGTAATTTGACTCTAGTCACCATTTTCAAGCTTTTGAACGTCACCTCTGAAGAAGCACTGAAAGACGCGCGTTTTTGCACTTCTACCATTGAGAAACTGAAGAAAAATAAATTACCGAATTTGAGATTCTGTTTGATAAATAAAGGGGTATCAATCAAATGGTAAAATTCTCCCTTGTGTACTTTCAAAGGTGGATGGTGTGCTTTTGTAACAGAGTTTGTGATGACTGTTTGCTTGATCCTTCGACTGATTGTATTCATGTATAATTTCACATTTTATATTTTAATTAGTTATCTGTCGTTCTCAAGTGAAGGTCAAAAGGGAGAACTTACTCTCTTAGTCCTTTTCTCTTCATTCCTGTTTATGTTGCCAAGGGGAGCAACAGCTACTAGATGGTGGTGATGAATGTTAAAGTCCACCCATTAGTGCTTAGTATTTTCACACTGCTGATGTCCAGTGACTAATAGAGTCTACAGATGTCATGCCTGCCCTGATCCACACTTACCCATTGCCTGCTGTTCCTTGTTTTCCGCCCAGTCTCTGTGTGACTACGACTATGTTCAACCCACAGCTTGGAAGTGCTGCAGATGTAACAGTTTGTGGATGTCTGTAAGGCGGCACCTCTAGGTGTGAGAGGGTGAGTGTGTAAGACTGAAGAGCACATTGGGATCTTCAGTTCAAAATCATTGTTGTTATCCTGAGGTTGGCGAATGGACATATTGATTCTGCTCTTATCCTGAAAAATAAAAATACAGTAAAGGCAGGCTGTATATTAATAAAAATCAGCTTCAGTCCCGTGACACTTTTTACAGAAAGGTACCCTGAGAGGAGTATATTTTTTAATTTGGATTTTGTTCTATATATTGCCATTGCAGTAGGAGAGTTTCTGAGTTGTGCTTTCCTAGTACTTCAGTTTTAATTCTTTACTAAGCCAATGCAGCACAAAACAGCTTCTGCCAAGGTCTGGATTGACAGGAAATAGCTATTATCATGGACTACACTGTTAGCACAGAGCACTGTACTACAATACGGCTGCACTTCCTCTCCAATCAGGCGGGCAGCCGTGTGTTCGTGAGGGAAGGACGAGGAGTGACTTCCAGAGGTAACAGGGCCACAGACTCCAAGACTATCATCAAGACTAAATGCCAGCGCTTGTGCAAGATACAGCTTTTGCCTCAAAATGCATGTGCACTTAGAAGTGGTCCTGGAAAAGTGATTTGTGTTTCAGCCCTGTTTTGTTTTTCTCTTGGCCACTTATTTAATTTGAGCTCCCTCTGAAACAAGCAAGCAAGCAAGCAGTCGCCAGCTTTTGTGGGCACTGCTTTGTGCGTGACGCACTACTTCTGTTCAGATAAGGTGAAGATTTTTGAAGAGTTATGTAACACAGACATTTACTGGAATCAGAATGCTGGAGGCCAAAGTCTGCAGTCATTTGTTAGTCAGCGGAACTGTTTAGCGGCGTGTTAACAGTTGGGCTAATTGTTAGGGCTCTAGGGTAACGTGAGCATTTTTAACCCTCCCTCAGTAGACAGACGAGCTGTTTCCAGCGAACACATGCCAATGTTAAGGAGCAGTTTATGTTATGTGCATTTTCTTTCTTCACATGCCTCATTCCCTTTTGCCATGAGGAATTTGGTTTCTATTCGCCCCCTACCTTTTCAAGAAACCAAAATCAAAGTTTTCCTTTTAAAATGTACTATAAGACAAAGTGAGGTGGGGAAGTTAATGAACACAGCACGATTTTCTGAGAACTGCCAGAGAAGCATTTCAAAAAACAAAAAATAAACCCTCACAACCTACTTGTCTCCCCACTCAATGCTTATATAGTCTTTCCAAGGAAAGTTTTGAAATCGGTGGACGAATTGAAGGAAATCTCAATGTTGTGCAGTACCATATCGTTACTGAAAAAACAGAAGATGTTAAATACAATTTCCTTTTTGGGCACGTGTAACACAAGATGTTAATAAAAGCTCGTAAATTCATCCTACTAAGAAAGCCTGGTCTATGTGTAACCTTCATGTAGGTTACTGCTTTCTGCATCCACAACGTTTTGGTTTCTGCGGTGGACGTGGCACTGATTTTAAAATGGAATCTCACAGGGCATGCAGCTCGACTGTAAATGAAGGATGGAAGTTTGCAGGAAATAGGATTTAATTGAGACGGTCGAGTTCTGCAGTAACATTATTATTATTTTTTTCACCCCCCTCCTCCCCATTCTCATGTTTGCTTTTGTTTGCCCCCCTTATACAACCCCTTTGCCTCACATTATTCTACTCACATTATTGCAACCAAAACGTTGTGTTTTTCTCCTTTCGCTTAACATTTCAGCGTGGAATGCAGCTCTGCATTGCAGCTCGCACGCTGACGCAGTTCCTCACTTGAACCTCATGATTTGAATGCATTCTTGTTGCATACCACATGCGTTCTGCGTGAGTCATGGCTGTTGTTTATAATTCCTTCATTGTTATCATTGATAAAACTTTTCTGGATCAGCTGTTCTTACCCAAATGCTAAGGGCAGCTGTTTATGCATGAAACGCACAGTGCTCCACAAATAAGGTAAGCTGTCCATCAGATTGATTTCCCCAACTGACATCCCATAACAAAAATGTAAAATGGAAATTTGCGACACATGACAACCCCCTAATATTAAGCCCCTGTACTGCCTTCTTGCAAGGATGTAAGGACAGGCGATTAACCTCATTACTTGCTTTTTATTCCTCTTGCCTGCCCATTCAGCACACTTGCAGCTTTCTCTGTCTTTTCGTTCATGTTTCCAGGCCATCATCCTTTGACCTGTTGCATTTGGGTCAAATAAATGTATTAAGTCACAGAGGTAATTTCTTCTCTCCCAAGTAGATCTTACAAGCAAGCATTTGTTTACTTGCATTGGGTTTAGGAGCTGAGAGAGATTGTCAACAAAGGGCCAAAAAGGATTGTAGCAGCTGGAATGGCGAAGATATTTTTACTGTAAGTTTTCTGGATGAACAAAGAGTCACAGTAATACACACATCAATCACGCAAAGCTGAACACAAAAAGCAGGGAAAGGTGGCAAAATATATAAGGTAGCTTACATTAATTTTCATAGTCTTCCTCTGTTTGGTATCAGTTTTAACTGTGATTACTGTTCTGCACATTTAGGGGCAGGGTTTTGAGGTGAAAATCCATGATGGTTTCTAGTTTACAGGCTTCTGCCATACAGTAAGAAAACAGTGCCGTTTGCATTGCATCTAAAGTGCTGTAGCTGCCAGTCAAATAACTGCTGTAGAATCTGTGGAACCTCTTGGCTCAAAGTACTTGGTCTGTCTCTGCATTCCCAGTTTTCAAATCCATTCCTGATAATGGAGCCAACATACTTGCAGGAAGCTGCAGTGTTTGTTTTTGGCTTTGCTAGGAGGCTTATCGCACTGATAAACCGTCGTCTCTCAGGCAGCCTGTGCCACTCTTTCAGACGGTGGCTTCCTGCGACATTGAAGGTTCCCTCAACTGTGGTGCACAAAAGAGGTGTGCTGGCACTGCGGAAGAGAGAAGCCGAGAGACTCGGATTAATTCCGCGGCCAGCCTCAAGGGAAAAGATACAGCTCTGAGCAAAATTCTTCGGATGCGCGTGTGAATAAAACACAATACCTTGATGATTTACAGCTGCAAATAAAAACCAAATTAGTTTTGATTTTCGGTTAAAAAAATGTGTAAGAATTGCAGACATTAAAGGGCAAGTGGCAACTATACTTCCTGCCTCATTACACCTGCTGTTTTTGGAACAGCTTACCTCAGATATTTATCTTTACATTTCATACCTCAACAACTTTTTTTTCCACTTAAAGGTTCAGGTCTGTCTCGCTCCGTTTTCAAGATGCCTTCTCTTATGTACTTTTTTGCCCACAGGGATCATGGTGTTCCCCTCTGGTTTGCCACAGTTTTATAACCCTGGCTGTGTTTACGACTTCAGGATTGGGGACAGTACAAAACAACTAGACAACTAACTTATTTTCCTGAAGGGGATCAAAGAGATGTGCCTTAATTTTCTAAACTGGTGTTATACAGTGTATCACCATGGTAGTTACAGAAAAAAAAATGGAGAGATACGTTATGCAGACAAGTACAGTATGGAACCTCATGGGTATTTTAATTGGTATTTTAAGGGGTATTTTTGTTATATTCTTCATACTTAGTTCCTTTTTTAGAATGAGTTCCCTTTGTTGATTCTCTTCATACTGGTGTTTCCCAAGTCAACATAGTACTCCAGTTTCTAAAAAAACTTCAAAAAGACACGTTACAGGAAATGACACATGGAAGTCTTCTGAGGCAGGGAGATGGGATGCACCGGCTTTAGTTTACAAGCAGCTAGAAGGAATTATCCAGTGGAAACTCTCCTGGGACATAACAGGATTCTAATTTTTCCACCATCAGTATTGTTAATCACTGAGCTCCAGGGTTCTCTGACATTCAAAGGCCCAGACTGTAGTGTTAACACTTATTCTCATCCAAACGTAGCATCAAACCCCATCATTTAGAACTCTGTGGTTCCCTGGGGAGGTGTTCCTCTGTATACGTCACCAGTAGCCCAAAGTACAATATTCATCTTTCATTGGCAATCAGCTGCAAAGACAAAAAATATTAAAAAAATCAGAAATGAAATCATTCAGTCCAAAGACTCTTTAACTCATTCGGAGAGTGTAAGAGTTAAGTTTCATGTACAAGTAAACAGTTTCAGTTTAGGTGACCACATAAACATTTATTTTTTATAGCTGCTTTTCTTCCCCTTAACAAATTCTATAAGACGCATTGCATGCAATACAGACAACTGCCAAATGCTTTTTAGTCACGAGCTAGCAGCCTTGTAAATTGTTCTTCGCTTACTGTACAATAGCAGGAGGCAGTGTAAATGCTCCCTTTCCAATCAAGGAGGGACAGCAAACATCCTCCGATCCATTCCAGTGAGATCACTTCCCTCCCTTCACTTCCTTTCTGCTTCCGGCTCTGGACTGCAGCAAACATCTGCAGTCCAACGGGGAGAAAGCAGAAAGGGGCAACAGTGTTTTGAAGAAAATGGTCTGTTTTTCCTTCAGTGGAGGGCCGTTCCTGAGCTTTTCTCGGGACACGACGAGCAGTGACGTGGGCTGTGGATTGTGGGTCTTGTCTATGTTAGGCCTCAAAGTGCTATGGTACGCCAAGTAGGGCAGAGCTGCTTACACAGGACCTTTTACGAGCTGTGTCAGAATGTTCTGACATGGGGGAGGATGCTATCCAGTTTCAAAAGGAGTGACGGGGCCGGCTTGATGAGGGTTCAGATAGCTCCTGGGTGTCTGTTCTGTCTGTCTGCATCCCGGAGATGCAGCTGTGGAACTCTGTTACCGGAACATTCAGGCTGAGCCGTTTGAGAGCATTGTCAAAAACAGAGAAAAAGTACAGATAATCACATCCTCATGATTTTGTTTAGTGATGTAATGATTCCATAACCGGCCAGGAGTAGAAGTAAGAAGCTACTGCAGAGTCTCAGGACAGCATGCAGACAAATACTCAACTTTCTGTGAAATGCTTTTTGTAAACTCGTGGAATCAAGTCATGTTTAGAGTTAGGTTGGCATAGAAATGATTTCATTTTCTGTGTTGATATTCAATGTTCACTTTTAGCTCAAGCAAGCACACATTTCAGTGGGAGTGAGCAATTTTTGTGTTTCTTTGGCATGGTCAGATTTAGTAGCGCTGAAGGCAGATAGGCTTTTGCCCTCTACATTTGTGCATTCCTACTTTGAGTACCGGTGACAGGCCTTTATTTACCTTAGGAAGTTGGCTAGTGTGTTACTGTCAGATTGACTGGCGTTCTTAATAATGCTAGTCTGTTGGAGGGCAGGGCAGTGCATTGGATTCTGTAGAGAAACACCTTGAATGGTCTCTCGAGTGAGGTGTTAGCAACCAGACTGGTAAGGTCAAGAGGCTGGAGCCTGAGTTACAGTACCTTCTCAGCTGTGGCGAAGACTTCAGGGCGCTTTGAGGAAAGTCGTGCAGTGTCTGCCCTAGCTGCAGCACTGCGGTTAGACAGCCACTCTACAAGTACGATGGCACTTCCTTTGACATTTCCATTGTGGCGACTATTTTTGCTCATTTGAGACAATCTGTCATAGATCTTTGAGTAGCTTAGGATGTTCATTTTTAATATCCAAGTAAGCAGGTGATCAGCAACGTATAAAACAAGATTCTGTTCCGAGAGCCCATTGCTTGGCACACAGGGTGATAGCTTAGGATTTGAGATGAGAAGTTAGCATGCGTCCACCTTTTTTGGGGTCTTTTTGTATGTTTTGACTTAAGTTCTGGTGCAAAAACAGTCCCAGAAGGTGGGTCTTAAGGTTGTACCGAAAGGAGCTCCTTTTAATCAACACGAGAAGAAAAAAACCCAAGAGTGGTGTCAGCCCAGCAGCGGAACAGCTTTGGTTATTTTTACGTTTTCCTGTAAAAACAGCAGCCAGCCAGCCACAATGAGCTGTGATGCACTTCCTCCAGTGAGGTTGGAAAATAAGCCATTTGTTATTGCAACCCTGAGTCACATGAGCACCAGCACAAGGGCAAAAGGGTCTTTTCATGCTCCCCATTTGGATAGGGCAGGTTCGGGCACAGGTTCAGGCACCACCTGGGCATTCACCTACCTGTTAGAACACTCTTTTTTTTTACCTTAATCGGAAAAGGAAAGTGCAGGCTGAGTTTTCTAGGCTTTTGGCAGCACGTTCCAAAACCGCACACATTAGCACTGCCTTATTGTTGTGCAACCAGTGCCCTGAAGCGATTATAGGTGGTGCCTCTCAGGCTGATTGTGCATTACAGACGTATGCGTTCTCGTGGGTTTCAGTAACACAAAGGAGCCTTGGCATACTGGAGAATTGTGCAAAATGTGAAAAAAGAGGAGGGGGGTGGGGTTCAGCTCTCCACTCAACTTTGGGGGGAAAACAAATAAATAAAACCTCCTTTTCTGTTGTTCCTGTTTTGGCAAGCAGTGTGGGAATTCCTTCGACATCTTTCACATACTGTCTGCCCAGCATCTATCTTCTCTTTTTTTCGTGTTGAGCGCATGTGTGTGTGTGACAGCGATATTGTAACCGTGCCAGAGGACAAATAATTCATAGTATCTTCTCCCAGACTGTACATAGGGCAAATTCACATAATCATTTAAACAGAAAGTTTAGCACTTTCTTTTTTTCCCCCCCAAACGTGAGCAGAAGAGCCTATTTTATAGCATGAAACATAGCATGTTTTCGTATTTAGAGGCCCAGCTGTACACATGCAGGTCTGTTACCTTGGTGTTAAAGAGCAAATTTCTTTAAAAAAATTCTAGTCTACGATTGTGACAGGTGATTGTTAGTTGGACAAAGCTGCTAGAAAAAGAATAAATTCATTAATTCAGAGGTTTGTAAGTTGTGTAAATAAAGTCAGTGTGAACCCTCATTTGCTTTCCAAGGAAAGTGCATTTTAATGCTGCCTGTGGAGCCTCTAATGGGACCCACTTTTTACATGTTTTGGGAGATGTTACCTTATTAGTACTTAGATAAAGCAACAAGCTTGTTGTGCAAATCCAGGAGAATAGATTTAAACCAACATTTTATTTTAAACATGCTGTATACATGTTAAATCAATATAGTTGCATTCCCAACTCAGGACATTTTCTTCATATGAAACATAGGCCTATTTGGGTCAGACATACATCAGTTTCTTCTTAACAGACCTGCACTTTTTGAGGTTTTTGCAAAAGCAATTTGCAGTCTGTGGCAAAATGAGAGAAACTCTGTGCTATTGCCAGTCTAGTTTTCTTTAATCTCTTCTGTATGCATATTTGGGTGCCACTGTCTCGGTGGAGGTGTCTGCTCTGTGGTTTTTCAGTCACAACCCAGAAAACATTAGGCTTAGCTAAGAAGAAGGCATAACTGAATGCCTGATCTTAATTTCAAGATATCATTTCCAGTTAGCTGATGAGTATCACCATTTGCTCAAGATATAAGACCACAGAATGAAACAGAGGATTGGGAGCAACGACTGGGGCTTGAACACACTTAACGAGTAGGGGACTGGCCTCAAGCATCTTGGATGACTCAATCTGGATGACCTCTGCATTCTTATACCACCTTTTGCAACAACCACACATCTCAGTCTTGTGCAGTTGCGCCACAGTTTTGGCACACAAAAATCTGCAGTCATCTCTCGTGCAGTTTCACAAGGAAACTTATTTCCTCCTCCATCCCACCACATGACAGCTGGAGCCTTTCGCAGTTTACCTCTTTCCAAACATCAGTACGTTACTTCATCTAATGGTGCACCTGATTTTATTTTCAGAAAGGCCTCCATAAATGGGTCCTCAAATATGTCCAAAATAACCAGGTCCTAAGGTTACTGTGCTGCTTTAACTCCCTGTTAAGATGAGGCTACACTTTTCTAGCCAGCTAGCGAACCACCCGGGACTTTTGTAGGTGAAGAAACTGTTGCCATGGGAACCAGTAGCAACAGACGATGGATCCTCCTGAGGCCCAGAGTGTGGCAGTCTGCCTTTGGAAGGAATTAGGCCCTTGAGACTCACAGTCCTGCCTTTAACTGTGGCAGCCCCTACCAGGCCACTTACAAAGGGCATCAGGGGTGTGAGAGAGGGGGAATATACTGTAGGTAGGAGGGGGCTTTGCTCCTTCATCTGTGACTAAAATACACTATACATTTTACTGTGCAGTCTTGTTATGGTTACATTTAGTTACATTTCAGCCTTCTAAATTTAGCCATTTTTTTCAAAATGTCCCACTTCTTACTGAAGTTTGATATGTTATATTTTGTAGTTTGATGTGTAAGGTTACAAGTAATAAAAATAACATTTCTCTTTCTTGGTGGTCAGTTGTACAAAAAAAAAGTGTGAGTGCATTTTGAGAGTGCCAGATTCTCAGATACAGTGTCTTATTTATAGTTTCTTTAGCTTCAATCAGCGGTTTGTTTCCTAAGCTGGTATACCTGAGAATAAAATAGAACACTTTAAAAGAAGTTTAATGTAAAATAAAGTGGCAGTGGCTTGTCACTGACTCTGTGGTCAGCAGCACTAAACTGTGACTTTCAAATGACCTCTGTAGGACCTGAACCACCTACTTGCCTCGTGCTGTCTTGGTATTAAAGCAAATGTTTATTTTTAGCACCTAAGTTGGTCTCTGACCTCACTTCCTTCTGTCATTTCCTGGTTCCACTGTAGGAGCTTTGGAAGATACCTTGATGCCTTTTCACTTCTGTTTTTTTCTTACCTTTCACACTGATGACTTCTGAGAAATATTGCAAAGCTTGGTCACTGGTTGTTCAGAAAAAAAAAACATTTACTTTACTAATGTTTGTCTACCTCCTTAGTATGTGGGCTCGGTTAAAAAACGAGGCTGCATTTTGTATGTACAGTAGCTAATCCTGGGATATAGAGGCTAGACCTACATTACGCTGATAGTCTGAGCTCAGGCCTTCCTGTGGCACTGCAAAAAAAGCAGGAAGAGCAACACAACACCGAGGCTGACAAATGGTGAAAGTAAAAAAAAATGTAAAGAAAAGAGACTAAGCAAGTAACTGAATTGTGGACTTGGAAATGATTTACTGTGCTAGCTTACTACATCAGTTTAATTAGGTTCTCTAGAAAGATATATTCAAGCTAATGGCTATAAAGTCCTCCAGGAGAATCTCTTGAGAGTAGAATGTAGCTGCAAGTCCTTTTTGCAGGAAAATGACTATCTGTTGTCTTCTGTGCTTCTTCTGCAGCTTCATAAAGTTTCTAAGAACACACACATCCTTCAATCCAGTAGTTAGACCTGTCTCTCTCAACGTATAATTTAAGAAGAAACAGAAGGAGAATTGCATGAAACACTTACAACAGAGATGGAAAGTAGTAAGAAATGAATGAACCGTTAAATGCATGTGACATGCACTACTCCTTCAACTTTCCCCTTGAGTATAGCAAATGGAATGTTATTTCTTTTAAATTTAACCTGTATGAAGTTTCTTTGACCTGAGGTTTCATACTGAGGCCTCTGTTTTTAGTTTCCATAGAAACATGGTGAAGTATCTCCTGTATTGTGTTGTGTGGTAGGCAAACAATCTCGTCTGCTAATGGGAAAGCAATTTTGTTCCTGTTACTTTAGCATATTTTCACTGATGATGCTCCAGTTGGGAGTGCGGAGCCCTTGCAGAGTTGCAGGTGTCATGAATACTGTAGTTAAACATATCAATTAATTTATTTTCCACTGTTCCTGTCTGTGAACCATGTCCCGTTGGAGTATATCTATTTAAATTGTGTCTGATGAGACAAGACCAGCTTCTAGTGCAGCACTTTTCAATGGCAACCCGATCGCAGTTTCTCATTTAATTCACCAGTTATATGTTTTTGAAATTCTAGTTATGCCAGACTGCTGACTGCAAGTTTTCCTGCGTAGGTGGATCTGTCAGAAGAGGTTGGCACTTTTGTGAATAATCAGTGTGTCACTTCTGGGCGTGATACAGTGAAGTACAGCTGTTGAATTTTTGCCAGATACCCTGCCTTTAGTGAGGTTCACACTGTAGTAGACTTTAGCGTCAGCATGGTGTTTCCCAACGATAGTACTGCATGTTGAGTCCTAGTTTATTGTTTCTACTAGGATTTTGTGCTGTACCATCTGCACCACCAAAAAGAGCATCAGCAGGGATGTCTCTAAGCTGATCATGAGTGTAGAAGGCAAACAAAGACTTTCAGTGCACCTCTTTATTAAACATAAGAACATATATAAAACATATACTACAGAGCAATCTCATGCAGCAATCTTAATATCAAATAATACTTAGAAAGCAGACCAAGATTAAGAATTCAGTAAAATGGGGGTGGTTCCGTTTTTCTGAGTGGTTCAGTGGGTAAAGAAGGCAGCTTGGAGAGCACACTACACTCTACAATCCAGACTCAGCTGGCTTGAGCCTGGTCTTGTCACTAACCTGTTTTGACTGGGATTCTCCTAGTGGTGGTGTACAATTGGCAGAATACTGCCAGGGAAGGTTTGAGATTAAGAGTTGAGTCAGCCATCCTGAGCCCTGAGTGACTTGTCGGGAGCCTGCATGCTTGAATTAATATCAGTGATCAATGTGCTGGTCCTCCAGCTGGTGTTAACTGTCCTAGGACTTGCTCTGAGTTTGCAACATGTCAAACAGCAAATGGTTGTACAGGTGGGTGTGGTGATCGGGCGTATGGTTCATTCTCTACTGGGAGAATGTAGGAGTCCCTACCAGAGAGCCCAGTCTTAAAACAGTGGAGAATTCCACATTTCTAAACAGAAATATACATGAGAAATAAAAGCATTTTCCTGTTTTGTTAAACTGTACAACTGAGAGACAGGTACAGGCTAGTCTGCAGCATTTAAGTAGCGACCGCGAAATGTGAGCTTGTTACAGTTCATATGAGCTCAGAACTATTTTCCACAGATTTTGAAGACTCAACAGATTTAAATCCTGCATGCTTGCAGTTTAGAACCAGGGCGTGAGAAACAGAAACTTGAAAATCACTTTCTGAGCTCCCTTCATCAAATTGGGGCTTTGACCAAATCTGCAGTCGTGGGTTTTATACCAGTGAGAGCCCTATAAGTGGCATGACAGTTTGCACTGCTGGCTGTTCACTGAAAAAAAGGTTCTTGAAAGTGAGAGGGAGGGTGAGAGGGAGAGAAAACTGGATGAATGGTCAACTGACTGACATCCAAGCACAGTGGGTTCACAGTACAGTAGAGGCCTGTGAGTCTGGAATCCCAGGCATCCAGGCTTGCTCTATTGTCGCTGCCTTGTTCAGAGCTGCAGAGAGTAATCAGGGCAGGCTGGAAGACTAGCTGAACCTACCCAGGACTCCTGGCAGGCCTGTTAATGAGTTAGGTCATTGGAACTAATTAAGGAGAATTGATAAATCTTGGCTTGAGAGGGTGTGTGTGTATGTACAGGGAGGGTGGGGGTGATGGACCTGTGTGCTGTTTGACAGAGAGCCAAGGAGAGCTGCGTTACTACGCATTGGAAAGTGCTTCTCAGGGGCCAGTGTGATTTGACGAGAGGCCAGGGAAAATACACAGCACAGCGAACACTGAGTGCACCTGAGGTGGAAAAAAAGACTGAGGTCTCCCTCCTGATGCATAACAGCTTTTACAGCATAAACACCCTGCTACAGGTTTCCGCACTCAGCTGCTTAGTGGAGTCCTCATTCTTCTTTAAGCGGTGCTGTTGCAGCTCACCAATTTGAAAACCTGCTCTCGTCACGAGCATTGAACAGGATTGAAAAAAAAATGGAAAGGGCAAAATATTTTATTTCTCTTTTCTGTGCCTGTCACTTGGGCTTACCTCATTATAAATAAATAGATGGTGTCTCAAAATGTCTAGCAGTTTTTGCCTTGGAGCAAAAAGCTATGGGAATTATCTAGAGAATGTAGAAGAATAATATAAGCTATATCATATTCACCTTTCAGTTTTTAAGTGGTAAAATGGCAAAGTTGAAGGACCACCTGAATAGAAAGAGCTGCAAAACAAAATGCCTTTCATTAAATATCCTTTGTGTTTATTTTTTAAAACTAAGATTCAGTGTATATAAAAATTAGTTTTAGTATCGTTTAGTATGTTGATGACTTAGTTTTGGTATTTTGTAAATGTGTAATAGTTACCAGAATGTTTTAGAAATAAAATATCCCTAAACCAGGATTTTCAAAGTTGAGAATATATATATTTTTACCTTCAAAACTAAAAAATCTGTCTCAAAGATAGTCGGCAGAGCTTTCATCTTTTCTTCTTTCCGAAATGTCTTCTTTATTAATTTCACAAGTACATTACAGATAAAGAACAAATGTGTGCTAAGCTACATAATACTACAAAAAACTCACTTATTATTTATTGAAGGATGAAACCTTTGCCTCTTTCCTTTCTTGTCAGCCTAGTACTGGGTTAATCTTGCCTGAAACTCAAGCTCGGCTCAAAACCAGGCAAGATATGTCCCAGCTCACGATGCATGTAAAAGCAGTAAAGAAAGGGAAAAAATGGCAGAGACAACCCATTTCATTCTAATTGGATCTTCATCGTGCAGTGATTTGTGGGAAAAAAAAAGGAAGAGAGTGACTAATACATTCTTATTTAACACTAAGCAATGAAGCTGTCCTTAAAATATTACTCAAGTATATAACGGTCTCGTTTCAACTGATATATGATGGTAGAAATACTGTATTAATAAAATACAAATATAAATATGAATAAGAAATGATCTCTTGAGATCTGTTGTATTCTCTAAAAAATATGACAGGCATCTAAGACAGAGACATAGACCGACATCTAATAAGCAAGTGAAAAAGATTAAAAAACACACTAGACATCTGAAAACAGGCAGTGAATTACGTTTAATAAATGGGACCAGATATTACAAAATGATTAGATCTCAAACGACCCACCAATGACATGGCACGTGAAAGGTGAGTACAGGATTTCAGAGATGGAAAAAGCCATCACGTTAATTAAGTTTAATCATGCCCGCCCTGCAGGCGACGGTTCCAATAAAAACAGCTGGAGGGCAGATCTGTGCCACCGAAAATGAGAAATAAACACAAGAGCTATAAATCTGTCCTTTTTCCTGTACCACCTTGTCTGTCCTTGCCCATTTGCACTGCTGCCTATACCAAGAGCTGGAAAACAGGGGCCTTTATAATAAGAGGGTAAATACCGTACAGGGATTTTGCTCCAGGCTCCCAGGGCTAACAGAATCGAAGTTAAGTTTGCAAAAAAAAACAACCTCCTGCATCTGCACATCATTTGCTCTTGCATTTTTTTTCTGGTTGGAACACAAAAATGCATTTATAGTACAGTTATTCTGCAACCTGGCGTTGGTCCCACCTCTTTACATTATGAGACACTTTGTTGTGCACTGTGGGCAACAAATGCAAAAGATCAAACAGTGGAGATGTTGCAAAATGTTTGGTATCTTGGGGTGCTTCTCTGTAATTTGAGATAGAAACTCAAGTACTGTACAATAGATGCAGCCTTTAAAAGAAGAGATACAGTAGTGCCCTGGGTTCACTCTCCAAGTCTTACACAGTATGGGACTGACTAAAATCCAGAAACTATAACTTTTCCCTGTCATGTTGCTTATTGCTTGTTATCCATCTTCTGTTTAAATACACAGACACAGATATATTATGTTAGCTACTCCTGGTAGCCTTTGCAGATGTATTTTCTTTTGTTCCCCGGAAAGGCTTTGCAGTGCTCTGTCATGGCAGATCTCTCTCTTGGTTGACTTGTAAATTAACTTCTGCTGTATAGTGCGATGAATGTGTGCAACCACATTTTGGAGATTAGCTGTCACAAAGAAGTCACAGCAGCCTGACAGTAAGGTGACTCTGAAAGGACTACCTGAATGTGCTTACTGAAATGCGTAACACAATTATGCCTGAGGCTTGACTTTGCTTTTATTCAGTGGGGTGAACATCAGTCTGCCATACTGTACAGACTCTATGAGGCTGCTCCTGTACTGTTGATTTAAACCATACCCACTGTGCTGGGCAAAGCCTGCAGCATTGAGAAAGCAACTCCATTGTGGGTCTTGCAGTTGAGTAAGACTTTCCCGTGAAAAGGTCAGACACGAGGCATTTCCTGTAAAAAGATCATTTCACCAAGAAAGTCTTAGAAAAAGATAAAATTAAATATGCAGATCAGCCTTTTCAGTTTCCTTATTGCTAGAATTAGGGCCCTGGTATTATCCTCCTACTGATGTGCTTGGCCTTCAATGTTTGCACCTCCTCAGTGAGTCAGGCAGGCAAATTTTAAATGAATTTAATTAGGACACCCTTCTGCTTGCTGTAACACACACCAAAAAAAAAAAAACTTTCAGAATGATTCAACCCAACAGCCATTTTTGTTCTTTTTCTCTTCAAGTGGAGGTTTAGTTTTCAAGATCAATTCAGTGTTATAAAAGAGGCAATAGAAACACAAAAAAAGTTTAGAATGCACAGATGAAATCATTTAGAATGGACACAAATTTTGTTAACTAGTTTAGAATACATAAAAGAGTCTCCTGATGCATGATAGGTAGAAATATGACTTATCTCTTCCAAAGCGCAGAAGTTTTGAGTCTGGCTTTAAGAGATCTGTGGAGGGAAATGCAAGGTTAAAGCAAAAACTAACCAATTGCTGAATGTCAATTACATCTAGACATAAGTTCCCCGGAGAACACGTTAATTTGTTGTTTTTTTTTGCTGTATCAGCATGTTGATTTTGATTAGGAAACTGCACATCTTGGACCTTTCTTCATTCAGTTTTCATGCTGCCCTTGAGAGGCTGGTGTGTCTCTTCTGTTTGCACACAGTTTGAGCAGGTTAGTATCAGTAGAAGACAGGACTTCCTCTCCAGATACAATGGAGAAGGAAGTCGGCTAATAGCTCTGCACTGAATTGCTCTTTCACCCTGACCCAGTGTTGTTGCACTCGATGTAGACCTGTGGTATTATAGAGTTAAAACAGATTAGCAACAACAGCAACAGGATTTAGATATAGCGCACATGCTGACAAGCATAAGAAACCTGGTAAAAAAAAAACAACAATTCTCACAAAAAATACTTTTTATTTTTAAAGCAGATTTTAGAAATAAAATATGTTACAGATACGAATGTTTGGCAGCTTACAAAACTGATCACAGATCAGGAAAACTTAGTTTCTTTTAAGGAAAGAGTAGATTATTTTAGTGTGCTACTTGTTGTGTTGACTTTTTTTTGTGGAAGCTGCAGACTGCAAACAAGAAAACCTTTTTGCTTGTGGTGCCAAGCATATTAATTTTATTCTGTAGAATATCTCATACTGTATATTATAAGTGTTCTTAGAAACTGAGTGTCAATATAATGTGCAAACATATACCCAGATCCAAAAGACCCATAGACTTAAATTCTGATGATTACATCCTAAAAAGATCCCCCCCATCTTTAATTTATTTAATACATAGGATAGCAGTGTTCTACAATCTGTGGTCTGGGGAACCCTGAAGCACCTTTGAATGGTCAAGGTTGCCCATCATAAATTTCAACCTTTTAATCAACTGTGGAGAAAAAAAACACCACGCTATTACATCAGTTATCATTACTGGAAATGGTTAGACTTGACTACTTTAGGATTTTCAACATAATCATAGTAATTGTTATATTTCAAATGAGTTTAAGTCTTCTGGGCTGCCAGTTGATAGTAATGGCTTGTAAACTTGGTCCAACAGCCAGAAGAGTTTTAGTAACGGTAATGAACAATCTGGCATGAAAAAGTATCTTTATTCAAAGGATGGCAATGTCACTTTTTAGGTCTTGTGTTTCTCTTTCGAGAAAATGATATTTTAACTACAGTATTTTGTAGCTGATGTTGATGCGATGGCATGTGCCAAACTGTCTTTTACAGAGATATCTTCTTATCCTCCTACCATTACTGAATGGATTTAGAGAGAAAAGATTGTGTGTCTTTTTTTAAGATTTCAGAGATCTCCATAAAATCTAAAAAACCTACAAAATTCTTGGCTGTAAATCAAAACAGACTGTTCTCTCTTTCTCACTTTGCAATTTATAATTAGCCCAGTGGTCAGACACTTCATTCCCCGTTGAATCCATGCCCTGTTATTAACTTCATAGCTGAACCAGGGCACAATATTCTAAAATACGTACCCAGAACCTTTAATATAAGTTTGGCATCAAAGTCCATGTAAACCTAGGTTGTTCTGTAAAGTTTTATTTGAACACTAATACCACAAGCTTTAAATAACAAGAATTCCATCACTTTATTTACACTGGTATTCCTGATTATATCACCATGTGGTTAATACACAAAAAAATAAACTTCACAAAGACACAGGGAACATTCCGGTTTCTTGGTTTTGAGGTGTCCATCCGTGATTTCTTTCCACGGAGTAGGTTTTTTTTCCACCCCGAAGAAGCCAGACCAACAGGATAAGACCGATAGCTAGGATTGTGTACACAAGCTCTTTTGGCATCTCTTGCAGAGGAGAGCAAAGTGAAGACAGTGCCAGGAAGGCTGCTGTGAGGAGAATCTGTCCATTTCCCAGCACTTTGCCCAGTTTTTTTCATGGAGCCCAAATCTGACAAAAGGAACAAGGAGGGAAGCTCAACCCCTGGCTAACAGGGTGCTGTTGCAGAGAGCGAAATAAAGAGACTTATCACATCCAAAAGGAGTGCCAATTTATCAAGTGTTACCAGAAGTTCTTGCCACTGAATGTACGGCCAGATGATGTCGTTTCACAAATGTGAGGGTTCTCCATGTGTTTGTCATTACAGCAGAACAGCTCAGCTTATTTAATTGTGACTTTTAATCACATCAAAAATAGCATATCAACATACGGACCACTTCAGTATTGCTGTGCTGAAAATTTTATGAACTAAAGTTTTTAACTGTGTATAACTCGTTAAATGGAACTTTTTGTAGCAATTTCTGCTGCAAAAGGAGGGATTTACTTTCATACACTCATTTACGGGATGCTTAGTGCAAAGTTCACGTCACTCAGTATAAATATCTCATTTCTGTTTGAAAAGACTGATTTGTATTATTGTCTTTTTTTGGGGTGAGGGGACAACTCCAGTTTTCTCTTCCTCCTACAGTTTTGGTAATTAGGTAACAACCAACATGCTGAGCAAATTCACCTTGCCGTTACAGTTTTCTGCAAATGTAAGGTGCGGCTGTGTGTTTGTGGTGCACCTCAGACAGATGAACTGAGTGTCAGTATTGTCTTCTGCTCCACCTACCCAAATTGCTTAACTTCAATACCTAGTTCACAGAATTAACAAAGTGGCGGACACCTGAAAACAACAGCATTTCAGCAATTTAGAGCAAAACAGGTGACTCTTTAATGTGCTCTTCATACTGTTTTGCCTGCAAGGAGGTAATCTGAAAATTGAAATATTTTTTCAATTTTACGCGTTGAGGTCTTTCTTCATGGATTAGTATTTTGTTATGAAACCTAAAGCCTACTTTCTCTTGTCTTAAAAACAGAGATTTAAAATGCAGTTAAGGAAAACAAGAAATAGTTAACACTTTTGATGAAAATAAGGCCCCTGCCTAAACACTGAGATCAGTGGGTCATTGGGTAGTATTTTGTTTGTAAGCTTGACCGTGACTGCCTCATTAAACCTTCATCTGTGTTTTTTTTTCTCTCAGAAGTTGACATTACCGGACACTGTGGTTGTTTCTCATTGAACATCAGTCACACATGCTGTGGAGTGTGAAAATGATAGTTAATTGCCTTTTCCTTTTTTAATTTGTGTGACACCCACTTGTCTACTGTATGTGATAGCCTGTGTCTTTCAAGAGACTCCCTACAGTTCGTTCATACTGTACGCTGAAGGTTTTCACAGCACTGCAGGCCAAACAGTTCAGCTGCTATCATTGTGCTTTATGTGCCACAACCAGAGCAAATTTTCTATTTATTACTAGGACTAGATGTCTAACATGTACTAGGACTGGATTTTTGTACTTTACCGTTTATCAGATTAATTTATTTGGCTGACAGTTTCATTTGAAAGCACTTACATTTGCACCTATTTATACAGCTGGGATTTACTGGAACAATTCAGCTGAAGTACCTGGCTCAAGGATATAATAGCAGTCTATCACCTGGAATTCTAAATCTCAAACCTTAGCCTCTGCACTACACTACTGCATCTTACTATTTATTGATGTTGAATTCTACATTATGTCAGTCTTCCAGTACAGTTGTGTTTTTTTAACTAGTTGAACACTCACTAGTTATACATTAAAAATATGTTCTTCACCTCTTAAAGCTTCACCTCTTAGTAACACAGATGTGCTGTTTTAGACCGGCAGAATACATATTTGGTTTAGAAAATATGAAGAGTCAATCTCCACCACCTTTTTTGCCAAAACTAAAAGGACGAATATCTTCCACTGTGACTAAATTCAGTGATTCTAGGCAGCTTAAATTTTCTGATTATGGGCAAAATGAACAGCTAATGAACCACCAGTTAGCACATCAAATGAAGAGACTCCCCAAATCCCCTGTCAAACCAAGAAAGCAATTAGCAGCCTTAAACAGGACAATTTTAAAATGAGTTTTTTGTTAAGGGTATTTTTGTGCACAATAAAATTATAAAGGTTGGGAAGCACCACTCCTAATTAGAGCGTTTGTTCTGTGGTTAAGCATACTGTATATAAATTGAGTGATGTACTGTATCTCTTCAGACCTGTCCTGGGTGTACTTCCAGTAGTCAGTTTTGTATATTTTTTTACCCTAACAACTGAAGATTTTTTACTTTTTTAATCCACAGTGTACTACATGATACTGGGGTACAAAATGTATGTGAACTGTATTTTAACATTAGTGTAGTACCATTGTAAGGGTAGTACCGTGGCAAGCTGGTCAGGAACTGTGGAGCAATAAATTGTGGTGCACATGTGCCGTGGACTGTGGAGAAAATGTTCCAGGGGACCACAGTGGTACACACAGAGGACACGTAACTCCACCAGTGTCCACCCAGAGGGTGACACCTCCAGGCATAATGTACATGGTTACAAACAGTCAATTAACTTAACCTTGCACCTTGCATTGTGTACTGTTGTTGTCCATAGAGAAAGCTTCCCATGGTGCCATTTGTACATGCGCCAAATTTCAGTGCTGCACAGTGCTGTTTTCACCGAGCAGTTGTTGGCAAAAACATCATTTCTGAGCACCCTATAAATTTAAACTAATGATCAGGTGATGGTTTAATCAGAAGTCTGAACTATTAGGAAGAGAGACAGCACAACACCCAGAAACAAAATTGTAAAAACTGGTCTTATTGCACTCCAAAATTGCTAGAGCATGATTTTGTATGTTAAGAACAGATTTTCAAAGCCTTAAGATCAGTAGTAATGTTAATGGGTATGAAGGTGTCCTAATGTGCTCCAGATTAGAAAAGTCTTGCCCTATTGGAGGTGTATTACAAGGTGCTGGATCAACGTTTGATCTGCACTCTGCGTTTTTTCCTACCGATTGGAGGGGCAAGAGTTAATCCCAGGACTTTGGCTGTTCTCAAAGGAATCCTTTCATATGAAGGCCCTCTGTGTATGGCACAACATCAGTTTATGACAAGGCCTTTCCTCGGAGTCATAAGGGTTTCTCAGAGGGCAAAAGCTTCCATAACTACCTGAAAATCGGATTCACAGTGCTGACACACTGCTCTTCATCTGCCCCTGGACTCTCTTTGCTATGCAGTCAGCAAACCAGTGCGCCTAAATCTAATTATTTGAAGTGACGTAAGTATGTGACAAAGAGTTTCTTTTGTGCAGACTCTGAGGAGCATCATAACTCATGATCAATTGCCAGTGTTGGTTGTGCTTATAGAGAATGATGCAGTGGTTCATTCTGGCTCTACATCTCTTCTGACCAACATGCCCCATACTGTATGCCACTTTGTGTTTAAGCCAGAATCCTCTAAACACTTTATAATTGTGTTTTTTGCTGAAGGAGCGCATTAAAAGTTGTATTCATACAAATGCTTCCCCTCCATAAATTATTGATTTTTGTTAGATTCCCACCGAAATTTCTTTAATTCGTCTACTGTAATCCTTTCACAGTTGAGTTTTTAGAAAAATAAAAATAAATTGTCAAGCACAGGGCTCACTCTTTTAACATAGTTCAGTTTTAAGGTTTTGCTAGCTCGGTACCAAAGTGAAAACAGATTTTGAACTTTTTTTTGTCATGAGTCAGATCTGTGATTTTTTGGATTTGGTTTATGTTTTGGCACAAAAACAAAGCTGTATATCACATCGTCCTTCTGTATCTGAAAAATACTGGCTAGTGGGGAAGCTTAGGGAGACTGGCAGTTTTTACAAAAATGTTTTAAGGCATCTCAAATTGCAGATTTAAAAAGAATTATAAATAAATGACAGTACCTGGTCGAACAAAAAGCACTCCTGAAAAAATTAAACATTTGTGATGATTACAGTGGATTTTTATTTTGTAGATTGAAAAAGATTGTAAAGAGCTGTGCTCTTTTGAAAAAATCAGAGAAAAATCATAACTTCCAAATACAAAGCCCTGAGCCGAGATTCTTTATTCCTTGGGATTCATAACTGCGGCCTCTTCCCTTTAGCGCTCATAAGCTTTTTTTATTTACTTTGTAAAAATAGGGCAGAAAATATCAGTGACGTTGGTCAACTTTGTGCGATTACCTGTCATACTGCAAATATAGAAAGTCTGTGATATCTAGGGAGCAGCTGCCTTTACAATTGTCATTTGTAGCCTTGGTTTCCTCATGATTTCCATTGAAGTTTTACCTTTCGTGTGAGTTAATAAAAGGAATTTGCATAATACAGCTCTTGTGCCAGAAAGTTTAAAGAAGCAAGATAAGGTCACCAAAGGTAAAGGTAACTAAATCAAAGGCAACAGCATGGGTAGTTTGGAAAAGGGGAGGGAAAAGTCACTTTTCTTTTGGTAAAAAGCCAGACCTTTGCTATCTGATTAGTAATTATCAGTAAAAATGGTCACGGTGTTTTTTGCTAATTTCGTTTCTTGACTGTTTTTTGCAGCCCATGCAGGATTTTCTGTTTGCATTGTGACACATTTTGGTTCAATCACAATTCTGACATAACCGCATAATCCTCTCAGTTATTTAGTAGGGTTATGTTTATTGCAATGGGTGGCACAGTGGCACATTGGTTAGTGATGCTGCCTCACAGTGCTGAGACAGTGAATTCAGTTCCGGACCTGGGGTATGATCTGCGTGGAGTTTGCGTGTTCTTCCCATGTTCATGTGAGTTCATGTGGTTTCCTCCTATAGTCCAACACATACTGGTAGATTCATAGGGCTCTGGGAAAAATAAGCCCCGGTGTGAGTGTGTGCGTCTTTGTGCTTGTGTCTTGTGTCTATGTTTGTGCCCTGCAGTGGCTGGTGTCCCATCCGGGGTGTATCCTGTCTTGCACCTGTTGCTTCCTGGGATAGGCTTCAGCTCCCCCGCAACCCTAAATTGAATTGATGTTTATTTTAAAGATCTGAAATTAGACAATGATCAAGCGAATTAGGTCCCCTGCCCCATCCTCCCTAATAAATGACCGATGTCTTTGTCTTGATCTCCAAAGCTGGCTGATCGGTAGATTAATGATTCTACTGCCATCAATGTACCATTGCTCTTCTTCGTACTTTCCTGTTAGTTAAGATACATAGGACATTTGAGAATAGCAAAGCTGTGCTCATTCAGCTTCATGCTAACTCCTGTGAGGAAAACCGATCCTAATTAATCATCCAGAGAGTCTCTCAATAGTTCACCTTCACACGATTAATGCTAGGGGAATGTCATCCCTGGTACTGGCATTAGTGCACTTTGGATTTGTAAATATTCTTTAGAATTTATTCTGATACTGAAAAGAGACTGCTCATGGAGGAGCAAATATTTATGGGAAGTAAAGAATGTTCTGCAGTTAAATTGAGTGAAAAGGCTAAATTTATTTAAGTACTGTAGGTAGCTGCGTCAGCATTGTAGGCTGCAAGGAACAGGCAACAGGTTTATTCCATGCTGAAAAGAAAAGAAAGGAAACACGAAGTTTTGGCTGTGGAGCCTTCTTCAGGTGTCAGTATATACGGCACCTGATGTCACACCTGAAGAAGGCTCCACAGCCGAAACGTTGTGTTCTCTTTCTTTTCTTTTCAGCATGGAATAAACCCATTTCCTGTTCCTAAATGTATTTAAGCTGCCTACATACACAGCTTCACATGATCTTTGGTTCTGCTTATTGCTTCTTATTTGTGTGGTAAAGGAAAGCCAGTTCAATGAATTGCCAGTTTGACTTCTACAATACCTCATGTTGTTGGCAGTACCTGTGTTTTCTTTTATTATTAGACATTCATCCACAGATCAAACCTGCAGATCCTTGTAAAGGGTAGTGAGATATTAATTCAGATGAGTAAGGAAGATAGCTGACACTTTGGTATCTGACACTGAGGTAGTTAAAGTGCTTTCAATCAGTATTGTTCTGTAACTGGACTTTTATTACTGATTTCTGTTCTACTTAGGTTTGAGGTGAACTTTCAGTAAAAATGTCAGATGAGTAAGGTTGGTTAACTTGAAAATGCAGAGTAGGCATATGAATTTTGTTGTTAAAAATAAAGTAACAGGTCCAGTGGGAGAAGGTTCTAGTGCCAAGGTAAAATAACAAGAAACTGCTTTGTTACTTTTTCTGTTGCCGTTCTTTGGGACCCAACAGGAAACTGGACTAGCAATCTATGTAAAGTAGTCACATGCAGAATGAGAATCACAGAATAATAAAAGATCATTGAAAGTGACATGTGCATGATTAAACATACTAGATCTTATAAAAGATCTTTAAAATAACTGTGGCCAACCTAGTTAACCCTGTCTTCGTTTTTGAGATAGAGACCACATGTGTGTTCAACAACAGGTTTTTGTTTTACAGTAACATGCATCATTTTCTGGGGGGAAAAAATGTTTTAGTAGACTGAGTCAGAAATTATTATTTGTTTGTTTTTAATCGTGGTTTTCTGCTCGCTTCAGTAAAAGCTGTGCGTCACACACGCGGCTGAGCACGACACAGTCAAGCCCAGCGCGAACCGTCAACACCTCAGCAGCACACTTTGCGTATGTCGTCTGCTTCTCAGACTGATAAAGTGAAGGCTTTTTTTTTGCAGGGTTGCATGCTTTATCTGCAGTAAAACCCGTCTCTTTTTTTTCCCCCACCATTCATCTCTCACTTTAAAGAGAGAAAAAAATGACACAGGAAATTGTGCGGCGGGAAGTGGTAAGCCTATTGAATCTGTCATTGTGAGTTAATCCGTGTTCTCAGCAGCATCTGTCTTCTTCATAAAGAGCAGGTTTTCACCTTCCTGGGCCCTTAGCAAGTCTCAGGGGCTGGGAGTTATGTTGCCTTGGTCCCCTGTGATACTATAGCAAGGTGACTGAAAATAGGAAAATCACCTTGAAGCTAATTTCTCAGGACTTCAGTTTTATAAGTAAGTCACATCGTGTTACCTTATAGATTTTACACATACCTGATACAAGGATGTAGGCTCAGCCTGCTAACTTTATTCAGCTATATACTGTATTTCATAGGATGAAATAGTTTGTCCTCTTCAGTTTAAAAACTACACAGTAAAGGGGGACATACCTTTTGACTAACAGCAGACGATTGTTTTATGATTTGATTACAGATTTTATTCTATTTCTATTTTTCCTATATACTGTATTAGATGTGTAGGCACACCTCTGTCTCCTGGTCACTTGCTTACCTTGGCCTTCAGCAGCTTCCTCTGACTTCTTTTTTGAAATACAAGGGGTTGAATTGCAAGGAGAGCAGAGAAACTTGTGATGCACGCACCTACTCTCTCCAGAAGGTCTACCCGGAAAAGTTGATTCAGGAACGAGTGCAGGAAGCAGTTGTTTGCAAGAAGGGAGAGATAAAGAAAGAGGATGGTGGGTGTACGGAGAACACTCCGTGGATGCAGATGTGCTGAGATCATTCAAGAATTCCGTGCTGGGCTTCGGAGTGCAATGAAATGATAACAGGAGGACTTAGCCAAATAACTCACACTCGTTTGCAACCTTCTGATCGCTGGAAGTAACTCACCACTTTGGGTGGTGTGATATGAAAGTTCCTCATCCAGAAGGGAGTTAAAACAGTCGTGACCCACAGGGAGTGGAGGAAAATCCCTCGGAGTGATTGAGCGTGCAGCCGAAAGGTCACAGGAAATTGACTGTTTTGAAACAGTGTCCATCCTCTCCTTGTGGTTTGGGCAACCTCAGGCAGAAAGCACCTGCTGCACGGCGGAGTTCAGGCTTGCTTTGGTGGCAGGGGGGGTGGGGGGTGACTCTTGGCAGTTGCAGAGTTCCATGCTTCACTTGTCACACTGCCACAGCAGCTGTGGAGTCACATTGAGAAGTAAATATTTTCATTCATCCGGCCTCCCTGCTTATTGAATGCTCGGATGTACTCATATCACCTCAGACAGAAAGTGTAACTTTCGCAGTGATGAAGCCCTGAAGCCGCTGGTGCCCTGCCATTTAAGCAGCAGCCATTGATCATAATGGTATAATCGGTGCTATTAGCATCACTCTCTGAAAAACAGTGCAGAAACGCGGGTCATATGGCAGAGTGTGCTGAATCAATGCCCTCATAATGCATCGGACCCCAAAAATGCTAAATGAGTCACCCTCTTTAATAATTATCTTACAGTAGGAACGAGCATCCTTCTCCCCTTATGATGAGGTGGACAACGTTTAAAACACGAGGGCAAAAAGAAAAATCTGTTTATTTTAAATCCAAATGAAGTCTCATGGTCATGTCAAATTAATTTTGCTTCATTTTGAATGATTTTTGTGGAAAATAAGAAAATGTCTATTCTAGTGTTGTCTCTTGCTGGATTTTTGCGATTGCTTCCTGAAAACAGGGATCGAGTTCTGCTCTGATGAAAATCATACTGTGTTTAGTGTTAGTTAAGCCATGGCTGGATGTTGAGGATTTCCAGCCATGTGATTTAAAAAAACAATCCTAGTTTCTTCTGGGTAGATAAATGTTACTAGTGATTAGAATCGAGTGGAAATGCATGCTTTTTTGTAGCAAAGAACACCAAGATTGGACAGTATAAATCGGTCTAGCCTAGATACCATCAATCTGTTAAGAAATGTGGCTTGAATAGGCTGAGATGAGACCCCTTGACACACTTCTGGATGATAGGAAGAGCAAGAAACATTAAATACACCCACACTGTCTTTTAATGTACTCTTTTCCAAATGCTGAAGTACAAAAATGCTTGGTTATAGACCACAAAAAAACGGTTTGTTTACCGTGACTCCAAGATAAAAATGAGGAGTCTCTTTCCAGTAAAATACAGAAAGAAATTTCCTTGTCGTCATCAGTATGGGCATCCCCTTCTGTTCTAATTATGGGATCCCTCTGTGTATTACTCAGTCATGTAGTACGCTCAAGACCAGGGCAGAGAAAGCACTTCAAAGATGTCATCAAGGCCAACATGAAAAAGTACAACATTGATACCAACTTCTGGGACACTGTTCACCAGTCTGCTGCAGTGATCTTAACTAATCAAAATCATAAGGCAACAACAAGAGCTAGAGAAGGGAAAATAGCATAAACAGCATGACATACTGTAAAAAGCAGTTAAACAATCCTTGACCACAGATTCAACTCAGGACCACTGCAACAGAGTCTGTCTGTTCTGGCTTGGCCTCATCAGCCATCTTTAAACCCACAGATAAAACAATCATGGAAGACAATCATCCTCAGCTCTGAGGGGTGTCAGGAGAGTGGTGAAATAAAATGGGCATACATTAATAATTATATGCAATAGCCAGCTCCAGAACCCTGTAAATGAAGTGTTCAGATAAAGCTCCTGGCTGACATTTGGGTGGGAAGGTTGGTGGTCCTGGATCTGACAGATGCTGGTTCTGCGGTATTCTGAGAGATATGGCGGTATTTACCGGAGATGCTGGATTATTTGAGAGGTCCTTCAGTGGTGAGGTGGATGCAATGTATGTGCAAGGGGCGCAGTGACGGCCTCTCTCATTACGAGACCGTCGTGATTTTGCTCTGTGTAGCAAGTGAAAGCTGCCAGAGACGTGTACTGTAGCCTGAAACAGGATGCAGATGGGTCCTAATTAAAGGCATGTTGACAATGACAGTGTGGCTAGCCTTGAGCCAGCTGCTCTCCTAAATTTAACCGTGTCGACTTCACACATGGCACTTCGTAAGCATAAACAAACTCTTGAAAAATACCGCTGAGCGTTGGGCACCTGTTGAAGAGGGACAGTTAGCCTCTGAAATGTGGCGCTTTGTTATTGAACAACTCTCACTTAGGTATTACAAAAATCTACCACCCAAATCTAAGAGAAATTTGGTGGAAGTAAGTAGACCTCAGATTTCTAACTTAACTGGTGCACTTCCCCTGCAACATTGAAGTTTTGAATGAATTACAAACATGTTGGTATGTCTATGAGGTAAAACACATTTTCTAACCACACTTGACATATATCACAGGGTATGTTCTAGTGGATGTTCTAGTTTAATTGATGTTTTGAATGAATTACAAACGTGTTAGTATGTCTATGTGGTATGCCCATTGGAAGGTGTCCTGTGGAGCAGTCAAAACTAAGGTTATTAATGGTCATTCCTTCTCAGAAGAAAATTGAAGGAAATGACAGGGGGGAGTATTTTACAGTTGCACTCTGTCAGTGGATGTTCTAGTTTTAAGCAGTGCCTTCAGAAGCCAGGAGTCTCTGAAGTTGTAAATTACTTTGGCAGATTACAATCTCAACAGATCAATCCACCAAGAAACACGCAGGTTATACACTGTGATACTGTATATGTCAAGTGTGGATAGAAAAAGTATTTATTTTATTTAGAACAAGTTAAAGTAAGCAGTGAAGTTGATAAGGTTCTTTATCCAATAATAGAATGTTAGCAAGTGGTAGGATTCTGAGATTTATTTAAAATGTATTAAAATAACTTTGCATTTTATGAAGTAAAACCTATACTTAAGTTTTTGAAACGAGCTGCATTTGTTAGGGATTTGTTAGTAAAAACACAGGTAATGATAGAGTTTTTTTCTCTGTTAACCACATGGTTTATCTTTGAACAAGTCAGCAAAATGATAAGACGCGATCAGACTAGGAAATTTAGCCTGGAATAAGACTCACCTTTGCAGAAGAGTTTTTAGGCCTGTTCCATTTTAGCCATTCGTTTTATAGCTGTTTCAAGATAATAAAAGAGAAACCACAGAGGACCTGGTTAAATAGAAAGAAACTTTCAACTATTTGACATATGTATGTCTTCTTCGGGAATGATGGAGATTTTTGATGTGTCTGATATGAAAGTTACTTATGTAGCACCTTTAGTTGACCTGTTTGTGCACCACAGTCATTATATTACCTCAAGGTGAAAACTGATCAATTCAAGATTGGATGGAGCAGTTTGAAGGTGCTAAACGGTTAGCAGATGTGAAGTTCCTGGCCACAACTCAATCAAATACTTCAATTGCAGAAGTGCTCCGAGGGTGGTGTTGTAAGATTTTAACCAGACTGACTCATTGTAAGACAGAATGGCTCTACATGGAAAGGTAGATTTCAAAAACTTTTTTTGCTTGTTAAGGTTCTCTTATTACAAAGCTAGTTTCAGTTTTAACCTCTGTCTTCTTAAATCCTTTTGAGACTCCAGCATTCAGAAATGTAGGGGATTTTCTGGTAACCACGAGGTCATCTGACTTTGCCTCCGTTGTGCTCACTCAGTAGCGTTTGTAACCAGCTTCAAATTTATTTTAGCAAAAACTCTGGCGATTTCATGCACTTCCAGTCCATGACGTTCCCTGTGGTTGGAATTCTTGCCACTGAGCCCAGATCATTCAGTAAATGTAATGAAGCTTTTGCTAACACTGCACGATATGGCTTGTTTATCTGATCTGCAAGAAAAAGAACAAAAAGGCAGGTGAGTTTTAAAAAAAATCACAGAAGTGGGAATTTGTACATTGCTGGATCTATCCAGACAGTATTTGAAAAAAAAATCTTTTACCAGAAAAAAATCTTTTAGAATGTGCAGAAGTTTTTTTTTCCTTTGGTTTCCATTTAAAGCCATGCTTTTTTCAATAACACAGCGGGACTGACTCCTAAAAATGAAATAATTTAAATGGCAACTTGTGTTCAAATATAAATTATTTTTTCTTCATCCTTCTTGTATAATCGGTGGAATCTGTGTGCCTCAATTTCTTTTCCAAGCACACGCACCTACAAAGCTCAAAAACCATCTCAGCGGTATTTGAGGTCTCCCAAACAAGGCCTGTGTATTGTGGTGCATACATCCCCTATTTCTGTGGGTCGGTCTTCCGTCTGTGACTTTTCTCCCCTCCCTCTACCCTACTTCCAGCCTGACTCACAGGTACAGTGATCCAGCAGCGAGTGAAAATAGCTAACAGTATGGCCTTTCAGTGCCCTGAAAGGAAACGAGCATGAAACGGCACAGTGTGTTCTTGGCTTGCTGGTTTGCTGCTGAGCGCATGACAGCCCCCTGTGGAGGTCACACACACTTGGGCCTGTCACTCACAGGGCTACTGGAAAGCACATGGAGAACGACTGGGGTAAACACAAGGATCTATCTGAAGATGATCATATTAACAGAGGCAAATAGTTAGGGCTGGGTACGGTGAGCCAGTTAATTGAAAAGGAAAAAGAGTGAGTTTTAACCTTGATAAACGTTTGCTTGCCTATACTCTTTCCTGAGCTATAGCTCTTCAACTCTTTTTTGATCTTCTCATTCCTGTACTGCTATTGAAAATGTATAATGAATTGAAATAAAAGTTTCTTTTTTTATTTCCCTGAAGTATTGAATAAATAGTCAGTGTTTTGTAAATATTTTATTTGAACATGACAATAAAGAGCAAAGTGCAATCTGAAGAGTTTAGGGAAGAGTGAACCACATAATATTTTTGTTTCGCATGTAAACTTGAATATTTTTGGGTGAATGAGACTCCAGTTTGTTTCAGTTTATACACTATCTGTTCGTTCTACGTGCTCTGTGAATAATTCATTGTTCTGAACGCCATTTCTGTCTGGCTCTGCTCTGAATATTAGAGGCACCGAGGTGAGAGATGCTTAAAAGAGCAAAGTGCTTCCTCCCCTGAGGTAAGAGAGAGACGTCGCATTTGGAGCGAGGCGGGACCAAGCTGCTGGGGTGGCACACACCGGGTTAGCCAGTTTGTGGGCCAGGCCTACATATTCCTGGCTGCTTGCCGTGACAAGTCCTCACTTGTAGGGCGAGACTTTTATTAATGGTGTCAGCTGAAAGGGAATAGTGAAAATTTCTGCTGCAGGCAAAGGCAGATGCCAGACTGTGAACACGTCATGTCTGAGAGTTAGCTGCTGTTGCTTGTGTGGAATCAAGTATTCATCACACAAACCCGTTGACCCAGTCTCACTGGAAACACAGTCTACATGCTTTGCATGGGACTCCTCTCAAGGAGCCGGGCTGAAGGGCTTTGGGCTGCCCTTTTCAGTCTGACATGTATGCTTCCTCAGACCTCGCCTGATATTACACTGCTGACACCTCACAATGACCCCTGACCTCTGCATCGATTAAGTCATAAGCCAAACTAGTGATAGAGATTGATAAACAAATAAAAAAACATTTTAATTATGTTTTGTTTCTTAGTATGTCCTTCAACCACAAAATAAAAACATAAGCATATTCTGTAAAAATATATACAGTGTACATAAAAAAGCAACCTGTTTTGCTTACACAGATAGAGAAAAGGAAAGAAAGCATGTCTATCAAATTACAGTTTAATAAGTCCCACATTTTTTTCTAGGGCACTTGGCGGATAACTGCTGGGTTTCAGCAGGATGCCTCTGTTTTGTTCTTTTTTTAACTCAGAATACAGTATAAAGCTACAGAAATTCCTTCAGAAGTGAATGAGGGCACAGTAGTTGCACGTTCAGGTCAGGTTCCTTCTTTTTGTTTTGAAGAAAATAAGTATTTCTGCTCTGGCAGCTGCCCTCCAGCGTTTCTCACATGAAACAAAATGGCAGGTTAAATGACCTGCTGCTGTTTGTAGTATTTCTGTCTCCATCTTGTCTTGCCACCCCTTAGGTTTTTAAAAAGATGGGGGTGGCAAGGAAGGCTATCAAGACCATCAGTATTTCCCTGGTGCAAACTCTGTGGCTCTTTTCAGGCTTCCACTGACATATTTTCCTTAACCTCTTTCCTGTCTTAGAGGTCCTGTCCTTCCTGTCCTGTTTCTTGAGCCAACCTAATTTCAAGTGGAAACTTCCTCATACTATGTGCATACCACAGGCTTCCATGTTGTTGATTTATTAGACTTGAACTACATGATTCATAGTTGAAGAAAGATCAGTTTACTAAAATTCACTATGCTACCACCTTGAAATTTATTCTATTATGGTTTTCTCAAAAGAGAAATACCCCTCATTGGCTGAAAAACAACGAATTTACAGCTTTAAAAACATCCATACATTGGACTCTGTTTGTCTGATGTTGTGGTGTGTGTTTTGTCTTTTTGGAAACAGAATTTCCATATAGTTTGGTGCCATCCTCATTTTCAACTGAAAACCTTGGCAACAGTCTTGTAATGTAGGTTTTCTGGGTATTGAACAAGGCTCTAATCAAGTGTCTTCAATTTAGCATGGTTTCAGTTTGAATAGTCAATGCATGCACAGAGAACTGAGCATGCCAAAAAGGTATTTTTAAATTAAAAAATGAAATTGAATGTGACACTTTGCGGACAGGAAAATTGTCAGCAGTCAAAAATCAAAAGGTCTTGTAAATCCTTTAAAACTGTCACTCTGCTGTCTGATGTATACAACAAAATATACATTTTAGGGTAATTCACAATAGGAAAAACAAACGTGCTTTGTGTTCAACCCAATGATTCTAAGTGTCCATAAAATGACAGCTAGTTTGAGAAACTGCCGTGCATGGTTATGACATCATTTCCACCGTTTTTCAGAAGTTGCTCAGAAGTATAAAGTAGAGTCAGGAGGTTTGGAAAAAAATTTTATCGAAAGATGAGATGCAGAGAAACCTGTACGAAAGTGATGGAAAGGTTAAAGTGTGTAGAAAGTGAACTGCAGGAGCTCCAAAGGGCACCACGTCATCTGTGACACATGGCTGGAACTGAACACCCATGCCACCTCTGGAATTGTCTCTCTTGTCTTTATGAATTATGTTGCTAACAGTGACACTTTATGTACAGAAGCCAGCATTTTCAGTGGTGGAGTTTTTCCTCTTTGAAGGCATACTTGCACTCAAGCCATTCCCTGATTTTATGAGAAATGAATGTCATACAGTATTCAGGCAGTGCAGACAAATTAAAAAAAAAAGATATGTGGTCACAAACGTTTTGACATCTCTTGAAAGATCTATTGCTGGTGTCTTTGTAGATGTTGTGACTGGGCTTTTAAGTGTCAGATGAGGCATTTGTTTTTCAGAATAAACTGAATTCCCAACATGCCTGGATATCTTAAGGCCTGTCTGGCTCCCCATATAGACAGGATAGCTGTTGCGAAAAATGTTTTTCCACACAGCACAAGTTGTACTGCCATTATATTTTTATTTATTCTCTCATAGTTGGTGCTAGCAGTAGTGCATTTCACCTTGCAGTTTCAGAACATGATTCTAGGTATCTTGATTTCCAAGGCATTAAAAAAAGAAAAGCTGTGGTTGATTTTGCTCCAGTATAACTACAATAAATTCTAATGGCTTGTCCGCACAGCTGATTGTCATGTGTTGCGTTGCCCTTGTGGCCAGTGCTCAGTAGATATTTTATGCTGGAGTTGTTTACAATTGTTAAGAACATAAGTATGATTTCTAATGAGGGGAAACCATTTGGCCCATGTAGCCTGTTTAGTTAATCCAAGGATCTTGTCCAGCTGCATCTTGAATGTAGCCAGGCTATCATCTTCGACAACATGGCTAAAAAGGTTAGCTTTTTGCTCATGTGATTCCAATTTTGCATCAGTATTGCTGCCTGTGTTCCTTCACAAGGCATGAATTCCAGAAGTAGCCTGTTGATCTGACTGGAAAAATCAAGGTGCAGTGCTTATTTGCCTAGAAAATAATTTTTACACCTATTAGGACAGTACTATTAAGACAGTAGTCTTGTTTACTGAACAAGTACATAATTGGGGAAGTTTATTCTTTGAATCAACCCTATTATATTGGGAAGTTCCCTGGTTTTGTACCATTATGCATTTTTTTGAGGATTTTGTTTTATTTTCTGTTTATTGGCAGCAGCACTACTTAGCACAGCAGATTCAGCTCTCTGGAAAGATTGCAGCCACCTTTCTATATTATTCCATTGATATTGTTTCAACAATTGGGTGGTTATTGCACAGCTTGTAAATTACAGCTACCATCCTGCAGGGAGTCCCAGTCCTAGCTTTCCTGCCCTGCCTTCAACAACCTTTGCAGGGGAGAGAAGATAGCTAGGACTCCATACCCACCCTGTGATAAAGATGAGCCTGATCGTTTGACACATAAGTGGGTTCCCTGGAGTCTCCTGGAGTCTAAGGTTCAAAATAGAAACAGAAGCCGACCTGCCAATCACAGCATTCTGTCTTAGCAGGCCCTGTGTAGGGTGAGTGAGGCCTGCTCAGGCTGTGCAGGGTTTTGCCCTTCCTTTTGCAGGACAGCAGCTTCCCTCTTCTCTGGTTGTTTCCTCTGGGAAGCCTCTCCAAGCCCCGACCCCGAAGGAAGCCAGTGTGTATGTTTTAATTAGAGGCTTTTCAGAAACAAAAGACTTTCTTTCCTTTTCTCCGTTTCTTTCAGTGGCAGAGGTACAGTTACTTGTTTTTCTTTAGCGAAACCTCTCCTGCTATGCTTTGAAACACGAAGCACCTAAAGCACCTAGTAAACGCTAAGAAAATAATCACAGGCTATGGAGGATGTGGATTATTCTTTTTGAAAAGTTTTATGTTACGGTTGTTTTCCTGCTTTTCTCTTTTCACCTGTGTGATGTTTATTATACCTCAATCAGCAAATAAGTGGAGATGGAGGTGGATGAGTCTACAGAAATCCTAAAAAGTGAAGGTTGACCTTTATAAACATGTAGCTTTGATTACCTGCAATAATTAGGAGTTTAATTAGTGAGGCAGTGACAGTAAATATCATTCATCTTATATGAAAAGACTACTTCAATCATTTGGATTAATTCACACAAATTGGTAAGGTGGTAGTTATTGTTCTCCTGTATTTCTTGGTTATTGCCTACAAAGTCCTGCTGCCAAATGCATGTGCCCAAACACACATACAGAAAAAGAAACAGTGAGTGGTGTATTTCAAATTCAGCAGTTTTATGAACACAAAACTCCAATGTTTTCTGTACTGTAGTACTGAATATAAAGCCAGTCAGACTTATTGTGACCTATATACCTGATGATGAGTTTCAAGGACTGAACAGTGTAAAATGCTGAACTAATGCTGAATGTAGCAGATGTTTATACCTGGTAAGGAAAGTACTATTTGTGCGGGGTAGGAGGACTGACCTAAAGGGCTCCTATTATAACTTCAGTTGCATGTTTTTGGTGTCAGCGGTGAAACTGCTGTGATACATAAATACCCCTCCCCTCTTACAACAGATTTCTATAATGAGAGCTGCTGGACCACCTCACCATATTCTCTCTGTACTGTGTAGCGAGGGTTGTAGCAAAAAGTTAATGAATTGTGAGAGAGCTTGTGTACGTTGCAATGTTGTGAAGGAGGAAGTGTACAGGATTGAAAACATCTTCTGTGTCTGCACATCACTGAGCAGTAATTGGTTTGTGAACACCTGTGAGTTCCGACTAAGTTGTGAAGCGCTAACCCTAAAAATATCTGGTGATAAAGGTGTATTTTTTCTCTTTTCTTATAGGCTCTTTAAGTAAAATGGCAGGTGATAATGTGTATTTTCAACCATCTTTGTAGAGGTTGGCACTTTCTAAACTTTCAAGAGTTAATGAAATTTTAAGGATTTTTTACTAGAAAATAAAGTAAATCATGCCCTTAGTATAAAGTTCATTGAAGCTTCACACTTCACACAACAAATAAAGATCGTGAGAAAGGACATACTACAGTACGTATATTATGAAACATCTTGATTATCAGGCAGGAAACTCTGATGCAAATATTATCATATTAACATTTGTGGATACACATTTCATCACTTCACTCAAGCTGAACTGAACACGGAAAGCAAAGAGTGATTTTTTGCTCAGAGATCATGTTTAGAGATTTTTCCTTGAAAAAGGAAGTGCTTTGATATATAATATAAAAGACGGAAGTTCTTTAAAGTTATGTCTGTGCTTTACTTGCTTAGTTTTTTTTGGGGTCTACCACATTAAAAAAGTGCATCTCCTTAAAAGCTAAAAAATGGGAAAACAAATGAAAATCTGGGAAACTGACTGATGATATCTGGCAAATTTGAGAGGCACCCAATCTCTTTACAGTATATCTTAATTGAAAAAAGTCCAATTTCATAAAAAATAAGAATGTTCCCATATGAAGGGAATGTTTGAGATCTAGAGTCGGTCCTGGTTTTGATGCTGTAGAGGATAATGCTATTGATCAGCATTTCGGGATGCAAATGCACCGTGAGTAGGGGGGCGTCTCTTTGACATGCAGACAGTGTCAGGCCCTCCAGACAGTGGTGACAGGAAATAGGAATAGCCTGTCTCTACGGCGACAGGAATTTTCCCTTTGCCCATGGCCGGTGCAGCAGTGGTATATCAACTCCTTCTCCAACAGCTTGCAGTGTTGGACACCAAGGGAGTGTACATCACACGGGGACTGTGCACCAGATGTAGGGAAGTGAGTCACGGAGACAGACTCTTACTCACACTGCCCAAACTGACCATCCTTAATTAGGCCCATGTTTGCGCAGGAAGTTCTAAAACCTCTTGGTGTGCGAATGGCCTGCTTTGATTTTTTTTCTTCCAGCAAGTTTCACTCTTCAAACTTCTACTCATTCTGAGCCAATAAATAGGTGCCAACTCCAAAGGAGAGAGTTATGCTGGAGAGGTCTTAAGGCAAATAACGGTATCTTTCCAGTTTCAAGGTCGAAGCTAGGAACTTGTTTGTTACTGTAACTATATTCTATATTGACTGCTGTATGTTTGAGGTCATGTTTTTGGCCACTGTGCATCCCTTTTCTTTGAAATCATTGTTTTAATTTCAAACATTGACAGCTTGTTTATATGACCATTAGTTTTACTTACTATTCACCTGACCTCTTTGATGCTTGTAGGAACCAGGAAATATAAAAAAATACATTGCTGTACAAAAGACTGAAACATTCAAGTTTGTTATGTTTTGACTCAGTTTTTCCTTATCCTTTTACTGAAAGTTTAGCCATTTTCTTTTTAAATGAACAGATAACCCTAGAAGATCTGTATTTTTTTAGAGCAAAATGATAATACATCTATACTCTTTTTCATGAAAACCATGCTGAGCACCTTCTTTAACATTGTCTTAAGATCTAGACTAAATTTCATGCCTCGAAGTTGTTTATCAGTTCTTAAAGTTCAGGTCATCTACATATGATGTTCTTAAACTGGAGACTGGGAGGAGGTTAAATTGTAGTCTTGCACTTCTGCTCTCTTACATGTAAATACTCACACACAATCCATATGTTAGCAATCAAAATCTAACAATCAGTGTTCCAGTCTCTCGCACTTCACGTTGCTAGACCTGAGCTGTGTCGTGTTACCTCCTCCAAGCCAGCACGAAGAGTCGCTTTCTGGTCTCTTCTCTTTGAATGCATCCTCTTCTACTCAGTTCTAGAAAACTTAAGCAGGTGATGATTTACTACCAGTAAGTGTCCAGCTTCCGGATCAGTACAGTTTACCTCAGGCTACTCTTTCAGGTTCATTCCATTCTGCCCCTTACCGTAGAATTCCTATGTGGTATTCAGACGCTGTACTGCCACCTGTTCGCATTCCATCGTCTGCATCCTTCATGCCTCTTATTCACTTCATCCTCCCATTGGTGTTCCTCGGAAACATTGCATATCCCAAACCATTCGATCAGACGGAAGTTCACGCTTGCAGCATCAGTACTTCTCATTTAGTCCATGCATTTGACGATCGGTTCCTGCGAAACCTTACATCCAAACCCGACTCGCTTAAACAATGCTCATGTTCCAGCACCTATGTGTTTAAAGACATCTGAGTTTTGGGGATCCTTCTGGGGGATGTGACAGCTCTGACCTTCGGCCAGGGCTGTCGTTTTTTCAGCCAGTCTAGCTCATGCCAAACAACAAAGTATTTGTCGATAGTTACAGCTTATATTATATATGATATTTATATTAATTTGCTGGTTTGTCTAAATTAGAATTTACAGAACTACTGAAACCTGTTTTAGTTTCTGTAATAACAGATTTGAAAACAATCCTGGAATAGTATTTTTTTACTTTTGTGTACTGTTGGACATTTAAAACAGCTTTGGGAACAGCATGTTTCTCTTGGTTATACAGTGCATTTATGTTTCATTTAAATTCTGCAGCATTTATTTTTCCTCTTTTCTTCAGAATGGAGGAAAGCTAAAATTGGGGCCTACACTGGGAGAGCTGAAAATTAAGCATGCAACTGTACGTTTGTCCCCGTTTCCTCCACACAGTCTGAAGAATACAATCTGCTAGTTCCTGTTCACCTGAACCCTAAAACATCAGCCCCCTGCTCTTAATGAAACCATAATGGGCTGAATGGCTTTAGCTGCAATTGTTGCAGTTACCATAGCAACACGTTAGGTACAGAGAAGAGATTGGGGAGGTAGACCGTGATGGGGAAAAATGATTAGAAAAAGTAACTACTATGTGACAAGTAATCTTCATCCTGAGGGTTTCATCATTGATTGCATGGTTGTCTATCAGATTTCCCACTTTATGCCATTATCTTAATTTGCTCATTTGCTATTAAGTGATACTAGAAGCAATTTAGAGCCTACACTGTTCCCCACAGTACCGCACATAGTGTAAAATGTAAAAATGAAAGCAGTAAACTGTAACTAAAATGGCTTGGATGGATATAGGTTTTCAACAGGTTATTCTTCTCGTGTGACAGTTGATGTTTTAATTTTTTTCAGTGCTTGGTATAAAGAATTTATAAAGTCTTTTCAATGGCACAAAAACTGAATAGTGACAGAGTAATATTGTAATACTTCAGGTCCTTTATCTAAGATGGTTCACATACAAATGGAGCAAAAATGCCTTTGAGAACAGATTCAGAAAAGACAAAATAACTCAAAAAGCAAAAGTCTTTGGAATACAGAATACAGATTCTGAAGTACATATTGTAGTAATCTACAGGTATAGTATTTTTATTTCTTAAAGAAATTTCAAATTTGATCATCATCATAAAGCACTGCAAGCTATTGGGTTATAATGGGATCTAGTGTAAAGTATATGTGAATTATTTACAGTATGTACATATTCAAATATCAATCTATTCTAACCGCTTTATCCAATACAGGGTCTCTGGGGAGCTGGAGCCTATCCCCAGTAGTATCAGCAGCAATTCTGAATGATATGCCAGTCTATCTTAGGGTACACGTAGACACAAATACACACACAGCATCTGAATATAATTAAAGTAAGACTAATTCAGAAGATAAAGCCAAGCCCCAATAATGCAGCTGCAAAAATGGATGTTATTGACATTTGATTATTATGGAACACCATGTGAGCACTAAGAAATGTGATGAGAGTGATCTACAGATTCAAGAAATGTGATGAGAGTGATTTACAGATTCATGTACTTACCTTGAGTTAAATAACTGGTAGGGGCTGGTGCTTCTCCTTATTTTGAAATGATGTTATGAACTCAGTATACAGTAAATACAACTTAATTCAAGCTGACAGATTAGGAGTAGAGGGAGAATCTGACCCATTATGTCTACTGTGCTGGCCGCAGTAGACATAATGGGTCAGATGAGAGACAGAGAGAATGGGTATCTTCAACTTGGATTTGAACACAGACAGTAAAGTTACTGGAAGTCGTAGCATAAATGATATTCAGATTTTAAAGAACAAAATGTCACTTGGTTTTACTATGTAATTTCACTTCTGTGGAAATTAAAGTGTTTTTTGTTGTTTTTGGAAAGAGGACTGGTATTTTTGTACAGATTCAGGTCTCATTGTAATGGCAGAAAGTGTTCCATTTGTCAGTCTTGTTTTCATGCGAAATGTGGAGGATCATTATGCGAGAAAGTCAAAAAATTAAAAAGCTGAGAGATCATATTTTTCTTCTGTTGTTGTGGAGGGAATTTGAGGTTTGGCGTTGCTATGCGGGTTTGAACGGAAACCCGCACAAGACAGAAATGATTTTTTTTTCTTTTCTTTATCATTTTGTGTAAGTTTCTCCTTCCTGTCTTTTTCTATTTAATAAAAAAAAATATTTCCACCACAGCTTTTCACGACGTGGTGACGTGGTGTTCAGTGTTTTTGTGAACCCCAAGGGTGACTTTTTTTCATTGCAGCTTTTTGATGTTGAAGACTTGGGTGGAACTGCGAGTGGTGGAGAGGGTGGCAGAGGTGAAGCCGGGTGTTCAGCAGGAAGTGACTGATTGAATGCTGTTATGAAAGGGATTGTAGTAACTCATGGTGACCTAATCATACAAAAATATATAACAACAGCCACACCCTTTCTCATCTACAAGATTTTTTCTTTTAAAAAAAGGGTGGTGCCCCGTAGCTGCCTGTGGGACTTTCTAGTAACCCCAGCAGAGAATCTTTCCTGTCAGTTTAATTGTTTTTGTTCACACTTCTGCGAGTTTCAGCAATTATGTAATGCAATGCACAGACTTCATCTACCCAGACAGTAGTGACGGGGACACAGCTGGTGTGGTGCTGCCACCTTCTTGGGTTAAGAGACCAACGAGTGGAGTCTGGGTTTACAGCACTATTGCCTGCTAAGCCTGTGTACCATAAAGCAAAATACTCTGTGACTTTATGGCGTGAGAAAGGATCTCACTCTCCCCTTACTCTTAAAAACATGTATACTGTACATGGTACTTTGAAATAATCTCTATGGCTTGCCAGGATAGGCTCTTGTTCTCCTGCAACCCTGTACTGATAAAGCAGTTAGAAAATGGATACAATCTCTTTGCCATGACACTTGTTGGAGTTTATGATGAGTATTAGAAAATTATTTTAAAAAACAGGATGTGTCTGCTTGTCTAAAGGTTCATTTAGTGGCCCTCACCCTTTGAGCCAGACATGGCAACAGTGTTTTGAGTTTGAGCCTGATCTGATGAGAGCACAACCAAAAAAAGATTTCAGTCTTTCTGAATGGCAGTTTTATAGCAATCACAAGTAATCAGGGAGAACATGAAATGGGCATTTTTTTGGTTTCTGTTTGTTGTTTTACATTTCCCAGACTAACAGGGGGTGAAGATCAGTATCGCGCATCTCAGTTTTCCGGAGGTCCTCATTCTATGGTGCACTGATTGAAATGAGTCAGTCTGTGGTTTCAGTGCAAATTTACACAACTTAGCTGTCTCAAGAGCATTCTGGGATTGGGTTTTGGGCTATGCTGCAACCCCATCTCTTCACTACATTTTCAGTAATTTTGTGGCATTTTTGTTTAGACAATTAGCCCAGATTCTTGTTTCGGGGGCTTTAGTAAGGTAGGGGCGTGTTTACAACAGCCGCCTTTATTTGAAAGCCGAAGGTCTGAAATAAGCTGAACCCTCAAATTCCAGTTCAATAGTGCGTTTTACAAAATCAGCAGAAGTGCCTTATAAAGTTTTTTTTTAATCAGGCCCCTGGTGTTCATTCATTACACAGGCTGCAGCCTGCTGCTGATTATTATGTTTGAGCTGATAGTCTAGTTTAATATCAAGTAGGTTAAGTAATTATTCTCCTTTTCTTGGATTTCAAACCTCAGGTTTAAGTGAATCTGTCAGTAAGATGTCGATACAAGGAATAATGCAGTATTGCTGTTCGCAATGGTATATTATACATTAGCAGTGTCATTCACAGAGCCAAAGCAGGACTTTTCAAAGCAGCTGTCTGTCCCCAAACTAAATAAATACGCAGTGGGGTGATTAAAGGCCATCATTAGAGGCCTAGTCTGCTCGAGCACCACTCCCAAGATCATGGTGGGGTGGAGCGGGGGGATTAAAGGCCATCGTTGAAACACGGCTTCCAAGATCAAACACTGTTATCGCGTTTGGGAATTGTTTAACCAGATCTCTGCGTGGGCATTGCCCCCTTTGGAGTTCACAAGATCAGGACTCGGCGAGGTTGTGCGAGCCTGTGAGAACTGGAGTAAACAGGAGGTTCATTGTCTCTCCTGGAATATCCTGTGTATGCAGAGATGTTCTTGCCAAGGCATTCCTCAGCCCTTTTTCTGGCCGCAGGAGAAAACCGTGCAGCGTCTGCTACCACACAAGTGTTTGTCTGTACCAGCCCCCCCCCAAAAAAACTCTTTCTGAACAAGCATTTTTTTTTCTGCGAGCTCCCCCTCGACAAGCCTGGACTGCCTGCCTGTTGTCTTGGCACCACTCGGCTGCACTGTAGTGGAAAGAAATGAGATGTTTACGCATGTGACTAAGAGCCCGGCATTGTGCGGAGTGAAACGCCTCACAGTCGAAAAGTAGAAGCTTTGCTTCAAAAGAAGAAAAAAAAACCCACAACCACAACGCTACTACGACCGGTTCATCAACACCCCCACACTGTTTCACCCCCCCCCCCACACCCCTCCTCCCATCCCTTCCTCCATTTTTGTCAGACTGCTGCCAAGAGGAGTTTCGTCAGCCTGTGTTTGGAAAAAGTTCTGTAGACAAAATATCATTAACAGCAGGGGATTTGGATGTATACATATATTATGCTTTTATTGTTATTGTTCCGCGACTCCTCAACCTGCCAAATGATTTTTTCCAAATTTTTAATCTAAAAAGTTGTTACTTTTCATTTACAGTCGCCCTGTCCCCCCCACCCCACACTGCTGTCGCTGTATGTGAAAAACAGTAACAAGTTTCTGTTAAGGAAAATTGGTTTTATTGTTGGCTGTGCACAAAGACAGCTCTGGATCTGTCTAAGTGACCTTAAATACCCTCTCTCTGGTAACTCTCTGGCACTGACTTGGGAACAATCTCTCTCTGGTGATTGATTTGGAAACACCAGCCACTGGGAGGAGTAGAAGAGTCTACATTTTACAGTTCATGTGAGGGAGTTCATTTAAGAGTCTTTTAGTTGTTTTATGCCATCATGCTGGGTGCTTTAAGGTTAATGTGATATGAGCATTTACGTGGATGATGCTTTTAGAGAGAGGTACACACATCCTGTGCCTTAAACATAAGAGAGTAGCTGACAGGTTCTTATTTAAACTCAAATTTCAGTTGGTTATTATATAATTCACTACAGTTTAACTAACACCTGTGAATAAGCATTCAATAATCCCAGAAGTTTCTGTTGCCAAATAACCAAATAACAGGGTAACAAGATTTTTTACCTTAATAATTAATGTTTATTAATTGGAATGTAATATTTGTGGTAATGGGAATGCCAATGTCTGTGACTACACACAGACAGTATATTTTATGTATTATACACAAAACAATACTCAGATGTGTAAGGTTACACTGGCCTTTAAATACTCAAGCGCTGGTCTTAGGAATTTGTAATGGCAAGAATTTTAAAACTCGTTTGAAAACTGAGGTCTTCAAGCAAGCAAGCAGCTTCTTTTACTTTTCTTTGGGCTGAACGTTCGAAGCCTAGGCACAGTGGTTTACAGAGACTGTAAAATGGCGGCCAGCAGTATAGTTTATATAGCATGGAGAATATTGTATATATGCACAGGTACTGTGCGCTGTCATTAGGTTGGGTGTTTTCCAGAGAGGGTCCCTGCCACGTGTGCACCTCTCTGTGCCGGAGTGCCATTCAGCAGTCTTTCAAGCGCCTGAGGCCATTACTCTGCACTCCTGGGATTAGACACAACTGGTAGCATTTAGCTCTATAATGAGGTGTGGTTATACAAGATTAGTACCCAGCTGCTATGAAGAGTACTGCGAGTTAATGTACAGACCCTGTTTTTTTTCTCAGAAATTAAGTGTATTTTGCGATATACAGCACATGATAAATCTCATTCAGGCCTGCTTTTGCTCAAAGTTTTTTGTTTTTAAGATAACCACTATTATAAGTAAAATAAATGTGTACATTAGGGTAAGCAAGTATATTCTCCCATATACACAGAGTAGACAAAAACATATATGAAACATTATTGCCATTGTGTTTTTCCTGTTTCATTTGTACAGTAAATGAATATGTTAAATGCTGTCTTTAACTTCCTATTTCCAGAACTCAACATTCAAGAAAGGTTTTGTCTCATTATTAAAGAGATAATATTGGGTCCAGAGGGGGTGTTGGCTAATTTGAATTGCTAATATGTACTGATGTACTTATGTAATGTAATGCTTAGGTCTAATAGATTTAATAAAATCTTTTAAGCTTGGGTATCAAGCAATTATAGAAAATGTGAACAAAAGTATACAACAGTGAGTCACTGTAAGTTTTCAGTATAAAACATGAAATTATTAAAAAGAAAATACTGCAGAGTTTGTATAGGGTATAATACTGCTGTATATTGACAAAGACCTGACAGTGTTAAAGTGTACGCCTGATCAGCCTCTGGACAGACTCCTGTGGGATGTTCTCCCACTTTTTATGTGCAGCTCCAGGCAGCTGGCTATGGTTGCCTTTTGTCAGTGGCAGTAGTGAGTTACTGTCTCGGATGTTTCAGTTGAACACAGGACAGAATGTAAATTTGGTCACAGCAAGATCTTGACAACCTTTCTTGAAGTCTTGCCATTGCAGTCTTAGCACTATGTGGTCTTACACTGTCCACCACTTTGACACCTATGGAGTAGATTTCAGAACCAGAAAAACTGTCAATTCAAGGGCTTTGGCAATGTATCAATGAGCAGTAAGGTTGCCTCAGTCTGCACCTAAGGCATGCTTGCATTGAAGTACTGTAGGCTCTTACAAACAGCACTACTTAGCATAATGCTCCAAACATTGTCTTCTGTTAGGTTTGTCAAGGGCAAAACCTCTTTTACTATCTCTACTGTCACCTCAGATGTTCTCTGGCCTTCAATTAGAGATGGAGATCTTGTGTCTTGGCTGTTAGCATGCTTTCTTTTAAAAGGCCACAGATCACCATGTATGTGACTTTCACAGAGATGGCAAGCCACCTCAGTCAGTCAGCTTGGTAATTGTTTTTATGGAGTTTGTGAAATGTATAAGTCCAGGGCTGGTGTGGTGACCATCTTGTCTCCCACAGGTCTCTCACAAAACCAGTGTTCTCTGGACTAGTCTACTGATGAATAATGGTGTTTTACACAGATTCTTACATAAATCAGTTTGGCAGTTATTCATATAATCATTAAAGATATCGAATGAACATTTCCTCACAAATATACTGTAGATGCACGTAGCTGCCCAGTGAGATTTAAAACATAAGACTGTTACATCATTGTATGTTAACCTCTATCAGGAAACCCATTTTCTTTTGTCTACAGTACCATACAGGAGCCACGCAAAAGCACAAAGGTCTGGTAGTTTAGGCTTGTGCATAGCATGAAAGGCTGTTCTTTTATGACACTCACGCAGCATTTCAGCTGTGGAAAGTGGTTCACTGTGTCTCTTCTTGTGTGTTTACAGAACTCCATCCGACACAACCTCTCACTGCACAGCCGCTTCGTCCGCGTGCAGAATGAGGGGACTGGAAAGAGCTCCTGGTGGATGCTGAACCCAGAAGGGGGCAAGAGTGGCAAGTCTCCCCGCCGCCGAGCCGCGTCCATGGACAACAACAGCAAGTTTGCTAAGAGCCGTGGACGAGCTGCCAAAAAAAAGGTATATCGCCATACAGACCTGCATGGAATGTTTGCTCGATCATTTGGATGTTGTTTTCTGGAAGGTGTTTTAAGTGACACTTGGGCAGCTCACATTTAAAATTGCAGGAATGTAATTATTAGAGCGAAGCATTCTGGGGAAGTGGTTAGCATTGTAACTTTACAGGAATGTGGCCTTGGGTTCAATTTCTGGTGTGCTATCTGTATTATTGTCCGCATGGGTTTCTGGGTGCTCCAGTTTACTCCCACAGTACAAAGACATACTGCTAGGCTAATTGGCTTCTAGGAAATTTGGCTCCGGTGTGAGTGTTTGTGTTTCTGTCAGTGTATGCCCTGTGATGGACTGGCATACCGTCCAGGTTGTATCTTACCTTATGTCCGTTTCTTGCCAGGATAGGCTCTGGCTTCCCTGGGACCCTAGATAAAGCATTTAGAAAATTGGTAGAGGGGTATACTTGCTCATAGTTAAAAATCCTTATGGTACTTCACTTCTTTGAAACAATCTGATGTCTTGTGCCCAAGAGTCTGTCCTTTTTAATGCTTTTCAGATCACTGCACCCAAATAATCAGTCGCTTTGTAGATTTGCAGTATACGGTATATCTATTTGAAAACAGGGGCCACCTTGCTGCATTGTGAAGGAAGACAGCTATGCACTATAGTTGGATATGGTGTAGTTGCATTATGACACATATTCAGTCAGAACTTTACAGCACTTGAGTTGAGTGTGTTTCAGAAAAGATGCCTATACTGCACACGCACAAGATAACGAACAGATGCTATGTGGCATCTTTCCTTTCTTACATACTTATATTTTATTCTAGATGGCTCATCAAAGTGGGCAGGATGGAGGAGCAGACAGCCCCAACTCCCAGTACTCCAAGTGGCCTGGAAGTCCCAACTCCCACAGCAATGACGACTTTGATGCGTGGACGACCTTCCGTCCACGTACCAGCTCCAACGCCAGCACCATCAGCGGGCGCCTTTCCCCCTTCATGCCTGAGCAGGATGACTTGAGCGAGCCTGACGTGCACATGGTCTATCCCAACACTTCGAGCAAGATGACGGCCACGTTGCCTAGCCTCTCTGAGATGACCGGCTCCATCAGCCACCACAGCTCCGAGAACGTCATGGAAAACCTGCTGGACAACCTCAATCTCCTCTCTCCCAAGAACCCCCAGGTGGCTGCCAGCAGCTCATCCCAATCCTCCCCTTCATCCATGATGCAGCCTAGTCCTGGCTATCCCTCTTACAGCTCCCCCAGCACCGTTAACTTGGGCTCCCAGGCCCAGCAGGACTACCGCAAGTGCCTGTACGGACAGGCTGGGATGAACGCTCTGTCTCCCATGCCTATGCAAACTCTCCCGGAAAGCAAGCCAGCTTTTGGACCTTCAATGGGGCAGTACAGCTGCCATACCGGGCTCCTCAAAGAGTTGCTCACTTCAGACCCGGACTCTCATGCTGACATCATGCCTTCAGTGGACACTGTGGTGTCCCAATCTAGTGGCAGACCTCCCAACGTTATGATGCCAACCAACTCAGTGATGTCAACCTACAGCGGGGGACAGCCTACTCATGGAAAGATGATGAGCCCAAGTGGTGCCCATACGCATGCACATACACACCCACATGCTGTGCATAGCCAGTCTCCGGCGGCCATGAATGGTCGACCATTAACCCACCCCATGACCACCATGAGCCACAGCGTGGGCCTAAGCCGCCTCTCCACTGTAAAGACACCCCTGCAGTTGCCTCTGGGTCAGTCCCTGCACATGAATCCCCTGCCCCCCTACTGTACGGTCAACAGCAGCAATGGCTATGGCCGTATGGGGATCCCCTCTGCCCACCAGGAGAAGCTGCCGAGTGACCTGGATGACATGTCCATTGAGCGCTTCGAGTGCGACATGGAATCCATCCTCCATGACACGCTGATGGACGGGGACTCATTAGACTTTAATTTTGACCCCATGGTGCCCACACAGGGCTTTCCTCATGGCGTTAAGACTACCACCCACAGCTGGGTATCAGGCTAAAGCCGGGTAAGTTAGACTTCAAATCATACAAATCCCTAATGTCTGGACATTCTCCCATTGAGAAAGTGTTTAAAGCTTCTGTACAATGTGGAATTGTGAAAAAAAAAATGGTTCTGGATTTGCACAAATAAAAATAGATGTTGATTGCTTGCACAGCACATTATCCTGTAATACCGCCTCTCCTGCAGGGCCAGTAGTGAAATTTGGTCACTTTTATTGCTAGAAAACTGAAAACAACAAAGCTTTCACAAATGTGTCATCAGTACAAGTTCAGAAATGAGACACAATAGCAGACAGCTGTGGACTAGTTTAACTGTAGAAAAGAAGTGGAATATTTAGAGTTTATTCATGACTTCAAATTCATTAAATGTGTCTCCAGTGTCATCGTATAAACAGGGACATATTTTTATATATGCATTTATGTGGATGAAAACTGCAGTTACATTGTACACAGGGCCATTAGCTTAATAAGAAAAACTGTTTTGACCTAGATGGACTGAGTGCTGCAAAGCAAACAGAAATACCAGCTAATGAGTTTCTGTGTGCTGTTTTTAAGTAAGACAGCTTCCCTGATACACATGTTGATGCCTTCACTGTAAATTTCCTTTAAAGTTTCCTTGGCAAAAACCTACTTCTATTCACAGTTACTGACATTGTTTTTGTTTTTGTACAGGTTATATCAAAATATCACCTCAGACTGGACTGGACCTACATCAGGAAAATGGAAAAAGCAATCCAAAGAGTCCATCATCCCTCATTTTTTCTTGATTGATTTTAAAAAGACGCTTTTTTTCACTCTTCTCACTAGACTTGGCAGTGAGGGACTTTTTCCTGTACAGGATGTTTGCCCAGTGTGTGCAGGTTATATGCTGCTCCAGATAAGGACTCTGCCATTGGAAGTTATATAGCAACCAAGTGCCAAACTCACTACATAATGTTAGAGTTCAGTTTATTTACATTATGTTGTTTTTCACAGTCAGAAATGAGCGATACTTGCTCTCCTTATGTGCCTGTTAGTTCTGGGTTCAAGCTATGACAGCATTGCATACAAACAGAAAAAAAGCAAAATATTTTTTAATGAAGCCTACAATCGCAAGCCAACAGTCTTGGTCCCATTTTATTCTGTTTCTTTGTAATGTGTTTTTTCCCCTCCGTGAGTCAACATTGAAGGTATCATTAACAGTGACACGGAAATGTCTTAATCTATTTATACAGTACAATACATACAGGCAAAATGTGCTATTATCAGGACTGTTGGGAAAAATATCTTTTTATGGATTAGCCTTTGAGAAAGCATCACATGTAAATATGTAGGCCTGTTTTAGAAGTGAGGCCTGAAATATATTTGAGTCTATAGCGACTCTTGGATAGGTTTTCCCATCACCATTTTTCTTGAAACCATTTAGTTGTATTGCATTAGAGTGTATTTTATTTTGTTGTTATTTGAATTTCATGTACAGTAAGTTTACATTTTCACAGTGAAAATCAGGGCAGCAGTCACGTTTCAGACATCGTTAACTGGATCTGAACCAATATTTGTTTTTACATTTGTAATTGGTTTGTTCACTTGAGGGTGCTTCTCAATGAGGCTGTTAAATAGCTTCTTTTTTCTGTAAATACATATAATGGAAGATATCAGAAAACTAATTCCATTTCTTTCTTTGCGTCTCTTTTTTAGTATTGATGCTAAACTTGCACCAAAGGTTGTGTAGTTTTTACGTTTGCGTTTCTAAGCAATTTTTCTTGTCAAACAGCTTTGAAATTCTGAAAAGAGGGGGAGGGGGGATTGGGGTTTAGGTATTGTTGACTTTCAAAAGAGAAGTTGTACCAGTATGTTTAAAGAATTAGGCTGGTGGATCATGGAGAAGTAAGATTTTTATTAAGGTGTCCTTTTTTTTCTTCTGCTGCTGCAAGCTTTGTGGCTCTGTTGTTCTGTCTCCCATCGTCTCCCATTTTTGAAGTATGGAGAGACATATTGCTCAAGCCTGCTTTTACAAAAGCCTATGTTTAGCCAAACTTGGACGGCCAAATTCAAAATCCACCTCAGCTCTGCTGGCCATGTGCCACCCTTAGAAACTAAGGCCAACTGAGAGTCCCCTGATGTCATTGCTTGTCTACGTCCCCTTGTGAGGCAGTGAACCTGGTCAATACAGTACCTGTCTCTGAGCTGCTGAATCTTAGAGGCCATAAGGTCGACCTCCATCTCACTCATTATTCAGTTGCAGTGGTTCTGTTATGATGAAACATTCTCCAATCCAAATCCCATGGTTGGTACCCCGGAACTTAGAGCTTTTTCTCTTTGCCTTTTATAAAAAACAGCAAACATACTTCCCCTGTAAAATGTCAGCTTACACTTCTTACAGGCAGTGGTGGGAAAATTGCCACCAAAGTGTTGCTGTGCTGTAGCACTTTCTCCAGTTTACCTCCCTGTGCATTTTCTTCTGTCAAAATACTTCTGTGACTCTGCACTTTCTTCACCTGTTTCATACACAAATCTCTGGAAGCTGAAGGGAATACATCACTACCCTCCCCTCTCCCCCTCACTGAACCTGTACTTTTCCAGTTTCTCCAGTGCTGCATCATGGGTATTGGGAGCTTCTGTACATTTAGCAGTATCAAGTGAGGCAGGAGTAATACGAAATGCTGACAAACAGATGCTGTAAATGGACTTTAAAATTTGACTCATGCGTTAAATAGATACTTTGCTTATTTCAAGCCCTGTTAAGTACCAGGAAGTGTTACATATCTTTATAGTGGCTTGTATACTGCATTTTTACTTGTTCTTTTTTTAAAGAACTCATAATGTTTATTGCTAAATATACATTTATATATAACATGTAGTTCATATGAAGAGCTAGAAAATGTATCCGATAATGAATAAAAAATATGTACATCAACGTTTTGTTTTATCATTCCCATTTTATCATGATCTCAAGTGATTATATCGACCCAAAACACGTGATCTATTATGTTATCCTTTTTTACCGCAGCAAAACAGAGAATGTTTAATAAAAACAGCAATAAGAATGGGGTGGCGTGTCTAGGTTTTGGGTGGATACATCATTCATACCTGAATGATTGTTCCGTTGTGTTAAAACACAATGTGGAGAGGGTGAGCCCAGTTTTTCCCCTTTTTTATTTCTGTACTTTTAAGTGCAGGTACAGTTGACATTGACGAAGCTGAGAGAAGGTGTTATTAAGAATCATGACGTGGAGACAATGGTCCAAAAGCTGTTTCTCAACTTGAAGCAGCTAAATTATACATTGAGGAGGATTAGTATGACTGTTGGTTTTAATACTCATTTGCTGTGTTTTTAATACTCTCAGTATGCTTTGCAGATGTTCCCATAATGATTGCTTTCTCTTCATTACCAAGACAATACTGAATTAGATTCCACCTCTATCTGTAGCCTGCCTTTTTCTTCATTGTTGTATGGTTTCCCTCTTTGAGGATGTAATACTTGGCACGTGATTTTTAGGTCAAAAGATCTCAGTGTCCCATGTACACTGTGTAACAGAAAGTGTAACACTTTATCACCTATTCCCCTGTTCAAACTTTGTTTAAAACTGTTCAAAATTGTTTAAAAATCTCCAGACTGGAAGTCCTTAGCCTTAAAGGTAAAGGGACATAGTCCTGGAGATTGTATGGATCTATTCAGATTAGCACAGCTTTAGAATTACAGTAAATGTTGAACTGGTGTTAACTTATTAAGAGGCGACGTATTGTAGAATGAAAAGCAGAATATTTAAGATAGGAGTTGTGAAACCCCTGTCCTCGTCAGTGTCAGATCACACAGCACTTCAGGATTGATGCAATCAATTGCAAATTTCAAATCCTCATCCTTACATCAACAGGTGAAAAAGAAGTCAATTTCTTCATCAATTCCCAAATGTTCCAATGCAACAAGGTGTACAGTAACAAAAAAGGGGAGAACTCTGCAACATTCACTTGAGAATCTTACGTACCTGTACATAAACGCACATACTTATCAGTTCATTTAAAAATTGAAGATCTCCATAGACATAACAGGTCCTTTATGTAAATGGTAAAGGAATAATTCTACAGTTTAAAAAAACTTGTAAATGATTGCTTTGTGAAATGTGCTAATGATCTCACCTATGCATTCTTGTACTTTAATTCTTTTTTTTTGTTTGTACTTATGAGAAAGATCTTATATTGTATTATAGAGCTGTTGAGATATTTTATGTCACAGATGTATTTGTTTCAGATAGCTATATAAGAAAAAAAAATGAAGTATATTTAGGTATTAGGACAATGATTTAAGTGCTCTGCTTTTTTTGGTAAACTGACACTGTTATTCTTATATGTAGCGGAAATTTATAAGAAAACTTTAAAACGCAGAAAAAAAAGTTTCACGCTAATAACACAAAAAGAGATGGTTTAGTGGTATGCTGGACAATCTGGCCAGAGGGTAAATATTTGGACCAATTTTTATAGAGAAAAAATGCACTTCGTTATCTCTAGGTTCTATAATCAGTGCTCCTTGCTGATTAAAGAAATGTTACGTATTATTTTAAAACTGTTACATTTCTTAACTTATGTACAGTAACTGATTTTAATTTTAAGATGTGATTTGCAATCAAGAAAAAAACTAACTGTGCAATGTGTTGGTTTATATAAAAAGACATAAAAGAAACATTAAAAGTGTGAGTATCCCTTTGTTTATGGGATGCTTTTTGAGACACGCATTTTTTTTTTGGGCTGGAACTGGCATGTAAATAGTACTTGGCTGTCCTAATCTAGGCTGGTTGATATTGAGCAAAATGTCTTCAAAAGATGTCACCGCTTCACTAACAATGACTGAAAAATCTGAAAAACACCTTTGTGCTTTCTTGAATGCTTCTCAGAAAGCAAGTGCCTGATGATATTGTAGTATAAACCTGAAAATGGAGAACAATCTTTACAGTCAATGTATGAAGCCATACATGTACATAAATTATGTTACACAAAAAACTGCCTCTGGTGTTTGTCTTCTTTCCTTGTCCAGGGTTAGCTTTGTGTCCATGTCCCAGTTCTGGTCATGTAATCCCTACAGAGCCTTATTGAACAAACTCAGGTATTGGCTGGCAAGGCCATTAATGAGTGATCATGAAAACCTCCATAATGCTTTAGCGGTGTTTCAATCAATACAGTATACCCATTTATTTCAGAACCACCAGTTGTGTCTTCACATCTCAGCTCGAGGCGATGAAATCAGTACTCGCATACAAAGAACATGAAAGAGCACACATGCTTCTCAGATGCACTCCATCATTAAGTTTTCATTTCTCTTGACATGCAACAAGCTCTACAGTCAAATACAGTAAAGTCCATGCTGATTGGAGGCAAGGCGCTGCCCCTACCTTATGTCAGTACAAGCCTTAAGGTATTCCATACTGACCCCAGTGGTACTGAGCCAATTGAGCACTGCCACAGCACTACTAGTTAGACTGGTGATAAAACTCTTAAACACTTTCAAACCTGCTATGTCTAGTTCATAAAGCTGACCTGTGCTCAGAGTAAGAACTTTTACCGGTTCTATTCCGTTGGAGATTCACAATATATTTGCTTACAATAGATATGGTCGTTGGATTATTCATTTAAACAATCCATGTAGAATCCATTAACAAATGCGTCATATCTGATCAGTAAGAGTTATTCATGGTATGTACTGTACGTTGTGCCATATTCTGGATGTAATTCAGAAGTGAAAGATACTGTTCATTTTAAAACTGATTAATTACCAGGATATACTTGGTGAACATATGCATAGTGCACTGAGAAAGAGAAATCAGCACAGCAACATGAGTATATAGCATAAAACATAGCATAACAGCGTAGAATTTCTACTAAGATCAACGCTAGTTCAGGGGAGACAGAAACATAACATATATTTGGATTACAACAAAGTGATCAAACAGTAAACATCCTTCTGTGAACCCTTAGATTCAGTAATTGGTGACACTTCCTTAAGTTGCAATGACTTCAGATAGACGTTTCCTGTTACTGTTTATCAATCACATCAGCTTTTATAAATCTTGGTCCATATTTCCTGTCAGAACTGCTTCAAGTCTGTGACACTTGAGGATTTCCTTGCATGAACAGCTCACACCAGGTCTTGCCATTTCAATGTGGTTTATGTCCAGACTTTGACTTGGTCAATCCAAAATGTGAAGTTTCTTCCATGTTGTTGTAGATCTGCTTGTATGTTTAGGACCAATGTCTTGCTGCATGAACTGGTTTCTGCTCAGCTTCAATTGACAAATGGATATTCTCCATATTCTCCATCAGAATTTGATGATACAACTCTAAATTCATTTTTCTGATGGCAGACGATCCAGCAAATCAGCCCCAAAGCTATACTCCCTTCACCGTGCATGAGTGCTTGGGACGAGCTTTTTCATTAAGATTCATTAAGTGTTAAGATTCCGCCATACAAAACATTTCTCAATATGGACAAAAAGATCAAGAATGAAGAGAACATTCTTCAGTAGTCTTTTGAATTGACCAGGTGCTCATTGGTCAATTTTAAAATGAACATTGTCATCCTTGAGATAGTCATCCTTCTATTTTCCCTCACGAAAACCATTTCCATTCAGTCTTTTTATGATTGAGACGTGAAAAATGACATTAGTCAAAGTGAGAGAGGCCTGAGTTGTTACTTTTGGGTTCTTTGTTACTTCCTGGATCCTTACCCACATTGTTCTTGGGCAAATCTTGGTAGGACAACTATTCCTAGGTAAACTCTTGAATATTTTCCATAATAACTATAATTGAGTGAAGTCCCACATGTTTATAAATTGTTTTGTAACTCCCTCCAGACTGACTTTTTTTCTGAGAACCTTTGAAATCTTTTTTTTTTCATTGTGATTCCACTTATTTGTATGGTGAAGACCAAACTCACATAGTATCTTACCACTAGAGAGGACAGGGCTGCCCAAACTCAGTCTTTATTTACTTGTTACACAATTATTTAACCATCTGACTCTTATTACCCCCTTAATTATGCTAAGTAATCTAGTGGTTCACCTATTTTATCACATATACTGATATTTAATTTTTTTAAATTTATTTTTCACAAAGAAAACCACAAAGAAAAAACATTTGTTAAATATAAACCCTTTTGACTAAGAAAGATTTAACTTATATTGGGGGGGTCACTAAAAACTTGTATATGACAAGTAAAACAAGAAGGTTATTAAAGATCTACTTCCATCTACTTCCTATATAACAGAGCCATACTTTTAATATTATTCATTACAGTACTCTAAAAACATAACTAAAAAACAAACAGGAACCCAGTGTTTAACATATACTTTAAATTAAATACACAACATCCAGAAAAGTTTCAATGCTGATAATCACCTAAGAAGTTAATTGAATCATATGAACTACATATTTCAGTTATGCTGCTAAATGTATATAGGAGGATTTTTTCAAATCTAAATATTGTAAGAATTATACAGTGTATTGAGGGAAGATTCAAAATAAAAAAAAAATGGCTACAAAGGAATAAAGAACAACAGGTAATGGGCTTTTCAGGGACTAGAGGCCTCTCATGAGGCATAATCCACCCAGGAATGAGCTAGGCTGTAAAAGATAGTGCGGAGCTCGCATACTTCAATGACACCGTGAAAAGAGATTATTTTTGTCATCTCTAGGTTGTCACGTCAAGCCACGCATCAGTGCCGTGCCACATTCTGGAATTTTCTGAGCCTCTCTGGTCCCAGCCCTGCTCTCACAGTGAACAGGCCCACTGAAGGAATGCACACACTGAGAGCTTTGTTTCAGGGCCTGCATGATGGGAGAGTGTGAGCCAGCTGTACAATGCACTTTAATTAAAGCTGCCCCGGATGCCAACCAATACAAAGTCTTGCCATGGTCATGTGCAGACTGTCTGCGTTTTTCGTGTGCTTTCTACCTTTATGGAGTAACCCCATGAGTTATTCTTAGTAGCCAGGGCTTTGTCTGGATTGACTTTGAACAACATCAGGCTTCAAAGGTCTTATACATAAGTTAGACATTTCTGAGCTATTTACAATGCTTCATAAAAAGGCATGTGTTCAGAGGATGGTAGAACTGACATTTTACATCCCCACTTATATTCTTCTTGGTTAGAGAAACTAGGGAATATTGTTTCTCCATGCAGTTCCATTCGGCTCAGCCAGCAAAGCTGCTTGCTTGAGGGATCGGGTTGTTTTTTTTAATTGTTCAAACATTGTCATTTGCAACCTTGACTATGTCATTAATCATCTGCAACTGGAATTCCCAATGATGCTGTACTATTGACCAAGCAGCACCAGATCAGGTGGTCATGATTAGGCAGTGTGTAATAACCTGCAGTGTCATCAATGAGGCATTAGTTTGCCCATCAATGTTACCTTTTCTATAAGGCAGGGCATCAGATGGCAATGGACCCAACTCTGAGCATGTCTGAGTTTACAATAGTCAGGATGAGATGGATTACAAATGGTTACTTCAAATTGAGAGGATACATGTTAGAAAAATATTTTAGTACACTTTAAATTTCCCCAGGAAATGTATATTTCTAGAACATTTATAAGTGAACTTTAAAAACTTAAATATTAAATATTTAGATTTTTTACCTTAGGATCTTTTAAAGCGGTGTATAAAGTTATCATGGAGGTTCTTAAAATGTTTAACAACAGTATCTAACATTTTAAATTATTGGAATATTTGTAGTTAGAAAATATAATATGCTTCTAGTTTCTGTACCCTAAAACACTTTAAAAGGTTTAAGACTTGCTAGTCAGCCACAAGCAGTTTCGTTTTTATGTCTGCCTAATAAAAGCATCTCAAATAAAGATATTATATGAGACATGGAGAGGTTGCTTTGTGAGAAATCTACCTATTAAGGATAGAAGCATTGTAAAATGGGACAGACCTGGGCTAGTTGAATAATTGGGTTCAAGAGGGAGTGAGATTCTAAATGAGGAAGAGCAGCAAAAAGGATAGGCTCCGTGTGTAACCAGCCACTCCCCTTGGCTAATAGGAAGCTACATTGTAAGAGCCAGGTGGAAAAGGGTTTCAGTTTGTGTGTAAGCCCTAGCATAAAAGGAAGTAGACCAAGTGTGCCAGAAAGTGTTTTTAGTAACAGCTGGATGGAGGGATCTGGTGAGCAAGGAGGTTGAGGAAAATTTAGCTTATTCTGTATTGGCTGGGAAGGGTGTGTGGCACTGGAGAAAACAAATTGCTGCTGTGTTGGAGCACAAGTCAGGACAGAGGTGTCCCTGGCCAAAAGGATCAGTGGATATCACTGGAATTGAGAGAAGGAATGTGTTTTTTCTTCATGAAGACCATGCAGCAGGGGCATTGGGGCAGACTAGGAGTAAAGAATTGAAAGAACAGAGCTAGTTGAGTGAACAGTGGTTCATGAAGTGAGTATTGTGATTGGGTGACAAGGTAGTGCCTAGCTAAATATTTGAACAGTGATTAGTAAAGTTTCCGAGTTAAGGAAGATCCTAGCAAGTCAAACTCTGAGTGAAGAGCAACAATACAAGAATGTGCAGACTTCCCTGAAAGAGTAGTAAAATCTAGGAGCCTACAGGGGGTCTATCTGAAAGAATTGCAAGACCATTTAAAATGAGGAAAATTAAGGTGGCATGCTGGTAGGGTAGTATTACAACAAGACTCAGTGAGCTTAATTAGGACTTCTTTCCAATAAATGGATTGGTAGTCACACATGCTATGTCCTAAAACAGTGTCAATAGTTTGTTTTCCAGGAATTTAACACTGCTTCACACAAAAACAGCCTAAAGTTGAAAATCATGCCTTTTCATCCACATACTTACTGATTAGTTTTTACAAACAGTACAGTAGGTGAACTTGCATTTACGGCTATTGCTGCAGACACAACTAATCATTAATGATAGTTGTTTAACCAGAACTAAATCACCTGCTTTGTGAAAGTTTTAGACTCAATTTCAGGAATCTATCTCATCTTAAAGTGGAAGGCAAGGGTGTGTTAACAATCTATTTTAAAATTTGATTCGGGCTTTAAGATGTTTAAGATGCACTGCAGTGTTGATTACAACCATAACAGATCAAGTATTAGGGATAAATGAAGCAAAACAATGTCGCAGATGGTTCCAATCCAAAGATACAAAGTGGAAGCTTAAAAATAATTTCCTGGTTTGGGTGTGTGTTGGATAGTTTCAGTGACAGAGATAAATTCCCTGGGTAGTATTTGATCAGTAGAAGTTGTGCCCATTCACCCATTGTCACAAATGCTTCTCTGTTTCTGTCCTGCTTTTGAAGTGTGCGTATAACGCGGTGAGCAACCTGGTAATATTAGATCAGAACTAGTTTGGAATGATATAGTGTAAAATTTCCAAATCAGGGTATGGAAGGCACCAATCTTAAGTTAGCAAATCCAGTTTCTAGTGCTTTGTCCTTTGGTTTTGAATGGCAGCATTCAGTTTCATACTGTATAGAAGAGGTGAGCAATCCTGACCCACAGGCCCACAATCCATTCTGTTATAGGGAATGGGTTACATTTACTCATGCAAATGTGAGCATGGTCAGCAGGGTTCATGCTTAGTAATAGGTCAAGCTACAGTTCCTTGAATCTCAATTAGTTTGGAGCTTGTTACTGTAGCTTTTAGGCCTGATATTCCTCTTTTCCCCAAACATGCATGATGGAGGGGATAAACCTGCACATTGTGGCACACTCAGTGTTTTTATGTTTTTTGTATACCCCAATTTAGAAAATAATAGTTGCTATGTTTCACTCCTATTCCACATAAATGGTCAATCGGTCTATTTGTTTGCATATTTAAGAGTATGGAGAATATTTATTTTTCTATGCTATTTTGAATTATGCAGTGTTATTTCAAGCTTTGTGTCCTAGCTCTCAAATTTATATATCTCACTACCTTCCCTGACAGGTCACACCCAGACAAACAACCACACAATTAAAGGGCTAATTTTCCCAGAAACTAATTTCCCCTTCCAATATGTCCTTAGACTGTAGGAAGAAACGTGATTACTTGAACGAAATGGACTCAAACAAGGTGAGAGCATACACATTCCTTGTAGATAGCACCCTAGGCCCAGAATTGAACCCAATATTACAAGACAGCAATGCTAACTACAGAGCTACTGTGCCACTCTGCCTACCTAAATGTTCTCCTTAATTTAAGCTGAAAAGCAACGTATCTAGTCTGTTCTACGCCTTATCTACTGTCTAGTACGGTGATAGTCAAGAATGGCTGCAGTACCTGACCAAGATGGTGCTGAGCTTTATAGGGCTTTACTGTAGGCCTTTAGGAATAAAAAATGCATTTGTATTACCAGAATTGTTTTATCATGAGAATTTACCCTGTGAAATTACATCAACCTGAATAGTTTGGGATAGTGATGCATTTAACCTCCCCATGTGGCTCAGATTTGTATTTATATTCAGCCAAAAGTGGAATTTGTATAGAATTTCCCTCCAATAATTTCAACTATTTCTATAAATAATTGTTCAAAAGACAATGAGTTCCAAAGAATGCATTTAGCCACCTCTCAAAGACTCTCAAGATTTTGTTACAATAACACAGATGGGCTGTTTGTTCCAGACAGTTGCTACCCTTTGTGTAAACAAGTTTTTCCTTTACAAATGATGTTCACTTTCCTTTACTTTTGGAGCAACAACCTGGTTACCAGGCTTGTCTGTGAAATCCAGAGAATATGTTTTTGTGACAGACCAAATAAGACTCAGTTGATTTAAACTTTAGCTGCTCACTTTGTAGGGAGAAGAAACCCATAAGGACGGGAATTCAAACAATTTTACATGCTCACTGCACAAACTGAAAGCAGCTTTGAGAGAGCCTGCGGAGCATTTTTTTTAAAGCACAGCAATCATTTAACTCAAATGGCGTAATTATCTTTAATAAGATTGCATCAGGCAAATGATAGAAAATGACTTTCTCCAGCCTCTAATCTTCCTTGTTCATGTCTCTGTTGGGAGGATATCACCTTCTCAACTGTTGTTTCCTGCCCAAGCCTTCACTTTTCAAGAGCAAGCTTCACATCTCAGTACGGCTGAGTTACCTTTTATTTAAAAAAAGACGAATGCACATAAGGCATATAACATGTGGAATGCTCATTTTAAAGCTGATAAATGTTTAAAATATCCCCTTAAGTCCTTAAATTTAAGGTGCTCCTTCTGTGTAAAGGTTTTAGACAAATCTACTTAATTCGATGAGCCCAATCTCCTTACTTTAGTAATGGGAAAGGTAGCCATTCAGCATTTAATAAATAAGGTGTTCTTTGTAACCAATAGAAGAAATGTTAAGCCTAAAATGGACAGGAAAAAGTTACAGAACAACAAGGTAGTGACTGTTTTAGCAGTATTTTCTTGTTCAAAAGCCTGACACCAAGGGCAAAACATATTCATTTTTTTGTTGCACCACGGAGGATGCAGATATTCTGATTTTCATTCTCCTGTTGTTCATTAAAGTAAGAATTGCTTCCAGATTTTAATCACACATTGACCTAAAGAGTCCTACAAAAATTTCAAACTTTCAGAACCTGTGGTTTCCACATTTAATAAACTGTAACAACCCAATGCAAGTAATTCCCTTAACTAAGTCTGACAAAACTGAATGACACCTCTGGCCTAGTAAACAAAGGAGGCTTTTTTATCTCATCTGCAGCTGAATGCCATAGAATATGCATTTAAAAAAATAAATCAAATACTAACTGGAGAATTTTGATTAGTAAGATGTCATGAGTTAGAGCAGTTAGTGATGAGGCATGATTTTTTTTAATACACTTCAGATGTTACGCTTCAGAAATTATGCCTATAAAGTTTTTTTGGGTTGAACCTCCCCCCCGCTTTTCTCTATAGTTCACATTCACAAATGTCAGAACAATTTTTAAAGCTTCTCAGAATTTAAGTGTGTCCTATCATAAAGTGGAAATTAAGGCCATGCTGACTGATAACAGTAGATACACTACATTATTCAGAAAAAAATATTTTTGAAAAATATTTGCCTGTGAATGAGACATCCAGATACTGTCTGCTTTTTGGTTACTGTTATATGAGCAGGCTGGTTTCAGAATTCTATTTCTGTCATATTAGTAATGCGATGTGTTTTCTGTCCAACCTTTATGTGGATTTTCCTTTATATATGCAATGTACTATACATGTTGAATACAGTCCCATCCAGAGTGTGTCTGATCCAGAGGGTTGTGGGTTCAAATCCTATGTGGGATACCACTGTTGTGCCCTTGAGTGAGATGCTTCATTCAGAATGCTGTAGTAACTTTCCTGCTATAAAAAGGTGATATCAATCCATCATCGTAAACTTGTTAGCAATTGTCGTACCTGGTAGAATAAATGAAAATCTTTTATTTGCATTTTTCCCTCATTGTTTGTCCTCACATTTGGGTTTCAGATGTTAAGGTTCAATCTCACTTTATCTCATGACAGTTGGTTCTGTTTTAGTTTTATGTCATTGACATTTGTCTCATTTGTCCATGACACCCCTACTGTACAGTGACCAAAGACGACTGGACACTTGAGATCTACTGGGATCCTTCTGTATGGCCATCTGTTCCTTTTTTTACAGAAATTCTAAGACTGAAAAGGCAGATCGTAAGATTCAACATTTATCCAGGGATTATTCGCAGAGAACTTGCATTCAAATTCTTAGATTTTCTGTTTAGAATTTTGCATCTGTACAGAAAATACTTATCAAAGACCAATCACATCTGTCAAAAGCAGACAACAAATTTCAGGACCTCAAAGGCACCCCATTGGTTTTGAACAATTACTTTTTTTATCTTTAAAAGCATTCTGACAACACTTAACATGACCTACTTCATACGTTCCTTTTTTCACTGAACCATCAAGAGCTTTTTTCTGTATTGGAGAAACAAAATTACAAAAATAAAACCTGATTTATTGTATCAAGTGAACTCAAACACATAGCAATTTATTGGAGTCTAAAGCAGAGGTTTGTACAAAATTCTCTGGCCTTTGGCCTTGTCCTTCACAGTGCCTGTGGTAAAGAAACCTTCTTGTCAGTGCCAGTCTAATGGGCAGGCGTGGGTAAGGGGGGAAGAGTGGTTATTATTGTCAGTCGAAGTCAGATGGTTGGTAGAGACTGGGGAGGGGGAGATGAATTTGAATGTATTGCAAGAGTCATTGCAGTCATTGGGTGCATGACAAAATATTACTCACAGGTGGCTGGCTTGGAAATATAGTATAAATGAAATGCATCTAGTTTAAATTAAGGGATGTGAGGTTGATATGAGAATCACATGTATGAAAATCAAATTAAGAATATTGTGCTCACATTTTGTCATTACATCATGAGGAAATATATTGAGGCTCAGGAACAATTAAAGAAACGTGACTAGAATGATGCCCCATGCTTGAATGCCAAGTACAAGAACAGCAACCAATTCTTTAGCAATGAAAAAATAGATATTGATAAGCTAAAGTCAAGGAACTACAGTAGTTCAGGATCAACAATGAAGCCAGGGTCACAAGTGGGAATTAGGAATTAGTTAAATGTACATTTAAACTGGGAGACATGGAATTCCCCACACATATTCTGCAGCTGATTATAAATGAACTTGGCAGGACAAATAGCTACTACAAACCAAACGATCAAGATGGGCCAAACCTTTCTTACTATTTTCTGTGTATTGTATACTACAATTATGACATATGACTTTCTCATTCACATAGCTGTGGTACACCTATACAAACAGTTCAGCTCATTTTAAACTGTTTGTTCTAACCCAAGCGTTCCCAGACTACATAAATGCTGTACACTTCTTGAAACTAGACACCAATAACTTGATTTCAGACTTGGACGTTGAACTTTAATTGCTACTCATATTAAAAGTAAATTGGATGTCTTTGTGTATCTATTCTCAACTCGGTGACTAGCTACTCACGCTAGTAAAATTGTACTGCATTTACAGTACTAAAGGCTAAAAATTGAGTCCCCTGTCTGCATTATCAAGATGTTTATGTGCTGTTTTCTGCATGTACTCTGCAGGGGGCTTGTAGGCAGAGCCTAGCTGTACTAAAGACTGCATTTTTTTAAACAAATCCAAAGTAACATAAAGTGAACAAAGGCAGCATTGTTTTTTAAGACTGACTACGTTTTTCTTTAGGGATGTGCAGTGAGACGTCTCCTAGGTGAAATCGAGGTCTCTCCCCACTAGTTCTCTCGACTCTGCCTTCGAGACGAAAAACGTCTGCCTTCGTGCTTAAATCACATTTAAATTTACTGCACAGGCTTACAGAGATGAGAGCATCCGCAAAAAGGAAAAAATAATCGTAACTGTCCAGTCATATTTCCATTTTGCTTCACATTTCTGTTTATTGAGAAAAAGAAAAAAAAAACTTGGGGTCCAGAAAAACAAAAAACGTGGTGAAGCCACAACAAAAAGCGAGAGCCTGATATGAAACAACCAAACTGCACAGTTTATGAATGAGAATGATTGTTTCATGGTTCAGAGCTCTTGCAAAAAACATGTACTGTACAGTATCTCATGCTGTACCATCAGTTAAGATAAGAAGGATTTGGGTATACTATAGATGCAAAGAGACATTTTAGTTGTTTGGTTAGATACTAATAAACATGAGAGAGATACTTTAAATATGTTTAAAGTATTTGGCCTGACTCGCCTAGCTAAAGGAATGGCAGCCTATCTGAAGTTGGAAAGGTTACCCTATCGACTTCCCACTACTACCCACCCACTCAATATTGTGAGTATTGAGCAAGGAGGCTGCTGGAAGGGTGTGGATGAGGAGGTGGGGGTGATACGAGAGATACGCAAAAGGAAGTCCCTTGTGAGAGACTTACGTAGGCGAGCGGAAGTGTGCAAGATTAGGATCTAACCTTCTACTCAAACTTCTGTTAGAAACTCCATTAAACAATTAATGAGAACTTGATTTAAACTATGGTTTACATTCCAGTCCTATTAATCCTGGTGCAGGTTTCTGTGACCTTGAACTTTCCCCTTATAATATTTTGTTACTCTTCCTAAGTCGGAGCAACAGGTTTGTAAAGGGAAGATAAGAAAAAGAGTCTATTGTTGGAAATGTTAAAGTTATGTCTGGTTATTTTGATCCATAGTATTTATTTGTGTAGCTTTGCATGCACAATGTCAATAAAAGACTTGGTCTTGTTATTATTCAAAACGACAATCACCATAATTAAATGTGATAATGACTGCAGATGTCTGGGCAGAGTTTTTGAACACATTTTATGCAAACCTCTGGAAGTCAGTGGATAATTTTTACTGTTGTGCTACAACATCTCTCAAATTAAGAGATGAATGTGTTAAAGAGTGGTAGATTAACAGTGACCCACAATAGTCCAACGATACATGAGCATCAGGACACCTTCCATACAAAGAATGGGTATTTTATCACAAAAATAAATACTTAACATACCATTTCATACTATTATGTATTATATTTGTCCTAATGCTTGATTTACTTCAGTCTGTACATATTAGATTAAAAAGTAAAATATTGGAGTTTATTATGGAATTTTGCATGGAATTTTAATAATTAAACAAAAGCAAGTATAGGCTGTGCAAAGGAAATACATATTTTATCAATGCAAGGCTTTTCTTAAACTACATAAGGTCAATGTAACTCAAAACATACTGGACATATGTACATTTTGAACATAAGAGGAGGATTATTTTGAATTGTTCTAGACACAATTTCCCACTTGTATTTTCAGAAACCTGTGCTCTGGCTGATACATTCAAAATAATGAATAAGAACAAATACAATGATTCCTGGAAAACAAAAACAAACAAAGTAGTAGAAAGTTATAGTATAAAAGCAGGATTTCTTAAACATTAATGTATTTATAGAGAAAGAAGTGCAGTTTGTTCTTTTGCAGCATGGCCACATATATTATCATAAGGGTCTATTATTCTAGATGCTAATTTGTGAGCATTTTTCTTTCATCTTTTGCCCCACAAATCTTATGACACTCTTTTATAAAGTTTTAGGTCTAAAGGAGAATGTTTTCAATATACAGTACTTTAGATAATCCTCTGCTCTGTGAACAAAATAAGAGTTCCAATGTAACATTTACAAGCTAATTTGTGTTGCAACATTGCGTCATTACTTTTTTCTTTTTATTTTAATGTACTTTGCGTATAAAAACCTTACTGTTTGAGAAGAGAATGTAAACTCCACTTTACTTGTATAAATAAAACAAAATGACTATCCCAGTTGGTGGAGCATTTTACTGGCTGTTTAAAAAGGGAAGTGTTCCCTTTTTTCCTGCATCTTGCCTTGATGTTTATATGTTTATAGCAGTGGTTACCAGCTACATTACCATTTTACTACCCACAGATTTGCTGTTGAGGTCACCATTTTCTTTTGTAATCCACACATCTCAATTGCTTTTACAACCCTCCCCCCCCCACTAAAATTCACTAAAATTAAAAAGAAAGCCCTACAAATGAAAAGGGAATTCATTTGAAATATGAAATCAGTTAAAGAAACGTGCCCACTAAACCATTCTAAAAGTAGTTTTCATTTCTGTATTGCTTTCTGTATTATTGTAAGCTTTAATAACATATTTTTCCCCAATGTTATCACCCTTGTTATGTCACCCTATTTGCCTTTCAGTATTTTATGTATACTTGAGAAATTAATATTTTTCTCGTTCTTTACTCAAAACATAGATGGTTGGTCACTCTGGTCGATTGTCCTTACTATTATGTTGTTTCTTTCTCCTCCCTCTCCCATCCCTGATTTGAAATTCCAAATTTTTAATCAACATTTCCTGGCAGCAGGTGGGTCTCTGCTTTCAAGTCACTCGGCTTTCAAAGAGCTTGGATTCGAACCGCCAATGCCAGAGGCAACACAGCCAACCTGAGCCCCGCAGTAGGGCCTCCACCACAATAACTACTCAAGGAACACCCTTCAAAACCATTGTGGCACAGCCATACAAAACCCAACATTTGCAAAGCAGCTGCTACTCCATGTCTCAGGTGGTGATGAGAACGTCACATTCCAATGCTACCAATATACACAAACGTGTGCTTTTCCATGAGCATCAGCCTACTTTACTGGGCTGAAGCTGCAGTCCTTGGGAAGGCTTTTATGGTGTTTTACCATACATTTAGGAGCCGAGAATTGGTCTTGTCAGGGGAGCATGTGTTTTGTCCTGAGCAGTTGCCTCACATACTGTACCAGAGCGTCTCAAATTAATAGCAAAGAGCAGAAGGACATGATGGAATCCTGATGCTTTGGACTTTATTGTGGATCTTCTAGGAATTCAACGAGCATGAACTAGCCAGTTATTTCTTTAGCTAGCATTGTTGTAACTTTTGTAGTCAACAAGTAGAGGAAGATATCAATGTCCTCTGATACGTGATATCTACCTGATTATTGTACATTCATTCACACATCCATGTCCTAACCTCTTCATCCAATTCAGGGTTGCGGGGCAGCTGGAGTCTATTGCAGCAAACAATGGGAGCAAGGCAGGATGTATCCTGGATGGGATGCTGAGAAGATTATAGTTGCATTAATAATAAGTTTAATAACAAAGCGTTTTAATAGAAATCCCTTCATAGGACACACTATGACACAGACATACGTACACACCAGTGCCAATTTGCTCAGAAACTAATTCAACTACTAGTAGCTTTTGGGACTGTTGGAGGAAACCAGAGCACCACTAGGAAACCCCACACAAACACAGGGAGAACATGCAGACTCCAAGCACACAGCAGGCCGGGTCCAGAATTGAACACAGGCCCCACATTCCATGAGGCAGCAGTGCTAACCACTGTGCCACCATGCCACCATTTACATTAATTGCCACACATTTCAATGACATTGTCTTAAACCAGTGCATGCAAGGAATCAAGTGAATAATTTATCAAACAAATTCTAGCAAAATGATATTCTAGCAGTCGTGTGTTGAGCCCAGAAACTGCGGCACACTGAGCCTGTACATTCCTGGGGTTGGGATGTGTTATATGGGCTGATGACTGTCCAGGTTGTCCAGGCTTATTGATTGGAAATAAAGGCACTGTCTCTCGAATCAGGAGCTTTGCCGTCTGGCATCCACCAGAAACCACCACTCACACCACCTTTAGGTATCACTTTCTGAAGGGTCTATGAGACGGGGTGTCCCTGTAAGTGCTTTCTTGCAGAGTCTGCTAGAGTGAACCATGTCTCTGCACATCTGGTCATGTGCTCTATTTGAGTTTCATAGTTTTTTTTTTTAATTTCCACCATGTCTAAAGCCCAGGATGGCTGTGCTATCTTTGGTAGTTTTATTCTGTGCTGAGAACTTACTGAAACGTTTGGTTTCATAACATATAGAGCTACATGCTAATGTAAATAAGTTTTTCTTATAGCTGTCAAGAGCATTAGACTTGCCTTGTTCAGTTAAAACACAGTTTATAGTATTTGAAAAAAATGCCCCCCCCCAAAATATTTGAATTAATAAAAAAGCTAAAACTATAAAAGTAGCCAAATTTTGCTTAGAAGAGTGGTTATACTTAATGACAGGATGAGGGGGGACAAACTTTGAGTTTTTGCCGAATTGTGGTCCAGCTATCTCTTTAAACCATCTTGCAGACTGAGGCGAATATCCCTACAGAGGGCCTCAAGGAGCTTATTGCTAAGGAATGCGGCAGGCGGGGTGTGGAATTGTGCCAAAGACATATGCAATCCTTATGTTCCAGAACAGCAGGAAAAAGGCTAAGGGCAAATGAGGACATGCAAACTCTTATGAGTTCACACAGAAGTTCACTGTATCATTATTTGGCAAGCGCCAGGTTGCTGTAAAACTTTCTTTTTTAACGAGACTACAGTTATATTTCCTGTGAGGTTTTTTTAGCCCAGAAAAAAGGATGATAATGTAGCCCTGGTCTTTTTCTATGAATACCAAATCAGTACAAAAATATTAAATAGAATTATTTAATATTTTCTGCCATGTACCACCACATACTTTACTAGTTTTATGCAGCTGGTGTCTTTGGTTGCCACAGTATGTGCAAAACAGTGATCCTGAGACACCAAATGGTCAAAGCACTCAGCTGGTAGGAAGCAGGTCGTAAAGTATTCATCAGAGACTCGTCAAATTTTCAGATATTAAGTGAACCACTTGCTGGTCAAGTTATGGTACTTTAGTATGCCTAAGCTGTAAACTGCAAGTAATACTGTTTTTTTACCCTTTTTTGCTCCTGTCCCTTTACTAACTTACAACAAACTCAAATTTCCAAACCATCCATTTTCTAATCACTTCATTCCAATTCAGAGTCGCGGGGTCACTGAAGCCTATCTGGTCAGGCAGTGGGTGCAAGGCATAACACACTCTGCACTAGACGCCAGTCCATTGCAGGGCAGACACACACACACTCACACCAGGGCCAGTTCTTCCCAGAACTATTAACTTACCAGAATTGTCTTTGGGAGGGAGGGACCAGTATTTTGACTTTGGGAGGAAACTGGAGAACAAAGCGAAAAACCCACGTGAATATGGGGAGAACATACAAACTCCTCGCAAATAGCACCCCAGGTCCCGGACTGAAGCCAGTGACCCAGTGCTGAACCTCTATGCTGCCCGAACGTGAATATGATCCTGCAAGAGCTGAGCACATTTGCTCAGCTAGGCCTTTTTAGCATCTTTTAAAACAGCTGGTTTGTAGACTCAGTTCTTAATTTATTGTACAATACATAAAGCAATCTAATCCAAAATAATTTCACTTTAATGACCCCAGCAGTTGCTGAAGAATATTAAATTTCATATCCCTTATTATCCCAGCTGGTCCCTGTAATTTTCTCTTTTGGTATCTAAGTAAAAGTATTTGCATAGAATATATGAAATACTAAATCTTGGGAAGAATGGAACCACATCATTACATTTCAGTGCTTGGCTGTTTTTCCACAGATGGAAACTTTACTCCAACTTTATTGTGTGTGTTGAAGGGCAGATGTAACTGAAGGCAGGTTGGCGTCTTGGTGATCAAGCAGTGCAGCCAAATCTTTTATTTTTCACCCTGAGCTTAATTCCTGTGCTCTGCGGATACGTTGTCAGTGCACTGAAATACCATAATTTTAAAATGATTTTAGGTACTTTTAGTTTCATACTTTCCCCATTTGGAACTGTAATTTGTTTAAAGTTCTGCTTTGCAAGGGGAGAATGAAGAAAGCCAGACATTCTCCTCTGACCCCTCCAGCAAACCCGTCATGGTTTGACATGGTGCAAGCTCCACAGTGCTTGACAGAAGAGCTATCAGAAATTGGAGGAGTGCCACTCCTGTCTGCTGGCAATTGGAATGTCGTAGAAGTCTGCATTTCTTCAAGAACTAAGAAAGATCTGGGTGACTAACCAAGCCATACCTTTTGGTGACACTGTCAATTGCCAATAAGTGTGCCCTGCCTCAGAATTTTGACATCAATATGAGAAATCCTGATTTAAGCTTCTTGAAATACGTTTCTTTAACAAGGAGAGAAGGATGGAATTTTATCATTGTAATTGTAAAGATACTTTAAAAGGGGTTTAACAGTTTAAGTAGGATATTTTGCATCACAAAATTCATTCCGTCTATAAATCCCTGGTAACTGTGGAACCAGATGCTGACCTTAATTTCAGCAACTTGAGAGAGCTCCTTAGTTCTCCCTATTTATGATTTGGATAGAGGTGGCACTGTGGTATAGTGGTTAGCATTGCTGATTTTATTCTGGCCCATGACACTGTCTGTGCAGTGTCTATGTGTTCTCCTCATGGCTGTGTGGATTTTCATTGTGTGCTTCATTTTTTTCTTAAAGACATGCTGTCTAGGCTAACTGGGGTCTCTACTTTGCTCCTCTTAAGTTTGTGTCCTGTGAGAGACTGGCATCCTGTCCAGGGTGTATGCTGCTTTGCACCCAATGTCTGCTGTGTTAGGCTCTATCTAACCTTCAACAGTCATAGGGGTGCCAATTAATTGCAGGGAATATACAGTGACAACATAGGGAAAACTTAAAAACACAATCTATTCAGTAAATTTTACACAGAATGAATGCGCACATCTGGAATCAAGCCCAAATCCAAGATCTGTGAGACAGCAATGCTAATCGCCACACTACTGTGCTGCACATTACAAAACTTCACTGAGAAAACCTTCTACAAACAAAGTAAATTAGTTTGGTTATTAATTTGTAAGATTAAGTGCCACAAATGCTACTAAATGCTACACATGAAATCCAAATAGATTTAGATAGAACTTAATTCTAGTGAAATGTCTGGCATGTGACATTTAATCTCAAAAAGTGTAGCGTGACACACGCAGCTGGAGCAAACTAGAAATAAAAAATAGAAGACAGTGAGCTTTAAGATGCTCCCTATAGATAGATTATTTTCATATCCAATCTAGTGAGTTTGCAAAAGCAATAAAAACGCAACTATAATGTTAAAATATACGGTATAGACTACTGCACAATTTCCATGTAAACAATGCAGACACAATATGAATTTTGAATAAATATTGTTGTGATCAATTTCTCTTTAGGCAGTGTGGGGAGCAAGGAGTCAAGACCACTTGCAGGCTCACGGGGAAGCTTTAATGCCCTTTTTGTTTTTGCAATGAGGCAAGTTAATCTCAAGAGGTAACTAAGGCCAAGGAGTGAGGGAAAAGAGAAAGAAATTTAGAAGCTTCCTCAGCAGACCATGAGGGAGAAAGAGAGAGAGAGCAGGGGTCTATCCCCCTTTAATAGGATGAAAGAGCAGGAAAGGTTGGATGAGAGGGGAAAGGACAATAGCCACTGGAACAGTCAGCAGTCCATTCTGGCAAAGAGAGGAGGAGAACACTACATTAATAAGGAAAATGGAATATGTACAGTGAATAGGTATAGTGTGGTACAGTGGCACATTGGTTAGTATTGCTGCCTTGCAACACTGGGGTACTTGTTCACTTCCAGACTGGGATGCTATCTGCATGGAGTTTGTATGTGCTTCTCGTATTTTTGCCAGGTGCTCCAGTTTCCTCTTTCAGTTTAAAGACATACTGGTAGGTTAATTGGCTTCTGGGAAAGTTGGCTTTAGGTGTAAGTACATGTCTGAGTCTGCCCTGCAATGGACTGGCATCACGTCCAGGGTGTACCCTTGCTTGCCAGGATAGGCTCCTGCTTCCCCATTAGCCTGAATTGGAAGAAGTGGTTAGAAAATGGGTGGATGGTTACAAAATGGATGGATTAAAATTTAGAATTTAGTTTAGAATTCTGTGTTTGGTAAAACTAAGAATCGAAGAAAAGAAAAACTGTTTTTTTCAATTCAGAATTTCTTCTTGCCATTCACTTCCTATTACTACAATGAGAAAAACATACAATCAACAGAGCATGTCACACAGTAACAATGTCTGCATATTTGACCATTGAGAGAACCAGCATTGAACTGTGGAGTTTTAGTGCTCTCTTTTTTTCCCACTTAATTTGATCAAGTATTCTGGTTTCCTGAAAAAAATAAAAAAATTATTCAATCAGGAAAACATCAGAGAAAAAATATTTCCATGATTTGAAAAAAAATACAGTTCAAATAAAGTTTCCCTGCCATAAAAAGTTAAAATTATCCGATAAGACAGAACATCTGAGCTTTTTTTCGGTTATTCTTTAAGCGGATTTCAAGAATCCCAACGGGAAGTGGCCGGATACCAGTGGTTAAACTTCCAAGATTTCTTTCCCGATGACAAAAGGAGAAATATGCTCAAAGAGAATACAGAAATGTTGGAAACACGGTATAAATGGAAATGACTGTAATTATTCCAAATTCAAAGTCGACTGCATAGCTTTCAATTTTTTTAACTAATAGTAGGTATGTTGTAACACTTTGCAAATGACAAAGCGAGAATCATCTTGAGATCTGAGAAAGGGCAAGTATTTTTTGCTCTGTTTAACTGACTTACAATATACAAGGCTGCAGCTCACTACATTCATCCAAACACAATTGTAAGTGAGCATATCAATGAGAGAACTACAGAATGATGCTATGCAGAAGGAGCAACCACATAAAATAACAGAACTTTGACAGCTAGTCCGGGATCTGCACAGTGTATTAATATTGTAAGAGTCCAGTGGACAGCTCACTGGATTCAAACAGCTGAGAAGGCTGAGAGGCAGACAGGCAGACTGGAACAACTCCTCAGCAATGTGAACTGTAATTTTTTACAAGTTAGTATTGGATTTAACTATCTTTCATTTCTCTAAAAATATTACTCACCAATTTTTCAAGAACTTTCTTTTGGCTATTTAATTTTAACCAAAAAATGAGGTTCCGTGATTCCCTTGTTTCACAGATAACATATTTCCATATTTTAACTGATTGCAGATCTCGTTCAGCTTTATTGAGTCATATGCTGTAATATTTCCTGGGAAACATAAACTTCAGTTAATAGCCAGTGCCACGTCTCTATATCTTCCAAGAACGGGCAAACAGTGCCATGGGGAATAAAAAATAATAATATGACAATAATAATGACAATGACAGAGCACAAACACTGAAGAAATAACAGTACTAACACGATAAACTTATATAACTAACATAATCCAGACAGAACGACTGGAGGCACAGCAAACATTTTGTAATGAGATGGTATAAAACATCCCTGCCTTACAGCATGATCTGCTACATGCTAGCAGAAGTGTGCTTAAAAAGTTAAAAAAAAACTCTAATGCTTTGCAATCAATCTTATCCATGACCACCTATTAAGGTGGAGTCACTCTTCCTTACAACATGTAGCCATCCTAAACTATAAGCATAACATACAGTTAATAGATTAGACCAGTAAGGTGCCTCAGAGCTCTTGTGGAACAAATATCAGAGACAATGGGCCTCAAGGAATTGAGTTTGACACCCTTAAATGAAACTCGGATCCCCTAGTGTACACAATGAAATTAATATTATTTTTTTTGTGTTTAAACAAGACTTGTTTGTCAAAATTATAGCAAGAATCCCATTTCAAAACTGTATTTTAATCTAACTGCTGCTTTAACGAGTAACTAATGTAAGATTATGCAGATATGAGTGAGCTACTGTTTGTTAAATTAAAATTATATCATATATATTTTTATTAAATGTTAGCTTGTTTACCTAGGATAAGTGTGCATATATTGTTATAGTAAGGCAACAATCTGTTACATTTTGAAAGAGCTGTTAAAAATGTTTCTATAGATGATTGAATGTCATTTGATTTTCAAGACAGATGAAGTGCTTGCCCTTCTCCTGCCATACATTTTACTATACTGTGTTACTAACAAGGTTCCATGGCTCGATGTTCACTTCTTGAGGATCGGCATCAGTGGAATAAGCCCTACAATATAAAAAAATAATAAAATCACTTTTCACCACTGAGATTATCTAAACCTTTTAACAGAGTATTACAAAAATGGAAATGCAACTATGAAATAATGCATCATTGGAAGCCATCATTGGGTTGGACTAAAAGAGATTGGAAAGTGTATGTACAGTAACTACAGTATATGAATTAGACAAAATGCAAAACATTTTCTAACCACTCCTTCCAATTCAGGGTCGTGGGGAGCCCAAAAAGCAATGGGTGCAAGGCAGGGTACACCCTGGACAGGACGCCAGTCCATCACAGAGAGACCCACACAGACACAAACACTCACATCAAGGTCAGTTCTCTCAGGCGTTTATTAACTTATCAGTATTGTCTTGGGACTGTGTGAGTAAACCCAGAAGGAAACCCATGGAAATACTGTGTCCCAGGTTCAGAACTAAACACAGGACCCCAACACTGTGAGGCACCAATGCTAACCCCTGCGCCACCCTGCTGTCCTTTATTGTAAAGTATTTGTGATAAAATGTGCATTTTAATGCCTCTTTCCAAAGGTCTAAGAATCCACAAATGAAAAACGTTCATTCTAAATAACCATTATACAGTAGTTACAGTCTATAGAGACTCATTGTTAACTGGAGCTAATTTAGAGACAAAAATTAATGAGGACTTTGTCTTTAGACTATAGGAAGAAAGTGGAGTACTTACAGAAAACCCACATGGACATGGTGAGAAGAAAAAAACTCCACACAGAAGGAACCCCAAGCTAGTATCCGACTCTGGAACCAAGAATTAAAAGTATTTTGATGTTGTGTAGATCATTCAGATGTGCTTAAACATGTTCAGCAACTTGTAATTTTCCATCAGGAAGTCAGGACTTTTAAAACACTTAGAACTGACTGTTATTTCTGTGGTTTTTATTTTAATATGTAAGAAAACAGTTATGTTACTGAAAAATTTTACTTAAATCTTAATACATACTGTAATAATTTTATACACGTTGGTGGTCACCATAAAGACACTTGGTGTGAGGACAAACGTTTTGAAAATATACATATTGAAAGCCATACTGTATATCTGTATATAAATATTAGTGATAATTGGCAAATGTAGATTATATTAATTCACACTTAAATTTTCATTTGTGAGATATACAATCTACTGTAGCTTATGTATGGTATACAGCTTAATATTAATTATAGTATACATTTCCCTCCAACAGTTGTCAGTTATTATTTAAAGAAATTCAAGTACTGTAGGTAGCTGCGTCAGCAGGCGTATGCTGCAAAGGAACAAGTAAAAGTTTATTCCATGCTGAAAAGAGAAGAAAAGAAACAAAACATTTCGGGTTGTGGAGTCTTCTTCAGGCCTTCTTCACACCTGAAGAAAGCTCCACAGCCAAAAATGTTGATTTTCTTTTCTTTTGTTATCATTTGAAGCCTATTAAAGGTTCAAATATAAGAGGTTCTGCCTTTTGTCTCCAGAGGAAGTCATATATACTATTTCTAATGATATCATGCTGAGCTGGCTCTTCAAACAGTTGCCAAACAATTAAAAAAAAACATGTTCCTTATTGTTACTGTACAAAGTGAAGAGAGAGTGAAATCTCCAAACAGCAGGCAGATGTGTCTTGAATTCCTGAGGGAGACAAGATAGCTGCAGGCAAAGGTGCCAAGATGCACACTAAATGAGCCACTAAGGGCGAAACAGACAAAAGATAGTGGAATAAGGCCAGGAACCAGGGAGACAGAGAGCAAGTTGGATAACTGAACTACAGACACCAGCAATGGGCACTTTAGAACATGTAGACATGAAATAATGGCCTGGTTTCAGTGGTCAGAGTATTCCTCTGGGGTAACCATCCACTGCCAGGTTTATAAGGACAAGAGATTGTTTTAACATAGCCATATGTTACTATTAGAGAGGCTCTTACCCTTCTTTTTCTCAGATCTAAACCAAAGACACACCTGCTAGCATTACTTGTCAGCCTTTTCCATTGTCGACTATTTCTCTGATTAGAAATTCTAATCTTTTAACAAACAAATCTGCAGCCTACAAAAAAGCACACAGTGGCAGACACAGACACTTCCTGGAGTTTTTAAACAGACGTTCAGGAGCAACTTGCCCATTTCAGCTCTCCAACATAATTAATGCTGTGTCTTGCCTGCTGATCTTCCTTTTGCTCATCTTTTATTGGCACATTTGTTTCTCACACTTGGATTCTGTTCCAATAACTTTATTTTTTAATTCATCTGTCATACATCCTCCATCATTTCTGTGCTCAACCCCCAAGCTTCTCCCCTCCATCTTGCAATCGTCACTTCGCCATCACAAGCTCCACAAGCTGGCTGGCTTTTCTTGCAGAGCCAACCAGCTATCTGACCACTGTTCACCTCCTCCATGCTTGGACTGTGTTACCTTCTGACCCCACCTCATACAAGCAACTCTGATTCCCAAGCTCCTTGGAAAACAACCTGGTTGAACTACTGAATTGAAACAGGATATGATTTAATCAGGGTTATAAAGAGCATACATCCAAGTAGAAATGAGTTATTAAACTGAACTATACCTAATGTGTTTTGATTGCATTTTTCTACAAAATACCCCAAATATAATTCATTATGCTTCATTACCTTGCAACTAGGAAAGATACAGATCAGAATCTGAGATGCTGAGAGTATTGTTGAGTAACTTTTATCTTATTGCTTATCAATTCAATCTTTTGTTCTGTTTTTTGTATGTCTTGTTTCGCTGTGACATGGGCACTAGCTTAAAATAAAACAGCTGTACACAAAACAGTTTCAGTTCTTGACTTTATGTAAAAAAACGTCTTTCACACACTGCTGTGATAGATAGTTTTGCTTTTCTCTATAGTTGCAGAAACTTTATCCAATGTTGGATCAAGTTATTTTTAAAAAATATAACCGAAAATGTATTGTTCAGGGCACAAACAGATCTGTGTTCACCGCCTTTATATGATAGATTTGAATGACTCCGAAAATGGACAATGAAATCAGAAACAACAAAAAAGACAAGAATTAAATTTACAGCCTTTCATCCCACAAAAAATGTGGACCTTATTAGGAACTTGATATACAGTACAACACACAGCGTAGACGTTGTACTGCTTAAGGCAGATGAACATGGCTAATGCATTCCTAAACCCACAAACAAGTCATGTTGCCAAACCATTATATATGTACAAAGAAGCCAACTACAAGACAAAATTTGAGAAGCATTTTGCTGCCTTCAAACCTTGGTTAGCCCCTTGAAATCTGTGTGATTTTTCAATTGAAGCTGTTCGTCTAATAAGATGTCTATGCGCATTGATTTTACTAGTGACGTCCCAGAGAATTTATATCTGGGCCATCACAAACTGACACAGATAATTTTCAAGTCTCAGTAATAGAAGAAAGCAACTTTGAAGAAAATAACATGAAGAAAGTACTCTTTGAAGCACATACAGTAAATATGCGAAGTGTAAGAGATGCTGTATTTTTGAGAATCTGTGTATCACTCCTATACTGTTAAGAAACTTATATAGTCTATCTATACTCCATGTTATAAACCACAAATGGATTTCATTACAGTATTTTAAGCAACACTGGAGAGTATTAACTTAACTAATGTTAGGAGTAATTCCAGGATAATCAAAGAATGATGTTCAGTGCTTTAACATGCTAGACCAGAGGCTGTATTTCAGCCCAGACAGTAAAATGTACCTTCTTACAAACAGGGACTAGAAAGCTTCATCTGATATCTAGTATCAAGAGAGAAATCTGTGAATTTATATTAAAGTATCTAGCTAGAGCCATCACATAACTCTTCTACTGATGTTTACAGCAGGCCTAGTCCATATGCTTCCAGCTAGTAATGATGACCCAGAGTGTGTCTTCATTTAACTTTGGAGCTTGTCACCAAAATAATTGCACATATTGCAATTCTGTTTTAACTGCTTCATATTCTAGTTGACTGGGTTTTTTAACACAAATGTTACAAAATGCTGTATTTTATTCTGGAAATAGCAGAAGTCAAAGTGGTTATCACTGATCTTTTGCCTGTAAGTTTAACACTGGCTGTTATCATTACTGGGTTAAAAGCTGTTTTCCCCCTCCCCCTCTATATTTAATATGCTAGAATTGTGCAATTATTGAAAAAAATACTGAAGAGTTCTTGGCATCTATTCATACTGTTCTAGTACAATCAATTTCTAGTATGATGTCTTCTAGACTACTAAACTACTATTGTTTTGGCATTTCAAAAAACTAAACAGGCTTGCTTGTTTTGCTATGCTGACTAGAAAATATACAAAGTTATTATTTGCTTAATCTATATGCAGTTAGAATAAAGTATGTTTTTTATATAAGTGGATCTTCCAGCATAATAGCAACACCCACCTTCTATACTGTCATTTAAAGTCTTGTTTCTTAGCAGTGGAAAAACCCTCTCAACCACCACATCACAGTATATCTGGTCTCTATCTAGATCTTTGCATAGTACCCAAGCTCAGAAAAAGAACCTGTTTCTAAATTGTTCTACAATTTAGCATTCACATACCAAGGTTAAAAGTACAGAAATCTCAAGCAATTATCAGCAAACCATGTGACACAATAGTATTTATATTTAATGGTGGAAATTACAGAAACTTCATAATATAGGTACTCTAAATACTTTGTAATTACCCTGTGCTTACACTGTAAGAAAATACCTATAATATTTAAGGAGGGTTGTGCGTAAACCCTCTTCTTCTGGGTGCCATAGAACAAACAGATAAGAATTCATATTTCTTTTGATTATTTCGAGTTTTAAAGAAGAAGGCTGTCTTGAAACTGCTAATGTCCAGTGCTTGAAATGAAGTTTGCCTTCCATCTATGTTAGAAGAGCTGAATAGCAACAGAATAGCTTCTCTTTCACATACTAGAGCTTGTTTCTCCCTCCATGAACTCAGAGATTATAAGATGTCAGACAACTTAAGATGTCTGTCTAGGGCTAATTCAGTATAAGAAATATTACAAGATTGAAAATTCAAATGACTGATATACAGTATTTCTAAAATAAAAATATATTTGTCCTTCATAAAAATAGAGAGCACAGTGGCATTATGACTTTAGGCTCTGTTCTAATAATTTTATGGAAATGCAAAAGTTAAAAAATGGCTGAAATCTTGAACTCCACTTTCATAAATATTTGCTTTTTGTGACTAACGATAAGATATCCTCTTCTGGGGACAAAAAGGCTCACAGAAACATCTAACCGGTTATACTAGTTTCTTCAGACAGACGTCTGTCTGAAGAAACTAGTATAACCGGTTTTCATCAAAATATTTCAAACAGCACACTATAAAAGTGTTATTCATTTCTTCAGATAAATCCATGTTAAATATCTTATTAGTCTCTTTGTGCCTGCAATATTTCTGTCATATATTTAAAAATTATTATATAAATATATGTATTTACACAACATATATAAAGTACATATTACAGACTAAAACCAATCAGAATATAAAGACCTCAGAACCTGACTGGAATAGCCTGGAAATATTTCCCTTCATGTGCAGAATCACTCACTACCCAGCTTGGAACTCATGAACTGAAATTCAATCAAAAACACAGTTTTATTCCAGGTCTGTATTAATGTGTGGATATTAACCTGAATTATTTTGCAGACCATGCCTACAGTATATGTTACTTTAATCTCTAGGTCCCAGTTGGAGGTCTCAGTTGGTAGAAATGTTTTGAGAAGCTTGAAATCCAATTCAAGCAAGTATGTGAGAAACATGAGAACAGATTTCAGAACTGCAGGAAAAAAAGTGGAATTTAGAAGTGGAAATTGCCAAAGCACAGCACATGAGTCCGTTCATGCCATCATCCTGTTTCAGGAGCCTCTGTTTATGTGGTCCTTGAGCTTTGATGCAATCTTGTTCGTGATATCCATCCTTTGTTGCACTGCTCTGTGGTTTCAGAAAGACATGCCCTGAACATAGTTTATTTAAATAGCAATTTGAGGAAGAAGAACGTGTTGGGAGTCTTGTGAATGGCATTTTGTTCCTGTGATGTAATAGAATTTACAGAGAAAGCTTCGCCAAATGTTCTTGCAGAATATTATAAAAACTGTAGATTTTGATGGACCGAACCTGTTCCCCAGTTTTCAATGTTGGACACAAAAAAAACAGTTAAAGTTGTAATGGTTTGACATTTCATTGCATGCTAAGACGCATATCTATAGTCATTAATGCATATAAACATAAAATTTCATATACTGTAATCATAATCAAAATTTAAATTAAAATATGCTTGCACTTTTTATGGCACCATTTAAGATTTATTATAATTTGCACAGATTTTAATCTGCCATCATTAAAGGACCCTGTGAAATGATGTATACGGGTGTATAAAATAAATTGCCTCCATTTCATTTTGAAACCTTAAATTGTTGATAAAATGCCTTAAACTAACAATAAACAGATTAGCTACAGTACTAGTAAATAGTAAAATCTCTGATACTGAGGGACAAATATGTCTATTTTAAAACAATCACCTGAGGTGACTTCATGTACAGAAAGATGTACAAAATACCAAGTTAATTGTTTACACTTGGTAATTATTTTTGAAAATGAAAAAACAATACCTTTGAAGTCAAAGGACCAGTTTTAAAAAAGTTATCCTTTATATAACTACTGTAACTTGTAACTGTCATGCTGTACTTACAAAAGTAACTTTCTCCAACTATTTGGCAAATTACAATCACAGACATGTGGCTGAGGTGATGTGCACAGTAGAAAAAGCTGACAACACTGCCTATCACACTGCTGTGTGTGCTAGTTGCATAATTTCCTCTACTGTCAAATGACTTTTCAGTTACTTTTCCCTACCCTTTGGACCTCAAGGACAAGGCTTTCTGGCTGCAAAGAGGAAGCGAAAATCTAGGCCAGGAAAGAAGCTGTTGGACAAGATGGAATGCGGCTTGACAAGAGATCTTAAAGGCAAAAGGGTATTATTTATGAATTTTTTCCATTTCAGATGTCCAAAACTCTTGACAAAAAATGATTCACAAAAAGTGTGTTCGGAAACGAAATATGCATTCAAGGGATTCATCTTTTACCACTGTATATTGTGAATTGTGAATTTGTCTCAAAAGTCCTGCAAGATAATTCTCCAACCTTTCAGTAACAGGTGGAAAACAACTACCCAGTACATAGTATGTACGTAGTTTAGCTTGTAGAATTTTTGTGCTTTTGCAATTTGCTTATTTTGCATTATGGATGATATTTGCTTTAGATTTATTTAAAAAAAGTACACTGGTGCAATTGCAAATTGGATTGCCTAGCTATAAGATGTTTTTATTTAAATCAGAACCAACAAAATACAGAAACACAGTGTATTTTGGACTTATAACAGCTGTTTGTTATAGTATTTGACATGTTAGCTTTTGAATGCAGTCATTCACAATCAACATTTGTGTTCTAGTGTGAGTTGTGCTTTTGGAAACAATAAATGTTTTTTTTTCTAGGTGCAAGTGCAGTTAATTAGTGCTGTGCACTTGCAGCATTAGTTTTAGCTTTTTATTTTGACAAAAACAGCAGAAAAGGATTAAGCTTAAAATGTTTAATGTTAACTTAAGCATATGCTTATTTTAGGGGAGAAGCAAGGTCAATACCCCCAAATCAGTACATTTACAAACATAAATGTATACCGGAATTTTTTCTTTGTGTGTGCCTTTTAAGTTCACTTGAACCTGTAGGTCTGAAAGCACTTACTTGTAGCATTTGTTTCTGAAAATGTGTGTCTCCAGTTCATCCTTTAGATGGTATTTTGAAAGAGACACCACTGAAATGTCAGGTTGTTGAAAGTCTTTTGGTAGATCTTTGCTGATTTTTTATTGTGGGCTATATCGAAGTGGTAGGAAGAAAGACAGATTTCTAACTAGATCTCACACTAGTTTGGTTTTAAAACCTTGGGTGTAAACAAAACCTTACATTTTCTTGAATGGAGACCAGGGTGAGTTAGTTATGGCGAATGTTTTTTATTTTTTTAGCCATTAAACCTACCTTTATTCAACATTTTTAATCTACAGTAATTATATTCACTGCTTAACACTGTGGTGTCTACATACAGTAATTTTGTTCTGCTGTTACCCATCGTAAAGTTGATTTAATCCATTCAGAATGTGCACCCAGGGTATGTTTTAATTGCAAAAAAAAAAATTTTTGTAATACACTTAACTAACCAAGTGGAATTGGAGACCTGCAAACTCATGTCATTTAACACAGACACAGTCATTTCATGCTCAGTGATCTGTACTGTATGTATGAGGTGAGTCAAAAAATGACAGGAAACATAAAACCTGATTATAACTGACAAATTCTTCTCAAACGTCAGTTTGGAATAGTCCATAGCCATAAGGTGAAGGTGAATTTGAAACCATGGCTGTTTAACAACGCAGATTTGTGTTATTAACCATTTTAATCCCAAATAAGCAATAGTTCGCACGTCTTAATGAGCATATACCCAGATTGTATAGCTCACTCAATTTGGAAGCTGGGGAATCGCTGGTTATTCTCAGATATAAACAGGGGTGTTCTTAAAAAAGTAGAGATTATATTTCCTCATGTTAAAAACCTACATTATTACTATGTAACTGTTCTTGTCCACAAATAAACAAATAAATGTTTTGAATAATTTACTAAGAACCTGGAGTCTTGCAGTAGTGATTTTAGCAGTTTAGTATTCATTTTTTTACAGTACAGACCCTGAATTGCAAGGTCACTTTTTTTCTGTTTAAAGAGAGGGTTCCTGCTGAAAATTACATAATTAAAAGAAACTCACAACCAGGAAATGTGAAAACGTGAGAGTCCCCCTGCTCCAGGGCTCTACAGTTACAGTATGTGCTATTTTGTTAGAACATGAGAAACTGTAAAGCATCAAGTTTTGCTTTCACATCACAACAACAGTAATTAAATTAAATATAGTTTTTCCTAAGATTTTAATATATATGCCTGTCCTTCCACCTTTAACACACAAATAATTAGAAATTTGCAGAAAAGGGCAATATTCTTTTGCACACTAACATATGGATATGCAGTTAAAAAATTTTTTTGAGTTTTTGTTCACACATAAAACAAAGCGGGGAGAGAATGCGGGAAACAGGGAGAATATCTGAAGAAATAACGAAATTGCCAAGGAAAGGAAATGTTTTCTAAGAGGACTGAAAGATCACATGCACTTCTCTTTCCTCATTTGGCAACACTGTCCATTATGATACACAATGTACCAAATCATGACACAAATATCATTCTTTAATTACCCTAACCTTCATACTTCAACATCCTCCTGCAATTTAATCCAAGGTCTGTAGAAGATCAGATCATTTTCACAACGAAAGGGCAGACTAAGTCCTGACAACTCAATTAATCAGTGAATCTGGTCTTGAATTTAAATTAAAAAAGGTTTGGCTACTTGAATAGTTCCGTGATTAACACTCTTCCCACCTGACTTGTCTCTGTGTACCTTGTCAGCTTCTGAGAGACGCAGCACAACTTGTTCCCACAGATCTTATAGTCAACACTGATGTTTAGGAGGAGATAATTATGGGTTTAGGTCTACCAGGTGAGCAGCTGAATGCTAAATGTGAGATAGTAACTGGAGACCTAGCAGGGCTATGCAAACCCAAAGAGACTGTGCAATATCAGCAAGGAACAGGAACATGTCACTTACCTGGCTAATAGGATCACATAAATCCTTCCTGTTCTAGCCCCCTGAGAGTCACCCTCCAGTCTTCTCATTCCAGAGCTGCTTAAACATTAAAAAGCTACATTTTTAAATGCTAGTCAACAATTAAACCCTGCAACCGTGGCAGTACTATTGACTGATATCACTTTGCATTGGGAAAATTAACTCATTTAACTTGTTAACACATTAAGGAACCCTACAAAATAAAAAAAAAGTATTCAAAAGTATACCTTGCAAAAGAATTGAGACCCTTGCACAGTTTTCAAGTTTTGTTGCTTTAAAGCTTGTAGTCATTACACTTTCAAGTAGCCATTGATATTTGTTATACTTTATACATAACCGACTCCACACAAAAATATATGAAAGAAAAATGGAAATGTCATGATTGCATAATTATCCAAATTCTTTGCTGTAGCAAACCTAAATTATTTTAGTTACATAAAATTACCTTAATGAGCCACGCAATTAGTTGAGTGGCCTCTGTCTGTGTGCAATAATAGTGGTTCTTATGATTTCAGACTAAAAACTTGTGTCTTTATGAGGTTCACGAGGTCAGATCGTGACTTTCAAGCAAACACTTGACCATGAAAAAAGAGTCAGGGATAAAGTCACCAAAAAACAAAGACAATTGCAAGATTTGCATACAGGTAGTTGAAACATAAACCAAAAATATAAAAGGGGAAATTCTGAGCTAGTAGAGACTACTTATGAAAAAGACTTGGGTGTTTAAGTTTGACACATTGTTAAAATCTTTCAGACAATGTGGGGAAGTATTAAAAAGGCAAATAAAATAAGAAGGCTCCACGGCCGAAGCGTTGTCTTTCTTTTCTTGTATTTTCAGCATGGAATAAACCTTTACTTGTTCCCTTGTCAGGCTGTATAATTAAAAGTGAAGAATTCAAATAAAGGAATGTTGTGTAACAATTGTATAATGCCTTATTTAGGCCTCATTAAGGGTATTGTGTACAATTTTGGTCACCACATTAAAAAAAGATATTGCTGTTGTGCAAAAAGTCCATGTAGTCAGCCACGTAGTTGAATCCGATACCTCCGCATCCTTCAGGAAACAGATTAATGAAATCCTTAGGTCAGTAAGTTATAGTACAGTACTTACTTTACCAAATGGGCTAGATGGGCAAGATAATCTCCTGTCAGTTTTACTCTTTTTTATGTTTACAAATCAGTGCACAAAAATATAAAATTCTCTGCATATTTCCTTGTGAGCACAAACAACCCAATCCTCAAGAAATAGAAGGTGCACTGTACCACCCAGGACACTGCATAGATCAGACTGTCCCTCCAAACTGAGAAGCCTAGAAGGGAGGAAACTACTGAGGGATGTCACTGTGAGGCCAATGACAACCCTGAAAGAGCTACAGAGTAATGATTGAGATGAGAGAAAATGTACATGAGACAATAATATCACCAGTGATTACACCAAGCTGGCCTTTCACAGAGAGGCAAACCAATCACTAGTTCCTCACAAAGTTTTCAACAAAGCTTTTAAGTGATATTGCAAACGTGGCAAAAAGCTTTGTGGTTACACAAGTAATCAAAATTTATCTTTTTGATGTAATTGCAATGTGTTAAATTGGGTACAAAACTAACACAGCACATTATCCAGTTTTAACCATTCCTACAGTCAAGCATGGTGGTGACAACAACATGCTATGACGATGCTTTTCCTCAGCAGGGACTGAGAGAAAGCAGCCTTAGCTTTCCCAGGAGGGCTCCCATCCAGGTACTGACCAGACTCACACCTACTTAGCTTCAGTGGGTTGTCACTTTAACCAGGCTTTGCCTCCAGACGCCAGGTATCACCTAGTTACTCTGATGGTAGGAGCACCTTGAATAGTGAAGCAAATAGCTAGGGAATGGGATATAGCAAGTTTTGCTTTTCTAAACCGCTAATCATGTGGTCCGCCTTGACAGAAATATTAATAACGGAAACCACATATGACTAATACATAAGCCTGCATGGACTGATTGTGGGGGAGAACTGTTTCTGGATGAGAAATGAAAAAGCTGTTGGTTTTCACTTGGGTCTCACAAAAGCTCTATGAGGCACTTTCAGGACAATGTGGTGTGGACACACCTTCTGTTAAGTACAACACCCCTTCAGAAAAACAGAATAAAGCAGACAAACTCAACAACAAAAAAACTTCAATTTCTTTACTTGTTCTTCTTTTTGCAGATCATAAATTTGATTACAGTTACTAAAAATCAATATTTTTGCTTCATTGTCCGCATCAAATGTTTAATTTCTGTGGTACTGATTTACTGATTTTTTCTGTGCAAAGGCCACAACACATAGGACTCTAAACTTTTTTTCTTTAGAAATTCAGTATTGACACTATTTTTCATCAAAACCATGAGCAATGATATCTAATGCAATGATGTAATAATGCAACCCATCCAAACCACGCAAGAACTACGTCAATCTAGGACTTCCAAGAATTGCTTGAAAAATAACTGACCGAAGGTGGACCTCATCTGCCTGTTTTCTCAGGCGAAGAAGGAGGGTACCACTCTTGTACTGAGAAAAATACTCTGAGAGGAGGTCATCACTTGACTGTACATACTGTACTGTATTATTCTATAAATCAAACAAAACATTAAGAAGGATTTATTTTTTTACCTACCTCAATTTCCACCTTTTGATTAATGTCTTCCATTTTCCATGAGATTTTACTTATAATGTCCAACTTTCATTTCTATTTCTTTGTCCACATGGCGATCTCTGGTTGTCTGATTTACTTTAAGGCAAAGCATCACCTGTAAGACATGTATCAGGCATTAAATTCCGTTATTAAGATTGTTCAATGGATATTCCCTAATGTCTTGAAATGTGTCTCTAGAACATTTAAGTTTTAGGCATTTTAGACAGTGAGAAAAGGAAGTACTGTTCAGTGCTTGTTAATATCACAACAGTGCTACACATCTGGGAACTTACAGTATGATGTTTCTATTGGAAAGAAAAATCAGAAGGCATATTATGTAATCACATATATATCTAATAGCAATTAAATATATTGTAATACCAACATATACAATTTCATACACTCCAAAGGCTATTTTGTATATTGTAAATTACACAATTAACTCATGCTCTTCAGAGCATATGTCGTAAGAATGCAAGTGTTAACCACCTCCTCTCTCTTATCTCTACAGAAATTAAACTGTGTTCTCATTTTAAAATGAGATACTCATATTTAATAAACAACAATTGAAATGTGATTTATAGATTTATTTTTATAACACATGCGAAAGAGTTTGGTGCATTAGTCATACCCATTCACACCTCAGCGTGAGAGACAACTGAAGTGAGGAACTGAAGGATGATGAATGAATTAGAAAATCAACTGACATGAACATTATCTACCTGAACATTTATGAGTGCAATTTCTGGCTGTCAAATAGCCTCATAAGCTGTTTACCTGATGGCCCAACAAGAATATATACAAAGCTTCGGTGTCTAACTGTGATATGTTGTAAATTACAATAATGCTGGTTCAAAAAAATTTGGGGATTGTGGTCAAAAGTGACATTAGATGCCTTTTCACTCCATATTGCTGTACTAGGAAAAGAAGGAGCAATGCAAAACTTTCACACTTTATGCAGAAGGCAAAAAAGGCAAACTTTTAAGTTCTGAGGTCTCTATCTCTCCATAAAAACTCAAAAACATCCTTTAACATGGAGAATTCAAAGGACAGGACAACAGAATAAATTACAGATAGCTCTAATCAATCACCCACTAAGCCAACTAACTGTGACTAGCCCTAATCATCATGATTGTGTATAGTAGAGGATTCTAGGAAATGATGTTTCTTATATATGGCAGCAATACAAAGTACTGTACATGCCAGATAAAAGATGTTCCAAATGTCATTTTCATTGCATTTTCTTACTTGTTTCCTCTTTTCAAGTTTAAGTTTGAATTAGTTTATTGTTTGTTGACCTGAAATGGGAGTTTAACACATTACCTTGTTCTCATTAATAAAGAAGTCTTGCTGAGGTCAGACGAGTGCAACTGGATGTAATGTGAGGTGCAGTACCTGTAAAAATAACATTTTCTGTTCAGGACAATGTTATATCACACTACTGCTAAAAGCTGGCCTAGCCTCTAGGAGAAAATTCTGCTACATTATTTTATGTAATAACTTAATGACAAAAAATAAGTCTTGTCAAGACTTAAATGTGCTTCATCATCCCTTTAGGTGATCAAATATGATTGCTACTGCTTCAATTTAAGTAATTACATCCAGAATAATTAGAAAATGTGCTGCACCTGAGCTTCTAGGTATACAGTACTGTACTTAAAAACCCTAAACACAGGTCCAGCATCAGTGGCAGAGAGAACAAAAGTGCAATTTTTTACAACTAAACATATTATTTTTTAGTAATGCAAACTGATTTATAATTTGATTATAAATCATTTGAAATTTAGTTACATTTCCTGAATGGTCTACGAGTAGTCTTTGCTAATGTTCCCTGATCTTACTGGTATAGATTACTAAATGGCTTTCCTCTTGTTGAACTGTTTAGTTGCCCTGAGAAAACTCAGTTGAGGTTTTCCGGATGTCTGCTTTCTAGCACCATAAATGACCAGCAAAAATGAAACTAAGATAAGGTAACAATTAGATTGTTTCCCACTAGAACTAGCATGGAAAATATGCTACATATGGAGATATGTTTAAATTATGCAAACAGTTTCAAAGATCAAATAAAAGATTTTGAATAAATATCAGGGAATGGTGCCACCTGTAGCTGAAAGCTATATACATGAATAAAACACAAAAATCAATTGCAATAGGAGAAAAGTGTCTGTAGGAACAGAAGATACAGTTTATTCCAGAACAGAATCCAAGTAATATTAAAGCAACATCTCCAAGCCCTTGTCTTTGACTTTAGTCAGGGTATACCAATCAGAATTTATTCTGGCACTATCAATTTTAAAGCATTGACCAGTAGTTGGAGAGAAGATTTCAAAATTAAAATAAAATAGCTGGAAAATTAAAGAGAATAGCTACAGAACACATATATTCTTTGACTGTAGATGTAAAGGTATTTGAAGACAAAGAAAGGGAAGAAGGACAAAGAACTACAAACTTGAGACTGTTTCCATAGATATTTGATTAACTTTATTAATGTTAATAAACTGTGCCATCTGGACTTCAGGTTCAGATTTTTACATTGGCCTAATATAATTTCAACATTGTGAGGTGCATCACAGAATTTTCACATTCTTCCTGCTTTTAATTTTCGTTTCATATGGTTTCCTATTGTTTTTGCACGCTATCAGGATGCCTTACAACACTGAACTTGAAAATACAATAACTTAATTGATGTTTCTTTGGAATGTTTACTATGATAACCCACAATTTACTCCTGATCCAATAAAGTATATTCAAGGTATGTTACAAACCATCACAAATTTACAGTAAATCCACAGTAAAAGTAAAAAAGAAAAACTACAATAAACGTCTTAAGGTTGAATTTACTTTACCTAATTATTTCCTACCTGATATGATGGTTCTATTTATTGTAAAATGAATTAGTTATATAATCTTTTATATATATACAGTATAGTAATATTATCAGCTGTTCACTCTTCTTTAAAGAACACTGCAGCTCTGATTAGGCATATCCTTGAAATTCATTTTTTATTTATAATCTGTTTCAAATAGATAATTTAATTAGTCAGTGTGCTGTACAAAATAGCTTTGTGGAAAATATTTTCACTGTTGGTTATGTGCATTGCAGTACCTGAAGAAGAAGATCATTGGGGTCAGATTTGTGTAACTGTTATCAAAGTGAAATATGCAAAAAATGAATATTGAATATGTTTTCTAAGCCTCTTGTCATTTCGTTCAAAAACCAAATGCCAAACAAAAGGCAAAAACGGGATATTTAACTTGAATCAGTCTAAATTAGCTGCTAACAACATATAATTATGCACCCAAGATGATTGAAGCAGTATTTGCTTCTAAAGGGCATTGCTTTCTTTCAGTAGATTTACAGAACGTGATGTAATTTGCCCATTTGTTGTGCACTGCGTGACTCTGATCTATATTCTCATGTTATTCTGAGCTTCACCATTTAAGGCCAAAAGAAACCTCCTATTTGCATGTGTTCTCTTATTAGTAATTTTTATACCAACAAAACCTATTTCTTCTGAACTGAACCTTGTTTGCCAGCAATGTACTTGCTGTAGGTTTATTCCATGCTGAAAAGAGAAGAAAGAAAACAACGTTTCAACCGTGGGGCCTTCTTCAGGTGTCACAGACACAGGCTTCACGGATGAAATGTTGTGTTTTCTTTCTTCTCTTTTCAGCATGGAATAAACCTATTACTTGTTCCTTTGCAGCCTACGTATGCTGACACAGCTACCCACTTGATGTAGTTGCTGTTTTGAGTTATTCAGAAAAGAGAAGGATGAAATCTGAGGAGAACAATGTCATGACCATCCATCCATTTGCTAACCACTTCTTCCAATTCAGGGTCATGGGGTACACCCTGGCCAGGACACCTGTCCATTGCAGGGCAGATACAAACACACTCACAGCAGGGCCAATTAACCGACCAGTATGTCTTTGAAATGTAGAAAGAAACCAAAGCACCTGAAAGAAACCCACACAAACAGTGGGAGAACATACAAACTCCTTGAAAAATAGCACCCCAGTCCAGAAGTGAACCCAGGGCCCCAGAGTTGAGAAGCAGCAATGCTAACCACTGTGCTACCTTATAAAGAGAACCTTTGGAGTTCATTTAGGATGGGCAACATTTAAAATATAGTGATTCTATTGAAAACTGTTGATCTTGAAAGCAATACAGAGTAAACCCGTCAAAACTCCAAATAATATATAAACTATCACAGGTAAATTTATAGCTTCCAAATTATGTATCTGCACTACTTATGACGTCCCATTGAGTGCCTCTGTTATGTACATATCATTATGTAAACCTGGCTGTTTTAGAATATTTTATAAGGAACCTAAGGTGCTTAAACACTGTAGGATATGTCATGAACAAGGGCACCTATGGCTAGTACCATTAAACTTCTGACCAGTGCACATTATGGTCTCTTGCCTTTGCCACTTTATTCAAGAAATTATGTCTCAAATACATTGCCAATAATTCTTAACACCACTTCCCGTACGAAAATGCATAGATGATGCATTTCATTTCATATTCTACAAGTAGACAAGCTACATACACAAAGGAAATTGGGCCACACACATGAAATGCGTAGATTGGTCACGTCACGTGCAATCAACCAGTGCAATTCCAGCTCCCTGTAACCACATTGTTGTTGTTTTTAATGAAGCAAGACCACCATTTAAAGACAGCTGAGGGAGCACTCTGCGGTCTGTTTGTTACCTCAGCATCTTTTACTAGTTCATGCCCTTATTAATGAGAGTATTAGTTTACCCTCATTCCTCACTGCGAAAAGGCTGCTTGTTTTCTAACACAAGTGACACGTGCTGGATATCTGAACCTTGTGTTACACCTCTGCTCCTTAATATTAACCGTCAGGGATTCGCGGTCATGGCCTATTGTAAGAGACACATAATACTACCAGCTGGTGAAAAACAAGCGTGCGCTTGACTGTCCAAATGCTTCCTTTCTTTTCTGGGAGGGTTTTGTTTTGCTTGTTTCTCCGTACTGTTCCAATCAGGTCCAGCTGTCCCTCTCCAATATGGAAAAAGAAACTTTTGAATAGTGAACAGTATTACGAAATCTGGTTTTTAACAGGAGGATTTCCCTAATGTACCCCATCAAAACAAAACAAAGCCAATACATGGGATGAGCGTAAATAAAGCTGTTGTCAAGTATGTGCGTGCATTCAAAATATTCATATTTCAAATTTGTATTTCCACTGAATAATTTCATATATATAGATTTACAGTATGATGTAATTTCTCTGAGGCCTCAAGAGATGTGAGATTTTTTCAGCTAAGTAATTACACACCAACTAAGAAACAGCAAATTCAGCTAGAACAAAAACTAACAGATAGAGTACAGCCTTCTAGCAACTGTGTATGAGATACTTACATAGTTTACTTCATGGTTAACTAAACTTATTTTTAATGGTTGAAAACAAACAATCGCATTCTAATTGGTGTGGGCACTGTATCATTAAAAGTGAGAGTTTTTGTTATTTATTATTTGTATTAATTATTTTACTATTTGCTACTTAAATTGTTCAAACAAATGTACTATAAAACAGTTTATGAATATTTGTTAACTGACTGACTAGATGAATAAAAAGAATATTGAATAAGTATGATATTAAAGAATATTTCTGGTCATGTTATGTTTAAGAAAGATATTGCTGTTCTGGAATTTGTCCTGTGATGAACCACCAGATACATCTCTGGGCTTAAAAGAACATCCTACAGATGCAGATCAGGGCAGAAGTGAATCCTTCGTTGATGTCATCACAAGCTTCCAGGTGTCCAAGAAGTCACAGAGGCTGCTGCTTCGACCGAAACTGAAAGAATACTGGCTGACTTTTCCACAGCCTCTGGTGATGCTGAGCTTTGAGAACACGAATCAGCTGGTGGCGTCACACAACTCAAGTTCACGAAGTCTGGATCTTACAGTTTTTCTTTTCTCATGAGCTGCTTCCCCTTTGTCTTGCTGCTGCTGCTAAACTCCCTGGACTAACAACCCTGTCATTCCAACAGCTTCGTACAGAGATCTGTCATATGAAAAAGACATCCTCTTCCCTCCTCTCTAAATGAAGCAGAAGTGTCCAAAGTGCCAGCGATGCATCAGCTGTAACTGCTATCAAAGTGATTTTGTATTATCATTTCCTAGTTCTTGAAATCTAAGATGAGATTCTGCATTTGCAAACCTAGCTGATACTGATTAGATTATCAGGGGGGACTCATCTCCCATCTTTATCTTCTTACTCATACTGTATGCGGGTATTAGTGGTTAGAAGACAGTTGAAAACAGAGAGGGTGGAAGTGGGGAAGAAATACTTTAAAAAATAGGAAAAAACTTCATTGCAGCAAGCTTTTTATCTGGCTCAACAAGTAAGGCTGCCCATTCAGATTACAGGCTGGGTCTTACAGTCAGGGATTTGTGGTTTGAAACTGGAATATGTCATTAGTTAGCTTTCGCTGGGATTCCCCATGAAACGACACACATTTGGCCAAGTACAGCTGAGGTTTAGAGTATTTGAGTCAGCCAGGACATCCTCAGCTTGCAGCACAATAGGGACCCCTACAGCTTGACACTCATCTTGCAATATCTTCACTGAGAGCTGCACCAGTTCTCCAGAGAAGGCTTAGCTGAGCTGTTGGTGTTGTATTTCCCACTGTGAAAAAGAAGTGGATGGATAGGGGACTGTCTCTTGTCTTCATGTATGTTCAATGAATATATGTTGACAATGAACTGAGTTGGCAATGAAGAAGGTTAGTTGGCCTGTTCTCTCTCTTTAGGTCTACTTCAAATATACTTATTTCACAACATGAAGGTTACTTTTTAACTCTGATTGTGTTTCTAAACCATGAGGTACGATAATGGAAAATGGAGAATTGAAATAGAACAAATACACAAAGTCATAAACCATAGTGTAAATTCTGCATGACTAAATACTGTATGTCATACCTATCCTTTCTGACATGTCCCTGAATACTTTGCTGTGCAACACAAGCCTCAGAATTGCTGTTTTGGAAGGACTACAGAGATTTTGCCATAATGTCCATGACATATTCCATAACAATAAATGAAAAAACAAAATGCACACAAATGTCAGCAATACAAGTCTGTAACCAAAGGAGAGGGAAGTCTACAGATGAGAGGAAATGCCAAGCTCTAACCGTCTGCTTTCTTATAATTACAGTACAGAATCCATATTTAACCAAACAAGCGCATTTGCAAGTTTCATTTCAGCTTTATTGTGGCACATAAAATGTCTATTTTTGAGCCTTTCAAGTTATTAATTGTTTTAAACTATTCCATGTACAATATAATATCATTCTGTTTTGAAGATCAGCATGTCCTATAAATATGAAAGCCATTTTAAATGGACCATAAAACATTCTGCAGCACATAGTACTTTCATGTGCTTTCATGTTTCTGTTTTATTTTTTAAATCATAAAAAGACCAGAGTAGGCAGGGAAATATGTTTATTTTTTTCATGCCTTGATGTTAGAAAATGGAGAGGTTTACTGGATCAATGGATTGTCATAGGGAAGCAGGACAAGAGGCCTCGCAATTATGATCATAATGCCATAAGAAAACATCCTCACTAGTCGAGAGAATTGTTTTCATCTTTTGGTCCCAGACTTGGTTTTATTGATGCAAGAACATTATTTTCTTCCTTAAATTGTTTAATTGCTTTTTGATGGACGCTAATATGCCTTTACCCTGGTTAAAAAAGTGGAAAATTGGATTTCCACAGAAAAAATCCTACAGGGTATCTGAACCTTTCTACTATAAGTCCTATTTAATCTTCAGTATGATTCCTGGAAGTTTTCCAGAACCCTGTTTTCTGTTGGACAACTGGCGATAAAAATTAGCACTAACTTGTCAAGAGGTACTAACTCTAAGAAAGCCAGGTACTGTATATAACACATAGACAACAATATAAGACACATGAATTTACAATGTTCAAATTTTAGACTTCAAAGAACTTTCCATGTCTGCTAAAAGTGTACAGTCTTAATCCTCAAGGTCCAAAAAAGGTATAATTTAGTTGGTTCCATTACATAACCATGCAGTAACTGTAAAATTATGAATTAAATACATATCATAAGTTCACAGAAATAAATTTTACAGTATACCTACTCACTCACAACTCTCAAAAAAAATTTCCATTATCCATTAGTTGGAAATTAACTGCTGTGTATTATTGCATTCATTCTGTCTAGCGGATAAAGACACTTTACAGAAGTCCCAGAAAGCACCTCTTTTTGCAAAATGTCTTTGTCCTGAACAGCTGTTTGAGCATGGCTGCCACATGCTTGTTTGTCTCCTTACCAAGCAGCTGTGACTTAAGGACAGCTTGATTTCAAAATGTTTGAAGTTAGTAGAATCCCACTTAATTGAAATCAGATGCAGGCTAACAGTTGAACCTCAAACTGTTTACCACTTCACATATCTTGGCATAGGCCAAGTCTGCTGTGGCTACTATCTCTGTGCAAGTCAGGAGCTGGGGTTAATCAATGAATAAGATTAAACATCTTAATTTGACTGACCTCTTGCATTGATTCAACAGTCTGTCTATGTGTCTGAAGTCAGGAAAATGTGCATTTTCTGAGGTAGTCCTTCATTCGTCACTCATTTTCCCAACAGTGCATAGATGAACATTCTTGGGAAAGATACTTTTAAGAAGTAAAATTGCAATTAAAAATTACACAGTACAGTACCAAAGGTTGCTTTTTAAAATAAACCTGTCAGAGGAAATCATTTAAAAAGGGATCAGATACACTGATTGATATGTAGTGTAGGATATGTAGTGCTTTGTAAAGAAATGCATTACCTGTTAAAAGTACTTTTATAAATTAAATAGTAGTCCATTAGATTATGAACTTGTAACTGTGATCTGTTAAAATAGGAATTTGTAACTGAAATGCATTACTTTTTAAATGTATTTTTCCCTGACACTGCTCAACATGGTACAGTATATACAGTATGTTGCAATTGAATGGGACTAAAGACCTTTCTAATGGCATTTTTATGTGAGTGTAACAAGAATTTAATGGCTAGATGATAGATCTTAAGTGAATAGACTAAAGCACTACAAAAAAGCAACAGACATTGAATTTAAATTATCTTTTACTTCTATGCAGATCTTCTGTTATGGTACAGTATGAAGCATTCTACAGCAGTATTCCAAGGCATGGTTTTGAGAAAGTGTGTTATTAGTAATAATTTCAGTGAGGTCTTTGTAAATTAGCTGGTCAGGGTTTTCTAACCTTTCTGATGTGCAGGACCTCTACAGAGACCTTTGAAGTGTTCTATTGCTTATAATACCTTTTGTATTATGTAATTTGTAGCTAAATATACTGTACAAGTATGCAAAATCCACAAAGACATTGATAAATTCTAAAGATTGCTTTAGAATTAACAGTGAACCGCAGACCGATGGGCTTACAAGTAAGTCCTTTTAGAGCCATGAACAGGATGAAATGCTATTCTTTACACAAAGGAATGTTTGGGTATGGAACAACCTACTCAGTTGTGTTATTGAAACTCTGGTTTCTTTCACAAAATGGTTGAGTGTGATTCTTTGATCAATTAACGTCTAATTGTAGTTGGGCTAAACGCTCTTCTCTTGTTTTCTAACACAATTTGCAACACAATTCCCCTTAAGAAAAAGATGCCACCATCAATACAGACCTGATGTGCCAACAAGTTCATTCAAGCCTTAAGATAATAAAAGAAAGATGAAAAACAGGACATTGACATCTGGCTCGATCTGGCAGGCCTCCCCTAACACCCATTTTGCCTGATAAACTACTTTCCAGATGCGGCCGGTTTCACACTCAATTAATCTTGCTTAAATTGGTCATTCAAGTGTGGGGAAAGCCATTTGGCAGTAAAGTGAAATTAGACAATAAAACTGTGAATTGGTTGTTGTTTTCAGGATCAGAGGGCATAGGATCAATTCTTACTCTCTGATTGGACTGTGGGCGGTCCTGTCTGTCTTTAACAGGACAGAACTACTCTAGGTTTGCAAGTTATTATTGGAATTAGACTCAAGCATCGAAGGAAATATATCTTGGTCTCCTCTGCTTTACGAGCTTTGTCCGAAAGGAAAGATAATGGTTACAATGAGTGCCCTACACTCACTGCTAATTACACATCCACAAATCATTTTGTGGACAGTAGTACCTCAAAGTGTGAGCCTAGGAACCTGTTACTTACTGCGACAAAATAATTAAATGCAATTTAAATGGGTAGCAAAACATGCTGTACTGTAACACACTTTTAGAACTAACTAATCACACTAATTTGAATGAGAATTCAATGAGAACTAAAATGAGAATTAAAATGTTATATCCTATAAAATGACAATAAGCACAAATCTTTATACAGTATGTGCTTTTACTGGCATTTGAACTACCTTATCTGTACATGTACCACGGAGCAAGGAATTATAGATTGGACAAGGAATGTAACTCAAAGCTTATAGTTAAAATCTCAGTTGAACAATTACAATTTCCACAAATGTACCTGGTGGTGAACTTGAACCCATCCCCCCAGATCATATTATGTAAATGTAAAATTCTATCAGACAGGAGGGTGGGATAATCCTACCTGTCACTTGGGAATATGGACACTCTTGTCCATTCTGCAATACTAAGCAGTTTGAATTCATTATAAAACAGACATTAAGCTCAATTAAAGCATACCCCTTTTGATACAGAGACGAAGATGGAGAAATAGAAAGGAAGGTTTTCAGCAACAGCAATTAGCTACACAGAAATATGCTGTGCTTGATCCAAAACTACATCTGTTGCATATGCTTTGCAGTTTCAGCGGATCTGGAGTCAGGGAAAAAAAGCAGCAGTCGCCAGACTTTGTCCTTTTTAACTCAAATATTAAAATACATTTTTAGCTATTTGCACGGAAATGTTGCAGAAAATATTTTCTTTTTATTGCTTTACTGCCGCTGTCTGGGGTCAGGGTAGGCCAGATCTTATCAATCCAAAATTAAGTCTCCTGATAAAAAAAACACATATCTTCCTCCCATCCCCCCCCACCCCAGATGCATTAATGAATACCTGACACTAGCAGAACTTTAGAACAGTTTGAAATCCAAACCTCACCTGACCCGACAGTCACAAATTCCAACCCCATGCTCGGCTGCACATTTCCAACTGGAATACCATGGCTTTTCAAAACTGAACTCCCAAACCAGTCTGGATATTGTATTCAGCCAATTTGTGATTGTTCTAAACCCTGTATGAATATGCAACTTTTTTAGTTATTTTTAAATAAATGAGGTCAAGGTAAAGTAGTGTGTATACTGCGGTAAAGCACATTTTAGGTGTGCTGCTTGAACAACTGGAGAGGTAGGGAGTATTCCAGGACAGGTGTGAAAAACATTGCAATTGATGCCTCTAGCAAACCTGACTGCCAGTACATGATGTGGAATTTACATTTGGCAAGTGGGACACATTTTTTAATTAATTTATTCGATTTAACGGTTTAGACTTTAGGTTTCAGTAGACGTGACGGAAATGCACAGACATGTTATGTGACTCAGAGTAACTTGGCTTATTTTGGTTTATTCTGCCCAAAATATAACATTTTAAAACCAACCCAAAATCATTTATATCATTTATAAAGAGCAGACAAAAATAACTTACTCAAATCATATAATCAATCTATTTAAAGCTTTACTTAGATGATAGGTAACAGAGAGTTAGGTTATTCAAAGGTCTGCCCTGTAGCCTGATACTGTTACAATATATAGTAAATTAATTAAAATAGCAAAACATATTCCCCGTACAGATAATGTTAGAAATAATACAGTATTATTTTCCATTCCATGTGAGCTTCCATAAAGTTAAATGGTGTATGTGAAACAGTTTAAATTTGACAAAAGTAAGCCAATCATCTGACTAGTTATTGACTGAGTTAAAAACTCAAGGGAAAACTCCTGAAAATAGTGGCCAACATTGTGGACCTCTGCTATAATTATGTTCAATAAGAATTACTTCATGATGCATCACCAGTATAATGCTACATGACTTCAGAGGCACAGAGCTAACTTGTAATAAGTACATGGTTATCTACCAGCAATTGAGCAGTTCTGTCCAGAAACCAGCTCTTGGATTCTGTTTTCAATCTGACCAAAATATAACAGTTTAGGAATATTCATAAATAATTGTGATCAAAAGAGATTTTATTTTTGAGCAAGTTCAGTATTCCCCTTTTAGTGGTGGAACCTCATATTTTACATATTGTCAGGCCATTCTAATGCTGTTCTCAGGCAGTTTTTAGGTGGAGTCTTATTTTGAGGTGAACTCTCCAGTTTTTAGTTTTTAGTCTCATTCAACCCAGAGGTTTTCTTCATAATAGTTATGAACTATGTTTTGCTGTCTATACCTGCCTCTGGCTTTTTAAAGGATAGTGACAAATTCTAACATACCCACTCAAAAATTAAAATAGTGGCAAATCTGCATATTCTAATGGCACTAATGGCACAAGTCTAATGTCTAAAGTTGCAGTCTCTGGTATTCTCTTATGTCTGTTACTCCTGAAGTAACAATTGGGAGGCCTGTGTTGTGTGCCCTTCGTAACCCCCATTCTCCAAGATGACAATGCCTTTCACTACAGGAAATGACATGCCCAGAAGTTCTGTTTTTCTTATATTTGTATTCATAGTGTATATGGTGTACATCATGCCAGTTCATGGTAATTTTTTGGAAATTAAAAATTAAATGATTTACGTGGCAGACTTAAATAATTAGACTCTTTTATTATTATTTATGTTACTATATGTAGGTCAGGGTTCGTCATAATTTTCCATAATGCATACATAACCAGATGAGTAGGCAAACAAGCAAATAATGTTACCTGTGAAAAAATTCCACACCTTTCAGAGTGTGGGAATTATGTTCTTTGCCCCCAAGAAAAATAATGCCAGAAATGTTACCAAATATAGACAGTTTAAGGATTTAAGGACTGGGTCCCTGTTGAGTGATGCCGGAGTCCTGGGTTCGAGCCCCCCGACGGTGCAGGGCCGACCTGATGCGGCAAGGGCGCCCGCCTGAACCCTGTTGCGTTACAATATGCAGAGTGAGGTTTTATTAATGTATAATTTATGAAATTAGAAGAAAAGGCAATCTCAGTGCACTGTGGGATTTTGAAGTAGTTAGACAAGCAACCTGCTGTCCAACATCGATGAAAAACTGTTTGGTACTGTGTCTGCCCTGTGATGGTGTGGTGCTCCATCCAGGGAGTACCCAGCCTTTTGCCTGTTGCTTGGCTCAGGCTCTGCTGAAACCCTGAATTGCATGAAGCAGTTAGAAAATAGATGGATGGATTTCCTTAAGATTTACCAGGTGGAGTCAGGAATACAATACAATCACAATCCAACACCAGAACAAATACCAAGTCATTGATCTTTTCTAGATTCTCACTTGAATCTACTGTAAAAGCAACTTTCCCTTTGTTAATTCAAGTGACCCCTTTACCTGTTACTACTCTGCTGCAATATATTAAAAATGACCCATTAGTGGAAAACGGTTTGTCCATCAGATTTTATTTTCATCCAAATGCAACCAGACTAGTTAAGTAACTGGTTGGATGCCTTGTCAAGAAAACCTCTGGACAGCAGATTGATGGGATTTGATGCTCATTCCCTGAAGGGATGAGCCGTCAGGGGGATTTCAGATTGGGTAAGAGCAGGGAGACAGGTGATGAGCCACAGGGCTAATTGGCAAATGTTTATGAGCTGCCGTGAGGTTGTCATGGAAGCCGAGCATCTCACATCTAATTTGGATGTCAGTGGCACTTATCAGTCTATTATATTAATTTCATTAGAAGCTTCTGATGTAACATAATGGCTGAAATTGCTGTAAGGTAATAATACTTTTCTAGCATTTGGGAAAAGAAAATTGTCATGCCAGATATCTAGTACTTTTTTAGTCTTTCAGTTGGTTTTATTTTTCTTTCCGTGTTTCCAGAACTACATTTGCATAATGGTTTGGAGTCCCTCTCTGTGGGCCTGCGGTATTCTAGTGTAAGCTGTGAGAGTGGGCGGTTAAAAATGAGTGTTCACGATCATACAGGTGAGTCACTCTGTAAGCCTTGCATTACATGCATCCAATGAACCGTTTTACCTGACTAAGCCATTATGTTATTTGAGTGTCACAAATAGGATCCCAGTGCCTTTAACTCCATATAGATACAAATCTGCTGTTCTGGTACTACGTTTGGTAGTTTTCCTTTCTCTCTAATCTCCGTACAGGATGGCTTCAAACACTATTTTTTCCACCAGTTAGCCTCAGATAACCCCAGACTAATTTTTCAGTTAACACACAGTTTACTTTTTGTTGAAATGCAAAAGTAAACTACATATATAAATTATTAGAAATAAGCTACTTCTTTAGCATATAATTGCGATAGAACTGGAATCACAGAATCATGGCTAATAGAAAATGATGGTGAAGATTACAAGTACAAGTACTGTACAAGGGGCACAAGCATTCTGGAGAGACAGTAAAGGGGTGTAGGTATTGTATCAGAAAGTCTATTTAGTCAAGAGTTCTACAGTATAATACTGAAAGAGGCAGAAGTATTACCTATTTATTACCCAGCCCCTGTTTATTGTAAGAAGCACTCAAAATACTCAGAATGTAAATAGAGCCTGATGGTATTCTACCTTATACCTGGTAATAGGTGATGTTTACCTGTAGGCTATTAAACAGTCACTCAGGATCTCAAGGCATATCCACTAACTGGAATTTTGCTTACTGTATCACCCATCAAATATGGAAACAAGATAAAGCCCTTTAATTGTCTGAAAACATGTCTTAGATGTACAGTATTGCATATTGTACTAGTAGAACTACACATACGTAGAACTAAACTAGTGAATCATCAGCACGCCAAGAGGATTTAAGGGGAGGGTCGATATGGTTTAGGCAGGTCTTGCTTAATTAATGTGTTATACCTCTTTGAACAACCAATGCTAGTACTATAGTACAGTAGGGTCTCAACATTTGTAAGGGTTCGGTACAGATAACCGTTATGAACAGCCAAAATTGGATATATCAAAGCCCACCCCTATACCATCACATAATCTACCACAGTATGCATGGTATAAATACGTAAGTAACTCTCCCTTTAATGATAATTAAATTACTAATGCATTAGCTTTAAGTTAATTGAAATTACATTGACCAGCTAAAAGAAACAACAGTAATCACAAATTGATAGTAATTAGTAAAATAAACAACACGAATCCTTCTCTGTGTCCAGCAATAAAATTATCAGTGAACCTGTAACGTCGTCTCTAGCCTGTCATTTTCCACAATGCTAACACAGAACTGGGAGTGTTCTGTACAATATAAAAACAAGACCTTGTTGAGATGCAGATACTGGGCAATGGGTACCTGGGCAAGAGTCAGGGAGATACTCATTCACTAACTAGAGTTATCTCACAATTCCTAGTCTGCACCACTAATTTAAAAGTTGTAGTGAACCTGATCTGCTCTTTTTTCATCCAAGATCTCGTCGGCCAGGCTGAATTGTGAATAAGCAAATCTGCGGATGTTAAATTCACAGATGTTAAGACCCTACTGTATACAGACCCTACTCTATACACTACAAATATGTACATTTTGATTTTCGGAAGGTTTTTATGAAACTGTACAGTACAGTAATTAGTGGAATACCTACAGCAGTCTGTATTAGGACCTCTGTTCTTATTAATTTGTATAAATGACATATATTCTGGTATAATTAGTAAACATGTCAAATTGTCCAAATAAAAAGATGACACCCAAAACAGGCTAATTACCAAACACTATAAAAGCTAAAAGGAAATTCAAAAAACACAAAGTTCAAGACTAGGCAAAAACCTGACAGAAGACATTTAATGTAAATGTAATGTCAAAGTTCAGGGTGTTACATGCAGATAGGAAAACAATAAACCATAACTACAAAAGAAAGAAAGTCTACAAAAGAGAGGACTGGGAAAATAATTAAATTCAGGTATTTTATTTTTAAGGACATCTTAAACGTCTCAAATTAAGGACGTTTTCTGCTTCAAAACTTAAAGTAACATCATTAAACTCAATTGAAAGTTAGAAGGTTGTATCCTTGAAGCAAGGCCTTAACTTAAGTTAGATCATAATTATCTACATAGGATGCACAAATTGGAGAATATTGCATATGTACATTTCATTTTAGTAGGTTTATTTCTATACCATAATGGGCCTACTAAACAAAACAGCATTTAGCCATTTTTTATTAAACCAATGCAGATATTTCTTGGCCAAATGAAAGATTACACATTTCTTTCACATAGATCATTTCACTCTAAGACAAGCAGGAAAGAAATCAGATTAGACATGGTCATGTTTATTATTGTCCATGTTCACCCTCATAAACCCTCTGTGGTGAATTTATCAATGTGCTTTCTTGATCTCCTGAATTGTAATTGCATTAAAGATAAATGCTCCCCAACTGCCCTTAACTTGCTTTCCATATTACTGTCTGGCACATTTATTGACTCAAAAGTTAATTGAGAAGTCTCTAAGTCAATAAACCTGACACACCATGCGGGCAGCACAATAGATTAAGGCCATGTCTTAATGCCTGGAACTGGCTCAGGCATAGCACTGAAGTATTAGAGACCTGGCCTGCTAGACTCCTCTTAATTTGCTCTATGATGTACAAAGGCATGTGCTTCTAACGAAGCCCTTTTCACTTGATTAGAAGAAAGACTGCTCTGGCAAGAAAGAGGGGAAAAAGTAGGAAAAAAAACATTGATTTTGCAGCTGAGATGCTTCTTGCTAAACTTGAACTGAGAAACAGCTGTGAAAGCTGAGAAAATCATGTTCCCTCGGGAGGTTGCAACAATGAATGGGCAAAATGTGCACACATCAGCCACATTGGATTTAAATCTTAATAAAACATTGAATAAAGAAGCATACTATGTTTATCCTTGTAATGGGCTAGCCATAAGTATATGTAAGAAGTTTTGAAAACAGGGGAAGGTTCATAATATGTGGCCAAAAAGTAAAAACATCCTTAGTTTAACACATTTACACCCACTTCCTATATAAGGATGATTTCTTTGATGAGTGTGCACTTCAAGCAATTCAACCTTAATTTCCTCACTGTATCAGAATTCACTGACACATACATAGTTCAGTCCTGCACTGTGAAACAGGAATCACTGTAAAGGTACAGTACCAGCACGGAATACAGTATATCATGCCTTGCAACACCCAGATACAATTGAAGCATCACTTTCAGAGAGCAGGGCGGAAACTACTTTATTTTTCCAATTCAGTCAGTAAGTAATTTCCACATTTCAGGGTCAAATGTGAAAACCCATTACTTTAGAAAAAGCTGGTATGGTCAGTGAAGGCTAATTAAATTGGTTAACCACAAGAAAAAATATTTTCATAATGACCACTATAATGCTGCATGAAAATGGCAATCACTTATACTGTACTTGTGTGCAAGAAAAGTAAAAACTGTAGAAATAAAGAACAACTGCTAACAAACAAAAAATTGAAGCCTGATGCTATCATTAATGTTTTGATGTTGGGGAACATGGAAGTAATACTGTACATTAGAAAGCAAAGACGGATGTTTTCTCTAATAATAATTGCAATATATTTGGAAAACATGAGGCCTTCTGACACACAAGCAACACATTTCATGAGTTAGACCCCGTGGATGGTTAGTGCCATAGGATCTTAAGATTTCAGGAAAGTCTCACTTCTTATTGTTCAATTTGTGATAACATCACTTGTCAAAATGCCAGCATTTACTCCCTTATCTCGTATAATATTCCATTTACCAGCGAAAACAATATTTCACTGGGCCATGAAAAATGCAATTCATATGGAAGGAATGTCTGTATCATTGTGGCAGCAGCCAGTGTAAACGAAGGAAGTTGGTTTTATTGGAAGACAAGGAAACATTCTGAAACAATCGAATGGAACTCTACAGGAAGTGACACACTTGAAGCATCCCATTTTTTATCTTAGTTTAAAGATGAACAGATAAGGAATCTCATACATTATACATTATACATTATACATTATACATTATACATTATACATTATACATGTTTTCAATTTTCATATTTTTAGATAATGTTAAAAAATATATGTTTTGGGAAACCATTATGAAACTGGAATCAAAAGGATACATAAAAAAGCCTTCCCCTACTGAGATAAAGATTGTTTTCCTAAGGAATTTATTAACTAGACCAAGATGAATTATGTTGTTTTTTTCCTTTTAATAGCATACTCTTCAGTTTCTGTGGGCGCATACAGAATTATTGTACAGAAGCTTACACAGATTCATATGAAGCAGACATGGACATTTGTTGAAATGTCAAGTATTAAAAATTATAAGTGTTAGATATGAGTACTTCTTCTGTGCAGTACCTTTAACCAAAGGAACACTTATGGGTAAAACTAATGGAACAATTCAATAATGGTGTTTTTACATAGTCTTCTGCATAATCATCTAGGGCCATGACTTGAGATTGCCGATCTAAACAAATGGAGGTAAAACAGTATGAATGCAGCTGCAAAGTGTATAATAAATTAATTAATTTCATTCAATCCTTAAAACAATACCAATTTGCATTTATTATTTTGTTATATGTTATATAGTATGTTACAGTTTGTTGAATTATTCAGTTTTATTATTCAGTTTGGTAGTACAAACCCCACCCACCCAATTCTATCAGCTCAGGGAATGTGATAAATAAAACATGTAAGCTTTTCTTGAAGGCCATTTCCAGTAGATAAGTCTGCGTCCAAAATCTTCTAATTCAAATGAAATAATTCTGCACCACCATTTTGTGTCTATTTTAAAATATGTGTCTTTTTTTCTTTTAATGAATAACTAATGGAAGCATTAGTATCTGTGTTCTGGTGAAACACACACTCTCATTTTCATTTTGAGGAATATTTTCCCAGCTAGGTCACAAGGTGCCCTAGTGGTATGTAAGTGCTGTTGGCATCACAGAGTGCTATTTTGCGTACATTCTGCTTTCTGTTTCATAGAAAAGGCCTTTGTTCAACATTTTCTGACAGTTAAAAGTGGCTGGTGTGGATATTCTAGTCAGGATATTCCTCCTAACGTCCTCTTCCAGTTCAATGGGTACAGTCACTTCAGTTCTTTTTCTCTTTACAAGTATTTATGAGAGAGTTGAGCAGGATTTTCTGGAAATTCTACTTCCTGAGCCCTCTCTCAAAACAAAAGTAAAAAAAAAAGTGGCACTTCAAAAAAAGTTTAGGAAAAGGTCAAAACTTTTTATTTTGTCCTCCATGAGAATCTTGCTTATTCTGAATTAGGATACATACAGTAAATAATAAAAACTATTTTATAGATATACTGTTGCACTTTTCTTCCCAGAGGAACACAAGGCTTCATACTGTATATACAGAAGCAGGGGACTCACTTCATTCACAGCTACAGTACAGTGCTCTATGGGGTTGTACATGGATACCATTTCATTTTCCTTCAGAAGTAGTTTGGATGCAGTTCAGCAGTTATCAGCCCGGATGCCTCCCCTATGTGCTACACAGTTTCCTACTGTAGTGTGAAAGAACAATGTAACCCAAACATTCTAAAAGGGGCAATTTACTCAAATGGTCTTCCAGGTAGATTTTGTGAATCAGAATAGAACAGAGTGATAAAAGGCATGGTGGAATATTGATCCTTCTGTATGCAGTCAATACTGCATATCATGGAAAGATGTATGTCAGTATTCTGTAAGGCAGGGGGTGAGAAGAAATCTAAATGTTAATTAGGGAATAAGTCAGATCATGCCAGGATATGTAAGTATATGTGTATTGTTCAGAAGAAAAACATGAAGCACTTTTTCCAGTTTATACAGCCACCTCAGCCTTAAATATTAAATCCATGTTCATCAAATCTACAGGTATCTGTGTTACCATGTAGCCCTGATTAGCCCTTAATTAAGAAAATCTGTCAATTTAATGAGGCAGTTGATATCTGTGAAAACTACTTGAATGGCATGCTCTGAGAGTTATGGTATTGAATTGCCATGGTAACAGAACTGCAGGATGTATTCCACAGGTAGCCTTCAGGGGATAGTTGTGAGGGGTTTGCAGTCAGCACTGGTGTAGTGAAGATGTTTTTCAGAATTATTGGGAAATGAATAGAAACGCTATTAAAACCTACGTGAAGGTAACCACTCAGCTAACCTCAAGCTGTGATCTCGCAGGCATTGAGTTAATCACGAGGTAAGATAGATCAATTCAGGAACTTGTATCAGAACAAAAAAATGCAAAAGCTTTTATGAAACAAACTTTCACGACTGGTAGTGGGGTTTTCAGGTTGTGTTCCAACATCATTCCACTGTGCAATTCCTGACTAAAGTTCAATTGTTAAAAAAACAGGCAAAAACAAGTACTATAAAGTCCTAATATCGATGCAATGGTGCCATATGGGATAACATAAAAGAAGAAAAGAAGAAATTAAATAAGGGATGCCTATCAGATTAATGTTTTGTCATTAAAAACATTAAAAGAAAATAAGAAAAGTTAAAGTTAGAGGCAGCCATTTGACTCATCTAATTTGTTTGATCATAGCTATTTCATGTGAAGATCTCATATAGCTGTTTCTTGAAAGAATTCAGGGTATCAGATTTGATAACATGGCTTGTTAGCTTGTTCCATGCTTCCATAAACCTTTGTGGAAAGAAGTGTTTCTTGTTTTTGGTTTTAAATGCACTTCTTCATAGTACATGCTTTATCAACATAAACACCTATAGGTCCTCACACCTGAAGAAGGCTTCACAGCCAAAATGTTGTGTTTTCTTTCTTCTCTTTTCAGCCTGGAATAAACCTATTACTTGTTCCTTTGCAGACTACGCATGCTGACGCAGCTATCCACCTGAACTACTTAAACCTACAGGTGCATGTCTTTTCCATAAGTAGCATCTTCAAACTTACTGTTTTCTATTTTATATGTAGAGTTTACTGTATGTTATTGTTACCTGTATGCAATATTATGCACTCATCCATATTAAATGTGAGCTGCCTGGTGTTTGACCAGTCTTGAATTTACCTAAAATCAGAATGTATTTGTTGATTCTACAGTATTTCTTAAATTCCCCTAATTGAATATTGTCCCCAAACATGACAAGTTTACTAACTATACCAGAATCTATAACATGATATAATCGTTATTGTCCAGTATATTTTCTTCAGTAGTTTTGTAGGATGTTTTGATATTTTGTTCACAATTTCTAGAAAAAGCACTTGCAGTCTTGTACCAGTTTGACCAATTTATTGACACTCTCAGAAAAGCACATTCTAGACTTTCAATTACTGAGAAAATGATTCTACACACACAGCCACACATTCATTTCAAATGTAATTGCAATGTTGCAAAGGATATTTTCTTGGTTTTAATGCATAATTAACACTCTGCCTCTTTGTCAAGAATATCTTAAGTGTATTTAACAATAATTCTTTCGAGCAAGTTGTGCTGAAGATTAGATCTGCAGCTCTACAGATATCTATGCATCAATACCCTCGAAATTAAAAGAGAAAATAACTTTATATGCAATTGACCTAACCTTGTTTTACCCTTTTCTCTTTTTAAGACACATCTTACAACCTGTTGCCAGAGGAACAGCTGCTGTGCAACCTGGGAAAATGAAAGCCCAAGTAGGGAAAAGACCTCATTAGCAAAGGAGAGAATGCCAATTAGATGTGTTAATCATTTGGGAATTTGACACCTCTTATTAAGTGAAGGCAATAAAGAGCTGAAATATTTCAGGGATTAAAAAGGAAACCTTCTGGTGTAAAATAAGAACTCATTACTGTATCCTTTCTTTTGCATCAAAGCTTAACAAAAAGTGGAGTAGCCCTTACTATTGTGACACTTTCTGTGAGGTCGCATCTAAAAACTGCAAGCAGAAGTTTCAAAATATTAATTTTACTCCTCCTGGTTAGTACCCCATTCACATACACCTCCTGGAACATAAGGAAAATGGATTGTATACATCTAAAACTCTTTTAGATGTATGGTTAAATCTTTTATTGACTGGCTCATCTTCTGGGTTAAATATGTCTCAAAAATCCATTAGTTCTAATTTAAATCATGCAGTACTGATGCTTATTGAAGTATCTTTCCTACTCAGTCTTTCATTTTGACTGTTCAGCTTTGACAAATACAATTTTTAAATTAAGTAATCATGACATTTAATTAAACGTGGATTTCATACATTGCACACAATGTCACAAATGGCCAAGAAAAGAGCACAGCATGTCATAACATTAAAATGGTGTCTCACCATTCTCATAGGCATTTATTAAACAGTAGAACACTTCAGCTGGTTCAGGCTTTCTCCCTAAACCTTGAATAAATTAATAATAATTAACTTGTAAACTGAGATTCTCATTAAGCCAAATCAGTTTCCTAATTGTTGAGACTGAACAGAACTTTGTGGTGAGCCTTTAGTGTACGAAAATCTTTGTTTGCTGAAATTATGCTAACTGGAAAACGAGGCAACGTGCTTTTCTCCATGAATGTCTCTGGTATCCATATGTTCAGGAAATATGTCATCATACACACATGCTGTTTAAACACTGTTCCGTAATCACACTTACAATGCTGACCAGGAAGCTGCACCACTGGCTGATAGATGGATGCCACCCTCACAGGTTTGTGTATTTGAGAGAAAGTGGAATTCACCAGTGTCAGCTTGAAAAGGAAAAACAAGTGGTTTTCAGCAATGAAGGCCGTTGGTGTGAGCTGTAATAAACCATTTAAAAAATAACATGAAATAAAACATTTTCTGTCATCTGGTCATTTAAAAAAAGGAGCTTATACTGGAGGAACTTAGTCTACCAATGCTGAAAAATAAAAATAAAACATTTTTAAAAGGTGAGGAAACACATTTTTACATTTTTACTGATTTACATGAAGAAATTTTTTCAAAATCAACACGAAAGGTACCTAAACCAATTGTACCAATTTCTGTGCTTACAGCATACACTGTATTGTATGTCAATCTAACTCTATGACTTTGAAAACCTTCCCATCAGGAGATTTTATAAAGAATTCTTGCTTATTTAAGAGAAAAACAGAACACATTGGAACTTTTATTCTAGTAAAAATTATATAATACAGTAACACAATTACATAACAAAGGCTCTCAAGACATGGAGGCAATCCAGCCCATATTTCTTATGTGGTCGCTACCCAACTAATCTAATATACTGTAAATTGTTTTAATCTAAATTTTTATCCAGCCGTTTCCTGAATGAGGACAGAATTTGGGCTACAACTACATTGCTCGGAAGCCTTTGTTCTTTGTGTAAAGAATCCATTCTTATTCTTTATCCTAAATTAATTCCCTTTCAGTAATGTGTGATTGCCTATTTGTCCAATTGGGACCACATGTCATTGCTTCACTGCAACTGAGTCTCTTGGGTTGACCCTGTCCCTTAGATTGTACTGTATATACTTGGATCAAATCTTGACTCAATTTGCTTCTCCTATTCTGCCTTTTGGTATTCTAATTTTTGGTAAAGTAACCAAATTGAACTCAATTAGTTTTTATTAGATCTTTCTAGTTCATTGTAAAGCTCAAACGTAGTTTCCCTGGATTTCCTTTCTAACACTTTTTGCTATATACCCAAGCATTGTGTGCTTTTTTATTGCTTCCCCACATTGTTTAATCTTTTGTGTAGTTTTCCGCACCTGCATCAGAATCATCAATATGACACACATAGGGTGTGCTGTTACAGCCTTTCAGATCACTTTTCAATATTAAAATTCATTTGACATGTAACATGTATATTCCAAGACATATACAAAGACATATACCCCTGTTTTTGGATGATTTACCAAATTAGATACCTTGCTAGTGTTGCTAATGTCTGAATCTAAATCTTTTATAAACAGCTAAATCTTTTATCAATGTAGAAAAGCAGTGATCCTCAAATGGATGAATAAATGGATGTTATGACACACTGTTTCTTGTTCATTAATACTGTGTTGTCTTTGTTATATACTGTGACTTCCGGATTTCATTGTACAGTAAGCAACGTGTACTGTATTTATAAATTAGGTGGTTATAGCATATACCTATTGTTACCTTTTGTTATTGTTAAATTACTTTTTAGAGGTTCAAAACTTCTTGTGCTCTCTTCTGTTCTATGGCTTGCAAGTTTTTTTTATATAGAAGCAAGTCCCATCACCTCTGTCTACCCTATTCTGCCATTTTATCATAATTATAATCACCCTATCATTATTCTTGATCATGTGTGAATTATTTGTATAATATCATAGCTGCACTTTAATACAACAGCCTTGAATTAATCCATTTTATTCCTTACGCTTCTGAGTTTCCTTACACATTTAAAAATCAATGTTATTTTAGGTGTTTTGCAATGAGCTCTACTGATCCCACCAAATTTGACCTGTTTTGAACTCCCTGCACCCAAGTTCCATAGTTCATAAGAACATAAGAAAGGTTATAAACAAGAGGTCGCCATCTGGCCCTTTCGGTCTGTTTGCGGTAGTTGGTAGCCATTTGATTTAAGGGTGTGCCCAGATCTATCTCTAGTAAGGCCTAAAAGTGATACACTCCATCCAGAAAGCCAATCATCTTATAAGCCACACTTTGTGGCAGCCTTACAGTGAATGCTTTCTGCTGATGTATCAAAAACCCTTTTTAACTCAGCCCAAGTTTAGAAAAAGTGATAAGGCATTTTATAAATTTACAAAATGTACAATATTGTTGGATGCATTGAGGCTTTTGTTTTCGGTTTTAAATCTGGAAGTCTGCTAGAACAAAAATGACAGCACCAGATTGTAAAAAAAAAGGATTTTCAGAAACAGTTCCTTTGAATTTTGAAGTTATTGAAAGGTGTGCTAAAGCTCAGCAATGTACTCTGGAGAATAAGTGAAGGAAAACTACTTCTGTAGTAAAGTAAGAAAGTAGAGATTTATAATATCCAAATACCTTACAGTGGTATATTCAAAACTGCCATTTTTCATTTTTTTCTATCTGATGTTAATACATTTTCTACTTCTGGGATCTTCTACTAAGAAAAAGCTCCCCTCAAAGAAAAAGTTAAACTTAATGTAGGCTGCTCTTAATTTGATTCACTCTACTTGCATCACATTTTATGAAATTAGTTGTCTTTCTTTCAGTAGGTTCGAACACATTTACTCCTAAATGGACCGCAGGCCTACCTTTGCCAACGCATGTATTCATAGGCAGAAGGTGCCTTTGTGTCTGAGTTTTACAGGCTCTTTAAAGTAGCAGGAGTATTGCAACTAATGAGGCAGGGGGAAAAGAGGTGGCCCATTCAGTGTTGTTAATGACTCCATTCCCAGGAGTCTAATCAAAGATTTGTACATCTAATTGCTGTCAAGTCAGCTCTTGCCACCTGCCATTTCTGCCACACCTGAGCTCCCCTTTCTTGCTGGGAGCGATTCATAACGAATCCATCATGACTCCTGAAGGCAGAGACAATAAAAACTGCCAGGCAACCTGCAATCAGTGCCCAGCCAAGCGAGCACACATCAAACACAACACGCTGCCAAGGCAGAAAAGAGCCCACGTCATCGGAGAGCCATGCTCTCCTGTTTTCCCGTCACACGGCGAAAAAAAATCCTTTTACTTTGGCCTGATCTGATGGCTCCTTCTGTGCAATCGCTTATCACTCAGCCTGGCTTACAGTATGAACAGTTCAACACACCTCCTCCTTTTTGGTCATCTGTGATACCATATCAGTACAGAAAGGGAGGAATAAGGTGCTGTAGCTACAGTGGTTGAAAAAGATAAGAACATTTTTTTCTTCCTTTTGTGATGTTTGCAGACTGCTTTACAGGGAGAATAAGAGCCTTCAATTTTTCCTGATTAATTCTAAGAGGAACACACGACAAGTGTTCATAATTCTTTGAGTCACACCAGCTCCAGCTGTATAGCAGCATGGAAATTTGTTGGTGACTCAAGCTTGTTTTTTTCTTTATTATTTAAGTGCTGATCTCAATATTGCAAGGGAAAGCAGTGCTTTTAAAGTCCCATATATTTTACAAATACCTAGGAAAACAGTCTGTTTTTGCCTGCTAGCTTAGTTGTTTAATATATGTAATCGGGGACATTACCATTCCTGATTGTTTAAGCCATAAGTAAAATGGAAGTGGCAGGATTTACTGATACATTCCTTACCGATTTCTTTTGATCTTCCACAATTTGTAATTGCACTACTTTCCTAGCTAACAAACCTCCAGAGATCACGTCATATCCCATGATAACCCTCATTAGAACATGAGAGCAAGACTAATCTAGAAATGAAACTTTCCCTTAAGACAAGGAGGCTTATGCAGTCATTGTCCACTGTGAAACCACTATCATGCCCAATTTTATTTTGGTATAATAAAGTACTCTAATTTGTAGCCCTAAACATAAGATTATCTACAGCTTACAAGCTTTATCACCTTAAAGTGAATACCACCAAAACAGAGATGAATCACCAACAAGCTTCTAACTCAGATATAATGCTTTTATTCAGAAATGTCACTTTCAAGAATGTTGGACATGCCAGCTATCTTTAAACCCGGCTCTCTAGTTCAGCACTATTGCAGAGTATTTCCAGGTAAAGATTAACAACAGCTGTTACCAACAGGTTGCTCCACGGATAAGGATTTAACAATTGCAACCAAGCTATGGTTTACAGGGCTGTGTTAAATCCAACTTTATTCAGGTGAAGCCTGGATGATCAGTAGGTGGTGTAAAGAAAATAATGACCCAAGGCTAGCCTAAAGACATACAAAATGGACAATGAGAACTGGGATGTCACTGCTGCTATTTGGGCCATCTGGAGATCCTTGTATCCACAAACATACTGTACAGCACCTGGAAATATAACAAGGATTCCGGACAAAAATCAACAATGTGAGAAGACAGCTCTCTTACATAGAATGATAGATTTCGTCCATCTGCATTCACATTTGAACCTTCTATCCTAATCAGTCACAAAAGAACCACAAACAGAAACATTGACTTTGGCTGCAGAAACAATCTTACTTTTTGAACAATTGAACGCTGCAACATTCTTATATAATGCTTTCAACACACCCTTCAAATAAAGATCCTTCAATGCAGATATTAACACCCTTTGCAGGTATTAAACTGGTTTTACATGGCTGAGCTATAGCTTTTTTCAGAGCAGGCTTGAGTTACAGTAGTAATCACGCAATGACATGGGAACTATAACCTAAAAGAAACATTTAATCTATAGTGTATTTTTTGTTGCCAATACATACTGTACTCTAACGTATTTCTTCTTTTTTTTTCATTTAACTCCTGTGAAATCTTGTTTCCATACTTTGGAAGATGTCATTATTGATGCTTCTATCCAAACTACTATGGACTATAATGTCAATTTATAAATAGAGCAGATGTTTTCTTGATGATTTCCATTCATGTCGCTATACAACAGTGAACTTTGTTCAGGTGAAATTTTGCTAAGAAATAAATTACCTTGTTCTTTGCAGAGCTGAAGCCTTCAGTGTGCCTCCTTTTTCTCTGTCATTGTTTACAAGCTTATGTTTTATGATCTGAGATGTTGAAGGCTGACCAGAGTCAAAACCATCACCAAACTGGGCATAAGGTTTTAAAAAGGAATTAGTTGTTTGGGAATTCACAGACCTGAGCCATGACAAAGGTAAGACTGGCAGTGTAAAAAATGCTGACACAGTGGTCTGCCGATTATTAAAGCATCACAAAAGTAATGGATTTTGACATCAAGATTGAAGAAACTGTACTATGCATTAAAGAGCCCCAATCAAAAATATTTCTTTATTGACTCTCCACATATTTCTGTTTCAATTTGTAGTTCCACATCCTTGTCTAGTCGCACACTCTCTGGGTGTTTTCACAGCCAATAGTGTATGATTTTGAAACCAGATTTTGATGCCACACTCCAAACATGGCCTGACCAATACATTGAATTCATTCCTCATAATGTCTCTTCAGAATTAAGACAATGCCAGATCTACTTGTAAGGTAGAGTCTATATTTCATAGTCTTTGTCTGTAGAAATGTATATAAAAAATGTAAAAATAAAACAACTCCAGAACAAAGGACGTGTGCTCTGTGTAGATCGTGACATACAGTTAAATGCAGTATATCCCATTTCACTCCCAAGCCTTTTGAATGTGCAACATATGAAAAGACCCCACAATTCCAGTATCACATTACTGCTTGTTTCATCCCAAGAGAGCTCTTCAGCTTAAATTAATAGTGGGTTGCTTCAGTAATACATACTGAGGTTAATAAGAATACTTTAGTCTGTCCCTGGAGATTTATATTTATTTATAAAAAAAGCTTATCAGAATGAAACGAGCACAAATGTTTAGCATGGCAAATGTCTGCATTTGTTCCTTTTTTTATTAGGTGAAGCATTTACTTCTCTGTGATATTTGTTTTTAACGAGAAAGCTGGTCTTAGTGTTGCTGTTACTGTGAAAGAGGGAAAATGATGTTCTCCTCTGACATTAACATACACTGAGCTTCAATAATATTGTTATGCAAAGATTGTCCATGAGAATATCCATTTGCAAAACCTGTTTAAAGACACCATAGGAAATAAAAATATCAAGGCTACATTCTCTTTAGCTTTTCATCCACTTGAAATTTAACTTTTACAAGCCTTGAAAATATTATAACAAGCTCTCGTTCACCAGTGTAAAGGCCCACAATATTCTACATATTACCCATCTGAAAAAAAAACCCATGACGTTAGTATTGAACCAATCATAAAAAAACTTTAAAATCTGCAACATAAATCTGAAGAGATGAAGGGGTTGTCACAAAGAAGGCAAGGCTTTATGAAGTTATTTATGACTGAAGCACAGTCTCTGAACAAAGCAAAAAGCAACTCCATAAATGTTGACTAGGCACTTGTTACCTTTTACCAGTAATGCACAACTAATGTATGCCTTAAATGTGTCACTTGAAAGGAATTTATTAAGTATCATAAAAGGCCTGTACTAAGCAATTAGACTAACAAACTAGAACTTAAAAATGTGTTGTTGACTAAAAATAAAACAGTTTCAACTGTAATGAAATAACAAAAACGTATTGCATCAATACAAAAATATAATGTATTTTGAAGTTTGATGAAGATCTGTTTTTGCATTCATTGACTAAAAGGGAATTAAGCATATCCTTGCATTTTATATAGCTGTTTTCAAGATATGTAAACTCCCAAAATTGCTTTATAGTAGATAGAAGCTCTGCATTGTTACAATGGGTTAAGGAATAACACACACTGAAAAGCATTACAAGATCAGAGAATTGCACTTAACACAAAAATATTTATCTTGACAATTCAATACCAGACTTGGGGTGCTATTTTGTGAAGTTTGTATGTTTTCCCTGTGTTCGCTTGGGTTTTCCCTGGGTGCTCCTGTTTCCTCTCACAGTCGTAAGGCATTCTAGAAAGTTAATTTGCTTCTGTGACATTAAGCCCTAGGTGTGAGTGTGTGTGCGTTTGTGTCTGTCTGTCGTGCCATGGATGGGTATCATGTCCAGGATGAACCTCGCTTTGCACCAGTTGCTTGGTGAAATGGGGTCTGGCTCCCCTGCAACTCTGGATTGCAAAAGAGGTTAGAAAAGGGATGGATGGATGGATAAGTTTAGCTGGGTCCTCTTTAATTCTTAGGCCAGAAGGTGAAGTCTTTCCATATATATGCCCCTGCGAATATGGCTGATTTGTGTGACTGGCTATTGAGATGGGTGGATTGTTTTATTTATTCTCTTGGAAAAAAATGAAAATTGTGTGGTTTTGTCAGAGAGGGAGCCTAATCCTCAATAAAGATAAGTAAAACAGTTTCCATTTGTATTGGGCTGTAGCCAGGATAAGCCAATAGTTTCTCACTTGTCTGAATCTCAATGAAAAGTCTCAATCTATGGCTCAAAACGTGCTGTAGCACTTTTTGTAGATAGATGCATGATAAATCAGGTGAATTATTTTATGTGTAATTAACAGAAAATATAATAACTGTGTGTGTGAATATACAGTACAGAAATGCAAGGGACTCTTGAATTGAATAGCACATTACTGGCAACATAAAGCAAGTCTCAGACTACAGTTGTGGCCAGAAGTTTTACATTGTCACGACATGACTCACAAGACAATATATACAATAATGTAATGGATTATTTAATACATACTTTACTCCCGCTGTGTCAGACAAGACACTGTCTCATCATGCAGGCGAACACCAACACTGTGCAAAAAAGCTTGTCTGGGACAGTTCTTGTAGCCCAGGCCCAGCATTGTTTTCTGTAGGCTTTCAAGGTAAGCATTACTGCCAATTTAAGGGTAGGTAGGACTGTATTAATGGTTACCATGACAAACAAACACTACCACCAACAGAAGCTTTAGCTGAAATGCCCTGCAGTCATTTTCCCAAGGTTTGGTTTCATCAGAGTAACTAGAAACCTCAAAAAGGTGGTACCTCCCCTCCTTTCTCACACACACCTCGGTCACCAAACACTCACACAGATATTGTGGATCAGGCAGAGAGGAACCAAGCAGTGTCTGGACACCCACACATTCTGGAACAGGAATTGTCAGTAGTAAACTTGGAACATTGCATTAGATGTCAGACATATTCAATCATCCACTGATTCCTTGCTTGATTTTAGACACCCTAACACTACAAGGTGTTTCTTGTAAAGACCTAAAGCTGTCCTCACCAGTGAATTGTCACATTTCTTCACCTTCTTGAGCATGCTGAGACCAGGATATATCAATGGTAAATGATGCTGTTTTCTGCAGGAAACAGGAAAAGGCTAGGAAATAAATCTTGGGGAGTTGGCAATGTAGGGTAAATAATCATCACACTTCCATGGGTGGGGGAGAAAACTGGAGCTGAAAACATATGTAAGCATGAGGAGAACATGCAAACAGCGTTGTATATGAACGATTTACTGTGGACCCTTTAGAAAGCAACAATCTTTGGTGTGAAGCAGTGATCACTATTGTGCCTGATATTCTAAATGAAGTTTCACCTTACAATTTTAATATTACATCCCCTGATAAACATTTTAAACATTTTTTCTTCCTTACATTGTCTAGATGATGTAAATAATGTTTCAATATAAACACCTCAGTCTTTTTCAGAAGTACCTTCTTTAAGCTCAATGTTTCCCATCTTATTTACACTTGCAGCATTGGTTTGCATTAAAAGTCACCTTCCAGTTGTTTGCCTGATCTTGAATTTTGTCTATTTTTTAATTTCTAGTGTGACTTTTAAAGTTTTTTCCTAACACTCCTATTTTGGTATCATCTGGGAACTTGACTAGTTTTTAACTATATACTGTACTAAATATACTGTACAAGAATATAAAACATTGATATATTAAGAAGAGCAGTGGTCCTAAAACAGATCCTGTGGCTCTTGATCGCAGTTTTAGCATTCACTCGTGATCTACAGTACTCGCCAATTCAGTTATGAAAATCTAAAATATATAGTATTACTTCATGTGTCCTGTACATGTCTATACTGTACTTCTGTTGCTTGTTCAAAGAACTCTAAAAAGTTAGCGAAACAAGAAGACATGACACACATAAATTCACATTGATTATTGACTAGAATCCTGTCATACAGATAATTCTCAAATTTCGTTCTAATTATCATTTGCATAACCTTACATGTAATAAAATATTTATTCTTTTTGGTTCCAATGTGCCACCCTTTTTATAAATGAGTGCTGCATTAGCAATGTTACTCCCAATAGCTGTTAATCAAGTGTTCAGCGATTGCTGAAAAAGGTTAATTTTTCAACCTATTAACAGCATCTCTTATTTCCATATATACAACTGGTAAAACACCATCAGGTCCTGGAGATTTGCTTATCTAAGATTTTTTCTATTCCCTTGACATTTCTGCTTCCATTGCTAATAGTACTTAAATTTATAAATATTTTAAATTAATTACTATTAAAATCTCTTCAGATTGTTCTGTTTCTAATGGGTTGTAGCAATTTAATTTGCTTTCATCCATTCATCCTTTAACAGAAAGTCGCTTGTCCTTGATGCGACTATGGCAAATCTGGAGCCTATCCTAGAAGCATACGGAGCAAGGAGGGACTCTATGATTAAATATACTCATTTAACATTATTCAGATTTATTGTATCTGTTTACTTGGATATAAATTGTATTCAACCATTTGCTTCCATTGATCTGCTTTTCTTATACAATGTGTCAATAACAATAAAAAAGGTTTTATAAAATTGTCCAAAGTATATAAAGTACTGTACAATGACATGCAAAAGTAAGCATTCCATTTAGCAGTAAAGATGCTCTGTTTTATTGAATTACAAGTTACTGTATGTATACACATTTATGTTTTTCATTAATATTTGTGATCAAAACTGGAATACTGAAACTAAACACAGTACATTTATTATTAAAAGGCGTTAAATGTCACCAAAAGCTACAGTATAAAGGAAAAAACACTTTATGATGATTGCATAAGTAGTCATCCCCTTTGCTATGGCAAATCAAAATAGTTCTCAAAACTTCTGTTGTTTTACAATATCTCAGGCTAGCTGTATTAAGGGAGCAGAGACATGATTCAGATAGTAATTTTTGAGGTAACTCACCTAACTGAAGAGAATAATTCCTTACCCTTATACAGTGCTTTTCTGGACACTTCAAATAACTTTACAGGTAGTGGGGACTCCCCTCCACTACCACCAATGTGCAGCATCCACTTGGTTGAGGAGACGGTAACAGATGAGACGGTAACATAGTACGCTCACCACACATCAGCTATCAGTGGGGAGGAGAACAGAGTGATATGGTTAATTCATAGTTGGGGATTATTAGGAGGCCATGATTGGTAAAGGGCAATGGGACATTTGGCCAGGATGCCAGAGTTACAACCCACTCTTTTTGAGAAACACCCTGGGTTTTCTGACCCACAGAGAGTCAGGACCTCGGTTATATATCTCATACGGTGGACGGTGCTGTCCGGGGCTCTCAGGACTGAGAGATGACCCAGGGAGCTACTGCAAGAGCAAAGATGTGGAAGAGGGAGGGATATGAAAGAAAAACATGCGAGAGAGTGATGAGAACCATGATATTTATAAGTAGGTAGGCAGTAGTGGATGAGATTAGGGATTGACTTCTTTCCAAACTTTTGTTTATTATACATGTACATATGCGCAGTAACAAAATCGCAAACCTACAAAAAAAAGGAAAATAGTAACAAACATGAAATCATGTAAAAATATGTTTTTGTTCTCCCTCTTTTACTGTGCTACTAGGGTCAACTGAAATAGCATCTAGAGACAGGGTTAATAAGTGCTCCATGAAACATCCCTACGGCACATCGCATTCCAACGTTCTTGGTCACTTACACTTGTGTGCTTGTCCTGAGTCTTTACAAATGTGTTTGAATAGTGCTTCAACACAGAGCTGAGCATTATCTAGTCATGTTTTTAGAAAGTACTAGTACTAGTAAATGTTTGTGTGAGTATAATTATCCAGCCATCCGTTTTCTAACTGCTTCATCCAATTCAGGGTCGTGGGGAAGCCAGAGTCTTTCCTGGGAAGCAATGGGTGCAAAGCAGTGAACACCCTGGACAGGATGCCAGTCCATCGCAAAGTAGACAGAGACAAACACACACACATGCACACCCAGCGCCAATTTTACAGGAGCTAAACAGCCTAGCAGTAGGGTTTTAGACTACAGGAGGAAACTGGAGTACCTGGAGGTACTACACTGGCAGAACCTACAAACTCCACGCAGACAGCACCCCAGGAGCTGAACCCAGCACTGCAAGGCAGGAATGCTCACTACTGCCCTGCCATGCCGCCCAAGTATAATTATGACCTCCTTAAAACTTAAAACACCTGCTTCATTGCATGGATTAAAAGAGATAATCAACAGTGAAAAGGGCAACATGAGTTCATGCACTGTGAGGAAAAGGTTTTTCTTGGTATTCTAGCCTTATCTAATTGTTTTAAAGAAACAGAGCAGGCAAACATGTTTTTACTACTTTTAAAAGGGAAATTGGAGGCCATGAAACTGTTTATGCACTTAGCTACGATTTTCATACTCAAGTTTTGTCTTTCGTATTGCTATCTCCAACTCCCACATATACTGTAAATACAATATTTGTCACAAAAAATACAGATGTACATACCCTGTAGTTCAGGCTTATGGTATAGCCAACAGAGCTGACAGAATGAGTATAGAAGCATAGTGGGATTTTGATTTAACACAATTGTTTTTCATATTCTGCACATAACAGAGTGCACACAAGACAATTTTCCAGGATGAAAGTCAGGATGTACTCAAAGTATCCATAGGTAGTGTAGTTAAAATGTATCATTGCACCAAGGGAATGATTTTGCAGAACTAGTTTTCTCTAATAAGTAAGGACATTAAAGCTGAAAATAGTTCAGCCTTAAATGAAAATGGAAATCTGTATTGAAACAGAAAATACTGAATTAAAATTATCCCTAAATTCACCCATCTATCCATTTTCTGACTTATTCCAACTCAGGGGGAGCCAGAGCCTGTCCCGGCAAGCAACAGGCACAAGGTAGGGTACATCTTGGACAGGACATCAGTCCATCACGGGTGGACACAAACACATATTTTTTGCACTGTTAGAGGAAACGAGAGCACCCAGAGAGAACACAAATGAACACAGAGAGAACATACAAACTCCACACAGATAGCAACCCAGATCAAGAATTGAACCCAGGGCCCAAGCATGGAGGGAACGATACTAACTACTTGTCAGTTAAATGTATACTAAAGACAGGGTAGTGGTGAGCCAGAGCCTAAAATAGGCAGACAATAGGCACAAGCCAGAATAAAGCCAGGATGGGCAAACAGTCCACCACAGTGATGTACAGTATTATAATGGAACTTCTCGATATCACATTGCACTAAACAATGTTTTAATCAGTATACAGTATCTTAATAGCCTAAAAAGAGATTGCTAGAACAAAGGCAATTTGTTGACAAGGCAAAAAATATATAAGGCTCATGCAAACAAGGGACACAGTAAGAGGAGGAGGAAACTTACAGAACTACTTGTAGCATGTGTATATTAATAGGCACAAATGATAAAAACAGAATGTAAGAATTATTAGCATAGTCTATACTGTACAACAGTAGGTGATAACTTTGTATCAATAACTTTTGTGTAATTTTACTTAATATTAATTAGCACCTTGTGCTACCCCAAGAGAGGACATACTCTAAAACTCTTGGAATCTTGATTGAGACCAGTCTTTACACCTATATTCAAACTATTTATACTGAAAGTTGGCTCCTACTCAAGAACATTTTTTAAATGTACTGTCTTTTTTATAAAACCAAGACTGTTAAACTTCAATCTAATTAAATTGCTTTTACTGGGTCCTTCACCAACTGTGGGTTCACTGCAAGGAAATTATCTATTTGTAGTTTGTTATTTTTGGGGTGGTTATAAAGGAGCAGAGTCCATGTCGAAGCTTGTGATACAGTAACTGTAATAATAATTGACTCACTAACAACTGCTTTCAGCAATAGGTGAGGATTTGTTAATCATTGCTCTTTGGTTAAAGGTGCTTTTCACAGGGAAAGTGCCCTGTTTTCAAAATACATCATCCAGACACTTTAGGGCGGCCCTCTTCTACACTTGAATCAAATTGTCAACTTCTGGCTTACATTTCCAAATCAAAAATATTTTCTAGTATTTACCAACCTAATCAGGATCCACAAACTGTTTAAGACAAATTATATGGCCAAAAATATTGGACAGTTATTTTATTAACCTTAAACTGTGCTTTGCCATCCTGTCACTGCTAACCTTTTCTCCATCTTTTCCACTGCCTGAATCGGAGAACAGGGCCCTGATGTCAAGCAAGCATGTGCTGATGACCTATGGCTATCAGAACCTGGAATGTTAGACCCAAAAAGGCAGAATCTCAAATAATGACAAATCCAGGACAGCAGGACCCCAACCCTTGAGGAAGTCCACAATTAATTATAATCAATGTACCACAAACTGCTTGGAAGGGTAACAATCATTGGCTATTGGCTGACTGGCTGTTTGATTGACTGAATGACTGGAGGTGAGCACGTCTCAAGATTCCTTGTACAATAGTTATCTGCTGCCAAAGGCTAAGAGGATCTACTCTGGAGTTGGGCTGTCAAATACGTGTCACATTTCAGAGAATCCTGGTCACAGTTTGTTGGTGACATATTTTACAAAAACCCTATAATGGCCCTTAGTGTCCTAAGATTTCTTATTGCAGAGGTCAGTCTTGCTTCCAGCAATGGAAGGGAAGTGGATCAAATCTGCAGCATTTTTGATTCTACATTTCCAGGAACAATTTGAAAATACTGTATATAAGTGCACTTCAATAATTAAACTGACCCAGTGAATAGTCCAGCAAGTATTTCCTGGTTAAGACCAGTGTATCCGCATCTACACAGTTCTGCCAGCACTTCATGGGGTTGTAGACACCCTTGTAATAAAATGATTAACATTAGATCCCTGAGTCCTTCCTGCACCTGAATCACTAGAAACTTATTATCAGCTCTTTAAGTGTTGATCTTGGAGAGTCAGGAGTGTTTGATGCATAATTCACAAATTCACTTTACTTATTGACTTTCCCTATTGCTAAACAGTATCCAGCCAATGCAATTACTTGATCATTCAAGACCACTGAGGGCTAAAGATGTAATTAAAAATGGAAACATTTTCAACCCTTCAACTGGGTTTGACACTGATGGTGCATACTGTATGTATCTGGAAAGAGAAGTGGGTGAACCTGAGAATCCAGGTTCAGAAATTAAATTTTTGCTTCAGGATACGTACTGTACTGATAAGCACTGAGGCAAGGCAAACTAATTGGTGTTACAGTAAGAAGAACCTAATTACTAAAGTTGACTGTGAGGCTGGGAGCATTCATGATCCCCGCCAAATGAACTACCTAACATGCAGCAAAGAAAATTCCCCCTGGTTATCTATGGGGACCCTGCTGAGGGAAAAAAAAATCCTTTGTCACGCTACAGGAGATACAGTTTTACAGTAACACACACAGGGTTACTAGCTGGGGCTATGGCACCAGCTGTGGAGTTGAATAATTATCATGTTTAAGATACTGTAAGATTAAAATAAACAAGCCCAGTACCAGTACCAAGGGAGCCAATTTTACTTAGGCAAGCCCAAACTGGCCTTTTTCAAATCAGGACGTGATATAACACATACTCTGTGGAAAGGGGGGCATGGTGTATCCCTCTGTGCAGTTTGAAATCTTAAAAATCTTGCTTCCAGAGCTGCCGGAAAAATGACAGCAGCACAATCAGTTAATCAGAGCAGATTTGTGTAGCAAAGCAAGTGTGGATAATCTGTGCTCCTTTTTAGTGGCCCTGACAATTCCTACTTTCCTTTCTCACTTTGTCAAAGATCCCAGGGGAAATTGAATTAAATTGTGTCCACTTTTCTGAGCAGGAGAGGGATAATGGAGAGCCACACAATGGGCCTCTCTTTTCAAAGGTGAAAAAAGAGAGGGCATTCGGGTGCAGTGTGGAGAAAAGGTAATGGATGTGCCTTTTTCTTCCCCTCACAAAAAGAACATTCATTCCGGTATGAAAAGATTTGCCTTAATTAGAGAGCCATTTTTAGTTTAGGTCTATCTTTCCAATTACATATATATATATAAAGTTCTATAAGGGAATTTGTTCAAAGCTTAACAAGTTACCCTCTGTGATCCTTCTGCTGGGAAATAAGCTTGTTTTTTTCTGCCCCTGGTTCCAGGATGTCAGAATGTTAAATAATTAGTGTGGAATCCCCTGTGGTGAGCCACATAGAAGTGAAAGGCAGGTGAACCATGCTTTGAGATTGTCTCGAAAGTCTAATTTTGTCACAAAACTGTGTTTGCACATTTTGATTTTAAGGAAGAAATATCACCTTGGGTTTCACTGTATGAAAAAGAATTGTATCAAAAAGACAGCTGGTGTGGTAAGGAGGAATTCTCTGGAAGTTGAGCTGAGTTCTTCTGGATTTATTGGCTTGGATGCATCCATGAATGAAATATATGTGGTCAGAAGAGGAACTGGTGAGGCTGCAAGATCTGAGTACAACTTGGCCACAGGCATGTTGACAGACTGAGGTTAATATTCACTCTGGAATTGGGTATTCCCACATTTGAAAATAAATGGCATTTAAATAACAAATTGGACAACCTATAAATTGCATTGATAGAAATGAGAGAATACTAATCTCAAACATATCACAATTCATAGCAAGTAAAGTTCTGAAGCTGGACTAGAAGAAGCTTAATTCAAATTCAAATTATAGTGCAGTATAATATCACATTAAAAACACAAAGAGGAAAATCACATGTAAATTGATGCTCATGTTCAAGTAAAATACATCTACGAATGGATCTATATATATATACTGTGTGGTAACAATTACAGGAGTTCATACACCAGCAAAGAATGAGTAGGGTTCTGGTCCAGCAGCTCCAGTTTTACTGGATCACTTATGGGGATCTGACAATGACAATCTGACAATCCTGACTTCACACTACCTGATTGGCCACTCTGTCTGTCCTCTGCTCCCTCCTCCCGCTCCTCCTCTTACCCAGCTTTTGTTCTCCTGCTACATTACCTTTGCTTACCTTTGTCTTTCTCACACCTGATGAAGGCTCCATGGCCAAAATGTTGTGTTTCCTTTCTTATCTTTTCAGCATGGAATAAACCTATTACTTGTTCCTTTGCAGCCTACGCATGCTGATGCAGCTACCCACCTGAATTACTATATATATATAATGTATACAGTATACGACATCTTTAAAACATTCCCATTCACTATCTGGTGATTCCATCTGTCCTGTCCCATTCTACTTCTCTTGAGCACCATCTCATTCCTTCTGAATTTGCTTTTCTATATTTGTAAAACATTGTTTTGTACTATGCCTGTACGGTTTTAAAACATACTTCACAGCATATGACATTATGATCACTCCTCCCAAATACTCCTCTTGTCTCTGTTTCTTCAGTTTGTCTTGATCTTGTCTCTGTTTTTGAGTTTGTCTTTTTTTGTCAAAAAAACTAGATCAGCTCAGGAATGCGCTCTTGTTGGTATTCTGCTTTTCTACACTGCTTTTCAGAGGTGTGATTTTGTACTTGCCAAGAGTAGAAATCCTGTTCTATTTTAGAAATAAACATGCTGGTGTAGATTTTACAATATTCCCAGTTATCTTATCATCTCAACCCACAGGAAAGTCACTTCTGTCTTTTGATTTAATTACCCTGTTGAAGAACATTTGCTCATGGACATCTTTGCTTTTTTCAGTGTGTCCAGTAGGCCAGTTTCTATGGCAACCTAGTCGAACCAACAGTAAATGCAAATGCACGTATTGTATGCATTTTTCTAAAAAGTAGTTGATATTTGTTTATTATTGTTTTTTTTTCTCAGATAAACAGCCCACCATAATATACAGTATGTGAGACAGAAACATGAAAAGGTGGATAGGAGATAATGTAAAATGAACATTAAGCCTTTTTTCACACACTTTAATGAAGAGATTGCATGACAAAACTGTACAGTGAGAGCACTAATGAGAGTGCAGAGAGGGACATTTTCACTGGGTCATGGAGACATGCCTTTATACAGAAATGTAATAATAGAAATGTGTTATAGAAACAGTACTATATGCTTATTATTGTCTTGTGTACATTTGGAACTGGTCTTTAAACAAGATTCTGCCAAAGCCCTGTATGGAAAAAAAATTAGCTTTACTATTGGATCTCCATTTATCTAATTACCATATTGTTCTTATTAAATATACTGGACACAGATCTTTCATACTAGATTTCTTCTTACAATCAGATTATGAAAAACTGTTGAAGAACGTCAGACGTTCATTAACATGGAAGGCCACATTATCTTCAGATAATTGTCTTTACTCCTCATTTCTGGCTTAATTACTGACTTTATTGGGGAAAATGTGACAACTTTTCCCAGTTGATTAGGTCAAAAGCCCTATGAAATCTGAAACTTAGAGTGATTTGGGATCCTAGTTAAGATATGATATACCCTATCTAGATACCAAGGATTGTCCACCCTCCTGTGAAAACATACAGTATGAAGTTATAAAAAATATTGGGCAGATTGCAAAATAAATAAGAGAACAAGAATGTGGAATGTCATTGGTGATATTCCCAATAATGAGTGCTGCAGTATTTATATCAAAGTATGGGTGCTGTATCATAATCCTTTTTAAGAAATAAAAAGCAGGAAAAAAAGTGCCTGAATCTTATGCAGTATTCATTAGCTCTATATTAGATCTAAGATCAATTCATTACAATGTGATTGTCTATATACAGTATGTGTGTAAAACGCACAGCAGCAATGCAAAGACCAGAGCTGTGGAGAGAGACTATTGAGTAAATAGACTATTGAGTTACAGTAAGTGTGTTTGGTTAAATACCAAGATAAACTTATGTTACAAGTTTAACAAACTAGTCTTTTTACAAATGCACTAACCTGCAACTTTGCAATGCTGACTGTGTCTTTACAGGTTAAACCAGAGTCATGAGTGTAGTAAAAAACAAAAATCCAAATGGTATACTATAAAGTGATTTTCACATTACCAGACCCAACTTTGCACCTTGTTTTCTGACAATCAGTGAAAAAGCTTAGGGGGTAATAGAGCAATCATGAGCTATCAGCCCTACTACACAGCAGATTACATGACAGAATGAGAAGCTTTTTATCACCAGGTGCATTAAGGAGGGATTTTAGATTGACCTGATTGTGGAAACATAAAGTGGACCTTAATAAAGACGCTGGGATTAACACTTCCTGCATTTTTACCAACAGCTTTAAACTTTACTTTATTAACTGAGTACACAAGACCATAACTTGATGTCTCAGCCAAAGGACAAAGTACTGTAGATTCCAGAAACTAATTACAGTACATCTATAAATGGCTTGGGCTTTCTCAGCTCCAAATTAAAGTTAGAATGTATCGCAGCAATGGTTTCTGCTACAGCCTTCTGTCAGTATAAATATATATCCTAACTATAAAAAATGCCGTTTGATAACATAGTGATACTGCATTTGCAGAGGAACTAGAAAACGTTCTCTACACAGTGACAATGCACTCCAATGCAGGATGGTAAAAAAACCACATTCTCATCATCTTTCCTGATCTGATGAATAATCAAACGACCTGAGGAAGCTGAGCCTTCAAAAATCACAATTTTAAACGGGGATTAAATGTCTAGTAACACAGAACAGAATTGATCATCAGATAAACATACTGATAATAATCAACATTGATGGACTAGCACAATGCACTCAATATCAGTGGAAGTGGTTTCAGAAGAAACCTTTTGCTTCTATTTCATGATTAGCTTGCCTGATACTGCTTTTATTATACCAGGTCTCCAGTCCAGTCTGTATATATAGAGGTCTAATGATTTCAAAGCTGTATCTCCAGTTTTGACAGAAGTAAAATATACTGTACCAAAAAGAAAGAAGACAGAACACACAATAGGATCAAAATTTGAAGGTGCCAAAACCAGTTTGTTTGATGGGATATTTATCCAAACCAAGAAAGGCTGAACATATGGACTTCTCACATTCAAAGCCAGTTGAGTCAGGTGGTTAATGTTTGTTTGTAGGTGTAACTGAACATAAAATGTATCATTGTTTAGTAGGCAGAAAATGTCATTTCATTGGCATTCTTCTAGGAATTATTTTCTCACTTTTCGTATGTCACAGTTAGTAACAGTGTACACATATTTTAACTGTATTTTAATGCCTTGAATCATACAGTTACATTTAAGAGGGGAGCTTGTTTTTTCATAAATCTTTAGTGATTTTCTTTCATTTGGTGAAAGCATAAAGATATAAGCTTTTTAGTACCTACAGGGATTACATCAGTGGAGTAACAATTAAGCACATACTTTTTATTGTATTACTAACTGGGTTATTATTTAATTTATTTTTCATTTTATTATTTTATTACTTTTAATTATATTATGAAAATAACCCAGTTAGGTGGCCCCATCAATATTTTTGTATGATAGAAGTAGAAAGCTATTTTTGTACATAACTCATGTTACATAACTCATTTGGGAAAGATTTGATCTATATCTGTCTTGCATCTGCCTATCTGCATTTGTAATGCTGATCGTTTCTATACTACAGCCAACAAGAGATTAGTTAATAATATGTGATGGGAATGTTTGATATATTGTTTGGGAAGTTTCAGCCATTTTTGTGCCACTTCAGTTTTATCTTCCTGTTTTCACTATGCAAAAACATACAGTACATCTAGTGTTGTGTCTAATCATCTGTTTTCAATACACAGTCCACTGGGTTACTGTAATCAACTGCATAATTATACACCTGCAAAGTTCATTGACTCATTCACCTTCTGGCTAATTCCTACATGCATCCCTGAACCTACAATGGACCAGGTTGGTTACAATTAACATTTCTTTAGGTTTCTTAATGACCGCGATGACAAGGAAATTAACGTGTTTATGTTCAAGTTAACATTGCATACTTAGATATATTGGAATAACACTTTTATGATAGCTTTGAAAAGCATACTTTTAGATCTGGTAAATATACTTCTATTTGTATGACTAGGTATGTTTGTACTCTGTTGTGCCATTCAGATTGCAATTCAGCCTTGTTCCCTGTGCTCATTCCTAGGAATAAGCAACTTTGTGATGACGGAAGGATGGATAAATATACTGTAAAACACAGACATATTAAAATCAGAACCATGGGAAAAATGTCAAAATGATGAAAATTCCTTTTAGTGCTTTTGTGCCCATATTATAATTGAAATACTGTACTTACAGTATGTAAGTTGGCTTTCATGAGGGGATCACATAACTTTCTAACACTACTGCCTACAAGGACAAGACACATACAGATGTGTTTGTGTCTGCTGTGTTCTTGGTATTCAGTCCCACTGATATACAGTAGATGTCTCTTGGCTATACTGTAGGCCTTTGTAACTTTCTTTCTGTTTCACTCACAAGCACTACAGGGATAGTATGATCATCATGGGGGAAATCACTGGATTCATGTTCTGACCTTTACAGTATGTCATTACTAACCAGGCTGTATTAACTGAGTCTCAGTGCTGCAGAAAAAAAAAACAGGGAATGGAAGAAAAAAAAACAGGTTGTATTCCGAGACAAGACAAGAAAAAGGGAAAAAAAGTGCTGGGAGAGCGATAACAGGGAGGCCACGGTGAGACTGGAAGAAGGACATTTAAAAGAAACAACTCTGATATTTATTATTGCAGAGCGAGGCAAAGGACAAGCGCTCTGTTTGTGTTACTGCCTGGCACTTGACATTCCAGAATAACAAGTGGTCGGACAGGGGAAAGAAAACATGAGCCGAGAGTAAGCCAAGTAAGAAACCTGGTGGCTGAAAGAGGGGAAGGAAACTCGCTGTGACTCCCACAGTGTTCCCAGCGCAGATCCAGGGGTCAAGAAAAGGAGAGACCCAGGAGTCAAAGAGAGAGCGAGCTTAAGAAGGGATTGTGGAACAGAGCTTTTACACTGTAGTGCATCCATCAATATCACCACCACTATACTGAAAAAAGGAGATGTATTGAATCTACTACTGTAGATTTACTGACGCTCAAACCAGACTCAAAGTCTGGGTCACTGAATCTAACAAGAAATCATCATTGCTACCACTGCAGTTCCTGCCCAACTTACTTACTATTATTACTTCATAGTGAAATCCTGGGCGCTTGCCTGTTATGCTGAACTGGTGTTATCACATTTATCAATCAAATGGATGGAGGAAATCACAGTTCATGTCAACATTCTGTATATTTTGTATCACAAACGTTTTAAAATCATAACACTTGTGGACTTTCTTGGGGGCTACGTAATTATTCCAAGTGCTGTTTGACTCCAGATGAGCAAACTGAATGGCTCATTGTTTATAACCTTATGTACTATTCGTATAACTACTACTTTTACTACTACTGCTCCTTCTGTACCACTTTCTCAATTGCTACTACTGCTACTACTGTTACCATAGCCACCAGTGCTGCAAATATCACTGCTAATAACCATCATCAAAACTGTAATAATAAATTGTACTGATAAAAATATCACATGCAGCTTCACCTAACTAATAACAATACATTTATCAACGGTAATTACTGTATCCTGAATCACTAATAATGTTACTGGGAGAAGGCCTTTTCATATCAATCTCACTAATCTGCTCGACAGGCCATCTGATTCACTGGTTGTCAACAGTCTAATGCAGACTTACTTGTCCTCTTTAATGTGCTTGCATTTTGAAGCTCAAGTGAAATGAGTATTCATTTCCGCAGCAAACAACAAATTTCACAGAGCGCTCAAAAAAATTTGCTTTGATTATAGCCTAAAATTGTGATTCCAAGAATTAGACAATATATGCAAGGGAACACTGTTTTAATATACCTATGATACACATTTATGCTGTAGTACTGTACATGTGGGACTGGATGTTTTTTGGGGTTGGGGATTAACTGATAAAATATTCCAGGTTTAAGTTATTATTCATGTATTTACTCTGAGCTAAAATAAAAAGACGGATGTTCCTCATTGATTTATGTTGAAAATCTAAAAATCTAAATAATCTAAAAAATCACCTACTGTAGCTTGCTCACTGAAGGTTTACAGTGATTGAAGTAGAATGGGTTGTCAGGAGTAACTCTGGACCCTGGCAGAACTGTCTGAAAATCTGCATTGCCTGGCACATGTGTCTAATCTAGTGATGATCTAATTATGAATGCCTCTAGTTGTGTTAGTAGTTACACAGTTACACAGTTACACAGGAGCAGAGACAGACTGTGAGATCAATTTCTCTGCTTTACAACCTATGCCCTGTTTGGATGCATACATGTCTCCACTGACAATACATGGTCATATACAAAAAATAACTTTTATTATTTGACTGTGCTTGCTTTCTATTACGTTTTACACCATTTCTTCAAAATCATACAGTACGTTACACTATATTTTTTAATACGCAACATTTCAAAGATACAGGTTTCATGCTATTATACAGTATGCATATCTATATGTAAGCTGTATATTTTGAAGTTTAAATTGCCTTGGCTAAAGATGTCCACCAAAAATAATTCACTTGAACATTTCTTCAAAAACTCAGTTATTGTTGCAAAACAAAACAAGCCAGGGGGATCTTATTTCAACAAGGGGAAGCTCTTCCCTAACATCCTGCCCACGCTCCATGCATCACTGCTGTAATGACAGCCCAGTATTCTGGATCCGACAATGAAGAGTAACAGGTATGAGTCCAAACAGTGACATTTCAATGGAAAGAGAAGGCTTGTCTTTCATGTGCTGGGCAAAACACACTTAATTAGCTTTCCTGTGTGGGAATTTCATTTCCAATATTTTTTCATCAAAGCTATCTCATCCAGATGAGTATTAATACATTTAATGATTCCAATATATTTTGCTGTGTATATTTTCTTAGCTTCTTCTCTTAAATAAATAGCTTCAAAAAGCAGTTAACAGCACCTTTCATGAAACAGGCAAAGATAACTGACTAAAAAGTGATTTCTGCATCTTATGCTTCATTCCACAGAAACACATTGTTAAGCATGTGTACTGATTATTTAATGGACTGTTTCAACCATTTTCTCAGGTCAAAAGTGATGAATGATAAGCGATAAAAAGGTCTGTTGGCCTCTAGACCTCAAGATAAGGAGTCAGGTTAGACTGGTTATAACATTTAAAACCCAACATGTTTATTAAGTAGCCGTGTACCACACAGAAGCCACGTCGTAACAGACCAATTTCCAATATTTGGGGGGGACTACAATATTTTTAACAGCTCAATGACACTCTCCAAAGAAGTGTTTATGCCTTCTTAATTTTCCTGTTGTTTTTTTTTGTTTCAATCCTCATTTCATTTCCTATTATGTACTCTGTGTGACACATTGTTGTTGTTCCATCTAAGATTATTTGCTCTACAGAGTTAACTCTCTGTTCGGGCCAAGGGAAAAAAAAAACGTATGAAATCAACTTCTTTAAGCTGAAAGACAGGAAATGACCCGGGGGTAGTGTATCCGCGGTTCCATAGCACCATTTTTTTTGATAACATGGTTATTGTTCCTGTACCACAGCTTTTTTTCGTTTGTTTTCCATCCCTTTGGGCAAGCACTAATCTGTTTTTTTTTATTGTTACCAAACAGAAGGTTGATAAAATCTAGACTGAGGTAAAAATAACACTAACCATTATAACCATTCAACAATAAAATGGCCAGCCTTTCTTCTCACTCTTGAACCCTACCTCACCCATCGCAAAACTCATTCTTTATTTTTGCACATTCTTTAGGTATTCTGCTATAGGTGGAGTGCTTGAAGTTATGAACAATTCACAATTAAGATTCACCTGAACAGCAATGACTCATATCCAGTTTGATATAAGTTTAACTTGATTAATGTGGTTTCTGGACAAGACATGAACCAGAAGAACTGTATGCGGCTCCAACAACGTTCCACAAATGTAATGTAACTTTACTTTGCTCGAGTAATTATTCAGTGCAAATGGGTAGCAGGATAAATCTAGGTCAGCAACACCACAGTAGTGCTTGAACATGCATTACCTGTATAATGTGATGGTTGAGGCTTTGCATACTGGTAAAACAATAGGCTTCAATCTGACTCTGAGCTCTGTTCTTAAAGAATTAAAGAATCCTTAGCAGATTTGTACTCTGCAGGTGTGATCAAAGAACAGGGCTTTAATAAAAAACTCTAGCTACCAGTGCAATTAATCTATTACAGAGTTATACAGCTCACGTGTTGCTTCACCCCTTTGTGTGGTAGGGCACAACTTTATGTAAAACAGTAACCTTCATGAAGAAGGTTTTACTTCTATCTGGTGATTATGGTTCTGCTTTATTACTGCCTTGTATTGACTGACTGTGACGTTAGGAAAAATGGGCATGACCATTAGTTTGTTTTTATTTTGGGATTTCCAATTATTTTTCTTCCTCTACCTGTTGATTCTGGAATTATCAAATTTTAGCTCGGCCACCACAAGCCCTCCACCCGTCCATTATACAGTATAAATGCACCCTCTGAAACGTACACTGCCATTAACTTGATCTTTTCATTCCACAAACCCACAGAACAAACAGAGCTGCGTTTCAGCTGGACAACTGACAGCACTACAAGCACACATACAGTACCTAAAGGGTTGCACAGAAGGCTGAGGATCCTAGCTGATTTCCAACTCACTCAACCTCAGTGGCACTAGGCACTAGCTTACCAGTCCTTACAAAATGCAGTTAATGACAGAGCCCAAACTGGAACCTGTTATTTCTGGACTATAGGACTATAATGTATACTGTAGCACTTCAGTACCTGTGCTCTGAGCCATTACCATGTCATTTTCTCAGGAGGCATGTTATGCAAAGTATTTAATATGAGCAGGACATTTATCTCCCTGCACCGTACATCAGAGCTCTGTAGTAAACAATCAAAGCTTTTTATAAACACTGCATTGCACAGGAAAATCTCACTTAACCAATCAGTTTGCAATCTTTTGCCTTGAGGTTTTGGATTACACTGCACCCAGGTTTTCCATATATTACAATAGATTACAGATAATAATTACTTTCAGTTCTCAAACTAGGCCCTAATTGTTCATAGCTTTCCACATACCAGCTATAAAATGTGTTTGCAAAATACGCTAATGTGGGCTTTTTGCTTAGGTCTAGCCCAAACAGCTCAATACATGTTTGATTTCTGTATTTTTGCAAACCTTGGTTACAATTTATCCTCTTTACATCTTACCTTAACCATTGACAACTTCATTTTGTTAGATAGTAATGCATTACTATTTCCAATGGCTGTCAGCAAGTAACATAAGAACATACAGTAATTAGTTCCATTGTTCTTTCATCAATTCAGACAACAGGGCATTAAATTTGGCTTCAATAAATAAACACCAGACACAGATTTAACAAACACTACACTGCAGGAGAATTAATTTTCAAAACAAAGCTCTGCTGTATCCAGCAAATGTGTCCTGAAAGAACTGGATTTCTTATTTTTTCCTCAATGAGTTCTGAAATATTTATATAATAGATGATTGTACAAATGATTGTCAGAGAAAATGGAATATGTCTTTTTCACTTTTTAAAAAACATAATTCTGTAATTCGTAATCATCTATACAATTTATTTCCTAATTATTTTTTTCATACCGTACCCTCTCAAAGAACGAAGGAAAACTGAAGACACTTCTCTTGACGTAGACACCCCACCAGGATCTTCTCTGCCAGCCTGCTTCTTCTTTATCTTAAATCAGAGGATTGCCACACTTCATTCTTATTGTGTCCCATCCTGTAAGCACATGCTCATGGACATTGGGTGATTCCTACCCAGAAGACCACTGCAGGACCAATAGTATGGAAATTACAGTAAGATGATGTGTATTTAAGACGGAAAACAGAAATGTGAGGTTAGGTAACATGTTACCAAGCCATGTTATTGAAGCTCATTCCATAAGATCCTTCAGGAGACAGCTGAATAGCACTCTTAGAACACTAGGCTACCAGTGAACAAGTTGGACTGAATGACCTTCACTTTTTTAAACGCCATTGCGTCCTGTTTGTTGTGCAAAAGGACCAGGATGCTAAAACTGTTTCTGTTCCCTATACAGGAGAAAACATGAGGTACCACAACAGAACTCCTTGGCATATCACTCACATAACTGTGCTTGAGACTGTTTACAAGGGAAATTTGCATTGTGAATATACAGTACACTTTGGCTGAGGTATTTGTTTTTGTTTCCCTCTTGATTTCCTATGTTGTTACCATGTTTTCACTGTGTGTAAATACCTTAGAAAACAGTCTGCAAAAAGGCATTTTGATTAGACTATATACAGTATATTTAATCTAAATGTTTTAATATTATTTCAGTTAGCATTCCATAGCCAGTTGTAATAAAGCACAGTGACAGCATGGTACAATTATAACAAGGCATACTGAACACAAAGCAAAGTAGTATAAAATGTAGAAACTTATAATGATTGGAACTGCTTTCAATCAACTGATCTCGTTTGATATTGGCAGGAGTTGGATGATGCAAAGTCATGAGTTGTATCCAGGCAATCATCTGAATTTTAACAATGTAAAGGCTAAGTGTTAATTTAAGCGCATTAGTCATTATTTGAGAAGATACTTATACTATTAGTCAACAAAGTGCTTTAGACTAATCTGACATGACTGGATGGATCAGTCTTTCTGGGAAAAAGAATCTCAATTGAACCTTTTGGCTAATGACAAAGGCCTAATATTTTGGAATAATGAAGCCAATACTCACCTGATTCTTACAGTACTGTATATTATATAGGTCAGGAATAATGCCAGACTCTCATAAATTTGTATATTGGAAACCTTTTGCCTGAATGGAAAGAAAACTTTATTTTTCAGCATGTAAAACATACTTTAGAATTATATATTTTATATGACAAGATACATCTGAGGATATTATATAATACTTATGACCAGAATTATTAAAACATATTATTTATGTGCAAAGAAAGCAAATTAAGTTTAGCTTTCATTTGCTGATTGCTTTCACAGGTTATCGGCAATAATGATCATTCCTTAATGAGCCCATGTGTTTTGAAACAAAGGCAAAGCAAACAAAGAAAAAAAAGTTTTGTTTGTGTTGGTCTCTTTTTAAAGTACAATGAGTTCAAATGTCTTGCCTTAATCAGTGCAAATAGCACAAAGTACTGATAGACACTTGTCTGACCTGAGCCAGTGGCCAGCTACTCTTTCCCTGGAGTTTGTAATTATATCTTGGCTAACCCCTGTCTGGGCTGCCCTCTGTTTTGTCTGGTCCAGCAGGTGGGATACAGATAAAAATGCAGGTTAAAAAACAATGTGTGATCATTACCATTCCTAAAAATAGTTTCTCGTGTACAAAAGAGCTACTTTCTGTCAGTGACTCATGGGATACTCATTTGTTTCACAATACTTTTAAAAGCGTGCTTTTTCTTTAGAAGCAAAAAAAATATTGATGAAAAGCCTTTTCTATATTGATGAATCAGACTCTCTCTTATTGATAAATGTTTGATAATTTTTTTCTCCTTACATTTTTTCTTCACTGCTTTGTCTAACAATATTGGTGCAGTGCATCTTAATACCTTAAAACAACGTTCATGTAGCCTAGGAATGGGCAGCCAGACTGATACTCCAGAGCCATACACCCCTTGTGAAGAAATAAAAGGTGTCTCCAAAGAAATTCGAAAATAAACCCTATCCATTTTGTTACTGCGATGCTTTCATTTTTCAGGTTTTTAAATGAATTCACTTATATAATATAGTTTTAATTAACAATATCCATGGCTTTGTACTTTCTATTTAATTGAATTGGGGTCTTCTGCAAAACTGCTCAAGCCCAGGAAATGTAGATCTCCACAAAGTTTAGTTTTCATTCCCCCATACTTCCATATTAGTTCACTGAAATTAAGCAAGTTACATGGGTGACATTTAGTGTAAAGAAACCTTAAATAAGTCTGTTGGTTTGTTTTACTCAATATGTAAGCTTGAAAGAAAAGAATAGTTCTATAGGACCCACACAAAGTGTACTTAAATGGGATATTTTTTATATAATGATCCAGTTTTCCTTTTTTTTTCCATGGATAAATCTTATCGTTAAAGACACTATCGTACACTCCCTCACATCTCAGACACCTACAGTATCTTCCAGACTGGTCTCTAGTAGTTCCATCCGGCTGCAATTTTGTTTTTTCTACTCTCAGTCTGCCTGGAACCTCTGAGGCTCCATGTGAGTCAGAACACAGCTACTCTCACACCACACTGCCTCACCTCTTGCTGGGAGTGGCTCTCTCAAGGTTTAGTATGTCTTGAGGTATAGATTTCTTTTAAGGGTGGGAAAAGCTCCTGTGTTTCTTGGCCACCCACTGCCAGTTTCTAACCAGTTTTAACCAGTGAATGTGATTTTTGAAGTAGTACTTGTGTGGGCTGTCTAGATAGTAGTGACAACATTAGGAGTTCTTTTTTGGCCCAGCCACTTCCTCCCTTTCTTTTCAATGGGGCACGACTCTACACGTCTTTCTTTGCACCACCCTCTTGTCCCAGGTAATGGACAAAGTCTCTAGTTCATGGACTGTGTCAACACAATGTTTGCAAATCTTCAGCCAGTAATTCTCTTCTAAGACTGTACACCTTAAATTTCGATTTTTCATTTAAATGTTTTTATTTTTTGGATGTGTAGTCCATATATCACAAAATGACATAAAAAACTCACATTCAATACCAAAATCTTTGTCTCCATAAGGTGTTTTGTCAGTTGTATCTAACTGTTAAGGCCTAAAGAACATTATAAAGAATGTCATAGGTGTTTTTTTCTTTATTAGTTACATATAAAAAATGCCAGTTTATTAAAGTATTTATGGGGATAAAAAAAATAAATCAAAGAAGAACCTGAGAATAGATCACACACAGTTTTGCTCTTGGACCATTTCAATTTTTTCTACTAAGTGTGTTTATTTTTTCATGTTTTTACGTGAAGCAGGTGAGCTATTTCCCAAATTCATACGACATTCAGCCAGGACTGCCACACCCTAGTGTCTACTTTTTAACTTTTTCAGCATCACCAGAAAAAAAAGGCTTAAAGCAAAGTAAGAAAGTTGTCAACCATCATAATTTTGTCTAGTTTGCTATTGAAATGTTTACGTTAGAACCCACAGCAAGTGGTAGTCAAGCAACTTTGTTGTCAAGGTGCAATATTTATTAACAGCAAATTTAGTTACTGCTGACTCATCTTTAGGTGCTCATCTACACCGGGGTGTAACACTCCACCCACCCACACCTCTCAGTGAAGACTGCTCAATCTTTTTTTTTAACCAGTTCTGTTTTCATAACAGTTATTTCATGGTTTCGCTGATGTGTTTTTTTTCTATGTGGAACTAATAGCAAGGTGTACATAGTAGTTTCACCACCAAATCTTTACAGTAATTGTGTGATCAAGGTGCAATATTTATATTCAGCAATGTAATAATTAAAACTATCAAGAAAGGTGCTTACTATCACTTCTATCACTTGACTGCGAGTTTACTTTGGGGCTTCAGAGAGAGTTAGAAAAGCCTCATTTGTGACAAAGCACCCCACTACTATGGGGCAAAGAGAGGGCTGACAACTAGTGACAGGCAGCCCATAAGGAGCCTAAAGTAAATGGAGCTGCTTGATAATTTTAATCCCCTCTGTTTCTCACTCGATTTATGCCAGACTGATAGCCCAGCGTGGATTGTGGTTTTGGGTTCAGTGCATACCAGGCGTAGGTAAGACTGCTGTGGCAATCCTCCAGTCTTGTAATAAGTAGGTTTGATGAGATAATTATTGTACTACTTTATAGATTTCAATTAGAGTGGAAACATGCAAACCCCAGCAGTTCTCCTGATAGACCCATCCTTTATTCAGCCTCTGAAACATAGACCTAGGTCAGCAATTACTAAATATATTCTGGGACACTTTCTGACTCTACAGCTTCATATTTGCATGGAGGTGGGCATTTTGTCTGCCATGAAATACAGAAAAGTACTGGGGGACAGAGTTGTCTATTACGAACTGGAAGCCCATTCCCTATACAGGTAATACATCCGTTCTGTTATTAATCTTATTGAGCTATAATCTATATGTTTATCTTTGATATACTGCTTTAGGATAATATACAGTACAATACCAAGTCCTTATTAGTGCTTATAGTGCACAAATGTTTGGAATAGCAGTCGTGTTATTAATTTGAGTTACTGTCTGCCTATTACACCCTGGAAGGCAGGAGTGATTATTGGTCCTTGAACTTAAGCAGAGCCAATGTTTGTGTTGAACAACCAGCCTGAGTATCTGTCTGTCCGTCTTGAACCTGCACTGCCTGTCAGCTCCCCGTCTGTCCAGCCAGGAACCAGACCAATGGCATACTGCCATACCTTCTGCCTAACAGTCTTGCGTTAGACAGCCACCTCGCCCCACACAGCCCTACATCTTCAGTCTCAGATTAGCCTGTCCGCTATCACTTGTCCCATTTGGATCTCCACCCGCCTTCATAACTCAGATCCTGTTCGGCTATCTCTTGTCAGCTCCTGTCACTCTTGAGCCTTCACTAGGGCTCAAGCATTTGGATACCTCAGCCTGTTAACAAGACACAGCTCAGCCATCTACTAGCCATTACATAAATCAGCAATACTCAAATGTACGAGTGTCATTGATTCTCCTGTAACTTATTTCAGTCACATGCGTTCAGTTGGATATGAACTGGCTTTTACTGTAAATGCCATGTTTCCCATATGGAGGAGTTCACTATGTTCCAGCCCTGTCCACGACCCAGTCAGCCAGCTCACAGGGCAGTTTCACATGCACAGAGAAAGCAAAAAGGGAGGGGGAACTCGGCAAAAGGTTATTGTCGCTGGTTACTGAGTAAACTGGCTGCTCATCTGCAGGTTGTCCTTTGGCTACAGTTTATGCCGGCACCAGTTCCGAATGTTCTTCTTTGATATCATTCCAGAGACAGCATAAACATTCGGTTCAGGCAAGCGACAAGGCTTTACATTGTGTGATTTGGGATTTGTGAGAATGAGGGGCCAAAACACGATGCGTCACGCAGTAGGCCTCTTACGTCCAAAAGCACGTGAATCAATATGGAACATCCACAAGAGCTCTGTCACATTCTGTTTATTTACAGACCTTGAAAAATCACAAAAATAGGGTAGAGGGAGGGGAGAGTCTATCCATGACCCCACTGGAAATGGGTAGCTTTAATGTAAAAACAAAACCTGCAAAGTTTGATAACCACTTGTCATGTATGGTTTCTGGGGCAACATTTTTTTGTGTGAATTTAGATTTTTTTTAAATGCTGTATGTTTTAGTGGTTAAGGGAGAGAGGTTATTATCAGGACATTCCCAGTTCGATTTTTGTACTGACTTCCACTGACTTTCTTTTGTTCATCCTTTGAAAATTATTTAAGTCTTGAGCCATTTATGTATAATTCTACCAATAATCTCTCTTTGCAGTTTTGGATAAAAGCATCTGCTAAGGAGCACATCAATAAAAAGGTAGAAACATGCCTACTTTCCTCTGATACTGTACATGCTCTAGCAGACCCACAATACTCATAGCAGTAGTAGCATCGAGGGGAGGAGTGCTGCAGCTCTCGCTGACAAAATTGCATGCTTCTATCTTGCACATTCCTGGGACTGTCAGCACACCAACAGTGTACAACCATTTGGAGAATTCTGGTGAAATTGCAATATGTGGACTATAGAGTTCAGGAAATGCATCATACTCTACAGTACAAACAAGCTCTTTATGTGTTATGGGCAAAAAGGTATAATGGTTTCAAAAAGGATTTGTACTCCAAGTGGCTTTTAAATGAGCTGCATGTACTATAGCATAGAGTACATACAATTGCTCAGAAAGAAAAGTTAAAATAATTGTACATTATTTATACTATCATAAATGTCTAACACTTTGGTCATGCAGCATAAGCAAAAGGCTACCATCTGGTATTGCCTCTCACTCTTGTGATAGCCTTTGCTTCAGTTGTGGATATTTTATAACAGCACAACGAAACCTTGTCACAATGATAGGATTTCAGTTGTGTATCTCCATAGAGGTACAGTATTCTCGTTTGAGAAAAAGTCTGTTGTTTTTTAAACCAGTCTGCACAAAGTGTCTAAAAGTAATCTAAATCTGTCACTTCTAAATAGAAGGTGACAGTAGAAGGAGACAAGTGTAATTTGTTTTTTGGAGCACTGAATATGGCCAATTTAGATATTTTTGTGTTGCTACAGTCTTTCAAATGCAAAAGTCTCAATTTTAACTGCCCTCTGTTATGTTTTTGAAGGAAAATTGAAGACAGAAGGTAAAAAATGTAGTAACTGCAGTTTACATGTGTAGAAGTCTAGCACTAGATCTGATAACTGATGTCTGAAACAGCCTGTTACTCGGATCAGTCTGTGCCAGTCTTGTGAACGTGCTGTACAGAAGCCAGAGCTGAGAGTGTATGATTTTACACTGTGCCCCATATTGCTTATGAATTTTTAATCGTGTTTGTATCACTGTGTCCAAATAAGTCAGCCAAACATGGGTCCAAAGTGGCAGCATTTGGAAATTATGTAACTTATTTTGACCAGGTTCCAGGAATCTGTACAAAGTGTTCACATTAGCTAAGCAAACAAATTACTACCAGATCGAGAGGAATGGCTTGCACAATAGCCATCAACAAGGAGAAAACTGTACAACAAAGTGAGGCACTGTTCATTATGCACTTATACCTAAAAAACCTAAGCAAACACCTTGATGTCATTGATAGCAAGGCATGCTGCAGACTTAGTTTACTCAAATGAAACCCTGCCTTTTCATAACCCTTATTAAACTTCCTAAAAAAACTGTCTTTTGGATGAGATTTTAAAGCACGTTTTTGACCACACTATGGATGCTCAAGATTCCAGGGCACATTTTCACGAAGGTGAAGGGATGTTAACTATGGGTGTCATTCCATGGTGTCCCATGATTAAGAACTGCGAACAGAAGCACTTGGAAATGCCAAATGTGTCTTCGCATCTCGACTTACAGCAACAACTGCTGTACTCCCACAGAGAGAATGAGGAAGTTCTGACAGACTCCTCTGACTGGCCCACTCATCTTTTGACATGTTGCAAGTTCCAAGGAGACTAAAAGAAGACTCTGCTCTGGAAGTGTGGCACAGGTGCCACTGATACCATTATAAGCCAGCAGACCCTCAGGAAGTCACAAGAGTCCCAAAGGATTTTGGGTAATTCCAGTCACAGTTGGCTAGTGACTTGACCTCTACTTGAACTTGTAACTTCAGAAGCTAGTAGCTTTACTGGATGAGAACTGAAGAGCGCCACCAGTTGCTTTCTCTCCTTTAATTTACTTTTACATTCAGTGTCTTTTCTCTTCTAATGGTAATAGTTCCAAAATTCATTCAAGGCATATTTGAATGCTTTTGATGTTTCATCTGCACATTTATCTGTACGTTTAATGCAAAATCAAGTTCAATCAATATACTAGGAAATAATGCTAATAATGGTGAATGCAAATGCTTTCATTGAAAGCTTTTTTTTTTACTTTATAAACTCCACACATATCTTAAGTGCTCCATTTTAGAAACCCAAAAGACTGTTTAAAGCTATCATTAATTTAAATAGACCTGGTTATGAGGGCGGTTTAATTGACTAGGCAGTATGATGTGATCATCGCCTACTGCTTCGGTAGAACATTTAGATCTGCCCAGCAGTAGTGTAAGAATTATATAACCTATTGTGTTATAAATAACATAAATTTAATTCAGTGTATAAGTACAGACAACAAAACAAATGTAACATGCCTATATTAGTCATGGAAGACATTTGCTGACTTGGTGGACTGGTGAAGAAGAATATCAAGTGCTGCATGAGGCAGAAATGAAACACTGACCTCAAGGGATGACTTCATTTTTCAAAAAGAGAATTTCGTCGGATTGTATGATTACCGTGTGGCTTTCAATTTTTTCAAAAACAATAACTCGTCATCTGCTCCTTATGCACTGTATGCGTCTTCCACTTCACATCAACTGTGGAAGTTTCAGACTAAGGCTAAACAAGACAAGCACTTACCTAAAAGCAGCCCAGAAAAATATCCTGCTTTGAAATATTCAAGACAGTAAAGACCACAAGGTGAGAACCAACCCATTCATCAGACCCATGGAAAACAGGACAATACTTTTCAGAACAGCATACAATTTTAAGAGATTTAAAATATTTTTTCCATTCTTTATCCAGGACACAGAATCAGTTTTAGTGTGAACCAGTCATAGTGGCTACCCACAGATACTGGATAGCATTTGGAAGAAAAACAGTGGGAAGAAGGACTTGAGCAGGTGTTGGTGTATCAAGGCTAAATCCATAATTTAAGGCCTTTAATAAGTGGTGACAATTGACCAATTATATCAATGAGTGCTTCAATTAAATAATCAAAATCTTAGGTAGTGAAAACCAAAATGCCTTGTGACTTTGCAGAAACAGAGTACTGGTGATCAGCTGGCTTCAACCATGAACTTATTTACAAGGTTTTATGCTAATAACATTTACTACTGAATGCTTTAAAGCAGCAGAGTAGTATTTTGGTTTGTTCTGAGCCCTACAAGTTGGATTTTGCATGTGATATCCATGTTCTTCTGGGTTTTCTTGAGGACCCCTGTTTCCACTCACCTCCGGATGGGGCTCTCTTCCCAGTGCTCATATTTGAATTTTAATTAAATGAACATAAAGCCCATATTCACAATGAAGAGATTAGCCTTGAAACTGTTCTTTGGGGTGCGATGCCCAGAAAAATCTTAATTGCTGTAAGTGTTGCTGTGGTAATGATTCTATGGAGTGATATCTCTATAATCGAACCTAGCCACCTCCTCAGTGTACTCCAAACTGTCTAAATTGAAAGCTAGGCAAATGGTGCCTGTTTAATATTAGAACCTTGTTAGTGAATAACTGCAGGATATGGGAAGAACCTTCCAGTTCTGATGCTCAATGCCAGTTAAGGAAGATCAAAATTTCTGCTTGATATTCAGTGGGGTGTTTCTGTGCTCCTCTAAGATGTTCTGTTTGCTACGATGGGTCTGTTTGACAAGGTTTTGCGTAATGACCTTCGCAGTGTGTGTGGTGGCCGAATAAAAATAAAAGGTAGAAAACCGTCCTGAAAAAAAAATCCAAAATAAAAACAACCCCAGAGCCCAGGAACACATGCATGTTTCACAACACGAAGGCCCAAAGTCCATGATTGTCGCTTTGCTTTTGTTAACCATTTCCCATCTAGAGGAGATTTTATCACTGAAAAGGGCAAAGGACAACATTGGAACCTAATGAAAGAAGAACTTAACACCTAAATCAAGGAGTGTTGTATATTAATAATCAACTGATCTGGTGCATGCTGGACATGTGAACAAGCAAAACTCTAACACTTTATATGATAAAGTGTTAGAGTTTAAGCCTCAATGACAGATTATATCACATCTATGAACCACATATCTCCGTTTTCTAAGCAGCTTAGAGCAGCAAAATACATCATCTGCCTTGTTCTACCAATCAGAGTAAATGAGTTGTTTTCCTGTGAAATCATATGCTGTCAATGAAATAGAAACAGTACATGCGCTTTACAAAACAAAGCTTAACTATAGGATGTTACTTACTAAGGAACAATAGGCCCTTCGTTCAGAATTTACCTTCTTATAAGCAGTCTTTTTGCAAAATGATGGGCTTGGATTGAAAATTTCAACACTGGGTAGCATCCCTTTGAATAAAAAAAAACTAAACTAAACCTACCTTTCCTACCAAAAATGTCACAAACCAACACTGTTGAGAGGACCACTACATAATTATTAACCAAATGAGTCAGAGGTGAGTGCCCTTTCCATTAGGTTATTGAGTTAAAGGTTCCATCTCTGGCCAGTATTGACACAGCACAGATGGTTCTCAAAATAGCAGACAGGTAAGTATCCTCCAATAACAGGAGACATCTTGTGAAGAGAGGCAGGTCAAAAGACCAAATGGGGTCACTGCTGTAGGAATCTGCCTGTGGTCTCTTTTGGGCCCCCTAGTGCATAGATTGTAGATTAAGTTACTATCTGACCATTACAGTGATTGTCTGAAGGAATGGCGCACACAGGCCAAGTGATACTGGGGGTTAGGTGGGTTCATAGCTGGACTGACTTTCCTTGGTTTGTAGCTCGAGAGTGACCCCTGTGGTTTGATAAATACTCATGAACTTGTGATTTTGTCTTCCATCCCTGGCCTTAGCCCAGCAGTTTGCATTTTGTGTGTGCGATGTGAGAGGAAGCAGAGGACACATTCCAAAGGTCAGTTTTAAACTGAATGTGGTAACGTCAAGGGAAAAGAAATTGGTGATTTTGTTCATTCAAAAAGAGACCAAGCCGGCACTAGTTTCTTTCTCTTTCATTCTCTTTATCTCTCATTGTCATCTCTAACAGCAAAACCAATGAGAAATTAACTGCTGCTACATGTGAAATAAGCCCTGCTCTTGTTGTTCAATGTAACCTCAGTATCTAAAAATTGTCTTCGTTATTTCTGACATACAGGGCAATATTACACAGTACTGTACATTGATCCATTTAAAATCCCTGTTCCGAAAGGGGAAAAAAGAAAATAAACAGAAGAGCTTAAATTTTATTGTTAATTGCACATTAATTAGTGAAGCAGCAACAATTAAAATTTTAAAAGGCGTATTGAACTGTTACGGTGTTTGTAACTTTAAATAGAATGCCTACTTGACATTCTGAAAAGACGAATGAGTTAGGAAAGTGATTCTCAATTAGGTCTGATAGATGCTTAGATATGTTCAATTGCTGGAAAATCTTCTAAAACATGTTTCCACAGTTACAGTTGAATTACAACCTCAGAACCCTTAGTGCTAGATTCTGGAAATTCTGTCTTCCTGTACACAAGGACTAATACTGGATTGAGAGCCTTCTGCTACAGCATAACATCTATAAAATTGACCTATGGGGTCTCAATGAGAGATTTTGGATGAAAATAGCATTTAATTTCTTGTCTCAAGATTTGATTTTAATCATATATTTTGATTATGACGTTTATGATGTTTAGAGCCTTGTGATTTCTGGACTTTATGACAAATATCGTTCTGTGCAATATCATTAAGATCATAGTATATTTTTTTATTTATTTAAGCAAAACCCATTACATTTCTGTTATGTAAGGTATTTTTATTCTTTTTTGGGGGTTTGAATAGATCTGGGGGACACAATCTACATATGTATAGTACCAGTAAACATTTGATATAGTAAGAATCAAATTATTTTTCCTAGGCATCTTAATGCTCCAAAAATAGTCATCTCAATCTGACTTCCAGGCTTATTATTGGACAGTAGAGGGTTCCAGAAGGGTTGAGGCTATATTTAGATTTTAAGGTTACAAGAACAGCAGAAAAAAGGAAGACGTCTTACCTAACTGATGAGCAAAGTCCAGATACAGCAGCTCACGTCAGTCCTGTCCTCTGAACTGAATGTACTACTGCAACACTTGAGCAACATCCAGTGAACTGAAGTAATCCTGGGAACAAGGGTTGTAGATTTGCCAGGTCTAGGAGGCTATCCTGGGTGATGATGTAATCTGAGATTCCTCGAAAACGGGATGCCTGTCTTTTTTATTTTTCTATTTTTTTTAATTTGAACAAGCACTGGGATAAATCACCCCCCCCATGAACTTTGTAACAACTCTGGATACAAATACAAAATTACAAGATGTCAGACTCCTGTCCTTGAGGACCATTTTTTCCCATTCTTTCTGGGGTTACTGCACTTTAAACCTACTGAGAGTCATGCAGATGATGAGTTTGGAATCGAAAGCAAAGTGTATGCAATCAAGCACACACAGAACACTCTGCTTTGTCATCATAGGGTACTGGAAAATAAGTATATATAGGGTGCTTACAAATGGCTTCGTCTGACAAGTGCATCATGAGGATATGTGCAACATGAAACAGTGAAATCTGGTGCACATACATACTGTAGGATCAAGGGAAACAGAGGCCATTATAACAGTCCATTCTGACCACCATTTTTATCTGTCACATCTCATACATCCTCTGGTGGACATCTGGTTATGTTAGTGCCCTTTAATATGTACTGCTGTATGCCATGATCTCATTTCTGTGTACGGATATTCATTGAACTATGATGACCAGTTTTCCTGACACAGCTGTTTCATTAAGATCTGATTATATTATGCTAAATGGACTTTTAATTAATATAATATAGGACAGACTTTAGATTATTATTTGTAATATCATCAAGGCGCAGACTGGGAACCCTCTTTACTGGAGGCACACGCATTAATCATATGTAAACAGTATATGCTCTAAGCCTGCCAATAATTTTTAAGGACTAGGGTTTTTTACATCCTTCTGAAAGATGCATTTGTACTGAAGTTGTATATAGTACATACAGTACATATAGTAACCCTAAAACGTCAAAGTGACCTCAGTGTGTTGCTGTTCAACTGACAATAAGGAGGTTTACTTCCATTTTTTTTTCCTTCAGCATGCTAATTGTCAAGCTACCTAGGAAGTGCAGACTGATTTTGTGAAAGTACTGTGCCTTTTACAATGAAACTTCAACTTCCTATTTTCCGTCAGGTGCTGTTATTGCCCTCCAGTATCTGACAATGTGAAACCGAATAAGTTAGCAATGACAAGCTGAATGAAGGTTTCAGTTGGATGGTGTAACATGGTGCTGGAATATTAATCTAATATAAAGAGAGGGGCATGGTAGCACAGTGGTTAGTATTGCGGCTCTGCACTCAATTCCCGGGGTCCTTTCCGTGCCTGTGTGGGTTTCTTCCGGGTGCTCCGGTTTATTCCCACAGCCCAAAGACTGGTAGGGTATTTGGCTTCTGTAAAATTGGCCCTGGTATGAGGGTGTGTGCCCTCCGATGGACTGGCATTCTGTCCTGGTTGTACCCTGCCTTGCCTCCAGTTCCCCCATAACCCTGTATTGGATAAAGGGGTTTGAAAGTGGATGGATAGACAGATACATTTTTTACTTTGATATACAATATTATCAAAATTATTTCTATAGAGACAATGCCATTTTGATTGAACTTCATGCTACAGGAAAACACACAATAAACAGGACACTATTGTGAGAACCTGAAGCTCTGCACTTTGATACCATAAAACCAACCAGCATGGAGTGGGGCATACATAACTTGTATTCTAAAGGGATATTGTCTGGCAACACTTAAAGTCTTGCTTCCAGCTTTATTTAAATAATTAAAATGAACACTTGCCAGCAGTTATCTTCTATACAATAATCACATTTGAGGGAAAATTACACATTTGGAAAGAGTGTCATGTCTGATCCCTGTCTGACACGAACTGCTTTATTGCTGGTGTTGTATACAGCTTAATAAAGGTATAATTTTAGTTGTAAGACTGGAATTCAACCATAAATATGTCAGATCTGAAATAAGATTTGTGGTGTATGCCTCAATAAACATATACTGTATAAAGCAAATGTTTTTTTTTCATTACAAGTTTCTCACTTAGTAATAATGCACTCTTAATCAAAAGAACATGGGAAAAGTCATAGAGAGATGATCTTCTAAAAACTGCTGTTTTGAGGTACAATTCCCTGCTTTTGTCTTACTAATCTCACCTAGTAATAGTAACACTTACTAGGTTTGGCAGGATCATTACTTATTTTTTCCTGTTTTATAGACAAATCTGTATTAACGCAGGATTTTGCAAAAACAAGTTTGCCAATATTTAAAATTAACTAGGGAGAGAGTGGTTTTAGGATTGTGGGTAAATTTGTCCTCTACTTTTGATCTTTATTTATTATGTCATTTATATCATTACTCAGAGAGCACACACATTTCCTCATGTTTGTATATGGAAAACCATATACTGTAGTATACAGTATATACACACACCATATAGTAAACACTGTTTCTTCTCAGAGCCTTCTTTAACCTGAGAAATGAAGAGGAAAGAAGCAACCTTAAATGACAGACATATCACATCACAAATGTAATTATTAGGTTTTGAAATATGAAAGCACATTAAGGTAGTAGAAAGCAGACATGATTTTATACACTGGCTGTAGACTAGAGAGAGGAGCTGACACTGGGCCAACATTCCAGCACTGTCTCAGCTTCATAAAACATCATTGTTCTTGTGAAGACTCGCCAGCGTTAAATGCAGAGAATTAGTGCTCTTTTTACAATTTATAATTTCACAGTAGTGTAATTCTGAATATGACAATAGATAAAGACTCTGAAAGGCATATTGCCAAAAGTTACAGGCATACCTGTGCTAAAGCCAAGACATTGCATGAAATTAAACCCCATTTTTTCAGCAATAAATCATCTGATGAGACATTTCTCTTTTTATTCACATGGCTTACTAGTTGACACATACAGTATGAAGCATGGTGTAAATGAAATAGTTTCTACATGAACAACATGTTGGATACCAAATACAGAGTAATCTGGATGTTGTAATACATACACCACATTGGAGCTTCATCATAAATGTTAAAAAATGTTTATTCATGGAGGTCATTTAGAATGTGAAAACATTCATGGATGGCACATTCGGCATCAGAGACATTTTAGCACTTCTCTGTTTATGATATGCAGCCAGACTCACTACCTTATTGATCATGGTCAGGTCGTTCTTTGTTTTCCAAGTGATCAACAACCAAAAAGCCAAAAACAACTAGAGAAAGCACAGTACTGGTTACAGTAATCTATGTTTTTTTTTTATCTTTCTGTTGATTACCAGCAGACAAATCCCTCCTGGGTGAGATAATCCAAAGTAATGACCTGGTCTGGTACAGTATAAGATCTCTTTATTAGCCATATACAATTTCTTGCATTAGGAATTTGTCTTTTCACATACCCTGGCTTGCTCTCTATAAGACACACAGGCACACAGATGGGAAGAGAGAATCTTGGGGTCAGAGTGCAGGGTCGGCCATTTATACGGCACCCCTGGAGCAGTTGGGGTCAGGGGCCTTGCTCAGGGGCCCAAACGGAGTAGGATTCCTCTACCGGCTGTGGTACTGTACCAGCAACCTTCCAGCCACAGGCACAGATCCTTAGCCACAATGTGATCGCTCTGCCCCTACAACATAAAACATTGTTCTATAAATTATAGAACATAATTCCACGCAATATTAGAGCTCGTGTCTGCCTTCACTATAAAATGACGCAACTCCTTCAAAACTGGGCAGATGTAACACAGAAGAAAATGTGACCCAACACTAAGAACAAAGTGGAGCAGATGCAACCACAGCAGTATCTTGCAGCCTAGTATTGTAGGTTAAGACAGATCTGGAACATATGCCCAGATTAAAACACTACTATCTAATGTAAAGGTGTGTAGGCAAACCTGGAAATTCCATTTTGTTTGGGAGTGCTCGTTGGGGTCTGAAGCTCTCTTTTTAAATCACAACAGCAAAAGTATAGTATGGTGTTGGAATTACTACGCGTCAGAGATTGGAAAGTGTAAAAGCCTGTTATAAACTTGGCTTTGTGCTAAAAACCTTAGGTGGTCAATCTCAATCTAGAAAAAAAAATGTTTTTCGTGATTATTCAAGCAAGGCTTTAAAAAGTGGTCTCAAGTTTTTTGTGCAATACTGTACAGTATAATGAATAACACTTCAATAAGAAAATGGAACTGGCTCACTGCTGTACCTCTCTTTTCTGCATATGCAGCCAATATGTGAAGGATAGGGGACTAACCCACAAACCTCTTACAGCCTGTGGTTTGTTTAGATAGAATATGACAGACAGACAGTAGCTCAAACTTATACAGCTCTATTTTTGCTAGTAACTTGGAGCATTCTTATAGTTCTATATTGTAACATGAAAAACCACAGCTTACTGAAAAGTTATGAAAGCAGAGAATATTTCTTGCAGAAATTCAAAAAAGGGAACAAATCACTTAAGTACTGTAATATCTATGCAGATTTTCTGTGGGTTTTGCACCATACCTTAATCAAGCTGGGATTTTTCCCAAGCCTTACAATTCTATGGAATGCAGCCCAGAGTTTAACTGCTTTCAGGAAAATTAAATTAAAAATGGTCTAATTAATATTATGGGCTTTAAAATGAATAAATACAGGGAAATGCATACATTGTCATAACTTATCATGTCACATCATGGATTATTAAGATTTTTCCAAATTACAGGGGTTATTAAGGTTGCTCAGGGAGAAATAGTTCACACAGAAAATAGGAACATTATTATTGTATGAACTTCAGCAAAATAGTCCTTTTACCCTAAGAGGTTAAACAAACCTTTTCTCAAAAACAGAATATTCCCACTTGGAAACCGTAATTCACGGCAAGGTAAAGATGGGGTAATTCAGAAACATAGGAACTAAAACATAAAAATTGAAAAACTTGATGGCAATAAGAACAAAAGTCAAAATGATTTCTCTTAAGAAGTTAATTTAAGACAACACTTCAAGCATTTCAAAGTTTTCTTTGATTTAAAAAAATAGATCTTGGCTTCTAATAGCAATGGCAAACATAAGTATATCATCCCAAGTATCCACAAATTGCAAAAAATATTGTCTGCTCAGACCCATTGAATAATTTTGCATGTTATGAACTGAGGACAGGAGATAATGTGACCATTCTGCTAATCCCTCATCCCATTTTACTGTTATTTTGTTCATTCCTGTGTATCTTATTTTTTGCATTAGGACAGAGAATATTTGTAAGATGCTCTTTGCTACATGACAGATATGTTCACATTACAAAAAATTAATGCCTGAAAACCATTGGCCACATTTCAAAGTGAAGGCTAACAGATGATTCCAAAGATGATTCTTAATAACATAAATAGGTCACTGCATTATTCTTGGATACCATTTTCTTTAAGGCTCTTTGTACTAGAGATCATATATAGCTACAACATGTGACAAAAGATTCATCAAGCAATGAAAAGCCATTTTAGGACATACAACATATCATGGTTCACACATTGGGCTGTACACCATTTTACAGTTGTGATTTTTCAATCTAACATTTATTAGGACTGGTAAACTGTTGTGTTATTAAATATTCCATGTATATCATGCCCTTTAGTTTGTTAATGGCAATTTTGTTGGGTTATTATATTTAATAATGAAGATTCTACTTAATATAAATACATTTAATAATTTCTCATCAGCAAAAAACACAGAAACAAGGTGGGGCAGTGAATTTATTTTATACTGTACTTTTTCGAAAAAGCATTGTGATAGTACTTTCTACTTATTGGTCAGGGAAACAGGTTCAAGTGTTTGAAAAACTGGTTGAAGTAAGACTAAATTATTATCATTTTCTGTTTATTGTTTATTGTTTATTAATTTAGTAAAATGTCTGGATTTGCTTTTCACTCTGACATTATAGAGTACATTGTGTTGATGGGTGGCAAAAATACTCAGTTAAATACATCATGGTTCCATGCTGTAACACAATAAAATGTGAAAAAGTCCAAGGGGGGGGTGTAGACTTTTTATAGGCACTGTAAATGTCTCATGTACAGTATCATATATTTTATTTATATTTAAATGGAGCCTTCTCTTCACTGCCCCCTTACACGTGTAAAACACGTGTTTTTTTCTGTTTCTTTGTGTTTTTCTATTAACTTAAATCCATCCATCCAGTTTCTAACCACTTTATCCAATACAGCTTGAAGGAGAGCCGGAGCCTATCCCAGCAAGCAATGGCTGCAAAGCAGGATACACTCTGGACAGGATTTTAGACTACTGCAGGGTACATAAGGACACAAGCATGCACATACTCACAACAGGGCCAATTTCCCCAAAAACCTATTAACTTACCAGCATATTGTTGGACTTCAGGATAAAACTGGGGCACCTGGAGGAAACCCTCACAAACATACCGTAATGTACAAACTCCACTCAGATACTGTAGTACTCCAGGTCCAGAAATAAACCAATGGCCCAGTTCTGCAAGGCAGCAACACTAACCCCTACGTCACAGTGCTGCCCCCTATCTAATGTTTTCCATCATTATGTTTAGGGAAAAAACATGGCCCCCTTTCTTGATCATCAATGAAACTAGATAACTACCCCTGAGCTCAGAAAAGACATACTCTGTTTTTAGGTCAAAACACTCCATTTCAAACTACTTTGTTTTTTGAACAGTAAATACTTTCAAATTTCTGTTGATTATAACTTTTAAGAAGATTTCTGCAATGCTCTTATAAAGCTAAGCAAAATAATCTATTGTCGTGTGAAATGTATTAAAAGTGCAATACGTAAGAAATTAATAGCAAAACACAGGTAAAACACACTCTTGTGATATCCTTCACAGGCTGTTCCATTTTCTCGTAAGCATGTGACGTGGTACAATAATCGCCTACCTATTGAAGGACAAGATTCAATGTAAATATGCTTTTTGTCTGTGGTTGCTAAGGAAACAGCTGCTCCTTTCTGGTATATGTATCCTTCTGATAAGGATAAAGTGGTTTACAAAGAGGTTAGGGCACTTTGCAACATCATGTGACCAACATAATGCGGGCTACTCAACCCTCCATTTTTGACACGAGTTACTCAACAATGCTGATCCTTGTTCTATTGCTCAATTCAGGACACTTCTTCTAATATAAAATTCCGTGCAAAGTTTTCATTCTAAAATGGTGTGACCTTCCGCCGCCTTTTCTCTGCTAACCCACAGCTAGTACTAGCCAAGGATTAGCATATCACATTTAATTCATTTCCTTAATCATCTCCGTTGATGATCTCTCGTCACTGTTGAGTGCAGTCTTAGCCCAGTACACCAGAATGGCCCAATTTTGTTTGCAAAATTTAAATTGTACTTATGGCTACAATTGAGCAACGATTTTATGTCATGAACCAGACCTCAATTTAAAAGCTTGTTCAGCTGAGAATAATTTGAATGAGGGCTTTTCAGGGGAGGTAACTCCACACCAAATAGCAGGCAGGAATCAAATACAGAATGACAAGATGAATAAAGGGATGTTAAATCTCAAGGAATACTTTCAAGGTATTGAGTCCACCTAAACTACATCAGTGGCACATATTTTGGTGAACTAGTTGTTTTTCTGACAGGCCTTTTGCACTGAGCCCTTGATTCAGTTTTGAATCTGCATTGGTAAACATGACATGCAGGGTGGGTTACTGAAACTGAGCATCGTTGTAGAAATGCTGCATGGAAGGTGTATGCTTCTGGACCAAAGAGTAAAAGACATGAGTTATGTATTGAACCCTCCTTTTAGTTTAATATTCCTTGTCACATCTGCAACATCACATTTTGGAATGCAGCTTTGTTTAATATATGCAAATATGTTAGTCTTATGTCTAAAAAAATATGTTTAAAATATGTTTCTTTTTTCAAAAAAAAAGATGTAGTGAAAAATCTTAGTTCACATGGATATCAAAATGTCCTGCTCTTTCAACACCTGTTATCTTTATTAAAGTTATATATTTGACTAGGGCTTTGAATAAGAAATAGGAAATGATGATAAGGCAAATACCAATATATTTGGCAAAAGCATATTATTGATACGCTGTAACTAAAGAGGAAGATGGTTTGGCACAATCATAAGAAATCACTTATAATTTCACTCCAGAATGTTATGGATTATTGCAGAAGAGAGGATTTTTTTTTAACAAAAGGAGATTCAGATATAAAATGATGTTGCTTACGATTTTTATTCCAGACTTTAAAAGTCAACATACTGTAGAGTTTTGTGGGTATGAAACAATATACCCTGCCTTTCAAGAAAAGGCTGGATGAGATTCTTAAAACAATCTCAGTAAACTGTAACAGTAACTACCAAACAGGCTCCTGGGGTTGCTTCCTTCTTTTCATTTATTCCTTTTCCAAAGTCCATTTGTTAAATCTCAGTAAATACAACAGTGCCTTTGAATCACTTTTGTCTGTATTATTTGACAAATCTGATGTCACTGAGTAACAAGAGCCAGTTTACATTGTCAACCTACAGGTTAGTCGCTTTTAAACAGTAGTGGCTATGAAACAGAGACCTTATCCAGGCAGGGGAGGACCATATATCACTGACTGTTAGCAACAATAAAAAACACGATTCAATAAATGTATCAGCAGAGACTTTTAAAATTTAGTGCTGTTGATTTTAATCAAAACCAAATCCATGATCCCCAAACCCATATTGCTCACACATTTAACCACATTTCTCCAGGCTCTCCAGAGACAAATGGAAACGTAGCATTAGCTTGTACACTGTTAAAAAATGCATTAGCTAAGAAGGATGAACTGAATTTTTCCATTGTAGGACAACCTGATAATTAAACATTCATAATAGTGTCTGCCTGTTCATTAGTGGGATCTCATATTGGATACTTCTCACTGGTAGTCATTGAAGGAATGATTTATATGTCTGTGAAAAGCCAAGTAACGGGAGGGGTTCTGTGCGGTTCCATGTGTTATCCATTGATTTAAAGGCAAGGGAAGTCTCTACAGACCATACAGCTCTTGTAAATGGTCCTGTAATGTGAAACATGTTGATCTGACAAGAATCAAGACAGTCATAAAAGCTTGTAGCATCAGAGTAACGTGTCCCAGCTCAGACATGTGACATGAGTTCTTAACTTTCTTTGGGACTGAGCCATTGAGCAGCAGATAAAAAGGGGTTCTGCTCCAAGCCACACTGCAGTTAAAATCTTACATATGCTTGCCTCAACTGCCTTCCCCCTTTCACGTTATCTCTTACAAATTGAGTATTTAGGTCTGTTTGTGAGCTGCAACTCCTATTAATAGCCTGTTCTCAAAATCATTTTTTTCTTTTTTTTTATTACTCCCCTAAATATAGCCGGTGAATGAAAGCTGGCAGGCATTTTTTTCCTGCAATTAGAAGTTGGCGTGACTGCGGATTCAGCCTAACATGAAAGCCCCATTGTCTGTGAAAAGCACCGAACCGACCCCTAATTGGTTCTCTTACCCACTCCCTCCATGGGCAGGAGACCGCACAGTTTCATTTAACTATCTCTTTAAAACAGAGCAAGAAAGAACCAGACGAGACACTCGAAACATTAAAACTTATTTCGATGCCTTTTTTTGTTTTGAAAAATTGAATTTAATACTAAAGGCAGACCTGTTTCTTATTAAACATTAGAGGAGTGTGTGTATGTGTGGAGGGGGGGGGGGGGCTCTTCAGTCAAGTGCTACAAAATTATTAAATGTAGCCCAGTCTCGGTTATCAGCTTATGATGAAAGGTGCTCTGATTGGCTGCTTTAAAGATCCAGCTGACATTTGTTGATCTGTGACACTTTTGAAGCTATTGTGAGGCCGAACCACACTGTAACTGCTTCACACGTGCAGAGTATGGTGCTAGAATTCAGATGGGGGCTGATGTCAATCTTTAAATGACAGAAGGTTCAGTTCAAGACCAGAATGACACATAAATATCGAAGATGGCTTTGGGAAAGCTGTTATCTGTTCACATATACTGTATAAGGGGACATGAGAGGATGGAAATACTGTATGTCAGTGGTCCATTAATTCAAGTCCTAGAGCAGAACACCTTTTTCTTTTTTGTTGACAATCTGTTTATACAGCAATCTGCTTCTACAACAAAACACATAAAGAAGTGCAATTTTTTATGCTCTCTTTTGAAAAACTGTTTTTTATTCTTGTAGACAGAAAACTTTACATTGTAATTATGCACCTCATTGTTGATGTGCAAAGAATCTATAATCTGTTTCCCCTTTATTTTGCAGCACTTAGGTCACAGAGCAGTTGGATCATAGTTCCTACTAAAAGCAAGATACTGGTACCATTACAAATATTTGTATAGTTACAAACCTTTGCAAAACATTTAATTATAATGTAAATATATAGGTATGTAAGGAACATCATTCTTATCTGAGAGGTAGTACATGTGTATCTAGGTGAAAATCTGAAATAAAAGGTATATTCTCACATGCTTTAAAATAAAGGTCAGCAAAATGTCTGTTTCACATTTATGGATCAGTAAATGTAAATAAAAGGGATTTTTTTATTTACAAAGATAAAGATACCTAGCAAAATAAACTTTAGTGTAGTGATGGGTTCATAACATGGGGATTTGATTTGGGTATAAAAAAGTCAGCTAGTACTGGAACTACGTCCTATACAACATTCAAAGAACTGGTGGACTGGATTTTAGACATAGCGAACTCAAGACTGAAAACAGGAAATGTTTCCATTAAGTTTTCTGTGGTAAATGTACTTTACCATAGACTGTTTCGTGCTTCTGTCTTAGTGGGGTTTCCTATAGTTTCACTACAATGTACCATGGTTAAACCACAATCAAACAAAAAGTCTTACTTTAAAAAGGGCCCATGAGATTCTTCAAGAAACATGATAGTTTTGATAGGTTTCTTAAACCAATAACCCTTGCATACTCAACAAACAGGAATGTTGAAAAGCCACCACTTTATTTGCAAACATTTGAATAGTGATGTTCGCCTTGCTGTCTTCATTAACTCTAGAAGGATGTCCTGAGACTAAATGACCAAAGAGCTCGTAAATGTCAAAACGTTGACATTGCTCTCGGATACTTCTGAAATAAATATTGGCTACACAATTAAAAATGCAAAAAAAGAGTGATTTATTTATCCAGACCATTTAAAAAAAACATACTGGCCAATACTGAAGACTAATATTGTATTCAATATTGTACAATACTACCCAGGGGTTTTACCAGAAATTGTTATTCTGATTTCAATTTTAAGGCAAAATTGTCTTGTTTCAAAATAGTTTATAAGGTTTTTAGTCCAAAAGAAAAGTTCCCCTACCTCTTACAAGCTTCAGAATTAAAGTGCAACAGCACATACATTTGTAGACAATTTTAAGTGACCAGCAAAACATGAGGCCCAGTGCAGTAAATTATTATGGATTATTCTTCAGCATTTGTGCATGTTATCCTGAAGGTGCAGCACAGGTCTGGTCAGGTTAGGAAAGCAGGGTCTGTACTTGCTGTGGAGATCTGTGCAGAACAGTTTCGGGATCCTTGTACTGGTTTACTGGGTTGGTGATGGCGGTGTGTACCTCGCTGTAGGCACAGCACACCAGCTCTGTGGACTGCTTGAATATTTGCTCCCTGAAAACAAGGAAACACTTCATTCCTCACTGGCAATTCACTGGCAGCATAAACATTTTCTGGAAATGCAGCACAAGTTATAGAGGCACAGAGCGATCACTGCATAAATTGGACAGCTTGGAAAATGTTTTTTTTTTTTTTACCCAAAGCAGAAACATACCTTTCAGGATCTTCTAGAAGGCTAGGGATAAAGTCAAGAACTTTTGCATTCCTACCATTTTCTGTTTGTTGTTGTGATTAGAAGAGTGCCTTTGTAGGTTGCCTTCTTATTTAAAATGTGGAAATGAAAAGATGTTGAAAAAAACAGAGTAAGCTCTCATGTAAAAGAAGGAAAAAACAAAAATCCCAAAACAACAGATTTTTCATCATGTCAAAAGTTTTAAATAAGATGAAAATGGAAAGTTTATTTTTGTTATCAATATTGGGTAAGTCTATATTGAACTTTCCTTGATTTTGGCCAATTCACCATTTATATTACCAAAGACATGCTGAAGGACATATAGTCTCTACTTTTGGTATACATTGTGGAAAAAAAGGACAGTACCTTCTTTACTGTAATTCCCACTATAATGTCTTGTTCTAAATTTTCTGGTCCAGAGTGCCACCTACAGCTCCCCCAGCACCATATTCACTAGAAACCTGATTTTTCTTAATCATCTCTCTTGAAGCAATGAGAGAAACTAGACAAAGAAATCTGCAAAAATCAACGACAGAACACTGGTACTTTCTTGGTCAGGTGCAAATACTCTCCAACAGAAGAAAAACTATGACTTTATGGGGTGGTGCCTCAGTCTTTTTTTAAGCTCTTTGTATGTTCGAACATGCTTCAAAGTCAAGCCTTCAAACATTTTGTCTCCTAAGTTTCTAAATCTATCAACAAGTGAGGCAAAGACCTATTGCAGATGCGATAGGGAATGAAGCCATTTTGTCAGGTACTGTATAGATCGGTAGTTAAGGATTAATTTTTTGAAATGCCAAAGACTAAAGGCAGTGTTTACAGTATGAAGATTATAAAAAAAACATTTCTTATGCTACTGTACATAACCTGAGAAAATTTCAAAAGATTATCTCCTTAATTTTCCACTACAAATTGGAAAACAAATTTATAGTTTAAACTTATACAACTGTAACAGAAAATGAAAGGGTTTACACATATATATATATATGTGTGTGCAAGATGAGAACATCAGGTACAAAAAAAAATTAGTCTTACCCTTTCCTTTAAAAATGTTTGGGTTATTACATAACAAAATCCAACATAAAACATTTACAGATACAATGTTAGAGAAGTTGGTTGTGGACTCTGTGAACTGAATTGTAAGCACAAATAAGTTATATATATATATTACATTTATACAGAAGTTATTTTATGGAATTATCCAATGGTTGACCAGGTACTGTATATTGTAGGTACCTATACAGTACCTGGGCAACCACTGGATAATTTTCATAAAATATTAATCTAAATGTTATATTTTTCTACAACAGAGCAGTGCATATAGGGAAGGGGCAATATGAATCAGCCTTGTATACATTTAGATTTAGGCCTCTAAGACTCTACATAATGGCAAGCGCCTACAGCTACTGTCTATATTGGGTGTCTCCAGCCTGATCCATAAGAGTCACGGACTAGCAGACTGCTGTACATCACCACTAAACCACCCATTTCTAAAGATACTATACATCATAAATTGCATTATAATCAATTAAGCAGGTGATTACTTAAAAAAAAAATTCCAGATCATCTGAGACCAACATACTAGATGCAGGCATGGCATTCTAGGTTTCAGTATAGGAAATCATTGCCAAAAGGTGTTTGCTCCAATCTTTTTTGAGAGTTTCTCTGGTCACCTATGCTCTGGTACCAATTAAAGGAATACAGAGGGTGAAATCCAGATACGACACTATATTTATTTCTGTACTAACGAACAGCTCTCAAAACAGGGTTCTGAGTCTTAAAAGAATCTTATTAAACACACTTTTTCCTTTCACAGTAAAATTAGTCTATAATTTATCTACAGCAAGCTAACTGGTTTAGCAAAACACAGCTGTAAGAATGGTGGTGCAGTGGTTAGCATTGTTGCCTCATAGCACTAGAGTCCTGGGTTCAAATCCTGACCTGGGGCACTATTTGTGTGGATTTTGTATGCTCTCTCCATGTTCACATGGGTTCCTGATAAATGAAAAGATGACTTAATTCTTTAATAATTTACAGGTGTTCACAGGTTTTGGAAACAGGTGGCCTACTGTACTGGACTAACTGGATTAGAGCCGTATAGGAGAAAGGCTGGAGAGCACTAGTTTATACTTACCTCACTGTTAGTAAAACAATCTTGTGCATTTTGTGAAAGGATAACTGAATTAAAACAAAGTGTGTTTTAAATGGGCTGTAATCATATACATAAACCTGTTGCTTTTGAGATACACATATATGCTATATATACAGTACAATACATATACTGAGCTATTGATGGAGTAGAAGTGGAGATGTGCTACTGTTTTGTCATGATGAAATAAAATCAAAAATAAAATTCAAATTATTGAATCAATTCAACCCTGTAATTGTAGGTGTAACCCTGTAGGTGCCACTGTATGGCAGTGTTTCCCTATCTTTGTACCAGGTACACTGTTTTTGTTTTGCCGATGTGTTTTGCTGCTTCCATGCTCAATTAGAACTAACGTCTTAAATTGTTTTTAAGCCCTTATACTGTCAAGTTCTGGCTACACTGGACATAAGAAAGGTTATAAAGGAGAGGAGGCCATTCAGCCTGTCTACACAGAACACAGCTCGAAATTTTCAGCTGCTGAACAGCGAAGTTAAAAAAAAAATCAAATCAGCAAGTTACTGTTTCAACAAAATTGTGAGAACCTTGAACATGCTATTTTTGATTTAACATAGTACTTGGCAGTCTGAGAGCCGAAAATGATTACAGAGTTTCTAATTGAATAAGTTTTTTACTAAAATGAAGCATTAAAAGAGGTAACAGAGTTCAGTTGAAACCAAAGCCAGAACAGGCAGAGTGTTGTAAAGTTCAGTATTGGAAATTATTGCCTAAAGGGTTTGTTCTGATTTTTTTTTTAGGGTTTCTCTTTTTGCCCACGCTCAAGTGTTAATTACAGGAGTACACAGAAGGTGAAATCCAGATACAACACTATATTCAGTTCTGTATTAACAAACAGCTCCCAAAACAGAGAATATATGGGCACTTTTTAAAGTCTAAAAAGAATCTAATGAAACCTTTTTTCCCTTTCACAGAAAAAAATGATCTACTGTATTGTAGATCAGAAAGCTAGCCCAGAAAGCTAACTAGCTTTATTAAAACACAGTTTTAAGTATGGGTGGCATGGAGGCACAGTGGTTAGCATCGCTGCCTTGCAGCACTAAGGCCCTGGGTTCAAATCCTGACCCTGGATGCTCTCTGCATGGAGTTTGTACTGTATGTTTTTTCCAAGTTCACGTGAATTTCCTCCCACAGTCAAAAAACATACTGGTAGTTTAACTGGTTTCTGGGAAAATTGGCCCTTGTTGTGAATGTGTGTCTGCCCTGCAATGGACTGGTCCGAGCCATATCCTCCCTTGTGCGCTTTGCCTGCTGGGATAGGCTCCAGTTCTCTCCTGACCTGAGTGGTAAGAAGCAGTTAGAAAATGTATGGATGGAGTTTTAAATACAGTACAAATCCAAGGAATGAAACTGGAAGACAATGGAACCCTTGCTGCATTACAGGGTGACTGCAGCTGCTAGAGAAGATACTTAGTTTCCTAAAGTAATTTTACGTTAGGCCACAAGTTTACAAGTTGCTTTCCATATCAAACTGATTAAAAATGACTGAGAATAGCTACGGTGCTTATTTTATTGCAAAACTAATCTATACGTCTAATGCCGATAACTGAATGGAAGTTTTTCACAAGAATGTGACGGTTTAAAAAAGAAAAAAATAATTAGAGGACTTAAATACATTTGAATAACTTGGAAGAATAAAATTTATACCACAGGAGCCACAACAATAGCACTGACAGACATTTCCCACACCCCCTGAGTGTCATGGCTTTTTACAGCTCTTTAATACAACTTTTACAAGCATGAAACGCTACGTCTGTTGTGGGAACCCAGGCGGATTCGGCCCCAGTTCACAAGAATTGGCCATTGATGACTGTTTCAGTCACTTCGCTCTTTGCTAGTTGGTAAACTGGGCTTTGATGTCCATGCTTCAAATACAACAATGCTGTATGTTTTATGTTCACATAAGGGAGTTTTTTTCTTGTTTTTGTATTGCACATGGACCATGTGCCAAGCAGTGCATGGCTTAGTGGCTACAGGCGGCAAACAGCACGATCTTCGTTCCAGAGTATTAAAAATGGAACAAAATATTTGTACCGCCTAAGATTCCAAGAGCAAACAAGGCTATTGAAGCTGACAATTTTAAATTTATCACAAAATCCAAAGGGAAAAACCAAACAACAACATCTTAAATAACTTCAAAGAGTGCAGGATGACTCCTGAAGGCAAAGTACCTTTAAACCCAATCAGGTGGCACAAATTAAAGCAAAAATTTCTTACAGTTAACCACTGGGGGGCAGAGTCAAGTAGCAGTTGGGACTATATGGTCCCATTACCAGAGAGATGTGGGTTAAAATCCCATATGTGGACATGCTATATCTTTGAGCAAGGTACTCTACCATGATTGTTCCAGTTCATAAAGGTATACAAATGGATATCTACATTTAAATTGAGATAATCCAGAAGCAGATTTATGTTCTAGGTCTACTTAACACTACAGAACCTGGCATAAACTTTAGGGTTTTGCAGGTTTAGCAATACAAAACTATTGAGCTCTGTTACACAGGCTGAAAAAAACTTTCAACTAACAGTAACACAGCTGCCATTATTTGCTAGAGCTAATAAGTAATGATGCCAGTCACATGTTGCAGCTATTCACTGATTTATCAGGAGCATATTTAGATACAAAAGCACTGCACTCAACATACTGCAAGAGACAAATGTACTGTAGGTGTTTTGTGATCCTCAAATGATTTTTAATGCCCACATACCAAATAAATACATACACATATAACAAGCTTCTAATGTACAAGTTTACACCTCTGTTTTCTTCACGGTATCTTTTCTTAATCATGACCGTACTGGAAAATCATTAATGAACAACATAATCAAAAGACATTTACTGTATACATAGCTGTAGTTTTCCTATTTGTTTGAAATTTTAGAAGAAAATGCAGTGCAAGCTTTGGGGTTTTAAAACTTTGAACGGATTTGTGTCACAGCTGTAATCAGTTCTAAGGGGTGAAGAACGATTAAAATGAGCAAGTCAACATAAACCCATTAGATTTAGACTAAGCCCTGTTTTACTATGGAATTCTATGCCCTACAAAAAAACTGTATATATTTATAGCACAAATCACGATAACACCCTCAATGGAAAGGTGAAGTTTAAGTCGGTATTTTTCTTGAAGGACAGTAAAATGCATTCAAGAAATAAAAATAATTCTTTATATTTCCAAGAAAAGAATAGTAATATTTATTTAAAATATATATGTTCTACAACTAAATCTGCTGCTTTTTGGTCTGTAATTTATTTTTGTAACATTTAGAAACCCGGCTAATGACCACTTTCTTCTTAAAGTGTTGTGGCCACCCCATGCCTTCTTTAAAATTGGTTTGATCTCCTTAGTCCTTATTAGATTTCTCTGCCTGTGCTCACACTGTTGTACTAGAGACTAGGACTGCCCTATTGACGTTCTCGTAAAAAACACAAGCAAATGAAACAGTCTAAGCCTTTGTGCTTGTTTTAATTACTTTTTTTTTTGCTTTGAGCAGCTGTCTTTGGAGTCAACAATAAAAAAAGTATAGTTTGTCTTTTAATCATCCATGCAAAGTAGATTCTGAAATATGTCTTTCTAAACTGCTGCTCAAGCGCTCTTTTTCTTAGCCTGTTCCTTGCACTGTTTCGTCTTAACAGACTTTACTTTCTGCTGTTTGCTGTACTATGTAAATGAGTCTTTTGAGTTAAACAGTCTTAAATTTGTCTCTCGCTAATACATCTATATCTCTTTATTGTCAGTGTGTACCTTATGTTTATACTGTATATGATAAAAAATAAAATCAATAAAACCCCAAATATGGTAAGCCTAAGCCACTGTGTGAAAAAATCATAAAAAACAATACAACTGGTGGAGCAATTTCTCACTTCTCTACCTGAATTGCTTGGAAGATAGGCCACCATCAGGCCTGGGACCCCCAGAGGTTTATTTTCTCCCACAGGGAGCTTGTGTTTTCCTCCCCTCTGTGCCTACAGTCAACTATCGCTATACTGTTAACTGCAGTATAATTCTGTAAAGGGTTCTGTGGCAGACAGTTGTGAAGGACACTATAGCAAATATAAGCTGCTGTAAAAGGGGCTGCCAGCACAATATTAAAATTAGTTAATTACAAGATAAAATCAGCTGCTGTTTCAACTAGTTTGAAATCATATACATTTCTAAATGATAATTAAATTAATATTTTGAATACACTTCAGGACATATTCATAAAATGTGTGACCTAAATTTTAATGCAACTGTGCATCCTTATGAAATATGCATTGTTCATTTAAAAGCACATCTACAATAACACTTAAAAATCATTTCCCATGTGTATGCGTTGTGTTGTATAGGAGACTGATGTAATGTGTAGCAATGAAGCATTCAAATGTTTACCATACATAATTTATTATGTTGAGAATTTGTCATTTGTAGGAAGAGACACGGTTTAATGCAGACTTTCAAAAGTTTGTTGTTCATATCTGCTCTCGGCCTTAAATTGAGCTGGTATTTTATTTTTCACAGGCTTGTGTCCATTTCAACTGGCACCTGTTGGCAAGTAGCATTTTAAAAGAGACATTCATAAATACTGAAAAACGTTCTTAAGGGAAAGTGGCATGTAAAAACCACAAAGTCCTGATAAAAAAATCTTTGAAAGGATCAGTTCGAAGATATAAGACAGACCTCAGAGAACATTTGTACTCACTTTAGTGTTGCACTGAGGAGAAAATTCAGTTGCGGCATCAGCAAAGAATCAGGAGACGCCAGGTAGCGATCAAACTGAGCCTATCGATGGACATAAAAACATCATTGAGTACACTACAGTGGCCTGAAAAGAGTAAACAGACAAAGTTGTTTAGAAAAGACACTTGTATAAAAAAACTGCTCTCGTACAAAAGCAGCCTGAGCTCCGATGAGAAAATATATGTTGTACTGACCATTGCGGCTTTCAGAGAAGAGCAGTCCATGCTGGGAACGTTCACAAGAGGTCCCTGAAAGACAAAAAAAAAAAGTATGTCTTCAAATTGGCGACACCAATACTCATGATCTACAGTGTAGCTGGTTTCTGAGTTATACCTCTAAGAACTCCAGGCTTCCAATTAAAACCAACAGAGGCCAGTTTCACAAAGATGGTCTGGCTCTTAGTGGGCTGCTAGCTTTCAAAAAAAAAATTCGGTTGGCTGTTTTCCCCTCTTTTAACAAAAGCCTCTACTTTAAAAGTGAATGATGCACTTCAGCAGAAATGGACTTGACTTTTTTGAAATGTGGAAATATTTCCTTATTTCTAATTTTCTTTCTCTTCTAACGGGACTGATCAAACTAACACTAAGTAGAGCTTTGTGAATACTGCCCCAGTCTAGCATTGATAGAAAAAGAAAGACTGAAGATACATTCTTCAGATACACTAGAGGTTATAAAAGAAGGCTAAATCAAGACTTACTTGTGCAACACTTCAGATTCTTTATTGTTTAATTGCATGGAGATACACCTAAACAGACTCAGGGAAAGCAGTCCTATTTATCAGAAAACTTATTAGATGCAGGTCCTTATAGAAGTACAGTAGGTGTACTCTCCCTACTCCTCCATTAAGGACCTGATTCAAACTAGTAGCACATACAGTATGAAGCACACAGATAATTGGAGTTGTGGATCTGTTGCTTTGTCACTCTCCCTGAAGCACCAGTGGAGTACCGATCATACTTCTAGTAATATTATATTCAGTCTCTTTGATCCTGATTATAGCAGGCTGTGAAGAGTAAAGATTACAAGCATTCAATATTCCAAAAGGTATGGACAAAATCAAAGAGCTGATCAACTGAGGATGCTCTCTAAGGTTTATTTCTTCTTCTCCAGATGGAAACCTCATGTCTGATTCTGATTATGAACCATCCTGTAGTATCAGTTATATGGGGTCAATCCTTTCCAGAGATCTACAGACCTGGAAATACTTTTGAAGGGTAAGGTGCAAACTTACAGAAAAGTGAAAATGCTGAAATAATATGTTTTGTTGAAAAATAAAAGGCTGTTGCACAATGTGATTGGTTTCCCGACAACAAATTTAACTGTAACAAATCAGCACACTGCCTGTGCAAGTACAAGCAGGAATACAACTATACTATTACATTATAACTTTACATTAAATACTCATTTAAAATACTGTACTTCAGGGCTAATACTGAAAGGACCAATATTGAAAGAAAAACTCCAAAACACAAGTAAAACGTAGAAAAGCTGTATCATCGAGACACCAAAAAACAGGCAACCTATGTACCATGGGATTCTTCAAATAAAAAGCTGAATGGAATCCTTCAATAAATAAGCCTCAACACCCATAGAAATCAAGATAGGCCAAATAGCCTCCTCTCTTTATTAACTTATCCAAAGATTTTACATTCAATCCACATTCCCATTGAACAGAATGTGGATTGTCTACTTGAAAATGTTTTGTCTACTTCAACAGAAAGCTTCTGACTGGAAATATTTATGAAGGCATATACACAATCTAAAAATACCATAAAAGCACAAATAAAGTAGAAATAAGTGCAGCATTTCTAAAACAGGTATAATGTGTTCAGAGCAATGTGGTGTAACCTTAGATAACAGTGTCCGCATTTCATACAGACACAATACATAATGCTGGCCAGATATCAAGTGGAGAAAAGACACTGCTCTGAGAAGAGACAGGGACAAACTGCTCTGCATTCTGTGGGGTTGTAGGTAAAATATGACATTTTAAAACAGGAAATGCAAAACTCCTGACATTAACCTATATAATATACACACACATCTTCCTAACCTTCTGTCCTGAAATGATTCACTTTTCATCTCGATTTGTCCTTGTTGAATTAACTTTTATGTTAAACCATAACGAGAATTGTACGTTCAAATCTCAATAAAGCCTTCCATGTTCAAACTGAAATGGTTTTCTTACATGGACATTTTCCATATAAATTGAGAGCCTTTGTTCTTGTACTAGCCTAATAGCACAGCGCTTTAAACATCCTAAGTTCACTTATTGATTTATTAATTTACTAGACAATAAACATCTCCAAGTGTCAAGATTTCCAAGAAAAAGGAGGATTCTTTAGGCTGCCATTAAAACTCATCAATGTCTTTAGAGCACTCTTAAAATGGAGACAGATATCATAACATAACAGTAACCTACAGAGAAACCTTTAACCAATAACAGTTAAGAGCAAATAATATGGTTCTTGGTCTCCATCTCCTCTGAACATTATATTTTACTTTCAAACTATGTGTCTGCAGTGTGCTTTTTATTGTAACCTTGTGGACTCACCCCCTTCTGCGGAGGAACAAAACCAGAGGATTCATAGACCCTCAAGGTCTTCAGTATGAGATTCTTCTTAATTTGTTAAAGATCAATGCACACAATTCCCAGGACCTTCAGGGTGATTCGTGTGCCTTAAAATACAACTGTTCCAACAATTATCTCTAATGACAAATCTGCTATCTTGGCCATTTCAGCCTTTAAGCACAAATGTACTTCAAGGAATAATTTTCAGCACCTTTTGTGCTCTGCCCCTCAAATTATTAAAGCTGTGATCAGAGTATCCTAGTATTGGCTCATTATATGACTTTTAAGTTCAGAATATCAGTGTCTACTTTATACTATGGACCTGTAAGGAAAACCATGTCAATAAGAGGTTTTGTATTATTATGCACCATATACAGTAGGAGGTTACACAAAACTCTTGCAGGGTAATTACCTATTAACCGACAAATTGCAAAATGAAACTCATAAATGACGCATTATAGGGCTGCTGGAGAAGGGCCTATTCAAACATCGATAATGATTTCCATTCCTAATTTGTTTGAACATTCGCTGGAAAGGTAATTACCCTTTCATACTGGCTGCTTGAAAAATCACACTAAGAGTGTTATCTGGGTTAAAATTAGCAGCACACACCTCAAAGGGAGGTATCTGTACCAGGTGATGAAGAAGCGGTTTTGGAAATCGACTCAAACTACAGTACGTTTCACCTCTGATGCTATTTTTATTTGCTATTAAGAGATGACACTATTTAAAATCACATAATATTCCAAAAAGGCCCTGATTATAACTGTTTCCCAAACAGTACGATGAATGTCTGGCTACCCACATGGTTTTTAAACTAAACTAACATGGTTTTTAAACTAAAGTAATTAAAAACTGAGCTGCGATTGAGGTATATAATTGAAGTACTGTCGCCCCATGACAGGAACTTATCCGGCTTGGCTGCACACAACCAGTTTCAGTTGACTTCAAGCCTTCTGTCATTCAGCAACACCTTCAGATTAGAGGCTGGAATTAAACCATACTGAACTCGGGGAATGGAAAGACACCCTCTGCCTTTGAATAGACAGACTATCCAGAAGCACTTCTAAACTGCACTCAAGAGAAAAATACTGTTCTGCAAGACTTAATCATACAGATAGGTAATAACAGCCCACTTTGAAATTGGTGCTACACCTAGCGTTTAGCTTTGTCTAATTCCACTCCCTATTTCAGGAAATGCCCATTTGCCACTCTTTCTGTGCAGAGGATGCAGAGAAGAGGGTCACTGCCTGCTGTAATCCTTGCCAGTACAACAATGTCAAGAAATAAGCTGCTCAACCAGGAAAAGCACAGGCACGGTGACAGCATGCCAAGGAACGAAAGGCATGCCAAGGTCACATACCAATAATAAAAGCTCAGATAGTACCAAAAAAAAACAAAACACTGTCACAGCTACTGCCTCAAAACTGACAAAGATGTGTCTGTTTCTCAAAGAGCTTGTCTATCTAATGTGGCGTCTCTTAGTCCAAACCTCTGGGTGGTCTCAAAGGCACTGTGTGCTAGAAAAGATTGGTCTGTCACATAAAAAAAATCATTGGGGCCTATAGGGGAAGGAACATTTGTGGTCCTTCAGTAATTTCCACATTTTCCAGGCAAAATTCTCACAGCAGTGAGACCGATATACCACATCAGGTTTTCCACACCCAAAGAAATGCACTGCAATTCATGCAGGTCTGGGTCTCAGTTGCATAGGGGGGTTTAACCAAAGGTCCTGTCCTACATATACTGTATATTAAAAACTAAAGACGGCAGATACTTACCATTCAATATCCTTTCTGATTACTTCAGGACAAGCTAACATAAGACATGGACCCCCTAGTGAAAACCACTGGATTAGGGGCACAACATGTTGTGGAATTGCGAGGGCCTGCATAGCTGGCTTTAGTACCCAGAAAAATGCTGTTCGTGGTCTCATACAAGCATGGTGGCACTATCTGAAGTACAGTACACTGTCCCTTTCTTTTGTCATAATTGCTATGATTTAAATCCTCACCAGAAAGACCAACTACACATTTCATAACTCATACAGACATTTTGCACTCCCATCTCATTGTACATTCTGGTACTAATGAAACATGCCATTACTGCACTACTGTAGTCATGTGAGCAACTTGGACACCAATGGCAAAAATGCCAGAAAAAGCAATGTCTCAGACATTCAAAGACATACTTTTCTAGAGAACTAAAAGAAGTTAGCTGGTAAGAAAAATCTCAATGATAAAATGACACGAAGCTAACACAAACCTAGCAACAGTCCGGCTGATAATTCTGTTTAAGTCAAAAACCATAGGCTATTGCAGAACATAGGGGAAATTGTCACTAAATGAATGGTAATGACCCAAAAAAATCTGAAACCGATTAATAATAACTGGCAAGTGACAAAATAAAAAAACTAAAGCAGGATCTCAAATGCCTTAAAGTATAGAAGTGATTTAAGTGACACCTGAAAGCAAATGCCTGTAATAATTATTTAAGATTACTTTCCATAAAAAATAAGTGGATATACTATTTTAATTTAAAACCCATTTGCTACAGTGGGCTACTTTTGCTCACTAAACTAATCTCATGAAGACATTCAACAACAGAAGTGTACAGTTGAAAGGTCCTTTTGTTCTAAACATAAATCAGCTAAAGTTTATTTGCTTATTTTGAGTCTTTAAAAAGCATTCAAATCATGTACCATCCATTTTTAAACTTTTCAGAAAAGATTTTTTAAACACTTTAAAAAACACAAAATTTATTGATCAGCACAACAGAGCTGTTTTTCGAAGCTCCAAACACGAAGTTGTTAAAAATATAACAAGTAAAGTACAGTTTGTTTTGGCCTGCTGTGTCCTCTTTGAGATTTTCCCTTTGAAGTGGCTTGGGCCTTGCAATGGCGTGATATCATCAGATAGGGTAAATATGGGTGACTGCGGCAGATTGCTTTGAGCCTCATAGACGATTTATTACATTGCAGCTTAAAATATCAAAAATAACCACCCACCTTAAACCAAAATTTCAGTTTTCATTTGTCTTTTTTTAACGCAACAAGGTCAAATTTTCTTAAATTATTCCAACCGTTAGCCATGTGAACTTCGAAGTAAGGAGAGACATCCTTCCTCTTTTCGTGTCCAGATCCTTTTGATAATGGATAAGAGGTGCTGTTCTAAGACTTTAAGGAATTGTGTGACATCCAGTGAAAATGCCCAACTAATGGCTCACCATAAATTTCACTTTAAACATCTACAGTCACTGGAAGGACACGCAGAAGTCAATAAGCACTTTTGTTTCTGACGACAGGACACCACATCATGCATAGCTACAGCTGCATAAATAGGATTTATCTGAATCCAAACAGATATTTTTATATTTGCAACGAATACACACATTACTTTTACAACTAACTTTAAAAAACAGTACTTTTTAAAACTAACTGAACAAAGTAATGCTCCTTCTGGAAGAATCACAAAATGGTGGATGCAAAACTAACACATTGGTAGATAAATGGTAGATAATAAACCTATTACTTGTTCCATTGGTAGAGATGTCAAACAAGATAAGCACCAGTAATAAAGGTGATTTCGGTACCCACCATGCCAATTTGCCAGTCTGAGCATTGTGGATCAGTAGAAAACATATAAACTGACACTTGTGCTCCCTGAAGCTATAGGTGGGAAACATTTTTAAACATGGGGTAAAACAGTCCAGGAACGCCAATACAAGGTTAGGAATTGTCTGAACGTTTTTTCTTCTGTTTATGTGGGTCACAGCAGCAAAGTTAAGGAAAAGCCGAGCATCTTTAATTGCGAAAGGTCAAAATCTGTAAATACTGTATGTATGAGGGGTTTCTCCATTGCTGTGGTATTGCAATGCTCCTTTCAGTTGCCAGAGTTCTATCACTGAGTTAAGGGAATTAAGGCTTCCTTTAGGGACTGAAACAAACAGCAGCATTGTGCCCTTTGAGGTACCAATGCCCACAGCAAGCCTGGGTTGCAGCTGCGATTTCATTTTTACCCCCAGGGTACAGCTCTGTTCTGAAAGCGAGCTCTCCATTCCTCAGCTGGTGTGTGGGAAAGACAAAGTGCGCTCCTAACAACGCACTGTCGCCTTGGTTTCACTGGCTCTGAAATCAGCTGTGACCAGTCCCACTGCCTGGATGTTAGCGTAGACGTCTGCCTCAGAATCATTGCTAGGCAGTGACATGATTCCCTGGCAGTAACAAAACAAGAACCGATGGGCAACTTTGGTGCAAATTAATTCTTAGTGACACATACTGTATTTAACATGGGATAGAAATTTCATTAAGACTGACACCTTTAGATGGTATTTATTCCTCTTAGTTGTATGTTACCAGTAGTTGAATTGTGTTGTTTTAAATCTCCTTTCAAAACATTTATACTGCATATGTTGAACTTTTTGGATTAAATAAAGTATTGACTTATACATAAGACATTAATACCAAAACATTGCTTAATACATAAGATACATAAACGATTTTGGCAAATATGTAACTCTTATGTATTGAGAAATCCAAAGAGTAAACCAAACTGCAAACACCAAGGACGTACTGCTGTAGTCACTTACATGCACCTGATGTACAGAATTACATGTACATAGTGTATTATTGTAGCATGTGTACCTTGAAGTATAATAAAGTATAAAAAAGACTTTTTCAAGTCACCATACATTTAAAGTGATTTATGTTCAATTTGTTTATTGGTTTTTAGGGGGAAAATTATTATATTATATAATAGATTATATTAAATGGTACTGTATAAAATAATGAACAAAGGTGAACAATCACCATGGCATGACAGAACATAATGTAAACTTTGTTTAGGAAACAAGTCAAATATCAGTAATAAGGGTATTGACTGTACTCAAACATACTGATATTCAAACCTCTCTCATAACGTCCTTGTGAGGAATGGCTACACGACAACAGTTACCGTGGTAAAGTGGTACAGTAAAAGCATACCTCTGTAATACTGGTCTCTCTTAAATCTTTTTCTGTGCTTCATATATGAATTTCACACTAAAGGACAGTGCTGTCTACACAAATATACAATGTCCTTGTGGCTCCTTCTTCTGTTTCCACTGTTATCTGATGCAAGTATCAAACAAACCAATAAACGGGTATATCACACAAAATACTCTCCGTGACATCTCAAGACAGCACAGTTCTTTCAGAAAAGTGCAATATCCAAGTAACAGAACTGTGGTCTGCATGAAACTGCAAGTGAACTAAAATGTGAACTTGATTTGGGATTAAATTAATTTGCCTCGTTCAAAACATACTGAACCTCAACTATAATAAAACGTAACCCACAATTATAACTGCATTAACTAGATGCCAAAGTTTTATAAGTAAATGCACTTTTAAGAAATAAATGTTACAATAGATCATAATTCTTGATAGTGTCATCTTGTCTGGAATATCATCACTTTGGTGCATCCGGTCAAACTCTTCTGTGTAATTTGAAAGAGGAGGTATGCATTTATTCAAACCAATGTATTTGTTCCACAGTACACAAACAAGCATTTAAATAAAAGTTCAGTGCTCTTAAAGGGGTACTCCAAGTCCCTCTTCAAGGAGTGACTTACATGGGAACTGGGGGGGGAACTATGCATCAATATCAGCAGTGGTTGAGGTAGGTTATTACTTACAAGTTCAACTACCAGCTCGGTCACTAACTGTGTATTATGTTTAACAAGTCACCTCACTTCTTTGTGCTCTGTCCTTTAGATAAGACAAATAAATGAACTACTTAGTTACTCTGCAGTAGGGAATGTTGATATATACTTCACTCCCTAGTTTTTATTAGGTGCTCTGCTTAGAAGTATCCGCTAAATGACTATATTATGAACAATTATGCTGGGAGTTCTGAATGTTCCTATTTTTCCAGCGTAAAAAAAGTGTGAAAAGCTCTGAAAGCTCATAAAAACTGGATAAATCCAATTAATAATAAAGTCATTTTATTTTAAACAAGACAGACAGCTCCATTGTATTACTTTCTCTTTGTCTTTTATACTACTACAAAGAGTACAATGAAGAGGGGGACATTAATAGAGCAGGGTTTTGTATCTATAACTTGGTCAAAAGGTCTCCATGGCAACTGTGGACCTAAAGAGAGGCCACACAAATAATATAGGCCCTTCTACAGAAACAGCTGGGCCACTCCATTCTGCCATGTAAGAGGGCCTAGTACCATCACTCCGAAGCTTCTGTTATTCATCCATCTCACCTAAATGAAATAAAAGCTTCAAAAAGTTGTATAACATCTTCGTATGAGGAAACCCATTCTGTGTAATGAAAAATAAACTGCACAAGTATATTCAAGTCACAAGTCCTCCAATCTCTTCCCATGAAAGTAGCATTTTAGTATATATTCCCTTTGCAGACTTGCCTCAGAAGAGAGGTCAATAGCTTAGGTTTTGGCTTTTTCAAATTCTACACACTAATTGTGAAATTAACCCCACCATGACAGTCGAGAGCACAATACATTTAACAATTTACATGTTATAAATCAGCTCATCTCTGATGAACCCTGGTGACTTCGAAGAGTAGGATTTGTAGTAGTTGCCATGGGTTGCTCACCTGCTCAGGTTTATGCTGCTGCACACAGTTGTAAATGTAGCTCAGACCCGCTCTGGTGAGAACATAGGAAGCCTGCTCATTGATCAAGGTATCCAAGTGAGCTTCAATCTGTGAAGATCAAGCAGAAAAGTGCACTGTGAACACTCTCCTCTGCATCTCCTTCCATATGAAAAAAAAACCCAAAAACCCTATTCCCAGTTTCTTCAATACCCACCATTAAAACACTCAGTTGAGAGCACAAGGGAATGAAGAACTATGAGGTCCTAATAATCTAACCAAAATAAAACAGAGTAAGAAGAACAGGCTGAACAACACTGAGCACAGCCTAAGAGTGGACCTGTTTTTCATGAGCATCTATAAGCCAGGGCAATGCAGTCACTGAATGTTGCACACCAGCTATGGAAATCACAAAACAGGAACTACAAACTATTTTCTAAAAATGGTCTCCTTTAAAATGCCCCAAAAATGACTACCAGTTCCAATAGTCATTTGCTGCGTTTCTAATATTTTATATTTTAAACCATAAACATCTGGTATCCCCAATTGTTTTCTTATAAACTTGTTTTTTTTCAGTCCAGTATTATACTTGTCCAACATAGACACCAGTCACACCTATTTTCTACCTGACAGGCATCAAACTCCACAATGTCCTATGGGAGAATGAAAAGTCTCTCTCACTGCCAGTACTGGAAGCTTGCAAGAAGGAAGACAGCCCCAGGTGTTGTTCATAAGCAGGGAGGAAAGGATATTCTGTCTGACACAAGCCTACCCAGGCAGTGATTGGCCAGTTCACCGTTGGGAATGACAGTCAACTTATTAGAAAGCCCTGATGTTGACAAGTGAAGCTTAGGCTGAAGCTGGGCTAATGGCTGTCACCTTTACTGAATGAGCTGATCAGAAGTTCCCCAAAGCAAATTTCCTTTAATGTAGCTGAGAACGTGCATTATTAATAGAGTCTCCCATGTACTGTGTTCAATTAACTGTAAATTAAGAGCTCAACTCTACGTAAATCGTTGCAAAGGAAACTAAGATTATATTCTGTTTATAAAGATTACTTATGAAGTAATACAATTCCATGTCAAATAAATTGGGTATAACAAAGATGCAAGGAAATTTTAACAATTATCATCAGTTGTTTGAAACTGGAAATGTGTTTCACAGCCTTCAAAAGTCCAAAACTTCCTCCTCTGTTAAGGTCATGACATTGTTAGGGGTCTAAACCAGTTATCACCTTCCTGTTTAAAGATCAGCTGTGTGAGTTAATGCAGTTACAGTATAATACAATATTTGTCACATAGTTAGATGAACACTTTACACAAACCATGTAATCTACACTGCAGTGAAAAGCTGTAAGCATCTTAGACAAACAGTAAATGCATGTTATGAGCATGGACTGCGTTATGGCCATGAAACAACTTGATTAACAACCATCAATGGTAAATTTATGGAAGTGAGATGATAAAAATATTTTTGCACATTTTATTGGAGAAAAAAAACAACATTCAGGCTGTGCCAATCTATTGCTTGGGCTAGAACTGCCAGGAAACTGCTTGAGCTGGGTACGTAAAAGCCACGAGTCAGGACAGGATGTCATCAGTCGCAGACATTCATAAAATATTCACCATCGTGTAGTTTACACCCGTTTCTTATTAACATGAGTTGTAAACTGTCACATAAATCTTTCAGCAGGTTAATTTACAAGTGCCTTCAGGCAGTTGACACATTTCGGTTTTATCTTGCAACTTGGGAGTTGTATTTTACTTTTTTCAAGGTTGCATGGCACATAAGATTTGCTGTAAATGACTGTTAAGGTTTTGTAACTATCCTCCATTTGATACTTAACTCGCCATCTAACATAAATTAAACGTAATAACTAGGATATATGCTCCCTATAGAAGTGCACTTTATCTTTATCATTATCTATAGCACTATACATATCATTACGTATAGTAGGTAAGCACACTTCTTCTTTTGGATAACTTCAATCAGGAGCCTTACATTCAATTTTTGTACTGAAAAAAGAACAAAAAGAGCTTTACTCTTTGCCAAACTTCCAGTTGTAGTCTAAGATTTCCATCAAATCAATGCTGTAATATAGCAATTCTACAAGACAGCAGGAAAAGGTTGAAAAGAACCTTTAAGCAGATGTTCAAAAACAAAGGCAAAACTGGAGAATGCTGGAATTGTACCAGCAACTCTATGTTAAGAATTAAGTGTTCAGAAAGATTATAATAATGGTTTCCCCCTCCCTGTAATTGAAAATTAAAAATGACTTTACTCCTTTGAGTATTCAGTATGAAAATATCTTCGGTATTCTTGCCGACATGTGACTCGTGGGATGGAAAGCAGGATGTCTTGGCTCTCCAACGCTGAACCTCCCCACTATAAATTGGGCCCATCCAAATACCTCCAGCAATCAAGTGCTCAAATCGACTCCTCTTAATCTGAAGCTTCAAGAAGTAGGCACATCGGGACCCCATGATCCACAAATGAGGGATGCCCACTACACCTGATAACATCACAACCAATCACTACCCATTGACATGAATTAAAAGGTGTTGCACAAGCAATTTCAGTGCTCTCTAAGATCCTAGCAACCTGTCATTATGACTGTGACTACTGCTGTCTGAACCATAACAGCATCAAAACTTAGTTTACAAAGTAAGGGTGGGGCAGAGGGATTTATGTAAACCAGAACTTAGCCCAAATCTTCCTTGGCAGAGGAAGAGGCTCTGATGAGGTCTCAACTGTAATTTCACCTGAGCACTGAAATAATACAGTTTGACATTTGTTGACACCGCTGAATAGCAACAAATATTCATTATGGCAGCTCCAAAATATAGGAGAGCAGACTTTCTAAGATTCTCCACAGGGAACCAAATTCTCTGAAACTTTGTACATGCCCCAATGGAAGACCTGACTTCAGTGTGAAATGACGCACAAAATCCTGCCCTTGTCCACTGGCTCTGTACCAAGAGTAGAGGACAAACTGACATGAATCAAGCTGTTCCTCTCAATGTGGAACTTTTATAACCTCATCAGAGAGTTTTACATAGTCAAGCATTCACAATTAGGATGACTGTACATTCAACATTCACATTTTTAAAAGTGAATAAAAGTGAGTAAAAACATTAAACCGGTATATAATCAATAAAGTTTAAATTATAAAGCAAATACAATTTCATGTGATTATGAATGTTGACACTGATTATTACATGATTGACCACATCGACCAACATATACTGTATAACCCTGTATTTTTACGAGTTTCTTGTAATTTATGTGATAGATCATCCATTTGCATCTATCATGGCAAGTTTGATTTTACATACTCGTTTATTTGGCACATTTTATTATTTTTTTAACAAAATTGTTGTTGTGCGCTCTCAATCTCTGTGTGTACATCATTTGTTGTGTTAAATTTCTAGCTGCCCTAAAGTACTCTGTGAATTAACTGCTCCAATTTCTTATTTCATCATTTCAAGTCACCAAATCATCACACAGTGGAACTCAGGACAGATAAGTACTAAAATCTATTGACTCATTCCTACTAATTTTGCAATTTTAAATAAAAAAACAAAATGACACAATCTGGCACTAAAAATAGATACCAAGCCAAGTCCAAAGTCAAAGTAGTACCTGAAACTCCAGCATCTCCAGCCGCTTGTCTGTGAACTCAAAGAGAGCCAGTGTGGTCTTCATCATGTACAACGAGTTGACCATGTAGGTAGCCATGTCAGCGGTGCCCAGATTGCTCGCAGACACTGTGCAGAGCTGCAAGAGTGGATCCAAGATACAGGACAGCACCTTAAAAGGAGAGAGAAAGTGTTATTTGCTTCAAGTTACAGACCTCATCCCACAAAACCTTTTAACATTAAAGTGATACAGGATTGGCAAGATTAGTTTACCCCTTCGAGGTCTTTTATTCGTAAACAGGGAGACAAAATGACATGGCAGATAACACTGCTGCTGGGTCTTGGGTTTAATTCCAGATCTGTGTGATATTTACATGTTCTCCCTGTGTTTGAAGGTTTCTTTGCATGTGTTGTGCATGAGACTGGCATCCCATCCAGGGTGTATTCCCACTCTCCATCCATTATCACACCTGCGTATTCCTAGTTACGGGTCACTACAACTCGTAGGAAGCGTAGAGTTGCAAGGTGGGACTACACCCTGGATGCCAGTTCATTACAGGACACACACATGGATAATTAAGAGTCTCCAATTTACCTAGACAGCATGCCTTTGGAAGTGTGGTTAGAAATCAGAATACCCAAAGGCAAAACCCCACAAACACAGGGAGAACATGAAAACTCTACCTAGAAGTTTGTGATCAAACCCACAACTGAATGCTAAGAGGAACCAATGCTGACTGCCATACAGTCTTACTACCCTGGCAGTAGTAGTAAAAATAAAATAATTTAGCATTCATGTTTCTCATTTGTTGTTATGATTCATTTGCATTGCAAAAACTACAAATAATGCAATTAAATGCAAATAATACTCTAAAGATCAGGTTGAGTATCAGAGCACAAAAATGCTTAAGTTAGAACAGAAATACAAATGGAGAAATTTGGAAGTATGGATATGCTGTATTTATCAATATGATATTTAAATACAATATGTTGTATTTAGAGCAGCAGCAAAACCCATTTTCACTTTTTGACAATCTCGCACAGTTACTTTCATCATGAAGATCAAATAGGAAGGCAATACCAATGAGCATATATCAGGCACCTGTGCAAAGTCTGCTTGACGGGCATCTAGTGGCACAACAGAGGAATCGTGGGATGCTAGGACTTCACGCAGCAGTGACAGGGTCTGGGTGAGAGAGCTGGTGGGCCCAAGGTCAGGAGGAGGCAATTCAACCTGGAGAAGGAAACTGGAATAACTTCTTCTGCACTTTCATGAGCATTACAAGCAAACTGAATCACAGAAAATCTTGATAATGGGATGAAACAATATTTTTCCTGGCTGTTTTAAATGTTATATTAGGCAGGCCGATATTTAGCCACTGGTGCTGATGATGAAAATGCATGGTCTTCATTGATATGGATATGTCCTTGCATGTGACTGTAAAATCTGATTTTTTCAAGTAATGTTTTCCTGCTTGCTGGATATTGTATTCTGGTTGGGCTTTTTTTTTTTCTTTAAATAATCTGAGGGTGCTCTTTCATTCAGATACCCAAAGAAAAACACCAAGTTCCATACTGTTATAAATAAGTAACATTCTGACATGCAGTAGCACACACTTCTTGTGATGTTAGATAAATCTTTTGAAATGTTACTTGAAAATAAGGCTTAAAACATATTCTTTTCTAGCTTTGCTTAGAATAAGTATTAAGAATTCACCTTTACTGGTAGTGCTGAATTGGATCTGCACTGTAGGAAAACTGGCTTCAAAATCAATCTTATTAATTCAGTTATCCCATCATATTTGTGTTCAGTGGAAAAACGGACCAGCATCCGTATGAAATTTATCTTCGGTATTACACTGATTCACCCACCTCCACAGCAAAATATTATCAATCATTCTTATATATTTAAGTAATAACACTAACAGGAAGATTTCAGAAAGTTGTCATTTTGCTCTTAGGCTCAGGCATTCAAAGGCTGGACATACAGAATAGATGCTATTCTTTTTAATCATTTTTGTTTTATAGAAATGCATAAAAATGCATAAAAGCCACATGGGAACCCTGAGCATAGGGATTTAATGTGGGTGTGTAAACCCCCAGCTCTGCTACATAACATAAAACTTAGCAACAATGACAGTATACACATAAATTACTCACATAAAGTGATATTAGACTATATGAAGTTTTACAAATAACAGAGGCATGCTATACTCAAAAGAATTCCACAGAGAGACAAGACATCAAGGTAGGGCAATGCTTGCTAGTCGTACTTGAGAAAAGTCCATCATGAAATTTTATAAGTAGTTGGAAGGTTGTTTCTTGTTCAGAAAACATTTCTGTTTTTTTACAAAAGTAGATAAAAAAACCATCCGTGTCTAACATTAGTCTTTAACATTTACCTTTGCCCACAGTAGAAAAACTTCCAGATTCCCAATAAGCCACTTATTTCTTTAGTGGTGAATTTAAAAATACTTCTACCCTTCAATATCCTGTCAAGCCCTCGTAAAATTATAGGAGCAATCATAGGAAACAGTGTTCCGAGTATTATTTTTAGTTTTGTTTGAAAGTCATAAATTTCTTTCTGATGTCCTGCAATTTGATTATCACCACGTTAAGGGGATAATTCTTTCTGCAGCACTGAATGAAGACCTTCTTGGCAACAGGTAGCAACCGGTATTGATCATTCACTTAACAGCCTGTTCTCAGATAGAAACTGGGCCGTGTTCAGGGATATTTTGGAAATAATTTGGGCCTGGAAGACAGATACTGTTTTTTTTATTCCAGCTCACACTTAATCTGTGTACGTGTCAGCTTCCATATGTTTACAAGGCATATCTCCTGCTAAAAAAAAACTGATTTCAAAAGTTGAGCTCCCTTAATTTATTTTCCATTCTTTCTCAATATTATTATACAATATTATTATATTGTATTATATTATATTACACTGCAGCAAGGACAGTTGACTGTCCACCCTCCTTTCCATTTCTGTAGAAAATATTTAAAGTCTTTTTAATACCATCTTACATCACTTCTTTTAACATAGGAATACTGCATCCATAATAAAACTATTAATCTGTGAAGTGTTACAATACTGATTGCAAAACTTACATGTCATTGTTGACCATTTAACATGGATGTTTACTGAAACACATTCACCCTGGTAAGTGGCAGTCAAGGTACTCTAGATAATTAACCACTTTAAGATAAAGCTTCTCAATATTAAGCTTTACATCTGTATTTTTAAGACCCTTACAAATTGAGTGTTAAGCTTTTCTTTCCACATTTTCAGGGCAGGTGATTGAACTTCTTTAGAAAGGAATGCCTTAACACTTTAAGAATCATTCTCTCATTCTCAAGGTATATAGTTCAGATTAGGCTCTGTTTATGCATTCTATATATATGAGGTTTTTTCAAAAACTGCGATGAAACACTTACCTTTTAATCAAAAAGGTTCCATAATTACCTCTGACAAAATAAGATGCAGTTGTGGTTTTAGGGTTTTAGAATTACCCTCATTTAATATTGACTGAAATAAACTCATTTAAGCTTTGTAGCCCCCAGTCATACAAAGAACACAATCAACAGGTCATAAGCAGAACAACTAATTTGATATTATGTGAATTTGTAAAAACTGTCATTGTTTTGCTAGCTTTAAAAAAGAAGCACCAAGAAGGAGAAAGCTTAAATATAACCACAGAGGTGCTAAGCACAAAATAACGTTTCCTGCTTTAATATTTCTCTGTAAATTTATTGTATATATAGCACCTCGCAAAAGAATTGCAGATCATGTGGGGATATTTTTCAAGTGAATGGTTTTAATCTGGATCTTGAATACTTAGACAACATTTTTATGGGTGAAAGAAGTCAAATTTGAGTAAAACCTTGGAACAACTACTGCTTCTTTGCAGAAAATGTTTTTTTTTTGCTTTATCAAATGCACCACACATGATTGAGCTATACATAATTAGTATAATATACTTTTATTATGTTTAATGTTAACAATCGTATGTCAAAATTAACTTAACTTGCATTTTCAACTTTTGACAATTTATTGCAAATTGCAAATTTATACTCAATAAACGTTTGTGCTACACGGTCTTGGAATTATTTTTTCCAAACAATGAAATAAAAATATCTTATATTTATTTCATATAACTGGTGTCTAGTTACTAATTAGCCAGTAAAATCCTCCTGCATTGTATTTCATGGGTTCTGAAAGGTATGTTGCTAAATATTCAAAGTTACTAAATCCACAGAACACTAAATTTTCATGGCTGTTTTTCACAATCACATAAGCTTTTTTAACATAAAAAGACAGCTGAGATCAACTATTCCTGGCTATGCTTCAGTAATCAGTAGCTGGCTTGCAGCTCTGTGAAGCTGCTTTGAGAAGCAGGCCAGACTACTCAAAAATTAGGAATTTCCTTAGCATTTCAAGAAGAAAATATTTTCACACCAGAGCGATAATTCATGAATTCTACACTGGCATGTGTTATTTTTTTTTATCTGCAGTGCATGATTTCCAAGAATGACAGAACAATAAGAACCATCCTCCTAAACCCACAGGGTAGAAGATTGTAATAATATTTTTCACTACTCTCAAGGTTTTCCATCCATCCATTTTTTAATCGCTTTTTCTAATTCAGGGTCACGGGGGAGCAGGAGCCCATCCCGGCAAGCAATGGGGCAAGGCAGGGTACACCCTGGATGGGACGCCAGTCCATCGCAGGGCAGACAGGCACGTACATGTTCACACCAGGGCCAATATTCCTAGAAGCCAATTAACCTGCCAGTATGTTTTGGGACCTTGGGTGAAAACCAGAGCACCTGGAGGAAACCCTCACAAACATCCGGAGAACAGACAAACTGTACGCAGACAACACCCCAGGTCTGGAATTGAACCCAGGGCCCCAGGGCTGTGAGGCATCAATGCTAACCACTGCACCTCTGTGCTGCTCTCTCTCAGGGTTTAAATTTCTGAATTTCTGCAGATTAACAAGATTTTATGGAAGCATGCTTTTTGGAATACAACAGAAGCATAACAACTAAGAACCTGTACACTACACCAATATGCAATTCCACAATTGTATATGCACTCCAATAAACTGGTAGCCACATTTTCATTAAAAATAGATACATTTTCCATAAGACTGTCAAAATTGTACTATACTTCAGTTTTTAAATATGTCACAATGATCACACAAAACCCCATCCATTGCCTGGATTTATAACACTACCGAAAGGAAATGCAGTCACAGACTTGGTGAACAGTTCATGGTGACTATTCTGATTCCCAGTTGCTGCTTGGACTTGGATTTTAAGCAATTTCCATGAAATTATATTTAGAAGCAAGACTCCCCAAAGCAGAACTAGAAAAACAGTAATCTGGATTTTTTTTCTCTGTTGAAGGATTAGTTATACTGCCATGATGAGATGTTAAGAGATGATTATGCCAATGAACACCACACAGTGGTTCACCACTGCCTGACCACAACCTTTTTTAAGCTGATCTGTTACCCACCTTATCCATCAGCTTGCTGGCGTGCAGGCTCAGGCTGTTGAAGAACATTTTCTTGCTCAGGATGTGCATCTCTTCAATGGTTATGAGAAGAGTCGCTGCACTGGTTCCCACAATGCCACTGAAAGAGGAAATAAAAGGACACCAAGTTCTTTAGTCGGTCTGTCACTGCTTTCCTCATCCACTTTACTTAAAAAATAAAGCAGGTTTTGCTGAAGAAACTACTGAACTATATCAACAGGGGTCTCCCTTTGCTTCCGTTAAACCTGGAATGCTGAACTTATAGAAGAGGAAATCCTGTGGAAGTAACATATCATGTTTGTGTACAAGTTGATTCAGCTACAGTTGTGTTTCAACAGCATGGTCATTTTATTCTATTGACCTATGACAACCAATATTATTGTGGTAAATTAGAATGACATTCGATGAACCAACAGACATGGTTAAGATATCTTCAGAAGCCAACGTTTTGTCTGTTTCAAATAACTAAGTTTCTGACTCTTCAAATGTAACAGCTTCAAATGTATTTGGCTTTGAATATTTGTTTTTTCTCCCTTGTTTGAAATATATGTTCATGTTTTGTCAAAGCAGTGAAAAATTTCTCATTTAAATGTCCTAAAGTACAAAAATTTTACAACCGTGACAATTCCAAACAATTAACCAGGAATCTGGAAGGTTCCATGTTGAGTTCTTTTAGGTTATGGTAATGAGATGCTTTAAGAATTAAATGTACAACAGCTGCTGTCTAGAGTTTCTCTTTGTTGCTGCTTTTAGTTTTCCTGCAGTATGCATAGTAAAGAATTATTTTCAATACCTAATAGTATGATGGTAGAACTTGAGGAGATTGGATATCTTATACAATAGAACAGCCCCTGGTTCAGCCACTATCACCTGTTCAATCCGCACCTGCGTTACAATGGAGAAAGAAAACGGTAATATAGGAGTGTAAGTCTGTAAGTCTGTAAGTCTGATCTGAGCACCAGAACAAAAACATTAAACACTACAACATTTCATTTTAAGACTAGTAAAAGAGAAACAAATTAACAGATGAATTTGATAGACAGAGAAGCTTTAGATCAACTTTAATCAAAGCTTATTTAATGGATGGATAATATATGGATAATATGAAAACTATTCATAGAAACAAGGCTGTTACTGAGTTTGTGTTCCATCAATGCAATTTGTACAATAGCCTGCAGTTCAGAAAACCTACAGTACATCTGCTTAATCATCCACAAATAATGCCCTTTACCCTTTAGAGTTTATTAGAATGAGGCTACACAGCATGAGGTTTCCCCAGTATAACAGCTTGAAACTGGTTTCTCACCTTAAGGGGTCTGCAGACTCCCTCTGTTATGTGTCCCACAACCTCCTGCATGCTCTCTTCTATTCCTGGAAACATTCAAGGACAAAGATTCAATATTGTCTGCCTCTATAGTGGCTATCACCATGAGCAACACCAATCTTCAGCACCTTGTGCAGATAAAAAGAATTATGCGTGCCCATATATCTATCCTTGAGATATGACCTTTTTTTACAGAAGCCATCATTTTTACTGATAATACTTAATTGGAATAACATGTCAAATGCTAGTCAGTGAACTTAATGCAATCTGCTGTTAAAATTAAATGATAATCCCTCCCCCAACACCACTCTTTAAAAGTAATATAGTCCCTTTAAGCCACATAAGGAATCTGCACACCATTCACTGTCTTTAGTATTGACTAGTTTATTAGCAACTAGTAGTTAATTATTAAAAAAGTTTTTCTGATCAGCGCATTTAACTGACGTGTTAAATTGGATAACACAGTCTGAATAAAAGTTTTCAGCTGTTTTGAAAATGGTAAAGAAAAAAATGTATTATTAATTAGAATACAACACAAGCATCGACCAGATCTCAAAACACCGAACAGCTATTCCCTGAACATCTGCCTTTAACCCATCACATAAAGCGGTGAGGATATTGGATTTAGCATACTCCAGGAAAAATGGTCCAGGATAGGGACCAACAGTGTAAGTGAGCTGGGAAAATAACATCAAGAATAAATAAAAAGGTGTTTCAAAAACGGGAAAATCCTAGATTACGTATAATCAGTAATGTTCATTTAGAAATCGTGTTGCACTATTCTCACAGCTAGTGCCATTACTAGTGCTGTTGCGTGCCATTATTTCCTGTATGGTGTGCTGAATCTATGCACAAAGGATTGTTTCTGCCAAATATGATGCTCTATTATCTCTTCTGAATTCATAATGAGACTGAAACAGTCAAAAATGAAACAGCAGTGAAGGCCAAACTCTATGAGCATCAAAGTAGATAAGCTGTGATTATACATAATTAACATTTTTGGGCACTACCAAATTTACAATAAAGCAGTTTTTGTCTGATGGAAATGATCAAAATCTCCAAAGGATGTGGCTTTAAGACTGCGATGCAAATTAAAACACGTAGTACACCATGTCCTCATTTCAGACACAAAAAGGCTAACATCATCTTTCCAAAAGTCACAACTAATATGAACAGAACTATAACTATAGTATGCATCCACCTTGCGTCTGGGGAGAGGCAACATTGACAGTGACCTGTTTCTGGACTGAACACATGTACACATCTACTGCTATATCTGTTCTCTTTCTTTTCCTGTTTACAACCGTTTTTGGTGCAATATATGCCAGGGACCCATGCAATACATTTATATTTATATCAATGTTTATATTTACATCTATATTTCTATTCATATGTGTGATATAATTTTTCTGCTTACTGTTCTGTTCTATTTTGTTCCTTTTGTGTTCGGACTGCGAGTAACTCTTTTAGTGCACCCCTCACTGTACTGATTGTATTGTATGTATTGTACTATTATTATTATTGTATAATTAGTTAGACTGTGGCTGTGTTGTCTGTGTAATGCTGCTGTTGCACTGCAATTTCCCTCACAGGATCAATAAAGCATCTATCTATGAGCAGCACAAAATACTACTACTGATGATGCCAGTATCAGAAACCACAGTGTGAATTAAAATGTTTACTGCCATGCTTACTTTCTTTAACATAACTATTCTAGGTGGCAGTTTTGACAAGGGTATTATTTTTACCTTGCATAGTCACCAGTTTTAACAGCGCTTCCAGGTGCTCTTTCTCTGAAGCAGTGGCTTGATGTAACCAGGCTAGCATATCTCCGACATACCTGGAAGAAATGAGCATCCCAGTCAATATCCATTATAACCCTGGCCTGACCCAGTCTTAACTCCTAAGGCTGAGCCTCCCCCTACCAGCTCTGCAGGGTTCACTGAAAGCTCAAGTGTGATGAGACACAGAACTGGCTGGAGAGCAAATTGCGCTCCGGTCAGTTCAGAGAACAGTCAATACTTCAGCCGTTTCTGAGGCGACTAATGTTCTTATAAGAGAAAGTTCACAGAACAATGGTTCTTAGGAATAGGTTTTAATTCCTGTAATTGTGGAGTAGGCACATTACATTGATTTGGGTGGTTACCATAAACCAGTGGATTTATGCTTTTTTACTCTACTGAAGCTAAGCTATTTTTTTTTTCATTTAGTTTTCACGCCACGCGCTGAAGCATTCAAAATAATGGTTACTGCAGTACACGCACATCAAAATATTATCAACACAAATCTATTAACCATTGTTTTATTGTCAAAGTACCTTTGCTTCCAACTATAGAGGGAACAGTAGTTAAGACGCTTGTCTCCACGCTCTGTTTTTATCAAGAAGTGAGTGTTTAAAGGGATTCTGAGCTTCTGCAAGGCAGAGAGATATTTAGGTCAGGATGGCAGTACCTCATGGGATCATGAGAGTGCATTTCAATGGGGCGAGGTGTTCCCCCTGCGCCACCACGGGTCAGGGCATCGATGAACCCACGGACGACAGCACATCTCCTGGCTGTTCCAAATTCATCCAGTGTGTACCTGCACACCAGGGCAAACAACAACACCATCTGAGAAAAAAAAATGCCAAACCTCTGTGTCTTTACTGTTGTCTGTGTGTTTACGGTCCCCTGATAGGCGTTTACTGTGCTACACCTTGGGGAAAAAAAAGTCAAGTAAAGTGAAGCCAAAAAATGAAGAACACTATAACATAAAATACTGCAAGATAATGCAGACAACCACAAAAATATTGCTTTAAGAATTTTTTTTCACTTCATATTTTATCAACTAATGTGCACTGTAATTAACCTAGTGCAGTAAACACCTCCTGTGGAATGCAAACTAGGAAACATCAACAAGCAAACATGTCAGGAAAAAGGAACCCCAGTAATAAGGGTTTGAGAAACCTAAATTATATCAACATAAAAACCAACATGCTATTCTTGAGCCATGAAGTCTTCATTTTTTTGTTGCAACTGAGTTATTAACTTACCCTATCTAGTGATTTGTCCTCATCAGTGCAAGCAGATACTGTACATTTTCCATGTCTCTGGTCATTGACTATTAAAGGGAAACTGTAGCTCTTTTTTTATATTTTGGGGTTAGAAAGGATCTGCACTGATTAGTGCATTTCAAACCACAATGAAAGTAAAATGTACTAAGTAACTTGTAAAATCTCCAATGTACATCACAAAATTGACGACAATTCCAGGTATACGCAGCGCGATTCAGAATGAGGATACAAATCTTCTGGTAATGTGAAGTGGCCTTATTAATTTGTAAACCAAGCAGGCTTTTGAATACATCTGTTTTAATCCAATAGAAATACTGCTTTCGATTTTTTAGACGGTTTTGCCAACAAATACAATTTACTTGTTAACTCTGCACGCAGATCAAATTGGGACATTCCTGCAGTGAAATGTCTGTTGTACAACCTGCATTTACTCACTTGTACATCGCATTTCATTAATCATTCACAGTGACTAGCAAGCAGGAAGGGCCACAACACGTCGCAATTTGTGGGAATTCTCGCTCTAGTCCATGGTGAAACCAGAGGTCTGTGACAACATGGTGACTTACAGTACTTTCACAAAGTTAACAATTTTGTGCTTAATTCGAAAAAATTTCAAATTGGTCAATGAATATATTTTGTTACCGAGATATACCGAGAATAACCAGTCTGAAAATTCAGACTGAAGTGCCACTTTAACATCCAACTCTAAAACATATAAGACAGTGGTGCACAAGGACTACAGACCTCATTGCTAAGGGTTCAGTATAATCCTGCTGCCATAGATACCAGCTGCATGCTACTTTTATCCTACTAGTGATTATTTGTAGATATTGGTTAATATCCTAATAACAGGTGAAGAACTAAATAGAGGCGATTGCTCCATTATTACTTGTTAGAGTTTCCGGATATTTCATATTTAGGTGCTAGTAGTTCTAAAGAGCTATACGGGTTAAAAAGCTACTCACTCTTTCTGGCAGACTAAACAGAGACAAATGCAGCATGGGGGAGTGACGGATTACAGGAACAGAGCTCTCCTATCGTCGGCCGTCCTTGGGCATGCAGTGCCAGCCTGAACTACCAGCTTTGGGAAATAAAGTGTGAAAACAAGGCAGCAGAGGGGACTCCAAGGGACAGGGACCGAAACTGTTTTAAGTTTAAGCTCTAGGAATTGTTTTCAGCCTGTTCCTCGATCTTTCCAGACAAAGCGAGTTCTCAAAAAAGCAGTGGATAAGATTAGAAGTTTAGGTACTAAACTCAGCTGCAAATGTCTCATCGCCAATGGAGAGTAAGAGTACCAAAAGCTAGCAAACAGCTGAGAAACAAACATATTATTCAGGCTGTCCTACTGTAAAAATTCAGACGGAAAGCAGTAAAATCATCTATGTATGGACAAAGGCTCCAATGAGTAGCATTTTACTTGGTATGCACTGTGAATAGTTATTGGGAGACCTGGCTTTGTTTAAAACAGGAAAGCAGCTGAGGCTGATCATGATTAGAATCATGATTATTTTTATTTTGCAAGCCTATTGCATATGCTACAGAGCTGTGCCGAATTTTAAGCAACCCCGATAGTAAAGTTATGCATGTGACATACAGAACTGCTAAACCAATACACAGTATTAACTCTAATTCCTAACCTTAGTCATTACACAGGGCCTGACATAGACTGCCACAATTATACCCGAGACAGAGGACTGTACTGGAAAAACTGGGACATTTGTTGTAGGTGCTCACTTAGATATGGTCGGGTTCTAATCCAAACCAAACCCTGAAAAGCTAAAAAGCAGGAGCATAGTATGTCAATCACACCCACGTATCCCATAAAGTATAAAATACCATTATGTCTTAAATTGCTTTTGTTATCAGCCAAAGCTGAATGCACTTATTGGGACTATAAAACAGCATCTCGGGTCTGTCTGAAACCGCACTTAGAGAACCGTGAGTCAAGTCCAATTCAATACATTTATGTAAGTACACAATTTAATTACCATGTAGTACGTTGACACTGTGTTTATATTTGCCTTTTCTGCTGATGAGAACCAAAAAGCCGAATGCATTTCTCAAGCACTGACACTGTGCAGCCATCAAAGTTCCCTGGGTATGTTTGAAGTGCAGTTCCCACAGTTACTCACATTTGGCATATTAAAGGTCAAATGTCGTTTGAAGGACACCAGACAGAGACCTGCAGTCTACGTAAATGTAATGAAAAAGCTTCTTCAATCTTATTAATATTTCCCTAAAGAGAAAATTCAGCTAATAATTGATGTACTGCACAAAGTCCATAACATAAAGCAGGCCCATCCTTAAGCTATTTCCATGCACGTTTTAAAAATAGCCTGGATACATTTAAAAAAAAAAAACAGTAACTCACAAACAACCCAAACGTCTTTATATTCCCATACTGGTAGACATCTCAATAGAGATATATGAAATGGTTCTCTTTAGAATGCTTCCAGTAAACAATGTATTAGCTTCTTGCGGCTACTACTTTCCAATTTTCATTTACAAAAATGAGATGAGAAAGGGAGGCTGTTTTCAAAGCAGCAGCATCTATACTACCAAAGAACTGGGAAAGAGACCCAACAATCTCATAAAAGGTTTCTGCAGAAAATTTACCTGCGCAGTAGATTCCCTATCTTTTTTAGCACAATAAGTACTCATTTTTGTCAGTAACAGTTTTGTCATTCCTGCTTTTTTCATTCAGATTTCTGATACCTCATCCGTCTTCTTAAAATAAGTATAATTAATGTTAATACCAACTGTTGCATTGATGCGCATAACATTTTAAAAACACTGATGCTGAACAGAGATTGATCCAAAATGTCCTACTTTTAGTCCCTATTTGAATAAAAAACAACCTTTATATGTCTTGCTTATTTTGATTTCACTTCTGGCAAATCTCAGAAGGTTTTTTGATATTGTGAAATTTAAAATGCAATGTACACGTTTAATGGAAAATGCATCCAGTCAGGCAGGGGATTATACCTAGATAAAGCACAAAAGAGGCAGAAATACCATACTGAGCATATAGAGAATACGTATACCAAACGTACTGTAGTGCTCTCGGGTTCACGTGGGTATGCGCTACAGTACTAAAAACCTTGTCATTTTCTGAATGAATACAGCACAGACAGAAACCATTTTACATCATGGAGGTTCATTTGTAGAGGAGTTCAATTTTGTTGCCCTAATGCATGTTGACATTCACTATATGTAGGCAGTACTAATGCCATAGATACTCCTGAACCAGCTGAGGTTCTATTTGTAATGTCAGGAGTGACCTCCTGTGGCAGCAAGAGAAACTGAATCAAGACCCAGGCTCACTGGTAAACTAAAATAACCTGACTAGCAGGTTTTTCAAGTTACAAGCCTCAAGATATCAATCAATTCAATGCACTGGAATCTGTCTAATAGATAATCAAACAATCAATGCCTGACTGACTAATTATGAACAATATTGCTCAGTAATTAGGAAATCAATATATTTAGCATAAGTGGCAAATTAACATGGTACTATCTGTAGTTCAGATTATACCATACTATAAAATAACATTTTGTGAATACCTGCTCAATTCTTGTTGCAGACAATGCACATGGTATTTTCATATTGATCAGTGTATAAACAGGAAGTAAAAAACTGTTAAACATAAACAATGCTCATTTGCAATTGGCGATGTAACAATTTTCTCAATGTGCACAAAACTGATGAAAAGATTCTCTTCATTTCTAACCCACTTCCCATGTTTTAATACAGTATTTGCTCTCTGAAACTATGCACATTGTTATTTTCTGTGTCTTCTGTGTAAGACAGAGCACATACTGTATACAACCCAATTCCAGAAACAATAGAAATGCCAATTTCATTCCCTAAAAGACTGTAAATATCCGTTTTATGCATGACAATCTGTGTCATGCACAAGGTCAAACTAACAGACATGGATGTTTGAGCTCCTTTTAGTGCTTGGTGTTTTGCATTTTACTGCCATATTTCAATATGGCAGTGTTCTGCAATGAAACATACAACAAACGAGAAACAAAAATAACAGGGTATTGCAGAATTAGACAGTAGTCCTGTCAATCAATAATAACCAGCTAACTTCTGCTCAGAAAGGTATACCAATGAGACACGGCTGTTTTATTTTCCATCATTTCTCCTGTCTGGGCCTGTGCCACCCTCTCAAATTTGAACAAGGCCCTGACTGTAGTGAAGAAGGCAGCAAGAGATGGCGGAGAGCAGGGAGCACGGACCAGGGAGCAGACTGCGGTACAGAGCGGTACTGACTTGTACAAGACGGGTCTGTCCTGCAGGGCCTCCATGGCCTGGCTCAGCACTGGAGTGATGTCACATGTCTCCTGGGTCAGCCCCCTGCACTCATCTGGGAGGAAAAGAAAGGACTCATTGAATGAGCCAAAGACACAATGGACTGCCGTATGCCATTTGCCTTTTTGAACTAAAGATGGGGAAAAGGCATTTCACTGGTATTCATCAGATCACGCACCATTTCTGCCCAACGAGCCAAAGGATTAGCTCACACGTCAGGAGATTTTGCTGTAATCAACTCGGCAGCTCAAAGAGCCTCTTTTGGCCTGTAGCCCACCATTCCCTGGAACTGTGGGACATCTTTCCCACAGTTAAGGCGGAAAATTGAACACCATCATATTTTCCACGATACACAATGTTCTTTTGTTTGACAGGAAAAAAAGGGTTAGCACATTTCAAGCAAATGGGGTTGAATATTCAAATATCAAATGCACACCTTCTGTTAAGGATGACCCAAAACAACTTTGTGTATTACGTGATTTCATAGAACTGACAAATGATAAAGAAAGGGAAAAGGGAAAAAATAACTGCCAGCTATTATAAGCACACGGCTGTGATTCATGTGATCTGTAACTGCTGAGTAATTAAAAACAAAAATCCAAGGGGCACTCAAAGAGACTTAACGGGTAAAGACTTTCACACTAAGTGCAGGTTAAGCAACCTGACCCAGATTATCACAGATTCAAGCCTGGTCATGTCACTTAGCCATCTGTGACTGGTATTCCTAGAGTGGTGGTGCAAACATTTTATATCTACATACATTTAACTAGTTTTTCAGCCCAGCTGATCTCAAAGCACTTTAAGTATAACGACTGAATTAAAAGGAAATTTAAGAGAGGTCAGATAATGCAAATCAAGAGTGGAAAATAGCCTGGGCACTGGGTTAGTACCCCTATTCTTATGAAACATGTCATGGGACTTTTAATTTGGCCCAACACAACTAGAAATAGCATAGGCCAAAGGTCTCTCAGGTCCCAGCGATACTTCCCAGGTGGCTTGATGTCAGTGTGTGCTGCTTCTCTACCCTACTTGTAGCTTAACCTTCTGTTTTTCGCTGCAGAAACCGTACTGTGTGGCTTGATTGGTGTGAGAGTCAGGGGAATCTGTTCACACCTCCTTATATAACCATGTGTCCCTCTATGCTGATACATAAAGGCAACCAGCGAATTTGGGAGCTTGTACAGTAAAAAAAAAATAAGTGGAGATCTTTTTTTAAGAAAGTAAAAATCCAACCATGAGCAACAAAGAAGCCAATGCACAATACCAAAGATCTTATAAAATTTAGATTGTCACAAGACGTTTTTCATTATCGATGATTAGTAGTCAAATAAAGGGTACAGCAGGTTGTTTTCCATTTTATACAATACTCACCAGTTTAAAACAAGTTGAAAGGTTTTATTCTGATGATCTAAAATATTACCACAATTTTGACTGGTCTGCAAGACTCAGTGGCAGTACCCCCTGCCTCTCGGCATCACACAGCAGATTTTGAGTACTCACTCTGAGCCCACCGGTACAGCTGCTCATACGACGTCTCCTGAAGAAGAGCCATCTGCTCCATGATCTCAAGCCTGCAACCAAACAATTGGTGACAACTGTTAAAGCATAAAAATTAAAAGACGAACGTCTGAACGTACTGTTTTATCTGTTGGCAGATTTATGGCTGTTTGATAACAAATACATTCTTGTGGGTAAAGGAAAATAGAAAACATAACTAGCACAATCATTGAGGTTAAGCAGACCAGCCTTAATGCACTCGATCAGCAAAGGGTTATATAAAGAAAGCTAATGTCTTTATGGAGTGTATGCCACACCACCTCCTCTGTGAACTTGCTTTAATCCCATCTGTGAGACACCAGTGTACCCCAAGATGTAACGGTAATAGATCTAGGAAATCTACGTTGTATTATGATGTACTGTTGAGTTGGACACAAAAAAGGTTTCGCACCAGGGGATAACAATAATAAACTGAAGTATCAATTGACTCTGTGAACTGTGCTCACACTCTGCTTATTCCTATAAAAATCTTATATTCTAAGAATCATAGGTTTTTATCCTGTCCATACCACTCACAGAGACTCAAACGGCAATGATGTGTGCGGAACATAACCATTTAAATAGTGGTAGTCACACTTTAACGTGACAATACCTGGAAGAAGGCGCCTAAAGTGACCACAAAAAGATATGAATGCTAAATTATACATTTTGGAGCTAAACCAATAAGCAGGGCCATTAGAATGTTTTTTATGCCACTATTCACAGAATCATTCTTCCTTTATTGTAAAAGGACTCAATGTGAAGGGTTTCTCCCCAGTCTCTCCCTTGCAGAAAGAAGCCTCACTAACCCTGCTGTCTGCTGGTTAGTCCTCAGGAGGATTTTCACATCATCGTGAATCTGCTTGACTCGGCCCAAGGCCTTGAAGAAGTCCTGCAGGAAGGGGAAGAAAGTGTGCGAAAACAAAGCTGTCTACAGAGGTATTTACAGAATAAAGAATATTCAATATTTTACACTTTACATTAACCTTTTTATTGAACTGCAAATGACATCTTATGAAGTTTTATTTGGAGTAGTATATGTTCTCTACGCTGTTATTAAGTGTAACCACACATTGTTCATGCTTCTCCTAACTACAAAGCTTCTTTCAGAAGTCAGAAGCTTTCAAAATAATTCTGAGATTGCCCAAAGGATTTTTTAAATATAATTTCAATTGATGAGTTATGAAAAACCCTTTGTTTCACAGTCCCCTTTTCTCCACCATTATCAGTAACTAAAATAACAACGGGGAGCCGTGGGAGCTCAGACGGCAAGGGCTAGACCTCCTGACCAGAAGGTCCTGGCAAGCAATGTAACTTGCTCTAATTCCTTCCAGACGGCTCCCAGGTCCACTCAGCCTGCTTTCCAAATGAGTACTGGGGGTTAATCCTTCCAGGGGTAATTGGCCAGCCGGGGTGTGATGCTATCCACATCACCTCCATTTCCAGTGTCAGATGGTTGAGAAAAATGGTGGCCCTTGGCTCTTTATGGCCTGAAAAGGGGATCTAACCTACCTACCTAACCTACCAATGGACACTTATGAGTACTGAATACCTAAAATTAACCAAATGGGTTTGCTAAGTAAAATATCTAATTAATGCTGTGGCTGAAGTCAGACATAACGTTTTCATGCAGCAATTTCATGAAAACCATTCCTGCTATTTGCACTATTGAAAATACAATAGCTGTGTACCAACCAAAAACAAATCAAGATTAGATAGCTTTTTATATTTTATTCAGTTAAAAAGCTATTATAGAAACTAGCACAGCTATCATGATTAATACAATGTGAAACAGGAGGATTTTCACAATATGTGGCATGGAATGTTTTGTAAAATTGAATCCTTAGTGCCAAATATATGTGGAACTGAACATATAAACTGGAGTATTTATGTACATAAACAGCTGGAGTATTTTAAAACTAAGCAGTCAGTCCATTTTGATTTTGACTGAAGTTAAAGTGGCAACATTGGTTGAAAGAGTCTTTCCAACCAATCCAGTCTCTAAAGGCCAGCGGTTACTGTCAAGACACCCATTTTCTCCGCACTTCCTTGACGTACGAGCGAACACTGTGTTCTCTGTGTACCTCGGTGACTGGGGTATCCCTGGATCCCCTCAGTACATTCATCTCCTCTGCCGTCAGCTGGAATTTGGCCAGGAAGGCCTGTGCAACCTGAGCTCGGATTTCCAACCGGTGGCTGTGAGGGAGGAGAACGCACTGGATTAGAAAAGAATGGGAGGGCATGGAGAATGGAGAAGAAGGAGACAGGATGAAGGAAGAAAGAAAGAGAAAAGGATAAGGATTAGGAAGAAATAGGATAAAGGTCAAACAGAAGAACAGATGAAAGAAAGTGTTCCATGAGGTCTGTGTAAAGGTTGTGAATAAAGTAAAACAACTAAAAGGACGAGCTAAAAAGAACACAAAATATGATTTTTGCAATTTTATATACAAAACAGACATCTGACTGAAAATGCACTCTTTACATAATGAGGTATGTATCATCGTGCTTTACATAGGAAAGTATTGAGGTCTTGCACATACTATATAGTGGGCTCACAGAAAGTCTTTGATTTGAATGAACCAAACAGTGTGAGATCATGCAGAAATTCATACAATACTGAATGTCTGAGGGACACACTATCGCTGTAAAAGTTTACTTTTTTCTTGAGTTTTTGTTAAAACGCCCACTAGGTGGCAGTCATGCTCTTCTCATCATATACTGGGTCTCTTCCAGAAACCGAAAGGAAATGTGAAGCTCATAAATTTAAGAAAAGATTAATAATTCAAAGACCAGTCAATCAGCAATCAACATTGCTTAGCTTCTTTGGTGTTGATTTAAGTGGAGTAACATATTCTCATATTTACATCAAAATGCTCCTCTATTTGAAGTGAATGTTGTTATTCAGCGACATTCCTATTTTCCAATATTCCGTTAGTATTACTCTGTCACAATGCTCATAAATTTACACTAAAATGCGCTTTATGTTTCACTATGACTCAGACAACATTTGGACTAAGCATTCTGACTTCATGGCTATATGAAGAACATTACGTTATTAGAATCTGTTCTTTATTTGTAGTTATTAAGTTTTTATCTTCGAGCCTTTGGCAGAGAGAGAAATGATAGTGCTACCATTGTGGAACTAGGGCCATTTTACTAAACACACCCTCCAGTGAATACGTTTATACATATAAAACGGTCAACTTATATAACTGTCTTTCTCACGGTGTTCTTTCACTCTACTATTGATACTGTTACTATTGGTACTATTACTAATAAGGGAATTCTTCGTCTAGCTGCACTATGAAAACTCTACAAGCTGAATGCCTGTGTAGAACAAGCAGAGCCCTTTGGATGTTCTGTAATAAAACCACATTGACACCAAAATATAAAATCCCCTTTTCACCAACATTCCTGGCACATCCAAATAAAAATCAGGAGCAACATGGGAACCAGGCAGCACATCGTTGCCTCCTCAGAGAGGAAGACAAGAACAAGGAGAAAACAGAAACTAGCCAACTTTCTGTTCACAGTGGGGACCCAAGTGGAGGTGAGGTTTCTTGGGCACAATGGTCACCACGGCAACAGTGCTCCACAGAGAGAACACTCGCTGCCAAAGACCCTGGGAACACTAGGCCTCTCACTCTCTTTCTCTCTCACGAAGGCATAATGTTTGGGAGGATTATTCCTCCATCTTCCCCCACTCTCTTTCCTCCATTTTAAGAGTGAATGGAGAGCTGACCTATGACAGAAATGAATGTCCACTTTGGTCTGTATTTTCTGCCCCAGCTTTTAGAAAAGTCATCTGTTCTATGCAATTCTACACCCACGGCGAGGCACTGATTTTGACTTTCATTCGCTCTTTGTTGTCATGTGTTACAGTTGCTGTGGGGCTTGAAAAGAAAAAAAACTAATTTTTGAGGCTCAAAGCAAAAAGTGATATTTTGATAGCAAACAGAAGATTGCAAGGTCTATTTTGTGATTGTTACATCAGATAGTTAAGGTATGAATATTGCATTGTTGGAACAGATGACAAGTTAACAGATTTATGCAAGAAGACATGCAAATCTTAAAATACTACTACCTCTGTCTTATACAGTATCTGTTTTTTGTATACTGCTGTCGATGGTTCTTATGTTAGCTGACTTCTGATTATGTGACTTCTGATTTATGTGATGTGTGTGTATATGGGTCATAATACCATATGGGCCGAAGGGATAGGAATTTGGATTTGGAAATTTCCTCCTTGTATTTTGGTTAGATGCTCTTACTGTACTCAGTTATTAATTGCTATTGATTATGTTATTAATCAATAACTGGGTGGGGGGGGGGAGAAAAAATAATTTATTCTGAAAAGCAATTAAAATACACAGAAAAATACTTTTGTTCTTTTTCCATATAAATAATTAAAACAAATGTGTCCCAATGAATAATTCAAGGAAGATATGGTCGATCCTTCCAAAATAACCAAAATACACATTTAATGAAGCAGCTCCCTTCCTTCTCACATTTTCTACAGTTTAAAACCTACTTTAATGGACTACAAAATCAATATGTCAGTGTTGAGAAAATTTAAGAATAGCTTTGATTCACCTCACCTTCCTGCATTATGTGTACCAATCAAGTATTGGCTCACAAAACAATACTTGGAATGAATGTAAATATCCATACATTTTCAATAATTTCCAAAACTGGGTCACAGTAAGATGGAGTTTTAATCCAGCAGACTCATGTAATTACCCTCTTCAAAATCTTTTGTATTCAACAAAAAACATCTCCAGGCTCTGCTAAACAGAGGTCAAGGTAGGTCTGGTACTTGATTTACAATGCATTTTTCATTTAAACAGGTCTTTCAATAAGATCCAAATGCTTCAGAAATTATACAGCCACTATTAAACCAAGTACTGAGAGTCCACCTCTAGCATGCTAAAAAAAAAGCCTATATAAAATGCTTTATAAAAATGTACTACCGTCTAGAAAAAAGATAATGCAGTTGAACATTTTAAAAGTATATAATTTAAACTTCTTTAACGTGAAACATTTTATTTTTTTGGTTTCCTAAAGTCTGAAATCACTAAGTAGTGATTTGAAAAAACCAAAGTGTGCTGTCAAGAGCTTTCCCCTGAAAGGTATTTATAGCCTGCAGGGTAGTACTTTACACTGATTCTTTTTACTTTTAACACTGTTTATGTGTTAAAGCCCCCTGACATTCTCTAGGGATGGTGCTGCTAAAATGTACCCTTATGCTGTATAATAGACTTGTAACAGACTCCTACACTTAAACTACACAGCAAAATACTGAAACGAGACTTTTTATATGAGATGATTTTAATTAGGTTTGTTATTCCAAAAGTGTTGAAGACTTGCGTAAAACGTAGCCTGGTTATCATCTGAAAATACATACCCATGAACAGAAACGGAGACAACAAGCTTCAAAAATGTGTAGTGGGAGTCTGAAACAAGCATCCCATCCATGATGTCAAAGTTAATATCACCATTTCATTCAAGATGAGATCCTCACATCAATTAGCTTCTAGCTACCGAACAAGCTACATGAGACAAATGGGCTTCTCTCGTTTGTAACCTTTCTTTATGTTCTTATGTTCCTTTAGAAACCATCTCTGGAGGGCAAGAGGGGGTTAAACAGAACACATAGCAACCTTTCCTTAAGAGGTCACTAGGGCCTCGGGGAGAGCACTTCAAAATGTATCTCGGTTGTTAACCACGGACATCATCCTGCTTACCCAAACACACCAAGGGCTTCTTTCGAAGCTCCGAATCCCATCAAACTACCCAGGAGGTTTCCCAGGTCTGGGATGGGAGGGAAAGGGAGGTACTTAATGGACTTTGACCGTGAGACCCAATCCTGAAAAGTACATCTGACAAGAATATGTTTCTTTGTTTGCTTGTTCATGTTTTTCAGTTTTTGTGTTTGGGAGCACTTTGAGCAGGTATATTGTAGATCAGGCCTGGGAACCCCAAATACTTACTACCTAGGAAAGGGTAACAAAAAAAGACTTAAATTTACAAGCAAATCTTTTAAATAACTGATAGCCAGAGAGGAAAGAAGACACAGTGGCAATTACAAGGGATACACACTATTTGATAGCATCTAGCCTGTAATACAATTTACAGTATATACTGTAGTGCACTTTGGGGACTGTAAAACAACAGTAGACAGTTTTTGCTAGCTGGTGTGCACTAGCTTTTTTTTTTTTAATTGTCACACTGCGCATAGATAAGTTAAATTCAAAACTGTCTAGCTTGTGCTCTTTTAAGAAGAAAAACTGCTGTAAAACCCCCCCTCCATCACTAGGTGGGTAAAAAAAAGACAAGTTTTTTTTTTAAGGCATCGGTGTTGTACTGTACAAAGAACATTAAAACACTGAAGTCAAAATCAGTTAAAAGACTAGTAACCATATTTTATACTTGGTACATTTATAGTAGTGTTTTATGAAATCTAGCTTCTGAGATTATAATCCATTCCAATGTCAGGCTTAATTATGAAACGGGTAATTAACATGGCTTTCCAACATGCTTTTTTTAGCACTGAGCAAAAGTGTCACATCACCAGTTCCCATGAAATATGCTTCAGGCATCATGCAAAAATGACTTAAAAACATCACCAATGACTTAGTGTTACAGTATAAACCATGGGGCACCAACCACTTTCATGATTAATATTTAATATTATTTAATATTAGCCATCAAGAAACACAAATATCATTAACTCATTTGGACTTAATGGTAATTTTCTATTTTTCTTACAGAGCACATAAAAAACAGAAGGCTGCTCAACACATAAAGTGTCCAGCACAAACTGTTAATACAACCTTGATCTTTTTTTTGCTCTCATTCTCTATTTGATCCTGGCTCTTCATAACTTAATCATAGAGAGTTTTCAGCTGGCCACATTCATGAATCCAGGGAACGTGTGAGGCTCAGAAGAGGCTTGAAATGCTGCTGTAATCAGGTGTTCATTGTCCCGTACTTCTTGCACATTTGTGTAATTGTATGTCTACAGTGCTGGGAAAATGTGTGAGCCCCTACTATAATCAGGGGAATTACAATTTTCCATCATGATACCCTGATTTAATTGTCACTCAAGTTTTCATGAATAACAAAAGCGTTAAATATTTTTTGACACATAATTGTGTTTGAAGCTGTAAAAAAAGAACAAGAATCTGTGTATATGAAATAAGTGAACCTCTTGTTTAATAACATATGAGTTTACTTAACACATTTAATACGTTAATTAGAATCAGATGGTTAAATAATTGAGAGGAAAGATCATGTGTCACAACTGAAAAAGATTTCAGGACCTAATAAAAGGGATTTTTGTCTTTTTGTGAACCAAGTTAACGTCATTTTATACAGTATCGTCTTTTATTAAGTCTAATAAAATCTATGTCTATGTACATTTTAGGTTTAAAATGAGAATACAGACAACCCTAAGATATTCACAAACTTTTTCTTGGCAGTTTATGTGAGCTTGGCATTATGAAGTGTTTGCAACCTAAGGCAGACATTCAGACAGGCATGTAAGTGCTCTGGAAAACTTTTTTTTAAAGGTTCCTTACGAGCAACAAAATTAAATGTTAAAAAACGACCATGTGAATGTTTAACTACAAGAAGTTTCAACACTATTTTTAACACTGGTCTAGATTAATTTCACGGTTATTCTGAAAATAATTCTTTTTTTTTAATCTTTGGCACTTCTTGTTATTTATCACCAGGTCAAAACCCAGTAATGTCTGGACAGCTATGTGTCAAAACACAGTAATGTCTGGACAATTCTTACCCCAAAAAAAAAATCCACAGCCTGCAAAATAAGTATTCCCATCAAGTCTATGCACCGAACTCTTTCATTTCCTAAGAGTGACATCATGACTCTGCCTTTCTAGTTTTCCTCACGCAGACAGAGATATGGGGACCCATGAGGCTGTATACAAATACTATATGACAGGGTACATATGAATTAGCTTTTAGACAGGCACTCAAACCTACAACACCTATAAGTGCTCCTCGTGGGTGCAAGGGACACCATCTCAAGGAAGGAGGCTTGTGACTGATGACCTCTTGCCTCCCTTGGTGATGAGGACTATAATTAAGGGCTATTAGGTGGAATGGATAATATGGGGCCACCTTGTCTCCAAAGGTGCTTGAAAAAACAGAACCACTGACTACAACTGCCAATAAGCACTCTCACAGAAAACTGTCATAATACAAGTTTGGTTTAAAGAGAACTGGATCTACTGCCACAAGGTGACACCAGATTTTGGAAGATAAAAGCCTGCAGCTCATAAAAAACACCACACTCTTAATGTCAAAAAATTAAAAAAAAGGTTACATGTTTGATAAGATCTCACAAGTTACCTTGCAGTAAGATGTTTTTCACTCTTCACATACTGTATCAATTTTGATTAATTTGCTTCTTAAAAACAAGGTGTACATTAAGCATGGCAGCAAACAGAAATAGAACAAAGACTTGCAAATACAAAGGAATTTAAACATGTGGTAAGACATTTGTCCTTCCTCAGACTTAAGTAACAAAAACCTGAAAGACTCTAAGGAAACATTATGAAGTCTCCCTCTTAGGAAGAAGCACCTCCTGTGTAAAGACATTGACTGCAGAGTGGCTGGGATCTGGCTGTACCCAAACTATATCACAAAAAGGATGCAAAACAGCGAAAACAAACTCATAACAAGTGAAAACATAAACTAATCCCATCAGCTGGGAAATTAACTATGTTAAACCAGAACTGAAAACAACAAAGACAAATCAGACCAATTCAACTTGGCAATATAGGCAACCTTTATTAATGGGTCTTGCCAATTTCTTTCTGCACTACACTAACCAGAGATGACTCCAACTAGAAAACTACAGCTAAAAAACTAAACCTCGACCACAAAACTGATGTAAATTATTCTTGATCAGGTAGGTTGTTATGGGGAAAAAGGTTTTCATGTCCACTTATGCTGATGTGTTGTGTCTCTTTGCAATGTCACTGTGGAAATATCAAGTGACAGCAATTGTGACACCTGAAGAAGGCTCCACAGGCAAAACGTTGTGATCTCTTTCTTCTTTTTTTCCAGCATGGAATAAACCTATTACTTGTTCCTTTGCAGCCTACGCATGCTGACGCAGCTACCCACCTGAGCAATTGTGTATGCGTCTAATGGGTTTCTTTTTACTTTTATGTGGGGAAAAATGTCTTCCTTCTTAATTTTTTTTGGTAGACAGCTCCTTATTTGGTTGAGGGCAGAGCTGTGCTGGTGAAGAAAGTACTAATGAAGAGGAGCATTCATAAAATGCCACTTCCATATGTGATCTGATATAAGATTGCCAACACTGAAATCTCCAAACCTTTATACAGAACAGAAGCTGTCTTTTTGGAATGTCTGTCCACTATGTAATTTACATAGATAAGATCTTGCAAGATAAGATCTGCCCATGTCTAAGATCAAAATGTTCCCATAACAGGATTGTTGGACTGAAGATGTTTGATAGTTATGAATGGAAAACTCTTTGGAACTCCTTCAAAAGTTACAAAAGAATGTATTTGACCTGGACATAATCCATGTCTTTGACAAAATGTACAGTAACTGGGACTGTGTTTTCTGCAATGAGTAAAAAGCTGGAGTGCTACTTTGCTGCAGTCACCAAAAACTGTCCACAGAGCAGTTCCTTCTCTTAGCCAGCATTAGTCCGCTGCTATTTCAAGCTATTTTCCGACAGCATCAGAAAAATTCAAAGCCTTTAAATAACTCTCAATTGCTGTGGATTGACCCTCATCACATATGAAAAAATAATGGCCCAACATTCATCTTCCACAGTGACCTGGCAGCATTTTTCTAAACTACCTTGACAGTGCTTAACTATGACATGGACTTCAGGTTTTGTATTAAAAAAGTCTACCACATTTCTGGCATATGCATTTGTAAGCTATTGTTCAGTTGTTATAAGGAATGCCATATTGTGGAGTTTTTACTTTACATCAGAGTTTCCTCTAAGCAATACAAAGTTTAAGTGCTGAGAAGAGTTAGTATGCATTAGATTAAACCTTTTTGAGCTGAGGGTGTATTAAAGACCTGGTACTCCCAGCTTCCTACAATGCACAGACTGTCTCTCAGAAGAGTGTTAAGGGAAGAAAGGAGCAATAGCTTTATTCTGGATTTATATTTATCCCTCAAGCAGACCAGCTCTGTTCTGCTTTGCGTTTTAAGGATTTATTCCAAATACCTAGATTCTCATTCTCCCTGTAGGCAAACTCTGGGAAAATTGCCCACTCCATAGTAAATTATATTGAAGGGACTTTTTTGCTCACAGATAGCACACATGGGAAAGCACGTCCATTGTCTTCTGACAATCTGGATTAGATCATTTTTCCATTGCTTTCATGTGGAATTCTTCACTGCTAAATCTCAAATTTACTATGCATCATTTGACAGTTCAGAAAAGGGTGACATGGTGGCACAGGTCACAAAATGGAGTATTATTTAATCTTTAGTAGGGTACAGTAAATGCACAGCTTAATCTATCCAATGCTACAAAGTAAGAAATAAATCTCCAATCCTGTCACTGAAAATACAGAGGACATATTCCTGTTCACTGGTACTAAAAAACACACAGAAAAACAAAGAAAAAGAAAGGGAATCCCATTCTGAAATGAGCAATTCCATTTTTTTTAACAAGCTTCTTTCTGTTTTATTAATACGTGCATCTTTAAAACACAATGGAGAAAAATTGATTTTATAATGTGACACAATGCCTTGAGGATTCTACTTCTTGCCCCGCAGAGAGAGAAATAAAACAAAAAAGTAAAACAAACCCAATTTAAATGACAATAACCTGGAAAAGAGAATTCCTCTTTTGAGCACAGTGGTTCTTTTCTCATCATTAATTTGAAACACCTCTGATACAGAGTACCTGAGGTGTGTTACCCTAGGTTCAAGTGTATATAGTTACTCACTGTGAGTGGTAGTGTTTTAACAAGGTGCCCAGGCTCTGTGTATGTTGCCCTGAGGGGTGCAGCTTTGCAATACAACATTTTGACTCTCTCTCACAGCACTTTGATCATCACGTGCATGCGATGGGGGAAACGGAGTCCCAAAGTGTGGTTGCTGTCAGTCTGGCGTGTGTAGGCTTGCAGCCACTGAATCTCCTTCGCTTGATTACAGCAGTGGCCGCACGCTCGTTCGTTTATTTCCCAGCTGTGTTTAAGCGCACAAACCAGCAATTTTAATATATTTATAGAACAAGCCCTTGTCTTCATTGACATGAAAGACAATCATTTTTTTTTTCGCACCGCAGGCCATAAATGCCACGGAATGCTCCACGTCGCTGCAGATGGTATTCGATTTGGCAGCGGATGAGGGCAACTTCTGTGGCCCACTTTCTCAGTCTCCTCTGTGCACGTGAGAGAAGGACGCGGTAAGCTTGGAATTTGGGTCCTAGTTCCTCAAAACGCAATGCTCTTTTCCAAACTGTAAAAGGCATATTTCCCCACCACCAACAACTCCATACACTGAAATTACAGATACTTTGTTGTATCAATTATTAGGAAAATATGGGATGCATGATAACACTGGGTTACTTTATTGATACAGAACGACTAAAGAAGTCTTGGGCACTAAATGCTAGTGTTCAATTAACATGATATAATTATAATATATATATATATTGATCAATAGTAGATATTTATTACAGTTAATCATGTGTAGTTAATAACACCAGTAGAATAGAGGGAAGATACCAATAATGTAGGAACTAGCAATATCTGTGACAGTATATTTATTGTATTTCTTGAATCTGTAATAGATGCCAAGAATTACTTTGCATATGACAGGTAGTGATTTGTAACCCTTTTATGATGCCCTTATTATGTGCAGACATAAACAGACAGAGTGTTTTCTCTTCAATGTGAGGCTGTATCAGTGCTCTAGCTGAACCAACAATTCAAGAAAGCATAGTGCTTTTCCCTCTACACAGTTGAACTCTTTACTCTCTCAACTTCCTTAATCATCTTCCCTTGTGAAATATGAAGCCAGAGGGGTCAATTACCCATTAGAAACCATTAGCATATAAGCTTTGTAAAGGAAATTCAGCTATCATAAATGATTTGTAAGTTTTGCCCTTATGAAGGCAACTTCAGTCATTGATGCATAAAAGCAGGAGAAATATTCTGATATAAAGAGATTCAGAGCAGCAATATTGCTTTATAAACAAAAGTGCGACTCTGTGATGACTCAGCCTAAGGCTGCATTCTTTTATTCCCAGCTACAGACCGGCCTACTGTACCACTGCGACTTCACTTTGTCCTCCAAAAACAAAGCCGTCTGTTGCAAATGCAGCCTCAAGGATCTAAACCCTTTAAAAATTACAACAGAACTATCTACTACTGAGTGACTACACTGCCTTTAACCGTTTCTGATATGTTAAGATGCTGGAAACACCTAGGCTACTTTGTTGCTGTCACCAAACATAGTCCACAAAGCAGTTACTTCTTGCAGCAGACAGCAGCAGACAAAATACAGATAATGTATATGAGCAAGGGAATCAAAATGTCCCTGCCTGTCTCTAGATCAAAGAAACAAAGGAGTTTTCAGGTTCCTTTGAACATTGCTGAGAAAGCAAATTTTGAATGTCAATGTAAGATCTTGAACGACAACACCCCCAACTATGAAAAAGTAGTTAAACAGACACTGTATCACTAGATTTTCTCTTTACATTTGCTGCCTTATAGTAGTAAACTGATCACATCCTGTCCCATTCTGTAAAAAAGTGTAGAGTTAAATAAGGATTCTGTGTAAAATTACCTGAAAATCCCTCCTAAAGTATATTAAGTGCTCCTACAGCACATTTTTCACTCCCACTGCACCATCCATGCCAAAGCAAGATGATGCTGTTTTTAGAGCACAAAGTGTCCTAGCCTGGCGTTAAACAAAGATATTTACTGAACTGCTTTGGCAGAGCATGTACTGGAAATCTTTCTTCACCGTTAATCGACAGCAAAGCAGCAACTGCAGGACTAGGATGTTCATAAATCAGCGGTTTTCACAGATACAGCAAAAATGTGCTCTCACTGCAGTCAGGAGTCACCTGTCCCAGCCCTGGTAGGGCACCGGAGCTCAGTGGATTGGAATACAACAGCAAGATTAGAACACTGAAGCAAAAAGGAGAGGTTTTTAGATAATAAATGTAACCCTGCTAAATAAGACCCAGGCTAAAACTGTTTCTATGTTTTAGGATTATCTACTGTATTATAACAGAATTTTGTAAGAAAAAAAGTTAAATTCCCTGGAACCTTCAAATGATGTGTCATAAGCACTCAGATGAAAAGGAAGGATTAGACTTGTCAATTTGACATTGCTGGTAATCCTCAATTACATAATAACGATATACCTGTCAGGCCTGTAGAAAAGGTCAAATAAAACCCTTGAAAGCCTTTTCTGAAATATGGCATTGCACAGATGTGACAAAGCTACAGTATAACCACAACTTCCCACTACAATATTTTGTCCTCTCCTTCTTGAATGAATTCTTTGACATTTTGGGGGAGATTTGGTCATTTAAAGTGGTAAATTCCTCTTTGCACATACCCAGACTACCTTGAAGACACTGTTACTTGTAAACTAACTACACACGTTACTGGATTCCAAAATCCCCTTCAATGTGACACAGGTTGAGAATGTTTTTTAGTGTTATTAGAATTTTTCTGCTCCACCTAACACATTCAAGAAGCTGGCCATTCTTAGAGTAGCAGAAACACTGATGAGCAATTGTTTGATTATTATTCCAATTTAATTATGTGTACCAACCTGAAGAAAAAAGGAGCACTGGTGCAAAAAATATTTGTTTCCAAAATGATGATTGTTGTTTTGCAATTTTAACTGCAAAGCAAAGCCAAATGCAAAGCTTTTCCTTCAAGCGATGCCCGTTGCTGTTATTAGAACTTATTGAATAGAAAGTTGGTCTTCGCATACATCACAAGCTCCAGAATGGCAACCTGGTAGAAATAGTCTTTGCAGGAATCATCATTGTCTCGACATTGTGTGTGATTCATCCTTGAGTAAGCTAAGCAGGTGTGAGCCTGGTCAGTACCTGGATGGGGTCCATGTGGGTCCCAATGCCCCAGTATAGTGACGGGGACACTATACTGTAAACAGGCGCCGTCCTAAAACCAAGGCCTGACTCTCTGTGGTCATTAAAAATCCCTGGCTGCTTCTCGAAAAGAGTAGGGGTGTAACCCCAGCGTCCTGGCCACATTTCCCATTGGCCCTTACCAATCATGGCCTCCTAATAATCCCCATCCATAAATTGGCTTCATTACTCTGCTCTCCTCCCCACTAATAGCCGATGTGTGGTGAGTGTTCTGGTGCACTATGGCTGCCGTCACATCATCCAGGTGGATGCTGCTGGTGGTGGTGGAGGAGAGTTCCCATTACCTGTAAAGCGCTTTGAGTGGAGTGTCCAGAAAAAGCGCTATATAAGTGTATGCAACTATTATTATTATTATTATTATTATTATTATTATTGAGTGGATGCTACTTGGTCCAGCATACACACATTTTCTTTGCCTTAGCTCAGCAAAAGTGACTCTCTTTTCCTGATAAGTATCTTTAAAATTAATGCAGACACCCTTTCAGTTGCACAGTATATAAGCCGTTTTAAGGCCTGTATTCTTTCTTAAACCTTCAAAAAAGACACAATCTTTTTTCCAGGCATCATTTTGCTAATTTCACATTTCTGTACCAGTGGTTTAGTGCTTGCTTTTGTATTAGAAGAGAATCCGTCAGACCTTGATTTTGGAACAGGCTGAATTCCCTCTTACTCAAATCCTCCAGCTTTTTGTCAAGAATGTTAATATTTGAATGATGTCCTTTATTTTGTACATGACAGGAATTTCTTTTTTAACTGAGAGATAACGTCTGTACCCTGATAATGCAAATGGTGAAAGCTCAGATATTTTCTCCTTGTTTCTTCAATTTTCTTCCATTTCATTTGGCTGTATCTTAATCTTATGGTCTATTCTGTATTGGAGATTCCCAAGTGAAAGATGAGCATTCATTGAATTCTTGAAGCTCCCGACCAGACAAACTGACATCTGGATACAACTGCATTTTCAACTTCTGACACATTTGATTAGCAGTAAGCAGAAATTGTTGAGGACGCTTTCAAATAACTCTAACAGCTTTCTTGATATATACTTTACGGTGGAAAAACCACCAATATTTCTGCTTAAACCTATATCTATTTGTGATGCTGCTATTAATCTGTGATGGCCAGGAATGGACGACCAGCATGTAAACAATGATGACCCCTCTCCTCTGACTCATCTATAAGCTTATTGCTCTTGGACTACCAGACATTTTACACTCTAATCTTCTGTGCTAATAAATTAAGAGTCTGTAGAATATATCATAAAAACAAACCAAAATTGCTAATAATTATAAATTATTATTAAATTATATAAATTATTTACCTCAAAGACAATTGTTCTATGACATGCAAAGATCTTTAAAATGACACTGAAATAGTATATGTAGCATGTGTAGGTTAGAAACTGAAATACCTTCAAGGAATCCTGAGTAGGATAAAAATGCTTTTTGTACAGGAAAAAATTAAATTTGTCCTGTCACACCAGAGTATCCCACAAAATCAAAAATAATTCATTTTGCATATGTATCCAAGGGGACTAAATTCAAAACAATTGCTAGATTGCAAAAATATACATAGTTTTACAGTTACATCATGAAAAACGCAGCAACACAACAAATTCAGTATAAAGTTCCATCAGACACTATATATTTTGAAAAACTACAACTCAATCAATGCAGAATAAGGCTTTTATCTGGGTGCTTGTTTGAATAAGGTACAAAAGAGAAAACAAGGAAAACATATGGAAGGTTCAATTTGACAAAGGCATTTCTCAGTCCTATCATTTAACATCACAAATTAACATCACCACCTACCCAGCTACAGACACCGGTCGCCTGAAACATGTTTTAATCATGACCCTGAGGTAGTACAATAAACTACAGAGAAGGAGGAGACATTTCGAGATTTATGCCTATACGATGATTTGCTTACTGAAATGACCTTTGCAAGGTTGCAGGATTCAAGAGTGATTTGCTTGTCCCCTATGTGGCACCTGAAGGAACACGACAGCCAACAATTTCATAGCGGCTCTCTAAAAAGCCTAAAGAAAAGCAAGTCACACACTCCGTGACGTGGGTATCTCAACCCACTCCATCAGCACTACAAAGAGACTGATCGTCAGTCCTTACAGTAACACAGACATGATTAAATTATGAGATTAGACCAGTAATAAGGTTTTCCAAATTCATTTCCATTTTTATTAATATGTAAGGGTCGCTGCTGGCTGTGTCTGTTCTAAGCAAGAGATCAATGGGATAAGAAAGACAGGATATTATGCAGACTCTTATCAGAAACGCCACTTTGGTGATGGTTCCGCTTCATTAAGTGGACGATAATGCACTGACTAAAAGAAAAAGTGAGCAAGAGACAAAGGCAAAAGTGAGAAAGAGACAAAGGGATTCATAAAGATTGGACAGCTAATTTGGCCTAGTCAATCACTGAGGCAGAAGAAAAACTCTGCTTATGCCAAAGCAGTAACGTTATTCAATTTACTGAAAAATCTCAGTATGGAATCCAAAGAAGAGGAGGGTCCAAAGCTGCAGTTCTGCACTGCTACCGAGTCTCCTCTTTCAGCTGCTTCCCCGAAAACACAGACAGACGGAACTCTGAAGTTAGATTATATTGGTATGAGTTTGTCTTATTGATGCTGTGAGACTATGGCATGATGAAGGAGGACATAAATGTGTGAGTGTTTAGCAGAATGTCACAGACATGAGGCAGATAGTTGACTGAGGACCGGGAGGTATAATTATGTTAACTGTTTTTATGTTACCCGCTGTCCCCATACAAGAAGTGCAATTAAAGCAATCACAGCTCAGGGAAATGACATGGACCTAGCTTATGTTGCCTGGCTGGTTTTTATTTTTTCACATTTAAGCACAAAAACTGCACCATCCTCCTTTTTACTTTAGACATTGTATGGAAAAACGTAAATATTCCACATTGCATATGAAATCTGTATGGTCACGCCTATATTGCCTTTCTTGGAGATTTGAGCTAGGCCTTCTTGTACTTTTTCCACTTTCCATTTTGTAGAATTCCCCTTCGAGGCTGTGAATTTCCCTGACGAATCATCTAAGACTCAAACAGAAAATCAGGGGGATATGAAGGTGATTCATCTTCCAGGTAAGTCTGGATTCTAACAAACCACTGGATCTTCTGGGGTTTGTTCAACTGTAGTTCAATATTACTGACCCATAACTGAGCTCATTTCTTGAAAAGATCTTTTACAAGAACCTCTAGCTTTTAAGAATGTTTCCTGGGGTTACAAATTGGAACAATAATTCTAATTTTGGGGTTTACGCTTCCTTTAAGTCCATATTAATCAATAATTGGGTGTCTGGAACTTGTGCCATTCAACCCAAAATTAACACTGCTTACACAGTAGTTTTTAACACAGAATAATTTCTGCCCATTTCTACATCATTAATTCAAAGCCTATTCAGAGTTATTTAAACAAGTAAAGGACAGAAACAGTTTCTTAAATAAGCAAAGAATGGAGTCTTGTTTGCCAAGTGTTTTGACAACAATAGAGAAAATGCAGGGCAATTCTAAAACCAAGGTCTGTGTATAAGTAATAAAAAACATGACAGAAACTAAACTGTTTAATTAATGGTTCAATGGGCATTATTAATAAGGAATTTTCTAGTAATAAAAACTATCACAACAGCTATGACTCAAAACACCTGTTCTAGGAAGGTTCTTCAACATTTATAAAGCACTTTCTAATGTGCTGTCAACTCTACACTAACCTTCACATACACCTTGCAAGGGAATATAAGAGTGATGCAGTATTTGACAGGGCCCAATTCTGTATACATAGACAGAATGCCACTGTCTATTCATCAGCACTTGCATTAGTATGGGAATTGCACTGACATGATGTGTTGACTGGAAAGTTCTCAATTAAACTGAGTTCCGGGACCTTTACTGCAGAGTGAGAAACCAATATAATTAAGCAAGGCTGTCTATAATATTTATCAGCAAAGAGTAAAAGTAAAGCAACCACAGACTGCAAAAATCAATTTTTACAAAAATGAGCATTTTGAGCATAAGCACTTATTAAATAATAGATTTAAGGAATTTTAAACTCAAAAGTAGTATGATGAAAGCTATATAAAAAATTGCTTGTCGCCATAAACACCCATTATACATTCTTCTGACTCATTAAAAATGAATCCTTGCAGATTTAAAAGAAAGAGAATGGAGAGGCAGACTTCGCCAGAAGAGCAAAGCACAAGAAAGAAAAGGAAAGACATTGAATGGAAGGTCATAGTCAACCATAAGTAAAACAACTGGCCTGTCTCTGTGTAACATGGCTTTTGGACACAACTCTGTAATACTCTATAGGGCTTCAAGATGGAACTCAGATGAGATGATTTCTGGTTCCACAATGGACACTGAATTCCACACCCCATACACACCTTTTTCTGTCTACCCCATAATGGAACCTCCACCTTCATCCTCACTGACCGATAGGCCACTACACTGATAAAGTCCCTTTATTTGCAAAAAGGCAGTTGTAACAGACTTGCAGGCGGCACCAGACTTGTCTTTATAAGCCCTGACTTCCTGTATTTGGGGGGGGGGGGGCGATCATGATGTTAATCAGAGTGAAAGGTAGTATGGTAATAATGCACAGTAAATTCAGAAGACTTTAAGGTGGTAAAAGTATATCAAGAAATTGTAAAGTATTAACATACGATTAATGTTTATTGAACATACAGATAATCTTTGGTAAGTGTTCATCATTGCCATACACATATCCCTGCCTTGAGGTACTGTTGGAAGAGTTGAGTCTCCTTAGATTCCTTAGATACCACCAACCTGTAGGGTTTTATTCATCTTAAAGCTTCTAGTACACAAAAGACTCCTGCCTTTTCTATGCTAATATTTGAAATATAACTTTGACCTTGCACTGCCAGGTACATGGGGCCGACTGAAATACTCATTTAGCACATCAGCCATTTCCCATTTCCCTTTCGTTGTCTAGAAAATGCTATTTCAAAGAACCACCCATAGCACCTGTACAACAGTGAAAGGAATGCTAAATTAAACAACAATGAAGTCACTTCATGCAGCATCAACTAGTTTCGTTGTGGATTTTATGCACATCCACTTTCAGATCCAACTTTAAGCTTCCATTAATGATTGAATAAAATGAAAAGAGAACGTACAATAGACAGACAGAGCCGAGTTATGTGAACAAAGGCTGTCATCATCGCTGGTAATACTTCCTGTGCAACAATACAAGGGCTTTTCTTTGGTTTGTGTTTTTATGACAGAAGCTTTCAGTGCACCAGTCCTTACATGCACGAAAACTAGCGTGTGTTTGAAGACAAACAATTCAGCCAAACCATGGGGCACAGTGCATTTGTTTTTGTACTCCAATTTCTCAACGTTCCTTGGTACTCTTTCCAGTGTGTAAACACTGAAGGATGGTGACTGAACACCTGTGCAAGCAAAGGGAGAAAAGCCTGTCAGCCTGTTCTTCCCTTTGTTCAACACAAGGACACCTGCACAGCTCTCTGTTGCGAGTAACACTGCATACTACACAGCAGAGGTCTTCACAAAGTCTACCTCAATATGGCACCTCATGACAACCACATTATCCCATTATTTGAGTTCTAACTTCCAGCTAACTTGCTCGGGTAAATGTTTTTTCCTATAAAGGGAACTCTTTCACCTTGAACTCATAGACCTCTTCGACCAACTGTACAGAGGAAGCAAATAAGTCACTCCCTGCCATTGTGTCCCATGGGAGCACAGAATTAAGATGATATCTATCCACTTTTTTCTAACAACTACATCCAAATCAGGGTCTGGTGGAGCCACAGCCCATCTCAGGAAGCAATGGGTATAAGCCAGGATACACCTTCGAAAGGACGTCGGATAAGAACCTATGAATACATGAAGAGTTATAAAACAGGAAAAGATAAAAAGGCCCATCTAGCTTATGTTGTTGATTGATCTGATTTCTCTTAGCCATGTCGGTAAAGAAATTGCCAACTCACATAACCCCTTGTGTACAGAAATAGCTACTGATCTCAGTCTCAAAGGTACTTTCCTTCCATTAGCACTGTGGTTTTTATCCCAAAGGATCCTAAATCAACTGTGCACATGGGAGAGTACAGTTAAAATGTAGTATACACCTGGGTGAAATGTGGTAGTCTTACAAAGTAAACTTAGGTCAGGGACATTTAGGTAGAACAGATAATACAGGCCCAAAGCAGATTTCAGCCCGAAGACTGGGCTTAAAATCCTTGCTATGATTAACAGTGCCATGAGATCTTTAATGACTGGTTAGTCAGGTCACTGTGATGAAGATAATGAGAGATGCACCTCTCCTTCATCTGTGCAAAACCTTCTGTACAAGACTGCAGAGCTTGCAAAGTGTCAACAGATGAATGTCTTGATGGGTGGGCAGGATCAGTGTAGCTACAATGGTTTTTGTTGTGATCTTAGAGATAAAGACACAAATGGAGATTTTCAAAATGGGTTTACAAGAAAAGCTAGCTTGGCACTGCTCATTTATAAAATAAAAAGGAATAAACGTACCATTAGAAAGGAGGAGATGTTTTCTTTTCTGAGGAAAAAAAGCCACTGCAGACTACTGCTGTTACATCTCTCCAGACTCCCACATGAGGTACTAACCATATGCAACTTAGTGGCACGTTCACCACTCTATTAATTCACCATTGGCACGGAAAGCCTGTGTAACCCAGCAGTGCTTGCACTACATCTCTCTCTCCTTGTCATCTTATCATTGGAAAGGCCGTGCAGTGCCAATGGAGCATGGAATTACCAACTGTACATCACAGCTGTCAAAATTCATTTGCCAGCATTTGCCTGTTCCAAAAGACCCAGCTCAAGGTCAAACAGCCACAGATTTGTGATTCTCGAAAAGCAAGTACTACTCTGTCAACTACGCCATCACAAATTACAACCCTTTTTGTCACATCATGACCTTTCCCAATGACATACAGCAGTACGGACACAAAAAAGCATAATGTAAAATTGCAGCAATTCATTTATCCCTTCTCCCCGGTTCTATGGTTTAAAAGCTTCAGATGCGTGATGAAAAATTTGCACCTCAGATGCTATGGCATTTAACGAGTAGTGTCAGAATCACCCTGAGCTGAGAAATGACTGTGCCACTTGATTACTTAATTACAGCTATTAAATACAGTAATTGTTTGGAGAAGTTAACCGAAGCATAGCATATACAGTATTTAAAAAAGTAATGCTATGCTCTTTTGGGATTTTGTGACTTTGCAGGTTTCAAAAGATGTCCTTTATTTTTCTGCTTCAAAAAACACACCCTGTCAGCACTTTACAGGTGTTTACACTGAGTGGCCTCTTTATTAGATACATCTACCTAATAGAGTACCCATTTACCCATTTGGGGGCGTAGACTCAACTAGGTGACGAAAGTGCACAGTTACTGGGGGGCTGGCCCATGGAGACTGTCAGGTGTCCCATAGCCGCTGCACATTAGCCGGTGGTGGATCTCTACCCCAATTAGCTGATTTCATCTCATCCACAGATGCTTGACTGGATTTAGATCTGGTGACTGGAGAGGCCACCACATCAAGCTGAATTCACTTTATGTTACTGGAGCCATTCCAGGACCTTCCTAGCTTTGTGGCATGGAGCAGATGTGTACACTGATGCCATGCACCCAATCAGCAACATTGTTCAGATATCCTGTGGCATTCAAACATTGCTCTACTCATATCAAGGGACCCAATGTGTGCCACAAAAACACACCCCAGACTATTACACTCCCACCATCAGCATGCACTATAGACAGACGGTCGGGTGGATCCATGCAATGGTGCGATTTTCACCATATCCTGGTCCTCCCATTAACGTGAAACCACAGGAACTATGATTCATCAGACCAGGCGAAGTTTTTCCAATCCTCTAGTGTCCAGTGTTCCTTAGCCCCCTGCAACTGCATCTTCTTGTTTTTTTGCTGTCAGGAGTAGAACTCGGTTCGGTCATCAACTGCCGTACCCCATCCGTTACAAGGCATGAGGAGTTCTGTGTTCTGATTTGCCTCTTTCGGCACCAATGTTGTACTTCGCTGTTAGTTGACTGACTGTATCTTGTCTGTTACTCTGTATAAGTTGCGTCAGCCTCCACTGGCCACCTTCATCAACGGTCTTTTATTTACGATGACAGGACTGCCGTTGGCCGGATGTTATTTGGGTGGTGGCCCGTCCTTGATGCGCCCATTACAATGTCGTGCTTGAAAACGCCAGCAGGGTTGCTGTTCCTAAACACACTCACGTTGGCACATAAGGCACCAATTACCATACCGTGTTCAAAATCACTTAAATATTTTGTCTTGGACATTCTCCCTCTGACTTGCACACTCTATCCATAGGTACGCTGATCTGATTTAAATAGCATTGTCTGCATTTAGGATGCTGACACTAATTAAACACAAAATTACATGGGAAGAGTTGTTGTACCTAATAAACTGGCCATTCAGTGTAAGTCTGTAACATCCCTGCCTAAGCAGGTAATAGTAATGAAACACACATCACATGTTGTTAATTTGTATACTCTATATGCTTGTCCCTCTGTGATATTTAGATTTCAAACAAGCAGAAAGTACTGTAATTAAACAGTAGTTTTTCAATCTAGTAATTCTCTGAGGTTGGGCATTCAAACTGGCTAGTGGTTAGGCACCTCAAAATGCATAACAATTTAAGATCTGTTTTATGCCTTTTGAAACCTTATAAAAACATTTTAATCTAAGCATTATATATATATTTATCATCTCACTTTTGTTTCAAACCTAATAAAACAGAATATCAGAAAGGCTGCAAAGACATATTTTTCCTTCAATTTCTGTAATGGGACAGTAGTAGTTCTAGGTTTAAAAACGTTTTCAAAACCAAAATAAAGAAGCACAATTAAGAGTTATCAAGTGTCAGTTTAAAGCAACGATGAATTTTAAAATATTTTGCGACGACGCTTCTAAAAAATAAAGATCAAAAAGGAGCAAAGCACATGAGAGCCTGCAGTTGCTTCACCTGAAGAGGCTGAGATTATAAAGCAATGAGAATCTAAATCAGATCCCCGTCTGCTTATTTTCAATTTCAATTACACTGTTAATAACAAAGAACCGGAAATGAAAATCTGATATAATGGTTGAAATTTGAAAATAAATCAAGCGTGTAACAAAAGCTCAGAAAGGCTAATGGCAACCAAATTCTGCTTCATCCATGGTGCTCTTACTTGTAATCCTTTATGACATCACTTACTCAAATACTATAAAAAAATCACACCTCTCTTTCTCACATTTATTTTCATTTTTATCCTTCCTTCACCCCATCTCCAGCTTCTTCATCAATTGGTAAAGTATGGGGGTCCTAAATTCATCGTTCTATGGCCAGGTGGTTAGGTCTCAGCCAAGCGAGTTAAGCCAAAACTTCTTATGTCTAAGCTTTCAACATGAGGATTTTTTCTAATTGGCTATTGACGTCTAATTTAAATATGCAAAACCTAACAACAATATAAATTAGTAAAAGAAAAGGTACAGAGGGTAAAATCCAGGAGCCTTTTTAGAAGCTTGGTTCTGGTCACCATAACTAAAAATATGGCCATGGAGCAGTCTTTTGGGAAAAAGCTCATTAGAATCAGAGGATAAAGACCCAAAATCCTTCTTAGAAATAGCGTCAAGTTAGATGAGGTTGAAAAAAAAACATACTGCAGCTTTATGATTGCACGTTTGGATCTATAGGTAATATATGGAAGACTGTTTCACTGTGAAACAAATTGAATGGAATAATTGGCATTCCTCAATCACTGGGGTGATGTTACAACAATTACATCCAGACTAAAAACACCACCACACCACCTTCTTACAAGAAGGTTTTCAGTAACTTCCCTGCTGAGTATTATTATTAAAACAGTCTGGTGCCAGCAATGTGCACTGTCAGATATATGTGTTATTAACATTTCGGTAGGAGAGCTTTCCAACCCCAACTATAGGTCTTTGATTTTCTCTCTCCTGGAAAGCATCCACGCAGTGATGATAGGTTTTGTTTCTCACAGAGATGGCTACACTGCCCAGCAGAACACTATGAATAATATAGTTTAAAACCAAAGGTCCTTAAAATCAAATACTCCATGCAACTTCACTTAAGATGTCTTTTGGCAAAGAATCAATACACGCAATGTGCAATTCAATAAGCTGCACCACACCAAAGTTTAAATAAACATATTTACACGCCAATATTCATATACAACAGTCAAGCATCTGTCACTTGTTTTGGGAAAAAGCAATACTTGTTATTACAGTACATACAACCCGGAGTAAGCAATGTTGAGCCAATGCATTCTAAATTACAAACCTAATGTCCTCACAAAGCAGAGAGAAAGACGAAGGGGATTCAGAAAGACAACAAGGATGCTTTTTGCTTTTTCCCCCCTCAGACCCCCCAGAAAACATGCAGTAAAGAGACATGAAAACTGTCTAAATGAGACATGGATCCATTCAGTGTATGGAAGATGAAGAGGTTAAAAGATGTACAAACATTATTAATGATGCTCCACATTCCTGAAGATTAGGTACATATTATATGTACCTATTATATTATTATATCAAACAGGACAGCATATTTAAGGGAAAGTCATCATTTCGTCATCCAGCCATGGTCCTTCAAGAAACAGGTGGATAATATCCTTGAACCAATAAGTTTCTAGACAGCAAATGATTTAAGAAGACCAAATGACCGTGTTCAGAATACATGTACCTGGATCTTTGTCTTAAAGGGTTAATTTTTGTATCTCTATTGTTCACTTTTTAACAAACAGTATTAAAAATACAAAATTACTGCCAGACGTTCTAAAGTTGATTGATAGTCCTAAAATGAAACATCCAAGTCAGAGTGGACACAAAACATTTTCAATATCGCTAAGAACTTTAAACAATAAATAATTTTATGTCCTCTTGTAACTCGCTTCAAACTGTCAGATCTATTCTTGCATTTCATAACCTCGCATGGTGTTACTAAAAAAAATTAGTAGTTTAGTCCAATGTGAACAGCTTGTGGAAGGATTGTGGATATTGAATTGAATGACATTCTTCTCCTTCGAGTGTGTAAAAAATAACCCTATATTTGGAAATGAACAAAACACTTGATATATCTTTGATGTCTTCATCATTCTGGGCTTGCCTTTGAAGTTTCCCTTTGAAAGCATCTTAATTGCTCCTTTGAAGCAATTTATTTTCTATTTCACAATGTATGTCAAATAAGAGCAGTTCTGTGAAGGGACTTTCTTCAAGCTCAAACATGTTGGCTCCTGTCTGGTTCTATTTAAAAATGGATAAAGTGCTGCATAGTCCAATTAAAAAAATTGATGAGTTTTGCTTTTTTCATCTTAACTAAAACTGATGAGAATAAAAACAAGAGTTCAAACCTTTAATAATGCATAAAAGGAAAGAGCAAATGAGAAAAAAGTAAATTACATGGCAACTGTCCCAACTGTGTTCTTTTTACTACACAGAGAAACACCTAACTTACCTAACTCTTGTGTATATTTAAAAGAGAAAAACCGTCACATACTTAAATTCTTTCTAGCCAAAAGATAGATAAGTACTACCATGTTAAATAAGATACTTGCAACAGACAACAATCAGACAACAGAAATAAACTTCAAAGCTTTCTCACTTAACTTTTCTTACTATGGATTTGCTTTTGAAAGGATCCACAAAATGTTTTAACCACTGAAACTAAGATGGAACAGGTAAACTTGCAAACCCTGTTTCCCTACTTCTTTGCTATAAACCTGTAAGCGTTTTGTGCTTTCACAAAAAAAAGACAGGGATCTTGCTGCTAGCAACCACATAGCCACCGATTAACAGCACTGAAACTACCACAATGACCATAATGAAATTATTGCAAGAACCTGTCATTGTCACGCAAGCATCTAAACACCATGCAACCCTAAATTCAAAGACATCCATCCATCTTCCAGCCACTTCAGCCAATACAGGGTTATCGGGGGAAAGCCAGAGCCTATTCTGGTAAACAACAGGCGCAAGGTGGGGGACACTTTGGGCAGGACCCCAGTCCAGACACAGACACAATCACACACACTCACATCAGTTTTTCCAGCTGCCATTTAATCTTTCAGTATGTCTTTGGACTGTGGAAGGAAATCCACATGAACATGGTGAGGACATATAAAGTCCTTGCAGAAAGAGCACCAGGAATTGAATCCAGGGCCCCAGTACTGTGAGACAGACAGTCATTCAATATATATATATATCTAAATATATATATAAGTATAAAATGAAAGCAATCAGAAAAGCACAATAAAAAAAACCTCGGCAAATTTAGCTCTCCTTCAAAATGAATGTTTGAGGTAAACACAACACACAAAACATCTTCACCCTTCCGACTCTAAAAAGATCACACCGACTTGAAAAGGAATCAGGTTGGCTGACATCACTGCATTTTCTCCTTGTCCTTCAGTCATTACCGGCATCCACAGCAGGCTGCAGCATGGCAGAGCTAGCATTAATGTAGCAGACTTTGGAATGTCCCAATTAATAAACAGAGTTACAGTAATACACATTACCTGGTGACTAGATTTGGATGCAAGTGAAGAACAAGTCATAGGGGATTGTGGTAAAAAAAACAGAGAACATCTTTCAATAAACACTCAATGTATTTTATATTTGCCTCTGCTAAAATCTTCTTGGCACAAAGGTTAATTTGTTTCCACACATGACTGAGTTTATTATTTCACACATTCACCTACGACAAATGTTGCTGCATACAAAATGTTAGTGATGTTTCTGCGGTGCAGTATGCTTTAATTTCTGATGCTGCATCCCATTGCAGACAACATCTGTACTCTTAAAAGCATGCAGAGGAAAGTGATTATCTCAAAACCAACACATTTGCTCTAATTTAGAGACTCCCGACTTGCATAAACAAATACTACTGAAAACATATGTAGTCTCATTTTGAAAACTAAAATGAAGGAACTCCCTTTGCAATCGTTTTATTTGTATAGCCCATAATGTGCTTTTGTATAATCACAAGTAGGTTTCTAAGCATGCGTTGGGATTGCAATCTGTTAGACGTGTTTGGCGTCGATTTACAATATAAATTGTTTATTTTTTAATCTTACAAAACATCTTAATAATAAGGAGGTTCAATGTGTTCTGTGATGTTTTCATGTTTAAAATCCACTTTGTCATTGCAGCAGGCAGGGGAAAAGAAGGCAAGTTTTCTCCCCGCAACATAACAGAGTAGACTGTGGGGATGGCCTACTGTCACCTGAGGAGTATGAAAACAGTGACTGGTTGGGTGATCGTATATAAACAGGAAGCACAGGCCTTTTGAATGTCTGATGTATGCTATCTACAGAAGAGAACAGATTATGCTGTGGCAGATGCGTACTGGTAAATTCCCTACCTGCCCAATGTCTAGGCAGGGACTTGAAGCAGCTAGAGATGATACAGAAGGTACACTGTTGTGGTTTGTGTTCTGGAATGTATCATAAAAGCACTGCATTGTACCTCATTATTACCTGCATGTATCTGCTTCCTGATAACCCAACAATTCAAGATCATAACAACACACCACCCCTCTAGGTGCTACAATATGAACAAGGTTTCATTCCTGTTTGGAGTTTCAGATTTGTAACTGAAGGACAGCACTGCAACATTTGTGTCTATACTTATCTTAGAATAAAAACTTCACTTAAAGAGTCAGATACCGATCAGACGACCCTGCCTACATTTCCGAAACGCATATAACCATTTTCAAGAAATTTCATTAAGGGAGCTTCTACCTGAGCAGTTAACGTACTGTATAAGTTACACATTCCGATGACTCATCTCCCTCAAGGTACACAGTAGGCGATAAGCCAAAAGCAGAGGGGAGTTACCTTGCATCAGCATGCAGTGGCATTACAGCAACCCTATAATATCTTTACTATTGAGTCAATGAATTACATTGAGGTGTACAAGGCACACCTCAAATCAAATGTAAACCCCAGTTCATTTTTGTACACTACAAAATAAAGACACGGTTAGCTACAACATTGATCTACAACAGCAATGTTCAAAAGGGAAATTGAAGTTTTGGAAAAACAATTGTAGAAGTCTGAATTGCAGTCCCTGGTCTTAAAATCAGAGGAACAAAAAATATTCTAATAGGTAAAGATGTTATTGTACTACAGAACACTCAACACAGAGAATTTGAGTCGTGTAATAATTGGTTGCCTAACTTAGCAACAGAAAATGGATCTGTTCTCATGTGCTACATATGTTAAAAAAAATAACGCTGAACATGGTTAACAAAGCAAAATGTGTGTGGGGTATACATGTACAGGCATGTGTCAGGTGCCATTTGTCACCATAAATGCAGCATCACTTACTTCTCTCCTTGCAGTTTAGTTGTTTTCACAATCAGATCCTGTGTCTGTTCCTTGGCTGCCTGGGAAACACAAAATAGATTACCATCAGTAAACAGAGACAGCCACTGCAGAGAAAGTCACCTTGGTGTTACGGTTCCGCTGTGCTCCAATCCTTACAGCAAACGTTTGGGGCTTAAGATAAGCCGATGTGGGTGAATAAGTTTAAAACCACAGCTGGTCAATATTACAGAAACAGTTGTTACCTACATTTACTATAGTTCAGCAAATTTAAAGCAGCAATGGTTAGATATCAAAGCACTGACACGTGAGGCATATGGGTTAATTTGTCAATATGTTTCCATGAACAGTGAAGGTTTAACAGTGAAGTATTTCACCATCTGTATCAAAGAAAAGGGCTACGGAATACTTTATTCTCGGCATCTACTGTAACTCAATATGTTTCAAATCTATATTGAAGCCCCCTCCAGCATTGAAAAATCTTTCATTTTAAACCAATTGGGATTAGCCGATATCTTACCCATAACATAAAACAATACAGGGATATAAATACATGATCACTTGCTAGCTGGATCTATAACCTTATTTGGAAAATAAGATGCAAGGGTGGGTGATGGGCTATGTTTAGGAAACACTGTGTAGCTTTCTGTGATTTCTGTGCGCTGCACATACAGACAATCTGTGTAGATTAATAATAATTAATAATAGATACCTTTCTTTATTCACAGAAGAACCTGACAGTAAGGCTGTCTCACACATGGAAACGGGTATATTGGATCAAATGTTTAATTTTAAATATAGTGATCCTAAAATGTGTGCTTCTCCAAATGCACTTTATGGTAATTGAAAGAGAAGTTTTAGAGTACATAAGGTGCTTGTAAACATCTGTATGTAGATCAGATAAGGTGAACAAATCATTTTTGCTGAGCTGAATCCTGGGAGGCCTCCTGAACTGCCCTGTGACTTCATGCATCCTCTAAAACTAAAAAGCCTAGACCCTCCTTCCAGCTGGCTGCTCTAATGATGGAACTGTGGGAGCAGAACTGTCTTTCAGAATGTGTAAATTCAGCGCAGCTCTTACTCACTCACTCTGGAAGAGTCACAGAGGGAACAGATAAAAGCAAACACAAAACTGGTGTCTGTTTGACGAGATGGGAGCAACTGCGTCATGTAAAGTGGGATAAAGCTTTTACAGGATGAAACAATGTGACTGGCAAAAACTATGCTCAGTTCTTAAATAGACTTTCTGAACGCAGATGATGTTGTGTAAATAGAGCTATTAAGAGGTCCTTTCTCTTCCCTCTAATGTCACCCCCATAACTACTCTTAAAGTAAGTGGCATGACCTTCAACACCTTACAAATCATATAGTACGGGTCTTATATGTTTGTAACTAAAAATCTTACAGAACACGAACTAATAACTGTTTGCATTGGAATCCAAAAGTTGAACATGAGCCAGAGACTTGAGACTATATGATCGTGTTACAAGCTCTATAACACAGTAAGCCATTGTAGCGGAGCTAGTTTGGACATGGTGATGTCATCACCCTCCCTGCGCATAGCAGGGACCTCAGCTGCCTAGGTCTCCTTTAGCTCATGCGGCTGGCTCCCTGGTGCGTTACGCCAGAGACCCCGGTTCGCGCCCCAGGTGTTGCGGGACGAAACGGGTGGGGTGGAGCGGCGGAGGGCACAAGCCCGCGCGGAACCGCGACGGTCACACCATGACATATATTCATCGGTCATACAAAAGCACCCTATTACTATAAGCAATTTCAGATAATGATGTTTCAAAAAATGAACAAGGTAGGTAGTGAATGAGCTACTGACAGTAACCTCATAGATACACAGAGGGACCGGTGGGAGTTTAAAACAAACTACCTGCCCATATTGTTGAAGCTAACACGTAAGAAATCTCACAGCAACATCTGGCAAGATGTTCAAATCAAATAACTAATTATTAACTTATTAATAATTATTAAACTTAATTATTAACTACTAAAATGTTAAACAGACCATTTGAGACCTTGTTCTTAAACTCTAGGTTGTGTGTTGATGTTCAGTGTGTATGATAACTGTTATCTCTAATAATATGCTACACCCTCCATACCTTCAGCCTGTTTGTCATATCCTCACAGCAAGTGCTCATGGCGTGGATGTCTTCATGAATACTCTCCAACTCCTGAGTGAAAACAGGAAAAGATATAAGGACATCCAGAGAGATCCCAGGAATTAATGGATAAGTAAATATGCATGCATATGACTTTTTAAAGCTCTGGTCCTAGGAATGCAATACTAGTAAAGGTTTTTTATCTAACAACCAGGTGAACATTTTTATATTGCATTTATAACACTCATATGTCTTAGGACCTTGACAGCTGATATGCAGGGTAACATGTAACACACATCTGAAATGTACTTCTTTTCATATACTATGTATATGAACTGTACAGTAAAAATTAAACAAAATGAAAATAAGACCAGCACAAGTTGGAATACATACTGTGACAGTCAACACAAAATGGCATACAAGCAGTATGTACACCTACAGTGAAAAGGAGCAACAAGCAAACCACACTACCAGCCTGAGCATCAAGGACACAAGGAAGACTGTGGGTCAAAGCGACCACAGGTCAAGAATCGACCAGTTCTGTTAATGTGGGTAGTGCATTCCTCCACTGGAGTAAGGGAGGAAAATTAATGGAATCTGGTTGGGACCTGATAGTTCACTGTGACCAACTCACCTGTAATTGTTTTCTTAATCGTACAACACGTACAAGCAATATCAACTGATAAACTTAATTAAATCCTGTACTGGAACAGCATGATAGCATATTCAAATTAAAATACAGGACATTATTTCTTGCTATATGCATATACTAATGTTGTCTTTTGGTGGGTTCTGCTCAAAGGAAGAAACTACAAAGAGTTACAGAGCACCTAGAGAAATGCTCAACTGGGAAGAACTGAAATAAAAAGAAAAAGCTCAGAACTGCAATGTGGTTTAAATTTTTTTGTAAAATCTACAATTGTACCTGAAATAGGATGATGAATTAAGCCCCACTGTTGTTTGAAATATTACAGGTGTGACAGGGGATCAGCATGTGCTATGGGTGTGACACAGAACAGAACTCAACAAACGCCACATCTCATTGACTCCCCTCACCTCTTTGACATCTTTAAAAATCCGGACAAATTCCTCATTGATGGCCAAGCTGCGCCTCTCTATGTCTCCTCGCAGGTTTCTGCGCGTGCGCAAGCTGTTTTCGGTGAAGAAGGCCGACAGGGCTTTCAAAGCTTCCAGCATCTCCTTCACACACATGCACAGAAAATAAAAACACAAAACTATGTTCTCACCATGTCTTTTTTAGATCTGCAATTGCCATTTTTTTAAATAATATATAGAGAAATCTGGCTATGAATATATAATTTTGCTCCAGGTCCTTTGCAAACATTTAGGCACCATTTCCAAAAATGTGATTGAATTTGAAGATACATCCTTTATCTTATCAATTCTGTTAATAATTCAATGGAGGGACACATGTGTTTCCAGGTGATTTAAAGAAAACGAGTTCCATTCTATTGATGCCTGGACTCATATTTCAGCCAGCTCGAGAGTGGTAGTAAAATAAGGCCCAAAGGCCAATTAAGCATTCAGTGCACACTAAACCTTGTGTAAGGACACAAACGCACCCTCGCAAATGAAGGAAACCCAGCCTGACACAAAACAAGTGGACCTGCCCCATCAGAAAATATGTGTTAGAATATACGAGCAAGAGTGAAAGATCACGATTTCACTGTGTTGTACTTGATTCACGCACAGTATGCAGATTTAGTATGCAAACTTATACGTCGCATTGCTTTCTAAGTAGGACCTTTCATAGTTTTCATAAATACCGCAAGTAAGAAGGAGAAATGTTTATAAAAATAACACTGAAAAGCCCATCCCATTGCACTCCAGCTCCAGTTTTGGGATCCAGTATTGATTGTTCAGATCTGTAGCATCAGGAAATACAAACAAATACAATTACAATACTTCCTGCAACAACCATTTAATGATGGAACACGCTGTCACGTAACGTTTTACGTTTTAGAAGACCAATAAAAATGACAAATATATAGTGAATTAGAATTTCAATTTCTGTTAGGGTCCTATCTATTTACAGCTCCACAGAATAAGGAAAGACAGCTAGTGCAAAACAATATTCTCGCAATCCCAACCTTGTCATTGTCCAGTCGCGTTTCCAGTATTTTATTGAGTTTTCTCGAAAGCGGATTATTTGGCTGTGCGGTTGCATTATTGCTGTTATTGATAAGATTCGATGTATCAGCTGGAACTTCTACTTTACTATCAGCCATTATAAACAACTACAACACGTCAACAATCCGGAAATCATTGGGGCCGCTTGTCTATAACCTCCGACCAGGAACAATGTCGGAGAAGTCGAGTTCCCTGTCTTAACACCATGTAAAATAGTTTACTTTCAGTAATTGTTGTTTCCTTTTTTAATTAACAATACGTAATCTCATTGAAAATTGTTCAGATGTCTTTCTTCTTTGTTTTGTTTTCTTAAATTGCCTGCAAATTACCTGTAAATCTTAAAAATATTTTTAGATTTTGGTTTTTAATTAACTTTTAAAATATAATTACTCTATCTAAGTATTAAAACATACTTTGTAATGAACTTACACTCGACGAAGACTCCACAGCCAAAACATTGTGTTTTCTTTCTTCTCTTTTCAGCATGGAATAAACCTATTACTTTTTCCTTTGCAGCCTACTCATGCTGATGCAACTACCCACCTGAACTACTTTGTAAGGAACTGGCCCTAACAGAAAACTCACTTGTGAACTTTATCCTTATACGGTACAATTCAACGATGAAAAGCCATCACCCAACTTCAAATATGAAAAATATGTCACTTACCTAAATTAAATAACAGTAACATTAAGTAACATAAATTAAGTAACACTGCTATAAAAAATGTTCCCAGCTCAAGTGTAATTTCTGTCAGAATCAGATAGCAATGACTTCTAAGTGGTAGATTCATTGAGTAATTTGGTAGAAACAGGGACAACAGTTACTTATCTGGAATATTTTTATTTTAGCTGAGCACTGTTGACTTGTCATCCTGATGTGAAGTAAATAAATAATCAAAAATCTGCCAGGCAATGGAAAAGCTCTGAAATAGGACAAACGTTTTGGCAAGAAACTTCACTGAAGGGATCTCACAACAAGCTATATTTTAAAAGCTTCTGAACTCCCTTTCAGAGCTGAACTAGATTAAATGTTCCACTCTTGAGAAATACACAATTCGGGGGAAATTTGTTAGCTTATTGTTTTTATTTCACTAAGTATTCAGCTCAGTTTTTATTCTGACTCTTCTGTTCTGAAGTGTACAGTTAGGCCTTCAATTAACCAGCATTAGCTTTAATGTTGACTTTCAATTGTTGTTTTCTACCAGACTGGAATGATTGCTTTGTCCCTTTGCTTAAGGTGTCGCACCTGAGACTATCAGAAGCATATAAAGTAGCAGGATATTGCCTGTGCTGATGAATAAGACCTGCACCTTCATTCTTTCCTGGTACCAATTTGTATCTGAATTTTTTCATCTTGGAATAAAGTTTACTACTTTTTTAGTCACATTTGTTTATAAGCCCCGAGGCTGTCTGTGATACATACTCTACTGTATATGTGTGTCTATCAGTCAAGAAGGTAGTAAAGCAAATGCTTGGTATTCTAATGCTCAATGACTGAATAGTTTTTCACTTCCCTAAACTCTTAATTAATTGACATGATTATTAAATGACATGTCAGCTGTAAATGCCTTTGGAATTTTCCCAGAAAATTATGAATGCATTTATATGACTTATAAAGTATGCTGGATCCCAGTATACCTTAAACCTCTATGTCAATGTCCTCCCAGGAACCATTTTTGTATATATACAGTATACATCACCTTAGAGAGTGATTTTGTATTCCATATATAGAACCGCTGATCAGCATTTTAAAAAAAAACTTTTTACAAGTGGGTGATGGAACTGGTATTAATTTTTTAACATTATTTGTTACATTTTCTTTGTAGATGAGTTCTGAAACAACATTATAAATGTCAAAGTTTCATTTCCATTCATAAAATGTAAAGACATTCATGTAAAGACTAGATAATAATAATAAACTTTATTTTATATATAGTGCCTTTAAAGGTGGCTTCTCAAAGTGATACAATAATGCCAGAAAGAATAAATTTGAGGACAACAATAAAACTAGAGAAACGTGTCCTAAAATAAACAGGAGGTGTTGCTAAATCCTATCTTTTATTTAATCAGTACTTCATTTCATTTCACAAATGATTTTCCCGAGCAAAAAAGTAGAATTCCTCTTTCAAAACAAAGACCTGTCCAAATTCAATTACAAGTCCATATGCATCGATACATTCAAATGTTTTAAACTCAGTAACATGATTGTGTAGGTGAAAAGAAAACACATTGTCACTTTACATGGATATAAAATGGGTAAAAAAAACTAACAAAAAAACACAGTAATCTCACAAGCATTAAGTCTAAAGAGCTTATTTCAGGGACATGGCATCGATAAATCAAATTTTAATATAATATATACTGTATACACACTCTGTAATGTTGCAAAAGTACAGCACAGGGGAAATACAGCACAACAGGTATACCAACAGAATGTCCCTTACTCCCTGTGTCACGATATTAGTTCCCCCTCCTTAAGGGTGCTCCAGCCCTATCACTCTAGACTTTATTCCATGCACCTGCGCCCTATTCCCTGCCCACCTTAAAAGCCAGGCGCTGACGCTCTTCCGGGCTCTGCATCTGATTTCCATATCGTGCGAGTCCGGGACCAGGAAGCGCCTGGTCCCGTTAAGGTTTTAACCCCCCCCCCCCCCCCCCCTCCTCCCCTCCTCCCCTCCTCCCCTCCTCCCCTCCTCCCCTCCCTGTTCCTGTTCCTTGTTTCCCGTCCGCCGGTTCCGACCCGGCCTTCGTGGTTTTTAATTCCTTCGTCGGATGGATCTCCTGGTTTTGGACTTACCCTTGCGTTTTGGATACTCTATGGATTACTCTTGGATTGTTCGCCTCGGCCACACCTCCCCCGTGCACCAGCGCACCTTGGACACGCCCCCTGTCTTCTGCCCCGTTTTCCTGCATGACATTTCCCCAATGTTTCCCCACTCCGTCGGACTGTGTCGTCCGCATAGGGTCCGGAAAGAACTGTTCGTTACACCCTGAACACAGGAAAAGGACTTTTTTACAACTTCCTAGGGCTGTGGTGCCAAGAATGGCATGGGGCCTCTTGTACTTACTGGAAAGGCCTCCCAGCTCCAGCAAAACCAGGACCCGAGACAAGAAACCTAAAGCCGTCTTGGCTAATAGTCCACAAAGCAGAGAAGCCCAAGTCCCCAATCTGTCCCCACATTTCTCCTTTGTGGTTTTCGGGTGCTGTAATATTTTCCTATATAGTACACGGCACATATTGTATCATATTGTATTATAGTTCTTTTGTCTTTGGTTCAGTTCTGAGCTGGGATGTCTTCTATATGTAGTTCCTCCCTTGTCTGTGCAGGATTCAGACAGAAGGTCCAGTTTCCTCCCACCTTGCAAAGACTTGCAGGCCAAGTTAACTGGTATTTCTAAATAGTCGCTCTAATGCATATAAGCGTCCCATCCAGGATGCAATCCTGACAGAGTGTGCCCTGTGTTTCTGTGATAGGCTCCCATCTGCTGCAGCCTTTAACAGGATTATGTGGCTTTCTGATAATGGATGGATATATAATTTGCCGACACTTATGTCTGCAAATCTATAAAGTAGATATCTGCCAACACACTTCTAAAAACAACTTCTAAAAAGTTATAATTGGTATCACTTGAAAAAAAAATGACATTTTGATAAACGCTATTTAATTCTGCTTAATAAATTGGTAAATAATTTTGCTTCAGACCAGAGAGTTAATTTTTACTCCCACTGTTGTTTGTGCATATACAGTATAAAGCTACAATATATTGTTGTAACAACTGTGTAGGCTCTTGCTAAATCCATAGTAAGCATTTCTATCTGATTTCAGAAACAAAATGGGAACAGGTAGTACTTTAGAGCTAGTGTTGAAAAATGACATTGTAAATGTAGCAAAAACAGGAATTTGCTATATTTTAATACAAAAATGCTCAAGGCTCTTGCTGTATTCTATGAATATGTCAGCAGTTCATCTGTCAAAGGAGACCAGTACATCCCCCCAAAGACTGGTCATTTTTCTCTTCGCATGTCATGAATTTTTTATTTATGTAAAGCACAGTTGAGAATACCAAAAGGATGACTATCTCCTTGAACAGGAAGTGAGACAACTGTGCTGGTATGTGACCCTGATTACAGGTTCCAAAGAGACATATCTGAAAATCAACTGTAAGGAAGTTGTTTTTCTCTGTCCCTCTTTCTTAAAACTTTAATTCTTTTCCATTTTTCATTCAGAAAATAATACTGTTCCACTGCAGAATATTGATTGTGCTTAATACTATCACTATGCCCCTGCTTTCCTTTCTTTTTGCTTATAGTATCTTTATTGTGTGTTCTTAGTCATTTGTTTTGTCACTGGATGTGCTTAGGGTTTTCTGCTTTGTGTGATACATGTCCTCTAAGTCAAGTTGCAAGTTGCTTTCCCAGGCAGAAGTGTGAGAAACGTATGTCTTTAGTAGTGCAGTAGCTTGGTAACCTTTCTGAATAGCAGCACCATTATATGTGACAATTAACTATTCAAGCATAAAAAAAATCCTCCAATTGTCCCTTTAAATTTCAAATGTTATGATGGGAAAGGAAAATACCCTGAAATGCGGCACCAAAGCAACACTCTTATACTTCCTTAGCCCATACACTTTCACTAAAAATATGCTCTCTAAAAATGGTGATTTAAAAACATCAATGTTTTTAGAACAATAAACGATCAGTTTCAGAGCATCCTGAATTTTCAAAACATATGCATCTGTATCCATTCATTTCTAACTGCTTCGTCCAATTCAGGATTGCAGGGGGGCTGGAGCCCATCTCAGAAATGGAGCAAAGCAGAATACACCCTGGACAGGAATCGAGTCCATCACAGGGCAGACAACACACACACTATCACACCAGGGCAAATCTTCCAAGAAACCGATTAACCTATCAATAGATTTTATGCTGTGGGAGCAAACCAGAGCACCAGAGGAAACCCACATGAACACAAGGGGAACATACGAACTCCACACAAATAGCACCCTCAGGTCCAGGATTTAACCCAGAGGCCCAGCACCGCAAGGCAGCATGCAAACAGCTGTGCTGTCATGCCACCGTATACATTAAGGAATTATTAAAAGTCTATGCTTTGAGGCCCCAGAAAGCTTTTCCTATGAAACCAACACTTGGAAGAAAGATGAGCCATAATGAGTGAGATATAGTCATTCTGGGTCCTGGATGCACCAGCTCGAGAATCTAAGCTTCTGACCTCAGGACTGCCAATAAATCATTCATTGAATTAAGAAGAAAAAAAACATAAACTGGAACTAATACATTTAAGATGAGACAAGCTATGCAGTCCACATTCTTAGATGCCAAACATAAGTATCAGGTTTGCTGCCAGAGCTAATCTCATGTAGAAAAAGATCTGACTACACTGTTACAAAAAGCAAAGAGAAACTACTATTCTGTGCCCTCGGGGAATGAAAATTGCCCGTGTTCACTTTAAAGTACGCTTTTGTGTGCTTTGTCTTTTGCCTGTCCTCATTTGTCACATGTTAAGAAAGGGGAGTACTGTAGGTGGTCCAGTGCTCAAGAAAAATACATTGTCAGTAGGATCTCCTGTCACTGCTGCGCTGTGTATAGAAAGGAACATTGTAGGACATAATGATATTGAACACAAACACAATATTTAATTAACAAGTAGCAACAACAATTAGACTCTTTAACAAGGATATTAACAATGTTGAGCCACAATTAGGTTTTATTTTGGCCTTGGATGTCCGTCTGTATGAAGCTTGCATGTTATCATTGATTTCTTGCAAGTTTTGGCCAGATGATTCGGTTTTGGCTAACCCTAACCCTCAACCTCCGAAGTCGGTTTGAAATGTGTTAGCTATTCTAATGTGTTCCTTTCTCTTTTACCCAATGGATGGACTGATGTGCTGTCTGGCTGAAGATCGGTTCTGTGCTCAGTGCTGCCTTGCACCCTATGCCTTTAGTATAAGTTCAGACTTGTTGCAACCCTCGGCAAGATAAGCAGATTCCTGCTAATGGATGGATGTTTGCAGAGGAATAAGTTCACTGAAATGAACAGCATTCGCTTCTCCCAGGGCGTAAGTGAGATGTCTCAGTGCCTAGGACACTTTTGAGAAAGTAATGAAAGGACAACAGCAAGCAGGCTTAGATATCTGTTCTTCATTTAAATTAGCCTTGCTGATTTGCGATTTTGATGTTTCCTAGTCTTTGACCATAACAGATGGCATCATATATTCCCATTACATATTAACTGCCCTTATCTCAGGCATCTATATCAAAACTATAATTTCTGTGTGAGAGAGGTTTTACAGTAAATAAATACATGTGAAGTTTCTCGTACATTCCTACTCCACAACTGCTTGACTAAATGTGTTTTTCAGTCAATAGCTTCTCAGGTGTGTTTAACATCCTCAGCAGCCGATCCACTACATTTATATGAAGGACAGAGAGGCTGGGTTAATTAGGAATCTGAATTTATGGAGAATAACATTAAGGGGGAGAAGAACCAAATAGTTTAACTATATATTTATAAAATAGCACAAATTTTGCTCATATGTGAGTGGATATATAAGACACTTGGTTTTGTTGGTAAAACAGCAATTAACGCTTCAGCCACCTCTCCAGAAGGAGAAGATTTTTTATTTTTACTTTGGTAGAGACAAAGTCACTCACAGCTTCTGGTGGTTAATTAAATTGCCACACTTGCTTTCCAGTTCAGATGCATATCCATGCCATTATCTTGCAGGTTGATAAGCCTGGTGCTCATTTCTCAGAGCCTTTATCTTGGAGAGTTTTTGTGCTAATTGAGAATAGCCCACTTTGAAACAATTTGGCAAACAGCTTGACATGTATGATTTACAATTAAGACTTGGATAATAATTCAATTGAACAACACTGGAGTCATTACTCATTAGGAAGCTGGGATAGTAAATAAAGGTTGTTAGTTGTCCATTTTTAAAGCTATTAATTCTAATTAAAATCTCTTCTCATTTTGGTGATTTCAATGCATTTATTTCTTAGATTGTTTGGAAGCTTGAACATCAACTCTCTAACACACACAAATTCAGAATCAGAAGCACTGAAGGGATTGTGACAAACAAAACAGATTAATTTTAGAGGACGCTCTGTATTCTTTCAGAAATTCATATTCTATTTTCCACATCCTGCAGGATTTATAAATGTTATTTGAATCATCTGCCATTTTTGTGAGGGTCTCTGTAAGGAAATCAAAAACTACAACAAATAAATGGTGATGAGGTTGCACACACTTCAGGAACTTTTTACAATTCCTGTGTTTTCCTACCTTTTCTTCAAAGTCAATTTGGATTGTCTTTAGAAGTAAAGATTGTAAGTCTATAGCTGAACGTTATTTATAAATTCACTCTAAATGGACCTGCAAGTGTGTATACAAGTTTATACTGTCAAAACACGTATCAAATACAACCACGACAAATTCTCCAAGTTATTATTGGCAAAAATGACCAAGTCAGTTTAATTCCCCTCATCAGCTATATCTATTCCATCTATTCACTAATGGGGCGATTTCATGATTATGCAACTAATCACTGGAGTGTATTATAGTCTGTCATGAATAATCAACTAATCAAAATGACGCCAAAACAAGTAAGCAATATCACAATTTCATCTAATTTATTTTTTCTAAAAACAGAATACATTGATTCATATTTTTAAGTTCGTAATGTAAAAACCCGCCTGCTGAGAATATACATAAGCCATAGAAAATTTACATAAACCTTATTAACCAAAATGTTAAAGCTGCATCATAGAAGCTGATGATAAGCTCACCTCTCACAGATTTTGTCATCACCAATGTATTAAATTCTCTAACCTAGTGACCTACTTATCTTTTTGGTTGATTACTGTGTTTTTACGGGCACGCCAGGGTCGTATATCACACGATAATTTCCATCGCGGGTTCATTTTGTTAGAGCAGGAACTGTGAGAGAGAAAGATTTTAATATCGATTTGCCAAAAAAAGAACTCTTATAGCCTTACTTTTTAGTTTAAGAATTTATTTGGCTGCTTTTATTTTAATTGTTGTTCTAGTTAGTACAATCGTCGTTATATACACTATCACTTTCTACGCGTCGGTCTCGACATTTTTTAAAGAAATCAACTTTCTTCCAAGATAGAAAACAGTTTCTGTATTATTTTGCATTTGCTTTAATAAACTCAATTCATTACAGTTAATATTTTTTTTACAAGGCAAAAAAATGCAAATCTTGATTTTTGACCAAGATGTTACCTCGGTCAATCGTGCCTCTGAACCTACTACAGTACACTCGTATTTTGGAGAGCCGCTGTGGGCGCTTTATGGGCTGACTAGTTCTGTAGAGCTGGTGAAGCCAGCCCCTGGGCGGAGAAACTTCCTGATTGATGGTCCCCTAGTGAGTGTGGCACAGACATACTCCACCAGCCTTCCCACTCCCTCAGTCCCCATCTCGAGGAATGTTTTACGGCGTTTTCTCCGGTGGGCTGTCGCTGAAAGGAGGGGTTTCTCTCCACGTTCGCTGTCTGCCCTGGACTAATTATATTTGCAATTTAGTCGCAGACTGCGAGTCTGAGCTGTACTCATCGCGTACTGGAAGGAGAGGGGAAAGTACTAAAAAAGCTTAATTCCACAAGCGCTCTTGTGCGGCTGGCATTTCTTTGAAACCACACTAGTTTTGTGATTTTTTTTGCCTTTTTTCCACTATGCAGGTTTTACTGTGAAAGAAACTTAACTAAAGGACTACTTCACTGCTGTTATCAACTGAACATGTAAGTACGGTTCAGTAATTGTTCGTACTTTCAAGTCTTCAATACTTAAGAAGACTTAGCCCAAGTTCTTCTACACATGCAAGGTTGCATCAAAATACCATGTACAGTAGCTTTAAGCTCCTTATGAGTCGATTGCGCATTTTCTACATTTTCTTTAGCAATGAGAAAATCAGTAATCAGGTTAATTATTGTAAACTATTGGCTTTTTGGAGCTAAACTATTAACTTCGGCTGTGTTGTGGAGAAAAAATCATGTCGATGTATGTTCTGTAAAATTAACATTACTCAATAGTAAATAAAACTTATATTTGATATCAGTGCCTCCATCTGATAAGATTTTCATTTAAAACATGTTTAGGATTTTAGTGACCATTTACCTTAGTACGCGTACTTTTGCGCGATTTGTATTTAGCAAAAGGAATAGAGAACGTTTAAGATACATAATCAGAGGTGACCAAACTGTCAATGGGTATCCAAACTTCGTAATGAAGCTACTTGTCACTTTTGTCATTTCCCAAAAATGAAAACTGTGTATTGCATACGTATCTGAAACAATGTAATAAATTCGCTGTTTTATCCTAATCAGTTTATTTGTAATCATATCTTCCTATTACAGATTCTCAGGTTTCTCAGTTGCCTTTCAGATTACTATACTGTCTGTACAAAAAGTTACCTGCGCTCAATGACAGCAAAGCCTTGCAAATAACAACGGTGCCTTCTTTTTCAGGGCATATCGGACATCCAACAAAAGAGAACGGCTGTCATTGTAGCTTTCTGGATACAAATGTAAAAGTCCCGACTTGCTGGAAACAGAGGGAAAGGGGAATATAATAGCACCTGTCAAAAGCCTAACTGTACTTTGAACTAATCAACGAATATGGCATCCAGTCTGACCTGCACCGGGATTATATGGGCAATACTATCCTTTTTATGCGCGGCCGCATCTTGCGTTGGCTTTTTCATGCCTTACTGGCTATTGGGTTCCCAGATGGACAAGCCTGTGTCGTTCGGCACTTTCCGCAGATGTTCCTATCCTGTCCGGGACGAGACCCGGCAGATGACAGTAATGGTGGAGCAATGTGGAAGGTATGCCTCCTTCCAGGGTATTCCCAGCCTGGAGTGGAAGATTTGCACCGTGGTGACTGGAGTGGGCTGCGGGCTACTCCTGTTGGTGGCACTCACAGCGCTTATGGGATGCTGCGTGACGGAGCTTATTTCCAGGACAATTGGCAGGGTGGCGGGCGGAATGCAGTTTGTTGGCGGTGAGTCAGAAAGTTCTGCTTTTTTCCCCCGGTGCACCAAGATTTTTTTTTTAAAGGGACACATGTTGTATACACTGAGCAGTGCACATTCCAAGGTAACGCAAGCGACGGTGTCAGAGATAACCAATGAATTCCACCCCAAATATAGTAATGATGACTATATCCCTTTGTGGACTGTTATGGGGGAAAATCTACAAATACTTTAATATGTTCATTAATTTAAGAAATGGCAATTGTCTGCATTCATCTGTTCGGTCAGCCGTTACAAAAAGCCGCTTATTCCCAGTAAAAGTCGTGGCAGTCTGCATTCATAAATATTTAAACGACAAATATATTTAATCTTTCTGAAGGTCCACCATATAATTTAAACGACTAGTTTTTAAGAGTATTTTCCTCATAACCGTTTTGCTACTGACATGAATTGCGCTTTTTTTTAGAATAGGCTGTAATATAGAAAATATTTTAAACATAAACCACATTTTGATATGAGTCATTTTGCTTCTTAGGTCGAGCGTAGCTAAGTGAACGCGTTGACTTAACAGCATCAATGCTAGAAATGATTGTTTGCTTAAGGCAAAAACATCTAACTTGAAGTTGTTACTCTGCCTTTTCATCAGCTAGCCCAGACGCGCATAATGTTCAGCCACGCAGAAACATGAACATTTGATAACTGAGTGCAGTAAACAAATTGCTGTTAAAAAATGCACTTTGCAAGTACTTTTTCAAACGTATTGTTAAGTGGGATTCAAGCTGCAATAGTTTATTTCTGTTGATGCTTTTAGTAGTGAGTTGCAGTAACATTGTGTTATCAACCCGTGCCTGAAGAGGGCGCTAGTGTAAGTAATCTTTGCTCGCAACTTTGTATTTTACAGGTGGAATGAAATGATACATTATCTCAAAACTGGGTTAAAGGGCAAGGGTAATTCTAAACTTTTTATATGATGTAGGCGAAGTAAAACTGCTGTAAAAGGTCTTAAATTCTCGAAGCTGTTTTATCTGTTAACGAACTTACAAAAGACAAAGAGGATAACATATTTCATTATTTAGGTTATAGAAACGCTCAAATATATGTTGAAAAGTAACAGCAGATTTGCAGACTTTTTGATATAGTTAATAACGTGATTCCGTTTTGCTAACGCGACCTTAAAAATAACTTTTCCCGTTTGCATACAAATTATGTTTTTCTTTCATGCATTTTATTTCGAAGGTAAATAAAAACATTTTTTTTGCGTACCAGAAAATAGAGACCATCGAAAAGCCTAACTTGTAAGGTAAATTAATCATAAGCTCCCCTAAGTTTTCCTCATTATCCCTGCACACGTCTTGCAACATTAGCCGAAGCAACGCGGCACAGCAGACATCGCTGAACGGCTGACAAAATGAAAGCGCTGTAAAGTAAAAACTAAAAACAGTACCAATCCTTGCAACAGCTCGATCGCCGCGGCAGGCAGAACTAAGTTTTCCCATGAAAGCGGACATTCACGATATGGGCGATGAGGCTGCGAGAGGTACAGTAATTGGCCGTGACAGGCCAGCGGGCTTCTATCCTGTGGAGCTGCCGATTGTCTCTGTTTCAGTGGAGCATGAGAGCAGGCAAAGCTTTCTGCCGTCAGGAAACCACCACGCTTAGCGTCGGATGTCATCTTAATTGTCTGAATGATCATGTCCCCTGCCATTGTCCTGCTGCCCTTTTCATTGTTCACTCTAATGAACGTGGTTTACCAGCAGATACGTGATGGGAGCCCATCTGAGCAATCTGATCACGCTCAACAGCAGCATTAACTATTGTTGCATTTCCAGTTATTGTGCTGTACAAAATACAACTATAAACGAGTTTGTCAATGAGACGGGGTTAACAAATTAACCTTAAACAAGCCTGAACATCCTTGGATGGCTTGCACCTGGGGAGCAGCCAAATACTCCATGGGGAAAGATGATTGCCTGGCAAACAGTTGACATCTTCTGCCTCATTTTAAGAATTGAATTCGCTTTACAAAGCTTTTGATCCATCAACACGGCCTTCTAATTCACAATGCAACTCATTTGAATGTTCCTGGCTAAAAAGTAATGGAGGTTAATGAAGTAGACACAGCACAACCTTTGCTGAATGTACTAGACAGGAGTCTAAGCAGAAGGGCCTTCTTGCTGAAGATGTAATTACATCATACTCATCTTCATCATCACTGTTACAGATATAGAGCAGTTCATGTAGGTTTACAACCCATGCCACAGGCAATATGTGAAAATAAGAACAACAGCAGTTTCCTGGGAGCTGCCTAATCTTGTAATGTACTGTATCAGCTGTGGGTCTGTGCACATGACTTACAGTTAGTAGATGCAACAGGATACAGCAGTGACTCCACTGGGTTCTGGATGAGTAGTCATGAGAAGGAGATGAACCTAAGCCAAAAAAATGCATACACATCGCCTGACTCAGAAACAGCAAAAGCGTGGAGAGACTGGAAGAAGTCATTGCCACCCAACCATCATATCAATCTGAAAACCATTCAGCTTAGTCAAACAATAAAATGCCTTATGAGTCATTGTCTGAGTGCTTTAATTTGTGGACAGAAGTCCAAAAAAACTACGATGTGGTTCATGGAACAGATATTGTGAACCCTATAGGCAATATTTTAGGTGGACAAAAACCATAGTCTGGATTTCAATTATGGTGAAACATGTCAGGTTCCTTTGTGCAGCTCATATGGAGGAAAAGAAGCAGGTGTTGGCCTTGCGTATCAGGTGGAACCAAAACCTAGCACTTTGTAAGAAATGTATAAAGATGGTGGAATCGGGACAAAATTATGTAGAAATTTAATTAGGTAGGTAAAGGTAAATATGGCTGGAATATAAATAAACTCGCCCAGTACCATATACTGTACCACCTAGTGACAGGTTAAAAGTTGGTGAGCTTCCTCTGCTTGACAGTAGTTACCCTAGTTTTTGTTACTGTTATTCCCTATTGCTACTCTGAAATATAGCACAGATACTGCAAGGAGGTGAAGCCTGGGAACTACAGAGTCTTAACATAAACCCCACTCTCACTCACTCCCTAGATGGTCTTTGCACTCAGTCACTTTTAACAGCTCATGAGTGAGAGCTGTTTCTCTCCTCGCCACACCAGTAAATATTCCCTGTTGGATTATTCTCCTGATTTGAAAACAGTGTTGGCTCACTGCGATTGCCCTAAGCCAGGGAGTGCAGCTTACCAGCTGTCAGTGACCTTTTGACGTTTGATACACATGGAGCACCTGTTCCAAAAGGACAAGCAATGATGGAGCACAACGCGAGGTTGCGTTTTGAACAATAAGCACAATTAGCTCTGGGTAGGCATGAAGGACTGTGGTGTTATTCTTAACTGGAGTTCAAGCTACAGTATAATGTCTGATGGTTCATTTGGTTTACAAGGCCGCAACCTGAGTCATTACTTTCTGCACCTGTTAAACTGCTTCCAAGCAAAACCAAAGCACAGTTAGAAATCTTTCTCCCTGAGCCTTTTATGTGATTTCAAAAAGCAGACGATGAAGTTATAGTAATTCATAGGGTTTGTAATTGGCATTCTTCTACCTTTCTTATACTTTATGCTACACTAAAGCCATATTTGTTCCTCCATTAAAGCAGAACAAGGCTTGAGGAACTCTATTTCATAGTTTTAAAAATAGTTTTCATCCTATTACTCCAAAGACGTAGACAACGTTTCAGTAAATGACTAGATAGTGTTCAAAGACAACCAAGTTGAAGCAGAGCTAATAACGTGTGAGGGAAAAAGTGAAGATACCAAGAGGTAAAATTTGATCAATATATGATGTGTTATCACACTTGAAGCAAGATGAAGGTAAAATAGTTCATCCTGGGTTACTCACATAAGTACTCACATGTTCTTTACTTTTCTTTACTGTTAACTTTGATGTAATATATATGCATCTGTCCTTAGCCAGGACTTATCTTATTGTGTGCATATTGAATGTTTTGGGTGAGGATGAAATGCAGGTTTAACAGTTGCTCTGTTATCCTGTGAGAGCACTTTATTCTAGTCTGCTCCAACAAATCCAAAAATACATTTCAAGCACTTTTAGGGAAGTATAATCTTTTAAACAGCAGTAATGGATACAAACAGAGTATATGATATGATATATTGAGAGTTTCAAAAGGCTTTGATAATGCTTCTCATAAATGATTAATTCTATAATTATTAGCAGAAGACATTAAATGAACTGCATGTGTTTGGATTAAAATTTAGTGAATGACAAGAAACAGTATACAAATAAGGGGTGAATGCTATTGGGCTAATATAATTATTGGGGTACTGGAAAGATCTCTATTAGAACCACTGCTTTTCCTGATTTATTGTGAATGATCTAGATTCCGGTATAGTTAGGAATTGAATACATTTTATAGATGATACCAAATAAGTACGATTAGAAAGTACTGTACAAGATGCAGAAGAAATTCAGAAACATTTAGACAAAATTCAAGACTTGGTAATCATCTAGTAGATGACCTTCAATATAGATACTGTAAGTACAGGATCTAGGTAACATAAACGATGAATATTCTGTAATATCTGAACTCTCAAACTTGAAGAGAATACTTCTTAGAGACTTAGGTCTTTACGCAGGTATCTTATAGACACTAGCTAAAAAAGCTAAAAAAGAACCATGTTAGGATACATAGTAAAAAGTGCAGAATTTAAATTGTGTTCCATGTTACATTAAAATTGTATAATTGGATAGTGCACCAGTAATGCCTTATTTAAAATACTGTGTAAAATTTTTGTATAAATTATGATACGAAAAAGAGCTGCCCTGGAATTAACTCATGAGAAAACCAACCAGATACATTCCCAGGCTTAATGGTATGTTTTAGACTGACAGGCTAAAATAACTGCTTCTTTTTATGAAGATTATAAGGGGATCCGATTCAAGTATTCAAAATCTTTAAAGGCATTGGCAAAGCCAGACTCAATTGACATGTTTTAGAATTATCAATGAAACATGAACTAAGAAGTACAAGTGAAAGCTGTTGGGAAGTACAGTACATATAAAACGGAGGACTGGAGGTGATTCTTTGTACAAAAGGTTGTTGTCAGGCGCAAACTAGTTTTAGCCACGTTAAGGCTGATAACCTGGCTTCTTTCAAGAAATTATGTGGAAGGCTTGAATGGCTTACTCTCTCTTTTATGCCTTTCTCCCTTTTTGCTGATTTTCCAAATATCTTTCTTTTGTTATGTCATGTTAGTTCTTGTATGTGACTCATACCTTCCATCACTCTGCTTTTTATCTTATAACGAACATGAAAGTTTCCTTGGAAATGTTATCTTGGGTGACAAAACATTTCAAGTGATCAAATGGAAGTGTTATTCCAATGGAAATGTGTTTCCTCTGGGTATTTCTCAAGCAAATATATTGATTGTTTTACTCTGTCCACCACCATGTTGCTTTAGTCATTTGAAATGTCAATCTGTCATTGAAACTGTTAAACATATGAGAAACTGCAAAGTATAAATAAGATGAATTAAATTTAAATGAATGCAAGTCATCTGCTCCAATTGCACAGTTTCTTCCCTAGGGCTTGGTTTTCCTTGGTGGTTTTGTGAAGACAGAAAGCCATTTTCACTCTAATTCGATTTGCTACAACTGTGAACTGGAAAGTGGAGTGATGTGTGTAAGTCTGCCCTCGTCATGAGGGCATGGGAACCCCAGTGGAATCTGTTTTCTCCAGTTAACTATTTTCCTGCATGTCTCTCCCTCTCAGACCTGGCCAGCCTCTGCTGGAAGCTCTCAGTTAGTGGGAGAGAGGGAGTTGCTCTGTTTAGTGACCCAGAAAGAATGCCAAGTCTAAACTAAAAGTTTATACCAGCAGCGTGAAACAGAAAGACCAGGGATCAGGAGGGATTTTTTACTACCCAAACAGGAAGTCTGGAGGAGGACCGATAGTTATTTTAAGTTTCTATTTTGTTAGCAATTCCATCCAACGAATATGAGGACAACCCCACACTTTGTGAAGTGTGCCCATTGTCTGTCTGTTAAAAAAAGCAGTGAATGTTGTTAGAGTTTGAAATTGTTAGAGAGTGCTTTGTGTTCTTTAGCTGTGAGGAAAAGTGCTGTATACAGTAAGTGAAAGTTGATTTTGCTATTTTGTTGCTCTTCCAGGTATTACCAGGATCTGCAAGCATTTCAAAATGGAGTCTGAAAGACAGCAAAGTACATTATGTAAAAAGGTGTTATTAGTATTATGATGTCTTAAAGCAATTACACCTAATGACTTTAATGTGGTTCCATCTTTGATTGTATTCGCTTAACCAATTCCAGAAAGCTGAATAGGAAAAAAGAGAATGTGCTCATCTGAGAAGGAGATGTAATTATGTACAATGATAAATGGATGTTACAATTGCAGGAGTGCAACAATGGTGTTTCTTTTCTTGTTCTGTGCAGCACTGGATATCATGAGATACCATCTAGATGCAATTAGATGATTGCTAATATACAGTTATCTCTGAGAGGAATGAAAAGAATTAGGTGTGATTAAGCATTTACTAAGCAAGTTTCGTGATATTCTCTAATGATGGCCCAGTGGTATTTGTCTTTTTACCAAAATATGCAGTACATTAGGTTATTTAGGTACTTAATAATTCATTCATGTTATATAGACCTTTAAATCCACTATCAATTCATCCTCCATTGAAGGGTAGCAACTTGTTGGAAAAGAAGGAAATTTGAATTAAAGAGAAAGTGTAGCGAGACCAGATTTTACAAGTCCACAGAGGAATTTCACCAGAACACCAGGGATAACATCCCTTCTATTTTGAAAAGTGTCATGGGATCTTTAATGCCAAAGTAGTCAACATGATCAGATTTTAACATTTGATCAAAAGATCAGTCACCATGCTTGGCTTAGAAACTTTGGTCAAGAGGGAAGAGACCCACCTACTGTTCCATCAACATCACACTCAAGAGCAACCTGGTTCCATCCCAGAATGCTTAGACAAGTATTTACCAGGTTCCATGTGATCTTCATCATAAGCAGACTTTTCAGATAATAACACTTACACAAATTTTATTTAAAGACAAGTGGGTCAATTCATTTTTAGATGCTTGAATAAACCTACAATTAGAAGCCCCCTGGCACTCCAGAACCAAGGTCAGCCACTTCTATTCTACAGTAGATCATTCATGTAGCTTTCTGGAATACTCAAAGGATGCAGGATAAATATTTTGTTTCATGATAACAGTTGAAGACAACAGAACAGTACAGATTGTGGTAGCATCTTTGCAGTGCAGTTACGTGTCACTATATAATCTTATAGGTAACAGAGTCCTTTACTGTGCTTGAATCCCATCCAAACAGACAATGAGATGTACTCACTACCATTTTGCTCCCAATCTGAAACAGTAGGTTGAGGCTTTAAGCAGCATTAATTATAATATTGTACAATGAATGTGTCCGCAGAAATTTAATGTTGACGTCGTAATGAATTGATTTACAGTGACATCAGTGTTTTTACATGACATCAAAAGGAACAAGTTAAAGGTTTATTCCATGCTGAAAAGAGAAGAAAGGAAACACAATGTTTTGGCTGTGGAGCCTTCTTCAGGTGTCAGTTGAACTACTGTTGGACTACATGAACTATTATTGACATCAAAATATATATTGACGACAGAAGTGTGGTCTTTGTGAAGTCTTGTGCTTCAGATTGAAAGCCCATCATTCTTATAGTCTTAATGTTTGGCTGGAATCATGAAGAATGATTTTTTTTTTTTCAGAAATCAAAAATTGGTTGCAACGATTGGGGCAAAAACTGCTATCAAAGCTAGTGTTGAAATAGTGTGGAAAGTTGTGCTCTGGAAGGAATCTCTAATTCAAGTGATATGTTATAACCATAGCACTGGGCAATCCAATAGGAATAAAGGTTCTGCTAAAAAGTGATGGGCACTGTAACTGTACCGGAAAAAGCATTGCTTTTACAGTAGCAGCTGATGAGATTTATGGACCCCTGAGCCATCTTTCTCTTTTTTTATAACATCTGTAACATCGTGCCTTGCCTCTGTGGTTTATTTTAAAATAACTGACTTCAGTATGGCACCCAACAGCTTCTATGTTAACAATTTCATGAGTGGCTTGGAGCTTAGTCGTTTAGAGTTTTGATGCTTATGACTTTCCTTATTGACTCTCTCTAATCTGTAGTGACCACAGACCTGTTCTTGAGTTCTTGAGGACTGTTCAGTTCCATTTGAGTCTGTCACAGACCTTATTACTTAGGATGGCAGACTTTAAAGAAAGAAGGAGGAGCTTTTTCTATTTGCAGTTTTGGAAATATAATAAATAACATTATTTTGGCCTCTGCTGTTACTCCAAAGTATTATTCGATATTTCATATTTCTTTAATGTAGAAGGTTCACATAACAAATTTTTAGAATATGTCTTGAGAGTGTCTTTTATATATATATTTTAAGATTTTGAACATGTAATTTATTAGTATGGATTATATATACTAGCATATACAGTAGCTATAATATACAGTATAAAAACAAATATAATACAGCTGAAGATATGTGTTTTGTGATTAAAATACTATATATTCACTTACCATAAATTAGCTTGTTTTTCTGTTTAAAAAACCAGCAGCACTCAGTCGTATTGTTTTTAAGTGTATGCGAATTCATTTCTCATACATTTCAGTTTGGTATCAAAGACAGTACAGCTTCAATCAGCTCCCTGTCCCACAAGATAGTGGAATTGTTATACATTCCCACAGTAATTTCGGACTTCTGTTATACCAAAGGATTGTCATTGCCATCACACATTTCTGAAGTCACTGTCTCCAACTAGATTCAACAGATAAATTGAATCCCAAAATTAATGAGTCCACACTCCTAGAGGAATCCAGCCAATCATTTTCAGGAACTGCTTCTGCTGCAAGCTGTAGCCTAACCCAGTGGATATAGGGAGCAAGGTGCGACTGTATTTCCTGGATGAGATGCCAGTCCATTGCAGTACAAATACACACATATGGGGAGAAATGTAGATATACCAATGAATCTGGGCAGATTGACTTGCATCAGACCTTTTAGTTTCTGGCTCCCAGACACCTCCATTTCATTATCATTGACATTTTGTTTCAGCCGTTTTATCTTTATCTCAATGGCCATTCAAACATAACATGGTTCTATATTTTATTCTTTGTGCTGCTAATATTCAGTTGTTCCAGCATCTATCGAGTTGACAAAACATCCCAGAAAAAGTGGGTTGCTATTTCACTCATGAGCCTCACCCCAAGGGGCAATGGCTATTGGAAAGGGGCCCGTTTGGAGTTGACCTGCTGCCAAGGGGGCAAATGGCCCCCATTTTTAAATAAACATGGCTGATGGAGGCAGCTGCTCCAGAGGAGACTCCATGACTCCAGGGTGAAGCGGAAACAATTTGATAACATGTATTGCAGGGAACCTAGAGTTCCGCACTCTGTGTTTGCACTGCAGCCAGAGCCTCTCCTGCTTTGCTGTGGAATGTCAAGCTCGTAGGGAATGTGTTCCAGAGCTCTGGGCAATTCATCAGGACCCCTTACTGCACCTTGTTCAGAATAAAAAAACTGTTGTGTTTCAGACAGTTCTTCCCTTTGCTGTCTATATACGCATGAAGTAATGCTTAATGCTTAAACACTTCAGTCTCCACACTTTTAACACCCTTGCTGGAAACCAAAGCAAATGTATAATGTACAGGATGTAGTTAACCAGGACAAATGCATAAGGCTCCTTGATGATGGATGTATTTTCAACTGCACTGAATTCACTTTGCATTGTTTCCAGTTACTTGTATCTATACGAATTGTCCAGCATTGCACACTGACAAGACAAAAATTGGTTCGCTGTGTTGTTTAGTGTAATTGGTTCACTTACATTTAAAAATAAGCCAGAACTGTCAGTAAAGAATATTTCTTGTACAAGGTTCGCTGGGATTTTTGTATGCTCATTTAACATTTCTAGTTTTACTCCTTCAGCGTCTAACAAATCTCTCTGAGGCACTGATCTGCATTTGAAGCCTAAGGGTTGCTTTTGGGGTAATTAAGTTGCTCTTGCATAATACTCTCTAAACTAAGTATAAACTGCTTAATTTTTGCAGTACATTGAATTCTTTAAGATAATATACAGTATGTGTAAGAGAAGTCTTAAGTTTAAAACGGAGTCTTTCCATAGACAGATAAGAAATTTATGAGCAATTACTGTTGCTATACAGAAATGCTAACTCGTTTAATGATACTAAGTAAAGAACAGATGTATAAAATTAAAACACAACAGTTGAATTTGAATTTAGTAAGTGCCATAAATACTTTCAATATACATAAAAGTTTATAGTCCATTATTCACATAGTTTTACTTTCAGGTGGGATAAAGATAAAGTAGTAGTGTATGATTTTACACTTGAAATGTTTGTATTTGATACATTTTACTCGGTCCATGTCCTAAACGTTTGATGGATAATCAGCAATATTTTGTAATTAAAATCACATATTTTCATTTTACAGTATACATCTGACTTTATAAAATGTTAAAAAATTCATAGGATTATACTTCACTATATATACAGAACTTTAAATAACATTCAGTATCAGTAACATTTCTCCCCCTAATTAACAACCTTGATAATGGTTTGAATAATACAAAGGCTTTTGTTCTTTTTAGGATGCTTGCTTTTCTACAGCTTAACTAGGTGATATGGTGTTCTCCTGTGTAGAGCTCTCTGAACCTGATTTAAATCAAAACTGATTTAATAAACAAATTGCTCTGACTTTTCTTGGCTCTGATTGCTGATTTGACAGTTAGGATATATTAATTAGAGCACTTTATTTTTAGTTTTTTGCTGAAAAATGATCTCCCATGCTTCATGCACACAAAACCAGTCTAAAGAGCAAGACATCTTGAAAAGTGAGAGTGAGATGTCAACCTTACAATACCAAGAAATGTTATCATGTTCTTAGCTCTTGAAAGAAAAACTGCAGATACAGTTTTAAACATCTATAGCATAAAGGTATCATGCCACTGACCTTTTGTACTTAATAATTGTACTAATTAAAGTTTCGTTTGGACACACGGCTTGTCCTTGATTGAAGGACTGTAAAAAATTGGCACACGACTGTTTTGCTTTCATGCATTAAAAAAAATATAAAAGGAATTTGTAGAACACAAGGAGGAAAAATGCAAACATAAACATTGATAAATTCCTGTGAAATGCAATAGGATTCTTTGTTTCTTTTCCAAAAAAATAAAACCAGAACTTCTTCCTGTTTGGTTATCAAGTTTTTAGGAATTTTTCCAAGCAGCAGAGGCCCAGAGAGCAGGTCACATATTTGTGTTAGTTCAAAAATCCTAGATTCAAATCTGCCCTGTCAGGGGTGACTGAAGCACATCCTGTACACAGGATTCCATTTGTGGTAAGAGTCTGCTTTGGCAGTATGTGTGTGTTAGGGGGGAGGGCTCTGTTTTGAGCAAAGAATCCCATTTGCTTTTCTGATATATTTTTCTCGATGGTTCATGCCCCATGGCACTTGACCCTGCCTGTATCAGCCACCCAGTCTCACACTGCCCTATTTATAAAAATCATTAATAGAAAAGAACATACCAAGCAAATACTTCAGTACATCCTATAAGAACTAAACCTCAAGATTGTACTTCATGCATAATATATTTATTGTTTGTGTGTAGATGTACAAAAATGATGTGTGAAGCAGAAGAAAGCCTGTTTCTGTTTTGGTTCTAAAAAAACATTAATTTTAAAGCTCTCATATAATCCAGTAGAAATTCCTAATTTGATTTATTGCTCAGCAGTTTTCAAACATTGTAACAGTTCTTTCCAATGACCTCCGTTCTATTTCTATAAAAAAAAACACAGCAGAGCAGAATGTGCACCTTCACCTTTGAAACATGCTTTGTTAAATGCCCATTGTACATTCTTGAAATATCAATGAAAATGAAAAGATTGAGAAGCTCAGAATACCACCCCTTCATTTCCAGGTAAGACATGTGTGCTTGAACTTTGCAGGCTAATTCTTCAATGAAGAATTTTCCAAAAAATCCCATCTTAATGCATTGCCAATTAATCTGTCTTTGCATTAGGAAAATTTATTTTTTCTCATCCTTTTGACCATCGATCAAGGTTTGGTCCTCATCTTGACACATGCTTGTCCTGACCTTCAAATGCTCAGATGAAAGTCTAAAGTCATTGTCAGTACTGATGTGGGCAAACGAATGGAACAAAGGCACTTTGTGTAGCTGTGCAAAGGCCAGCTATAGAGTAGCATCGGGTTTTCAACGGATCAATGCAGGCTAGGCATGAGTCACCTTATTCTTCCTACAGGTAACAAATATTTGAACAAGGAATCCTTATATACTAGTAATGCTTGTGCTTTCCAGAGCAATTGACTTCATTGTCATAGCGGACAGAAGACAAATTTACATTTAGGTCTACAGTTACAGTATGTTTCAAGTCCAAAATTGTTGTATTGACGCCCAGATGTACATCTGATATAAACAAGGCCAGGGCCTGAAACCTAGGCTTGTAGCGACAAATATCTGAAATGAGGAGATTTCTGTTTCATTTGTTCTTTTGTTGTGTTTCTCTCTTACTGTATGTGAATAAAATGGGTTTTGCCTTTTAAACTAAGGGCTGCATCCAATTCCCTGAAATTCTTCAAAAATCACTTTGTGTTGATCATGGTTTCTCACACTTTTTTAAAGCACAATGTCTTTATTGGGAGAACCGTTTGCTTCCACACATTTAAAGTTTCTTGTTATTTTGGAAGCTTTTGTTAGCTAGTGCAAGTAACTATAACAACAGTTATACTGTACATTATAGTAGTTACTCCTTTAAAGACCTGTAGGTTTGTTTTGTTTTGTTTTTTTTGCTACAGGATTAATACTAACTCCACTTTGATTTTAGTGTAGAAAAACCCACAACATCAACTCATTCATCACCCTTTGAGTTCTTGTTAAAAGATAAGGATATTTTAAAGAATAGAGAAAACCTGCCTAGAATGCAGTTAAAATGAAGAATGCAGAGTTAAAATAATAACCATGACTTTGGGAGAGATCTGGAAGTGGACATCTGTTAAAAGTGCTGTACTACTATGCCCATAAAAACTTCCAGAAGACACTTTGAAAATGGAAAAAAAATGTACTCCCGGTCCATAGCAGTTTGATCAATTGCAGATTTGACTTCCACTTCCTCATTCTCTCCTGTGTGAGGTCATGGATTCATAGCCACGACACAGGATGAGAAAAATAAACAATTGGAGGCTCCAAAATTGGGTGAGTATGACAAAAAATAATTGGCAATTTTAAACTGAACAAAAAAACCAGATGTGACATTATAATTGCTTTTATGGTTTTTTGGTTCAACCTACACAGGAGCCTGTAGCTTGCAGTTTGTACTGTAGCTTTTACAAGAACTGTATTTCTGTCATTTTAATTCATCCACACATGCAAAAAAAAAGTATTCGTTTCCAAAGAAATGTTCGTGCAGTTGAGGAATCGCATTTGCCTTTTTGACAGCCCTTCCCTTGGCCATGCAAGTGCTTCATTGCCTTGGTTAAGAATGACTAATGTAAATAAGAAGTAGTCACCACTTAACATACAGCTGATGAAAGACAAATGGTTGGGCTGCATTTCCACATGTGACCTTGCTGTGATCTGTAAATATTTGACTTGCAATATTTGGTATTTAGGCTAAAGGGGTATTAAGTTCTAAAGTCTCAAAAGAAAAAAGAAAGGTATAGGATGTTAGCACTGGGGAGCCCAAATCTCTCAATCATTGTGTAGTTATTTACTGTGTACACTTTAATGTGATTAGTATGTGTATTGCTTTATTGTTTTTGCCAGTGGCTGTGTAAGGTTTGTAGATAAAAAACATCTGGTTGATCTAGTTTCTATAGAACTACCTTTGCATTGTAGACCACTGTAGATACCTTAATTCTTTATTTTTAAGAAAACCCCATCACCTTTCAGCCTTGATGGCTTTTCATCATAGAGGCCTGATGACTTTATTATTTGATCTTGCTGATTTTGTACTGATTTTATCCCAAAGAGATAAAAAGTTACATTAATTCAGTGTCTTGTGATGCCTGCGGCATTATGTAGCTTCAGGATCAGAAGATTTCTTAAGAGTGCAGCAGAGGGAAGAAATGACAAAGATCTAATAGAATTCCTGAGAGACCTGACAGGGGAATGAGGCACCACAGCTGCAAGGTTTCTGTTTGGTATTCTCCTCTGTGTCATCAGCTTTGACAGAATCCAATTGGCCTTCAGTGGGACAGACTTGAATAAGCCATTTTCCGTAATGCTATACACCCTGCTATAACCTAGGATGCACTCTGTCAGTGTTACCTGCTATACCTGCTGCCTAGTTCAAGTAGATATGAACACCTGACGAAGGAAGACTCCACAGCCGAAACGTTGTGTTTCTTATCTTCTCTTTTCAGCATGGAATAAACCTCTACTTGTTCCTTTGTACCTGCTGCCTTCTGTTTCAATGCAATACATTTTGCTTACAGAGTAAATGAGTTTATCATTTTCCTTTATTGCATCTCTGCAGTAAACCTTATTTTTTTATTCTTGTCCTAAGTAAACAAAACAGGTGACTTAAGGACTTTGAAGTAGCTGTTGATTAGCTATAACTGGACCTAGGGAGCAGTGTAGATTAAGGGGTAGGGCTCTGGATTTTTCATTTCAATTTGTGAGTTCTTATCTCGGATGGAGTATTGCTGTTGTTCCCCTAAAAAGATAATAATAATAATAATAATAATAATTGCTTACACTTATATAGCGCTTTTCTGGACACTCCACTCAAAGCGCCTTACAGGTAATGGGGATCCCCTCCACCAACACCAATGTGCAGCATCCACCTGGATGATGCGACGGCAGCCATAGTGCGCCAGAACGCTCACCACACACCAGCTATCAGTGGGGAGGAGAGCAGAGTAATGAAGCCAATTGATATATGTGGATTATTAGGAGGCCATGATTGGTAAGGGCCAATGGGAAATTTGGCCAGGACGCCGGGGTTACAGCCCTACTTTTTCGAGAAACACCCTGGGATTTTTAATGACCACAGAGAGTCAGGACCTCGGTTTTACGTCTCATCCGAAGGACGGTGCCTGTTTACAGTATAGTGTCCCCGTCACTATACTGGGGCATTAGGACCCACATGGACTGCAGGGTGAGCGCCCTAGTTTTTCCCAGGAGGTCTCCCATTCAGGTACTGACCAGGCTCACACCTGCTTAGCTTCAGTGAGTTGCCAGTTGTGAGTTGCAGGGTGATATGGCTGCTAAATGTGCTCAGATTGCTTCAGGAAAATATCCAAATGGACCCCATGTGACTTTGGTGTAAAGTGTTATCCATATTGATTAATACTGTAAGCAGATCCTGGACAAAATGTTTATGTTTTTTTCTCACACCCATTTTCTTCCTTCCATGCATCCATTAAACCTCTCATACTTGTGTGAGGTTTCTGCTTATGTCTTGAAATATTGGATGCCTGCACATTTAACACTGTCACACATAGCTTGCAGTGTTTTCTGTTTTAGAACATTATTATTGTGTATATAGCCACAAGGATTTCCACATTGCTTGCTCATATGTGTTTACATAGATAATAGAATATATATGAACAGCTAATTTCTGGGAGCTTCTTCTGAGGCTAAAATGGCCTTCAAGCTAAACTTGCACTGTTGACCCTTACAAATATTTACATTTCCACTAGAATCAATTGGCATCACTTTCTTTCAAAAGCTTGTCACTGTAAAACACTCCAGTTCAATGAATTTAGTGTTATTACTGGCACCTTCTTTTCCTCTTTGAACAAAAATGAAGCTCGTCAAAAGTTTTTAATTCCAGTCACTGCATTCAGTTAAAGTACCAGAGGGCATGTTATACTGCAACTCAAAACATAGGCAAATTCAGAAACGTTAAGCAACTGCATCAAATTATTTAACAGAGGAAACCAGCATGCCTCAAAGAGGTAACAAGATCTTTGTGTTGTAATTACCGTATCATTACCACTGTTGATTGATGTCTAAAGTATGTGTTTTGCTGCCAGCTCTATCTCTGTTATCTACTGCTATCTCCACTCACACAAGTAAAGGCCAGATAATTAGTGCAGTCTTTGTAAAGAGATTGTTAGGAATCTCATCACCATTAAGCATGCTTGTCAGCAGGCCCATGTTTCCCTTTTCAGTTCCGAAGAGGCAGTGAACAAAACTTTGTACTATTTATGTAATAATATGTGATGAAAGATCAGAAAGGTGATTGTTTCTCCATCTAACAACATAATGTAAAAGGTGAAATATTTGATTGGCATTCAAAAATGCTGTTCTTATAAATGCTGGTTTCGTATTGCAAGTGCATCTCTAAATTGTTATTCATAGAGAAGACCGGACAGAATGGAGGCAATTACGATATGGATAAACCTATTTATAATTTTATCCATGCCTAGCTTTTACATGTGGAAGAGAAGTGTCTGTTCAGGGATTTTACATTTTTTGAATGCTTAAAGCACTGTTAATTTAGGAACAGTGCAATAATGTTTTTATTTTTTGGACTCGGGAAAATGCAAGATATAGCATTTCAGGTCAATTTTCAGTAAAAACAGATTCCTAATTTCTTTCAGACTTAGAGACAGTAATAGATGCAAGGTATTGTCTGCATTATTTGACTTGATTAGTCTCCATAGTTCTGTTTTATGCAACTAGATGATTAACAACATACATTTCAAAGCATTTTGCTGCAGGTGATGTCCAGTCAATAACCAATTGTTGTCTCTTGCTAATTGTGTTGTACACTGTGTACTCTGAACCAACAATCTTTTGAAATTGCATGTGTAATTGCATGCCATTTTAAATTATGATGATGCTATTTTTTAATCAAGTAAATATCCTTAAAAATGAAAAGACCACTGTCAAAAATCCATTACTGAACCAGAAACTGCCTGACCTACTTGTATCTTTTGTGGTTTTTAAAATCTTCTAACACTGGAACAGCTCTAGATAATATTTAAATTCTCCTACTTGCCAACTGTTGGCTTGATGAGCAAAATCGTGTTGGCATAAAACCCATTTCACTGGAATATTTCAAAGATGATTTGAAATAAAGCAGGATTTATGTTCAGTAAACCACTCTTTTGTTTCATTCATTCAAAAAGTTTGAAAAAAAGTCATGTAAACGTGTGAAGACAAAAAGCAAAATGTATTAATAAATGCCATTCATCAGCTGCAAGCGTGGTAAAATCAATGGAACTAATCACCTCGGATAGGAGGAAGGAGGCATTGTGAGCTACACTTTGATGCCTGCAGCATTTTGCATTGTTTAATAAACAGATAATTTTGTAATTACCATCAAAGTAAAGCTCAGACTGCCCTTATTCTCAGCTCTTTGTTATTTATGGGATTAGACAAACAGCTCTTATAGTCATAGCCCAACACATGTAACTGGGTGGTGTGGTGTAGTGTGATCATGTGATTGTCAGTCCCTGTTTATTAGGAGTTCATAACAGTTGTTTATAACAGGTAAATACTAATGGCAGAGTTGGTGAAGGCTAAGGTCACTGGTAATAAACCTACACACCTCACAGTAAGATAGTTGTCTGGGCAGGACCAGTATCAGAGATCTAGTCTTTTTTTCAGAGGATTATATCCTGGGTCTCTGGGGTACAGGGGCAGGGAAAAATGCATGGGTCCTGTTAGTAGGTGACTGTGATCATGACTCCATATGTGGCAGCGGACAATTGTCACAGCACTTGCAGACTTGCAGACAATGAACCCTGAGCTTTCCCAGGCACCTGCAGACTTGAGGTGACAGCAGTGAAGCATGCACCTGTCCTCCAATTAGTACTGAACCTCCCATTGAAAGATTATAGCACGCCTGCAATTCCTCTTTCTCTTTTTGGGTAGGTGGGTCATTGCTGTGAATAATGGGTAGACATAATTGGCGATTCCAAGGTGGTGGGCAGAGAAAAAAAATATTTAAAACTTTTAAAAATTAAAAAATCGGAACAGGGGCCATAAGAAAATGTGCAGTTGTACCTGCCCTATTTCCTTGAACTGAACATTCCCAGATATCACATTTGCCTTCTATTGGTCATGAGTGTGTCCCGTAGATCATTACTTGTGACAAATTGTAGACCAAATTTTTCATCATTTCATTGTTAATAGGTGCTTTTGTCTTGGTGGTGTTCCAACAAAGTCTCACCCGAATTCAAATGACCTAATTTATATTAGACCTTAACTGATAAGATTAGACTTTAACAAGACAGGTGGCCTCACCCTAATTGAAATCACCTAATTTATATTAGACCTTAACAGATAAGATTAGACTTTAACAAGACAGGTGGCCTCACCCTAATTGAAATCACCTAATTTATATTAGACTTTAACAGATAAGATTAGACTTTAACAAGACTGGAGGCCCAAATATCTAAGAGTGTCTTCTGCCATTATCACCTGGCCTGGTCCTCTATAAATCTCATTAAGCATGAAGCCAAGACTCTCAAGATGAGATAGGTCTGACTGTTTTCATCTACATGGGGGTCTCCAGAATGGCATGTTGTGGGATGAAATTTCTTAGCCTGCTAGATAACTTAGGTACATATTTTCTATTCCATTTTCTAATATACAGTAATAGTACATATCATAAAACTATGCATTATGATGCTGCAATATATAGCAAAACAGTTATTGTTTGTGCTTCTTGCTCTGAAACAGTATTTGTTGCTTTAGTCTTCAACAAATAAAATGTTTTTCTTCTTATTGTTGTTGTTGTTGTTGTTGTTGTGATTAGGTACTTAGTTTCTGTTTATTTATTTAAAAAAATAAGAAAAAGTTTATTGTGTGGATGGTTTTCTCAACTTACTTTATGAGTCTTATGCAATTAAGGTTAATCATTTGTAAACTCTTGTACCATACTTATTCCTGAAGTAGAAAAGTAAATCGAATTTTTAATTTCACCTCTTTCATTATTCAGATTTTCTAAGAAGCGTAAGGACTTGCTTCCAGCAATCAGATACCAACTTTTGCACAAGAGCTCATACTCTGGAAGGCCAAACATTTTTTGGCTGCTGTGAATTGTTGTGGAACAGAAATCTTGCTTTGCTCATCTGGTGTTTCACTGGAAATCAGTGTTGAAATGTGTATCTGAGGCGGGGCTTTCATGGAATAAAATCCTTTTTAATACCAGAGCCTGCAATGAAGGGACAACACAAGGGGCATTATTAAGGACATCCCTGAGCTTGACACTACATCATATGGTTATTTCATCTTATTGTAGTGCTCTGTGATGATAGATGAAAGCTTTTAACAGTGATGCAAACGTCAATAAAAGGATAAAGGAAGGTGTGTGTGTCTAGCAGTGTTTAATTATTTCCCACAGGGGGTTTGGAATGCTAAATGGCTGTAATTGCTGCTACCAGGCAAGCAGCTCTGGGCTGGCTGTCTCCTTTATGAGTGAGCTGTGCGGCTTTTAACCACCTCTGAAAAAATGATAATACATTATTCACAATGTGAGAGTACATGGGCTGGGACACCCAATTCCAGCCTTTTTTTTACACCCTGCTCCTTCCTTCTGTATCAGTGGTGCTCTTTTAAAGAGCAAAAAAAAACATCAACAACTCTGTTCATTTGATCTTCCTTCTTCCATCTTTTTTATTTTTCCAGGGTTTTGTCTAGATTCCTTTACTTTTTGGTTCAACAGTAGGTTTGTCTTCATTGCAATTAAAAACAAAAAACATGTTGACAGTACAGCACAAAGCTTATTGAAGAGGATCTTCAAACGGCATTTGAGAGCAAATAAAATACTTTAAAAATTCCATTAAGAAAGGATGAGATCATTTTTTCAAGCTGAAATGCTTTCCTGATCAGAAGACGTGAAAATTCAAAAGATGCCCCTGCAAATCTATAATCCTAAAAGTGCAGAACTATTTTTTTTTACTATACAGAATCAGGTCACTTTAAGTGATTTGAAGCTTTAAAAAGACATTTTATTTTGCGAGCAGACAGAGTGCAAACTGTGCTTGACTTTGAGTTCAAAGTCAAGCATTCAGATTCGAAAGCTAACGGCTACTCTCATGCAAACTTATTTCAGTCTTCATGTGTCTTAGCTGTGCTGTCATCTCTGATACTTCAATCTGCAGTGGATATCTGGCCAAAGGGGAGCTTATCCCAGGCACCCCTCTTCTGCCTTGTCACTAAATACAATCATTGTTATTGTACTGTATCCAACCCATGACTGTCCGAGAGTCTGAGAGAGAGACTGAAAACTGCACATGTTTTGAGACTGCAAACTCCCTACTGATAAGGGACTGATATGCTAGTTCCTATGAAAAAATAATCATATGTGTCTCATAGGAGAACACATTTAAGTATTGGCTGTACAAAACAGTTTTAATTAACAGCATATCCTTATTCTTGGCAGCATTCCCTAGCCGGGCCCTTGCCAGAAGTTGTTTTGTGGACCTGTCAGCCATCCCTGACATTACATGGCGAAGAGAAATAAGAACAAGAGGGTTAGGAAATAGAAATGAATAAAGTGCACAGAGAGGTACAGGAGTATTAAACCTGGACAATACTTTAGTTCAGGGGATTTTCCACCCTGGTCATGGAGTATGTCTGTATCTTGTTCTTGTTTCAAATGAGATCTTACAGTTCTTTTTCTGGTTTATTGAACCCCTTCATTGAATCGGGCTGTGCTATAGCTACAGACGCAAGGGGGCCGAATAATTTTGCACGCTCCACTTTTCATTTTTTTATTAGTTAAAAAAGTTTCAAAAATCCAATAGATTTCGTTCCACTTCACAATTGTGTCCCACTTGTTGGTGATTCTTCACATAAAATAAAAAATTTATATCTTTATGTTTGAAGCCTGAAATGTGGCAAAAGGTTGAAAAGTTCAAGGGGGCCGAATACTTTCGCAAGGCACTGTATTCTTTCTGTTCTCAGCACTTAAGAGGTGGACAGGTTTAGACTCTACCAGTTACTGGACTTCAAAACCTCTCGTGTTAAGTGTTCTATTTACAAGATCACCTGTCTGAAATGTAAGTAACTGGACCCTGAGTACAGCTAATAATTGACTTAATGAGAGTGTCCAAAAATGTATATTTCATGTATGTGCATTTTATGCCAGTTGAGGTACATTCCACTGCTTTCTGATTTAATGACATTTTAAACTTCTTTAAAAAAACCCTTTTTAATATTTATCTTAGGGATTTGTTTAATGCATTGGTCTAAATTAACATCTTCTGAAAGGTTTTTTGTTTTCCTTAGCTGCCTGTGAATAGCAATGTACTCCCATGAAAAACTTTTCAAAAACGAGAAAACTTAGTTTTAAGCCCATTTCAAATACATCTCGTGTACTAAGTAGTCAATCCATTGTGTTAAATTGGCCTGTTCATGAGGAATGTTCATTTTTACAGTCTCAAAAAGGTCTTTTCTCAAACCTTTTACTGTTTAGGATAAAACCTTAAGGCCATAAAAGATTAAGATCTGCAACTTTAAAATGGGTAAAATACAATAAAATGGATCAAATATGAAACAAACACCCATTTAAAAAGCCCATTGGCAATATGACAAAAGATCGATGACACAAGGCCTTTAAACAGGGAGGGGAGTTTATTTGAAACAAATGAATAAGCCATGTTCTGGTTCTGATTGGTTTTCTTCAAGAGATGACCTTCCTAGCTATTTATGTTTTTATAGTTTTGAAAATCACTTGGCTTTTCTGATTATTCCTGTTTCTTAGGTTCTTATGTGAACAAAATAGACATCTCCTCTGTCTTACAAAACTCTTACTTTATCATCTCAACTTAACCCATGTAACATTACAGCTTAGGTCAATGTGAGATTGTGAGATTGTGTCCTGTGTCCCAGTTCTTCAGAATGGACTACAAATCCTGCTTCAGCTCTCCAGTATAGTGAATTTGCACAGCCTAGCCTGAGCAAATCAGTCTGTGCTAAATCCACAGCACATGTTGAGAATTCAACACAACTGGAAACATTTAAAGAAAACATATAGGTAAGAGCACTGGCTTTCTGTCCCAGAGTTAATATTTATGCTGCATATTCAAAACTAAATCAGTCCCAGAAAATGAAGCTCCTATATTCTTTCTTTTTTCCTTCATAGCTGTTGTTTCTGTAGATTCACAGACCTCAGATTTAACAGAAGTTAAACTATTTTAGTTTTTATAACAGTTAGAAATACACCATACATGATAGACACACAAAGACACTGTACTAACTATGTTGTCGACACCCCGTGGCAGACTTGTCACCTCTCAGCTGGAGCTCTCAACAAGTTTGAGACAAGACATATAAGACACTTGTAATCAGATGGCTGTAATTATGAGCAAATCAGTAATTTCCCAGATGCCATGAGGCGTTACTGATTCTGTATTTAGTTCACTTCAAACAGAGCTTTTGTAAAGACACTTCTGTAGCAAAGGAAAGCCTGGAGGGCAAAACGGGTTAAGTCACTAGGGGACCAAGAACAGCCTTTCAGAAGAAAGGGTAACGCTGCAAATAAGCATCACAGATTTTACAAGCAAAATTGTTTTGAAAATGTTAGAAATCTATACACACCCTGGGGATGGACACCCCATTATTCAAAGGTGTCTGTTGTCTTTAATCATTGTTATCTCAAACGCAGTGCACCATAACTTGCAATGGAAAGAAGGGGTGTAGAGTAATCCATCTTACCTCACCAGATTCACTTCTGAAAGGCTGCTTATTGTTCACTTCTGAACGGGAGTATCCTTTTGGCTTCTCCCGAAAAAATTAAGTTAAGCTGCAAGATTTCATGTTTTTTCTTTATTGTCTTGTAAAATATGGACTGCTTTTTAAAATCAGTTATTCAATTATTATGACAGTCCAGAAATGAAGATATCCAAGTATGTCATTATCTGTCTTTGTGGTAATGCAGTCTTTTATCAAGTGTTCTGAACTCTTTCTTCTCTAAGGGTTGAGAACGTCAAGTTATCATGCATGGTGAAGACATACTGTGATTCACTCATGTAAGATATATGGTTATCCTGCTAGCTCATGGCCTGGTGCCTACATAATTAGTGACCAGATTTGAAGGTGCAATTTTAACACCAGAGAACATGGCAAAAAAAAAGATTTTTGATTAAAAAGGAGAGCACTGTTAAGAATGAAGATGTTGAAAGTTAGCTAGACACACACTACAGCTTTTGATGAGGTTGCTAAATAATAACATTGCAAATACATGTTCTCTATATTTACAGCATTTATTTAATATTTTAATCTTAACTTGTTTGACATTTACAGTATTTATTAACTTATTGAAGGAAACATGCCATTAGTTGAGACTGTAATTGCGTTCTACTAACTCCCAGGGTGTTGGAGATTGGAAACACTGTCTTTTTTAGCACATTTACCTGCAGATTAAAACAATAATTGGTTAAACTCTGATCACCTACTGTATTTCAAATATGCAGCCCCGATTATAAAAGCATAAGGTCAAGGTCAATAAACTATTATGTTGAATTCCTGCTGGCCACCCTCAATAGTTTTTCATCAGTGCTCAATTATCTCAACTGGCATCAATTAAAGAAGGTAAAAGTGAAGGAATCTCTCATTGACTAAATTCCCAACATCCTTTCTAAGAATGTAATTAACTCCATAATGCACCAACCCTGTATCTCATTCAGTCATTTTAATGCTAAAATGGGAGAAATAACAGACATAGAACTATTCCTTTGTTGTGGTTTCCAGCACCAGTTTTGAGGCACATCAGATTGTGTGCATCTGTTTGTGATTGTGTTTATAATTTTCATTAGCAAGATCATATGTTTTTGTGATCTAGTTGTGGAGCCGTTATGCCTGTGAGGGATAGGGAAATTGCAGCCCTACCATATGTAACTCCCATATGTTTTAAGTAAACAAAAATAATTAGTTATTCATTGCGTTTAAATCAGGATTCTTCCCAAAGAATCTCAAGGCACTTTATGTTTAAGAGAGAAGCCACTTCATCCATCACTGAGGTACAGCACCTCTCTGGGTGACAAGCAGCAGCTGTTATGCACTGCCAGCTCTGCTATACAGCAGATGAAATGGAGAAATGAGAAAATACATAACCAATCAAAGTAAGGGAGCCTCTATGTAAGCCCAGTTCAGAATTCAACCAGGACACCAGGGTTAATATCCAAGTTAATGTCTTTCAAACATTACCATAGGGTCTATAATGACCAAGCTGTCAGGACCTCCTTCATCACAGTGTTCCCAGTCAGTATAAACTGGTTCTTTGTGAATAGCTCTACCTACTGATCCTTGTAGCGGAGCTAGTTTGGACACAGTGATTTCACCGTCCTCCCTGCGCATAGTAGGGACCTCAGCTGCCTAGGCTTGGGGATGTCTCCTTTAGCTCATGCTGCTGGTTCCCTGTTGCTTTACGCCAGAGACCCGGGTTCGTGCCCAGGTGTTGTGGGATGAACCGGCAGGGTGGACGTGCGGAACCGTGACGGTCACACCGTCATGTTATATTTTTGTATTAACCTGAAAAGATGTAATAGATATATAAACACATAAGGAAAAGGTAAAGCTTAATTCCATGCAGAAAGTATAACAGAGGACCTGGGGGGCTCCCTATGAAGACTGTTCCCTGAAAAGAATCTGTAAAGATTCTTCCTCCCTGAAAAGGTACATGAACTTTCAATTTGAAAATTGAACATGTAGTTCACATAGTTTAACAATAAGCTAAGTGATGAAGAGGGATTTCACAGTCCGAAGCTTCACCACAGGCGCACTGTCAACACCAATGAGACTCTAATCCACTATCCTCGGCCTGCTTTTCGAGATGAACATGAACCTGGGTCAGGCCTCTCCCTCATCCATCATGGAAGCAGGCAGGCCGACAGGCAAGGGCGTTTCTCAGCTTTCCCAGTGGGAGATACAGACACACTTTTGAGAAGCCCCACACGTCCCAGACTGGAGGTTCCTCAGCATAGCAAATAATAAAAAAAAAAATGCCCCAATGATAAATGACGGTATTATCTGAGGAATGAAGAGGAATGGGGGGGAGGGAAAGTTCTCACTTACTCTCCCAGCCCCCTGCCTCACTAAGGTCTCCACAGTAGGTCTTCGGTTGTTAGTCTCTTTGGCACCTCACTTCCTGTGTAGCCTTCAAAGAAGGCTTAGCCACACAAAGCTTACAAACTGAAGGGTTTGTTGATTTTTGGTTTCTGTGTACTTCAGTTCTTTACTTTCCAGGGTACAGAGGGGTTTCGAAATGAGAACACAGGCATACCTCCCAGGCAGTGTAAGAAGAGATCCTTACTGTAAACTGGAAATACTTTCAATAGGGCATGCAATTACACTTTGGATACTGTAGTTGTATAAATCTTATTTAACAAAAAATAATAGTCCTCAGTCTTATTTTCACTTTTATTAACTTGTTTTAATTCTGTATGTTATTGTGTTTATTGCTGTGTATAAAATGAAAGCTTACAAAAAGCTCTTTATATGTAAAGTACAGTTATTTGGATATTTTGAAACTTAACATGCACACCAAAAGCATATAAATTATTATTATTTAGCAAATATGACATTTCCCGAAATATACTGTACACTGGAAATATGTTGCCTATACTGTCCCCACACATTTGAACAAAATAATGAAGCTTTACTTTAATTTGTATATTTCCAATTACTCCTGCTTGTTTAAAATCTTATTTTCACTTGTGAATTAATTATGACAAATTTTATGATCCAACCATCCATTTTCTAACTACTTCAATTCAGAGTCCCATGAGAGCTATGAACATAAAGTGGGGTGCACAATGGATGGGAAACCAGTCCACAACAGGCCTATACAGACACAAACATACACACCAGGGCCAATTAACCCAGAAGCCAATTAACCTATCAGTATGTTTTCGGACTGTGGGGGGAAACTGGAACAACCAGAGAAATCCCACACAAACACAGGGAGAACATACAAACTCCATGCAGATAGCACCCCAGGTCCAGAATCAAATCCAGTGCCTCAAGGCTGAAGTGATAACCACTGCACCACCATGCCACCCTTAATTTAAATATAAGTTAAAAAGATGACAGAGCTACACATTGGAGTAGAGTATTTCAATAGAACTTAAATGTTTTTAGTAGTTGACAGAGCCTCAGGTTCATATCCATTTAGTCTTTGTACTGTTTGGGATGATTTATACTCTAACAGTTTCTTAAGTACCAATACCATGGTAAAAAATAGGAGAGAATAGACGAACCAAAAATGGGGAATGCCAGGAAGAAGAATGATATTTTTAACTTAAACTCTTGGCCAGTTTCCTTGGAAACAGGGCCATAACAATGATGTAGAAAGCTCGCCAAAGCTGGGATTCCCGATTTAACAAGCACACACAACTGAAAGAACACCGTAAGAGTGAAAGGTTTTTATTCAGAATGTAAATTCTTCAAGCACTTCAGTGGGATTGTATCCAAAAAAGTATCTATTTGCTTATTTATTACTGGAGTTTGGCAGAGTGGTGTACTCTGGGAAAAAGAGAAAACGGTAAAACATGTGGCTGGAAGTGTTCCATAGCAAATACGCTCTGAAAGTCTAGTGTTGGTGACAAGTAAGAATATGTCCTCATTCTGGCCTTCTCGCATGTCAGCGTCAGAAGTCGTCTGTTTAGTCCTGTGTAATTGGAAGATTGTAAATTGAAGAAACACAGTGATCTTTCAAGCAGGACTGAGAAGACAGACTATTCTTGCTGACAAGCAGGAGAGAAGGGAAAGCAACAATAACCCAGTCAGATTATTATCAGAAGAATGAGGCAGGATTCACTGTCTGTGCCAGAGAGGGAGTCGGGGAAGCTGGTTGATGAGCACAACAACCACCAGTTTCTTTAGTAAATAAGTGGAAATATGTTATAAAAGCCTTAGAACTTAGTCGACACTCACATAGATGGCAAATACTGAAAATTGTTTTCTGGTAGGTAAGCTCTGTGAAGTCTAACAATTTTCCAGAGGGCCCCATGTAGAATGAAATTCACCTAGGGGTCAGATGTATACTACTTAAAGCAGTGATCCAAGAGGTGGTTTGGTCAATGGAGTTGAGAACACTGTGAGCCCTTATTCTCAAGATTCTGGGGTAAGGCAGATTGGGTTTTCAGACCTTCTTTATTTTAGTACAAGAAGAGAGAAACATCTTGTAAAAGCCTAAATGAATCTCTCTTCCTTGTGGCCACCATTAAATGTTGTGCAGCAATTTCTGCCTCTCTTTGAGTTTTGAAAATGTATATATTTATAAATGGGTATGGTACATGTAAGACTTTAATCTTACAGTTAATATCACAGGAAATGTAAATGTCCTCTTAATTTGTTAAAGAAGACACTTTCCCAAAATCTATATGTAATTTTTTAAATAAAAGTATAAGTAGGTCACCGGTAAGATGTCATGCAAACTTCACAGTACCAGTCAAAGTTATTGAAAGACTGACAAGAGGCCTTGAATAGGGGAAAAAACCTTTAAAATGATCAGCCTTAATTTAATGTTTCAGTATTGCTATGAAGCACACACCCTCTCTTAGTTCACTGCTTTGAAACAATCATTTTTTGTCATTTCTTTTAACATCTCACGGAAGTTATACTGGTGTTTTTGAAGATATGGATGAATGGCTGAATGAAAGGAGAAATAAAATCTCATGCTGTCTTTTTGCTGTGGGCTGTGAGAGCTTGGAATACAAAAGGTACCTACTACAAATAAGAGCCTCTGTTTTCAATGAGCGCTTCTCAATGCCCAATGTTTGATACTCTGAAACTCCTTGAATCATTGTATTGTGTTATGCCATGGTAAAAGCAGTGTAAGGTGTAGTTGAGCACAGGAGTATCATGTGAATGTACTAGAGAAAAACTTTACTTACATTTTTATTTTCAAAAGAGAATTGGAAGTTTCATCCTGGCTGTCCCTGCACTCCAGACACCTACAGTATACACATTCACCCAAACCTTATTGCAGAGAGAAAGCTAGGGAACTGGTGTGTATTTGCTTGGTGGGGGCAGGGGCTGTTTTCAGTTCAATGCCCGACAACAGTGGGAGGGTTTCACGCCTGTCTTGGCTCTAGCCCCCAGCACCGTAGAGAACCTGTAAAATGTTCCCTGGCGCAGTGGGCTGAGCAGATGCTCAATGTGGGCTGGTATTGATCACACAGTGACAAACAGGCCATCATTTCAACGTCACACCTGCAGCTCCACTCTCTTAATGCCTCAGGACTGGAAATGGAAGACCAACTGCCATGGTACAATTAGGAGTCAAAGTTAAAAATACAGATCTAGAAAAAAAAAGATTTTAATTTAGTTATGTTTCGTTCTATCTCCATGGATATTGGTTTTCATTGTACAAGAATACAGCGGATAGGTTTAGCATTGCTGCTTCACAGTGTTGGGGCCCTTGGCTCAAGTCAAGACCAGCAGTACTATCTTCATGGAGTTTGTATGTTTCCCCGATGTTCATGTGGATTTCCCCCAGTGTGCCATTTTCCTTCCACAGTCCAAAAACATACTAGTACAGTAGGTTAACTGGCTTCTGAGAAAATCGATGTCTGTTTGTGTCTGTGTCTGCCCTGCAATGGACTGGCATCTCATCCAGGGTGTACCCTACCCTGCACCTATTGCTTGCCAGGATAGGCTCCGGCTCCCCTATGAACCTGAATTTGAGAAAACCAGTTCCAAAATGGCTGGATGGAAGAATAAGTGTAATATAATAGCTTAAACACAAGAAAAAGCTTCTCAAGAGTCAGGTTAAGAGTTCTCTTTAATCAGTCATCTCTTTCAGGCATTGTTACCTGTGGTAACTACTGTAAAACATGCTAGCTCAGTAACAAAAATAAAGGAGACACTGAGTTTTATTCCTATAAGCATTGCCACCATGTGACTTTTATGCCTATTTTTTCCTAAGAAGTAAAACAAACCTTTAAAGCTGAATGGCATCACATAAGTATTTCAGAATGCTAATTTAAGACACCCAGCATGTGTTGTAATCTTTCTTTTGCCGGTTTCAAAGCAGTTACTTTGCCTTTCACAAAAAGCGCCTCAAACTAATACCTTGGTGAAAATGCTTCATAAATGTGCGACTTTTTCAATCAGAATGAGTTATATATTCACTTTTTGAGCATGCGTTTGGAGGATGCATCCTGCTGCTCTCAGCAGCACAAACCCGTTTTTATCTCAGTGTTTTTCGTTCCAGTCAAGCATCACTAAACTACTTCAAAGCGCTCACCTGATTTGTATAGAGTGACCAGAAAACATCGTACTCCACCTTACTTTTTTACAATGTCAGCTTCAAAAGAAAATAGCAAATGTTTGACTGAAGTATTAAACCTATGTTTACTGGGAGCTGCATTTGGAAGAAAAATGCACAGACACTGCAGCTCTTATGAAACATAATCTGACTGAAGCCAAATGAGCTTCTTATATACTTCAGCCTCTATCTACTTTAGTAATTCTGTATGTGTTTGATGCTTTTTTGAACAGTTGTACTTGCTTGTTTAGGCAAATCAAGTGCAAAGAAGGAGCATGAAAATAAGATGTAAAGTGATGCAACAATTTTTTTTCAGGGATTTCCCTTATGTGTCATCAGTCAGTACTAGACATGCCTCACATACACATTAAGCTCCACTGAATTAAAACCAGTATTTGCCATGTGGCCCCTCAGCATTAATGTCTCATCATTTGAGAAATGGTCTGATCTTATGTCCCAACAAGCTGCTGCATCCAGAGCTGAAGTTATTGGCAAACAAGTGCTTTGCAAAGGAATGTCTAGGCAGACGTAATCCATTTTTAAATTATATGTAATGTCCTTGTAAGGTCTGTCAAATGTGTCTTGCTTCCACAGTCTTCAGCAATGAACAAGATCTGAATGTTAATTTCTGACAAATCTGGGTTTCCCATCGCTCCCAGTCCAGAGACCTCTTGTGATTTGCTGTTTGTTAAATCTTGTACTTCAGCCCATTGAGGTGTTACATGAGAGTCTTTGCACTTTTGCTCTGAAATTATTTGTTTTCCTGGATGCAAAGTATAATTCACCAGTGGGCTTGATAGGGTTGTGCAATTATTCCTGATATTTCTCAGACACGGTTTCTGCTTGGAACGACAATCATAATAGAAACAAATAAGAGACACACATGAGCATGTGAACTAAGTGTAAATCACACTTTTTCTTTAATTCAAAAACCTGTCCTTTTTTCTTCTAAGAGTTCTTGGCATTTGACTGTATACCTGAAAAACAGTAAAAAAAATGTACAGGTGAGTGTATACCTTCAAAATCTAACACCACCTTTGTTCATAAGAGGTTTTTGTCCTCAGTAAGGAACTGAAGATTTCTCAGGTTCATTTAGTAGATAGACATAGCTGAAAGGATATGAAAGTACTGTAGGCTGTTGGACAAATTCTCAGTGTTAGTACAGAACTGGAGTGAGATTCGTATGGAATTCTTTGGCTTTATGTAGAAGGTGGGTGGAATATGAAAAGGCTCCAGTCTATAAACAATCAGCATGCAACTACCTGCCATATGGCCACAATGGAGCAAAAATGGCCTGCGGGCATATGCTGCCACATTGAAGAGGGATATATTAGCCAGCAGCAGATCATTAAAGCTTCTCTGGCACCATAAGAAAAGACAAATCACATGATTAAGGTAAAAGAAATATCTTTTTCAAGCAACTGGAAAATTAGTAGAATGTTGTAAGATGCAACAATATTGTGGTAAATGCTTGGTAAGTGTAGCTGGAGGCAAAGTTTAGGCCGTTGCACAACTCAGTTAAAAAAAAGTGATCCTCATAGTAAACAAATTTAAAGTTTAAAGTTTAAAAATGGGTGTCGTATCTTCTTTGTGGTGTGTCTGGGGGTTTTCAAGGCTCCTTTAAAGCAGCAGCATCTGATGCTGGGAGAAATTGTTAAATTGGCTCAATTAGGTCAATAACCAATTGGCTTAGCTCATAAGAACTGAACAGAAAAAAACCCTGCAAACATACTGGCCTTCCAGGATCAAGACTGGACAACCCTGCTTTAAAATGCAGATTTTAGTCAATTAATTTCTCTTTTGTTTATTGTTATGAATTTTAACTAACCAAAGCTGTCTAATTTATGAGCATATTTAAGTTTCCTTTTGAAATAAGCCTTTAATAATAAATGTCCCACATATGGGACACTACAATAAGAACATAAGAATGGTTACACATAAGAGGAGACCATTTGGCTTATTTGATTTACCTTGTTTGGTCCCCTACCTTATTTTCTAAAAGCTTACAAAGCAAACATGCTAGGCTTTTGGTTACAATACTAACCAGAGATACTGGTATACTTGTTGAAAATATCTCACATTGATCATCTGCAGCTCTCTTTCTCCTGATCCAGTCATTGCTTGATACAGGGACCTACAGTATGAAGGTTGAAGCTGTTCTTTCAGAAAAAAAAACACCTATATTAGACATAGGCTCCTAATTGAAAAGAGGTTGTCAGCCACTAACATTTTAGTCTATTACTCATTCAGGCTTTTTTAAAAAAAAAGTATTTGCCATCTTTCATCCTAGTTTTCTCTCTTAACACAGAAAGACCATGTTAGATGGCAGCTGCTTTCTGTTCCCAGAGGGAAGTGATCTAGCATCAGTGCTTTTATGGCCACCTCAGCCTTTCACACTTAGTTAGTTTTGATGGGTCCCTAATCTCACTTCCTCCAACTCCCTAACCCCTTCATTCCTTTAAAGGCTCTGTAAATCAGTTCAGCTCCAATCTCTATGAGGACTAGGAAGCCAAACCAGAAAGAAATCACAGGTTTTCCTGTTCTTGCCAGTTTTTTCATTGTAAAATTAAGATCCATAATACTTTTAATTATAGATCTGTATTTTTTATTCATGAGTCAGTTCAATGAGGTCATGAACAATAACAGAAAAGTCAGAAATTGTACATGTTCAGGATTGATGTTCTTCTTTGACTAGCTTATGAGCTTTACCTAATTAGTTGTACACTCTTTACGTGCTTTGCCAAGTTCAAACAATGTTACCTGTTAAATCAAACTGACTCTGTGTATGGGGTTAGGTGGTCTTTTAAAACGCTACATCACCACTCAAGATGATCTAAGGATCCCAGCCTGTAACACATAACAATACTATAATTGTCATCACTGTTCCTAAAAGTTAGGGAGGCTACAATATTGCAGGGCTGACCTTGTCTTTTCACATCACACCTCCCAGTGTGGAAAGTGGAAAGTGGAAAGTGGAAAATGACTTTGGCTGATTTTCAGTCTTCTACAATTCATTTCTGCTTAGGCCCACAGCATAAAAAGAAAACCATTCTGTATCAAAAAATTAGAAAACACTGTCCTCAGCCTCCTGCACTGTTATTTGGTGTTGCAGCAATAAGATGAGGTCTCAGAGCCTAAACAAGGCTGGGTGTGGTCAATACTGGCAGACCTCCAAGGAAAATTGGTTGCTTCTGCCAGTGGTGTTTGTCACCCAGTCAGCCTCTGGCTGAGAATTTCCAAACCAATGTCGCAGTTGTCATGCCAGCTCTCACTGGAGAGCTGCGGAAAAGGTTATTTCTACACAGCAGCTGGCCACACCTTTTTCCACCTGTCTGTCAGGCCGGTTGTCACAGATTAGACTGGAAGCTTGTTTCACCTGTGGGCATCCACATCCTCCCCTGTTTCCTGGTGAAGCAGGCTATTTTAGGGCTAACCAGGCAGTGCTCTGGGCTCCGTTATAGAGTTTTGCTCTGAGCCACTGCTTTGTTCCTTGCTTTATTTACGTTTCTCGACCCTGCTTTTTTCCGACCCCAGCTTTGGATCTTCCTCATGTTCCACTTGGCTATATATCTAGTTTGCCTCCCTCAACTTTTGGATAATCCTCTGTTCCTTTCATTGTGTCTCTCTGACTTTGAAGTAAATATGATTCTGGACTCTGTTTTGTCTGTTCGGTATGCCTGCCTGCTGCTCAAAGACTTACCTGTGCCAGCTCCTTGGTTCATCTTACAACCCACAGACCGCTGCTTTACAGTACGTACACCTTAAGCAGTGGGCATTACAGCAGTATGGTGTTTGGGGCCATAGTGCTGTAACAGATGTCTTCCTTCTAATGAGACATTAAACAGAGGTCCCAACTACTTGGTCATTAAAGATCCTGTGGTACTGTTTGTAAAAGAAGGGGGGGTAAACCCTGGTGTCCTCTAGTGTCCCTCTTAATTCAGGTTTTGAAGCAATTCCTCAGTTGTCCACCTGATACCTGATGTGCTGTGCAATGGGTTTGGTGGTACATGGGAGATTTATCCTGCCAATGTTTCTTTGAACTATGGGAGAAACAAGGAGGACTTGGAAGAAACCCACCCAAACACTGGGAGAACATACAAACTCCATGCTGACAGCACTCTAGGAATTGAACCCAGGGCCCCAGCACTGCAAGCTCTGCATCAAGTCTGTATTAACATACATTAGTTTTCTTTTTCTAAGCCATTTTCATTCTTGAAATCTACAGAGATGTTTCTACAAAGTTTGGGGTAATTAAGTCTTGTTTCTAATTCCTTCCATGATGCAGTTCCTTTTATTGCTAATTAGCCCCTTCTGCAAATGTTTATTTTTGGTTATTGTATTTGAAACTGGATTACTTTATGTACTTCACTCTTGTACTTCACACCAACTGTGTCCTGTGTGACAGCCATATCATGCAAAATTCAGAAATCATATTTAACTCAGAAACCAAGATCAAAGGGAACAAATGGAAATAAAGGACAGGAAAATTCATGTCATATAAAGAATTTCTCTTTATGCACTGATCACTATATTTATAGAATCTTTATTACCCCATTAAATTTGAACTATTTTTGCCCTAATAAGAAAAAAGTGAAGTTGTAAGATGTCACATAAATCTTTCAGGAATATTAATTTAAAAATCCCTGTAGGCGAATGTTTCCTTTTGATATTGTAACACAAGAAGTTTTTTCCCCTTCCAAAAAAAAGAATAGCAGAAAATTCTAAGTTGTTTCTTTGTGAATACAGGCCAAAGGACTGAGTTTATGGAATTACTTGCTAAGACATGTTAGGGACCCAATTGCCTTTGATCCTTTGAGAAACATCCTGATGAATTTTCATGGATCAATAAAGCAACTACAAACCAAGAAGAATGGTCTCCTCTGCTGTTGTGCTGTAACCTTTCTTAAGCTGAAACAGCCCTGGTGCCATATGGACCATGTTCACGTGTTATAGTCAGTCTTCACAGTGCCACTTCTCCTTGAGAGAGGATACGCCCAGCAGGTACACAGAGACTGGCAGCTCTGGCATGATGAACGGCTCTGCATCCTAGCCAGCTGGGCAGGACTGCTGCTTCACACCTACAAACAGGCAAAGTTGCCCTGACACTGACTGACTGATTCGAAAGACACTAGAATGTTCCAAATTGAGGTTATCATTTGGTTATCATTCTCAAACAAAACGATTACACTACAAAGAGTATTCTGTTTTTGTGTTCACAATATGAAAGGCACATTTTTGTAACAATATGGACAAACTTGCTTCCAGGTGATATGTGGCATTAAAATGTTAAAATCTCATAGGCTGAGTCTGCAAAATCTGTTCCTCTCCTTTCAATCAACCCTTTGGATAAAATGTATGGAACAAGCTACCCAGCCATTAATTTGAAGTTGATACTTTGTCTTCCTTCAAGAAACAGATGGATGAAGATCCTTGAATCAATAAGCTACTAACCAAGGCCCAAATGGCCTTCTTTCATTTGTAACCTTTTGTATGTTCTTATGTGACTTCCCATCCATGGTGTGGTACTGCCTTGTGCTCCATAACTGTCATGTTAGACTCTGACAAAGCAGAATTTACTAGGAAAAAGCATCTTTTTAATGAAGAGAAAGAATACCTTTGTCCACCACTTGATAGCCTCCCCTTCCTTGTTTAACAGCTCAAGGAAACATCTACAGATCTGTGTTGGGCCTCTGAGCCTCGATAATTAGAACACCTCCTCTGGGGATTGCTAATTGTTTGCCTGCAAACTTCATTAATATTTAGTCTCTCTCCTTAGCCTGTGACTAACTGGCAGCCTTTAACTGCTGTCCTGGGCACTCAAGAATCAAACAGACTTAATTGTTTGGTTGCATTTCTATTTGCTTGGTGCTCTGCATTTTGTGGGTACAAAAAAGAACTAGCCTTCACTTCCTGGGATGGGGTATCTTAATTTCAGTTCAGTGCCTCAATGAAACAAGAAAAATACACAAAATCAACGCAAAGGACTTGTAAATCAACTTAAGATGTGGGATTCATAAGGCGTTCTTTGCTGTTCCAGATGTATGCTCTGTACTTTTTTAAAAATGATATACTGTACAGCTCACATTTGTTAGTGATTTCAACTGCTGCAGGAGCAGGCATGTGAATATTTCAGTACAGGGAAATCAGTATTTGCTTTGGCAATGGTTACCTGGTGGGGCAGATTTTATTACAATAGGGTGCCAGCAGTAATATGGTCTAGCTTTAACTCTGTTCTTGGAAACATAATGAAGGTTGGCAGTAAGTTGGCAAGTGGTGGTTCAGTATGTCTTCATACTCTAGATAGGTCAGAACAGCTGTGTTGCAGATTTATACCAATGACACTTGGTCACCGCATTTCATCCTGTGGTTTTTAAGTCCCTCCTTTTGGTTGTACTTGGCAAAAAAAAAAGTTATATGCTTATTGTTAACTGTTTAAGTTAATAATTTTCTGATCTCCATCTTTTGAAATGCAATCTCTTTACAATTGAACTCCACACTGTAATACCAACAGCATAATTCAGCATCAGGTGATGAATTGTTAAGGCTTTTACTGATAACCCTGGAAACTCACAAGTGCCCAGAAAGGAAAGCTTGGTTGCCCTTGAGACCACCCAGTCCCAACCCCAGTGGTATTTTAGCATTTGCATGCTAAAAATCCTGGTCACAACCTGATAACAACAGAGAACTGATTAAAATCAGTTACCACGGCATTGTAAACAAAGACATTTGCTGAGAGGTAAAAAAAAAATATTAATATCAAAATTTCACTTAGAAATTAGGAAACCATTATAAATCTGTAAAAAATGTAGTACTATGTAACAAAAAAAAATGATGAAAATGGAGCTGAAGAGAAATTATTATTAAAAAGTCATTCAGCTTAGTTACGGTTACCATTAAGCCCTGAAATATTATACATCTAGAAAGATATCTATTTTGAATTGAATTATACAAATTAAATCTACTGTGTCTGCATTAAAACAATAATGAGCATATCTTAAGGGCTCTACCCACTTCTAAATTTTACAGTTTAACAACTGCAGGAGAGATGGAACATTTTCATACCTACTTGCAAAAATACCCTGCCCTTAAGAGTAAATTATTTATTTTTTTCTTGCACATGATCAAAGTGAGTTTGAATATGAAAGAAGATGTAAAGAACAAATAAACTAGGAAATTTCTCTGAAGCATACTTCGCATCTGACAGTAATGCAAAAAGAATTAAATATGGAACTGTCCTTCACAAAAAATGTTAATTTTCTCAGCAATAAGAGCCAATTTCTCCTGGCTGACAGATAAGGTTAACTTAATAAAAGACAGATAATCAGGACCCTGTGTTCTAAACTTAAAAGAGCAAAGAGAAGTTTTCCAAGAGACTGGTGAATTTAAAATGGGGAATATGGCACTTAAACCATCTGAAGAAAGCTTAAAAATGTTTTTTTTTTCTCATGAAATGTGTAGTTATTTATTCTAGTAGTTGTCTCAGTCTGAATGGTTGCTTTTTATTTGATTACTTTCACTCTGGGGCACTGCAATTAACATTCTGTCTTTTTACAGTCAGAAAATGAATCTTGTGTGAAGAACCACTGGTTTAAGAGGTCAATTTTAAAATTTGCTGTGTGATAAAAAATCTCGCTTTGAAAACACAATTGCTCAAAAGTTCTAAACAAGTATGAGAACACTGAATTGACTCCATGATGCTGGGATTCCCCTGGAGTGATTTACAAAGCCCATAATCTCAAACGATCTCTACAACATGCTTTTTCAATTTTGTAAATGGGAGGGTAATCTGTTAGTGCAAAGTAATTTCTTAATTGTAAGATGAGTGTTGTTTCTTCCAGTACTGAAATTTCATGTTTTCTGTATTCTTTATGTATTCACATAATCAAGAGGAATAAAGAATTTGGCTAGATAGTGATACTAGTATCAGCAAACATGAACAAACTTTAAGATCCAGGCTGGCTTTTCTGCCAGTTGAAGTTTACCATTTTCCCTCAGATCAAGTACTTCTTTCACTATTTCAAGATTAAAGATGTGCATTGTATCAGACTCTTCATTTTGGCATTGCAGTTACTACCATGCATTCATAATTCAATTTATTTTTTAACATATTTTTCAGCACTTTTGCAGATTCTGTTTTGAACACATTTCTGTTCCTCACTTTGGTGTTAATTGCATTTTTTAATTTGAAAGCTCCTGACAATAGTACTAAGTTTAGGGCAGACCAATCCTGGTTCTCAGATTTCGCAGTCCAGTGGGGCTGGCAGGTTCTCTTTAAATCATCAGTCGTTTATGACAGTTAGAGAAGGGTTAAACTGACCTCATAAAGCCCTAATAAGAACAGTTGAACTCCTCAGGTTTTACAGTATGTTGATTTAATAATAATAATAATAATAATCATAATAATAATAATTGCTTATACTTATATAGCGCTTTTCTGGACACTCCACTCAAAGCGCTTTACAGGTAATGGGGGAAGGTAATGGGGACTCCCTTCCACCACCACCAATGTGCAACATCCACCTGGATGATGCAACGGCAGCCATAGTGTGCCAGAACACTCACCACACATCAGCTATCAGTGGGGAGGAGAGCAGAGTAATGAAGCCAATTCATAAATGGGGATTATTAGAAGGCCATGATTGGTAAGGGCCATTGGGAAATTTGGCCAGCACGCTGGGGTTACACCCTTAATCTTTTTGAGAAACGCCCTGGGATTTTTAATGACCACAGAGAGTCAGGACCTTGGTTTTACGTCTCATTCGAAGGACAGCACCTGTTTACAGTATAGTGTCTCCGTCATTATACTGGGGCATTAGGACCCACATGGACCACAGGGTGAGCGCCCCCTGCTGGCCCCACTAATACCTCTTCCAACAGCAACCCTAGTTTTTCCCAGGAGGTCTCCCATCCAGGTACTGACCAGGCTCACACCTGCTGAGCTTCAGTGGGTTTTTAAATAGCATTCTGGAGTAGTGCCAGGGCTGTAGACTGGTAATGTACCTGAAAGGTTGTACAGTAGGCTCAAATTGAATGAGGGTCACTGCTATTGTACCCTTGAGCAAAGTACTTCACTCAGATTGCTCCCGTAAAATGTCATGCTGTACAAATGAGTACTATACAGGCTGTGATCATGAGAATACAATATGTTCTCAATGATTTGGCTTTACATTATGGAACCGAAAACAATTACTAGATACAATTGTTTTGAATTGCTGTACATGCTGCCTAATAGCATTGTTAACAAATGACAAAAGTAGTTAAGATTCATCAAAGTAATTTGCCATGATTTGAACAAGATGTTATCTGAGGTTTCAGCTCTGCTATGATTTTTAATGGGGAAACCACAGCTGGAGTAAAACGTATGAATGCACTTTGTTTCAAATTCATATAAAGCAAATGAAGAAGCTGTTTGAAACAGTAATAACAGTATTAATAGTAATAATAATTGCAATAAAAATAGTAAACAAATATGATAGTTAATAATTTTAACCACATTCTGTTCTGTTTTATTCCCTGAATAGGTTTCTAACGGCATGTCTTTACAGTAAAGTTGATTTCAACTAAAAAAATGTCATAAAACTTTCTTCAGTTTCAAGGGTATGCATTGTCCTAAGTGAAAGTAAAAGCAAAAAATAAGAAAGTCAGATTTTATTAACACATCCTCCCTCAAAATTCAGACAAAATCATTGTCTCATTTTCAACTTCCAATATGGCAAAATGTAGGATCGTTTTCACATCAGTATTCTCTTTGTTCGCACAGCTGCAGCGATAATTTCTTCACGCGGATGAACTTTGCCATTCTTATTATCACTTCCCATTCAGACTGTCATACTCCGTTCTCACAGATGCCAGCAATTATTCGTTAATATATGCAGCGAATACCAAGCAAGATCTCAGAGGGAAAATTTCAGTCGGTTTTCAGTTTGTTCCTAAAAGAACTGCCAGGCTAACCAGAGAGCCTACCATAAAAAGCAACACCTCACAATTATTTTTTTTTTAAATTGTGCATTTGTGTGCTTAGAAAAGGTTCCAGAACAATAGATACCTAAGTGATTTAGGATGGTAGGTATTTGGTGCATGCTGATGTTTGTGCTTTGCGAATCATAACCTTTAAAAACATTTACATTTGCTCCTATTGCTTGTAATGGAAAGCAACACAATATCTTTTCTAGCAGTTTTTCACTTTTTCAGTATCATTCCATTAGCATGAGAATCTCACATTAATTCCTTATGCTCTTCATAGAAACATCTTTGGCGATGAGAGGAGTAGGAATCAACAGTGGTGGCTGATAGGGTTCAAGCAGTGTGCTCATAATGAGGTCATTAAATTATTAAATTACGTTTTTCATGATCTGTGCCTCAGAGTTAGCCTTTGTGAAACTCATTCATTATAAACCCAAAAGCTCAAAGGTAGCTATGTTATCCTCAAATGATTAAGGTCAATTTCTCAAAACAAATGCTCTGTCCTTATCCTTGATTGGAACTCAATCTGTGCAGAGGCACAGACTGAAAACGAAGGGAAAGATCAGAACTCAGCCTAAATCATGTTAACAGTGATTGTTTATATGGTGTGAAAATCAGCATAGTGTCACATGTCTGGCTCATCCCTGGCCAAGATTTGATTTATCTCAGGCATCGCCTTGTCCCCTGAAGCCACACACAGGCAAGCGAGCAAATTAACTGAGGCATGAGGTGTAACTTTTCTCCACAGTGATGAAATCTGATGCCATTCATTTGAATGGAAGGCTCTAAAGCTGAAGTCAAGTCTCAAAGGCAGGACCTGCTCCAGAAATGTCTCCACTTCAGGCAGAGGGAAACAGAAGGGAAAACAGGACGAGTAAGGAGGGAATGCAGAGTTAAATTTGAGATACAGCTCTCATTTTGATGGAGTTCTACCCCTAAAAGTTGAATTGGGGTCAGTTCCAATTGTTCAATTCCAATTCCCCTTTTAAACCAATTCCCATATCCAATTATGCTCATGTCAGGACCTGGTTTTGAACATGGAAATTAGAATAAAAAAAACTGGACCTGACCTCTTCCCTCCACAAAGATTCCCCTGCTGTGCTTGTTGGTGATGTAGACTCTTCTGAGGGCTGGGATAAAGGCCTGTAGTTTAGTTTCATCCATGACTTCTAAAAAGATCCACAGAAAAGCTGTCAGAGGGAAAAAAACTGGAGGAATTAACACACTGGAATGCCTGGCTCTCGGGCTTGTGTACTGATATCAGATAAGTTTTCCAGTCATAATATTTTTACCATATACAGAAAGTGTAAATAAATAATAGCTAGATAAATTTGGGGCCCCCGAGAGTCCTATCCCTAATATTATATTCATATGCACTCAAAGAGCTGCCCTCTACCCTTAGGGGTTTCCTGTGTCCAGTCTGCAGAACGTTTCAAAGCCTAAACTAGGTTTTAATTTGGCAAGAGAATTTTTCCACATCACACAGTGCTTTTCCTGTGCAGTGCTATTAAAAATTGATACACCCCTTCTGTTTTAATAACATTCCTCAGCAGGAACTTCTCAAATCCCACAGCTTGTCTTGCCTCTACCCTGTCATCAGCCCCCCTTTACCTCCCCATGGGATGAAACCCATATATTCCGACAAGAACCCATTATGTATTCTCTCTCTACTCTCATGTTGTTCGTTACTCTTCCAGTTTCATCTCACAGCCCCTTTCATGTCGTTTGCGTGTGTGGCTGCCAGCATGGAGAGTTTTGTCGTTTTGGTTTTTTTTTACCATCTCAGCATTTTCATCACACATTGAATCTTCCATGTTATCAAAGAGAGGAAGTGGAAGGCAAAAAAAGAGAAAGAGGAGAAAAATGGCCATCATTTTGACTGTGTGTGTGTGCGATAGTGAGCCCTATTATCTGACATTTGTAATTTCAGGGGCAGGCTTATCAGTCCCAGACTCATGTCTGTTTTGAATACTAGTTAGGCATGATTGATACTTCAAATATACTAACATGAATTCTGAGAACTGAAGATTTATTGTGTTAAGAACACAAATGACATTTTTCTTGGAAGATCCATTTCTGTTTTGGGCTCAAGTGTCAAAACTTGGTGAACATTTTGTTTGTTTTGCTTCACAATGCAATTTATGAAAAATGTTAAAAATTTTTTAAATAATTCAGTGATGGAAAATGCTCTAGTCTTCCCGCACTAGACAATTGACGTTAACCCACACTGTGTCCCTTGAAGCAAGAATCTGATAAAAAAACTTGTAGTGGTTGCAGGTTGAAATCTACTGTAGGCTATGGTAAAACCACAAAGGCAGACACAATGTGTTTATAATAATAATAATAATAATAATAATAATAATAATAATAATAATAATAATAATAATAATAATAGCTTTCACTTATATAGCGCTTTTCTGGACACTTCACTCAAAGCGCTTTACAGGTAATGGGGACTCCCCTCCACCACCACCAATGTGCAGCATCCACCTGGATGTAATGAAGCAGAGTAATGAAGCCAATTCATAGATGGGGATTATTAGGAGGCCATGATTGGTAAGGGCCATTGGGAAATTTGGCCAGGACGCCAGGGTTACACCCCTACTCTTTTCGAGAAACGCCCTGGGATTTTTAATGACTACAGAGAGTCAGGACCTTGGTTTTCTGTCTCGTCCGAAGGACGGCGCCTGTTTACAGAAAGTTAAGGGTTACAAGTTGTTCAAAGATTAACAGTATCATTCCCTCATCAAGTTCTAATCGCTTACATATGCACAATTTTGTAATTCATGCCTTTTAAATTATTGTATTGTTTTTCCATTTATAAAACTATAAAATGTTAGGATTTTCTTTTCCTGGGGATAAACAGGGTGAGTTCCTATTTCTTGTGGTGCCAAAGGCAATGAAAATTCTTTAGTGCTGTCACTGACTAAGCTCATTTTGAAATTTTAATCTGAAATCTCAAATTAGAAAACTATTTTGGAGGATTTGATATCAGATACGGATTTTTATTGCTGCAATTTATTTACAATAGATATTATTAATAAATTATTTGTCTGTTTATTCACAATTTTTTTCAAAGCTTTAAACGTTGAACTCTGTTAAGGCATGTTTGTTAAACTGCTTTCTTTAACAACAATCAACAATGCAGCTGTTATGAAACCCAGGGTTACAGATCTTGGAAAAACTGCCTCACTACTTTCCCAGGTGAAATATGTTAGATTTTTCTGCTTCTTTTCCAAGAGTATCCAGATGTTGCTAATGTGCATTACGAAACACAGTTCTGAAAGCAGTCATTGTCCATGCTCAATAAAATGAAACACAAGCCAATACAACTTCCTGTTTTGCAAGTTTTCGTGCTCTTATGGGACACACCAGCAAGTCCTTAGGGCTTGACAGTACAGGCTTCTAATTTTGTTGTTGTGGAAACAGCAGTGATTCTTATTTTAAACAATTTCACAGTTTCCTTTAGAAAAATAGAAAGGCATGCAGTTTAATTCCAAGTTAAGGAAGAATGGCGCATCTGGTGGATTTGGCTGATTTTACTTAAATTGAATAAATTCAGCAAATCAACCAGACATACCTCGCTGCATTTAATTACTTACGTGTCCCTAATGAGTTTATGGATTATAATTTTGATGATCACAGCGGGATGATTTTCTTAGAGATGCATGATCAATGTTTCAAATGGACACAATCATAAACAGGCAGACCAGTGTGATGGTTGTACACGAAGAGACAAAATCCCTAAATTGCCTGAACATCATAAGAAGACTGTTACCCTGTCTGTCATGGGGACATCATGGAGAAATCACAGGCTCATCTGCCTAATGATATAGCTAAAGATAAAACCCTTTGTTCTATGATCCCTTGCTTTAATCAAACACAGAACACCCTTCAAATGACCTTACCATTCTGCATTATAGCCATTCAAGGCATTCAGTATAGTCAAACTGGAAAATCTATTCTTATGCTTTTCTTTCTTTCTTTAGGTTAAAAAAATGATTTTTTAAATACATCATTGAGTTTTAAATATGTGAATAAGTAGTGATGCTTTTGTTTGAAAAGCAGACAGGCAGCATTGTGAATGCATTTGCTATTGAGAAGTTGTCCCAGAATTTGTGCCGTAATAATATGCTGATTTTCAGCTAGTCCTTTTACATAACCTAAAATAGAGTTCTCAAATGACTGGAATGAAAAGCATTTTGTGAAACACATAGTTCTCTGCTTTTGACTTCTGCTTTACTTTGTAATTTTGCTTAAGAACACAAAGAAGGTTCAGCCCAATTGTATACACAAACACAAATGTGCTTAAACACAATTCCAAAAGATTCCTTAAAGGATTATGTGCAAAATCTTGAAACCAATCAGCCTGAAATAACTCCAATGCAATTTTAATCCCATTCCCTCTTGGCTTTAATTAAAAGCAGCATGGAAATAAAATCAGATGCAGAACAATGTAAGGTAATTTCCATTCCAGAATATTGCTATATGTAAGTATTGTTATATGTAAATAAGCAAATACCCTCCTTGCAAATTCAATAAGGAACAGAAAAGAACATTTGGTACAATTAAGACTGAAATAACTGGAAAAGGAACCGAGGCCCAGCTGGGGAGTTACTGCAAAGCAAATCAAGGCTAAGGTATCTATGAAAGTTGGTTTTATATAAATTGATCTACAATTACTCGCTAACAAACAGTTCATCACATAGACCTATGCTGTTTTAACACGGCAAAAAAAAAGTCTTCTAAACATTCTCACACAAAACTACCAAAAGTTATATGAATAATTTGACCTGTTTATTGCATGCTATACGCTAAATTATTGAAGACTGTAGACAATGCAGGCACTGTATTAGGCCAATGCATTACAATATTATTGCATTATATGTTATAAGGCAATTTTTACTATTTCTCTGCAAAAAAGTAATTCACAACCTTTAAGAACAAGCAGAACTCAGTCATTCCAGTATAATCTCTGTACATCAGTAAAATAAACTGTAATTCTGATTAATTCAGATGAGCATCAGATTATTTTAAAGTTAAATTAAGATTCTTGATTTGCATTCTTTAGAAAATTATTCATAGAGCCTAAAATTCTTGGACTTATATACACAACACACATAAACAATCTATATAAAACTACATACAGTGAATTATAACTATGAATATTAATAAGCTCTTCATCCAATCATAATGTTTTGTGTGATGAAACTGCCTTAAAACATTTTCTTTCTGCAAATTTGACTTTATATGTGCAGAAAGCCAGAATTATAAAGTTGCAAGTCTCCCGTCTCCTGTAGAGTTGTGATTGACTTCAGACTAATAATTCATATTCATACCCATAATTAATTCCAATTTCACTCCTAAAAACCACTTAAGGTGTTCCTTAAAATCGATATACTATTGCTTGTCATACACGCAATTGCAAAATGAAAAGAAACATTGAGTTTTACTCCCCTCCTTATACTTAGGGAAAAGGTTTTTCTTAGGATATTGTGGGAGCCTGGTACTGTGTTCCTCTAAAAAGGGTCTGTAGAAGAGTCTTGTGATCTGTCCGAGCCACTAAGTAGATCTTTTCTTTGGTAAAATTCTCCTCACAGGCCACCTGTCAACCCACTCACATTTGGTTACACAGTGAGATGGGAAAATGTCTAAGAAGCTAGCTGCAGAGGGATTAATTAGTCCTCTGACTCTCGTACAGATCCTTGAAGGCAGCAAAAACCCATCCAGAATGTGCAGTATAGCCTACTGCAAAATAAATGAGGTAGAGAGGTGTGCAAGTTGGTCTCTTCGGAACTTGGCAATTAAAACAAAATGAATCTGAAATGACAATGTATACTTAACTGGTCTATGTTGCACACCAGTCCAAAGCACTTGTCCCAGTACCTCAGCTAAAAAAGACTAATAATCCACAAGCCTGCTAGTCAGAACACTATGACTTTCTGACATGGTCCTATATACTCTTAAGAGCACACAAGAGTGATGTCACTGTAGCAAAGAGATATGCTGTGAACCCTGCTAGAATGTTATTGCAGCTAGATTTCCACTAATGGGATTATCCTCGTTACCTGAAGCAGCAACGCCTTAGTAGTTTTTGTGCCAAACTGTTTTAACACAACATAATACGCAGCCTACTGAAGCATGTTGTGGCAGCCAAAGTCTGATGTATGCTTTCCATTTCTGTTTTTTATTGTGTCATGATTGAAAAAAAAGATTTCTGGGGCCAAATGGTGTGACATAACAGTTTTGTGTAGTGACAGAGTAAAAACTAAACTGTGTCAGAGAACGTGAATAGACGCATTGAATTATATTTCTTCAAAATAAGTCTTCTGAGTCCTTAATTTTTTTTGCAATATGATGAAGAAGAATACAGGGACATCATTCCAGCAGCTGTATGAAGAGGTGGTGATGTACTGTATAATACTGTTTTTCAAAATGCTACTGTTTGTTCCAGAGGTCTGCACACTTTTGAAGCTTTTGAAGTAAAATGCAGAAAATAAAAATCATGCTTATTTTATTGTATTTTTCATCATGTATTGACTTAAGTGACGTAGGTGGAATAGCTCCCTGGATTAAAAATCGGGTTTCTAATTTAGAACAATTGTTTTTATCTGCCTCTGCCTTGTACTAGATTTAACATGACACATTTATAGCAGTTGCCACTAGGGTTGAGTAGGCCAGTGCTTTTACCACACAGCAATGACCCTGGGCACTAGTGATCTTAGTTAGTGAGAGACTTACCACTCCTCCAGTCTAGTCTAAACCTCCTCTACAACCGCATTGGAGCCCCTGGTATACTGTATGTGGTGATTGGCTCTGGGAAATGTGTGTTTTGAAGGAAGGCATCATGATGATGACTCCACAGTAGGAGTGAATTGCATCAAGTGACAATGGGTGATTCCATACTGGGGAAAGTACTGTACAAGAAACATTGTTAGTGTCAGTTGTGTTTAATGTTTTTTAGAGAACCTCATTCTTGATTTATGATCACAATCTGGGTATTTTCTTTCTTTAAAAAATCTGAAGTTATCAAAAAAAGTGAGTAAGACCAGAACTTATGGTAGGCAGGCGATTGAGAACTGACATTCTCACAGCTTGGTGCAGCAGAGTTTGGAAAATTATGATTAATATGTGTTGTCCTGATTGGTTAACACGAGCAGTGGGAATAGACCCTCAAGAGTTTGAGAAGGGAGTGAGGCCACTGAGAAAGAAATGACTCACAGGAACAACATTTGCAAGTAAGGAGTTATGTGTGAGGTCAAGGCCCTTGCTCTTGGTCTCTTGTGCTCTGTCACCTTTGGTCTCCACAGAACCATAAAGTCATCGAAGAGTTTTTCCTGATTGTTATTGCAGCTGTTTGAATCTGACTCACAACTGAGGAAACCCCCTTAGGCTCTCTAAACCTCCTTAGATACAGTGCCTTGCGAAAGTATTCGGCCCCCTTGAACTTTTCAACCTTTTGCCACATTTCAGGCTTCAAACATAAAGATATAAATTTTTTATTTTATGTGAAGAATCACCAACAAGTGGGACACAATTGTGAAGTGGAACGAAATCTATTGGATTTTTGAAACTTTTTTAACTAATAAAAAAATGAAAAGTGGGGCGTGCAAAATTATTCGGCCCCTTTACTTTCAGTGCAGCAAACTCACTCCAGAAGTTCAGCGAGGATCTCTGAATGATCCAATGTTGTCCTAAATGACTGATGGTGATAAATAGAATCCACGTGTGTGTAATCAAGTCTCTGTATAAATGCACCTGCTCTGTGATAGTCTCAAGGTTCTGTTGAAAGCGCAGAGAGCATCATGAAGACCAAGGAACACACCAGGCAGGTCCGTAATACTGTTGTGGAGAAGTTTAAAGCCGGATTTGGATACAAAAAGATTTCCCAAGCTTCAAACATCCCAAGGAGCACTGTGCAAGCGATCATCTTGAAATGGAAGGAGTATCAGACCACTGCAAATCTACCAAGACCTGGCCGTCCCTCTAAACTTTCAGCTCAGACAAGGAGAAGACTGATCAGAGATGCAGCCAAGAGGCCCATGATCACTCTGGATGAACTGCAGAGAACTACAGCTGAGGTGGGAGAGTCTGTCCATAGGACAACAATCAGTCTTACACTGCACAAATCTGGCCTTTATGGAAGAGTGGCAAGAAGAAAGCCATTTCTCAAAGATATCCATAAAAAGTCTCGTCTAAAGTTTGCCACAAGCCACCTGGGAGACACCCCAAACATGTGGAAGAAGGTGCTCTGGTCAGATGAAACCAAAATCGAACTTTTTGGCCACAATGCAAAACGATATGTTTGGCGTAAAAGCAACACAGCTCATCACCCTCAACACACCATCCCCACTGTCAAACATGGTGGTGGCAGCATCATGGTTTGGGCCTGCTTTTCTTCAGCAGGGACAGGGAAGATGGTTAAAATTGAGGGGAAGATGGATGCAGCCAAATACAGGACCATTCTGGATGAAAACCTGTTGGAGTCTGCAAAAGACCTGAAACTGGGACGGAGATTTATCTTCCAACAAGACAATGATCCCAAACATACAGCAAAATCTACAAAGGAATGGTTCACAAATAAACGTATCCAGGTGTTTGAATGGCCAAGTCAAAGTCCAGACCTGAATCCAATCGAGAATCTGTGGAAAGAGCTGAAAACTGCTGTTCACAAACGCTCTCCATCCAACCTCACTGAGCTCGAGCTGTTTTGCAAGGAAGAATGGGCAAGAATTTCAGTCTCTCGATGTGCAAAACTGATAGAGACATACCCCAAGTGACTTGCAGCTGTAATCACAGCAAAAGGTGGCTCTACAAAGTATTAACGCAAGGGGGCCGAATAATTTTGCACGCCCCACTTTTCATTTTTTTATTAGTTAAAAAAGTTTCAAAAATCCAATAGATTTCGTTCCACTTCACAATTGTGTCCCACTTGTTGGTGATTCTTCACATAAAATAAAAAATTTATATCTTTATGTTTGAAGCCTGAAATGTGGCAAAAGGTTGAAAAGTTCAAGGGGGCCGAATACTTTCGCAAGGCACTGTACTTCAAATCCATTGGGTTTACTAAGAACTCTCTTTTCCCTGAAAGTTGCAGGAAAAACAAGGTGAAAATTCTGCTTCATTAACCCTTTGGAGATAGCTGGAAGAACATTTGTTACTCTTGTTTTGAATTATCCTTTGACGTTTGTTTAAATTTTTTTAAAAAAAAACGTTTGTGTGATCTGTATTGTTTTTGTTCCCCGGTCAAGAGATCTTTGTTTGGCTTGACTTTCTTTTTTCACAGTCTTCATTATGAGTCAGTCTAGAATAATTTACCATGGATAATCTAAAAATCCTATTTTGATTTTGGAGACCACATCAAAGGTATTTTACAAAGTTGGTTTACAATAAGGTATTCTTAATATACAGAAACTAGAACTGAAAACTGCATAACATACTGTTTTCAATTTTCAGATAAAATCATTTGTATTTGATGTGGCAGATACCATTTAAATGTATGTTGTAGTTCATCCTCATCCTCATGTTTCTAGAAAATGTAGGAAGCTAAAACTTCAGACATTCTTTTGTTACATCTACAAACAGCGACTTTCGCAAGCAAAAGAAGTTCTGCAGAAAAGCAAAATAAGTTCTGCTTCTGAATATAAAGCAGTAAAATAAAAATGTATTTTTTTATTTTACATAAAAGAACAGCTGTGCTGTTTTTGAGAGAAAGGTTTAAGCTTACTTATTGAATCAAAGCACCATGAAATGTATTGTATCAATTAGTAGAAAAGTATTTTGCTTAATGTTTGCAGTTATTGTATGGGTGATACCGTAGAGGTTTCTAAAGCTATTTATATCTATAGGATTACAGAGTATAATATAAAAAATACTGTACAAATGGAAGGCATCAAATAACACGTTAAACTAAAGCCTCTTTTAAGGTTTTCCTATGGTTGTACACTAGGTGTGGCTGCAATAATTTGTCCCAGCACAAAAGTCTATACTTTATGAAGGAAAGTGCTGCAACTGCAACTGGAAGTCTTGGTGTACATTTCTAAGATCCAGTGATTGTTTAAGTAAATACTATACGAAACATCACACAGAAACCAGAGAAGGCTATGTTTTTTTTTTGGTATAAAAAAGTAAAGATATTTTGTAAAGATATGCATTTGCATCTGCCTAGTAAAACAATATTGTGACCATGTGACTTTTACTTTGTTTTGTTGTGTTTTGTTCAAAGTCTGATTGGGCATTTGCAATCTGCTGTGGTGCAGATGCATCGTGTTACTTTGGTTTGCGACTAATAATTGATTTATCTGGTTACATTCAAAGCAATTGCAAGAGGAATATGCAGGCAGAGAGCGGCATTTTAATGTGCTGGTTTGCAAGGCTACCTTGCAGTGCTGGAGTCCTGGGTTCACTTCCAGACTATTGTACTATCTGTATGCATGAGGGTTTCCTATGGGTGCCCTGGTTTGCATGTTACACCTTCCAGCAGATGTCCCATGCCCATTTTGAGTAGTACTCGTACATGTTTTTTTTTAATAAGGCATTCTGTCTCAAAGCAAAGTCTTCCAGCCACTCGTCCTTTCTTGTCCTATGTGGGAGCAAAGATATCTTACTAAAGTTTATTTGTGGAAATAAATATGGCAGAAATTCCTTTAAAGTGATGGTAAACAGATGGAAGAGAACCTGCACAACACAGGCTGACTTGCCACATATTCATAAAGCTTTCATCTTTGTTTTTTTTCCTTGTATTGCCATATTCTCAGCTGTAGAAAATCAATAAAATGCACATCTAATGATTACAGGGTGGTGGTTTAAAGCTACAGTATCTCAAACAATTCACATCTAAAAATAAAATGCACATCTAATGATTACAGGGTGGTGGTTTAAAGCTAAAGTATCTCAAACAATCTGTCTTGCTATGCTACTTCCTTGCATAGGAATCGCCACTAGTTGTGTCAAATGGGGCAACCCAGAACTGGTTTCAGGGCAGGCAAACATTGAAGTCAAGGGCAAATGACACAAAGTGAATTCCTGAGTGAATTGATTTCTGCGAGCTGAGACTGTGTATAAAGTGACTGATAGCCAGGAATCCCTTTCAAAATGTACCCAGACCTGCATGTGGCATTGTAATGATGCTGTATATACTGTAATGTACTAAGCATACAACATTTAATTCTATGTGTTATCCTGACTAAATTTAAGGCATGCTTCTTTTGGCAGACTGTTTATTAAGTAGTTCAGGTGGGTAGCTGCGTCAGGCTGCAAAGGAACAGGTAATAGGTTTATTCCATGCTGGAAAGAGAAGAAAGAAAACACAACGAAGGCTCCACAGCTGAAACGATGTGTTTCCTTTCTTCTCTTTTCACCATGGAATAAACCTATTACTTGTTCCTGTTTATTAAGTATACTAGAGCCATTTTGTGTTTTCTGTCCTATTCATTTATTATGGAACGTCCTTCCTTCCATTCGTTGAGGGGCAAATTATTTGACTCTCCTCAAATTTGAACTCAAAACACAACTTTTTACTAGGGCCTATCCTATCCTACATTCTGCCCTGTATGTTCTCGTTTAAACGGTTCTTTTACTTTTTATCACATTTTTGTCTTTATCTTTTCCGCTGTGTACAGCATCCTCGGGTTTGGAAAGGCGCTTTTTAAAATAAAGGTTCTGATTATTTTCACAGATTTTCTGTGTAGTTGCAGAGAAGCTACATTTCAATTTTTTTAGCAGAAACTCACAACTGTTGGTGATATTTCATAAACATTTAACAAGAGCTCATAATTCCAAAAAAAGGAGAGCACATGTCTGTCACCGGAAGGCTAAGATGTGCTGGTTTTGCAAGAAAAAATTTAAAACTAACGCTACTGATGTTGAGACTCTCAAACAACAGAATGATTTTGCGGGGAACAAGAGCACAACTGACTGAACCATAGTAGGTTTTGGTTCATCTATTTTGGATGAGATTTTTTCTTAAGATGCTGGTGATCCACACATGCACAGCTTTGTCCAGCCTTTCAGACACATCAGTTTCCCAGCAGCACCTTGCTCTTCCCTGGGATGTAATCCATACGGTGTTTTGGCCGGCTTGAAGTTGCAACATCAAAAACGTGAAAATACAGGGCCATTGGCTTGTGCCAAGGAAGTTGGAGGGCCTTTAGCCAATGCCCTAAATATGTGTTGCGTGATTGATGGCTTTAGTCTTCTGTAATAACCTGGGCTACATTTCCTGTTTCTAATGCATGTTGATGTCACACCTTAAGAGAAACAGAATGAATAACTGCCCTCATGGTAGAATAAAACCATCTGGACAGTCTAAATAACTGAAAGAAATCAGCTATTCCTATAATGTGCATATTATCTCACTTCTCCCTTACTATACAGACAAAAAGGATTTCTATTTTAAAAACAAGTATTGTTTGCTGAATGGGGCCTCCTAAGACCTAAGTTAGAACTAAAATTCTTATTAGGGCATGTCTGTCTTTCAAATGACATTACAATGGTTAGTGTTTTAGATACAGATCAGAAATATATGTCACACTCCACACCATATGTCACACAAGTGGAGAACATGTTATGATGAAACATTTAACAATTATACCAGTGTCATATACAGTAGCATTTAAATTGAAACTAAATTCTGAATGGTGTTTTTTTTTCATTTTCATTGATTAATACATCATACTAACACAATTTGAATTAATATTGATTGACAAAGTGCTGGCATTTCATATAGGATTTGACTAATTGATGTGTGTGGATAGCTGCAAAAAACATGTCCACAAGAGTGGAAATTTCTTTCAGCTGTTTTCTGTACCAGTCCTTGTAAGATTTACCATTAATATGTACATTATTTGCAATGTTTTGTGTAATGACTATGGTGATATTAATGTTTATAGCATTATTCACCATCCAATTGCGAACATTTATTTACAGAAGATATTGAGGTACTCTGTTTAAAATCAATATTAACATTCTGACTGCACTGTTTCCATAACTCACATTAAAACATAAAAACATCCACAGCTTAAAAGAAGTAAAAAACACAAATGGTAGAAACATCCCATTACATTGAGAAGTAGGGCATCTGTTTCACAGACTTATCTCGTTGCTCTTGGCACTGCTTGAAAATCTTAATGTATAAAATGCCTCATCAACAGCAGATCAACATGTCAGTCTAGATTTACAGTAATGCCCACCAACTCATCATGCACATATAAAGAATGTGGCTACAGGTGCCCTGACAGTTTGAAGTGTAAATTCAAGATCCATCTTCTAGAAAGGTAATGTGCAAACTCTTTTTTGAGAGTTTTGTGTTCTCAGGATACCATTCCTTTTCTCTGTGAATAGGGTGATTTCTTTCTAATTCCACTGAGGATTTAGGTCACAGAGTAAATGCTCAAGCCTATTTAAGAGGATTCACCACAGAGACATCCTGAAATTACCTTTGAAGATTTTTCCCATAGTTTGTGCAAGTTTAAATATTTTGAATGAAACAGCAATCATACACAGCACCTGCTTTGCACAATTGTATATTATAAAGAAGCTCATCCAAGCTGGTCCACATTTAAACATATGTATAGTACACATTTGCAGTTAAGTATTTATTTCTGTGGAAACTTTAGACCGATCTTTTCTGAAACAGGCCTGAAATGGAGTTGCGTACAAATGTTATTTTGAAGAGAAGTCCAAAAATTGGTCACATAAAGGACAGGAAGCAGCCTCTCATTCTTTTTTTCTAGCAAATGTCTTTTCTCTACTTAATGCTGTTGGCAGCAACCAAGAAATATAAGCACATTCCATTTTCGCAAGACATGTGGGAGGTATTCTGAAGAAGAAATATAAATCTAAAAAAGAACAGCTTTGTTTTTTCTTTAAAAAAATTATGGTAGAATTTGGAATTTGACAATACATGTTGATGAGTGTGTTTGAGAGACTGTTTTACCACACGATAGTACTGTAGTTACAACACTACCATCCAGAATGTTTCCTGAGTTTGTTTTGTTAAATAACAGCAAAACAAAAGACTGCCTGTCTTTCAGGACCAAAAAAATCTCTTCATCAGAGATACTGTAACTACTTTTTAACTCACAATGCATGTCATGCCTCATGTAATTCAGTACTTTGTTCAAACCCTACGTGTAATGGCTGCTGTGTCTATGAGGGAGAGGAAGGGCCCTGTGCGTTGTTCTGAGGGTTTCAGGAGATCGTTGGCTACTTTTCCAAATCGCTGGGCTGAAGTCGGAGTCAAGAGACGAAGGTAGGATGTCGAAGACCAGGGTTTCTGTCAGAGGGGGTTGAAGGCTAGGTATCCAGATCGCGGGGCTGTAGTTGGAGTCAAGGGATGAAAGAAGATTATTCAAAGACCTGAGTAACAATCCAAAAGAGAATGTCTCTATAAGAACGACAAAGTAGGAGCTCCTGAGATAGAGGCTAATACCGAGCGCAGACCTGAGGGAAATGAGGGTTTAAATATCCCGGGAAGTGGAGGGTTTGGTAATTAGTGTGGTATCATGATTGGGTAATTGATCAGTGCGCTGGTGCATGCTGGAATTACCCATAGCTGTGGTCGGTTTAGGGAAAGGTCGTTTATGGTTTCTAGTGGACGTGACACTACATAAGGCAGAGCAGAGGCATGATTTACTGTATTAAGAGAGTTTCACAGCTGAGAAGAATAAGATCCCAAATGTTGGGACGATGCTGTTGGAAATTCACCTCAAAACAAGAGAGATCCAATCATTCTAAAAACTAAAGACAGAATATAAACGAGTGTATGGTTCATAGATCAAATATATCAGAAGGAAAAGTTTTGAAGCAAGCTTAAGTAGTTTTACCAACTCCACCTGAGACACAGAAACTTTGGGACTTGCTGTTCCATAAAATTGTATTTTGGTGAGGGTGAAGAAGGGGAAGAAATGAGAAGCTCCATAAGAGTGAAACAGATTCCCTCTGGAATATGATGAGTGTGTTTAAAATGGATGGAGTTTGTATTTGATGTAAAAGCTGTAAATTCAGAGGAGTAGCGCTTCAGGGATTAAACAGTTGCAATTCCTCGATGATCCGTGAAGACTGTGACATCAATTTAAAGGGATGGCCTTGATACATTCTGTGCTGAAGCTTTCTTGGGTTGCTCTTCGAGGAAGTGGTGTAGGAAACGGCTGTAAATCATTCACTGTCAATTTGCTGAAGAGCATTGGGACAGAAAGGATGGCTGTCCAAGTCAGCTGTAATTGGTAGTAGAATTAAGAAGGTTTGAAAGTACTGTTTGCGGAGACTAATTGGAAGTAATGAGTGGAAACTTTGTGGTACAACGCACTGGAAAGGATCCGAGGAGTCAATTTAGCGTACAATGGATGCTGGAATATGATGGAAATGGTGCAGAACTGCCATCAGATGTCCTGATTTAGGTAGAAAGGTGGGGCCTGTAAGTAGTGCATTTTAAAAATTAGCAACTCAGGAGAGCAGAGCTTTGAAGTGTTTTTACAATGTGTACCACTTCTTTGTGTAAAAAAGGTTAGAATTGAGGATGATCCCTAGATACCCAAGAGACAAAATTGTTTTGGTTCCATGCTGAAGGGAATTTTCAAAAATGCTGAGTCGAGACTTTAGCGGGGGAGGTGTCGAAGCGTCAATATCACCCAAGAAATGAAAGAAAGATAGGAACCTTGAAACGAAGGAAGATCCAGCGGAGGGCTCTGGAAATTCTGGAGCGGCAGCCACTTAGTTTTGTTGGGGTTGACAGGCATAAATTTAATGGCACTAGCGGTGACAGTTATCACAGACCAAATGTTTCAGCCTACAGCTTTGATCAGATATAGTGTGGTCAATGGCTGAATGCAGAGAAAAGGTAGAAATAGGGAGCAGAACACTGGATTCCTGCTGGGAGCAGTTCTGAGGGGCAAAAAGATTGATGATAAGGCATGTTCAGTAGGAATACCTGCAGGTGTCGTTACTTACTAAGGTGTTGTTAGAGGGCTGATTATGAAGTGAGCAAAGGATGGAGTGGACAAAGGGAGGCAGGGCAAGCAGGCCCGTGTCATAATTACATTGAAGCTAGTGGGCAGCAGCCTGAGATAAACACAGGATGTGTGAAGAGGTTTTCCAAAAGGTGGACGATGATTCCCATAATGCAGGCTATGGCAACCCAAGCCAATGGAAGAGGTGCATAACAGGAACCAAGGGGTGGATGCATTAATGCAGGTAGGCCATGCAGAGCAGAGAAGCTGCTGAAGGAAGGCAGATATCCAAAATAATATTTCACTATTTTTAAATATTTGAACAAAAGCTCTTCCAAACCTTTAAATATAGCCTTACCTTTGCATGATTTAATGAATCATAAAATCATGCAAAGATAACAGCTCCCCCCTCTGTGTTACATGCAAGTGTTACATATTGAAGTTCACAAAATGAATTTGTGTGTTTCCAGAATCAAAATGGTTTGCATGGAAATGAATGATATATACAACAGATAAAAGTCCAAACAGTTGTTTTTCCAAGAAAAAAGTACTTTTGATCTCTGTTTGATTTGCTTTAACAGAACTGCTTAGTTTTTAGACAAACCGAAAGAAATTAGTGTAATAAGTAGCACACAAGTGATTTTTCTTAATATGTTAACCTTTTTAGTAAAAAATCAATTTTCAAGACTCACAGTGCTTTCAATACAAAGCCTGTATTGAGCCCCTTCTAGGAGAATAAATACACCAGACAGACTGGCTCTTCTTTTCCCTTTGACATAATGTATAAACAATATTGTGGGGAGAGGTTCAAAGGACCCAATACAGAGCCCCATCTGCTCCTCTTCAGTGAAAATAGTGAATATGATCCAAAAATGGAAGGAAATTGAATTCATTATTACATTAACAAAATACACAATTACAAAAGTATGCTTTCTGGAAACTTTAGGCACAAATGGGGAGAAATTCAGCTATAAATTGAGATATTCAGAACACCCTTTCAAACTCTTGACTCGTTTGTTTGTTTGTTTACCTTAGTAATTCTATTGGCAGTTCTCACAGATAAATGAACAAGTAATAAATCTTTTTTTTCACTCCAGCTGACATCCAGTACAGGGGTGTTATTGTTTTGAATGCAAACAGACTGCAACAAAGCTGTGTTTTCTCCCAGTGAGAAATTGTGGTGTCCAAAAATTCACTTTCTGCTGCAATCACTCTTTTTAAGGGCGTTGATGTGTAAATGGAAAGACAGACTCCAGGCTCTTTTTAATTCAAATAAATGACAAGCCCCACTGCATTCCTCTGCTTTTCACTATCCTGTCTGGTTGACTTCTCTGCTATCCAGCCCTCAGAAAGGAGGGAGAGGCCAGATTAATTTGCAGTCTTAAAAAGTGAACCGTAACCAATTTCTGGGAATGCTCGCTGGGTGTTTACATTTTGAGATTCGAGTTGTGGGGCTAGGCTAGACTGAGAAACCTTTTTTCCTCTGTGCCCTACATAATGTCACAGACTCTCTTCTCCCATGAAGAATCTTGGCTCTCAGATCCAGGAATGTCTTTTATTTTTTCTTTGTGCTCCGTGCCTTGGGAAGATGATAAAAAAAACCTTGATAAACTTCTGAAGCTAGATTCGGAACTTCAGTGCAGTTTTTGAGGCCTGTCAAACTTTGTTTCTGCAGCTTTGGCAGCAGTGATGTCAGGAAAAACAGAAACAAAGCAAAACTAAAAGAGAAAGCAAAATAATAATAAAAAAGCAGCTTCCTTGTGATCAGTATAAGCTCTGAATCAATCAGATGTCACCATGGCAGCACTCTCCAAGTTTCACAGAGAATCTGGTCCAGGGGGAGTAAAAACACGCAACAAGACAGGTGCAGAATCTATCATTATCTTGTCTCATGAGACCCAGCTTCCAAGTATTGTTGCTACATGTGTATAATGCATTCTTGCTTTAAATAAAAATAATACGTACTATATGAATGGCAGCAGTAAAAAAAACAATCAGCTTGGACATCTGCATACATTGCCAAACACTGTCATTTGAAAGCATTAAGGATTACGTGATAACATGTATGATTCATAAAAAATCGAAAGTTTTCATGCTGTAAGTACTGTTACGTCTTTCCTTTTAGAGATTATAACTCTCTAACAGGTGAAATGAGGTAAAGCACAGCCTGGACGGCAAATCCCCTGCAGAAGAAAATATAAATAAGGATCACAAATTTGTTAAGCAGTCAGCAGTTTTACAGTGATGGGGGGGCCAGCTGTCTGTGAGAAATCACCTATGAAAAAACTCCAGCTTCCTTATTCATATTTTAATCTTTGGTGGCTGGTGATTGAACGTGCACCATCTTTTTAAAAACAGTTTTTTTGTGTGCTTTGTATTTTTCAAATGACTTGGAAAATCATCTCCTGTGAATATCTAAACTGTGCAAAGAAACTGTACACTGGCCTTGTGTGATAATGAGCACTTTCACACTTTAAAGACTTGTCTCCAGAACGTTCTGAAACTCTGACAAACTGTTAATCTGACAGCTTCTGTAAATTAGATCCTCGCACTTCACAACATTGTGAACTGCCATTTTATATTGCATATTGTAAGGGCAACGAAATGAGCTGTGAGGTGTTTGATAGAATTATTTTATTGTGAGAGTTGCAGATCATGCTTAATTTGAATTTGGTTTTACATAGTAAGTGGAAAAAGTAGAGTTCACATTTAAAACTATAACATCTTTCGCACTTGATTATGGCTGTTGCTTCTATAGACATAATGAGTTTAATACAAATTATTTGCCATAGAAGAAGTCATACTGTATCTCATTTTAGGGTTATGGTTCTTGTATAGTTTGCACTTGATGTGCCTTTTGGAAGCCTGATTTACAAAAGATTATAAATGCTGTTGTAGTTATATACGTAGCTTCTGTAAAGATGGGATGCTGGCTACATAGGATTTCAGACAAATGAAGTGTTAGCCAGTTATACATGTATATTCCAAACCACTGATCCAAACTGTTAATAAGCAGCATATGGAGTCACAATATGAAGACTCAAACACATACTGAACTTGCAATCCAACATTCTTTTTGTCCCAGTGGGCAGTATTGGAAACAATTATGGGAACAGGAAAATACATTTACATAATTAAAAATAATTTTAAGAAAACAAGTTTAAGTACAAATCATTTATGATTTACACACAATGCATTATTCCAAAATTTAACATAGACAAATTAAGGTATTGTTCGTGTGATGGGATGTGGGAGCCTTTTCGACAATTTTACTTTTGGTTTTAAAACATCTTATTGTCATGCTGTCATAAGATACATCAATGAAGGACCCCTTGCAACATTCATAATATGGCAGGTGTCCTCAGTCCTGTCCCAGTGGAGCAGTATACCTACAGCAGGTCAGTCTATCTGGGCTTTCAGCAATTTGTATCAACTTGTTATGGTTTGTTTAATTACACCAATTTACCAACTTTTCTAAGCTCTTCAACTGTTGTTGGTTTATAAAACGATTTGGAAAGACAGGCACACTGTCTATCAAGGACCAGGGTCAATTAGGATATGGTTTTGGTGATATTCAGACTCTGTCATGACATCTTTACTTTCCGTCCATCTTCTAACCACTTGATCCAGTTCAGGACCCGTGGGGGTGCCGAGGCCCATCCCAGCAAGTAATGGGCACAGGGCAGGGCAGTCCATCATAGGGCACACCCAGACATGCACACATTAAGATAAGATAAGATCACTTTATTGGCCATATACAGTTTCTTGCATTAATTTGTCTTTTCGCATATCCTGGCTTGCTTTCCATGAGACACACAGGCACACAGATGGGGAGAGAGAAGCGTGGGGTCAGAGAGCAGGGTCAGCCATTTATATGGTGCCCCTGGAGCAGTTGGGGTTAAGGGCCTTGCTCAGGGGCCCAACAGAGTAGGATTCCTCTGCTGGCCGTGGGATTCACACCATTCATACCAGGGCCAATTTTTCTATAAACCTATTAACCTGCCATCATGTGTTTGGTCTGTGGGAGGAAACTAGAGCATCTGGGAAAAAGCATGCTATTGCAAAGAGAACATACAAACTCCATGCAGATAGCACCTCCGATCCAGAATTGAACCCAGGACCAAAGAGCTGCAAGGCAAGCCATGTTAACCACTGCATTACTGTACTGCCAGTCCTTACTTTCCAAATAGTTCAATATATTGGCTATGCACATGGGGTCCCTGTCATGTTGAAAAATTGATTTTTAACATGGTGCTGATACATATTGTATTACCACAAGCTTTCACCTCATATTTCAAACTCTACAGCAGTATCACTGCTTTAACTAATGTAGGTCTTGAGCTTTTGTTGTACTTTCTGATGCATTGCCTGACAATCACCTTGTCAGCATAATACTGTATTTGATAATATTTCTTTTTACTAAAACGTTATGCAAAGTTTAATTATATACTATGTAATTTGTATTATATGCTCACTTTTTGTATTTCTGTAATTATTTCTAATGCTGTGTTTTTTGCTTCAAAGCGCCACAGTGCAGCATTTTCAGTGCCTGAAGTATTTGCTAAAAATAGGCTGTTTAGAGAAATACAGTAATCAGTTTCATCAAATAATTGACAGAATTGATGGGAGTGCTTGATTAGTTCAAACCGTAGATCTGTAGAAAACAGGAAACCTAGATTTACAAATTCCAAAGAGGTGGAAACAAAGTGGCTTCAGTGGTGCCCTCATTATTAGACACAGAAAATGACATAAGCACATCCATTCAGGCAGGTATTATATGGACTCCCCTGCATCTTTGCATTTATTTGCCTATCTCTCTGAGGGGAGGCAGGTGGTGGGTGGTGTTATGAGACACAGTGCCTTCCAGCTGTTCCTCTCAGCCTGAAGGCCCTGTCTGGAGAGACCGAGCCTAACTGAACTGCTTGTCTGGGCAGGGGGAATGTAGATCTTCACAGTGTGCCACCTGTCTTTTGTTATACAGATATTGCCCGACTAGTGCAGTATCTAGACCAAAGAGGTCACACTGAAGGGACCAAAGGCTATATCTAGTTGAGAAGATCTCTCAGCAGTATCAGTTCACCCAGAGCACAGTCAAAAGGCTAAAAATGTCCCTCTGGTGTTTCTCTCGTTACTCAATTATTTCTCTTCCCTGATCTAATGCTGGGATATATCTTGTTACCTAGTTGATATACGTGATGTATTTGACCTGAAATAGACATGGTCAACCCTTATTGTGTTACTTACATGCACTTCTGCCCTTTTCACACAATGTATATTGTTTCTTTCATGCAAAGGAATAATGGTTTTATTTGAATTCAGTTTACCAGAAGACAGTTAAATAATTGATCAGGAGACTGTATACATTGGTTTTACTTTCCTTATTTAAGAATAAATAAAGCTGTTGAACGTGGTCATGTGAAGAATTCATTATCTTTTCTCCATGAACGCACCATCTGAATGATTATTGCATGCATCTGTAGCGCTTAAAAAGGCTGAATTCATTCTTGTGTTTTTAGCTGTGGTGCACATGGAATTCATGTCCCTTTGTTATAGTCAGTTTCAGTGCCTTTGATCATGATTAGGGAAATACGTAAAGTGCAGTTGATTGCTTGTTGAGGCACAGTTTTTTCAAACTATTTTTGGGTGGTCATTTAAAGTTCTGGTTTTATTCTCAAGTTAAAATGTAGAAATTATGGTTACACAATTGTGACTATCGACCTGCCCAAATATTTCATTTGAAAGTACCCATTATAACCAGGTTTGACAACTTTTGTGTTCACCTGTTCAACATTGACATTTAAGAGTATTTTCCTGTACTTTGTGCTATGAATGGAATGTCTACTGTCAGTAGCCACAATTAACTGGGTGGGTGTCTTACTGTATATTTTTGCTGTTACAACTGTAGAAACCATGAAAAATCGAATCAAATCTTATGACATCTTGCTACAGAAACAAAAACAAATTAAGGTGCATTGACATATAGTATTCATGTACAACAAAGGTGAAGCAAGTATAAAAAGTGTTAATAAGGTGTTTGTTAAATACTTTTTTATGCCCTATAAAGAAGATAAGTCCTAAAGGCTGTCCCATCTTGTGCAAAGCTTCAGTGCATTCATAAAAATGAGAAATGCTTTAATCACTCAGTTCCAGAATGGATTATTGATCAGGCACATTGTATTTCCCATGACTGTAACTGATCTCCTAAGAGTACAGCAGTAAAGCAGTGCTGGTGAAAAAGCTTTGCAGTTGTTCTTTATCATGCAAGTCAGAGAGTCCATTTACCTATCAGCTTTTCTTAGTGAAAGGGCAGTTAGAAGGATTTTATTTACCTGTGCAATTCTTTGTGGGAGGAGGGAACTGACACAGTTTTGATGGGTGTACATTCTTATCTCTTAAATTGTGACTTTGTAAAGATAATAAGAATTCAAGGAAATGGTATGAGAGGAAATTATTTTGTGTTCAATTTTCAGAATGTCCTTCAGAAACATGCATTGAATCTTTTTTCTGGTTTATAATCATGCATTTTAAATAATAATTCTTCACCTGTTTACTGTAATGTAAAACTGAAATGTCTTTTCCTTCTCTTAGTGGCAACAGCAGTAATAATTACAAGTTTGTAATTCACTCAGATATTTAAATATATATAATATATAATCTCTTTCTCTGGATATTATTTAAGTAATTTTACTTTTATTATTATAAATTAGATTGAGTTTAAAGCTGATATGAGATGTTAAAAATTGAGTTTCAGAGAGTGGTTATTTCAACATCAAATCTGCTCAGAAAGCCCCTCTTCCACCCCTCCCAGTCCCATATCCCCTCACAGGGCGCAGAAAATCCCCTGCACCATCCTACAGGATTAGCTTAACTGTTCACAGTGAAACAGCTCCCTATGGAATAAAACCCACGGAGGATTTCTGTGTCAACAGCATTAAACTGAAGGGGATAAAAAATGAAGGCTGTTTAGTATAATGTATTATCAGTAGTGCAGACAGCAAGCACTGGGTTGAGTAAAATCTGCAGTGCTGGCACTAAAGCCAGGTGCTGGGGGGCCTCCATCTGTGTGGATCTGAGATGTAAAATAAAATCCTGAAGGCTATGCTCCACATGTGCATGCACAGCAGATCACTCTGACAACAGAAACAAAACAACATTTTCAAGGTTGTACTGATACAGTCTGCTTGATGAACCCAAGAGTGACCAGCCTAATGGTGTGGGATTCAATTATTCACTTTTTCAAGAGGCTGTTTCATTTCTAAGTCCTTTCCACTTATGCCTGCTACTAGGCTGACATCGCATCCGACCCTCATCCTTCATTTTGCGGGTGGTAGGCCCACAGGATGGCCCCACATTGCCTTGTCGGACTGAGCCCAGCCGGGTTATGTGGGCTGCCGGTGAACGCCACCCCCACCCTGGCTCCAGGGGCAGGTCCCGGTTACCCTGTCCTGGGCAGGGTACATTCGGTCTTAATTTGTACTGTCATGTAGCTGCTGAGTGCGAAGCGGCTGGGATGAGAAAGCACCTCCAAGACTGAGGTCATGGTTCTCTCCCGGAAAAGAGTGGATTGCTCTCTCCAGATGAAGGGGGAACAGCTGCCCGTAGTGTAGGAGTTTAGGTATCTCGGGATCTTGTTCGCAAGTGATGGAAGAGGGGAGCATGAGAGCGACAAGGCAATCAGGGCAGCATCAGCTGTTTTGGGGGCACTGTACCGGTATGTGGGGGTGAAGCGGGAGCTGAGTTTGAAGACAAAGCTCTCAGTTTACCAGTCGATCTATGTCCCTGTCCTCATCTATGGTCATGAGCTGGGAGTAATGACCGAAAAGAACAAGATCGCGGATACAGGCGGCAGAAATTCGGTTTCTCTGCAGGGCCACTGGGCTGACTCTCCGTGACAGGGCAAGGAGCTCGGCAATCTGGGAGAGCCTCAGAGTAGAGCTGCTCCTCCAGATCGAGAGGAGCCAGTGGAGGTGGTTTAGGCATCTCATTAGGATGCCCCCCGTGGCAGACCCAGGACACGCTGGAGGGATTATATCTCTCGGCTGGCTTGGGAGCACCTGGAGTTCTGTTGCTGGGGACAGTGAAGTCTGGGCTGATCTGCTCAGCTTGCTGCAACCGCGACCCGCACCAGGACAAGTGGAGTGAAAACGGATGGATGGATGAATGGTTCATTTCTAACTCATTGCCATTGCTTTTATTGACCGACGTTCACCTACCGAGGCTACAGCATTTGTCTTGCTTTCACGGGAAACAGGCAAGATCACTTGAATGTTGCCAACAACTTTACTCAACCAACTACCTGCTATGGACATGAGCTATGTGAAATTTACCATTCAAATGTGAATGTGTTGAAGGGCCCCCCATGAGTCATATTAGTGATCCACTTCATAAAGGGACCCAAGCACTGCAATGTGTAAAGTCCAAGATCATCAGATGACTAGCCTTGACATGAAATGGAAGCTCTTTGGATTATGGGTTGCCACATGTGATTTGCATACACTTTATTGAGTGTCATAATTATATACTAAGTATCAAAGAAATGTAGCGCTTACTGCAACTACAATAAATTCATTGAGCTGTGTACAGGCAGTAACCTAAAAGAATCACACACATGCTATTTGGGACAAAAGATGTGATTCTCATTGCAAGTATTTCATCCATTTCAATTTTTTCAAGTGGCAGACTGTTGTGAGCAAGCCAAAATACCTTGTGATGGTATTCTGTGCTTTCTGTACATTTGCTTGTTTTGAGAAAATGTGCACATATTTAAATTAAATTAATATGAAACATAGCTGCTTTATCAGTTCTGTCTGTATAAGAGCCTGCAGTAAGTGATTCCTGAAATAGATTAATATGCTATTTGATGAGAAAACTATTTCTCTATAAATACATTTTATAAGTCGTTACCACAGTACTGTTTTCACACTGATATACTAAATACGTTTTTATAGTCTGAGTGTTTGCTGGAAGGCATATACAGATTGCACTGATATCAGCTAATATAATGGCACCCAATCCTATTGTTGTTCGGTTCAGAAAATGCTTCCAAAAGAGAGTGCCATTCCTTTTTACAACCTTATATCTCAAAACTGAGTAATGGTTCCTACTGTCCACAGTAAGATCCAAATCTATGGATCAAATGCTATCCAAATTGTAGATAGCAAAGAGCTTCAGGGACTATGTATGTTATCCACAGCAGAGGTCAATGGAAGTGCAAAAGATTTTCAGAAGGAAATTTCTATTATTCCAGTCATTATGAATATAAATCCTGTAAGAGGGCTGTAGGTTCAAACAAGATGGTAAATATTATCTGAGGTACTAGGTTCCCTAGTGGGAAGTACCTGCCATTCTCTGTAATTGGCCTGACAGGACATTTAACTATACTGTAATAAAATAAATTACAGTGTACTGTAAATAAAGAGCATTGTTTTTTTTACCTTACAACTGTGTGTTTGTGAGATCTGCCTATTTAAAATAGGCTACAACACTGTGTCCCAAACAGTGTCATAGACTGTTATGTTATATTGTTCAGGGAAGCCTGCTGATATCGTTCTCCCACGTTGAAAACTAGCTAGTTTTCCATATTAAAATACACTTACTATTTAAAGAATTTCAGGCATTCTTTGCCTTCTACAGAACTGTTCTGGCAAAGCCAAGGTCTTTCTTGGCAGTGGCTACCCCAAGAAATTGTAAGTTATGGCTGTCACGTTTTGACTAGTGCTGTCATGACTGCGACCCTTGGCTCATTCTAATGCTATGACTCATTGTCTCAGGGCTGGACGTTTTGTCTTGCCTTTGTGCTCGGGTTTAGCCTGACAGTGCCTCTACGTTGCTTTTGCTCTTGTGGGCTGTGTCTTGTATGCCACTTTGAGGGCTGTGGAATTTCTTTCCTCTGCACTTGCTCCATTGACGATCTTACTGGCATTAACAAAGCTCATTCAGGTCCTCTGGGCACAAAGGTTCTGCTTCTCTTCTCTGCTTTCCATTTGCCTCCCTCTTTTCAGTAATAAATTGAATGTCCTTAAAGGGCAGAATTTTCATTGAGTTGAATTACTGGGCCCCCACTGACAAATACCTACAGAATGACAAAAAATATCAAAAGGAGTCTCTCACTGGACTCACATGTGAAGGATTCCATAAAACAATATGAATTCAAAGTGATTGAAGCAAGTTAACCTGTATAAAACACAACAGACTTCACCATCCAACAACAGATTTTGCAGTGAGGGAAAAGTGAAGCCCACAGCTATTATAATGTAGCTCTTTTGGAGTGCCATTTTGGGCTGAGAGTGGGATAAAATGCAAATAAATCAACAGTGTGTCCATTTTCAAGCACAATACCACAGTGGCAGAGCGGCACTAAGGTGGGCCACAGTGCAGGCCAGGGAGGCAACAAAAAAGTTGAAAGAACTCTTTTTCACTTTTGGATTCCCCTTAACAGCTTTTTCACTGGGGTGGACAAATACCTTTTTGCTTTTTAGGAGAGATGAAGCTTATATGGGCTCCAAAAATTTCGGCTTTATTTACGTTGCAGCCACTGGAGAGCTGTAAGTTACAAGGATACCTGCGTGCCACCAATAAAGGCATTGTCTCATCAATCAGCAAATTTTTCAATATACGTTTATGTATATGCTTAAATAAGCATTCAGAAGTTTGGTTAAACCCCAAAAAAGGGCCAAGACACATGATGCGATTTAATATGATATATTGGCTTAATTCACCTGGCTGGGAGAATGTCAGTCTGTCTGTGAGGACCCCGGAAAGTGAGTTGGATACTACAATGCACTGGCAGAATGCTTAAGTTACAAAGTTTAAAATAGAATACTGACAGGCACAGTTTGTAGATATTATTAACAAAGAGGGATAGGAAAGTTCCACTGATAACTTTGAAGCCAACCAATGCGACTGGAGAGTCTGTAGTGCAATGATTAGAAGAATATTGTTTTTTGTGAGGGTGATAAAGGGGTTGTTGAAACATAACTTTTGAACAGAGAGAAGTCAATGTTAATGCTGCCACATATAGTCCCCCTAAAAAGCAGCAATACAGATTGCAAAACACTGATATGGAATTTGAAAGAGGAATTGGAGATATTTCATGAACCCAAGGATCTGCAGATCCTTTTTTCTGTCGGCAGTTGTCCGGATAGACAGGTGGGCCGGCGCCACAGGTAAAAACGTGCTGGGGAAAGTTGGGGGTGGCACCGCAACAGGATGTCTGCAGAGAAAGGGAAAAGGGAGTGGGATCCATCACTGCTACTGCCTGAGCTGTGACCAGGTCAGGTGAGAGTGGACAACAGTATGTGTGCCGGGGCAGTGAAGGCAGTGAATCAGGAGCACCCAGCTCAGTTGCCATGGCAACGGCGAGAGAGGACAGGCATAGAGGACAGGATGGGAGATGGCTCTATGGATGTGGTTGCACTGGAGCTGTTCAGGACAGGCTGAGGGAGAAGGAAGAAGGTCATGGCGTCTCAGGCAGGCAGGTCAGTTTCGATGGAGTGTGGTAAGGTTGGACTGAAATGGCTAACTTAGAAAAAAAAATGCTTTCGGAGAACCAAGGTGGGACTGGAGACAGATTTGGCTGCTGGGAGAGTTGTAAGCAGACTGATTGAGGTCACTGGGAGACTTGCAAGACTGTGTGTACCAGACATAAGGAGACATTTTTGGAGACGGAGAACTGGATGATAAGAGCATGAAGCCAAGTAGGAGTGATAGTGGATATACTGTAACTTTGAGACTGCAAGTCAAATTTTGAGGCAAATGTCTATTCTATTTCCTCAAGGGGAAAAGGTGTTTAAACTTAAATATTTTAAGGTAGATAATTCGTTGTTGATCATATTTTATCAGTCTTTTAACAACAATCTGGCTTAACCTTTGCAGTGATATGCTGGTTCGGGAATCTGAATCTGAGGAGTAAGGACAAATTGTGTCTTTACTCATTAAAAACGTTTTAAAAATGTTCTAAAGTCATTGGTGCTGATCTTTTAGCCCTATCCCATGTTTTATCAGTTTCAAGTCTTGCAATAAGCATATTCCATCCCAGAGGACCCTTCACACGCTTTGTTTAATGGCCAAATTTCCCATTGGCCCTTACCAATCATGGCCTCCTAATAATCCCCCTCTATGAATTGGCTTCATTACTCTGCTCTCCTCCCCACTGATAGCTGATGTGTGGTGAGTGTTCTGGCGCACTATGGTTGGTCTCATTTTGGATGCATCCAGGTGGATGCTGCACATTAATAATAATAATAATAATAATAATAATAATTAATAATAATAATAAGAATAATAATAATAATACAAATTACAGTAACTCACCTCAGGATGCAGATACAGGTTTCCCAATCTTAAACCAAACAGGTTTAAGTTCTCATTTATATCTGTGACCATAACCCTTCTCAACAGATGATTCTCTTTGATTTCTCTTATTTGTATGTTTTTCTTTATATGGTCTGTTTTTCTTTATATGCTCTAAAACAAATTATCCTTTCAAGGTAATAAAGACACTTTCTACTCAAAAGTTGAGTTCCTGGAAAATTCAACATCTGAATTGGGATGGAGTTTGATGGCTTGTCAAGTCGGTGGGAGCACTGGAGTTTGGTACTGGTGATGAAAAGGAACATAAATACACTTGAATGCTGTGGAATTAATACAGTGATTACAGAACAAACTTCTAATTTATGTTGCAGTAGCTAGAAGAAGATGTCTTTATGCAGTATGAAATATATCCCTGACAGAAAAAAAAGAACTTTTATTTAATTTCATGGGTAGCACTAGAAATATGAAGAATCCTTTAAAAGAAGTCAATTAAAATTAATTAATGTTCCCAGAAGGCTTCTTTACTTTGTCTTTTTTTACATTTCCACACTTTGGGTTTTATATTGGACCTAAATCCCATTTTATTATTACCCTTCTTCGTAAATTACATATTTTGAAGTTTTTCCTCACACTTGGTTAACTGCTATGCTATCAACTGCCCACATGCAGCCCAAGTGACTTTTGTAAACAATCTCTTTGGTGGTTGCTGTGGCAACCAGCTCCTTCTGGGTAAGGGCCTCCCAGTTTCACAAGTGCTGGAATAGCTTTTTGAAAAAAGCAAAAATCTTTAATGCCACTAGTACTCTAGAGTTTTCTTTCATGTGATAGAGCCCAGTTGAGCACATAGTTTATTTTAATCTTAATATTTTGAGTCATGAGACAACATTGAAAACTAGCAATTAGAATTGTAGAATTCCTGTACTGTTTTCATCATCAGGATCCATATATAAAATAGGATACATTTTCTAAAATAAAATCTCTTATTACTGAGGTTAAGACATAGCTAACTGAATATCATCAAAAAATACATTTTTAATGTATGCTTTAATTGCCATTTTACCCATCTATTTTGTGTTTCTTCCAATTCAGGGTCACAGGGAAGCCAGAGCCTATCTCAGCAAGCAATGGGCGCAAGGCAGTACATACACTACATGGAACACTAGTCCATTGCAGGGCAGACATACATAAATACAGACATGCACACTGACATCAAGACCAGTTTTCTCAAAAGCTGATGATTGCTGTTATTCTCAGTCATTCTGAAAACTAGCAATCCATTGATGAAAGTGCTGCCACGTTGTTGACACAAACTGTGATAAGCAATGCCAGTGTTATGGCTGAGATGTGTGCACTATTCTGTTTACAAAGCTTGCTGTGGTCTATCATACAAGACACAACATATTTTAAAACTTGAATGAATCTACAGTACCTCCAAAAACATTGGGATAGTGAAATCTGAACTAGGGTTTTTACTAAAAACTATAATTATTTGTAAAGGATATAAATATAAACGATAAGTATATATCCAAAGTTATATTTTTAAACCAATGCATTTTGTTAAACCTCTATATTTTGGCGGAAAAAAAGCTTTTACAAAATTGAATGATAGGTGTCTCTTGGTCAGTTATTTGTTTGTAGGTAATTAGAACTCATAAACGGAGAACAGGAACCTTGCCTTGCCTCAGTGTTTGATGTCTGCAGGCAAAAGTCAAAATGAAAACCAAAATCAACAATATGGAATGTACTGAGGTACAATTACCAATTATTCAAAACCAGTCAAGAAAACATCAGCAGTTGATTACTGAAAAATTATCCGAGCTGTTAAAGAAAAACCCTAAAACAACTGTCAGTGATATCAGCCTCCAGAGGGTAAGGGTGAAACAAAATTCACCTTTTGAATTACAAAAGCTTCACTTAAAGTTGTAAAGTTCTCATGAACACCAAGAGCAGAATAAAAAAGATTTGAATTTGCTCAGAAGTACCTACAGTAGATGAGTTTTGAAATGCATTTTAGAGGGCGCCAAGATAATCTTTTAGCAAAGACTAAAAATAACAGTTTTGTGTTTGTTGAACCAATACTTTTGGATGGTACTGTAATTATTTAGGAAGAGCAATGTAGGAAGGTAGATGAAAGCAAAATAAATGGAAAAACATCAAATTGATTTAATTAAAAAAAAATGTTCAAATGCTTATTTTGGGAACAAAAGACTCCTACACTACCACTCACTTTTTTCACTGGGGTATCAACATTAGCATCCAAAATGAGACCTTCTTCCTAAGAAAGGTGTACTGAGCTGTGCTTTTCTAACCTTGATATATTGAAAGTTCTGGTTTCTGCAAGATGAGAAGAAAAAATAAAAAAAAAACATTTTGTGTTACTAACTTTTCTAACTTTAAATAAAGTGAAAATAATAAGATACATTTTCTGGATCAGGCAGGATGGTTTGATACAGCTCTTTGTTAGCTGCAGTACAGTACACTTTGTAACACAAAGTTGCCAAATGCCTAAGTGCTGATAAAGTTTCATACCATGGATCCCATACTGATATAGCCAGAGATATGAGTGTCTTAAAGTCTGCTTGAAAGGCTTCCAAAGGTATGCATTGTTAAATCAGGGTGGGTGGGATAGAGAAAAGGGTGTGACTAGATGTCTTCGTTAGAAGCATGTTTGTCAGTTTCAGGGAAGAGTTGTCAGGGATGTGTGTGTCTGTATTGTGGAGAATGCAGTGCGATTGAGAGAGTTTTATACGCGTAGCCTTGCCAGTTTAAAACCATGCCATCGAAAACAGAAAATTATACTAAATGCAACAAAATACTATGCATGAAACAGAGCAGGCACAAACACACTCAGACACAGGAGCTTCGTCTTTCTGCATCAAACAGAGCCTTAAAGGAAAGAACCCTAGTTTGTATAATAAAGATGCAGAAAGAATGTGGAAAATTGTAGTGTTACTATTCTGGGGGAAAGTTTAAAAGATAAGTGATTGATACACATTGTGTACATTCACACAGGTGTTTTTTGAGGAAAAGCTGGGCTGTTTATAACACATAAGTAAAGGAGCTGTTTTATTTGTTACCATGATATGACAATTACACCTACAGCTCTTTTCCATGACAATTCCATGGGAATTTAATTTCTTTTTCCCTCAGTGCTCTGTTACCCCAGGAGGCAGTCCCTCAGACATAGAAGAATGTGCATTCGATTTGGGAAGCTTAGATGTTGAATGAATTAGGCACCGCCCCCCAGCTTAATAAATCTGCAGCAAATACATCACATTAAAAAAGAGCACTCTTTGTCTTCAGAGCTTTTCATGTGTGACAGAGACAGCTAATGAGGGCAAGTGGTAGAGAATTACTTCTGCAACTCAAGAGCAAAATCCAAATTCCAGGGACCCACAAATAGTCCAGATTTCTGCTTTTCCAGCTCCCTTACTATGGTACATAATGAATAATTCCCGTGGGTTCCAGATGATTTGAGTAGTTGAATCTAACTTAAAAAACTGATTAAACAAAATGATTAGCGCTCTGGGGCAGCCCAGTGGCACAGTGGTTAGCATTGCTGCCTGGGTTCAATTCCTGCACAGGGGTCCTATCTGCAAGGAGTTTGTACTGTATGCGTTCCCTTTGTTCGTGTGAGATTTCTCCCACAGTACTCCCTCGATTCCTACCACGATATACTGGGAAAATTGACCATGGTGTGAGTTGTGTGTGTGTTTCTGTCTGTGTGTGCCCTGTGACAGACTGGTGTCCCTTCCAGGCTGTACCATACTTTGTGTCAAGATAGACTTTGGCTTCCCCATAACCCTGAATTGCATGAAGCAGTTTGAAAATGGATAGATGGATGGATAGCTCTCTTGTTGAATGCAACATCTAGACCACAAACAGTTATTTGGGACAGTTAATGCAGACTCAGAGAACACTTAGGATAGGGATAGACACATCCAGTCCATATGTTTTGCATTCAATTTTCAATTAACAACAGGTTGCCAAAACAACATTTTAATCTGAAATAATTAGCTCAACTAAACAATTAAGATAGGAGTTGGATAGAAAAGTATTAGGCCCTTGAGAATGAGATCTTTCCACCCCTATTTTATTGTAGGAGTTAGTCTGTATAACTGTAACTTTTGAGTTTTGAGTGAATGTTGTATAATACCACACTGCAGAAACAGAGGTTAGACTTGAAATTCAACATTTCCCTAGTAAAGTTATCTATGTAGTCTCCTCGAATTAAGCTAGCAATGGATATACTATATAAATCAAGAAAGGTTACAAATAAAAAAAGATTAATTACCTCATCATACTCATTTGGCTACTAGTAGCTAATTGATCTTCATCTAGTTTTTTTTTGAAGGACCTAAAACAATCTGTTCCAAAAACAGTTTGTTTCAGTTCTAAATGCCCTCTTAGTTTAGGGAAGGATATATGTTAAGCAGCCTGGAAAACAAACAAGGTATTTAGTTTTAGCTTGTTTGCAACACTGGGGTCACCATTTAGAAGGCAGTATCTGACTGCCAAAGCTTCTGCTCCTTTGTTAAAATATCACAGGTTTGCCTGTTGAAACATGGTAGTGTCGAGCAGCTGTTTGCTGTACTCTCTATTTTACGTGGCTGATTGGCAGTTTTGCATCCGCATAATTTACAACAAGCATTATGTTGTTGGTTCATGTATGTAATACTATTCTGTAGCTGGCAACAGAGCTACAGTAACTACATCTGAATGGATGTCAGGGATGTTATGGAGTGATTGATCAAGAAGGGAGGTGATGGATGGTAACAGTGTTCTTTGGAGAAGAGAGATGAAAATATATTGGTATTGCAACAAAAACTAATAAAACTTCAATAGGAAAAAAATCTTCAAAAGCATAGTAATGTACTTAATATATGAAAAAAATATTCAATTATTCATTCCCTTCCAATGTGGTCCCATTTTCTTGCATTACTATGTATACAGGATTTTTAAAGTCAACGTTTTTAATCAAAACGTAAATACTCAGATTGAACACTTTTATGCATAATAAGTTAAACATCAGCAAAAACTGCAGAAAATAAAAAATTATAATACATTGATTGAATAAGCATTCATATTTCTGAGTTGACAATTGGTGGAGCCTTTAGTAACTGCTAGTCCTTTCCATCAAGTCTCTACCAATTTTTACTTTATGGTACTCCAGTAAATTTTTCCGTCCTGTTGGAGTACTGAAAGTCATGTTTTTAGATATGTATCTAAAGTAGTCATTATGTTAACAAGACATTTTTCTTTTTTTGTGATTGTGATTGAAAACATATGTATGATAGCTTATCCTGACAGCAACAGGGTTTCTCCTTGAGTCCTAGTTTAATTAATAGAACCACTTATTTGCTTAATTGAGCCAAATGAAGATATTAACAGGCCTTGGGACACCGAAGAAATAAACACACCAGTCCATAGTATTTGGTCTTAAATAAAACATTAAATGATTGGTCTTCTTGTGTAACCAAGTGACAAAATGGAAGGAAAAGGCTCAGTTATCCTTCTGTAATCTGTGATCTCTGTAATCTCTGTAATCATCTGCAAAAAGGCCTCTGTAATCTCTGTAATCATCTGCAAAAAGGCCTCTGTAATCTCTGTAATCATCTGCAAAAAGCCATATTGTGAATTTTAACATGCCCATCTGATAACTTCTGAATAGTTTTTCGATACAAAGAAAAACAGGCTGGGAAAGTTGCCAAAAGAAAGGAAAGATTGTGTGTTAACAATTCAAACTGCATTAATACACCATCTACTATCAACTCAACTGTTTAAACCTGCAATAATACCAACCCTATACTTAGGGAAAGTGGGAAGCATTTCCATTTTGAGATTTATTCAATTGTGTTATCTTGCTTTAGCAAAATGTTAGCAAAATGCAACTGGAGGCAGAGGAGGCATGGGAAATACAACTCCCAGTCTGAGATGTGCTCACACAGAGCTACAGTAACTGCCCGTATCTTCCTGATGTATCATTTGTGAAACACTGCTGAACTGTAGTGTCTGAAATGAGGCTGCTCAGGAGGCAAGATGTTATCTTAATAGATTAGTTCCAGTTGAAAGTGATTATTAAATTAAACATAAACAACCGTGGCTCATAAAGAAAAGTGATTCAGTAAATCGGGCAAGTTTTGCCACCTGCAAAAGCATACAAGAATTTGGATCGGGGACCAATAACATAGGAGTATTCGACTCTGTTGTTGTCTGTAAAGCAGAGGTCTATCAGCCAGATGGAATGTAGATAGCAGCCTGTAAAAAAGAACTAAAGCAGCCCATGAAGGTAGTCAGTCTTTTGATGGGACCATGGTGACGCCAGCCTCTTATCACTGGTGTATAAATAGCACTGGAAGGGTGAAGTAACTCAGCATGGAAAATCCACATTCTCTTCCTTGTCAGGAAGCAACCCCCTCCTCTTGCTATCGCCTCACATATGTCTAATATGGTGGCTTATTGTGTTTCAGAAATCTCTTCCCCCGTTTTCCACATCAAGACAATTTGCTAACGGGCATGTGACCAATTTAATTTCACAAAAATAAGAAGGAAAATACGAAAACACGCACTGATCAGAAGCAAACTGTGGCGGTCCTGTTTTGAAATGCAATGGGCACATTTGATGAAGGGCCCTAATCTCTAATAAAATCATTTTACAAAATGCAGCATGACCTGTGCTGTTCAGGGACTATCAAAATATTTTCTTGGTTTAGTTAGAAGAGTGATTTTTTGTACTATATTGCATGTTTTTAGCATTTATCATTAAGCATTTTCCTTGATTTACAAATTAAATCTGGACACAGCTGTTTTACTTAATGCCTAGTCGCATCATCTTTTGTATATATGTTTGTCTGCAAGCAATCTAATGTCTAATTTAGCTATTGTCTAGTGCTCACCAGCTGGCCAGCAAATATAACTAACGAGTAAGAGAAAAGCTAATCATTTAATAATGCACAGAGAGCTATATCATGTTCTGTAGAGGCAGTCAAAGCCTGATTTTGTACTAATACTAGCACCAACGGAATAACTACATGTCTATTTTTCATTTCTTTTGCAGAACCATGTATGTGCAGTTTCTAAAGCAAAACCAGTGACTCTTAAAGCTATTCTTGGCTCTCTTCTTTTCAAGTCTGACCCGCGGGGCTGTAGCAGGATATCAAAGAGATGCATCCCAACCTTTGTTTTACTTTCTGTACTGGAGGAAATTAAAGCCAATTACATGCTTCTTTATCTCCCACCCGAACTCGGGACTTGAAAGAGAATTTCTTATTTCGTTTAATATTCATCGTGAATATATTATTCTAGCTGCAATACTCCCAGTCTTAACAGCTACAAATTTGTTAGGGTATGCGTGCTATCTTATATAAGTCAGCCTGTTTTATCTCTTCTGCTGGAGTCATAAGTTGCACAGCAACACGCAATTTTACATTTGTGTGCTTGCACCACTAAAAATCTTTTTTTTTCCCCAGTAATGACTATTTGATCTTTTATGAGATCTTTTATATTGCTCTGCAGAATAGGAGAATGTCCTCCTATCAAAACAAGATACCACTGCAGCATCACTACAGCATTTGGGATGCATTTCTAGTTTAATTTTATCCTGTGCTATTTATCGCATGATTGATATGCCTGTTAGATTGTTGAACACATTTCTGTATAATGCAGGAAAATGAAATACTGCTGTGCAGACTGCCTCCACACTGTTGCAAAATGGTAAAAGTATTTATGGTCAAATTAAATTAATAGAAATAGACTATATACAGTGCCTGGCGAAAGTATTCGGCCCCCTTGAACTTTTCAACCTTTTGCCACATTTCAGGCTTCAAACATAAAGATATAAATTTTTTATTTTATGTGAAGAATCACCAACAAGTGGGACACAATTGTGAAGTGGAACGAAATCTATTGGATTTTTGAAACTTTTTTAACTAATAAAAAAATGAAAAGTGGGGCGTGCAAAATTATTCGGCCCCCTTGCGTTAATACTTTGTAAAGCCACCTTTTGCTGCGATTACAGCTGCAAGTCTCTTGGGGTATGTCTCTATCAGTTTTGCACATCGAGAGACTGAAATTCTTGCCCATTCTTCCTTGCAAAACAGCTCGAGCTCAGTGAGGTTGGATGGAGAGCGTTTGTGAACAGCAGTTTTCAGCTCTTTCCACAGATTCTCGATTGGATTCAGGTCTGGACTTTGACTTGGCCATTCAAACACCTGGATACGTTTATTTGTGAACCATTCCTTTGTAGATTTTGCTGTATGTTTGGGATCATTGTCTTGTTGGAAGATAAATCTCCGTCCCAGTTTCAGGTCTTTTGCAGACTCCAACAGGTTTTCATCCAGAATGGTCCTGTATTTGGCTGCATCCATCTTCCCCTCAATTTTAACCATCTTCCCTGTCCCTGCTGAAGAAAAGCAGGCCCAAACCATGATGCTGCCACCACCATGTTTGACAGTGGGGATGGTGTGTTGAGGGTGATGAGCTGTGTTGCTTTTACGCCAAACATATCGTTTTGCATTGTGGCCAAAAAGTTCGATTTTGGTTTCATCTGACCAGAGCACCTTCTTCCACATGTTTGGGGTGTCTCCCAGGTGGCTTGTGGCAAACTTTAGACGAGACTTTTTATGGATATCTTTGAGAAATGGCTTTCTTCTTGCCACTCTTCCATAAAGGCCAGATTTGTGCAGTGTAAGACTGATTGTTGTCCTATGGACAGACTCTCCCACCTCAGCTGTAGTTCTCTGCAGTTCATCCAGAGTGATCATGGGCCTCTTGGCTGCATCTCTGATCAGTCTTCTCCTTGTCTGAGCTGAAAGTTTAGAGGGACGGCCAGGTCTTGGTAGATTTGCAGTGGTCTGATACTCCTTCCATTTCAAGATGATCGCTTGCACAGTGCTCCTTGGGATGTTTGAAGCTTGGGAAATCTTTTTGTATCCAAATCCGGCTTTAAACTTCTCCACAACAGTATTACGGACCTGCCTGGTGTGTTCCTTGGTCTTCATGATGCTCTCTGCGCTTTCAACAGAACCTTGAGACTATCACAGAGCAGGTGCATTTATACAGAGACTTGATTACACACAGGTGGATTCTATTTATCACCATCAGTCATTTAGGACAACATTGGATCATTCAGAGATCCTCGCTGAACTTCTGGAGTGAGTTTGCTGCACTGAAAGTAAAGGGGCCGAATAATTTTGCACGCCCCACTTTTCATTTTTTTATTAGTTAAAAAAGTTTCAAAAATCCAATAGATTTCGTTCCACTTCACAATTGTGTCCCACTTGTTGGTGATTCTTCACATAAAATAAAAAATTTATATCTTTATGTTTGAAGCCTGAAATGTGGCAAAAGGTTGAAAAGTTCAAGGGGGCCGAATACTTTCGCAAGGCACTGTATATAGATTTTGAAGCACAGCTTTGTGTACACCTTTGAATACTATAATTGTACAAAAATATTAGGGGGTATGCACATTACTACGATAACAAGAAATATGTAGAAATTCCATGGATACAGTTAACAGTAATAAAGAGTTAAAACTTAGAAGAATGCATAGAACTGACTCTATGTATGTATAGTATAGGCTGTAAAATCATAGCTCTTATCCTTCTCATCCTTATCAACATTTGTGGAGATAAACATACTCAGAAATGTACATAATATTGAAATGTATATTTTTGCAAAGTACAGTGACAGTAGATTAAAAAAAAACATCATAAACCATTTTGGGCACTTTCCAGAAAGGCGTGTTTCAAGAATTAGAAGAATTATCTGGATAGTTGTTCACGTTGTTCAAGTTGTTCGTCTGGTTTCTTGTTCATTACAAAGGCTGTACATTGAAAAAATATCTTACTTCATTTATAGATAGTGTGACACACTTTGTTCCTTAGTTAGAGCCAATGTGATTGCACTGTCCCTTGGAAAATGTATTTGAAGCTCAAGAAAGTTTTTAAAAACTCTTGTGTTTTGATTTGGTTTGTCTTTTCACCTATTTTTCACTTCAATTCTATTTCATTTTCATTAAGTTTTAAAAAGCTGTTAGTTTGATGGGGCTATAATCTGTGTTGAGAATTCATTTCTGTGCTCACTGTCTATGTCTCTTGGCATTTGTATTTTAGTGTCACCAGCCTTTATTACTGTTAACAGGTTGTATGCTTCAGTAGTAAAGCAGTAAAGAAGCTAATTATTAACACATTCTTGCAAAGTTCTGTGATGTTTGGTGGTATGAACTAGTCTTTCACATTGACTTGTATGTAACACACTACCCAAGCCTCTGTTGATGCACATTTTCTGAATTTAGCCCTCAGAACACCTCTTTGGCAGCAGAATATGTTTATTTTTCTATATTTTTTGAAAATATATAATGCCATTAGTTGGACCCCAAGTTGGAACCCTAATTGCTGACTTATCATGGAGTCCATTTTGCAAACTGCACAGATGCTCAACTCTGGATTCTCTGTACCAGTTCTCGTATTTGCCCCTGAATTAATTCCTTGCCTTATCTGAGTTTCCTTTAAAAGGAGAGCATGTGACATGAATTATCTATTCCTACAGCCCTGTTATCTGAACTTCCTTCCTTGCTCATGGACGATAGCTAAGGGAGAGGTAAATTGAAAAGGATTAGGCTAATGTGTCCGTAAAGCCACTTACCAACAGACCTTTTGGGCACTTTCCAGAAATGAGAGCTTGAGTTATTAGTCTGTAGTGCCACAGCTGGCAGTAGCACAACAGTATCGCTATCATTGAACCCTCATAACACAGATTAAGCTCAATAATGGTTTAACTGTGCACAGACCCACAGACAGCTTTGAGGTAAACCCTATCAGGACTTTATGATAAGCTAATGGATACAGGCAGAGATTATTGGCAGCTGTTAGGTGCTACTAACGAACTAATCTCAAATTTAAATCAGGCTTCTTTAATATTCAGTGATGTACTGGCATATTATTTGAGTGGTGCTTATTTAAATTTGCAGTCACACAGATGTAAGCATTTCATTAGTGTTAACAAACAGTGAGCCTACAGGAATGCAAGGCAGATGGGGGAACTGTCTGGTATACAGTAAGTGGTCACAAGCAGGGAAGATCTTTAAGCTTTAAAAAGGCATCCTTAAGATTTTTTTGTGTGTGTGTCATGAGTACATTATTGAAAATAATTTTCACATCTGGCTCAGACATTTTAAGTGGGATTGTGAAAACAAACAAAAATAAGATGATAATTTAAAAAACTCTAATAAATAATCCAGGGAAATCTGTAAGGGTTAATGCTTCTTTTGTTGTGTTTATCCTGTCAAAGACAAATAAGCATGTTGGTATGATCAGTGACACATAGCCACTATTCTAATCCTTACCTTGAAATACTAAAGAATTTGTCTGTTACAAAAAAACAAAGTTTTTTCTAGTGATCTTGAAATCACTTCTCCCATTCTGACAGAAGTGAGTTTTACCTCAAAGACAATAACTGTATCAGGAGTTCAGCACTGAGCAAAAGAGAAAAATTATGGCCAAAATGGTAGGTTTATAAACGTCTTTATTACATACTGGATGGGGGATCCCTGTAATGTTCCAATTTTAGGTTTTCATTTAGACTTTTTTCTTGAGTGGCTTCTTCCTAAAGCAAATGCCAGGGCTAATATTTGTAATGTCACATAGCTACATGAATCAGTTCTCTGTGGACCTTTTGGTAATGATAGGTGGAGAGACCATTGTCAGCCTGCTGTCTCTCGTGGTTGGCTTTGAAAAATGGGATTCTTTTGTTTTTTAAAACAGCATAATGCTGGCAGAGATATCTGTTTTATGCTATTCAGTGATGGGAGCTTTTGCATTGTAAAAACAGACCAAGCTTCATATAGTCAGGATAGAGGAGTTTTCATTTAGGTGCACATGGAACAACCCAATTAATATCATTATAAGCAGACTCCAAGGATCAAAAAAGTCTTCAATAAAGCCTGGAATTTGGTCAGGAAGCATTAACAAGCAAAACTGTGTTATACTCTTGAATCAATTAAATCCCATACAGGTCTCGTGCCAAGATCCCTTTTAAACAACGCTCATTTTGAACAGAAATAATATGTCCAATCTTATGAAGAATATGCTTTATGGAAACAGTCTAGACATACTCTAAAGGAGCCAGTTAATGAAATTATGTCTACAAATTTAACCACTAAACAATACACAGCTTGTAAAGAGAGACTGCATCACCCGTCATAATCCTTAAATTTAATGCATACACAGCAAAACAATTAAAGGACATAGCCCAGATATTGTCAAATTTGTCATTTTTTGGATGAAAGACTCACCATCTTTCCATTTAACAGCTCTCTAAAGCTATCAGAACATCCTAGTCACCTGGAGTCTCATACATCGCTTACATGTCTCAAACATGTTTTTTAGGTTTATACTTAGGGTCGGGTTAAGTAAGTAGTGTATGTGTTTTGGGGGAATAGAGCAAAGGTGTAGATACATTCCTTTGAAAAGGTTTTAAGTGACTAATTGAAAATGTGCCTGTGATCCAACTGATAAGTATATATATTTAACTCATTTTTTTAATTTCAGGATCGCAAATTCTGTGGATTATGCTCTTCCAAAACACTTTTGTAATCTTGTTGACTAAGGCGTTTGATTATAAAACATCTCATGCCAGAAAGTGTTCCTCTGGAATGGAGCCACAAAGCTCATAACCTGCTCAAACAGAAAAACAAAGCTGTGCATCATGGCTGTGCAGCATGAACAAGCTCTTGAAAAGCACCTTTTCTACAGTTCTGATCATCTCCATGCCATTAGACATCTCACTATTCTTTTTAGCCTTTTATCCATAAGCCACTCTATAAATAGTATACAGGGTCTAAATGAACAGCATGATCATGAAACAAGGTTTTATTCTAAAGAAAAATTGGTTTAATAAAAAATGTCCTCATATTTAATAGATAATCTTGGTTTATGACATCAGTACTGCAAAAGGTTTAACACGATACATATTATAGTGTATATACAGTAAATATACATACTGTAAGAAATATATATATATGGTAAGAAATATACATACTGTATATTTACTGCATTTTTTTAATTGTACCTTCCACTCACATTGATCATGTCCAGCTACAGTAACCAGTAATCCAGGAATCCGAAATGCTGATGACTTTCTATTGTGTTTCGCAGGCCTGCTGATTGGCTCTGGCTGTGCTCTCTATCCCCTGGGTTGGGACAGTGAAGAGGTGCGACAGACCTGCAGTAACAGCTCAGACCAGTTTGAGCTCGGTAAGAAATTTACACATTTTCCTCATCTGAAGCTGAGATAGCTGGTCTGCCTCAAGCGTACAGTATGTAGATACTGTATATCTTGTGCATTGCAAACAGTAATTGGAAAGTTACAATGGTGAAAAAAGAGTGTTTTTGTTTTAAATCTTTTCTTATTAAACACAAACTAATATTTCTACTGACCTTGTTATTATTCAAATGACCAATATTGTTTTTATGTCCCACTTCATCCAATATGCATACTATTTCATATGCAATATAGTCTTCAGATTAACTTGCTCTGAAAGTTTTAAAAAGCAATAATATAATCATTACTTGTTTAATTTTTTTCTAATTCCTTAGCTATAAACCAGAAATTATATTTTCCAAAGGACAAGTTATATTATTACCTCGGTAGTTTGTTTAATCATTTATTGATTTTAAAAAGATTATTATATTTTTGTTCAGGAAACAGAAAAAACATATCTAGCCAAAAAACTTTGAAAATCACCTAGTAAACTTCTACACACAACACAGGCAGTGCACCACAGTCACAACTGAAGTTAAACTGCCAGCCAGGAATTGGAGTTTGGCAATTATATGTGTAGATATGCTTAGCATGTAAAAATACATTTTCCTGAGAGCTTTACAAGAAAGCCAAATATCATAAAAGCATACAGTATGTGCAGAAACCAATAGACATTAAATTATTATTTTTTATTTTACTTAAGAGCTTCAATTCTGAGTTTAGCTAATGACCAATATTCTATAGCTTTTATAGCAGTGATCAATTTAAAATTACTCAATGCTGCCCTGACTTTCTGATTCAGTTCAAGAAAGGGAGCAGCCTTTATAATTTGTCTTCTGGAGCAGGTGTTTGGAGAAAAGCCACTTCCTATCTCTCAACTCCAAAATTAATGAACCCAAGAAAGTGTTTTTTGTTTACCATTTTCTTCGGTTGATAGCTTTGGTTTCTTACAATTTTTTAAGCATTCAACAACATTTTGAAAGTAGATTCAACCACTTATATTTGAGAGATGACTAATGACTTGCAACCTGAACTGCGATCATAAACCTTCCTAACATTTAAAACATACAATAGTAACCTAATTGACACTTTGCATGATTCCTTTATGCACAAAAGTTGCGTATGATTATTACACACTAGCATATTTGTGAAGTAGGCTGGCTCATGGTTTAATTTTACGAAGAGGACAGAGTCATAAAAGGGGACAATGCCTTCAAAATGCTCTTCAATCTGGAATTCCACTTAATCTCTCTGACACAAATCAAACATTGCTGATGGCAGTGATAGACAGATACTGTATAAGTGTATTGTATATCCAAAAAAAGAAATGTGTCTTTGGCATCATCATACAAAACTACAAAAAACAAATAACACTTAACATAAAATACATACACATTAAAAACAAATGATATTCTAGCCATGCAACAATACATGTACACATATCTCACTCTTACATATACAGTGTTACACTATCATTACATTAAACTGATGTCCTGTAATTTTAATACAGGAAATGGTCACTTAGCTGCATTTAATATACTGATTGCACATGGAACAAAAGATTTCTCCTATACATTTTTCTTGGCCACAGGCACTCTAAAACACCTCCCTGAAGGTAGCAGTTGGAAACTGAAGAGGGTGGGAGCTATTTCTGTGGTTGACCAGTTTTTTTACTAGCAATAATATCAATTCTAGCCAATTTTCCCTTACTCTTAATACTCAGGCTACCATACTACACCGTGATACCAAAAGTAAGGATGCTTTTTACTAACATTCTATAAACCCTCTCTGAAACATTTTAACTCACTTCAAACCCTTTCAACTTCCTGATAAAAAATATACGCTTTTTAAAGAATTTTTAAAAAATGCAATTGGTATTCTTTGAATATTTCAAAGTTAAAATATTCATCTGTTACTGTTCCTACTGAAGGTATTTGAAACACTGAACAACCATCACAGAGTTGAAAATCTAACTTATTGCTGTCACAAGTAGCCAGTTTTTGGCTTTTATCAACATTAATATGAAGCAAGCTTAACTGACACCACCTTTCCTGTTTAATTATCTCCTGTAATTAATTATCCACCTTTTCTCTATCATTACCAGTAAACAATCCTACTAGGGTCATACCAACTGCATAAATGGAAATAACATTTTGTATAAATGGAAAATAGTAAAAGGGGAACACCGGTATTTAGAAAATAATCATTGGAAAATATGTTGTTTATGTGAACCCACTGTGGGCGATCTGAAAATCCTTAATCCATTTTATAAGCCTCCCATTAACACCCAAACTCAACAACCGTTCCACCAGTATGTGGATTCTTCAGGGATATGTTCCCAGAAGAAAATCAACAATAGTGAAAAGAGCATAGTCACTCAAGTAATTTCAGCAATGTGAATGCATTGACACGCCATGTTAGGCAAGTAAGTGGAATGTCAACAAAGTCGAGAACTTCCTCAAAAGTCAAACAATTGGATTTCTCAGCACAGCATCATTGCTCATTCTGTCATGAGAATAAATCCAACAGAGATGAGCGCATAGAAGGTGAATCCCAGACAGTAGCAGCTTCTTTGCCCTCTGAGCCTGACATTTCAATCTGCGTGACAACTAATTTACAGTGCCTTGTGAGAGTATTCAGACCCTTTCACAAGCTTCCCATTTTGTTGCTTTTAAGCTCGCAGTTAGAACTTCAAAGTGGCAATTTATGTGTGAACAAAACACAAAAAGACAACTAAATTAAAATGAATATAAAAGAAAATTGTGAAGTTCTGACTTGAATGCTGTCAAAAATCTGTGGAAATTTGTTGTGAATACAATGTTTCCTGCACAAAATAATACTGTTTTTCACAGTTGTTTTAAGCACAGCTACCCAAGCTACCCAAGTAAAAAGGTCTGTGACAGGGAAGAAATAAAATTAAACTATAATCCTGGAATTTATTTATGGTAAAACATTTGCCATATTTCTTCACTGATGCTACAGGATGTCAATGAAAACATGAATTATGAAGTTTTCTCAGGCATTGATTTGTAAGTCATTAGCATATTTAATTCATATTTTATTTTCTCCTGGTTATGGAGTGCCATCGTGTCTTCTGGTTATTATTCCATCCTGAACAGTCCTTCCTTGAGCTACATTGCCACTGTTTCTAGGCCTTTACTCATTGATGATTATAAGTAACCTATAAGACCTGCTGGACAGCTGCCACCCAGGTTCAGAAGCAAACATCACTGTATTTTACACCCTTTGATGCAGATTAATGCCAAGAGGTGCAGCAAGCAAGGATCTGAGTTAAAACAATGAGCCTCAGTTCTTTTATGTTTGACCTGTCTAAATATTTGGTACACGTGCTCCTTTAGATTATTTTTTTTCCAAAAAGAGGAGTGGATGATATTCTTCTGTTGTTAACGTCAATGCAACTTTGCATTGAACAGTATTATTGCTTATGTAAGATATTACTATAGCAGGAAATATTATTCACAAATTAACTATTGCGTTTAAATGCAATACTAACTCATACAAACACAATAAGGTTTGCACTTCAATGCAATACTATCTCATATAAATGCAATAAATGTTTTTTGGCAGTAATAAGCTTCTGTAAAAAAAAACATACAAAGCAGTAAAATAAAAATTCTCAACGTTCCAAGAAAAACTGCTATACTACGTTGATCTCTACGTGCATTTTAAACTCAGACAATCCGAAACATTGCTGTTCACAATACTCAAAAGAAGTTGATACCATAAAAAACTGGTCAAAATTCCATGTTCATATGTCTTATATTAAGGAACAGACATTTTCTTTAGGATGCAAATTCCATTGCTTCATTTATATACCTAAAAAGGAAACATCGAAGACAAAAATGTCAGTCAACCTTACAGTATCACACATACTGTAGGCAGGAAGGAGACGTTCAGTATAGGGTAATAATGCAAAAAGTAAGACCTTAAAGTAGTGCAGTAGTGATCTACATACAGATCTGCACCAAAAATACCTCTGCATTCCATACTTTCTGTGACATACTGTATGTATCTCATCAGCTACAGACATTGAAAAGCCTTTTCTATGGTTTTGTTTCAGACAGTATAACTTGACATTTAGCATCCCTAAAAGGAGCAAACAACAGAGCAGAGCTGCCCTGACATTTTCATTAGTTAAAACTGCACTGACTTAAAAACAAGCCTATGCCAAAACTGGAAAGTGTTCTTCTCACAAAAGCTGCACTTTCTTCTTGCTAGATAAGAGCCTGTGCTCTCCAACAACATTGTGACTCACAGTCAGTTGTTAATGCGGAGTGAAAACATCAATAATCAGATGGTGGCAGAGTGATGTACTGTAAATGGACAACATAATATTTGGACAATGGCCAATTGGATAATTGGACTGTATACAGTATCTGAAACAGAACTACTTTTTAAAACTTTTTTTCAGAATTTATTTGTTGTCATACCAGCCTTGAAAGTTACAAAAGTTTACTAAAATGTCAAAGATTTTTTTCCAAATCTGAAGATGTATTAACTTTCACACAAGGGGGCCCCAAGAGTGCTATCCAGTCAGTTTTCTTTTACAACTCAATTAATAATGACATGGAAAGAAAAATGGCTAATTGATCAAATATACTGTGGAGCTGACCACCAAAGGCCTTACCAATTAGCATGAGGGCTCTGTGAATGATTCCTGACTGGTTGATTCTCAGAAGTCACAGGGGGTCTGTGATCTCCATGTTATCTGAGCTTGCAGTATATGAATTGCACAAATTACTTGGTCAGTTTGCTACATGATTTTGTTTTTGACAACTAGGGAGTCAGAGATAAACCAGACAACCTACAGTACTATGGATTTCCAGCACTGCACTTAGCCACCATTGCTAATTATACAGGGATGGCCATTTCCTGGAGAGACACAAGCCAGCCAACAGAATGATTTCATTTAGACCACGAAGATGATGATTTGTATGGAAATAATGTAAAATGAAAATACCGACACCATGTAGCTCTCAAGCCCACAACAGGGCTTCCCACTCCTTGGAAACTACATAGTCCGTAGGATTTGGTTTTGGTTTGAAGCTGAGCTTCTTATTGCTTAGTGAACATTTTAGTGTGCTAATAATTTGATTAAATAGGACCATGCGATTGCTTTCAAATCTTAAACCTAACATGCTAACTTTTGTAATTTTTGTAACTTTTTTTACATCGAGCAACAGGAAATAATAGTAAGAAATCGAATCAGTCACATTATTGGTTCAATTTCATTTTTAGCCACTGACGCAGATACCCTGACCAACAGGCAATGTTAAATTGGTTAAATTAAGAAAATAGATTATTAAGGTAATTAAGATGGAGTCGAAAGAAAATCTACAGTCCTTGAGGACACCTGCTTTAAACTTAATTTGTTTATTCTGATGTTTGTACAGTGCATAAATTTCTGTGATACTATAACTCATAACTATTTATGACAAAAATAAAGAAAAACATTGAAATAGTCCCAAAATAAGCAAGTAGTTCTCCACTTTATCAAACAAAACATCAAAAAGCCCTTTTCACGTAAGAATTACTGTTCTGTCCATAAGATTTAAGATCCCTGTTTCTTTAATCGATGCACGGTCGACACATGAAAGAAAGAAAAATAAAAGTTACTACAGAGCAGTTAAAGTATGACATATGATAACCTAACTTCTTATTCTTTTCATTCAATGTTTCCAATGATTCCTTGCACCAGGCTGAAATGGGATGCAGTAACTATTGAATAGCAGATAAAAACTTGCAGGTTTAATTTATGTTCAAATAAGGACTATTTGACTCAATGACTAATCCAGCTATTCAATTTGAGGAAAAACATGAAGAGCAGTAGTCCTGTAAACGTTCGCCTGGACATTTGCTAATACTCTTCAGTGGTCCACTCAAGTAGGAAATCAGCCACCTGAAATATTTGTTACATATTTACTCAGGTAATGTGAACGGTTCTGAGCTAATATGTGTACTCTATGTTCAGTTTACTTAAACAGACAAATTATAATATAGACCGTTTTCTTCCTTTTTCTGTTTATGCCACGTCCTTCACAGATGGACAATTACTATTATTATAGTCCATGATGTATTAGGTGCAAAAGAAAAAGTAATCAAAAAAGCAAATACATAACTGGGTTATACACTGTACAGAGTATATGTCAAGATAATATTTGTTCTAAAATGTATTATTTTAATCTTGGGTTTTGGCATTAAATCCATGTTCTCCGAGTGTTGCATGATGATCTGATACTGATGCAGTCAAACAGGAAACCTAGATTATCTCCATTAGAAACTAATATGTTTCAGTTATTTTAAAATGAGCTCTTCCAAGAATGGATGTTTATAGTGATTGTGAGGATTTTTTGTCTTTCCAAATTTCAAATGGATATTTCAAAAACAAAGCAGCCTCAATGTTACTGCTAATGTTAAAACCTTGTTTAGCCAATAAAACCCAAACAATTCATTTATCATACTGGGTTAAACACAACTAAAATATTGTAAAATATTGTTTGCTGCTTTAATCAAGATGGGCACCTAGGTCTGGACTCTCTGTGGTCATTAAAAATCCCAGGGCGTTTCTTGAAAAGTGTAGGGGTGTTACACTGGCATCCTGGCCAAATTTGGCCCTGGACTTTATCAATCATGGCCTCCTAATAATCCTCATCTATGAACTGGCTCCATCACTCTGTACTCCTCTCCACTGATAGCTGGTGTGTGGTGAGCATCTTATTTTATAATTTCATGACAAAGGTAATTGCCTGGAAGTCATCAAAACTGCTTATTTTTTTAGTTCAGAGCTAAGGTGTCAATTAAAGTCACAAAATCAAGTAGAATAACAAATAGATAATCTATCTCTTTCTGGTAGGTGTGATAATCCCCATTTATATTTATTTCCCTTCAGGTTCCTGTGAGATTGGCTGGGCCTATTACTGCACTGGAGGGGGAGCTGCAGCGGCCATGTTGATCTGTACTTGGCTGGCATGTTTCGCAGGGAAGAAACAGAAGCAGTATCCCTACTAGAGATTGAAATAAGACCACCCATGAAGAGGATCCACAGCACTGGTCAGTCTGGCAAAGGGAAGGGGGTTTTCTTACAACCCCCAAACGGAGCTCTGCTCATATTTACCGACATACGCTGGCTTGACACAGTAAAGGGTCTAAATGAACTTTGAACCCAGACTCAAGCCTTGCCACAAGGCTGCAAGCATCATGGGGGCTGTTGTATTAATACCGCTTGCGCAGTGTTATAGCATCTTCTTAAACTTCTTAAAGGACCAATCTCTCTGTCATATTGCTGTATAGTACTCACATTTTAATTCGTTACTTCAGTCTCTGTGGTTGTCAAGTATTAGCTTGCCTTGAAAAACAGCATACAGTAAAGGAGTAATATCTGTGTCAGTGTGTCATTGTTGTTGTGTAATATTTTTTTCCTTCTGTTAGGCTTGTACTTGCCATAATAACTTCATAAAACTGCAAACATATCGAAATATATTTTCTGGTATACGTATATCCGTACGTTAGCTCTTTGAATGCCAAAGTACAACCAAAAGGTTTATTGTTACCTACATTGTAGTCTCCATTGGTTGAATCAAAACTTAATTTATCTAATCTAATGCTCTTCTTAAGGTTTTGTGCTATTACTAATCTACAAAACCTTAAGGACTGTTGAACTTAAATAATGGTCTAGGAGATCCGTGTACTAGGTATGCTTGCCTCATCTCTCAGCAAAGATGTTTGTGGTTATACTGAGAGAGATTACATTTATGCTATATACGGAAACACTTTTCAAATTATGTTTTTTGCTAAATTTTGTGTTCTACTTTGCTGCTTTGAAGGAATACTAAGAGAAATTATTATTGATGTTGGGTACTCTTGTACATCTTGTACAGTACATCTCAGTGACAGTACTCAGTAACTTGAGACAGACACCTGTATATTGCTTGGGGAAATCCTTCAAAATTGTAAACTAAAACACAGTTTTTCCTCTGTGACACAGGAAATGGTAACAAATTTATAAAATGACTTACAGTATTAATAATTAAACCTTTTCCATTGTGTAGTAAACTGACATTTGAGATCTAAGAAGAGTCCTGATATTCTTTTTTTCATTTTAAAGTCTGACAGTACTTTATGTTTAGGTACCTGTTTGTTGTATGATAATGTATATTGTATATTATTAGCATTCACATTTTTTGTATAAAAAATGAATGTTTTTATTTGACATTTGTAAATAAATCCAGTTTTAAAAAGTATGTCACCTGTGTCTGGGCTTTCTTGACTTCTAGGGGATAAAACATAAAAAAGGATTTGAGTTAAAACCAAGCCAAATGCTTGTTTTCAGCTAGCACAGTGGTGGAGTAGTTAGCTCTGCTGTCTTGCAGTGCTGGGCCCTTGGGTTCAATTCCTGGGGTGTTATCAGGAGGAAGTTTGGATGTTTTCCCTGTGTTTGCATTGGTTTCCTCTAATTGGCTTCTGGGAAAACAGGGCCTGGTGTGAGTGTGTGTCTGTGTGTGCCCTGCAATGGGCTGGTGTCCTGTCCAGGGTCTATGGCTGGATGGTTCTTTTTCATTTTTTTATTTTCAGCCAGTCTTTCCCAGTTTAACCCTTGGCCATTTTATGTAGTGACTCAACTTGTGGGAGTGGGAGTAACTTTTAGACTTCCATTGTAGGCAGTTTTAAGGTAAGTGGTCTTTGGAAGTGTAGTCAACAGTGTTATACATTTAATGAATATCAGGTCTCATTTAAGTAGTGTCCTAAAATATTGAAATGGCATTCCAAGCCATTATCAAGGCTACCTATTTCTACCATAGGGGATCCTTGTTATAATAACAAAGGTGTACAGAAAATATGTGATAATCTTCAGTTTCTTCATTTTAAATCTGTTTAACTCTGGGGAACCTCCAGTGTCTTTTTTAGTTTTTTTTTTAAACAAGTGTTAAGAGTGGAACTTCTTTTTAAACTGTATCAAAGTTTGAACCCCCTCTTGCCACTATATTTTAACAGATGTGACTGCATTACTTAGGGACAACACAGTGATTTCAGTGTTGATTACACCAGCTGAGAATGTGTGAGTGATGAGGCAGAAAAACAGAAGGTGAAGAGCTTTAAATACAGTACAGCATTATCTATCTCTTTTGGGGTCCCTTATGGAGTTGCTGCTTTCTGAGGAGATGTAGGACTGGTGATCTCTGCATAACTGGATCCCCATCGAACCCGAGCTGATGTACAGATGAATCTCTTGCACACCCTATGACCCCAACTGTTGTATTTTATGACGTATGCTGTAGTTTTTCTGGACTTCTGGGTGTGTGTCTGAAGTCCTTACAGTTTTGTGAGGAAGTGTGTGAAAGAAAGAAATCTGTGCTTTAATTTAAAGTTTAAGACCCATGTGAACTTTCTGATTTTGTTGTTCTTTCATACTTGAGATCTCCCCTTTCAAGTATTTTTTACTAGAGTATGTGGTTTGAAAGACAAATGAGAAGAAGGAAATACAAATCAATAACAGAAAGAAATTAAAGATATGAAACAAGGCCGAAATTTCATAAAAGAGCAAGAATAAACAAAAAATCAACCCTTTAATATTTTGCTGCAGTGCTGTAAAAACACTAATCCCAATTGATAGATAAAACACTTGTGTCTGAGTTACAACAGTCCTCTAATTTAACCGTACCTGAATCAACGTCAACTGTAACATTTTTTTCATTACACATGGTAGTGTGGTATGTAAATTGTCTAAATTAATGTTTAAATACAGAACAATGACAAAGTACCTCACTATGAGAGCTCTAAGTATCAGACTCTTCATCAGTTCAAGTGCCTGTGATAAGATTATGAGTTCTATCCCATCTGCATCTGGGCCCTGTGATGATATACAATGTATTTTGAAGACTTCTGCAGATGTCAGCTGTAGCTGTAATTTGATCCTATTAATCAAATTCATGTGATTAAATTCTCTCAATCTCTTAACATTTTATCAAATATTCCATAGGGTGTTTAGTGTTTTGATGACAGAATGGGCCATAGTCTTGCATGTTTCATTGATCTCTTTTAATTACCACCTATGTAAAGTTTAAATCTTTAAATTATTTAATGCACAAAATGTTTAAGTTACGTTTTGTACAGCTAGCCTGAAATGAAAATTTGAAGATCACCCAGTACCCCAGAAGCAGCATCACTGTGTCACAGAAAATGTGCCAGTAGGGTGTATCTGTAACATTGTTGTACATGTGTCAGGGGTACTATGAATACCTGGACTGGTGGGAAGAACATCCAGGCTAAGAAGCAGAAGGCATTTACAACCAGCTGTCCAGGAAAGATCAAGTGATCTTTTATATCATCTTCTGCCTTTCGGCCTCTGTAGACTGCAAGCTCACCAGTACAACAAGCTCAAGGTAAGCATCACAGCCACTGTGGGACTGAACCCTTTTCCTTCATAGAAAGTGTTTGTGTAGAAATAATAATTGACCGCTATTGGTTCATAGCCAGTGCCAGTGAAAAAACAGTTACTGACCAGATAACATCACACCACACCTTCTTAAAAGCAAGTTAATAAGCTATGACAATAAGGAAGGAATTTCAAAACCAAATATAATGTCTTGGTGTTATTAGTGGCCTTGAATGTACAGTGCCAAGAAAAAGTTTGTGAACCACCAATATGCTGTAATTATGAGAATTACATTTTTTTAGCATCTTGTTATCAGAATATTTTTACCAGTTTAAAGCATTTGAGCAGTGGTGTATAACATAGAGAAATCATAAAGAATTAAGCATCAGTGTTTGTGAAATAATATGCAAATCCCATTTCTAAACATCTGGTGCTCCATCCACTTTCTAACAGCTTGTCCACATTGGAAAATGTTCAGGACCACTCTGGAGTGGTCATCCTGCCAAGATCTCCCCAAGAGCAACCCAATAAATCCTCCAGGAAATCATAAAGTACTCCAGAGGTATATTTAAGGATCCAAAGGCCTCTCTGGCTACAGCTAATGCCAGTGTTCATGCCTGAAACATAAGGTAAAGAGTGAATTGGAATGGTTTTCATGGAAGAATAGCCTTCTCAATGAGAGAAGAAACCAAGTCTCTTGTTGTCACCCATCTCAGTTGCCAAACAATACTTGTCAACTCAAAGAGCACTCGGAAGATCAACAAGACTACTGGAAGAATATTCTCTGGACAAACAACTCAAAAGGTGAACTTTACATCCACAATGAAGCAGGTATTCTGAGGTGAAAACCAAACACTAACTTTCAACAGAACTTCAACCAATCTGTCAAGCATAGTGGTGGGAGTATGCTGGTTTTCGGGCTGCTTTGCTGCCTCTGGACTTGGGGGGCATGTCATCATTGACTGAACCATGCATTTGGCACTGCATTAGCAAATTCTGATACAGGAGAATATCTGGTCAGTTGTTTTTTTGCTAAAGCTGAGCTTAAAGTGGGCCATGTCGCAAAACAATGGTTCTAAACATACTGTACAAGCAAATCTACAATATAATGGCTGAAACTCAGAAATGTCACATGAACTGGCCAAGTCAACATCTAGACCTAAAAACCTAACAAACATTCTTCATAAATTTAAGTCTTAATAAACTTTCTGTAAATTAAGGATGAGACAAAGTAAGGTAGTCGATATCCACCACAGCAACTACATTTCTTTCTTTGTATTCTTTTATAGCTCCGTCTCAAAATGCCTTCTCAAAATAATTGTAAAAAACCTAGTTAAATCCCAAAAAACAGACATGGTTACACACTATACCACTAAGACATAAAAACAAAATCACAAAATCCCATGTTGTTTCCAAGTTTATTTTGAGAATTTGTGATTAATCAAATCATACAGAGTAACTGTTTTCTGATGTATCACACATCCCTAATATAATCTGCTAACTGTTCGACAAGATCATTTGGAAATTAAAAATCTCAATATAGAGTGTGGCATGTTACCATGGGAACATGTTTTGCACAAGGCAGAGCTGTTAATGCTAACAGAAAATGTGTTAATTTTGAGGGCAATGAAGTTACAATTTGCAGAAAAGCACATTTATTGCACAATATCACATAATATAAGACAAAGATAACTTTTCTTTTATCTTCGTATAATACAATATAAGCAAGTAAACATCACAGAATAACCAGCTCCCTTTGAGAAGCATTGTTCACTAAAATCAATTTCTAATATATAAATTATTAATGATTAATTAAAACAAAATATTAATTAATTTTCATTTAAATAATTTTATATACAGTATAAAGTGATGTTCCAGCTACATTAATTTATTTTACACACTTTCATTGATGCAGGTCTTGACAAGGTCTGATTTTTACAAAGTGGAAAGCTGCCCATTTTACAATGGAGCATATGTGTATATATTCTGTCCTGAATATACAAAATAATTTATGTTTAAATGAGAATGTCCATCTGTCCATTTTCTAACTGGTTTATCCAAAACAAGGTCATGGGAGAGCCAGAGCCTTTCCCAGAAAGCAATGGGCACAAGCCAGCTAAACTCACCTTTTGATCCTATCCCATGACACACAGACACACACAAGAGCCTTGTGTATTTGGTACTCAGTACCTAATTGATTCAAGCATCTCTCTAGTTTCTTCTTGATAGAAAGGCATGGTATTCGAGGCTTCAACAATGTGTCTGTGTAATAGTCAAGTTCAGTGATGCTTCCTTAAAATATATTTTTCAGAGTGATAGCTGTGATCACAGTTTCCTAGTTTGTTTTAACGTTGTGGTATTTACACACGAAGACAAGCTGCCAGATAAGGCTTTGTCTACTCCATTTTCTGCTTTGTGCTTTTCCATATGTGTTATCTCTACCTCAGGGCCATTTATAATGTTTTGCCTCAGTACATCTTAGCTCATAGACTTTACTGCAGATTCCTGCAAAAGTCTTTTTCCTTTGTCTTTTCCCCCAGCACGATCTGTCAGCATTCACATAATTCCAGCTGACTTGACCCCACAACTGCAACTGATTTTTTTAAGGAGTGGGCATGTGATGCCAAACACTCAGCAGCCCCTAAGAGGAAGCAGAAAGGACATTCGCCAGTAATAAATGCTATGATGAAGAGCACAGAAAGAGAGGCTTACTTTTCAGGAAGAAAGCGATGCTTGTAGATGAAGGAGTAAACATTCTTCAGTGTAAAATTCGTGTAACACGCCCCCCTTCTTAATTTATCTTCTCCAGCAGGTGCCAATTTTTAAGCGGAGCTACAGAAGTTCAGCTTGTTAATGAGTGCTTGCTTTCCCCCTGTGATTTCACATCCCCCCACCACCACCACCACCTCTGCTTCAGAAGATTCCTGTATAAATTTGCCATTTAATAAGTCAGTGGATCTCAGCAGTTATTTATCTCTCTAATCTCTCTGCCTCTTGATGTTATGCATGCTACCCATGTCAAACAGCATGATTTGGCTGTTGGTTTGACACATTCAGGTCAAACAAACTAGTATTCTTCTGCTCAGAAAAGAGGGAAAAGGAAGTGGTGTAACAGTGCATATTTGACAAAGATGTCAAGTACACATACTGAGTAAGCAATACCTTTTTTCACAATACTGTATATAAACCAAAATATTTAGAGAAAATGAAAGGTTGTCAAGGTTTAACATGCTAATTTGGAGTGACTGCCAATAGTTACTCTGATAAAGGACAAATCTTTCAAATGTATTACTTTGACCACCTGAATTTAAAAACAGAATTAAGGGATCCTCAAAGATGATAGCAGGAGTCAGCATGGAAGCAAACCTTTCATTAAAGTACACAGCCGACACACGAACCATAGTTTCCGCTGTATAAAAGGATTATAAATTATTGGAGAAAACAGTTGTTTTTTCTAAGACAAGCTAATCTATATTTTAAACTTTCATTTTAACTTATGTTAGACATCCATGGTGTCTTCCTTATCAATTGATTGACATATAAAATTAAGAAGGAGGTATCTTGAAAGTAAAGAAATATTTATATTTACAGGAAGATAACACTGTAAATGAAAAATATCTCAAATGTTTTGGCATTAAAATAACAAAAATAATTTGCACTTTCTTTCTTGTATCAGTCCATCTGGCATTTTTTTTGTGAAGGTCTAGGTGATACAGTATCCAGAATCTAAGTGCTATTTGTTATTAGTTTTCATGCATTGTTTTGTGTTTTCTTTTTAATAACAGAGTGCCTTGTGGTAAAATAAAGATTACAACACAAAGCCTGCTTAGGGACTTCTACGATAACTTGCAAGGCATTAAATGCTTGCCACAGCATGAACAAGTCCCGTAAGGAAAGTTTTTTTAATAAATGGCAGGCATATTCTATGTTGAAAATTAAAGGAATTCATTTTGTGATCCATAAATACATAAAATCATAAATAATCAATTAATCTAAAAAGAAATAGTGAAAGTTCTCATCTCTGTCAAGAGAAATGATCTATGGTTATTATTATGTTATTTTCACAGTCCTTAGCTGCAAACTATTAAAAAAAACAACTAACGTACAAGAGGGCCCATATTAACATCTAAATTCCATTTGAATTTTTGTCCATTCAGCTCTGTGTCTAATTTGACTGGTTGTTACCTCAAGTTCTCTCACATTCTCCAGTTCACTAAAAGTTGAATGTAGAACAAACCACTGCATTACTGTGACATGTCATTGATCGAAGCACTATGGTCCAGGTTTGTAAGAATGAGAAATGTTCTTAGAAATAACATGTACTGTACACAGTGAAAGAACAGAAAGCTGCCTTCTTTAAGCTGGCTGGTGTACTACTATTGGCTGGTTAATGAACAACTAAGCACAGAGACACGGGATTAGACAAGAAGGCACAAGAAGGCCAATTAAAAATTCAAGGGGCAAAAAAGTTAAACAAATCAAGAACACATGACAATAAAATCACAGCACAATTCAATTGCAGGGTGTCAAACTGAAAAACGAACTGATTAATTTGCATTTTACTTTGATTTATTTCTCAAAAAGGGGTAAAATCTTCATGTCAGGTTTTCATGCAAACACAATATACTGTATGTCGACAGTGCATCAAAAGTAACTCAGCACTCTATGCATGTTTTAGAAGTATTAGGAAAGTGGATTTTAAATATTAATAAATGTTTTTTATGCATTTTAATTAAATAATTCATGGCCAACTGTGAAACACTTGAGTAACTTTGGCTGTTGCTTTAGCATGAAATCGGAGCTGTAGAGACTCAGAGTTGATTGGGTACAGGTAATGATTTAACTTGTTTAATATAAGTCTGGGAGAAATCAAGAAAGAAAAACATGGAAACAAACCAGTATGCTCCACTTATTAATAATAGATCATTATAAGATAATTATATCTTCATTCTATTGACATTTTTAAGTCTTGAAGGTTTTTATGGTTTATTTTTTTATGATTGTTTTCACAACATGAGTTCCACTGCATCTAAAACTCCAGCTAGCAACAGCCTACTACATCAATAAACCAACTGTGATGAGGCAGCAATCATCAATTTCAAACCAAATATCTACAAAGGGGCCTAGTTCTCACCAATGTTCATCAAAGCTAAAAATTGTGTTTTGTGATACTGCTGGTTGATCATCACTTCTTTAGTGATGATTCAAAGTTTTGTGTAGACCACCCTGAATGACATTAGTGAGTTTGGAACAGATGTACAGAACAGTACACTAATGCTTGTGTACAACAGACTAATTGTAGGGGAGGTCAAACTATTATAGTCTGAAAAAGGAGTGACTGGTCACTACAGATACTGTATACTGATTGGTGGAAAAGTCACCTGTATGGTGTTTCAATGAGCTTGGAACTCACTTGCATCCTACCCTATAGACACATGCTTAAATGAAAACATCCCAGCATGATAATACATGTACCATGCTCTTTGTGTAACAATGGCTTTCTTGCAAGATAAGGATGAGAGTTATGCCATCAATATCCTAATCACCAGGCTTGTACCCCACTATATGTCTGTGTGATGAGCTGGGTGGACATATGGAATCTACTGTAAGACCCAAAGCTCAGTGAACAGGCATATGCTTGTCCGGGCTATGTGAGAGGAATGAGAGAAAATCCCACAGAACAACCCAATGCAAAGCCTACATCTCCAATATGCAGCCTCAATGGCCACACATACTACTAGCCAGCAAATTTTATAGTAAAATCTCTGTTGTTCAGCACTGTTGATGACAAATGTTAATCTACATACCAATTTACCTCTATTTAGTCTGTTCAATAAATTGTCAGTTCAACTGCTAGGAAAAAAAATCCACTCTTCAGGTGTGACTGCTATCCTTCCATACTTCACTCCTTATCGACAACTCACAGTTTCCCAGCTACACAATCAGCTTCCCAGCTACACAGTTTCCCAGCTTTTTAGTTGACCTGAGGCTGGATTTGTCTTCACGGTCCTGGGGCTCCATGGGTTTGTGGCGATTGGAGATTATACTACCTAAACTACAGTATTTGGTGCCAAAGGTGGTGAGTCACACTACCTCCAGGACAAGACAACCAGCCTTCTTGTTGTTTGATGCCACCCCATATAAATGCCTAGAGTCAATCTGAGAAAAAATGCCCATATCTATTTCTCTTTATATCCTTCTAACCTGAATGTTAAAGCTGCTCTCCAACAGCCTAAAATGACAAAGATTGCTTAGAGCAACAGCACTTCCATTACAGTCCCCTTTACACAATATGTCTCCCAAAAACAAATAAAGAAATTCCTAATTTCAAAACATGAGGGCCCACATACGTCTTCAAACAGACCAATAAAAAATATTTTCATCATCAGGCATTCCCTATCATACTCCAAAAAAAGATTGCGATTTGGAAGGTTCTCCAACTCCAACTTAAAATTGGACCGATTCCAAATTAAAACTTGAATTTGGACCAATTCGGTCTTTACCGCAGGTCATAAACTGATGATGACTTAAAAAGACAGCAAAGAAAACAGTTGGATCTACTGTCTATGTACAGTAGTTTGGAAAGTCACAAAGCATGAAAGTGTTAATAAAAAAAGCATTGTTCTAACAAAAAAGAATCATCTATTATCAAAAAAGAAAATCTATCATGATTATAACTATATGGCATAAAATGAGAAATCCTAAAGAGAATTATCGGAAGTAGGTCAAAATAAGAGAATCCCTTGATGCTCATTTACCTTTCAGATCCAGACCTGCCTGGAGCATATTGCTACACTCCGGCCAGCTCTCCATTTGTTGTTCTGACAGCTCTGCAGCCTATATAATGCACAAAGCACTTGGAGTACTCACAGTACACCAGCAGCACAGCCATTTTTTATGATGGACTTTCTCAAGGATCTGACTTAACCATGTGCATCTTTGCCGTAATATCTCAGAATGTAAAAAAAATAATCAGAATTTAGAATAATATTTTCTCATTTTATAAGTTAGAATTTGTATCCTGAACCATGCAATGGGAATGCTATTATTTTCAAAGTTCAAGCGTATTTCCTGGGTAAGTATGTAGTTTGTGGGAAAGGATAGAAAAAATATGAATCTCACCTTTTGTTTTGTGCTGTCGTACCAGAAAATCAGAATATATGTAAGAGCAGGACCGATAGCCTCCGGGGATGATTACAACTGCAAACCCATTTCTTTACGACGATTTCACTAAATAAACACAAATGGCCATTTAACTATGAGACCACTCAACCAAGAGCTGTTGATGCAGTTCTGCATGTGATGAGCACAGAGGTTGAGCACTTTAATACAGCTTGAATATCACTTCCCTTTGGAATCACCAGCCTCTAAAGCCTTAAAGTTGTCTGAATTGACACATTAGCCAGGTTTGGATTTGCCTTTGGGACAGGGCAACTCTTTCCTAATGAACGCAGCATTCTCTAAAATTTTGATTGGGCACTGCAACTTTCATACTGATAATTTGACAAAAATATTTGAAAAGCTTTGAATATTTTACTAAAGAGTTTCTTCTGTTTGTTATAGAGCAAAGAACGGGGTAGCATGCAGCTGTGGGTTCTTCCGATCAGAGCTACTGGACATGCAGCTCCATCAATCAATTCAGCTGTTTGAAGTCATTTACTCCTGTCACTCCCTGCAAGTTTTGTTTCCTTGATTAAGTTCCAAAGACTGGTTGCTGGTTCACACAAAGTTCTTCTGCAACATGGATTAAGAAGAAGCTAAGGAGTTGCCTTGCTACAGTATATGTTTTCTAGCTACTATTGCCAAATGTCATTTTAGTACTTATTCTTAACCCGCATCAGAGGTATCTCAGATGTTTCTGTTTTTTGTTTGTTATTGTGTGGAGCCACATTAGAGAAATGGAAACCTTATGATTCTCCAAAAAATTAGGGAACTTTCTCGTCAATTTTGCAACAGCCTTGAGACTAGGGCAGAGGTTGCTCGTGGAGTGCTTATGTGTTTTTCCACTGCCATATGTACGCAATTATTGTCTGGTTTCTCGAAACTAAGAAGCTTTGTGTCAAGTACATGTGTTGAGCACTGTTCTCTCTCACGCACTTTCACCCACCCCAGAAACAGATGGCTTTCTTCTAGAGAGAAAGTTGGAATTCAGTATTGCACTTAGAAAAAATAAACACCATTTGTGAATGTACATTTAGTGAAATGTAAATACGTTGCAGAAACATCTTTTAATACAATTATTCAAATTCTGACATAAATATTGACACAAAATGGTGGCAAAATCAAGGATATATATACATTACATTATTGATAGTGAATTGATTTGTTGCTTTATCATCAGTAGTATTTAACTTTGATTTAGAAGACCAGCTTTTTGGATAGCCCAGACTCTCTTACTTGTATAAATAGTCCTGTGTGGTAGACATACAAGTTGTAAACAAGAGGAGGCTATGTGGCCCCTTTAATCCATATGGATTTCTGACTAAAATGTGGAAGGGATGAAGGCAGATGACCTAATTAAGATCACCTGGTGTAACGTACCTAATCCTGGCATCATCTCCTCTGTTCACATTTATACCACACAGCACCCTCTCCTCTTCCTCACTTGTTTTCTCATCCTTCCTCCACCCCACATCCACCTTTGCAGCAACCCCTTGTTCACCTTTTCACCAGGCAAGGGGGGTCTTCATTCTATGGGCCTCCCAGTCCTAGGGCTAGGAGGCTGGCTCTTAGCCAAGCAGGTAAAGCCAAGGTTTTCACTATATTCAATAAACGCTTCTACCTTCGCACAAACTTCGGCTGCTGTCATTCCCCATGAAGGGTTTATTAGTAACTAATCGATACGTGGATCTCGTCTTGCCATTTCTTGAGAGAGGCCAGGGTAGTGGCTTCGACAGCATGGCTAGAAAGTTTGTTCAATACTGTAATATTTATTCAAGTGAAGAAGTAACTCCTGGGTAACATTGCTAGAACTGCCCTTGGAGAAGGCTGAAAGATTTTAGTCTTTCTCCTTTTCTTGTAGTTAGTAGCAGCGGATATGCAGCTGTCATTACTTTGTGAAGACAAGAGACAATAGAATCAGCCTCAGAGTGTGCCCGTCAAAACCTGAGGCCATTACCAAAACATTCTCTCATCTTCATCTTCCTGCAGCACAATTTAAAACGCACAAGACAAATTTTCAACAAAATCTCAGGAAGGTTTGTGTTGGAGAGACAAGTCTTAATAATGTGCCTAAGCAGTGTGTATACATATAATAATAAAAAGAAATCCATAAACAAACACACCTGGAGGAACATGATCCCTAGGCTTGACAGGAAAGCCTGTCAGAAAGGCGTTTATACATCAGCTGAGAGTCTGACTTCCCAGACTAATACTAAAACTGAAGCACATCGGAGGTAGGCCTGAGTCAATATTGAGAAGGTCAACCTGTCAGGAAAAACAGCCACACTTCAGCAGAAAGGCCAAAGTTCATTCAGGGCTCTAGGAAATAGCTCAGAGGCAAAGTAGATCTGAGAGTTTGAACTCCTATGACTCAAAAACATGTGTGCTTTGTTGTGCTTTATTTGTGCTTTATTGACCGAAACACAACTTTTGTTTGAAGGCATAAAAAAGTTTAGTTTTAATGAAATGTATAAGGAGCTGAACACATTGCTGTTGGTTATTTTGATTTTAAAAATCAACAAAGGAAACTGAATAGACTAAGATTTGAAATAAAAATTTATTTCAACTATATTCTTCAATGGAATTCACATATTTGGCAACATATTTACTCTACAGAGAAAAACTGAGCAGAACACGTTACTACAGGGACATGCAAATTAAAATTGGTTAGCACAATTGACAAATGTTCAGAAACATAGTGGGGGTGTTAAAAAGTTATGGAATTAATACAGTTTTTTTGTATTCTGAGCAATACACAGACTGCATTGAGAAGTCTCTTTGTTGCTAAAATGTCCTGCCCTTTTCAGAGCTGCCATTTAACTTAGAGTTGGCCCCAGTTCAAGCCACTATAATTAACACTCAGCAACAGCACTTAGTCCAGAATAGTGCACCACCCTGGTTAAAAGAAAGTCAAAATATGTTTATCATCAGCAAACTTCTGGCACAGTGTCAGTGCACAGTATGTACCTAGGGCAGCCTGGACTGGATGACTAATAATTTAGAACTACAAGTACGTCAACAAAAAACCTTTCATTTGTTCAGTATGTCATTATTTACCACAGATGTCCTAAAAGCAGGAGATTAGGTTAGTTTTGAATCACTCGACTGCAGTCATTTGGAATTCTTGCAGTTGTCAATGTGTTATCAGACAGATGTGTCACATTTTTTAGTTTTCCATTGTGTGCTGAATGAAAGAGATTTCAGGGGAAATCTGAACCTCATGGCACAATCAAATGAAACAAAAACAATGCTTGATAAAAGCAAAACTTCTGTAAAGCTCTGAATAGCACTCGTTAAACTACAGAGCCTTAAAATCTGTTAAGAGCATGTAAAACAAATCTCGTTTTCCTGAAGTGCCACCATAAAGCAGGCAGTCATTTTTAAGTTACGTGCATTTCAGAATATCTTCAAAGTTCTACAGGAAAAATGCTGTCAACTGAAAGTTAGATATATATCTTCTCCAATACTGAATGTGTGAAAGAATGTAAATTAACAATCTTGAAAAAGTCGTGCTTTTCTTTTATTGTTTAAAAATTGTTTCCCAAAAATGATCACTGGAAATGTGTCTAGAACTGGCTGCATGACAAAACCTCAACAAAATGCCTGCTTTTCCACCTACTGCTGGGAAAATGAAGAAAATTATATGAAATCATTCTTAACAAGCTGTGCTGCTGTACTGCAGCCAGTCTGGGGAGGAGATGACTAAGTGTGACAATGAAGTGAAACAGCTCACTAGGACACAGTAAGACAGTCCTGACACTTATACGCCCCTAAAATGACAGGATATCAGTGTTATTCGATGTGTGTACTTGTGGCACTGGTCTCACTTCAGTTGTTTAATTCCAATTGTTCTGCACCCATAGTCACATTGCTGTCCAATCCACTAATGGGAGACAGAAGAAAGATTCACTCTTCAGTGGGGTTTTGTAAGAGAATGTACTCAGGCACTTTATCTGCAAAGTTAAATTGTTATAACATGTGTTGCATTTAGGATAGGAGGTCCTTTATATGCCTTGTCTTATATATAGCAACTCTCCTGGACCTTGAAATGGTGTTTGAAAACAAAGATAGACTTTCTGGATAAGGCAAGTACATACAGTATACCAGTTTTTGCTATGTATTCCATTGTTGTTCGTTACACTTGTCTAATGAATTTTTTGCAATTGTACTGCATAGATAAATAATAGTTGGCTAGACTGTTTCTTCACCTGGAACTAATCCTAACTACTGTACATCTGCACCAGTGTTGTATGGGGAGGATTAATGAGGGAAAGACCATTCTTTCCTTCCTCATGGAATGTGCAATTGAGCAGCGCCAAACTGGAGTTGAGTGGAGACTGAATGATCCCTGAAAATATCATGTAAATACTGGGAGAACTTGTACACTCCACACAGAAGGCACAGAAAGATTCTGAATCTAACTCATGACCCAGGAGCTGTGGGGTTAGGCAGCACTAGCCAGCACACAGTAGTTGGTGGTACTGATGACGTGTAAATGACAATATAATTTATTGGATCAGAAGGTATCTCACTTGATTCAACTTACCAGGTAACTATCAAGCATGTGTTGTCTATATGCTTGTTATTTTATTTACATATATACTTCTGTGACCACTTGCTGATTGCAATTTTTTGGGGGTTCTGTCATGTCTTCTGTGAATATGGCTTGGATTGTCAGTATGAAAAAGCCATTCTGCTTGTCAATGTCATTGGCAATGAACAGCATCAACAGATGATTAACTATGTGAACACACAGTAGGATATGAAAAACAATGCAGTAAAACATCTAAACTGCCCGTTTTAATAATGTTCTTTGATTGTTTTACGTGGCTATCTGGGGGGGTTTCTAGTTAAACCCTGACCCCCTCCGCCCCCATCAGGTACAACTTGTGTGATGTACATCATGTAGTCTAATTATTTATTGGGGCAGATGCATGTCAGCCTTTGAAAACAGCAGGCAACACACTCTAATCAAAAGCCAGGAATGTCATAAGCCGCAATTAAGAGCCTGTAATTCGATTTATGTTTAATTTATTCCTGGTACTGTATATATTAATGCATGTTTAGCCAGCACAGTGATCCACATAAGAGCGAGCATCTTTGATTGGGTACTAATTAGTAATGATTCAGCAAATTGGACATGAATTAAATATACAAAACTTAAAAATCTTTGAGAATGCTTTAGTGTGCATTGGGAAATCTCTCCTAACAACAGTTTTGGAAGGAATACTATTTCTACCTTTCACCTAAAAGCTGGAAGTTCAGTTCTGAAATATTCCAATGTTGCAAGAGTTTGTGGATTGGAAACACTCAATGAATCTAGGTTTTTTCAAAAAATTGAGGAAACGGAAGTTCTGGAAGACAGTCAGATTCTGATTTGATTCTGTCACACCTGAAGAAGGCTCCACGGACGAAACGCTGTGTTTTCTTTCTTCTCTTTCCAGCATGGAATAAACCTATTTCTTGTTCCTTTGCAGCCTACGCATGCTGACGCAGCTACCCACCTTCACTAATACCTTATTCTAGAATGGTTCAATCTTTAAAAGTACAAAGCCTAAATTTAAGGGTAGTTCTACAGGGCTGTTACATACTTTGCCCTCCAAAGGTATTGGGACAGCAATGTCAAAACTCATATATTTGTCTTGCAGTCAAATTTATCTGTAATTATTAGATTAATACAAATGATAAGGATAATTAAATGTTTATTTTTGGTCATTCAAAGCATATATTTGATGATACAAGAACAACCCAGTGATTTTTAAGTGACCGTATTTAAAAGGACATTAATTTTTTAATTTCACTTGTGAGATTTCCCACATTCAGTTTTGAATTTCAGATAGATAAAGACAGTATTTGCTTGGATACCCCCGTTTGAGGCAATAATTGCATCCAATCTGCAAACAATTGAGCTCAATAAGCTCACTACACTCCATGTAAAATCACCTGAGATCCTGATTCTCACTGAAACAGAATGTTTTACTGCTGCTGGGTACCACTTTGTGATTCATATTTGTCTTTATTATTTGAACCTTGATAAGTATGAAACTTCGATAAGTGATAAGTTCTTGACGCTTACACATGGATGGCCGGGCACTTGTTTTCAACTTGTTTTCAACTTTATATTACAGAACAATATAGCCCTCTGCAGATTGTACTGAATTTTGGTGAAGTGCAAGTTTGTAAAGGTTTTCACAAGTAGGGAAATCCAAAATGAAACAAGAGGAAGCCACACTCCTCCCTTGAGGACACGTAAAAGAAAAAAAAAGGATTCATTGTCCTCTAGTGGACAGAAGGAGTACTTCTTACAGACTCGTCAAATACAGAAAGAATACGTGTTGTAAAGCATGCTGTGATTAATTTCTATTTCTAAAACATGAATTAAATTTCCCAGTATTGAAATAAAAAAAATTACCAAAAGAGGAAAAGAAAAAGACCATTGCTTAGGCTACATCGCCATTGGGGAAGTGTGACAAGTCTTTAAACGTTACAGATTATCCTGACATGCTGAATTAATTTCAAGGTTGCAGTGTTCTTTACAAAGTGAGCTTGGAGTTGCAAAACTCTTCTTTCATGTTTATATTAAATCCTCATCTTTAACCAAACTTCCTCATCAATAATGCATGGCACACTTTGATCTCTTTCATTTTGTCCGCACTTGTCAAGTGCGGCATCTTCCCTCTTCCAAAATATGCGGCTCTTATATAATTTCCTTAAGAAAAGCTAAGCCAAGCTTTCAAGTTATGCAACATTTCTTGCATGCACTTTTCAGTCCTCATTTCTGCAAACATCCCTGCTTGGCACTAACTTTCAGAAGCGCCTTTGATGCCAAAATATTTCTTTCAAGATATTTCAGGATCATTTCAGGTGCAAAAGAGCAAGAAGAAATGCAGTTGATCTAATCTAACATGAAGGCAAGACCACAAATAAGCTCACCCATCTTCTTTCTTGTGGGTATCTATATATTAAAATACACAGATGGCAGTTTTAGCCACATGCACAAGTGGCTTAAACAGGGTTTATGCTCTAACTAGAACCAGGTGTTTAGGCTACTGGGATATAAGCATGGTTTACTCCAAACATCCCATTTGCACAACTCTACTTTATTAAAATGAGCAACCTCTAAAAGCTCTGCGGATTTACCACCGCTTTTCTGTGTGTTAGAAGTATTAAAATGTCAGCTTTTTTTCATTTTACATCAGCTTTTTGCTCTTTTGTGCTTGGCATTATGTCACATTTACTGTTCAGTATCTCAACGCACATTATTATTTCTTCACTGTTTCCCAGGTGCTTCATGCTACTTCCTCCATTTAACCCATTTTTGCTAAGAAAACCTCCCGCTAGTTTTAAAAGTAAGGGCATTAACTTTACAGTACAGTCAAAAACAATTGACAATTTCACTGTACATGTAGACATGCAGGGAGGGATAACAAATGATTTCTTTCTTTAAGGAAAAAGGCACAGAACTGTCTTTTGATAATATATAGTCTTGTGGCTTCTAAAATTCTGCTCAGATTTTAGCAAGCTGCTTTTATTTCTTCTTCCATTCAAACTGTAATGATCAAAGGCATCTAGTACAAAGACCATTGATTTTCTCCCATCTATTCTGATTCCCTTTGTTACCAGCCAGGGAATGCATTGAAAAGTCAAGCTGCATATCCCAGTGAACTAGTTGTACTGTACTTTCTTGTAACTCAGTGTGGAGCACAGGGTCATTGACTACTCCAGACAGGGGGTGTGTAGCATTTTTAGGATAATATAAAGAACTGCAGGGCTGAATCCACAGGGTTGAGGGAAGACAGCCAATGTGCCAAAACTTCACAAGACTGGTGAAACGGACACAGCCCTGTATTAAAAAAACAAAACAAAAAAAAACAGATAAAATCTCTGAAATCTCCAGCAAATTATTAGTATTTTCATGAATCATTTTAATTCCTTGAGGAATTGTTTGAATAAACTGTGTTTATTGGTTTCTTTGAGAGAAAAAAGGCACAAAACCTTACCTTTTCACCCCTTTTAAACAACATTTTAACTTTTGCTCCTTTATTTCTGATTTTTGTACTCTGCTTTTATTTTTTCTGAATTGAATTCAAGTTAATGGACAGTGAACTAATTAATGAGTGCAAGGCATAGAAATATTACCAATAATAGAATATAAGTAAAAATAAGATTACTGGCTAGCAGGAAAGAAGTAATTTGGCATTGATCTCATAGACCGTGGTACAAAACAACTTCATATTCAGACTGACGGGAAAGCGAAGAGTGGCTGACTGGGAGAAAATGCTCTGCTGTCTGTACTCAAGTCACAAAACCCAAGTGACAAGAGCGTTTTATGTTGTACATTACTATGTCAGGCAAAATTGAAACCAGCACATTTAATAAAAAAAGAAGCAAAACAAATGTACTACAGTTCACTGCGAATTAATAAATGTATAGAGAAAATTCAGCAGTTTCAGAAACCAGCCAATAAGGAATCATTTTCTATACTCCAAAGCTACTAAGATAACACAACGCCATGAACTGCAAAAAGTAATTTTTGTTGAGTGCGTTTTCCAATAAATTGATTGCTGCCTCCTCAGTGATATGTTATCCGAGGAACACTCCACTGAGGTCACCGCTGTTGTCACTGGGCTCGGTGGAAACAAAGTTCTTTTATTATAGTTCAAAAGTTTCAAAGGAAAAAAAACTGATTTCAAGACTTTATTACATATTTAGGATAAGTTAGTAAGTTTAGAGAAACCTGACTTTTTCAAACCCTGGGAAGCAACACGTAGAGTGTTAAAAGAAATTAAGGGTGTATATAGTTCGAGGTTAAAAAGCAAAACTACGGAGCTGGTTCAGAAAACATAATATTATATTCATCAACACCATCATTTACTCAGTGGAAAGAACTGATTTCTGATTTTTTTCCCGGTTCTACACAGGACACCACCATCTGCAGTTATTTTATTTTGAATAGCTAGAAATTTTGTATTATATAGCCATCCAAAGTGTAATTGTCAGCTGTTTCTGTATTGCTAGAGGTCTGTAAGATTCAGACCTCTAGCAATGATAAAACCTTGCTATATAGCTGTGAGTGTGGAAGCTGAGAAAATCGTGGTAAAACAAATTTCAACAATCTCTGACACATCCCAACCCAGCACTGCCATGTGGGGAAACAGTCCAATAGTGACAGAACCTGCGGCATCTGGATCGCAGAGCTCAACCTGTGCTCTGAGTAAGTGGTTTTACTGATTGATCGTCATGCTGGATTTATTTAACAACTTGCCTTATTAATTTACCGGTTTTCAGTTTAAATGCTGTCTGTTTAGTAAATCAATGAGGGGTGCAGCTGGAAGCTTGCCAAATTGAAATTTACTTAAGGTGAAATGAAAATAAGATATAAAGATCTTTTAGCATGTTAGCCAAAAAAGTGTTTCAGTTTCTACTGGCTTCCAGCTAGTGGTCATATGACTTCAAGAAGCAACACTTGTGCATTTGTACTGGGGCGAGTGGAGGCTGGCATGAGTAAGAAATTATGTCTGACAGTCAAATATGAATCATCTTGAAACTCTATTAAGCAATGCCCAGCCAAACTCTACAAGAAGTGACCAGACACCGTCACTTCTGTGAGTTGCAGATTGCTACAGGTACTGTAGTCTGGGGATTTTTATAATCTGGGTTTAAGGGGTTGTAAAATGGTTCATTTTAATCCTTCAAGCAACTAATTGCATCAACAACAAAGCTGAGTTGAAAAACAGCAACTTCTGCGGTTCTTGAGAACAGCCCTTGATCCCTGCTGGTGTACAGCTTCAAAGTGAATCCAGCTGAAAAGGACAGGCTTCTCAAAGCACACCTTACCTTGGCCTCCTTTTCAAAAGAAACAGGATTAACAGGCAGCTGCTGAATAGCACAAAAACCAAAGATCATCACAAAATGGCACGAAACAAGAAAAGTTGACTAAATATGCACATACTCCTGGAAATTGCAGAACAAGTTTAAACACAAAACCATGGAAAAATTTGCTTTTGCTTTCCTCTTGACTGTCTATCAGTCTTTTAAACTCCATCTTCTTATTTTTATCGAGCCAAGCAATTGCTCAGAGCTGGTAAACCACATAGCGCCATTATAAATTTCATAGGATTAACATCTTAGACTTAGAAAAGTCATGCAATTATAAGTGATTGTTAAACTCCAATATCATACTGTACATCATTTTAATGGTTTATGAATGAGTGTCTTAGTAGAACTTAACTCTCATTTTATGTTTTTCTTGTACAAAGAACTACCAGGGAATCCTACTTAAAGTAGAAAAACAAAATGCTTCATAGTTTGGAATACCCAAGTAGAGGACCAAGGACCATGTTCACTTCTGCACTTCTTCTATAAAGAAATTCTGAATTAAGAGGATCTTCTTTTGGTCAAATATTTTTAATTAGAGCCTAAACCCAAAGCAATATACCCCCGACACACTCTCTCATTTCATTAGAATAACAAAACCCAATAATTCAGTGTATTAAAATGTTTTATTGAGTATTTTAGACATAGTAAATTTGGCTCAACCCATGTGGCTGAGAGCTAACCTCCTGGCCATAGAACAAGAAGGCTGGTACCCCCATGCAGACTGTGGTGTCCAAGAGGCAGCTGCACAAGTGGAGACGGGGTGGAGTAGAGATGCTGGAAATTAATGCAAAGTAGAGAAGGGGCTGATGTATAGTTTTTTTTCCAATGTGAGGAAATAACATCAAGAATGTTTGCAACAGGAATGACAACCCACCTCCCCAACCCACATAGAGGGCCTCAGGAACTTGGTCCAGGACATGAATGCACAGTAGGGTTTATGTTTACCTCATGGAGACTGCCCAGGCTCTGACAGTATATTTGCATAGTCTTAAGCTTTTGCTGGGGTTTAAAGGTCTGCCAGACATTGAAACCTGTCTTAAACTGCTGGAGAGAGTTACTTATGTCATGGATTACTTTTGGAAACAAACAAGAGGTTTGTTAAAAGTAATTTTAAAAGTCATCATTGATCTATACAGCTATGTACATATAGTAACTGTGCATAACTATTTCTCCCAATTTCTTATTAATTAAAAAAGTAGTCCATTACACAAGTAACTTGTAACTCCTGTCACGATTATAGTCCCCCCTCCTTAAGGGTGCTCCAGCCCTTTCACTTTAGACTTAATTCTGTGCACCTGACCCCTTTTCCCAGCCCACCTTAAAAGCCAGGCGCTGGCGTTCATCCTGGCTCTGTATCTGGTTTCCGCACCGTGCGAGTCCGGGACCTGGAAGCACCTGGTCCCGTTAAGGTTTTAATCTCTGTTCCCGTTCCCTGTCCGCCGGTTCCGACCCGGTTCATGGTTTTAATCCTTGTTTGGATGGATCACCTGGCTATGGACTTATTTTTGTGTTTTTGGATTCCCTCTATGGATTACTTCTGGATTGTTTGCCTCGGCCACACCTTCCCCGTGCACCAGCGCACTTTGGACACGCCCCCCTGTTTTCAGCCCCGTATCCCTGCATGACCTTTTCCTAGTGTTTTCCACTTCTTCGGATTGTGTCGTCCGCATAGGGTCCGGAAAGAACTGTTCGTTACACTCCAATGGATTCTTCTTAAACGATACTTTCCAAAAAAGTTTGAGGGGTGTAATGAGCTCAGATCACCCAACCACCAAATGAAAATGACAGATGCACAGAAATGAGTAAGAAATTTACCTTTCTTCTCAGCAATAAATAGTCCAAAAGTACTCTAGATTGAAAATGCATCTAATGTTTTTCCTAGGCTGAGCTTGACATATACAGCAAACGCCAATCATCTAGATATGGCATTTATTTGTCAATGCTGTTGTTATTTGCCTTCTAAGGCAGCTCTGTGCAGCTTAGCTTCCCCCCTTGTTCATTGTGCAAAAGGAGCAGGAGTGAAGAACTGTAAAGAGAGTTATATTGATGTGAGCAGGCCCTGATTTGATTTCCGCCAGCCTGTGGCAGCCGTCTATAATTGCATTGTCCTGTCCCAGGGCTATTTTGAATAGAAATTTGGTTTGGCATTTGCACTGAGAACGGTGGTTGAGCTGATTTTGTTGAGAGGCAGCCAGGCTACATAGCAGGTAAATGAAGTTTCAGGTGAAATAAATGAGGAGTGAATATTATCCAGGGCAGCTGTGAGAATGATTAAATGGTTATCTCTGTGAGGTTGTCGAGTCTTGAAAAGGGAGCTGAGGCAAGACATTATGCCACCTCACCACCCCAGCCCTCAAAATGCAATAAAACTCTTGAAAAAAGCATTATTTTAATCTGAAAAAAAAGACCAAATTCAACCATTCGCTAAAAGCTTTGCAATGGACATAATTTTAGTGGGCTTTGCATTTGTTATTGAATGTTTAAACCAGAGGTCATTCAGCCTTCTGACATAACTAGCATTTACCCCTGTTGCTGACAATACTCAATTAAAAATAAAAGGTACAGTATTTAGGAATAAATATGAAATAGTTAGGTATAGTGACATTTCTAATGCCAATAAGAGCAGTAAACCTCGATAAACCTAGATAATGAATGGGACCAAAACACTACAAATTGGTGTCACTGAAGTTGGAGAGAGCACCTCCCCTCAAACAATTGCCACTCCTCCTGCATCCTTAAACAATATGCCCTAGTCCCTGCCAGAAATCACAGCTTAAAGAAAGTGGACACCCCTGTCACCTCCAGAAAATGAAAAAGAGCCAAACTTGAGACTTTCTGGTAAAAATGTTGGCCCTGCATCTTCTGGCTGTTATCTCATGAAGCCCAACCCCCCCCCCCCCCAAATTCTCTGACCACTTGGATCATCTTTGTGGAGTGAGAGTATTAATTTCATGCAATGCTTATCAAGGACTGATATATTTTCCATGCTTTTCTTAGGAGTCCCCAGAAAAGCTAGAGAGAACATCTCTGGATTCCCAAATTCCATTCAGAGAACCAATTTTGATCATTATAAGTATCCTGTACACAAGAAGTTAACACCCTACCTTCAAAATAACACGTATTTGCCTTGTGTTTGCCTTGTGTCCATGCCTTCGATCTTTAATTTGATTCAACCTCCCCTCACAGCTGGAAGCAAAGTGAAGTTCCTAAGTTCATGAAAACATAGGAAGAAGGATTTCAAAATGTCTTGTGATTTTTCTATACTAGTAAGTAGATCCAGGGTGTGAATTATCACATTCCTATGCCATGGGGATCCTCCATACTGTATATTAAGAATCATGATTATAAATTGAGAAGCTTTGAGAAGGAGATAATACAATACTTAAGTACTTAAGCCTCATTTGCCATGCAAGACCCATTGCAGACAATCACAGATGGAGGGCTGATATTTCCAATGGATATGGAATACTGCAAGAAAATTGGCTAAATCTCCAGAAGCAATCTGATCTTGCGAATATACAGTAAAATATTCGTAAACAAAGCATATACAGTATACAGTTACACAAAATCTCCTCGGATTTAAACTTTACCATGACATTACCACTTTGTTTGTAGGAAACAAACACAAAAGGCCCGTTAACAGAACTATTGCTGACAAGAACACTTTGAGGACAAAACCTGCTGCCAGACCTCAAAGACTTAGTCTGGTCACCATATGCCTGCTACAGACTTTAAATTTGAACGTGTCACAGCATGTAGCTCTACAAATTGCAGATTTCTAAAACAGTACATATTAAATAACCTGGAAATACAAAGGAACTTTGTTTTATGCTAGATAACAATCCCTCCCACCGATTTGCCAGTTGGTGGTTCCATTGTCAGGAGCTGTTTATTCTAGTTTAATCTGGCTTTGCTTTTGCTACATCTGCTTGAATTCCTGTCATGAAAACTGATTTAAAAAAAAAAAGATTTATCACTGGACAGAAAGTGCACAGGGGAAGTAAGTTAGTGTCACAAAATGTTAGGGTTACTCAAATTAAGATTTCTAAGGGGAACATGATGCATATGTTCTCTGAGGAGAATCACAGAGAAGAAGATTTATTGAAGGTATTGTATTTCAGAGAATTGCACCTCCACATACACGACCATATAAAATAATCAACTTTTACAATGTTACATTTAGTCCACCTTGGGGAGGGTTTCCCAGAATTGGGCTTTAGGACATAATTGCCTGTTTTTTAATTAAGTCAAATCTGAATTAATTGAATTCCTTAAATCATTGAAAAAATTAATTGCTGCAGATTTAAAGTTGCCTAAAATGATACGGTGAAACATTTAAAAACCTGCAAGCAGCCATATCACCCTGCAACTCACAGCTAGTGGCCACTAGGATGTCCTCACCCAGTAGTCTATGTACAGTACTGTATGTTCTAATGGCCCAGTATAGTGATGGGGATGCTATACTGTAAAAAGTTGCTGTCCTTCAGATTAGATTTAAAACTGATGTCCTGACTCTCTTTGGTCATTGAAAATTATCAAACATTTGTACCACCTTATATATCGTGACACAGACATGGAGGGTCACTCAGTCTTTCCAGACAAGGACTGCCAGGTATCAGGGAGCCAGGACTTTATCCCTAAACCACCCCCCTCACTGCAGCAGGTGTCTTTTAAACAACATATAGTTGGAGATATTCTGCAACAATATTCAGATATTCTGGATTCAAATTAAAAAAAGGGTAACATCCCATCCAGGATACTGGTTCTGAAAAACATTGTAAATTATTTTCGAAACAACACCAATTGAGAAACTTGGGAAAATACAGATTGTTATATAAAGTAATATATAAAATAATTAATAAATTGTTACAGGCAGAGGTAGGTGACAATGTAGTCTAAACCTTTAGATAAAGTGTGTAACACCTGACCGTGTAAACATTTCCAGTTTCAAAGCAAAGGGGATGTTTGCGGAAATGTAGGGGGTCTAGAGTCTACGATCAAAGCAATCAAAGCTTACCTCGGTTTACCTTAGTTAATTAAATTGTGAGTAAACTATTGTCAATCAACAACCCAGAACACACTATATAAGATCGGATCAGGCAAAGAGAAAAAGAGAGGGAAAAAGAAGGTCAAACCACAAGAGAGAGAAGAGGGAGCGTGAAGCTTCTCAGTGACCCACTGCCAGGGTCGACTCATCCATGGTGAACTAGGCAATTGCCTACAGTGGCATTTGAGCAAGGGCGGCCAAATGTACCATTTCAAACTATTGTGCGACCAATTAGAAACTAGATCGCAGAGCACGTCATCCTACAAGCTTGTTCTAATCACTGTAAATGGCCGACGAATGTATAATTTCTAGCTTGTAGCACTGGCGCCAGTTTCATTCAACTGGGTGAGAGATTTTTCCTGTGGACAGCGAAATACAAATACAAAAAGTGGAGACTGTTAAAAGAGGAGGGCACTCCAAAAACAGAAAGGCTCGTTCTTAAAATACATTACCTCAGAGTCAGGCTCAGTTATCAAGGATGATAATCTGCCAACATCAAGTAATCAAATCAATGATTCAGCTAGCAACTTTGCTCTGTTACAAGCAACTGCGGACATAGAGGGTTCTGCTTCCAAAGATAGCATTAGCAGCAACTCCATCTTGTCCAAAACAGAGACTCACCAGCCGCTAAGATTACAAGCTGAGGAAAATTTGAATGAAAACGGAAAATGGCCGTCAAAAAATAACCAAGGACTTTTTGAGACATTTTGACACGGAGGGGACCGCATCAAGTCAAAATAATCAATTTTCCCAGGGACAGCAGGCACAGAAAATTTTCCAGGTGTCATTATAGTCAGACTTTAGCAAATGGGGAGAGACTGGAAAGGCCATGGCTCATTTATTCAGTTAGAAAGGATGTTACATTTTGCTTTTATTATAAACTTGCTGGTGAAAGTGAAAGAAAATCAGCTCTGGCAAAAGATTGTTTTCATAAATGGAAAGAGCTGGACACAAGGTTGGCGTCTCAAAACACTGTAGATGCGCTAAATCTACAGAAAATATTAGCCGAGACAATGCATTGGCTGAAAGTGTTGCGATGTTTGGTAAGCCTAGTAAGAGTAATGGCCATGCAAAATATAGCATTCTGTGGTAGCACAGATAGACTGTTTGAGCATGATAATGGCAATTTCCTGAAACTTATAGAGACGATTGGCCTTTTTGATAATGTTATTGCTGAACACATAAAGAGAACAATTTCTGAAGAAAAGCATGTTCACTACTTGGGCAAAGGAACTCAAAATGAAATCAAAGCAATGCTAGCATCCCAGATTCAGCATGAAATTGTTACAATGCTCAAGTCAGCTAAGTACTACTTGTGGCCATCGCAGTTCTGCCACTCCGTCCCACAACACAAGGGCATGAACCCAGGTCTCTGGCGTAACTCAACAGACAACTAACCGAGTGAGCTAAAGGAGACCTCCATCAGCCCAGTTAGCTGAGATCCCTGCTATGTGCAGGATGGGCGATGATGTCACTGTGCTGAGACTAGGTCCAATAGAAGTATTGTATACTCAATACATTTAAGATTGTACGTTAGTAGAATCTAACAAATGACAGTGATTGTGTCCTTTGTTACAACACAGGAAAGCAGCGTGAAGATTGGAGAGCTTTTCTTAGAATTCACGGAGCAGACTGATTCTACAGGAGCTGCAAACCTTCGGATCAACAAACTTGGCGAGTTGGGGATTGATATTATGGACATGAGAGCTCAAGCCTATGCCAATGGATCAAATATGAAAGGTAAACAAAGTGCAAGACTAAGAATAAATCCAAGGGTGTTCTATGTGCCATGCAGTGCCCACTCTCTTAACTTGGTAGTTAATAACACAGCATCACGTTGTCTGCTGGCAGTGGACTTCTTTACGATCATCCGAGAGGTTTACAACTTTTTCTCTGCTTCCTCTTCTCACTTGGACGTATTGAAACAGCACATAGGTGAGCATGCCCTTACAGTCAAACCGTTAAGTGACACGAGATGGGAAAGTACGGTACACTTGCTCAAATCCATCCGACACCAATTAGGGGATATACAGGATGCCTTGCTCTCAATAGCAGATAATAACAGTCCAACTGGAGCTTGTGGAGTTAAAACCTGATATGAAGCAAAAGGCATTGCAGCTAAGATCAAAACCTACTCATTCATGTGCTCCATCATAACATGGTATGATATTTTTAAATTAGATAAATATTACCAGCAAAACACTACAGTGGCACAGTTGGATGTGACGAAACAACTCTTCCTAGATTATTGCACAGACAGTAATTTTGAGAGAGTTGACGTCCAGTGCAAGAGAATTGGAGGAGGATTTGGAAATGGAAGCCTGCTTCTCTCTACAGAGTGCAGTATGACCATGAAAGAGGTAGAACATTTTTCCCTACAAAGGAGATGGAGAGTCTGTCATGGACCCACAACAAAACTACAAAGTGGGTTTCTTTAACCAAATACATAGGGGAACTGTGCCATCCATTCTGTGGTGGAGTGCTTTTCTCAACTCTGTGAGCATGGGGGCATATTTGGAGTTATGTATGACATTTGTTTGACATTATATCTATAAAGGAGAGGAAAATTGCAACAGTTCTCCAAGAATGCGCAACACTGGAAAAGGCCCTGGCACATGGGGACTCAAGGGATGTTGATGGGCACGAACTTTTTGCGTAGTTGACTGATTTGAACAGACGTCTGGCTACTGGAACCAATCCACTGGATGCACTCAAGTTCATCTGTCACAATGGGATGGAATCAGTTTTTTCAAATGCATTTATGGCATTAAGAGTGCTTCTCACCCTTCCCATCTCTGTGGCTTCAGGAGAATGCAGCTTCTCAAAGCTAAAACTGATTAAAAAAACTCTGCAGTACAATGACACAGGATAGGCTTAATGGACTGACTACAATTTCCATAGAACACGAGCTGGCACAGAAAATTGAAATAGAAGATGCAATTAACACCTTTGCAGCCGTGAAGGCCCGGCGTGCACACTTCTGAAAGGTGAGCTAAATTAATGTAATTAAAATGCTTTTTAGTTGTTTTTTAAGTGTGGAGGCAATCTGTTATGTGCGCAGTTTTTTCTCCCATCAGCTAGCAGTGTGTGTGTGTGAATGAGAGTGTGTGTTGACGTGCGTGAGAGAGGTTCAGTGCATTACCAAGAAGAATTGCATTGGTATTGTTTTTGGAAGCTGAAGTGGGGTTTAGCTAGGCTATATACAATAGTGACATTGGTAGAAAGCATTTTGAACCAGCTTATTTGAGTGGTAATGCAGATACATGTTTGGAGCATTATTTCTACATCAAACTGTCATTAACTTCAACCTTCGGAAATCTTGCAGGGTTCAAGCTGGCCGCCATGGGTGTCTTATAGTCTACTTAACAAGTGTGCAAAGTGGAAATACAGTAGCGCTACAAATTATACATATTGTAGCCTACAATATTTACTGTGTGTGTGTATGTGTGGATAGAATTGCATAAGGCTTTTGTGTGTTGTAGTCTATTGGTTGTGAAGTTGCAAATTTAAAAGGGGCAGCACAATGTTGCCTAGAGCTGCAGAATGGCACATGCCAGCCCTGCCCAGTGCACTAAAGCTCTTCCTTGAAAGGGACCACCTTCCCAGGTAGCTTGTTCAATACTCTCATAACCCTCTGGGTCCCCTAATCTTGTTTCAAAAGCACATTTAGTTTTCCCATGTCCTCTGGTTCAAGATTCACCTTTCATTCTGAAGACATCCACTGGATTTACTTTGTCAATGCTTATATAGTGTATTTTAAAATAACAAACAGTACTCCAGGATCCAGATCTCTTCAGACAGAATCAATATACAATATTCAAGATTTAATTAAGAGGAAAAGGGCCCCCTAAGCTCAAAATAAGACTGACATACATCCAGGCTTTCTTGTAGGGAATCTGTGATTTATTAGAGATGCAAAAGTTATGATGCAAGACCAGGACTCACTGCAGGATGTGTCCACAGCTATGTAGGGAAAATAAATCTACATGAAATGCTAATGAGAGAACTGTATATTTTGACATTGTTTACTAAAATGTAAAAACAAGCTTTTCTGCATCCTGCCATGGTGTCCCTTTTCAATTGAGGAAAATATTTTTTTCTTTGTGTTCTTTGCTGTTGTTAAATTGTAAAACAGAAACCTCCGACCCTGGAGGCTACAGTTCCAATGCAGCAGTTGTCAGTGGTAACTTTTAAAAGACCAACTTCCAATGACCCGGGACACCTTAGTTGCTGGAGGTTTAATAAAGTGATTCAGAAAACATTTGGCACATAAGACCTCGCAGAGCAGTATTCCTTCACTAAGGAACAGTACTTACTTAGATCACCAATTACTTACAAATGTTCCCAATCTTCAGAAACAGGTGATTAAAAAAGTTCTATTAAAGATCTAGACAACTGAAGCTCTCCAGGACCAAGGCTGGGGACACCTGTTTTAAAGGCATTCCTTAATTTTGTGAACTTCAGTTGTCTATTCTCAGGCAATTTCAGCTGAGACTGATAAACATCTACATCACTGATGAGAGGCAGACTGTCTGCTCTACAGATGCAATTTGGATGAGGCTGACATTAGAGGAGCCTTTGGATGTACTATAGCTGTGGACCAGTATTTAACCACTGTCTTTGAACACCCCCTTCTGGTGACAGAGAGGAAACAAAGATTTGCTCTGGATGCAGAGAGACCTTCAGGTACAGTATAAAACCAGACCAGTATTACCTTTATAAGGCTGACATTATTAAGTAAATATCAGATGGCACTGTTATCTGTAATGTCCTGTATTCCAGATGGATGTCAGAACAATTAGTCACCTACTATACCACAAATCACTTGTTACAAACAACAACCTCCTACCACCAGGTGTTTGTTCAATTGATAAGGGTGTTTCTAATATTTTGGCGAATAAATGTAATTTAAATGAGCTTTCAAATACTATTTACCTGCATTTATATGCTATAATAAAAACAAATTTCAAACTTCATCAAATTATATGAAGTGTACTATCAAAACATTGTATAAAGCAAACACAGTGTTTTAAAAATTTATTATGAGAATGACTTATCTTCTTGTTCAAAATATAAGACAATTTCACTTTACAAGATGGAAATACCAACAAATACACGCTCAGTCCATAGAAAACTAAAGCCACACAGTTTTCAGATTCAGATAGATTAACAAAATATACAGATCCAAAGCTACAACTGATCATTTCACAGCAAAATGTAAACATTCAATGAAAATAAAAGATTAAACAACTTTTAAACTGCTAATTATGTTTCTTTCCTTCAGATTTACAAGACTTTTAGAACTTTGCTGGTGTTCTTTATTTTTATAAACAAGAGAATATGGTTTAGTTGGAGAAGTTTAGATGTATGATGGGATGTTTAAAAAAGCATACACTTTGTAAAACTAGTAGTACGCTAGACCTTTTTATTCATCCAGCCACTCTCATAGTGTGTTGACTTGTGTTTACAGTATATATTGTTCTGTATTTTAACCGTGTACAGTACACAGGTGTTCTTGAGTGCTTGTTCAATATCAAGAAACATCTGTCTGAAATCATGACATGTTGCAAAGTATTTAGAAACAATCAATTGATCTACACTAGAGAGTTCCACTTTCAACTACATTATTGTTATTTGTGTTCTTGTGAGCATTCACCATTTAAATGTTGCAGTGTGTGAAACTGTATTTTTGTAGAAACTGCTAGGTATCAAAGCATGAATCTGTCCTAAAAATAACTTGTTGATATTCTAAGTAAAAGCTGCAACATCTTGCTCTTCAGAATCTAATGTTTTTCATTTGATCTTCCCTTTTAATTATTTAGATTAATTAGACTCTCTTGTTATCCCTTATGTCTTAAGATGCTAATGAATTCAAGAGACTGATAAAACCTTCCATAGATCTCACCTTCTATAACTGTACTTTAGTGCTCTATGTTTTTTTCCAAAAATGTAATAGTGACAAGAGACTCTCTAAAAGAAAAACTTTGTAGTTATCATAATCCTATGAGTTCTCAACTAAAAAAACAAACAATTAAGGCATGCAATTTTCTTTCCTTGAAGATGCAGGAAAACCTGTAGGATTTCAAATGTCTTCATTTAAGGGCATCTTACTGGATTTGAATTACTATACAAGTTAGCAATGCTGCTTTACGGTAAACAGAACTCAGTGGAATTTGATATTTAACATGATTTTCACTGCTCCTTTCAGAACTACAAATTGTTGTGTTTAAAGTAAATGCATGCTGATCCAGAGTTACCACTTTACTTAAGGAAAGATAAAGAAACACATATTGCAAAGCCACAGACATTGACAATAGCATGCGTATCATAACCTACATAAATGTTCTTATGGACTGCGGGATTTCCAAAGATGTTTATCAAAATTAATCAAATAGAAAAAATAGTTCTGATAGTTCAACACCCAGGAGATATTCAGTACACTATAACAAGTTAAAGAGCAAGTACGGTTTAGAAAAAAATACAAACAAGTTTGCTAGTACCACTGTTTAAACAACTTATTTTTTCCTTTAATTGTTCACATTCATGTCTGTAACTTGCATTTGGAGGTGGAAAGGTACACTGCAGAACACAAATCATTCAGCACCAATCTACTGTTTTCATTCAATGGTTTTCATTCATTATGTGTTATCTTTGCAGAAACACTGTAATGATCATCTACTGAAATAGCCATTTTGTTTAAAGCTGATTAATCTTATAGTACAAGATGTAGCCTTTTGCGTTGATGGATGTGTGGAGATTAACAAATGATGTTAAGGATAAGAATCGCCTGACTTCATATTGATGCTCATGTGTAGTTTACATTGAGTTGCTGTGATCAAGTTTTTAAAGGTTTTTCAACTTGTGATTTAAAAATTGCTATATGACAAGCTTTATTTATTCTCACTCAGGCTACTCTGTGTTAATAGAACACAATTTAATAGAAAACACTAGTAGGTTGGGGTTTAATGGCTAGTATAGGCTTTAAATAAACTTTTTATGGGCATGTGTCTAAGATGTCTAAACTTCTGCAAAGAAATGAATATCCTCACATTCCATCCTATCCTATTTTTCTCAAGCTGCTTGAAGGGACTACAAGAATGTCCATTTCGTTCAAATCCAGAAAGGTCTATTTTCTATGGACGGCAAGTTACATGAAATAGCAGCCTCGTGGCCACACCCACTAACTGCAGTTAGCGGAATTTGGCATCTTGGAACTTACTATTTTGGATTTACAAGGTGAAAAACTTGTCAGGGTTTGAGATGATGAAAAGAATAATCAGTGGCACATTACAAAAACAGTGGGTGGCTTAAAGTGGAATGCTTTTTGGGAACCATGCCATTTGCTCTTTAAATGGTTCCTTTTGATACTGTATCTGGACACAATGTTCTTTCACAGTACAAAGCTTCATGGTGACAAAGTGCTGGAAACTGCTTCCTCAGTGTCTACAAGAAAGAGCTAACAGTGGAACCCCAGTTGAAAGGAGTGAACTTCTGTGCTTGCTGCGCCCCAATCTCAGCCACATAAAGAGCCCCAGTCTTAAGGTCCAAGTCTACAAGGTGAGGCTTGATGTCATCGGCCAGCTGGATGACACTGACCACCTTACACTGTCCAATCACTCCCACCGGTGGTGCTTCAAGGATAGAAATCTGATTGGTGTTCAGCTGGGCCACAATGAAATACTTCTGATCTGGCGTCAGCCTAGGAAACACAAAATTGCACCATCAACAAGAGGAAAATGGAGGCACCAATGGATACCTTCCATAACTAGAGGTAACTAGGCACTATTCTGACAAGACATCCACACTCAGATTATCCTCTGTTATTCTGACAAGCAGAGCCTTCCATGAACCTCATAAGTAATAAAAAGCACTTTAATCTATGGGCTGTCTTGAGATTTGTAAATGCCTAAGAGAGGTTAGTGTGTGCCGTTTGTTGTTCTCTAATAAGAACCTATTCTGACACCAGCAGATAGAAAAGAAACAATGATTCAAAGTAGAGCACTGCCTGAAAGCTGTTTATAGCGTTACATATTCATAACATAACCAAGCACACAGAAGAGTATAAAACACTGCAGTTAACCATTTATTAACCTTCAAGTTTTATATGGCAAATGAGATATTATATATTATATACAGTAATACGTGAGGTATTAATTTAAAACTCTCACTCAAAACCCAGGCAAGCAGGACTTAATAAAATGTTTCTTTTAAAATTATTTTTGTTTATGTAGTAAGATTGCAATGCACTAATGCAGACTATACATGCAGTTAAAAAGTCGCTAGAATGCATAATTTGGGAGCAGGACTTTTTATAGTTAGTTTCAAACATATTTGCACTTTAGTAATTAAGGTAAGTGGACATCTCTTGATAATTTAAGATAAATTAGAATTTAAGACATAAAGCAGCAGCTATTCATGCGTTCAGTCCAGTTTTATCAAAAAATAAATAAATCATCATTAATAAAGTATCTATCTAAAATACCAATGCAATTTTTAGTAATTCATCCATATATCTGTTCATTAACTTAAATGTGTTTTATGTATTCTTTCAAAATCTAAAGCTATCTTCTTGGAGAGTAATACATTTTAATCAAAGTAAGGCTCTGTAATGTATTTCTAGATAATTTAACATGAACCTCATGGAGGAATCTACTAAACTCAAAACAAATTGCATGTTACAATACTAAAATAGCAGTGCTTTTGACTAGTAGGATCAAAGACACAGAGTGAAACTGACTTAACGAGGTGAATAGAACACTAACTACTGTATATACAATGGGTCAATGGAAGTCATCGGTATCATTTTTACCTAACAGAGTATGGTGCGTCCTCTGTGAAGCAGCTGCCCCACGATCCCAGCCAATCCCCTGTCACAGTGTTAAAGACCTGAATCCGTTTGTTTCCTCTATCAGCAACCCATACCTGGAACACCAGAACAGACAAATCCCGCCCAATTATACAGATTTGTTGAAATCTTGTTATTGTGACTGATCTTATTGATCATTGCCCACCTCCCAGATATGTTGCTGTTTTTCAATTTCAAAATGAAATCCTACTACAATCCCACCCTCCTTCTCTGCACTCTGTCAGTTTCTAGATTTAAAAATTTGATTAAAAATTTTAAAATTAAAATTAAGATCTGCAAGACCTCAACACCTGAAGTAGACTCACCGCACAAAATTCTAAAAAGTAGAATTTCTTCTTTCTACTTTTTAGTGTAGAATCAACCTTTATTTGTTATTTATCTTGAAATATTGTGGTGAAATTAAAAGGTCTGCATTTATAAATGTGCAGAGATAGGAATGGTGAAAGTAACCGTTATTAGGAGGTTTACGTACACATTATACAGATTTGAAAATCAGGGAAATTTACAATACTTTAATTTTGAGAAGCCCATTATGTCACGGATGTCGGAGAGGCATGCCGTGGAAAGGCAGGAGAGTGAAAAAGACCCTATGCGTATTGACAAAACGGGGGTTAGCCCGGGCTCAGCAGGTCAGACGATGTTGGGTAGAAACCTATGCCCTCAGGCCATGAAGGAGATGACCTTGTGCTAGGCGGGTCTCAAGACATTCGAGCCCCCAATGCTAAGCGAGGAGGAAAGGGTGACCCAGAAATATATGGCCCCAAACAAAGACACACCGGAAGGACAAGCAAAGCACAGGGAAACTTGGAACAGAACAGAGTAGGAGCGCCCTCTAGCTGTAGAGGGCGTGACACAATACTTTTGTAACAATGTTCTCTGAGCTTGTTAGAAGGTGACAGAACCCCTCATGAAATTTGGAGGGTGTTGAATTCTCTGAGGGGCCGGAGACCCAGCGTTTTGGCGTATAGGTATTCACCACTATCGGAGGAGGTACTGTGTGGCTCTGGGCTAAGAGGGTCCTGATCTAATCCCAGAAGGGACAGAGCTCTTTCTCCTTCAGGTGGTGTGTAAAAGTACCTGCTGTGAGTAGAAACATACCCTCTGAAAGGAATCCACTGCCACGCTGTGAGGGATGAAGAACTGAGCGGGACCGCTTCCCTGCTCTCCATGCATCCAGAGCAATTGCAGGTCTGTCAGGGAAATATCAAACAGCACTGATACGGTACACACACAGCCCTCCTCCACAGGAGAAAAGGGCAGCACTCAACATAACCAGAAAGAGCAGATGAAAGCTGGGTAATCCTTTAAAACCTCACGAGCTAGAAACCCAGAAGATGAGCATGTATTATATTTGAATATGTTACTATTTACTGTAATTTGTGTGCTTAATATTTTAAAGTGGTAATCGATATATTTGAGTTGAATACTGTGGTAGCAGTAGGTTACATAACAGAGATATAAAAATATGAGTTGCATGTGAGGTATTACTGATGCTTATGGACCACCTAAGGCGCTCTTCCAGCACGATTAAGCAGTTCTTTCATGTACCCTAAATTAAGAGTGAGGAATAAACAACAGATGCTGCCCTTCAGCTGGTCACATTTTCTGAAGCGCTCAAGCGGACAGTAAGAAAAGGCTTGGGGATTATAATTGATCAAAAAAGACCAATATTTCTGCACCTTTGGAGAGCTTTATCAGCCTGTTATTCACACCCCCATCACCATCAACAATGTAGATTTCCCCAGAGCTGTGCACAAAAATCTCTGCGGGCTGATCAAACTGGAGGGGGTTCACTCCAGAGCCGGATTTTCCAGCAGACCCTAAAACCTGGAGGAGCTTGCCAGAGGGAGTGTACTGCTTGATGGTGTGTCCGTATGGCCCTGCAGAAGAAAAGGAATAAGAGGTTGGACAGAGCACGATCCATTTTCAAACATACCACAAAGATAGCAAAGGGATTCATATGCACAAATAGAATCTTTTCCTCCGATATTTAAATTCTGTCAACATAATACTTAATACTTAATAACTGTGATCTCTCCTTTGTTTACCCACACACAGAGTAGCAATTATTTTCACTTTGTGCTGGTCTGCACTGTTCCACTCACCGCTGCCTACATCTGTTATCCATATAGAAGGATTCAGGGAGGCATCAGCCAGGAATATGCCGTGGGGCATCTCGATAGTTGACGTATTCCAAGCTTGAAGGAAGTCCCCATCCGTGGAGAAAACCAAGACCTTTGGCACATTGTCTCCTCTCTGGGAGAAAATGGATCAAATCTCAAAGTGCCATTGTTACAAACATGCAGGGGATCTAAGTAATCGCACATGTGAGATCCCTACAACCCTCCTAGGGTTGTAGTGTGGGATATGCTTGTATGCGCACTAAATAACTGCTGCATTCCATGCTACAATCTGAAAACTGCTTATCTGCAATCTCATTTTTACAGTACATACATGCTATAATAAATTTCCTTTTAGAGTTCATCTGCTGCACTAAATAACCTACTCCCAGTACTTATGATGATAATAATAATAATAATAATAAACTTTATATAGCGCCTTTAAAGGTGGCTTCTCAAAGCATTTTACAGATTAACAACAACAATAAATAACAAGAATAAAAACACAATTAGAATATACAGAGGAGACCGTCAATGGTGGTACTAAGAAAAGCACAGGGGTGAAGGGGTGAAGACGATAATAGTTCAGACAGGTACTGAGGTGCCAAGCCATGCAGAGCCTTATAAGTGAGCATGAGGATTTTAAAGTCCACACAGAAAGCAGGAAGCCAGTGCAAGGACACCAGGATAGGAGTAATGTGATCACTTGCACTAGACCTGGTCAGGATTCTGGCTGCTGAATTTTGGACATACTGCAGTTAGTTCAAACTAGAGTTAGATATCCCAGTGTTGTATTTTTAAACCGTAGACTTTTCAAGCCTCCTTCGATAAAGGTGTTGCTTTAATCAACAGATGGTAAAACAGTGAAAATTAACTAAGAAGTTAGAATGGTGGAGAAATGACAGACATAAAAACAAGAATCCACATGTAGTAGCGCCATGACTTACTTGTGCAACATACACCACTCCGGTAACATGATTGACAGCCACCCCAAACACTTGTCCCGTAAAATGCTCGGGGTTCTTGGGCCACGTGATGTCTAGTTTGTACAGTGGTTTCCCCGTCAGTTTGTAATCTGCCTTTAGAGAAGACTCATCAGACAGCTGGAAAGCAGGAACAGGATTAAGGAAGTGGGCTTTAAAGGTCTCATACTGAAAGTGATAAGATTACATAATGCATGTAATAAAACATGCTTTTATTAATAATACACCAATAGTTAACCAGTGATAGCGCTTGGTTGCAGTCCTGCAGGTTTGTCAGTAATGCACGAATCATAGTCAAGATCTAATCCACGGTGATGATCACCAAAAATGGCCCTTTATAATGAATAAAGTACAGGCTAGAATTTTAAAGAACTGTGCTCATTTCATGAATAGACTAATGCAAGCAGCACAACATGCGTTTTTTCTCATGCGACAACACCCGATTTGTCATTGAACGTTTTTAATAAAACGTGTACACGAATATGAAATATCTTGTAGATGATTGTAGTCAACGGACTGTGCAGATAACGATACTGGAACGACTGTAAATAATACAGTAAAACGTTCATATTGCTTTTATACTCACGTGGGGATAGACAGTCCCGTACAGCACCAGCATAAGAAGCAGAACTACAGCCACCATCATCACAGTCAGACACGAATTATTTTTTCTTTTCATATCCTAGTCGATCCGCTTCTTAAAATTACCAACCTCGACGTGAAGCAAGAATTAATCCTAACCCTTTGGGTTTCCTTATTTGTTCACGTGTGTAAACAGGGAACTGCGACAGCGCTGACAGGTGATCCACTTAGAAATGGATGTTGGGAAATGTAGTTTTTAAGTCTTTATTTTTTTGAGTGCGTTAGGGAAAACGTCTTTTTCTGATACACCATGAACAAAAGTAACATACTCATACAGTTTAACGATGTGCCAAAGACTATACAATTACTTAATGCGGAAGAAAAGTGTTTGTTATATGTTAGGTTTATTTAACAATAACTTCATGTTTATGTATTTTTATGTTTATTTTTGCATGCACTGTATCGTGGGTGTGAGACGCTTTAAAAAGGGTTTTTTCATTAACCCAGAAATTGTCATTAATCTAAAATAAAAAAAATACATATAAAACTTTATACCTGATTTCTTATTTGAGTCCTACCCTGTTTTTTAAAGCTTATACGGCAAATGTCATACTGTGGTTTATATGTGCAAAAAGGATCAAATGTATCAGGGCTAATAATACGAAGGAGCCACACTAGAATTAATGAAAGTTAAAAAAGCGGGTGGAAGACAACTCAGAATAAGAAGTCAGTCTAGTACCTACAGTACTACTGATTAGGTAACGATTTCCTACTGAACGAACTGAAGAAAAACATTAAGAAGAAGTAGGCTGGGGTTGTACGTCACTTATTTAACGTTAAGGAAAGAATGCAAAGCGTTATTTTTTTATTATTATGGTTCAAATTCAAGCAGGAATTTATTTTGGCAGACGAACGAACTCCGCCAAGAAACCAGAGGGAACTCTTCAGTCCGGCTACACGACCTGAGTAACAGTCTTCGTATTCCGATTGGCTAATTCAATTCCCAGGGAAAAAACGGATTCGTCCAATTGGCTGGTTCAATTCTAATGGAAGGGTGATGCAGCCAATCCAGACGCGGTTGAGGAGGAACAGCGGCAAACTCAAACCGGCGCATGTTGGGGCGGTTGTGTGTGATTGGGCGTATAGAGTATTTTTGTTTCCTTTTTTAAAATTCAATCTAATAATATGACTACAATTAATAATACAAAAACAAGAACGGATCTTCAATCTCAAACGACTGAAGGATCACAGCAGAGGCTCAGGGGTATGCATAGGATGCTCTGCTTTAAAAATGAACACTTCGTCTGTTTTTTTTGTGCAGATAACTGTAATTTCATATTTTGTGCGATTGATGTGATCGATTGTTATTGTAGCTCCACGTTTTAGAATTCTCAGTACTGCAGCACGTTTTAAAACTGTTTTTGTGACTTCTAAGCGCGGTTAGATATTAAGTAGCTGAATAAGAAGAGGGCAATTCTGCACTCACGTTTTGTAGATCTTGCACTGACGCAGCTCCCTGCAACTTCCATTGACAGTATTTGTGAAGTTCCGTAATTATCTTAATATAATTAATAATATAAGGAAGTTATCGCATTTACACAAACTAAGGTCCACTGTATATTGTAATGTACAATAATTTGGACTTTAATTTCCTTTCCTAAATCCTAAGACGAAAGGCGCCAGAAGCTGGGGGAATATCGAGAGAAGAAAAATAAGAAAATCACCGAGAAGATGGATTCCGGGTACGAATACTTAACTGTTCTTTTACATGTCGAAAAGACTGTAGGTCAGATTTATGAAGGAGATATTTAATTGGATGCGTATCTCAAAAGCTTTAAAATAATCACTGCATCATGTGACAGTCCATGTGTCTATTACCATATTAGAAATGCCTTTGAAAGATTGTTTTTATACATCTTTTATCTAACACCATGATAACCTCAAAATTGTTGCAATTATAACATATGTAACCTTATGCTTTAACTGGAAACACCGATAACCTCGCATCTGTAAAAAGTTGTTCATGTTTGAGACTCTTCTTTTGCTAACAGTTTGTCCTTGAGATTCTGACAAGGCAGAGACTGCAGGTAGCTACAGATTACGTTTTTGATAACAAAAAGGCAAGAAAGGAATATTATCCAGGTGCTAGAAGAGGGGGCTACGTGGGAGTGAGAATTGTAACTTCTGTTATCTGGCTGTAAAGAGCTCTGACAGGGGAACCGGGCAGAGCAAGAAAAAGGAGAGAAAAACTTTGTCTTCCTTTCATGCTGCTGTATGGTGCCTTAACTTCAGCTGAAATAAAGGTCTAATGATCGCTTCACCTCAAGCCTGGACTGTCGGTCTCCTGAAAAGGGGTTTTCCTCACCCATCTGCCTTTTCCATGAAACCATTCTCTTTCCATATGTTTCTGTGCAGAATCCCTTTCTAAACACAGGAACAGAGAATAAAGGTAACTAATAAATAGTAACGGTTAAACATCAGTGATGTATTTGGATGACATTTAAAAAAAAAGGTTTATATAACACCTTTTTAGCAAAGGGTTTGCAGGGTTTTCAGTGCTTCCCAGTAGTTCAAAGGCGCTGAATCCAACTGGGTATATATTTGTTGAAGTGGCAGGAAGGTGATTGTGACAGACTTGGAACAAGGCTTCCTATGTAACGCACATTTAGTATATTCAGTCTTTGCTTTTCTTTTTTTTTCCTTTTCCCAGCTTGAAAGAGAATGTCCGCCGTACACTAAACGCCAAAACGGTAAGCTTAGCATCCATCACCATAATGGCTGATGAAAGAGGAGACCTAGATGACCTCCAAATTTGGTATTTGAAACTTGTTTTCATGAAGCCCAAAAAAACATGTCAAAACTATTCTTGAACTTGATAGTCCTTCTAATATGTTAGTCTTGTTCTTGCAAATTCATTGTTAGCCTATCATGATGTTGTGGAAGATGAATGTTTCCATTGAATTTTCAGCAAACTTGAAAAATCTGTATGTTTTGTACGTTCTCATTGTTATGTGTTTTTTTTTTTATTGTTGCTCCTTTGTAGAGCGATAAAGAAAATGCCAGACCAAAAAGTGAATCCCGGGATCCTATTCCTTCCCGCAAAATCAAAATGGCCACCACCAAACCGGCTTCACATCCTGCCAATACCGGAAGGGAGGATGGGCAGAAGGACGTGGGTAAAAAGGGGGCTTCGGCAGAAGTAGGTGGCACTGGTGCTGAAGGGAAGAGACGCCCCACCCTGAGCCACTCTTTTCTTGCTCACAAGACAATTCAACAGAAGAAGCTCATCACGGAGACCGCAAAGCAGCCCCAAACTTTGCCGTCCAGACCGGTCTTGGGCACTTACAAAGGCAAGATTGTCCAGTCCAGAGTTAGTTCGTTTAGAAATACCGTTGCCGGTGTCGGTGACGCTGAGAATCCCTGTTCGGACGCAAAACCCAGGGCTCTCAGACAAGGGGGCCCGAGGCCTAGCTGTCAGCCCACTGTACCACAGCCACCCAAGGCAAAGTCCTCCACTGCTCTCAGCGCCAAGCCCACTGTTGCCAGCAGACCACCAGTACACTCTGTCAGGTCGGCCACTGTAGGACCTGCACCCCGACAGAATGCTGTACGGGTCCATCGGCCTTCCGCTGCCAATAATCCAGGTGGTTTTAGCAGTGCAGCCCGAGCTAGATCTAACGTCGGTCCCGTGAGTCAACCACAAAGTAATCTGGTGGTGAAGAAGCAGGATCCTCCACCGAAGGACAAGCCCAAGGATGCTGCAGGCGCTTCCAGTACGAAAGGAATGAAGGGGGTCGCTAGCTCCATGAGCCAGTACAGGGCTCCGAAGGAAACGCATGAGGAGAGGAGGTCAGTGATTGAATAAGTGACTGTCTGGTTCTTCTTCCAGATCTGGGCTTTAGAAAAAAGCCGGCGTTGGTTTGTATTTTTGAAAGTATGAAACCTGTTTAATTTTCCTCTAATCCCTGAATTCCATATTTTTTAATTCACTGAACAGACAACTGTTTCCTTTTATAATGCATTGCAGACAGCCATGTAAAAGTTATCAGAGAGTGATGGCAGTCCAGTGTATCCTCCTTTAACACGGAAAACTGTAGAGATTTAACACTGTACAAACACATGCTGATAATGCATCACCCCTCTCCTCAGGTTGTATTGTATTTTTAGCTGGGTTGCTGTCATATTTTAGACTTTCAGAGTCAACTGTTGGGCATATGCTATACAGAAGATTATAATGTGTCGGTGGGTACGAATCTATTAGAAAATGGAAGGAATACTGGTCACTAAGTGGTGTTTCTTTTCAGTTTTACATGTCTCCCAACCAAAATCTCCCCAGAATTTTAGAAAGATGGGAAATGCAACAATGAAAGATTGTACTTTTTGTTTAATCACTAACCACTTCTAGAAAGATCTGAATCATTAATTAATTTATTTTGTCAAGCTTTGAGTTGGACATTGACCTCCCTTTCTTTGACACTGTACTCAAGTCACTTTCAGCTTTCTGATAATAGACAGTTGAAACCGTATGCACCCATCGATCATTCCTGTTTGTTGTTTTCCAGAGCTAGGCTGGCTGAGTGGTTAGCAGCAAAAGGCAAAACTTTGAAAAGACCATCAATGGTGGCATCAGTCCCACACACGGTGAGACAGACAACTAAAAAGGAGTCGGCGCTTCCTCCCGCCTTAAACACAACCTCGGACATAAAGGATAGCTCAGTGCAGGGCTTGCCTGTTGTTAATACAGAAGAGGTAAGTAAGGTCACGAGGAAACAAACCTAGTGATATGCCGTGTCTTTAATCTTTATTCACTCACTTTCAAGATTTTAACTTGCTTTGGTTGCACACCCCTGTGCCGTATATCAACTGATGTTTATGTGATGGACTTGAAAATCTGTCAATATTATGTGAAGAATAAAAAAAAAAAACTACAGGCAAACCACTTAAACAGTTGAAGCATCATGTCATACAATAGGATTTTTGGTCTTTAAGCATGTCAAGGAGAAGATGGCTTCAATCCATGGACAAGAACAAAAAAGTTTAAGTTCCACCCTTTAAAATTTCAGTGTTTGTCTTACACCTGGGCTATATTTTGGTAAAACAAAATGCACGTCTTTCTCACTGTTTTCCTCACTTTGCATTATCTTTATAACGACTTTGTTTTTGCTATTTTTTTTATATGAGCCTTTGTGGGTGGTATGGCGGACCAGTAGTTAACATTACTGCCTCAAAGCACTGGGGCCCTGGATTCAATTCAGTTCCAGCCCTGGGGTGCTATCTGTGTGGAGTTTGCATGTTCTCCCCAGGTTTGCGTGGGTATCCTCCTGGTACTCTGGTTTCCCCCCACAGTTCAAAAACATACTTGTAGGTTAATTGGCTTATGGGAATGATGGCCCTGGTCTGAGTGGGTCTGCGTCTGTCTTGTGATGGACTGGTGTCCCCTCCAGGGTGAATCCCCCCTTGTGTCCATTGCTTGCCAGGATAGGCTCCTGCTCCCCTGTGACCCTGTATTGTGGAAATTTAATAATGGATGAGTGGGCTAGCTTTTGTAGCTCAGTAATTTTATTGAATATTCAAATTTAATATTATAATAGCATTTTTGGGATCTCTGTATGGAGGCCTACTTAATAAAATGCATCACGCCATTTTGCTTTTTAACAGTTTGCCACCGAATGAAGTTCTTGAAATGTGAGGACTGTTTTTATGAATGAGAAAGTTCTGCAGTTCCCTTTTCACAATCTAACCATGTCTTGCATGTGTTAACTGCAGGCTGTTCAGGATCTGTGCTCTGCGCTGGCTGCAATGCCAACACCTTCGTCTGCTGAGACAGGTAAGTCATAATTGTGCTAGGGAACTCTGCCCACTGTCTTCCTACTGTACCTTTTCTGTTTGGCAGCAATGGCATGCCTCCTGAATAACGCAGGGATGCTTGCAGCCCTTCCGGTCTGTTCCACTTCAGTACTTCTCCTTCTAATCCTCAGTTGAACAGTTCAGAGTTTGGTTGCAGAACAAATTGTGCTATGGAGTGGAGTTGAAGGGCTGCCCTTTGAATAGCTCTAAAATAATAGGCTGGTGAAAGGCCCTCAGTTGCTATGCAATGCAGTGAGAAAAGTAATGTATTTAATAATAAAAGAAAAGATAAATGAGAATGAAAGAAGTATTAAATGCATGCCTTAAGTGCTTTTGCTTACTAAAGGGATACTTTTTGTGACTAGTCTTTTTTTAAATAAACATACCTTTAAATTGCATGAAATAAATTACAGTGAATAATTTAAATAACAGATGACCACCACTGTGCATAGTGCACCATTACGACTGTGCATCATAACCCTTGTGCAGATTCACAGGAAAAGACTGGGAAATGATATGTGGAAGGTTATCAATATTATTTGGAAGATATCGTATCCAAAGCAATTTACAGTAATATATATGAGGTTACTGAGGGCATGGTGGTGCAGAGGCTAGCATTGCTGCCTCGCAGTGCTGGGGCCCTGGGTTCAATTCCAGACCTGGGGTGCTACCTGCGTGGAGTTGTTCAGAATGTTCTCCCCATGTTCACATGGGTTTTCTCTGGGAGCTCCAGTTTCCTTCCCCAGTCCAAAGACATACTCATAGGTTTATTGGCTTCTGGGGAAATTGGCCCTGGTGTGAGTGTCTGTGTGTGCCCTGTGGTGTCCTCCTTAGCGCCTATTTTTTGCTGGGATATGCTCCCCCATTACCCTGTATTGGATAAAGCAGTTAGAAGAGCGATGGACAGATATAAAGTTACTTAGTAAAATATGTTATTATCAGATATTCCGGAAGGTGTAGAAGGCGAAAAGGTGGAAGAGGATGTTAAGATAGAAGAGGAGAAGAAAACGGTGGCACAGAGAGGGCGCTCTAGCCAGTTACAGCAGACCCTGAAACTGGAGAGTTCCAGCAGCGAGGATGAAGAGACAGACGAGGAGGAGGACGAGAAAGCGACAGGCGAGGCATCAGTGGTCAAGTACAGTGTGAAGACCACACCGTATCTGCAGAGGTGGGTTGTCCTGTCCAGTACTGTTCCACAGATACGCTACAACAGTGCTTTTCTGCCTTCCTAAATGTAATAACATCCCTGGCTGAACACCGAATGAACACTGGAATGCATTTACACAGGGATGGAAAAGAGCAGTCATTTAAGAATAAGACTCACTGCAACTCATCCATGAGTGTTTTTAGAGTCAAACAATCAAACACCCTAACTAGGCAAAGTGTCTAAAATAAGGATTCAACTGAAGAAATGAGAACTCAAGAAAAAAAAAAACTGGAAGAGAATGACCAAGGTTCAGAATCAGAGCTGTTAGAACCATATCTGAAAGGTGTGGGTTAGGTAGAGAAACCTTTATCTTATTTTAACTAAAGAGTTCACTGATAATTTTAGGAATGTGATTTTGCGTAGAATGTGTTTTACCATTTCTGTCATTGAAAAAATACTGATTACTAAGTGGCGTTTCTTTTCAGTTTTACATGTCTCCCAACCAAAATCTTCCCAGAATTTTAGAAAGACGGCAAATGCAGTCATGAAAAACTTGAGAATTTTTTAATCACTAACCCCTTCTAGAAAGATCTGAATCATTAATGAATTTATTTTGTCAAGCTTTGAGTTGAACATTGAGCCCCTTTTCTCTGACAGTTTCCTTTCTAAATTCTGGTGCCCACTTTTTGCCTTTCCAGTGTGAAAAAAAAGATTCAAGGTGAAGGAAGCAGAAGTGCCATCAGGGACCTGAAATTTCTGACACCAGTGCGGCGCTCCCTCCGCATTCAAAGGCAGTCATCCCGGCTTCCCAGCATGCTCATCGACCATGACCCCTGTGTGACCTCTTTGGCTGAGCTGGTGGGCCTAGACGGAGATGCTAGCGCCTACATCTACAGACAGAACCCTAGCCTTCAGGTGGTGAAGGACCTGCCTGATCAAGTAGAGAGAATGGACAAGGTTTAAGAAAGTCGAGGATTGAATGGATCAAAGTGCACCTTACTATAAAATTTAAACCCCTGTCGTTTTTAATTTATAGGATTAATCAACCTATTAATCCTATAGGTTATAGGGCTATAGAGCTGCCTCCACTTTTCAAAGTCTCTTTTCCTGATTTTGATGATTGTCAAATGTAGCCAGAAGTATCCCCAGTCGTAGAAGGCCAGAGTCCTGCAGACTTTATAATTCACTTTTATATTAAACTTGAAACCTGGTCAACTGGAGTTTCCAGTTCTAGATTTGAAGCTCTAATCCAACAGGTTATGTGTCTGCTGGATTATGTTAAACCACTAAACTAGCAAAGGTTCCATGACTTTACAAATTAATCTTTAGTTCAACCAGCTAAGCAGTTGATTTAAGTTGGTAAATACACTAATTTGGAGCAAATCTTAATATTTAAAGCCCTTGAGAACTACAACTTCCTAGTGTTTTTGGTTATTGGAAATGAGTTATTTAATGTAATTTGTAAAACCTGACTGGATCAGGGCTCTCCAAGACCAGGACTGGAGACGGTTGTATTGTGGATGGAACAGAAGGCTTTTGAGATCCAGGACTGCTCTCTTCTTTTCAAAGTCTCTTTTTCTGATTTTCATGATTGTGAAATGCAGCCAGATATTCACTGGAAATGTCTGTGGTAACATTTAGTTTCAGGCTGGTTTGGTAAGGAAGTCATTTAATTATTAACCTTTCACTACCGAGAAGCTAATATGCCAATGTGTATCGGTTAAAATGCATAAGCTACTTTTGTAATGCACTTTCATATCATAGGTTAAATAAACATGGTTCCTGCAAGGTGTGTTGCATTATATGGTCCCATATGGCAATTTATTCAAATCTTTTTGGGTAAATGTGTCAAATTCTTTCATTACTAAGTTTTTTTTTCAGTTACTTGGCATTTAGTGGTGTAGTAGATGTAACAGCTGTTCAGAAGAGAGTTACTGTATCTGTGTGATATTAATGTTTTAATATCCATACAGCTTTTTCAACACTACCCCTTCTAGAAAAAAATGTTCTTATTGTGGTGGATTTAGCAGCACTGTTTGTGCATTTTTCACCATGATTAAGGCCAAAATAAAATTCACGTTCTACCCACCCTACAAAAAGACAATAAGTCATGCTGTCTTTCCCTAAAGTGGAAGGAAAAGTCTTTACATAGATTAAAAACTGGAAAAAAGTTATGCTTTTGAAATTTGCTACTGGCGTGTAGATTAAGTGGATATTATCTTTTATGAGTTATGTGCTGTACAAAAAGAGAAAAGAGGCTTGCATTAAATATGGTCAATTTAGCTGAACTTTCAGTGAACACTAACATTTAGAAAGATTTGAGATTAGCATATTTACCTTTTATATGCTTCATAAAATATAACAGCGCAACATGTATTTCCCACTATGGAAGTGGTTCACATTCTGTTATTTCAGACTGTATAACAACAATAATGCTATATGTGAAATGCAAATCAACTTGCATTATCTTTCATTTATCAAAATTAACTAGTGCTATTCTTTGACTTCTTTTAAACATGGAGTTAAATGCTGTATTGATCTTTGTATTTGTACTGAATGTTTTTAAAACTTGATATAATCTATTTCTGTCCTATGCAACCTTATCTTTTTTTGAGTTGTTACTGTTCATGTTGTGTGTACCCCTTTTTCTCTTTAGCTCTGTTTGAGGTATTTAGTTGATACATAAAATATTGAACACAGAACACATGGAATACATGCACAAAGCAAAATGACATTTTCTGCCTAAGGTAATTGTACCCCCACATCCTTTTCTCAGCAAAACAGAGCTAGACATTTTGATGTCTTTCTACAATAAATGTAATTTTTTAAATCAATGATCACCTGGTCAGGAATTCTCATTTTATGTACTATGCATATTCATATTAAAACTTTGCTACAAAACAAATTCTGTGTCTTTAGCTTGATCGTAATGCAGGTACTGGTGATAACTTTAAGTAGAAAACACTTCTAGATGTTATGAATTGTGGTGCACTACATGCGATCAGGAATAACAGTATGTACATCATATCACCTTAAACAGTAAGCAAGTAAATGGCTGGTGAAGATTTAAGAAAATGCAGAGGTTAAAGTTACTTCAAATCAGCAGAAATACACTATAGTTTTCTTTTGTGTTCATTTTCCTGTCCATTTTCAATGAAATATTGTCTGAGTATTGGTAGAACTAACATGATTATAATGGAGAACTAAAGTAATGGGTTACAAACAAGGCCAAGCTAGATTCTTTATTTGCCTGTGACATAATGTGAGAATTCCATCTATCCTTTTCGTATCCCACAGAGACTTCAACTGCACATCCAGAGCTTTTGGTTCTGCACTGCCAAAATATTCTGTACGTTGTTTTATATTTCCTCTAGTGCTCCCAGGTGATTTATTTTGCTGAAAATCTTGAAGTCCCTGAGTTTACTTAATTTAAACCTGTCAGGATTTCAATAGCAGAATCATGAATTCCTTTAGACCAGTTAAAGGCACTCTCTTTCATACATCCTCTAGAGAAGCAATATGTTGCACCATGATGACCAAAAATCAATGCCATATTTCAAGTCAGAACTAATGTATAATTTTAAAACGATTTCTCTTGATTTAAGTTCTACACTTAATCAGACCTCTTGTACGATTGTAGTTCGATACCGTTTTGTAAGGATATAAGTGTTACAGCTGTCCTTGCATAAATCAGGAGTCCTCTTCAGGACAGTTAGCAACTTAATTTATAGATGTATTCGAGGGTTTCTGTCATTTTCTCGTACACATGTCTAGAGTCTCTTATTTGGAACATCACCCCACTGCACCGTCTAGTTCCATTTTTTAAAGTTATTTTAAAAGGAAATTCTTTTCATTCAAACCTTTGTGTCAGATGTGTCACCTAACAAAATCTTTTGAATACAAACCATCAAAGAGTTTTCAGTTGATAAAATGTGGTGTGAAGACTACTGTACTGTAGTTTATAGATTCCCATCATAAATGTACATCTACTGATGGAAAGACGGTTTCTGGTACTGTAGAACATTTTATGAACTATTAAAACCAAAGCACGTGTGTATTTCGATGTGCAAACCTAATGATGAATTTGTTTAACAAAAATAAAAAAGATCCAGGATTCATAAAGTCCTCGTTCAATTTTGTGCCCGACTGCCCGTTTTCCTTGTGTTTGCGGTGTGTAAACCATAAGAATGGCTGCGTGCGTCATGCTGCGAAGTGGCGTGGAGTACAGAGGCATTTGTCAGCTTGTTGTGGTGTTCATTGTTATCTGCAGTTCAAGGAAGTTTCTCTAATGTTTAATGATAATGTGCTTTTCAAATTACATTTAGCCGGAAAACTCATACTTCAAGCCATTGCACTGGTCTTCGAGATTCAGAGCTGCAGTTAATGTAAGGTTGTTTTTGTTGTTTTATTTTTACGCAAATATGAGCAGGAAACAAGATAAGATGTATCTGTCTGATTAAACAATCGTTGTTTCTTTTCGTATCTTGTTTCAGTGTTATTGTTTTTATGACCAATACGATACTGTTAATTATTTTTATTCAGCGTTTTATTCATTCGTTTCGTATACTGTATGTCACATGTTTCATTTATAGTCCCTATGGTAGTTATACATATTCCATTATTCTCCTTCAGTAAAATACTTTTGTCGTCGAAAAGACGTATGTTGCTTTCAGATTAAATCGAACGTGTTTTTTTAAGCATTTGAAATAGTTTAATATATGTATGTTTTGAAACGTTTGCTAACTGTAATTAAGGAACCTAAATATATATATTGTTTAAATCAAACCCATAAACATTGCCGTAGTATGAATGGGGCCGGCGCGCTGTGGTTGAAATTATTGGCTGTTGTTCGGGCTTTTCAGCCCTGGTGTCCGTAACTACTGTAGATACTGTAGATCAGTTGCTTTCAAATATTCTGAATAGGCAATAAATGACTTAATCTAATGTATGCTTTGGAGAAAACGATGAAAACCCAATAAGGAATGCAAAAAAAGACTACGAGGGAAGATAAATAGACACCGCAAAATCATTTTACTGTTTAAAACTGCATTTTCAAAATGATGTACTGTACTTTAACATGTCGTGTAATAAAGTGGAACTACTTTTCTCTACATAACGTGCACGATTGATGTGATGTTTTTACTAACTTGATATTATAGATATTAGAATAGTTCATACATGGTAAATAGTTCATAAATGATAAAAGACAAGATCTTTATTAAGCTTTGGCCAACACTGGAAAACGTTACTGTTAATACTGTTTAGAATATTATATTTAGTATTATTTATTTTGCATTGTACACTGCATTAAGAATTACAATTGTATAGACTCTGTTAAAGTTTGTCTCACTTTAGGTATCCACTGTGAACATGGAGACCTATGTTATCTTAAAGATCGTTGGAGAAGGCTCCTTTGGGCAGGCTCTGCTTGTAAAGCCCAAGAATCAATGTGAGCAATATGTCCTGAAACAAGTTCGTCTCCCACGGGTAAGCAAGTTTTCTGTGAATCTGCACTTTCTGTTCATCTCACCAGATCAGCCTGTGCTCTTGTCTGGGGTAAATGTGGAAATATTCCAGATGCAGCAGGTAATTCATGCAGACGTGTCTTAAAAGCATTTCATGAGGAGCTGATCACTGTTACAATTTACATGGTTCATTTTAGACTGAGTCAGGAAAAGGACACTCCAGAAAGGAGGCCACACTTCTTGCAAAAATGAAGCATCCAAATATTGTTGCGTTTAGAGAATCATTTGAAGGTAAGATGTTTGTCCTTTCATTCATTCATTCGTTCAATTCAATTCAATTTGTTTCAAGCGTTATTGTCCCCTAGGGGAAATTTGTTTTACGGCACAGTCAAACACAACACAATGACAAAAACATATCATCAAAAAGGAAGAGAATACAGAAGTGTGAAACAAGAGACAAGGTAGTTACTTTGCATTGTTTAAGAGTGTAATTGCAGTGGGAATGAAAGATTTCCTGAGTCTGTTGGTTTTACACCTGGGGTCACAGAGGGATGAAGTGTGAATTCACAATGGAGGGGGTGAGAAACACACTCCCTGATGCTTTTGGCTTTCTAAGTCACCCTCTGTTTGTAAAGGATGCTTAAGTTGAATTCCTGATTATTTTGCCACTTATATTCACTAATTTACCCAGCCTATTACAATTACAAGTACTTTTGTTGCCAAACCAACAAGTGTAGCAGTATGTTAAGAGTTCTGCTTGAAGAAAAAATAATATACTATTAGATGTTTCGTTTAAAAAAAATAGATTCGGCAGGATAATTCTGTGCTTAAGTTGGAAATTTCAGTTCACAAGTGTATGTCCAGCAATATGAACAAATAAAAACCCTTCTTACCGTTTCATTTTAAGCAAAGGAATCTCCAGAAGGTGTTCCTTCCATATCTTCTGTATTTGCTGAATTGCTCTTTTTTTAAAATCTCTGAGCTGGCAGTTGGAGACCTGTAGCAGTTTGTAATTCAGAACTTGTTCTAACATGGACAGAAGTTGCTGGCAGATTTGCTTCACTTAATCTTTGAAGATTTAAAAGAAACCAGGAATGAGTACTTTAAGTGTTAGGCCTAAATTAAGCACTTAAGTAATAATCATCAATAATCTTTATCCCTGTCTTGACAATATTGAACAGATTATGATCAGTATGTTCATAAAAGATTAATTAGCAGTCATTTCCAAGTGTAAACCCTCCTAAATATCAGGAACCTGGTATAGTATTAACACAGGCTCCCGGGTCTGTAGCTCTTGTGACACACCATATCATTTCTCACTTACTGATGTGTAAAAACAAATCTTTAGCTTAAGTCTCTGATGCAAAGCATGTAGGATCATCTGAAGTGTTTCTTGAGATTAATCAGTATTAAATCTGCTTTTGTAGCTGATTGTGGCAGACAGATTTTAATAGTGATGATAATTAGAAAAACATTCTAATATTTTGTATTAGAGTTGCAGAAAACAACTGAATCAAAACAAAGACTGCCGGTATTATTCAGTAAAATAGAAAACTCGCTCAGGCTAGTGGTGTATCAGTGGATCCGATAGGAAATATACTAGTCGTGGTCTTGGTGCTCTTCTGAAAATGTCACATCTGTATTTCTGTGTTCTGCAGCTGATGGCTATCTGCACATTGTTATGGAGTTCTGTGCTGGGGGAGACTTGCTTCAGAGGATCAAACAGCAAAGAGGGAAACTGTTCTCTGAAGATGTGGTGAGGCATAGCTCCAGGTCTTTCTCACAGTCGTGATTTCTTGTTTATTTCAATCTTTGTGTAGAACTCAGTAATGATGTGGTGTGCTTTTTTTTCTTTCCAGATTATAAGATGGTTTGTCCAAATGTGCTTGGGTACTAAGCATATACATGACAAACGAGTACTACACAGAGATCTCAAGTCCAAGGTAGTTGTCTCCCTTGTGTACAAGCTGTAGCTAGCACAAAGCCTTTATAGTGATTGGTCGATTGATAGATACATTAGCTAACATTAGTCTAACAAAAGGGCGCTGTCAATTTTTCATTTCTAACTAATTTCCAGCTCATTTTAAACCAAGTCACAGTGACAAAACATGTAGGAAATCAGATGTTTCTTTAGACAAACCTTTAGATGGCTTAGCTACCCAAGCACCCTATTATGTGGCCTAAAAATAATATGTGCTCCCAATTTATTTCTTCATTTTTAATCTGTTTAAAGTTAATTAAGACAGCCACTGCAGATAATAAACACCTCAGTTGTTAACTACTTTAGTGTTTTGGGTGCAGATGTGAATAACCCATCTAAATTGAGTTGGCTTGAATTTTCCATTTTGTTTAGACTGTCAAAATGTTTTTACAGAAGCTTCACTGAGCATGAATACCTCTTTTGTTGATACACTGCATGCAGTACGGTTATTTAATTGTGCTTTAAATGTGTGCTCTTCTTCTGTGTCCAGAACATTTTCCTCACAGACAAAGGTGTGATAAAGCTTGGAGACTTTGGGTCTGCCTGCATTTTGAATAAGTATGAAAATTTCAAGAATTTTACTGGGTTGTATGCTCATTCTTTCTGCAGAATTAATTATTTTTCAATACCTCTTCTGTATTGATAAAAATCAGCAGGATGAAATCAGGCTCATCTTTCAAATTTCTTAAGTGTTTTTAAAGAGTGTAAACTTAAGTTGTAGGGGCAATAAAACAAGAAATATAAGCAGTGAAACCTATTTAATACATTTAACACTGATGGTTATAGATCCTGATTGGTGTTGTTTTGAACTTCTGGACATATGGTTAATTATCAGGTTCATAATAGAGACTACTGTTGATTGGAAAAGCCTGAAATATATTGGTCTTCTTATGAAACAACTACAAAACAGCTACAGGGGAACATCTTCAGTTTAAGTCTGATGGATCAGATTTGTAAACTGGATACCAAGTATAACACAGCAAATATTCATATCTTTATAATCTTAAATATGTAGGTGGTAAATTATCTCTTGTTGATCCATATCTATCTTAAATCTACAAAGGTTATTTTGTAGTATGTAGGATTAAAGATTCATAATTAACACCATTCTTGTTTCCTCTGTTGTAGCTCAAAGGCCTACGCTTACACCTACGTAGGAACTCCTTATTACGTTTCTCCAGAGATCTGGGACAGCAAGCCTTACAATAATAAAAGGTAGAAATGAAAAAAAAGACTAGAAATACTGTAAGCATACTTACATTTTAAGAATTTAAGAATGATGACAAACTAGTGTAGTTAATTTGGCTTATCTTGCTCATAGCTGACTGGCGCTTATTGTTCAAGATCCCTTTAAAGTAGTTCTTGAAAGAACTCATCGAAATTTGAAAAAATGTACCATACCACTACCCTTTTTATAAACACATATTCTGTCTTGAGTGCTGAATGCACTTACACTCATTTTCATATGTTGGCCTAGGTTTTAGAAAATAATTGGTTTTATCATTCTTATTATGGCCATCCAAGAGAATAGATTTGTGTCCAAGAGAATGGACCTTTCAGGATTTAATGTATCTCAGTAAAATCTTAAAACTATTCATGTAGGAAGCTGTAGCATTGACAATTTATTTTAATTACTACCACTTTGTTGTCCATAGATATACATTCAGAAAGATGTTCATTCTAATTCCTAATCTTTTATAATGTAATAATGAAAACATAATGCAGTATTTCCTTGAGCAATATTTACAGTAAGTACTCACTGCATTAATTTTCTGTTACACGCAGTACTTTTGTTACTATGGAATCCTCCATTTCATCAATCAGAAGCTAAAGATCTACCCTTGAATAATTTACCAATTTACTAATCGATTGAAATGACCTGACATTGTTTGGAATGAAATTCAGAATCCTCTGTATTTCTCAGGGCCCAGTGCTGCAGAGCACCAACATCACAATTATTGTTTTTTTCTTCAAATAAGGAAAGCAACACTTCCAGTTTGGCTTCACAGCATTTAGAAATATTACACAAAAGGGATTTTATTGTTTTATGGCAAGACCGGTAAAATTATACAACGATGTTAATAAACAAAAGTAATTTACCCCAAAATCTCCCATGCAAATCAGGGTTAACATACAAAATCCACACAGATAGCACCCCAGGTCTGGAATTGAACCCACGGTCCCAGCACTTAGAGGTAGCACTGGTAACGACTGCGCCACTGTATCACTATAGCTTATAAACTTTACATTCTTATGGAAATATCTGACCTGGGAATCACCTAGAGTTATTAATCCTTCCTCCCGTCAGCTGTCAGCGTGTATACCACTGCCCTAGGCTTGGACTGTTAGCCCTTCATCTGCATGTCTATGGACAGCATGTTGCACTATTGTACTTTTTGGACACTCAATCTGTATATACCTATGCGTATTTTGCACATGTTTTATTGCTTTATAGTGACTTTGAGCATATTTTTCACACACCTAACTATATTTATTTTGTATTGCTGTACTTATTTTAATTTTTCATCTATTCTGATGTCTGTTTTTGCTTGTCTTGGGCTGGGCTGCTGTAACACTTCAATTTCCCTTCGGGATCAATAAAGTCTTATCTGTCTATCTAATCATGGAACAGACGTTAACCAGTCAATCTCATTGCCATCTCATTGTGATGCAATTACAGTGATGTGTGGTCCCTTGGCTGCGTCCTTTATGAGCTCTGCACCCTGCAACACCCGGTAAGGGCTGAAATATTTCTGTCCACGGAAAAGTGCTTTAGAAAATTGTAGATATCAGTTGTAGAAATGTATTACCTGTGGTACCTGTTGAACCTGGTTCAATGAGAATCTTCTCCGAGGCTACAGAGAAAGATTGCTGAAAAAGATCTTAAGAAGTCATATGTATCACAGTAACCCATTTCTGCTTATCTACAACTACAGGAAAGTTGAATACATAGGTAAAGCTTGAGAAGAAACATGGCAAAGCATAGCAAAAGACCTTGTGAAATTATTATGGTAATTGGGTAATTGTAATTATCATGGAGTGGTCACATACTGCATGTGAAAGTGGATGGGATTGCCCTTTTCTGTAATTTAAATGCTTTTTTGAAGCAAACCTACTGTCATCTCATCAAAAGGGTTGGTTGTTCACTCACAAATGTTATGATTTGCATAATAAATGGCTGATAGATAATCTGATAAATCATTTTTAAAATACAAAGGTACAGTTCTGACTTAAGCCATCATTATTAAGCCAGCCATTGTGCTAAATTCACTCTGGTTTTCTGAGAATTCAGTTTCTCTGTGACTGGAATTCCCACACGTCTTCTTTCTGACTTCAGTTTCAGGCCCGCAGCTGGAAGAGTCTGATCCTGAAGGTGTGCAGGGGCTCCTACCCTCCCTTACCTTCTGCACTCTCTTATGATCTGCATTATCTCATCAAACACATGTTCAAAACTGATCCCAGAGACCGGCCATCCCTGAACACCATCTTGACCAGACACCGAGTCTCCAGGCTGCTCCGGAAACACATGCCCCCTCAGGTACAACAGCACATGCTTAGCACATGATTAGATAGACACAGCACGTGCCTCCAAGTACAGGTGTCCCCCTTATTGCTCAGAAGGACTGATGACAGCACACAAGGCAGATTTGAAAAGAGTCTGAGTATAATATAGAACAAAAAGAAATCCCAGAATTCATTACGTATGCCTAATACTGCATTTCCACAAATTGTATTTCATAACCAGCACTATAGTGCAGAGTGATCAAAGCAAGTACACTGCATACAGTAGTAATGGTAACCATGGTAACACCTGTCATCTCAGATAGGAAGATTTAAAATTCTTCTGTTTCTCTTTGTGCTGATTTTCAGTTTTGTTTTACATGAGGAACTTAAAACAAGCCTGATGCTGACAAATTTGATAGCCTTTTATTTTCTTCAGTGGCATTAGAAATAATTTCTGCTACAGTATCCTACAGAGCTATTAACTAACATTTTTGTGAGAAGCTGTTCTTGGCAACACTGTTGAAACTGTGGAGCATGGAATGGATTTTTAAAAAATCATGAAAACAACATGATAATACATTACCCAGAATGGTTAGGATAAACCAATTCAGGTATTATGTTTAAGTCTTTTTCAGCTAAACCATTATGAAAATAAATAAAACTGGTGAAATCTAACTAAAGGAAATACACAAACTATTCTCCAGTGTCAGCAATGGGATGCTGCTGACAGACAAAATGTGGAAACATTTGCTTACTTGTGAGCTGCAGGTTAGAGAGACCACATCGGATAGTGACAGGTTAAAACAAAGATCACAAAGATGTGTCAGATAAAAGGATTAGATACTCTCTTTATTAATTAAATGAAAACAAGCTGAGACAAGAAGTTCAGATGATATTTCTCAGCTGTTGTAAAGAAATGTGGTAAAGATATCTTCACCTGGTTGTGAGAACATGTTACCCTTTGGACCAAGCTATAGTGAAACAACCCCTATTGGTTTTGGTTCACTCTGTCTCTTGCTATGCAGTTTGTCAGTTCCCTACCTGATCTGCTGTATAGTGGGGGTGCTGGATCATAATGGTTTTAGTGCATCACTCAAGTGGGTGGTGCACTTCAGTGTTGGAAGAAGTAGGTCCTCTCCTATATGTAAAATACTTTGGGATTCGCTGGGAAGAAAGCACTATTTAAAAGGAAGGAATGATTCTATTTATGTCTTGAAATGTTTTGTGCAACCATTCCTACAGGTAAAAAGTTCTGTTTCTCACCAGTGGAAAAAGTATTAGCTATCATATCAGTTCTCTTTTTACTCATTTTTTTAAATTTTGTGATCTAGTCTACAACATTGAAGGATGATGTTTTGGACAACTACAGCTACAGGAGAGATCATGCTCAATGTCATGTCAGCTCTTGTTTACATTGTCTCAGTGAGAGCCGTGTGCACTGCCCTTTACTCACAAGCTACAGCAAAAGACATGCCTTTCAACTGATGACTCTCTGTTGGGATAGGCTTCGCTGACACATTTGCCTAATGTCAGACGAAGTACAACTTCTGCAGATGTCCATGGATAGTGTAACTTTAAGTTCATCAGACAAGGTGTTGATTGCAAGATTGAGAAAAGTGGCCCTGGTGTGAGCGTATGCATGTTTGTATTTGTGTCTTTCTGCCTTGCAATTGACTGTTGTCCCGTCCAGGTTGTACTTTGCGTCTGTAGCTTGCTGGGATAGGTTATGGCTCTTTTGCACCCTGAATTGGAAGAAGCAGTTAGAAAAATGGACGGATGTATTACATTAGTAACACTGAAGGGTGCTATCTTCTTGGAGAGTAGGACTGTCGTGACTAACTGGCATTTGTGTACTATCAGGTACAACTGGAAGAGCAAACTGGCAAATGGAAAAAAGAGGAAGGGGAACTGGTGGCCAAGTTTCTGGGAGAGAAAAGCCTTGAAGGAGCTACTTCTACAGTGGGAGGTTAGAGAAACCTGTTTTTTAAAATAAGGTTCTATTGTGAAAACTCCTCAAAAACATATGGTGTACAAAATTCACTGATAGGAAAATGTTTCAGCTGGAGTTGCTGTTTTGACAACTCTGTCATAGATATACAGTACTGCATTTCTACTAGTACTATATATTAATGGTTTACGAATACCTTACAGTACCTCTGGCAGTGTCTCGACTAGAGAGCTCAGTCTGCACTCTAAATGGGCACATTTACTGGTTGTGCTAGAACATTTCATTTTATCTTTAGTATTATTATTGAAAACTATAACATCTGTCTTTATTCAGAAACAACAGCTGGACCTGATGTATCAGCTCCAGGGTCTTCAGCAGAGCCATCTCGCAAGAAATGGGATGAAGGCCCCTGCAATACGTTGTTAGAAGTCCTGGGGAATGCAGATCTTGTAACTTCGTCTACCATGGAGCCCACAGACATGTTAACGACGAACACAGGTACCACCAACCATTCCCATCCTGAAACAGGACTCCAACAGTTAGACTCAACAAGTGAATTTCAGTGGCAGCCAGAAAAGAACAGCTATTTCTTCTCCCATCAAACTCAAATATTGTTCTTGCATTTCAGGTTTCTTATTATTTGTTTGCATATTAAATTTTGCTTTTGTGTTTTGTCCACATTGTGAAGCACTATCCTGAATGATTTATAGATTTAACCATTTTACCATTCAACCTCTGTCCAATTGCCTCAATGCAATGTGTTTTGGGAAGCAGAGATCTAGAAATTTCACCATTTGGTGCATATAAGTCATTGGAAGAAGTCTTGATGTTCCTTTATGAGGACAGGGGTCACTTATACACTGTGGCATGTGGACACTGTTGTGTACTGAGTGGAAGCTTGGGACTGGAGGTCAGCTCCAGTACCTTTCAGATTGGGACTGTTTGCTCTCTGGGATCTTTAAGCACAGTTTGGCATCTCTTCCAATCTAAAAATAATTTGTAACATTGTTACTATTTTATCTTGTTGACTTCTGAATTATGTTTTTGCAAATAAATCCATATTTACTCTCTGTATGTGAGTACCCTTGAAGTGCAAAAAAAAAGGACCAGGATTTGAAGCCTGGGGCGTTTCTGCAGTGCTGACACATTGTGCACTTGGGCAGTGTGTTGAATGAGATTGTAAACAATACATTTCTTCAGAAAGGAGGAGAAAGATATTTGAGAAACATGGACAGAATATGTTGTATGAGTGAGCAGTGTGTTAACAGGAGAACTGTTGGTCGTTTAACTTCTCTTTTCCTCAGAATGGTAAGAATCTGGAATGGTAATGTTCAGCACTCTTTGTCTACAGTGTCATGACTGTGGTGTGTGTCTGAATCTCAGGAGGTCTTGAGTATCCCCGTTCCCGCCCTCGAATGCAGTGGGTGAAGAAACCACCAGAGCGACTGCTCAGTCTGCTGGAGAAGGCTCATCTCAGTGAGGCATTCAAGACGTACACTGTGTGCAGGCCAGGTGAGACAGAGAGATGTGCAGAATGGGCTTGCAGCAGGCGAGTAAGGTGGGCGCGGAGAGGTGCAGAGGAAGGTGTGTCGATTTCAGTCCCAGAAGAGGAGTGCAGACTCACTGAGCTTTCTGTTTGATTTGTACTTAATAATTAAAGATGTGTGATGTAAACATTTTGGACTCCAGTACTCAGAAACAGTGACCCCCACCAAAGAAAATATACCAGAAGATAAACCAGTTGTATTGTAAAAGAAAAAAATACTTACAAATACAGGGTCAGATTTTGTTGTGTTGAACATGTTTTGTGGTTGGGACTGTTTAAACACATAATATGAATCTATAAGATATTTTGGTAGAAGTGCAACACAATAAGTAATTGAGATTTAGGCTTATAAAATATTGTATTTAATTCTAATAAATAAAATAAACAAGTAAATCACAACAAGGTCAGTCACTAGGGTCAGTCACAGATTCTTGAATCCCTCATTGTCGTCCGGATACCTAGTCACTGGTCTTCTTGCTATTCTTACAAATTATGCTTTCTGAAATAGAGGAAAGAAAACAGGCATAGTGCTATTCTTGGTTATTGTTGGGGCTTCCTTGCTAGCAGGAAGAATACTTTGTGTTTACTCCATTAATTCCCCAATTTTTAACAGTTTTCTATATTTACATTTTCTGCATAACATTTTACTCCTCCCCAATCTGGAACTGTCAGTTGTGTCTCTACACTTGTCTCGGCCCACAGTGACATCTTTTGCTTTTAAAATCCAGTTGGTTTTTCGGTGAGGACCACGGAAATGGTAATTTAATGAGCTGCTAGAAAGTAAATATGTTGGGTGTGCTGATTGACCTCTCTTTCCTCATGTGTAACCTTTTGTTCTTATAAATCAACGAGGCGGTTTTTTCTTTCTTATTTTTTTGTACCCCAGCCAAATTTAACCCTCTGGTAGGGCCCCTGACACGGGGAGGTTGTGATGACACAGATGGGGACATAGAAGATAGTGTGGATTCCTACCGACTGGAGCCACGCTCTGATGATGAGGACACGTGAGTCTCTATACAGTCCCTGTCACTCATAACGGCACACACTCCCTCCATTGGCTGGCTAGTACTTGGATGGGAGATTGGAAGTAATAAGAAACTGCCTTAACATGGTATGGCAACTGAGAACCTTGAAGAATAAGCTTTTTGAGGTTCTTAAACCTCAGTCTTGAACTTGTGCTATGTGGTAATAGGTTATTCTATTAATCCACAGGAAATCCCCATTTTTAGAACACCCCTGCTTTCTGCTTTCTTGACTAAAACACCATAGTGCTGGCAACTTCCACAGTACTTCCTTGTGCTGCTTATGTTCTCATAGTGCAAAAGAGTTAGGTTTGCACTTGAGGATTTGTGTACATGGTCTAAAGAATGATGAACAAATCTGAAAGAAGATCATTTCCTCTTCTCAACTCAGGTTGAATTGTCGACAGTCCAAATGTTTTGCTTCATACTTGCAGGTTGAATTTTGTAGAAAATGTCCAGGGTGTCTTACTGCTTCAATATCCTTTGATATAGTTTGATTTTTACCATCCTGTGGAAAGGGTATCCTTTGAGGTCTCTGTGAACTTAAGTTGGGGCTCAGATGATTGTTTCACTGTGAAATATCCCTAGGGTATTCTGTTTTAATTTTGGGCAGATGTGTCAATTATAGATCATTCAGACAGTTTTCATTATATTTATAATGCCTGGATAAAGTCTATTTTTCATTCATTCTGCTTTAGCTTTCTTCATGCTTTCCTCCTTCATACTCTACATGTATATTACAACACAGGAAAAAATACTAGCAAGTGACATTATGTCCATCCTGTTTCTTTTATTGGCTGTAGGTCATGACAGCTATTGTTAATATTACTTTTAAGGCCCTGCATTAGTTGCCAAGGCCACAAACAACCTTTTCTGTGAATTTGTGTGTTTGTAACATTTTAACATATAACTGACTTACAGAAGCTCTTGTCATTTTCAGGGATTTTGAAGAGGAAACATTCTCCGACTGGGTGACAGAACTAGAGAAGATTTCCAAGTAAAACAAATGTGACACAGCCATTGCAAACTCTCCTACATTGAATAAAATATTAACTATTTTTCAAAATACCATGGTGTTAACATCAGGTTAACCTGCTTGTTAATGATCTAATTAAAGAAACAGATAATACAAATGTATTTAAATATAATATTTTCATTATGTAAATAAATAATACTGGTGTTATTATTTTGAATGAACAAACCAACAGAATTGGATATCACTGTGTATGAGCCTCATTTTCTTCCCCTGTTTTCCCTGAACTGCCAGCAACTGCAATATGATATAAACTGGCAAAATTTGATTATTTTTAAATAAGATTTATGATCACAATGTGCCAAAGTGCGTTTCATTTGTCTTTTCAAAATCCAGCTTTAGGTTTGAATTTTATTTCAAACTTTGCTACCACATCAGTTTTTGAATTGATTTTCAATAAATACTGAAAATGTTGTTGGTCTCTATGTAATTATTTGCAACTGATGTTCTTCCTCCAGTTGTCATTGAGATTTTGTTTTGGAATTTCTCATTTCTTCTCTTTTGCTTTTATTTTTTGCATTATCAAAGATATGCTTGTTTATGAGAGACAGATTATGTTATGTGTTCTTCTGTGATTTGTGTGGTGCCTTGTCAGCTTTGTGAGATGTGTCTTTTCTTCCTCTTTGTCAAAAACGTTTATACCAGGTGAGAGACTGTGAAAATTCAAGCACCCAGGTTACAGGTCACAATCTCAATCTTACTATCAGAAGACCCCTTTCATAACTGTCCTGAGGCCCAGTGTTTTCTTCAAAGTAGCAAGAAATGAATATTTCTTGAAAGAATGTAAACAATGAAAACCAAGCACCAGCATCTGTCTAGCATAACAGGTTACAAATATTATGAAATGTAAGAAACAGAACAGGTCAAGAATAACCAAACCTACAAATGTGAAAAAACTGGGGTTGATGTAGTCTTTTAATAATTTTCATTACACTTTAACTGGTATATAGTTTTACATAAGGAATTTAAAATAATTTAAAATGCTTTGCAGTATCATTCTGTGTGCAATATACATAACAGAAACGTTTTCCAAATATATCAGGAACCACTGAAGAATTAGATTTATTCTGGGTAAATTCTGATTAAAATTAATGTTTTATATTAATTTATATTGTTTACATATAAACATTATCCAAAGTATAACATTTACACAAATCCACAAAATATATATTTACTGCTTGGATACAGAGAACAATATCATATGTTTTGAAATAATTATTTCATTTATATGACCGTGCAGTACAACGGCAGAAAAATAAATATCATGTGTTAAAGATTTTGCGGGTACCTGTTTTCAAAACTTCCAAGTGTACTTCACGACTCTCATGTGCCATAATTTAAAAGGGGGAGGACCGTGCTAGATTTCAAACAATTCCACGGCTTTTTCAACAAAATAACATGTCTCGTCCGGAGCACTACAGAGTTTTTTTTTTACACTTTGGTTTATGTTTACATGTAAACAATACCAATTTATTATGTAAACAAATAAGTTTAACTTTTTCTTTCATTCTTACGACTGTTACAAAATGAGTTACAAGTTTCTTTCTCTGGCCAGTGGCTAAATGTCACAGGAAGTGACGGAGCAGGGAGGGAGGATATTTCGCAGTTTTCCCGCGGTTTAAGTGCCCTCTGAATCAGTTGAAACCAGAAGTACTTCTTGTCAAACGTGTAGGGGGGGGGATTTAATACTAACAAACAAAAAAGTATCCAAAGACAAAGACGCCGATTCCAGGAGTGGTTCTCCGCTATTACACTTGCACTCGGATCTTGTTAAAGCCATTGACATGCCTCCAAAGAGACGCAGCGCAGCTCCGAGCGCTCAGCTTTCTAAGGCTGCGGAGGATAAACACACCAACCGCGTCGGTGTCCCCGGGACGCCGGGTAGGATCCCCCAGCTCTCTCTTGAAAGGTAACAGCAGATGCCAAGAAATCGAAAATCTCTCTTGTTTCACGAGGAAGAGCTGGGTTTACTTGACCAGCTGTCATGCTGCGTGTAAACCTTTTGAGAGTGTGTAATGTAGGACCCGTTATGTTTGCCTTTGAGCCGCGCAGAGATTTAAGTCTCATGAATGAGGCTGACACTTGGGTTTTTCTGTTCTACTACTCATCTTCCGTATGCAAGAGGTGCAGGTACTACGCGATGTTTTTATTTCGTAGATTTCTTTCCCCTTTAGCCGGTGAAAAAGATTCCGTTTTTGTTTCCTGTGTTTGTCAAATAGGTTCCAGTCCTCATCAATTATACATTTTCGTCTTTGCTCCGGCCAAACAGACGTTCTTTACGTGTATATGCTTATGATAGATGGAGTTTAAAGTTTAGAAAGATATTCAGTCCCAGTTTGTGTTTAGTATGTAGGTGGATATCATGGCTGAAATATAACTAAAGTACGATAGCGTAAACTTAGTTTGTGCAGAGCGTTAGATCAGCAAAATGCACATTTAAACCTCAATATGAAGTCTCTAGTGTTTATAATGATATTTTAACCCAGCGCTTCATAGTCCTTTCCATGTTAAGATATGCCTCTTGTAAGATTTGTAAGTTAGATCACTTTTAGTGAGAATGGAGCTTCCTTGTGACCCACTGAAGTTTCTTAAAGATCAGAGAGGCTTCAATTACTTATTCTAGAAATCTATTTATAGATTTAAATACTACAATATTGTTAAAAAGCTGTCACCCACACCCCTTTGTGTTAGGTTCCTCCTGTTCTCAATTTTAAATCTACTGACCGTTTGTATTCTCTGATTAATGTTTTATTGTTGATTCTAAAAAAAAAGTCCAGTAGGTTGTCTTTGTCAGTGCCTATTGAGGACTGTCTTAATTCGATACTAAAGCAATGGTCTTGATGCCAGTCAGATGTGAAAATACAACCCACTAGGATATTGCTATCAGGATCATTGTGATTGCACTGCATCAGCAGTTTAGGAAGCTTATTCTGGCTTTGCATGTTTACACATTTCTTTTTGCTCTGTTCTATATTCTGTCTCTATTAATTAACTAACTAAATGTGTGGTCTTTATCAGTTTATAGGGAATGTACTTGTAGGACATTAGCATCAATGTCAAAGTTTCTCTGGACTTCATGAATAAACTATCACTTTAGTCTAATTCTTACAGTGTGAGGATATTAAAAAATCTTGGACACTTTAGCACTTAACCACCTGTGTAGAATAATGTAATGACTTGATAATCTGCCTTATATGTGTACATCAATCGAGCAATATTTATTGTGTTAATTACAGCTTAAATAAGAACACATGGCACAAATTAATATTCCACTCCATAATAATAAAATAGTAAATAGGCAAATCTGCTTCATTGCTAAATACTACAAGACGTTTCCGTTATCTGTTGAGGCTTAAATACTGCCATCAAACCAAATTATTTAACACTGAGAGGAAATATTGCTTTACAGCTTCACATAAGACTAATAAACAACTGAAGGGGAAGTGTTCAGATCAGGAATTTAAAACTGTCATAGTATGCAAGCTGCCCCTGTACAAAACAAGAAGACTGAGAAGCAAGCACGGAAAAAAAATCATTAAGTTGAAAGGACTCTGCATGGAGCTCTGTTTATAACTATTCTTAATACACCTTTAATGATGCATCATTTCACGCCACCATACAATAAAACTTTTGAAAGAGACAGGTAACCATAAGTTAATACAACTAAAAGCTAGAATGTAAAAGTGAGTGGTCTGATGTGGACTGGGCGATCATTCCGCAGATGACGACAAAAAGTATTTTCTCTGAGCACCAGAAGGAAAAGCATAGATTAGATAAGATTTAATTGACCCATGCAGGAAAAAAAGGGAGAAGAAAAACAGCACATTTGACTATTACAAAAAATAAGAAAAACATTGCTCATTATACTATTAAAAAAAAAGCAAAACATTCCGCATCATTCTATTGCACAGTATAACACATAACAACATGTAACATTTATAACACATCACAAAAACATATTGCACTCAAGTGGGTGGTAAGAGTCAAAATTGTGTTTATCCGTGACATTTGCATTGACAGTATTAATGGATAGTGGAACAAAGGAATGTTTGTATTGGTTTGACATGCTGCTGAACTTTGGAGCAAACACTCTCAACATGAGTGACCCGCACAGGTAACGGTCTATGTGTACACCTAAGTATTAATATGAGTCAACCTGAGTGATAAGTTTGTTGTGGATTACTACCTGTAAGTGATCAACTGTTCTGGGATCAAAAACTATTTCTTTTTAGATCTAGATCTCCAATTGTTCTGAACATCAGCCTCTCACTTGGTACTGAAACAAGGCCCGTGTCCAAAAGGGGCAACCGATGTGTGTTTTCAAAGGATTAACGGTTCACAGGTGTAGTTAGGAGCCCAAGCTTTCGTCCCCTTTAAGGTGATGAGGAGCGTTTAGAACTTATCCATTTCGGATATGTTCGGGGAGGTTAAAACAGATAATTAATTCACATGCATTTTACTTTTGGTTAAAGTTGACTAACTGTAGTGAGGAGCATATTTTATGTACACTGAATCAGTGGATTTATCCTCCATCACACTTTTTTAGTAAGACTGTTGGTCTTGAAGGTAATTGAAGCAGTTTTGTGGTCAGACAAAATTCTCCTTGTGTAAAACTGTTACATAGGTTGGGATGCTTAGTTCTCACTGTCAAGAGACTGTAGGCTGTTTCTGTAGCTTATTAATTCATAATAATAATAATAATAATAATAATAATTGCTTACACTTATATAGCGCTTTTCTGGACACTCCACTCAAAGCCCTTTACAGGTAATGGGGACTCCCCTCCACCTCCACCAATGTGCAGCATCCACCTTTTTGTGGAGAATTGAGAATTGTATCATTTTATAGACTTCATAGCAGCATTGCATAACCGGTTCTTTTTTCCTTTCCAGTATGTAGTTAATAACTGCTTGTTCCTGTAGGAATATATTTATGGTTTGTCTGGTCTTTGCGATGTTTTTTTGCCTTCTCCAAATAAGGCCTTCAAGTACAACAGTTGTGGTGTAATGAGTTCTCCATACTGCAGTTTTCAGGCCAAGCTATTGTTGTTTCAGGCACAAAGACAAGGAGCCCCCATTTGTCTCGCTGTGCCAGGAGCTGAGAGTGACAGATGAGGTGTGCAACCTGGCCTGGAAAATATGGGAGACGATGGTGGCCTCGGTGGATATTGTTCTTGTAAGTACTGGAGAGGAAATATGATACATGATGATATGGAAGCCAGTATCCTAAAGGTGCCTGTCAGTGCTACCACCTCTGTAGCCTGACTTTTCAGATCTCAGAAGTTAAGCAAAGCTAGGCCTGTTCACTGCTGGGTTTTGGAGACCTCCAAGGAAAACTGAGTTGCCAATGCAAGTGATGGTAGTGGACCACCAGGTGGCAGTCATTCCCCTGAGCCAGAATTTCCTAAGCAAAAGCACTGGGGACAGTGTTCTGTTATCCTTTAGAATACCTTAAGTTAAGGTTCCCCTGTCATTGTTCTAAAGAATGGGGGTGTTCACCCCAGTGTGTAATGCCTCAATTCCATGCTGGGCTTGTGCAATCTGACCTCCCTTAAGTTCCTTCTTATATTAATTGGTGAAGCTGTTTTTCACCTCTCCACATGATCTGCTGTGTAATGGGCTGCGGGCGCAGAATGACTGCCATCTATCACCCAGGTGGGACATTTCACTGGTGAATGAAGTGGATGTTGTCCTGTATGTGAAGTGTTTTAAGGTCTTTTTGAATGAAAGGTTCTAATGAATGAGGCAAATTTGTATTTAAAAAAGTGTTGGTAAAATTCTGGTTATTAAACCATTTCAAGTGTAGAATTTTAGAACCAAAGGGTTTTCTGATTTTCATCCCTGCAGCACTGTAAATGTTTAAATATTTGATTCAGTTGCTATTTTGTTTTTCACTGTGCCAGTCAAATATGGTGCCACTCAGTACAATACCTCCTGCTTAGTCTGAATACCCTGTATTGGGGTGGCCTCACTGTAAATATAGCTAAAGGACAGTCTTGTTTATAAAACTTGACAACATTTATTTAGATAAGATCACTTTATTAGCCATATACAATTTCTTGCATTAGGAATTTGTCTTTTCGCATACCCCAACTTGCTCTCCATGAGACACACAGAGAGGGAGAAAAGCTTGGGGTCAGAGCGCAGGGTCAGCCAGTGCCCAGTGGAGTAGGATTCCTCTGTTTGTTGGCTGCAGGATACAAACCAGCAACCTTCCAGCAACAGGCACAGATTCTTAGCCCCTTATTTTATCTCTCTCCCTCCTTTTAATCTTCAGTTAATAATTAAGCGGATTCCTTATCTTAACTGAATAATTTATAACGTGTTTTTTCTTGAGACATTACAAACTTCCTGTCAGTGTATACTGCATATGTGATGGTCATATCCTTAAACACGAATTTGCAAGGATAAGGATATAAGAAAGACAAAAGGTTTACTGTTTGGTTGTTAGTAGCTAATATAAGGATCTCTTTTATCTTTTTTTTTAAAGTAACCAGAGTATCAGCTTCAGATTCTCATAACCTTCTGAGTAAAAGTGCCACCTATTGTTAAGTCTTTTAGTTTCCATAGGTTCTTGGGTTCATGTTATATAGTTGTTTCAGGAGAGGTTCATTTGTTTGACTTGAATATTGTCCCTCATAGTCATCGTCTTTATTCAAGAGCAAACAAGTTGATCTGTAGTCTATTATACAGTTTTAACATCCCTTGATACATCTGGTGAATTATCAGGGGAAAATAATTAGAGGCTACATTGGACATAAACAAGAAAAAAATAAAGTAGGATAAGGAATGTATAAATGTGACCTACAAAAAAGCCTCTTTAATAAGAAATTGTTGTTGTATGTGTTCTGTATTTACACACTTTCTCAAGAGTCTTGATCAAGAAATGAAGGTAAAAAAGCTTATAGCTTTTAGGAATCAAGTTGAATAGTTTTAATGGATGTGAAATATTCTAAAATAAAACCTGAAACATTCAAAGCCTGCTTGTTAAGTGAAAGTTTTGCCCTTGGAAAGAGACTGCAAGTCTTTATGCAGCAATGGTTCAGTTTAGTTTGTACTGTGAAACTCTGCATAATCCATATCTGCCCCTAGAATGCTTCTATTAAATACAAGGTTAAAAAAAACTCTTCCCGTTTTCTCTTTTGAATTTGCTTTAGGACACCAGCCGCAAACACTGGGGTGCCTGTATATTTGTAGCTGCTACAGACCTGGATGCCATGACTTTCACAATCACGGAGGTACAGAAGACAGTGGGTCTGAAGTGAGTATTTCAGTTTTTTCCACATGGTCACCCACTTACTTTCTCGTCTTGTTTGATCTGGGATTGACTGAGAGTCAGTTTAGCCCTTCCACCAAGATATTGGAGAAATGGAAATGTTGCTGGTGTGGTGTGAGTTTAAACAATGCCTTTAACTTCTTTAACAAGCAGTGTAGTATACCTGTATGCCGATGTACTGCATCTTCCTTATGTTGACAGAAGGAATACAGTATATGGACTTTCCTTTATTTAAAAGGTTAAACTATTCCATTTACAGCTTAAAATGTGGGTAACAAAACATAATATATTTTCTATGTGTGGATGCTTAACAGAAGCCTTCCTTTAGTAATTAATTAATAAGAGTGAATGAAATTCTGTTTTATTGCACACAGGAGGACATGATTTAGAACGTGGCGGGTGAAATAACAGCCATCTGATGTCCTGTTTATCTTTCAGTGTTGTTGAGTTTTTTAACCTTTTGAAGAAGATGGACATCAACATGGATACCATCAGTGTTAAAGTGAATACTGCAGTGTCCAGACTTGAAAAGAAGTATGAAGTCCTGCTAGCTCTGTTTCAGAGGTTTGAACGGTGAGTACAGCACTGTGGCCACTAAGGGGCTCCCTCACACTGTTTTGCAGACAGGCAGTGTTATTTGAAAGTCAAGAACTGTGTTGTGAATGAAACTGTAAAATTTCACACCCTCTGTATTGCTGAACTGGTAATCTGTCATGTGATGTTAAGCTGGTTAGGTGGTTTAAAACTGCTGGTCAATTGTGAAAAATAAAAAATGTACTTATGCTAAATTATAACTTTTAAACAGAGATTTGGTTTTCTAAGATGAAAGGTATAGTTATTTATTTACAGTCTGCATCTGCACTCAATCTCTTTCTGTTCTGAACAACTATCCTGGATGAATCCAATACCATGGTGGCACTTATCAATTTGTATCGTGGTACATGCTTGATGTTTACTCTTCATACTTACAGGATTTTGTTCTTCATTCTTAGTTTTTTTTTAGCTCACCGGTGTTTTTGTTGCATTTCTTTCACTTAAGGCTTGACAGCTTAATATAATGAAAGTGTCTCCTTCCTGACTTTTTAGGTATGGTCTTTAATAGTTTTCAAAACAGTGTGGCAGCAAACGTATTTATTTGGCTCTTTCAGAATCGGTAAAATCAATGAGGAGCCGACAAACATCCTGTGGTTCAGCACTGGTAAATAAGGGATTGTGGAAAAAAGACCTGGTGTTTGCACTTAAGCCCAAATCGTGATTGGTAATCCAAGCACTTATATGGTTTCTCTAGACAAAAGGTATTCAGTAAAACTGAATAAGGGCTTCTCACTCTTGGTCAGATAGGATACATTTTATTATAGCATCTCTAGAGGGCAGCAGTGATCACTTTGAATTTTAATTTGAGTCGGTTGCTTCATTGAATGTTGGACTGAATGTATTTTAGTCACAGTATAAAAGAGTTTCATGTCCTGTACCATAAGTAAAGGTATGAAATAACCTGCTCACGTCATTGTTGGGAAAAGATGACTCACCTTCAGTGCTTAGCTTTATAATGCTTTAGCTTTACACGGAAATCTTATAGCTATAATGAGATTATTCTTCAATTTCCTTGACTCACGAAAGGTTGTTTTTGTTCTGTTCGGATTGGTGGATTTGGAACTTCGTCATTTGTTTTTTGTGCATCCAACTCAATAATCGTCACTTGTTAATTATTTTCCGTCCGCAGATGTGGTGTGAAAAAAAAACCACCAAATTAACAGCTTCTTGTTTTTGGTGGTTAAATTGTTAAAGGCTTTTGCTACTTTATTATTTCATTACTTTACCCAAACCTCCTATTTCAGAAGTGCATTGACTTACAAGTTAGCTTTGTGGTGATCCAAAACTGTTACCCTGAAGATGGGGAGACGCTTATCTTCTAGTGCTGGTGGAAGGTGAGGTGGTACAGTATGTGCTTGCTAAGCTGGAGCAAGAGCAGTCATTCAGTTGCCCAGTGACCCTATAATAATAATAATAATAATAATAATAATAATTAATATCACTTTATTAACCCTTTACAATTTCTTGCATTAGGAATTGTCTTTTCGCATACCCCAGCTTGCTCTCCATGAGACACACAGACACACAGATAGGGAGAGAGCCTGGGGTCAGAGCGCAGGGTCTGCCATTATACAGCGCCCCTGGAGCAGTTGGGGTTAAGGGCCTTGCTCAGGGGCCCAACGGAGTAGGATTCCTCTGCCGGCTGCGGGATTTGAACCGGCAACCATCCAGCCACTGGTACAGATCCTTAGCCACAGAGCCACCGCTCTGCCCAAAGCCACCCTGGGCTTTGGAGTGTCTTCAAAGGTAGAATGAAGGGACAATGACTGTTACAGGGAACAACCACGTCTGCCATGACTTTAGTTGGCAAATACAAGTATGTTTCAATTAGCTTCTTGAGTCAACTGATTCTGTTGGCAGCACATTCTCTTCTGCTGTACTGCTGTATATCACATTGTAACTTTTTCAGCTAATGTTAGATTTAACAGTGTCAGCATCCACTGGAATGAATCCCCCCTTTATCAGAAAAGTGTTAAATGTAAGACCAAATGCTTTTGAAGATTTGTATGATCAGCAGATTTTTTTTTGCTTGTGAAGGCTCCTTAGTGGTGTTTAGACTTGGTAGGATTTGATATTTATGTTTGTGCTGTTCAAAAAATTATAAATGCTGTCCTTTTAATATTTTTTCAGAAAGTGAGAGACCCATCTTTTATTTAATCTTCTGATGAATAGTCATAACATACTTGTGTTAAAAATGAGGCAACGAGTTAATCTGTATTTACTTTAGATAGAAGCTTCCCACCCTCTGGTCATCCTATATTTACCTTTAGAGTTTTGATATGGTGTTTTATATCCAGCAAAATAAGTGTTAAACACTACCATGCCTATTTAAATGGAAAAGGGCTCTGCAGAATGTGTGTGTGTGTGTATATAGGTCAGTGATCACCAGATTGAATCTGGGCATGCCATTAGAGCCCAGTGGCTAGGAGCTCCAAAGAGGGTGGAGTAGTGGAGTCCAATGGGCTGAGTGCTTCTAGGGATGAGTGAGGCCTTATCGGTTGTGGGATCCTTGGCTGACTGAACAACAGTTCCCTCTGCAGCTCGTAGGATGCGCCTGCGAGTCTGGTGGGTAAATAAGATGACGCTTATTAACCACATTCAGAATTTTCCAGATAGGAATGAAGAATATAAGAAGAGATGTGTGAAACAGTATGCAGAAGCTATACGTAGCTATAGATCTAATGACATTAGCTGCACAGTATAAAGATGTAAACGTGAGGTGCACTTTTAACTGAGTGAATCACATGGGACATGTCCCATTGAGGCTTGAGCTCTATTACAGATAAAAACCTGGGTTGTGTCAATAGCCAGATATGACCAAGAGGCTGCACTTGGCCAGTTGTGGGATGAGCAAAGTATGGGGGGGGGGGGACAGTCTGTGCTCTTGGTGACACAGTGACCTCTGCAGTCACCCAGGTGCTTGCAGGAGTACAGCACTGTAAGTTTGGGACTCCTCCTCCTATTTAAATTGGGACGACTCCTCCATTCGCCACCGCACCTCCAGTACAGGGCTCTTGCCTGCGCCAAGTTAAAAGACAAGTGGCTCGAAGATGCGCAGTTTGGAGGAGGCAGCGTACATCTCCTCATTCTCCCCTGTGTATAGTGATGGGCCAAGATCTGAAAAACAATTTGGCTATTCCAAATTGGGTGGTAATTGCAAAAATGGTGAATTCCCGAATGAAAAAGAAACAAAACGTTTGTGTGCCAGGATAAATTAAAATAAGACCATAAGACATTTCTGGATGGAGCTGTGGGTAAATCTAGACACTGCCTCAGCAGCCCAATCTCCTCTCTTCTCTAATGAATCAGGAAGCTACTGTTTGTAATATCTGTTAATATCAAGTTCTTGCAGCCAACTGGACTTTCAGTATATAATCTTGGGCAGCATTCCGTCAAATTTTAATTCTACCAGTTGTAGAAAGCCTTACATTTACAAAGGTTTGGTTTGGGAAAACTCTTTATTAGGGTTTGTGTACGTTAAAGCTGTACAATTTATTCTTAAATGTGTTGTAAAAAGTAGTGAGCCTTTGTGGGGTAAAACTGCTTAAAATTTAGATTAAACCTTTTCTCTTTTCTTTCAGGACATGTGGTAAAATCTACATTGCTGTCTCTGATAATGCGTAAGTTGAACCCATTTGACTCCATCCTTAGTAGTAATGGACATACCAGGAATATTCTTTCTTAGAAAAGCTTAAGGCTTCAAGCGTCATTAGTAAAAACAAGCAATAACAGTAAATGAACTATCTTTTTAATTAAAACAAATCTTCAAAACGGTCAGGTAGCCTTTTATTTGGTTGTGCTGAAAACAAACCCTGCACTTATAAAATCTCCTTGAAAAGAAACCTTTTCCCAACCCCCTACTGCCAAACCTAACTTAAGGTCTTATAGGTGTGAAGAAACAAAAGCACCTTGCAGAAATCCTCCTAAACCAATGTAGCACATGCAAGCTCCATGCAGTAAAACCCCCCATCAGAATTAAATTGGAACTGTCAGGCAATAGTGCTCAGCAACTAGTTATTATTAACATAGCACTGTTGAAGATCACTGAAGAAGCCCAAAGCTGCTTTTGAAAATGTGTGGAAATTCCCAAGAGCCATATTCAGATTCTTCTTTTGTTCCTTTCTCTTATGTAAGTAAGAGACATATTCTCCTAAAAATTTTGTGAAAATGGATAAGGAAAAAGGATACTAGGTAAAGTGTTTTCTCAAAATAAATCTAAAATAATCTGAAGTATTAAATATCGTTACACACATACAGTAGTCTCACTGCACTCAGAACATTAATAATGTTTTTATTTTCCAACACTAAAATGCAGTAAACTGGATGGAGATAATGAGAGCAAGTGGATTCTGCCTCTATGTCGCCATTAGTCTTGCATGTGTTAGTCGTGTTGGATCTTGTGCAGTGTTTTCATCAGTTATTTAAGACATTGCTATAAGTTCCCAGGAACTAACAGAAAATTGATACAAGGGCATGTAACCATTATTGATGCCTTACTGTGACAAATAACTGTTCTGAAAAATGTCTGCATATTGACCATGTGTAAAAACTTAGGTTAATAATTTTATTTTACTTATTGTTGTAGCAAGCGTGACCAGCTTAAGTGTATAAAATAGCTGAAAAACAACTGTGGGCAGACTGTTTTGTTTTTACCTAAATTTACCTAAAATAACTTATGTGGTCAGCTTTTAGCGAAAATGATTTAATACTTTGTATTTAATATTACTACCACAATGTCAGTGCTATAATTGACTTTTCTCAAATATTTGGCTTTTCTCAAATATTCTGGATATTGTCCTTAAGAAACTCTTAATGAGATGATCTCATGTTTGCTCTGTTGTTTTCTTCAGGGGAAATGCAGGACCTGATGCTAAACAGATTATGAGAAGCTGCTGGACACTATTTCTGTTGGCAAAAGGTTGGTTTCTGTTACTGTAAGATGCAGGTTACTGACCCCAGCATTACTCACTCTGTCTAGCAATCAAACAGAAATTGGCTTTTATCTGACATGCTGCTTAAGTGCATTAGCTGTACAGGGTTATATGTAAGTTTGTGTATTATTTTAATGAAGAGAGATAAACAAATTGACTTTTCTCTGGATGCTTCAGAGAAACAGGCTGTTCAGCATTCTAATGCAGTTTGGCCAACATGTTGTATGAGCATTAAAACATTTGCCACCTGTGTTGACTTAGTTATTTGGATTGTTGTATAAACTTGCTAAAATTGTTCTAAGCATAGGATTACTACTTAAAAATGTCTAGTGAAAAAGTTGAAGTGCTTTTTGAGTCAGAGCTAAATTGCCACTGGTTCAGATGACGTTGTGTTGTTGGAAACGGTTGATAAACAGTTAAAATAACCTTAGAAACACCATACGTGTACAAACGTGTCCAGACTGTATAGTGCAACTGCAGTGAAAAGCAACATCCTGAAATTTAAATTAAGCTACTCTAACCAGCGTTTAAGTCATCCTTCCTTTTGAAGGAAGAGGACATTAAGTAATGTCGCCTTTTTCTATTTTAAAGTGTTGCTGCTTTCGATAGTCAGGTGAATGTGTCATGTGACTCCTTTTTTGTAAAAATGTGATCTCTTCCATCAGCCAGGCTCATCAAGGCAAAACTAGCATTTAACCAGATCTATGATGTTTCTTTAGTAAGTTATGCTGCTGAACTAAATTTAGTGCTTGAATTTCTGAAAGTCAGTGTAAAAGTTGATGGATTCACTTCCATCGATGAACACTGTATATGCAGAAAAAGTTGTCTGGCTTTATTTGAAGTTGAAAGAAGTGTTACAGATTATAGCTTAGATTAAAAAAAAAAACTTTGTAGCTGTATTAGGTGTTAAAAGCAAAAATCGCTGAGTGGTTCAAACAGCAAAAGCACTCATTCTTACTGTAGATTGAGCTTCCTAGCTCAGATACTTTGGTTCTGATTCCTGTGACCAGGGTTTCTTCGGGCATTTAGAAATGTATATAGCTAGTATTCTGCTCAGCAAGACCCTGGGGACTCAGGACTGTGTATCTACAGTCAGTACTAATTCTGCTGTGAGGCTCTGTGGAAGTCCTCCTTCTCTACCTTTGGCATGTTACTGTAAAATTAGTTGATTGGCAGTCAGTGACATTAAATGCGGAGAGGAAAAAAAACAATTAGACATAGCAAAATTCTCTCAAATTACTGAATCTGAAATGATTAGATGTTTAGCTGATGCTAAACATTTTCTGTTTGTGGCTATATTTTACCCAAATACAACATGGTTTTGGTGGGTTTAAATTTGGTCAGAGTTTCTTGGGCTGACTGCACAGCAGCTGCCACTCTGACTGGCCTGTCACCTGTGCTTTGGGCTTGCAGGGTGAAAGAAGTGGGTGCTCTGACTAAAAGTTTTTAAAGAGATTTCTCATGGTTTCTCAGGTAGCTACTGTATGCAGTGTTGTAAATTTGAGTAAATTACCATATTTTAAAATCCTATCTCTGGGCTTGCATACAACAATAATAATGGATTACCCTAATTTTAAATTAATACCCACAAATGAAATATGAATAATTTAAGTTGTGTAATGAAAGAAGCTGGAAGCAAGTCATACAAAACATGTTCTGAGTGCTTGCACAATATTACCAGAAAATGCAAAGGTTTGTCGTGCTGTTGCGTGCGAGTCTTCTTTTTTTCTAAAAGGAACTTTACCCTACTTGTAAAGTCTTGTTGACTTTTGGCAAAGGATTTCCTCTATTTCCTCTTGCTAGCATTTTGCCATTGCTAACGTGTTTGTGAGTTCTGTTCTATTTTTGAGCAACCAGCTCACTTCCCCTCCCCCCCAAAAAGCCCGCCAGACTCTGTCCTCGCTGGCCAAGGAACCATTGACACCCCGCCTCTGATGGCAGTGTTTTGATCTTCCTTTGCTTTCAGGAAATGTGCTGCAGATGGAAGATGACCTGGTGATCTCTTTTCAACTGCTGCTGTGTGTCCTTGAGTACTTTATCAAGCGCTCTCCCCCCACTGTTCTCCAGGAGCCTTTCAGTAAGTGTGAGGCATCATAGAAGCTAAACAAAGGAGCTCAGAGGTTGAGGATCAGGCTGGACAGCCTTAAGCTCTGTTCACGCCATGATATTTCTATATTGGGAGATTTTGGAATATTAAATAAGATAATAAAACTGCTTTTCAGAAGTGTACAAGCCAGAGAAAAATTAAGCTGATTGACTTATTATATCCCAAAATTGTAGCCTCCGCACCTCATGAAAAAATTTGACAAAGCAGTATGGATCACAGACATCTTATGAAATGTCTGATTTTCTTTTTGTCTGAAAATGTACAAATGTATCCCCTTAATAATTTGGAAAACTAAAGGTCTCAAACCTCAAAGCTTATTTTTCACTCTGGTATTAACTGTGAAAACTAACTGGAAAACTAAAGTGAGAATATACAGTATACGTTTTTGCATTGATCCTCAAAATTAAATGTCCTGATGTCTTCTCTGTGAAAAAATATTATTATAATCTGTAAAAAATACATACTGTCAGAGTTTGCAGTTATTTAAATAAAATACTGAGTGATTACATGTATTGAAGTTCTGCCTTCCCAGACATCCAAACCACAACAGAAGTAATAATGCAATTTCTAATGTCTGTCATCATTGCCAAAGTTGATGAATGTCATTCTGTCGCCTTGCCATGGTGTCTTCAAAAATGTTTTTGGGCAAATAGTTAGCCTAGCACGAACCAATCTGGGCTGTCACATGGAACAGCAGGAAGTTGATGGAAAAGCACTTGATGACAACATTGTTAAAACATGGTGTACAAAAGATAAAACCCTCTTGAGATGTGTGCTGAAGAAAATGTGCAAAGACAGAATTTTCTGAATCTTTTATTGGGGATGTTTTAAACTGCCCTCTGTGAAATTTGGGAGTGATGTTTAATAGTAATATTCCATCTGACTGCAAAGTTAAGAGGTGGTTTCTCTTATCAAATTAAAAAAATGCGAGTTAATTAAAGAGCAGGGCCATCAATTACATTTGCTGTTGTGATTCAAGTTATGTGCTTGGACCCAAGTTAAACCCAGTACTGATGGACCCTGTAAATGGTACAAATCCAGTGATCTCTATTTGATGAGAAATACTTGATACTCAACAAACTTAGCGGCCTTGGCCTTGTTTCTAAGTGCTGACAGGTTCATATGGTGAACGCTTGCTGGAATTGTTTCTTTCCTCCTAAACAGAGAGTGCTGCTAATGGGGTTCATAGTACCACCCCAACAAGGACATCACGGCGTGGCCTGGGTAGGGGTGCCCGTGCTGCCCCCAAACCAGCTGACACTGACCTGCGGGTGATGGAGGCCCTGTGCAAGGAGAACGAGTGTACTGTGGACGAGGTGGGACTGGGTTCCTCACATCCGCCATCGCATCACTTTCAGTAAACGCTTATTCAGTTCAGGGTCGGGGCCTGGAGACTTCCTGGGAAGCACTGGGCACAAGGAGGGACACACCCTGGATGGGATGCCAGTCTATCGCTGGACCCAGAGTGTTAAACACAGACACACGCACTTGCAAAAGGAACAGTTTTCCCAGAAGCCACTTAGCCTACCAGTATATCTTTTGAACTGGGGGGGGGGTAAAGTGAAGCATCCAGAAGAAACCCATTCAAGCCAGTAGAGAATATGCAAACTCCATGCAGATAGCATCCCAGGACCCCAGTACTGTAAGGTATCAGTACAACACTGTGTTCACCACTGCGCTCTTCAGGGCCGTTTTCATCCCTTTAAAAATGTCTTGCATTTTTTTTGCACATGTTACATTGTTACTATGGTTTTGTAAAAAGGCTTTATTTTTTTTTCAAAAAACATCTTTAATCTTTGCATGGCAGAAATGCTTTATCATCCTAGGCCTTTCACAGTTAACCATAATTATGTGCAGAATCATTATTTCCCAACATCTGCTTTTCTTTGAAGTTCTCTTATTTCATGTGTTCTGTTTTATTATAAGCATATGTGACAGTTAGCTTTTGCATGTGTAACATATACAATTTTAGATCACAGAAAATAAATGCTTTGAGTAATTTACTTACATCATTTATAAGGAGAATGCCTGAGCTGTTTCTGAAATTAGGGGACAAGCCTTTTCCCTAACTGCTAAACACAATAGAGCCACTTTTTTGTAATCTTGACTGAATCAGCAGTTTAATTTTAGACACTCCTGAATTTGCAGTATCCGTCAATTAAAGCCAAGCTGACAATGGTTCATGTCACCATGAGCGAGCGTTCCCCGAGAATCAATGAGAACACGGTTAAATTTGGTAACAGGAGGGGCAGTAATAGTGGCCTGCCTTTCCCCTGTCAGGGTCTGGGTTAGGCGGGATGCAGGCTTCTATTGTTAATCGTTCAGACCCATTATTCCCCCAATTACCTGTGGGGTGGCCTGCCTTCAAGTGATAGAGCTTCACTGTGCAGTTGGGCCCACCAGTGAGCCCTTTCCTTCCTTTATGCTCAAAATAGATAACTGACCAACATCAATCAGGCATTTTTCTCCTTGGTTAAGAAATGAGTCAGACTAGTATATAACTGGATTCCATTTTTAGCCAAGTTAAACCCACTTTATTTATAATCGAAGACACCCTGTCTGCTGACTGTAGAAATACAAAATAAATGTTCTAACACTGTGATCAGGCTGAAACCTGTTATGCTACAGCATGCATCTTTGAGTTTAATGCCAAATGTAGTATCTGTCCCACTGTCAGTATCACCTTGCTCATTCCTTGTGAGGTGGTCTGGCCTAGATGTTGTAAATAAGGAGGATTCAGATGAGAGGAAGCTATGTAACCGATTTTCAGTAAGAAATTCATGTAAGGGGGTCCCATCTTACCATTTTGTAAAGGGCATCCAGAGTATCAACTTCAGCTTTACCAGGCAGCTTGTCCCATATCCCCACAATAATTTGAGTTACAAAAACATCCTGTTCTTTGTTTTAAAATCCCTTCCACTCTGTTTCCACTTGTGTAATGTGGTTCATGTTTAACTGTTGATTCTCAAGACATCCATCAGGTTGACTGTTAATGCTTTTGAGAATTTTGAATGTTAGAATCAGGCCCCTCTCAAAGTCTTCTCTTCAGAATTAAGAAAGATTATGTTAACCAGTCAGTGTGGGACATTCATTAGAGCCCAAAAATCTATCTGGATGTTTGAGGATGGCAATATATTACTTCTTAATAACCAAAATTGTAAATGGTGTTCCAAATGATTTCTAGTGTGTTTTATGTTATTAGCATTACATCTGATTTAAATTGTGCTGTTAACTAAATATCCTGACATCCTGTCTTTTTATTGCTTTTCCACATTGCCTGGAAGTTGAAAATGATGTACAGACATCCACAGTTAAGTCATAAGTAGCTTCTCCAGGCTTTATTTTCTAGTTGTATTTATTATTGCTACTGTACCTGAGTGCAACACCCTGGCATTTCAGCATTAAGCAGGTAATGCTTTGAGACAATCTACTGTAGCTGGCCTTGCGCTCAGGAACCTGTTTGTTAAGGCTATTCTTTAAAACAGGGTGTTAAGTTATTATATGGTAATGGTACAAAACTAGTTTTTTTTTCTTGTTCACTTTACCATCTTTTTCTAATTCCTCAGGTAAAGAATGTGTATTTCACCAGTTTCGTGGCCTTCCTTGATTCTGTGGGATTGGCAGGCTCACAGGAGATTCCTGAGGTACGTTTAAGCTTTTCAAAAGGGTAGAATCATCAGCAACCACAATTGAAATAATACAATTAGCAATAACTTTTATTAAGTTACTATATATTAAATTAGCATAATAACAAACTTTTGGAAGTGGCTTGCTGCAGTGTTTGCTGTAACAAGGTTTTCCTTGTTCCTCAAGAATCTAGCATAGTTGCCTGCTCTGAAACACCTTTCTATGACTGGAATCATCAGTGGAAGAATTGTTTATACTGCTTTCTGGGCTTTCTGGCACCACACTGTCTAGTTCATCTTCATTTACCTAAGAAGTTACACAGGCCGAGCGAGTAACGTCTCCTTCTTTGTGTGCTGTCTTTAATGTTTTTAAAGAAATGTAAAATTTTACACAAAAAAAGAGGCTGGTTTTCTGGTAGCACAAATGAAGGGGAAAATAACCCCTCGATTGAAAGTTTAAATGAATCTAGTTTTTTATCAATGTTAATCTAAAAAATTGAAAAAGATCAAAGTCCTTATTCATAATCTTTTATCACCCCATAATGTTTGTATTCTCTGAAAGAAGAAAAGGTTTGAAGCTGCAATGTGCTGTGGCTAAACTTTCAAAATGTTATTAAATATTAAAATTATATAGATATTAATATTAATTTGTCTGGTCCAGCTGGATTTGATCTAGCTATATGTCTGCTTATTGTGGATGACACTTAGTTACTCCAGGAATCGGATCATTACGTGTTTTTTGTTGAAAGCAAAAGTAGTACAGTAAATATGCATGTTTTACCACATTGAAGGAGGGGCAAAGACTGATTTAGTACTTGTGTATTTGTTCAATCTTCATTGGATGAGTTAGTTAGCGTCAGCTAGGGGTTATTGTTTCAGGCCGAATGATAATAGTATAACCTGCCAGTTGTGAATTGTCTCAAGATTCAGTTCTGGCCATCATCTTCTCTCGGACTTTCTGTATATGCCTGTTTGTGCTCAGTGTGGCAGGTATTTATATCGCAATCAGTCATCGGGGACATAGTATGCTTAAGATGGCCAAGTTTATGGAGCAGAAAGGATTCACACAGGCTGGTAAAAACAGCCTTGGCATTGCAAATGAAACTTTTCATTATTATACAAGTAGTGACAAGCTTGTCTCTATACAGCTGACAGCAACATAGTGTTCTGGTGCCTTAGCTGACTTGGCCAAAGGCCAGGGACACTCATGCACATTACTCCACTTCTTGCTTTCACGCACAGTAGACTGTGCAATCCAATCGTCAGCTCTCTGTGCCAAGCAAATTCCCCTGGTGGCCATTACTTTTAGCCTTTTTTTATTCTATAATGAAAACATAGCTGTATCTCATGAAGAATGCGTAACATGAATGTACAAAGTAAAAGGAGATTTTTGTTTCTTAAGATTTTCTAGCTTGCTTCTAAATTTGAAATAGAAGTTGCTGCAAAAGTCTAAGGAAAAAATAAGGAAAAAGTTGTATTCTGGATTAAGAGTTACCATCAAGGATTTTACATGAAATATTTTAAAAGAAGGGAGTGTTGTACTCTGGATCAAGAGTTACCATCAAGGATTTTACAAGAAATAATTTAAACATTTTCGGTTATCAGAAATTAGTTGAGAGGTCATATGGGCTTTTTAAAGACAAAGTGTTAGTTTTACATCACAGTGCATTCACTGTGTGGAAGATACTGTGCTCTGGTAGTATGGCTAAGGATCTTGGCCCTGAATTTCTGGTCTTTGAGTGGACAGCAACAAAAATACATAATACATAATACATACTGTATAAAAAAAACTTTTAATGTACTTAAAGTTTTAACTTATTCCATTTCTTTGGTGCCTTTTGCTAAAGCAGCCACAGGAATTGTTGTTTAACACCACTATAATACAACTGTTAATGGAGAACTAGGAAAAATATTACTAGCTCAGAATTCATGACTTTGTTCATGACTAATTCATGAATTCAGATCTATGTTCAAATCAGTTAGAGCTTGTCAGAATAAGTTAATTCATGTTGACCACTGTCATAGTACTTTATTGATACAAATGACAATACTCTTACCTTATTTTTAATGTTCTGGAGTTGAATTTTAAAGATTTAGAAAAGTACAAAATGTCTAAATTCCAAGATTATTCAGAAGGCTCATACTGAGTGTTTTTCAACTGACCTCACTCACCAAAACGCACCACTTGCTTGGTCACCCTACCACCAGTGAAAAAGTCGGTTGTTTCTTGTGCAGAATTGTAAACTTCCCCAAAAATGGATGGAAGTGATTGATGTTCTTTTGGGGAAGCAGCACTCTTTGCAGTAACAGTATGTAACTCAGCATGAGAAAAGGTCATTAAATGACCGTTGTTTTGATTACTGTTTTAAAGTTTGGCCCCACTCGTATTCAGCATGAGTGATAATTGTTTTATATGCAAATTCCTAATGTTTTACAATGATCAATTTTGTATTGTTTCAGTCTGAAGATCTTTCCAAACAGTATGAAGAGCTTTACTTTAAAAGCAAAGATTTTGATGCCAGGTTGTTCTTGGATCATGATGAAACCCTACAGCCAGTTAAAACCGATGTGTAAGTACTCAACTACAACGAGGAGGCTGGGACTCCTCGTTGTAGTTGAAACTTTTGAACAACTCTTGAAAATATTTCAAAATGTTTAAATTGCATCTGTCCCTTACCAGCAGTATACTGTAAATTGTCTCTGGGTGATCTCTGCGTTTGTTCTTCAATACTGTTCAAGTAAAAAACTAAAACTTTCTATTCTTTTTTTCACATGTCTGTTGTCATGTGCTGAATGTGAACATTTAAACCTTTATACAGTGGATTGTGGCACTACTGCCAAGGACATTGTCTGGGAGTTTTATTTTATTGTTGAGCCAACATGACTCTTTGTTTAACCATAAAACTAAATCTGTAAGACGGAAAAGGAAAAGTGTACACCGTGGAGCAAAAGAGAAGAAAAAACGAATTGTTCTGTTGTTACAAAGTGATGTTATTGGGTATCTAAAATAGAAATATGAAACAAGACTGGTACAGTAATTGAGTTGGCATAAAAGCTATCTTTGACATCAAGAGATCAAAGGAAAAACTGTTGTTCACTCTCAAAAGTCCTAATAGCAGCGGACAGCTCAGCAACAAGACAACCACAGAACGTCGATTCCCTGTTTCATTGCACATTAGTCTGTGTTGGGTTTCTTAGTATTTTCAGCTGTCTGCTATATGTAAAACTTTTTTGCTGATCAGTTTCTCATTTCATTTCAATTGAATATAGTGAACCACTCCAGAGCAGTGGTTCATTTTCCAGTATAAAGTATTCTACAGAATAGAAATGTTTCAGCATTTTTACCTTGTACTGTTGTGATTTAAAATAATGGAACAAAACTGAGCTATTACCACCACATTAGAAATTCTGGCTGCCACATGGCACTGAATTTCTAATGCCCGGATTCTTAGATATCTACAGTATGTGTTTTTTGGTCAAGTGTCTCCATGTGAGGCTGCTCATTTTCTGCAGCTTTGTGCCTTTAGGTATTTTTCTCATACATTTTTAGAAGCTTGTGACACAGTAGTTTTAAAACAGCCATTCCCGTTTCGGCATAACGTTTGCAAATTTTGTTCTCAGCAGTTTTTTTTCTTTGAACTTTGAACCTGTAGCTCCATTGTGCCCGAAACACTTTGTTTCTGTTCCTGTAAATGCATTAAAGACATTTTGATGAGTCTATTGAGACATCATCTAGTATATTATCAAGTCAAGAGTAAGAGCCCTAGGCCAAGGTCCCCATATTGTATTAAATTAATAGAATGAAAGAAATGCCAGAAAATAACTTAATTTTGACATTGAAGAAAAGACCCCCAGTCCACCTGAATTCTGATATCCACTGGACTTCTTTAAAGGTATCCACTGAAAATAATCAATTTTCTCTATATTACTTATCTCTCAGTAAGAGAATATTAGGGAGAACAATGTTCTTGTGCAAGAGTCAAAAAAGCCCAGTTGAGCAATTTAGTGCTGTGTCAGGGAGCATTTGTTCAGATAGCACAGATATGAAATATATTTGTGGAATTGATAAGGTTGGTGTTAGATACAGTAGATAGATACTTTATTGATCCAGTGAGGGAAATTGCAGTGCAACAACAGCTTAACACAGACAACACAGCAACAGTGTAACGAATTATACAATAATAATACAATACAATCAGTACAGTGAGAAGTGCACTAAGAAGAGTTACTCACAGTCCAGAACACACAAAGAACAGAACAGTACACAAAAGAAGTCATATTGCACAACATAAATATAAATGTATTGCACAGGTCCTTGACATATATTACACAAAAATGGTTGTAAACGTGTTGCAACATTCTTCACTTACACATATGAAAAGATATTTGTTTACTGAATGCATGTCAGCATTGAAATAAATAGCACAAATGTCATAAAGTTGCATCTTTACTCTTTACCCATGTGGCTTAGAAGTTATAAGATGGGTATCCAAGCTACATTTGTTAGACTTGCTCGTCTGCCATTAGCTGTGTAGTAAGAGTTTGGGGATATTATATTTTTAAAACATTATGCTCTTTTGCACATTAGAATCCTGCTTTTTGTGCCTTGGTTTTAATGGAACAATGGTGAAGTGTGTTGCTGCTGTCTGTTACAATGGTGCACAGGTGACTTAAAGCCTGCCATCAAATGAAAAAAGGGACCTGCAGCAATTAGTTTTTACAGAAATTTAAATCCTAACCAATCAAGAATATCGGGTAACAAACTGTGGTCATGTACACATCTAAGCCTGGATTTTGCATGCTTTTGTACTTTTCAGCAACAGCAAGCGTGAGTTTTGCATAACTAGTCCATAAATTAAGTATAGTTATCTCTTTGCTGTTAATTTGTGCAGATAGCAAAACCATTTACAAAGATCCAAAAACACTGCTGTAGCCCATTTCTAGATTGAAAAAGAAACATTGTTCTGTCATTGCACTTGTTCAGAACAAAAACATGTTTTCACTGTCTCATTCCATAGGAACCTGATGGTATCTATTTTTTTCCCCACAGGTCACAGCTGGAGCGAACGCCCAGAAAAAATCCTTTGGAGGAGGAGGTACTCCCCATCCCACCACAGACTCCAGTCAGGTGTGTGCACATGTGCCAGCCTCAGTGACTGCTTGTTTCACTTATCTGTTCTTCCAATGTGTTCTTGTACAAAAATTCATTCACTGTCATATGGGAGTTTAATTGCTTCATTGGTACTGTAAGAAGTACTATAATGGAAAAAAAAGTGAGGAAATCGTCCCAAACTGCATTTCAGCCCCTTGCCCATGATAAAGTATTCTAGATTTCAAGATAATGTTGAATTTTCTCTAACTTTGTTTTTACCTGTACCACACTTGGCTTTAACCTCATCTTTATGTTAAACTGATGCCACTCAAATGCCTCATATAATAAAAGTGCTATGCAGAGCATATGCCGAGTTCTGTAGTCTACAAATGTCTGGCTTAAACAAATGTCACATCACTGGACAGCCTTTGAGCTGTGTTCTGCCTGGTAAATTGAGCACTGTCCAGACATGAAGTTGTAGATCTGATTTACAGTTTAAAATATTTTTGTGTAACAGTGTAGATTAAATTCAATTGTAGGACAGTTAGAGGATTAGTAATATTTTGTTGACATGAAAGCCAGTTCATTGGACCTCTCTTCTCAGTCGTGGCCAGTGAGGAAGCTTGCCAGACTGGTTTTGTAACAAGGTGGACAATAAAGACATTACATAGTGTTTTATAAGAGCAACTGGTAACACCAAAGCAAAGTGTTGCATTTTCAGTGTTTTGCAGCATTCCAGCCTTTAAAAGACATTTACTAGAGCCAGTATGTTCATTGCCCTCTGGGTATTGGCTTTTTTTATTTTCAACCATAATTAAAATAAATTATTTGTGATTATTGTACATAAACTGCATCTCCATTCGGTTGAAAGGATTATTATCAGAGCAACCCGGTTTTCAAGAGGTGAAAATAAATGCACAGCCACATATGCAGTTGGTAAACCACATAACTGTAAAATGGATTTGTGAAAATGATGGTTGAAAAACATAATTTAGTATAAATAACATTGAAAATGTGGAACACTGCACATAAGCGATAAAGCTTAGTGTGATTTTACAATGTCTGCTTGAAAATGCATAAGTAGTTCCCAGTGGAAAGAGAATGGATAAATACCTGTGGATGTAACTGTATTTTTTATATTTATATTTTTAGTAGATGTGGTTAGTTTTGTCATTGACATTTTATTTATTTTTTTATTATTGACTATCACTCTGCAACTCACAACTGTCAACCCACTGAAGCTAAGCAGGTGTGAGTCTGGTCAGTACCTGGATGAGAGACCTCCTGGGAAAACTAAGGTTGCTGCTGGAAGAGGTGTTAGTGGGGCCAGCAGGGGGCACTCACCCTGCGGTCCATGTGGGTCCTAATGCCCCAGTATAGTGATGGGGACACTGTACTGTAAACAGGCGCTGTCCTTCGGAAGAGACGTAAAACCGAGGTCCTGACTTTCTGTGGTCATTAAAAATCCCAGGTTATTTCTCTAAAAGAGTATGGGTGTAACCCTGGTGTCCTGGCCAAATTTCCCATTGGCCCTTACCAATCATGGCTTCCTAATAATCCCCATCTATGGATTGGCTTCATCGCTCTGCTCTCCTCCCCACTGATAGCTGATGTGTGGGGAGCGTTCTGGCGCACTATGGCTGCCGTCGCATTATACAGGTGGATGCTGCACATTGGTGGTGGTGGTGGAGGGGAGAATTGATGTGGTATAAACAATAGCTGTGTAATTTGCCCTAAAAAATGTTATTGCTTTAACTACTGGCCAAAAAACTAGGAATCCTCCAGTCAAATGAGCAGTCTTGCATTGGGTTGTTGGCTTGACATCTATAAACTTTCATCGCTTTCCTCAAAGCACTTGCATTATGAGGATCTATTGGATCCTTCAGAATGCAACGCACCCCATTTCTCCTGCTTGAGAAGAATGAGAAGCAATATTTCAGAATCTTGTAGAATGCCACTTCTCATTGAATGTGTGGGGTTTGTTAGTATGCTTATGCTTAGGAGCACATGCAGGTAATGAGGTAGAGAACATGATCAAAAAGAGTTGTGTTAGTGGGTGAGTTTTAAGTAGGCTCTGGAGAGTGATGAGACCCAGGCTATTTAGGCCCAGTGTAGGCCTGGGACAGTGGAGCTGCACAGGGATTATTCCAACACACTTCCTGCCCACAGTTTTAAAATATTTGTTAATGCCACAAGCAGGAGTTCTGACCAGATGATCCATCTTATACAAATTGCAATGTTCTGTTTCCATTTCAGTTGTTCAGCTTGCTGTAAATTGAAGGCTTTGAATTGCAGGGTTTTTTTGTTCTTATTTTAAATTTAAGTGAACAAGTGAGAGGAAGTGACTAAGATTTTTAAGTTAGGTACTGTATCAGGCATGTGGGCAGGTGGTCTCAAAATTAACCACCTCACTGGCACAACATGTATAAAATTGATCAGCTTTTGCATCTGTGAGAAAAACTGACTTTGGAGGTTAGCCCACAGACCTGGTTATAATTACTGTACTGTATATGCCAGGAAATGTATTTAAAGCTGAGGTATATGACATATGAATAATTCTGAGCATAGCTGTGGTTTACAACCTTTTATTACATCAGTGCTTGCAATTGCAGTGTCCAGCTAATATTGATGTTTCCAAAAGGAATGGATCATCCCTTCTGTTTCAACAGCTGTTGAGTTGGGGGACATCTGCATTTCATTTAGACTTTATAGTATTTTTATTGAAGTGAACAAACAGCCTGATAGATGATTGTGTGTTTGCTCTGAAGAAACCTGATTATGGGTGCTGTTGTGTTAACCTTGTCTCCACAGAGCTGCCATGAACTCCATTCAACAGCTAAAGGTCATCCTCAACTCCGCCAGTGACTGGCCATCAGAAAACCTCGTAAAGTACTTCAGTGTAAGTGAATGTACTGCACTGTTGGCCCGTTGGGAAGAGCATTGTTTTGTTCTGCTGTTACTTTGCCAGATTTCAGCCTTTGTAAGCAAGGAACACACCCAGCACTCACCTTACCATTTGCAGGCCCAAGATGTTGGCATGTGCCTGCTTTTCTAGTAATGATTCATCAGCCAATGAAATGTTACCCGTTGTTGAAGCTTTACATCCTCTGAGACTTCACTACCAGATATGGTTATACAGGAAGCAGATTGAGAACTTACTGGCATTTTGTTTGCCAACTTTTATCTGATTAAATGGCATGTAGAGGCATTTACTTCTCAGGTAATTTTTACAAGTTGCATCATCCAGATAGTATTTGCTAAGAATGGGTACATTTTTTGTTGGCATTAGTCTAGTGTAACATCATATCTTTAATATGTTTGTAGCATCTTTCTTAATAATCCTTGCCTAAGAGTGTTACATTTGTTTTTTGTGTCCTAGCTGGGATTTAATGTGCCTGCTTGTTTCCAATGTGTAATTTGTAGATAACTGTGGCAACGGTAAGAACATACACTAGATGTTTAGCATTCTGAAGTTATAAAAGCTAAATTGACGATCCTGTTTTTCCATAATCATTCTATCCATCATCTGTCTGTTACATTCTGGTGGTATGTTTGTTTCCCAATTAATTATAAAAAATATAAAAGTAGCTGAACCAGAACATCACCCAATGATGCCGATATTACCTGGTAGTGTGTGTGCTTTAAAAGCAGGTACTGAAGAGCTTTTTCCTGAAGGAGAGTTAGGCCTATTGAGGTGTGAATGGCTTCATTTTTGTTTTCCTTAGGAGAAGATGGGAAATTATGTGTTGGAGTTTTTTTGTTTTGCAAGCACATTTTCAGAATTTTGGTGCATTTAAACAAAGTAATATCTGAGAATATTAATTGAATGGGAGGCTTTCCCTTTTTTCTTGTCTGGTGAATTTTAAGACTCGTCTTGTAGTCTTAAAGCTAAGTGTTAACTGCTTTCATAATTGCCATTCTAGCTTTGATCCTAAGAAATCAAGTATAATCAATTATTTCACTCTTTGAACACTTACAGTTTAATCTGGATTGTTATGCATTTTTTTTCTGCCCCAGAACTGTACAGTGAACCCCTCTGAGGAGATCACCGAGAGGGTGGTGAATATGAGAGAACTCTTCATCGATAGGTTTGCTCGCGCCGTGGGGCAACAATGCATTGAAATCGGATCACAGGTAAATGATCTTCTGGGGTTCCTTTTGAAATGGGAAGTGTTCTTCGGCTGTTATTCAAGTTAAGAAACACCTTACATTTGAGCACGGTCATACTGGAGATATTTAGGAAGCTTTAAACAGTATGGCAATCTGCTGAAGTTTTTTTTACCATCTCAAAACCTGGCATTTCAACTGTGCTGCCCTTGCATGGTAACATGCATGGCGACAAATCTCTCAACAGCTTGGCTGCATGCAGTGTGCATGGTACATATGCAGCTGAACACAATATAAATGTGTGTCGGAAAAATAACTTAGTTCTCACCAATGTCCCTTCACCCATGGACTCCGTCAAAGGTGAAACCTAGAGCAGTTGAGTACTGACCTACTGTACTCATTTAAGTTCTTCATTTAAAAATTTGGTGTGAAACATGTAAAGGTTTATTCCATGCTGGAAAGATAAAAGAAAAAGATATGCAACGTTTCGGCTGTGTAGCCTTCTCTGGGAGTGAGAGAGAGTTACTAGAGAGGATTAATAGAATTAGAAGGAAACGAGTCTGTTGTTGAGAGAGGGGGCAAGGTGTGATCCTAGTTTCAGCATAATTTTGGTTTCAGATGTGTTTCTGCAATAGGAGTTCCGAAACCCCTCTTTGAGAACACAGACGGAGAGATCAGCATGATAATGGCTGTTAAACATCAAATGGGAAACAATGGACTTTGAGAGATCTTTGATCCTCAGAGACCAAACATGTTCCCTGAAGCAGTCACCCAGTCTCCTTCCTGTTTCACCAATATGGATAGGTGGGGATTTTGTGCAAGAGATGTAGTAAATAAGGTTGCTGGAGATGCAAGATATCATCTGAGTGATCTGGAAGTGTACAGAAGGGCCTTGAATGAGCGTTGTATTGAATATATATTTACAGGTGATGCAGCAAGTTCTGTTGCAGGGGAAAGTGCCTGGTGTGGATGATTGCTGGTGGTGGTCAAGGGAGCTATGAGCAAGAAGGTTATGCAGATTAGGTGGTCAGCAATGTGAGATTGAGGCAGTCAGAAAAAAGGGAACCAGTGGACAGATCATCATGTAAGATAGAAAAGTTGTCGTCAATGGTCCTGGGAATAGAAAGGGTGGTTGGGAAGCACCAATGGAATGCGGTTGTTAGGCTGGGAGTTTCTAATTGCGTTGAAGATCCAAGGGTTGTTTTTGCCTCGGTTAAGGGTCCGGTTGATAACATGGGTAGAGTATCCTCTGTTGATGAAAAAAGAGTGCATTTTGAGGGATTGGTTTTGGAAATCCATGTTATCACTGCAAACTCATCGGAGCCTGAGGAACTGTGAAAAGAGGAGAGAATTTTTAGTATGTGTGGTGAATTAAGCTGTACAGGAGATAGCCGTGTGAATCATGTGGGTTTGTAGCAGACAGAAGTAGAGTCATGCATGGTAAATGGATAAGTTTGTCCAGAAAGGTTAGTATTAGTAAAGGTAGTGGGTATGTTTTTTTTTCTGTAAAACATGATTTAGTTTTTTATCCTTCTCAACAGTGAGGAACTGGTAAAGTTTGGAGTTGAGGGATCCAGCAAGGTTAGTTATAAAGGGAAGGTGAGGTGGAGCTTTTAGCAGTAAAACTTCCTTGGCTTCTTTGTCAGAAAGAGTTATCTGTTGTTTGAGGGAGTAAATGAGAGAAGGGGGCAATTAGCACAGGGAGGAGGAGAGCAAATAATGAAGAGATCTAGAAAAAGATTTCGCTTAAGGCATAGTGGGTCGCAGCAGAAGTGGACTGAAGTAGTGAAAGTGAAACACTATTTGACACTCTTCTCATTGTCACTTGTCTAGTGCTCTAATCCACAGTCCAACAGTGTGAAAGCCATAGGCTTTTTTTTCCTAGAGGCATCAACAGTAGAACATTTAGAAAAAACTAAATGTGTGAATAAATGTGACATGTTTTCTGGGCATTCTTACATGATTTTGCTCGGTGGTGCTATTAATACTACTATATAACATTTTTGAATTTTGTAAACAAGATCCAATAATCCATTTTGTAAATCTTTTTGACGTTCTACCTATTTCATCAGGGATATGGATACATTTGGACAACAGTCTTGCAATGGAAGTGCTCTGGTGTCCTATATATATAGAAATGTGAATAATGATTTAATTTTATTAGGATGTGAGTGGAGTTATCTTCTTAAGGGTTTTTTTATTATTTAATTAATGCTTAAATGTAACTAGAACTGAGTGCTACAGAAATGAACATTTATCCTTTGTGTATCACACTCATTTATATTGTACCTCTTGAATACTACATCATTCATCTTTTTCTAAATGTACAAATAAACACATTTCCTGTTTTTCTTTTTCTGACCAGAGATTTGTACTTGGTGTTCGGTTATACTACAGAGTGATGGAATCCATGCTTAGATCTGTAAGTGGGTTTATTTATTAAAATGGTGGGATACTTTCTTGCTCTTCTGTTGTTTTTCTAAAAAAATAATTCAAATCACCCTAGCATCTTTTTTTCCATCTCCCTTAGGAGGAAGAACGGCTGTCTATTCAAAATTTTAGGTAAGTTTAAAACCTAGCTTTTCTGAAGTTAAGTATAAAATGTAAAATGGGGATGGATTTGTCATTCTGTGCGGTTAGTGACATTCTTGTATCCATATTAATTTTCAGCAAGCTCCTCAGCAATGCAGATTTCCACACCTCTCTGTTGGCCTGTGCTTTGGAAGTTGTCATGGCTACTTATGACTGTAAGTTATTTTTTCTCTCTTGCACAGATGAGTTCTGATTACTTTGACTTCCCCAAAGTGATTTTTAACATCTCATAAAAGAAAGCACCCCTCAGTACATCAGATTTCACCAAATAAAAATAAAAAACTTTACTGCACATTATTTTCCCTTTTACAGTGCCAACTATCACCTGATAAACACTTTGAAGCTGTTTCTTGCAATAGGAACCAAGCATAAAGCTTGGTTTCTGCACTTTATTTTACTTTATTAAACATACTTGTCACCTCTGATAAAGACCTTTACACTACCTACCACAGAAGATAAGCTTTTACCCAGAGGTGTTTGTCTACTTTTCCTGTTATTACAATTCTTCAGTATCCTGTTGTGTTAAGGTACTGTATCTGCAGCTTTTTTTCTGATGGTGACTTAAGTTTCTCAGTACATGATGTTCATCTGCCTTATTCAGCAAAAACAAAAAAGTAGTTCAAGGAAAGTCGGAAATGCGCAAGATGAAATATGGTAGTATATGAAACAGTATCGGTATGGAGAGATTTTATCATGTATGATAAAGCGTAAACCTTAAAACATAGTAAGCAGTTGAGTGCCAGGTTTCACTTATTTCCTAGACTAACTTTGATACAACTTTCAGAAAAGAAAAGGTTTATCTTGGTGGTTAGTTCACTCAGATTGTTTTTGTTTTTGAATGCTCATCAAAAATGTGGAAAACCATAAGGTACACCCCAATGCATGCTTTTTGTGATCATTTTTTTGACAGTTTTGTGGGTTAATAATGGCAGAAATCAAGTTTCATACTAAACAAGGTGGCAGATTCATCAGTGTTTTTTTTTTTTTGTCCCTCCACCAGGGAGCACTTTCAAGAGCAGCAGCAGCTCATCGGAGACAGACCTGTCCTTCCCCTGGATCCTGGATGTCTTCAAGCTGAAGGCCTTCGACTTCTACAAGGTCATTGAGAGCTTCATCAAGGCGGAGCCCAGCCTGACGCGGGAGATGATCAAGCATCTTGAGCGCTGCGAGCACCTCATCATGGAGAGCATCGCCTGGAGATCGGTAGGCACTGGGGAGAGGGGGCAGCAGCGTGCGCTCTCTGGGCCGATTTTATTAACCGCTCCATAGAGAGCATGTGCATGACAGAATAGAGTTGACACTAATGCACAGGCGTCTGGTTTGCAAAGCCAGCCGGGTCTTGATGTGGACAATTGGGTGCTGCTGACTGTTGCTTGTACCACATGCACTGTGAGACAACCTGACCTCTAGGACTGTGCTGATGAGGCTTTATTCTATGATCTGATTTTTTTTTTTAAGTTTGTGAAAGATCACATGGTAAAGAGCAGAACAGGGGTTTTGCAATACCACATTGAGGAAGAAAACATGACATGTCTGTTTATTTCATTATATTTTTCTTGTAAATAAAGCATGTGTATAGTTTCCTGGGATTATACTTTGTAACAGTATGGTTTTGTGGAGATCACTCTTACCACTGGATGAAAGATGCAGGATTTTTTTCCCCTTATTCCCAATAAACCTGAAAATGGAGCTCACGAAAAATAGGAATATTAAACACTTAGCTTCTACCATGTTTTTGTTCAGAGGGAAATCAATTATTAGGTGATCCTGTAGTTTCCCAATTTGAGTTTGTGCTTATGAGATGCCTTTTAGCGTCACCCTGGCACTGAAACTTCATAAATAGTATTTTAATTTCTCTCCTTCTGCCAGCTAGGTAGCACAGCACGATGTATTAACTCCAGGGCTTGCTTAACAGGCGACAGACCTCTGTCAGGTTTGTGACATGGCTACATTATGATTTGTAATCATGCATTATAAGCACCATGCTACTATTGTCTTTGCACAGCCTGTTATTAACCCCCCCTAGACAACAGACAGCCTTGCTTGTAGATTTGTTATATTGCCTGGTTATGGTCATTTCTACTAGTAACAGCTTTTAACATAATTGCTTAACATTTAATAACATTTAATAACATCTTAAAATCATGGTTACATTTACCAGTCATTCTTAGCCTTACAAATATTTAAATAAAAGATATGTTGATCTGGTTGGAGCATACTAAAACTGTTTTCTTAGTAATAGCTAAGCCTTTTCCCCATTTACCCAGTTTAAGTTCTTTGAAATTCAGAGGAACTGATGTTTACACAGTACTTTTAATGCAACGTGTGCATTTAACTTGTTTTATCTTTTCCTGTTTAAAATGATAGAGAGAAGTAAACATTTTGCAGATACAGGCATTAAATACTGAAAGAAAAACACTGCAATATGTGAATGATAGTCTTCTATTTACATGCAGGTTTCTGAATCATGTTAGCAAACATTTATTCACAAGTGTGGTAAGACTTTTGTGTTTACTTATACGTTTAATTTACGACAGCATTTATATTAGGTATGTTTTTTTTATGGGGCTCGGGTAAAATGAAATCTTACTTCTAAAAACCATTGACATTTCTTATCTGCAAAATACTCAAAAACAGTATTCTTTAGACATCGAAGATTTGCTGTTTCTGTGTCTCCTTAAACTAAATGTGCACTATAATGACTGCATACACCTCTTTTAATTTCAAAAGAAAAGCTTTAGACCTTGACTGGTGTCTAATAATAACTATAACTGACACAAAGGAAGAAACTTTCTTGTTTCACTTTTCAGCTTCAATATGAAAAGAAGACAGCTGTTTCTGGTTCCCTTATGGTGACATTGTTCATGACCTGTCTTTCTTTATAAGAACAATGTCAAAGGTAAAGCAGAAGTTTTATTTCTGTAAAAAAGTACATAGGCATGTTTCTTCCTGGTTGGAGACTGGACTATACTGTTTTAGTGAAATAAGTAGCAGACGGCAGACTTTGTGATCTCTGAAATGTGGTTTTATCAATGGTTATGAAGAAATGTCTTTTTTTAGAGCTGGGCATCTCTCTGGTTCAGTAATCTACCAGACTACCTCACTAACCAGTATAGAGTTTTGAAATGCAAGGTATTTTAAAATCCATACACATTTTTTGTGACATTCAAAGCCGTTGTAACCTAAGTTTTAAAAGATTAAGTTTTAGCCATTTAATTTTTTAAATGGTATTGGAATTATTGACTGGTGGAGGCCACAGGGACTGGGGTAGATTAGCTGGAGCCAAGGTGATGAATATTTAACTTGGCAGACATTAAGTAGTTTCAGCACTTCCACCACTGATCCATTTTCTTTTTGCCCTTCTGTGCTAATGCTGTATTGTTACCGAGATACTTTACCCTGTACTTACTGGAACATCTTAACATCTTGAAAGAACAGCTGTTAATTTTCAATTCACCACCTTTTCAAGCTGAAAAGAGAAGAAATCTCAGACATATTCTTGATTGGTATAATTTGATGAGTGTATTGTAGCAGAAGTTTTTTGAGGACGTTTTGAGGAAACCGTCCTCAGAAATACCTTCAGAAAATGGAAGCTGTTAGCAATATTTTCTGTTCTTGCACATTTGAAATATTAGGAGAACAGTTAATTTTGCTAGGCGAGAAGACCTTGAAAAGTTGTCAAAGCTGCTTTGCATCTAAGTTTCTTAAATAAACATTCATGTTTCCTGTGATAAATCTTATCAAAACCAGAACATTCTTCACGTACAAAGACATTTTGTCCCAGTAAGGGAAACCAGTTGATTTCTGTGGTCTGAGGCTTTTTTCTGAATTTTTAACTGCTTTGTTTGTACACTCATATATTATATTATATCTTGTTTGCTTGATTGAGATACTGTATTCATTATAGTATACAAGTTCAGACTCATAAGAGTAATGTAAATGTAAAAACTGTCCTTAAATGTAAATTTTATGACTTTGCTGTATTGTTGAGGGAAAATGGAGGGATTGAGATCCCTTTTGCAAATCGGGAAATGAATCGTTTGTTTTGCTATGCAAGTTCTATCTTCCCTTATCAACACACTACTGATGTACAAAAGTGAAGACAGGACGTATAAATGCTTTCCTCAGATCCTAGTGTGGGGTTTGCATGAATACCGGAGGAAGTATCAGTTTTCCTTTCACAATGGTCTTTTCTGAATGAGCCTCCTCTCCCTGTAGCCTGTAGGTTTCCAAACCACAGTATAATCCTGTGCTTTCTCTTTCTCATTGATACATTATCTTTGTTACCAGCCAAGTACAGTACATATTGCCTTTCTCACTGTTTCTTTGTATGCCTTATTGAATAGCAGAAGAAACACATTTGAACTGCCATTTCTGATCTGTACAAGATCTTTATCAGCAGCGTTACAGTACCTTTACAGGCCACTTTAGATGGATCAAATTTGAGTTGATCTTGTGTAAATACATAGTCATACTGCTGAAGAATAAAAGACTGAAGAGAAAATCCCTTTCAGTTCTTACAACAAGCTTTAAACATTGGGACAAAAAATTTTTTTCTTTTCCTGGTTATGAGAAGTGGTAGGATTTGATCCTGACAAGTACCACCTATGTGAGCGAAACATTCAAACTCATGTTTATGCTGCCAAGAAAGAGCTGAGAAAGCCTTGGCCAGTTATTGCAATCCTGTCCTCAGTGGTGCTCTACCTGTTTTCCAAATCTTGAGTAACTGATCATATTCAGTTAATGATATAATCCAGGCTTGAACCTGTGATAGCTGGATCATAACGCAGATGATAAAATAGGGCTTAACACTGTAGCAATACTGTGACTTGATATGGTTCAATCATACCTGTGCAAACTAATTTGTAAGCAAACACGATTAGGATGCAATGCAGGGAGTTTGTTTTTGGGAATCTTTTACAAAGCACTGATTAGACAAACTAATGTGATTGCTAAAAGAAAGATGGCATTTATTGATATGCTTGGTTTTATCTTGCTTGGTCTGAGGAATGACTGCTTGACCATGTGGGCAAATCAAAACTCCCTCCAGTTAATCTGCTATCAGTGGTGCTAGTGATGTTGAAGGGGTATTAATGTGAAGAATCCTGTGAAATTGTTTGAAGACCCTGTTTATACCATGGAGGACTGGTAACAGGTGAAAACTGGGGTTTATTCTTTTTATTACCTTTTATGATTTTCAAATCCTGTCAAATAGTAGCATGAAATTCAGATGTTTTCTACTAGTTTTTTTTTATTTGTACTTAGTAAAATTAATTGGATTTACTTTGTAAATTGATGAATGACAATAAGGAAATTGAGCTAACTAATCAATACAACCTCCTAAATAATTGAAGATAGCAGTGAGTGGCGGTGCAATGCTAAACAATTGTACTAGAATAGTATCTAGTCAAGAAGTGCCTACACTTATACAAAACAGAAGAAGCCTGTGATTAATGTGAGCAAGTGTACAACAATTATACATAACCCACCTTTCACATCTCCATGAATGTTAAAAGAATGCAGCACAGGTTCAGCAAGAACTTTCCCACACAAGTCAAATCCAATCATTTGAACATCCACATCTAACAGAAACTATACGATTCCTTCATGAGTTTTGAGCTGAACTTAATGGAAGTTGTGTCCAGAAAAGCCTTATATAAGTGTAAGTTATTATTATTACTACTACTACTACTACGGGTAGACCTTGGAACCTTCTCGAGATCTTGTCATTCCTTGATTTATAATGTAGGAAGTTTATCATTTGTAGTCCATGAACAACTGCACTTTGTATTCCTTGTTGGACTGCAGAAATTTATTTTCACCAAGATTTTGTTCTTTTTTTCTTTGGTGTCTTGATTCATGAGCTCTTCACATCAGGTGATTGCGAGTTTTCGTTAAGAGACAGTTCACAAGGATGAGTGTTTCCTAGGGTTTTGATGCTTCCCAAAAATCACAGAGTTGCTGTAGTATGGGAAAGAAGGGTGTCAGTTTTCAGAGGTTATCTTTGTGACTCAATTGAGGTAGCTTGGCAGTTCAGTGTTGAAAGTGTCCTTAGCTACGCTATGCTTTTCCTGTCAGATCAAGTCCCTTATTTGCTTATTTGCAAAGGACTTCAGTTGGTTGGTTAGCATAGAAGACGTCCTGGGCCACAAATTCTCTTCTCTATCTTCTTGGGGTAAGGATGAAATTTCAACAAAGCTACAGGGGGGAAAAAAAAGGTTCCATATGTGCAGTATCCCAGTTCAGCTCACTGGCTGCCAGTGCTGGTGGCAGAATCCTTGTGAAACATCTTGCTGGAGAAATAGTAGATGAGAGGATTCAGGCAGCAGTTGGAGCTAGCCAGGACAAGGACCACAGGGTGTAGTGCCTGGCTGGCCTTGGCTAGGAGGCAGTTGGGCAGTAGCTGCACCTTGGTGAGGGTATACCAGAAGAGGTTGAAATGGTAAGGAGCAAAGCAGAGGAGGAAGATGGCCACCACCCAGTAGATGACCGTCAAGGTTCGCTGCTTGCGCGGATGAGGTCGGCGGTGATCCCAGTGAGGGCGACGCAGCACGTGCAGGATGCTGCAGTAACTGAAGAGCAGCAGGAGCATGGGCAGCAGAAATGCAGCCTCCACAAGGAGGAGGATGCCCACGATGAAGAGGCGGTTGCGGCTGGACGATGGGTCCAGCAGGCAGGGCTGGTGGAGCAGGGCTGCAGCCGTGTGTAGGAAGGGGAGGGAAATGCTGAGGGCTAACACCAGGCACCAAATCCCTGCACTTGTTCCCCTAGCGGTACGCACACTCCTCCACCGCTTGTTGAAGGGGTAGACCACAGCAAAGTAGCGGTCAACCCCGATGCACACCAAGAAGAAGATGCCTCCGTAGAGGCTGATGTATTTAAGTGTGAAAGTCAGCTGGCAGAAAGTGCCCCCCGGCATCCAGTTCTGGGAAGAGTGGTGGTGGTAGTAGATCCTCAGGGGAAGGGACACCACAAAGAAGAGGTCTGCCACAGACAGGTTAACCATGTAGACTGCGGTGCTATTGAGCGTCTTTGATGAAGCCCAGAACCTTTGCAGGGCCAAAGTGTTGCTCCCCAAACCAAAGATAAATATGATGCTGTATGTGACTTGGTAGAAGGTGTAGCGGTAGCTGGTATCCAGGGTGCAGTTGGCAGGAGCTGAGGCCAGGCTCTGGTTTTGGAGCTCCATCATTCGGTCTCATCTGTCAGGAGAGCAGAGCATTTCTATTGCAGTATGCGTGTCTTGATTGTGCGCCTGTAAAGACTGAGGAACAGGCAGATATATATGGAAAGGCAATTTCAAAGCCACCTTCATTAATAATGATTTCTGCAAATAGAACCACATATGATGCACCCTCAATGCCAGTTGGTTTTTAATGTTTTTTTTTCATTACTTCAAATATTTGCACTGTGACAAGCTGTATATGGCCTTTGCAGTCAGGGGGGAAAAATGGATTTTTGCTCAGACACTCTGTCTGTTTGCTTTTGGAAGCCAAAGAGCTAAGCAGACACTTCTCCCGCCCTCTCTTGCCCGCTTTCACCTGCTGAAAAACGCTTGAAAATCACCAGCGTTTTTATGAAGAGGAAACAACCACCTACAACCTCTCTTGTCTGGAGAATGAGAGGCATTGAATCAAAAAACTGGATTAGAATTTCATATACTGTACACTGGTATCAGGGTACGTATTTAATAAGTATCAATAGGATCTATTGTGAGGTGAGCTACAGTATATGTTTATATTGGAATTAAAATTAAAATCAAGAAAGTGTTGTGGTAGGCAGAATTTACCCTTTTAATTTTATTTAATATTTTAATGTTTTGCTCAATTAGGTGACTGAGGCAGTATGCTGTAAAGTACTAGATAATTTTTGTCCTCTGCAAAGGCTTAGAAAGTTTAATTTCATTTAAAAAATGTTCAGTGAGTGTCATTGAAAACTGGAAAGCATTACAAAGCAAAAACAGATTTTTCAAGTTCATTTGATAATGGTGTCTCTGTGTGAGAGCAAGTATGTATTTTTGTATTTTCAAGTTTATTTTCTCCTTCCTACTACAGTGATATGTACCTGAGCTTAAATCAAGGACAGTTTTTGTAATGATACATGTGCAAGCAACGGCAGCTGTATCATGCAGCTGTATTTATCTTCTTTTACACCTTTTGAAATGTTGCCTTCACATTTAGTGCGGCAGAACTACTTCATGGCTTCTTTAAGCAGTGGCACACAGGAAGTTCACAGCAACCGTCAGACTTTTTATCAAAACCACAGTAAAAGATCTAAACCAAACCAGAAATGCAAGTTATTTAGATTGACAATTTTATCGGTGTGTAAAGAGACATGATCAAATGTGGCATTATAAAAAAAATAGCATTACCTGTACCCTATTTTCTTGCCTTTTGTCCTTCTGTTAACACTGAAGACAAACTGTAGACCTTGTGCGACAAATGTTTTTTTTCCAGTTTTAGGTTTTACAGCTCCATAAAACCCACTCATGTAACATGATTTTCTACACCCTAATATATTCTAAGGGGGTAGTAAAAAGGTGAAGATTTCACAGATTCCTTATAAGGGTTCTTTTTCAGGCTCCTGCAGTGAGTTTATGTCCCATAAAGTAGTTGTTGGATGGTGGTGAAGAGAGTTTAGATTAGCCGTTTTACTGATGGAGGGAAGCTGGTGCTTTGTTGAAAGTGTAGACTTCATAGCCTTAGAAATGCAGTCTAGCTCAAAGGTTAATTTATCTTAATACTGTTGTTCCTTCAGTACATTCAGTCTAAATGCAACATTATGCTTGCTGATTAGAAAACCACTGTTTTCTTAAGGCAATAAGATGTTGCTTTTTCTGATTTTCTCATTGCAAATGTAGGTACTTACTAGGGAAAATGTCTTGTGCTTCCTTAATTATGCTTAATAAATCAGTTGACCCCAGGTCAATTATAAGGTAATAGAAAGCAGAGTGCGAGTGTATGGAGAAGCTTATTTTAAATTAGTACATATTTATACGGTGTGATGTTTAACAGCCAACCAACTGCAGCATGGCTTCTGTAGAAACAGTGGGAGCAACGGAACCCCATCTAGTTTTATCAGTATAAAAATCTGAGGCCTTTGTGGTTACAAGAAATCACACAGTGCATTTTCTTCTTACGTTTATATTATTAAGGCTCAATATATCTGTAATGTTTAAGAAATATTTCCAGCTGTAGATGGCATCTCTAGCTTTTTAAATGGCTTTTGTATAGAACAGAAAAGATAGGTCAACAATGGGTGAATTTAATGATCTCAGTTGAATTTAATGATCTTGGATGATTATACTGTTATATTAATCACTTTTTTACCAGTAGTTCTTCAGATCTTATTACCAGAGTGAAATAATGTTGGTTCCAGGTCACTATTATTTTTCAGTTTACTGCCAGATTCCTGTCTAGAATGCTATTGTATTTTCTTGTGACTCATTTTCCGCTTTCCAATCCCTCATTTATGTCTTGAATTTCCAACTTATTTTCACCCAGTTGGTAAGCATGGCATTGTCTGCCATGAATGACCAATTATTCTTTAGCTTTTCAAAAGTGTATATCTGACTGCCTTTTTACTTCTGTTCACTCAGTGTCAAGCTTAAAAATATAGCAATAAAACAGACATTTAAATACAAACTGTACATTGCTATTTTAGAGAGCCTGCACAATATGTTGCAGAAAAAAATCTAAGGTTTGTTTCTATTTATGTATTTAAAATATTACTCCTGAAATGAAAAGAGTAACATAAAGTAGACTCACCAACATTTAATAAGGTTTTATGTGCAGAGTTCTTCAAGCATGAATTGAAAATTATACTTTGTTGTCTGTTCTTTTATGTTGTTTTTTCTTGTGTGGTTCTGCTCATTTGTATGAGCTCCCTGTCTTGTTGTTCAGCCCAGTGCTTTATGAATCTGTATCAGTGGTGGAGAAAACTTTTAGAGCTGTCATCTGCTGAGTAAGTCCAGCTGGTCATGCTCACTGAGCTGCAGAAAGGTCACTACTCCTCTGTCCACTCCACTGTTCACATCAGGATGATACAGGGGGTTTGTTAATGGACAGGCAAAAATAAACCTGCAAGATTTATTAGAAAGCAGCCTCAAATGACTCAACACTCATCCCCATCTAAAAAAACTAGGTCCTTTTGTCACTATGGATTCCCAGTGAGTTTCCTTTGGTCAAATCAAGGTGAATATACTGTATATAGATGGCCAGCAGACATATCACTCTGCAACTGGCAACCCACTGAAGCTAAGCAGGTGTGAGCCTGGTCAGTACCTGGATGGGAGACATCCTGGGAAAAACTAAGGTTGCTGCTGGAAGAGGTGTTAGTGGGGCCAGCAGGGGGCACTCACCTTGCGGTCCATGTGGGTCCTAATGCCCCAGTATAGTGACGGGGACACTAGACTGTAAACAGGCATCGTCCTTCAGATGAGATGTAAAACCGAGGTCCCGACTCTCTGTAGTCATTTAAAATCCCAGGTTATTTCTTTAAAAGAGTACGGGTGTAACCCTGGCATCCTGGCCAAATTTCCTATTGGCCCTTATCATCATGGCCTCCTAATAATCCTCATCTATGAATTGGCTTCATTACTCTGCTCTCCTCCCCACTGATAGCTGATGTGTGGAGCGTTCTGGCGCACTATGGCTGCCGTCGCATTATACAGGTGGATACTGCACATTGGTGGTGGTGGAGGGGAGTACCCATTACCTGTAAAGCGCTTTGAGTGGAGTGTCCAGAAGAGTGCTATATAAGTGTAAACAATTATTATTGTATAACTGGTTGTAGATACCAAACTACTGTAGCTTGCCATAGTTATTTCTCTCAAACTACAGTTCTGTCAACGAGCTGTTTCTCCAAGATAAACTGTACATGTGTAAAATTTATAATTTGTACTCCATAACGGCACTTTGTATTCCTTGTTGGACTGCAGAAATTTATTTTCAACAAGCTCATGTCTTGTAGAAGTACAGAAGTTTTGCTTTAGTTTTTTTTTCTTGGAAATGACTCCTCTAAACTGGTTTATTTTTGTCGCCCTTCAGTTGGTAGATGTCTATGCTGCATTTTTTAGACTTTATAGGCATTGCTTATCAAGGAATGATAAGAATGTGTTGGCTACATAGGGTAGTCAGCTGCTTAATATTTGCAGAACTGAGAGAATGGTGAACGTCAGTTTCCTTAAAGTTAATGAAAATGATACAGCTTGGGTTTTCATCTTCCGGTGTGATTTTATGCATTTCATTACATACTGCATATTGCAGGCAGACACCTGGTCTTGTACATAAACCTCTTTTTCGTCAATGCAATGTGTAATTTACACTTTTAACATGCCCTTTCCTTGCAGAATTCATTCATTGCTAGGCTTAGTTTAGGGATTTGCTGTATGTTCTTGGGTGCTGTTTTATATCGCAGATGTGTATAGTTTTCTTTGTGAAGTCTCTTTCTTTTTCTTTTCATTTTTATTGGAACAGCGCAGTCTCTAGGAATAATACTAAACCTTGGGTGGTGAAAACCACATACTGTACACCCATCTCCACCCATTATTACATGGGAATCAGAGAGGCAAATAAGTATTTTACTGTACATTAGGTTCCACAATTAGAGGAATTAATGGGAGTGCATCCTTTTGTGTGTAGGTTAGCTAAATTGCTTTAGTTTTTTTCTCAGGCAGGTATCTGTTAAACTGTTTTTCACCGCTTAGCTGGCTTTTAGAAAGTGGGACTTTGCATCTGGCATGACCACCCATGGAGACTCTCTACTAAAACCTACACTGCAGCCATAAAACTTTTACACAGCTCTAATTGTTTTCCACCTTAATCATGTTAACACACTAATCACATTAGGGTTTAAACCCTCCTTTAAGTCCGTGGGAAAGTGCATATTTCTTTAAATGTTCTACATTACTTTTATAAATAAGGCTTCTAAGTGTGAATTCTCATTGTTACACATAAAATATCACAGATTTAACAAATATTTTGTAAAATGACAAGTATATAGTTGTGGCTATCAAGTAAATGGCTCTTTTTATGTAGTCCACTGTCTTCATTGCAGGGTAAGTTATTTCGGTGTTACTGTACATATGAAACATTTTAAAATTTGCTTTCGGCTCTTAAAACGTGAATGGGACTTGTAGTCCATATCAACTCTGCCAATTTCAGAGCAATGAAACTTCCCTTATTTAGCTATGTCATCATCTTTGTAATCTGGTCATCTAACATATTAAGAGCTGTTTAGTCAGAAATAAGGGAGAGAATGCTTAATAAACAAGTTTAAGAGAGATTGTGCATCTGTATGTTGACGTTGTTAGAGCAATAGATTATTTTTTTAACCAAAATTTAAATTCTGAATAGGTCAACTAAAGTCTGAACGGGCAATCGGATTGCTGGTTTTCGTTGCATCTGAGCCATTAATCACTTGTGCCAATTCATGCCTTTAAATCAAAGACTGACCTGGACTGGGATTGAGTCTTATTGCCGGGGATCGTAGCTTTTTCTTGTGAAATATTCTCTGTAAAAAATACCAGATAGTTTTATAGAACTCTAAGACATACTCAAGTCATAATATAGCTTTTATTGTAGGAAACCAAGCAATAGGTTTAGTCAATATGCATCATTGCATATCATTGCAAGCGAAATAGAGAAAACTAGTTTGGCAACTGTTTTTTCAGTGCATGTCATGAAGTTTTGTTTTTTTTTCCCCAAGATGTGCCTACACTCACACACAGCCAGTTTCCTTTGCTTTGGTAAACATGCCTTTACAACCTCCTCTTCACTGCCGAAAAAATGAGCCCAGCAAACTGAGCTTGTTAGATTGTCAGCCCTTGTGCAGGCTTCGGGTTCACTTCTCTCGGGGCTGGTTGTGAGAAGGTATGAGCCCGCAGTTATTTAAAAAATGCAGGACTGTAAGCAAGGCTGACCTTGGGTGTGACCTCTATAAAAGGCAGTAGTGAACTGGACACTAGCTTATCGGCTCAAGGGGAGTCCTAATTGAAGCAAGCTGGCCAAGGGGCACAGGGAATGTTGGGAGGTATTCAGACCCTGCAGGCAATTGATAGAGCACATCCTTTTGAAAATGAAAGCCTAGGTATACAGAGGGTTTAACTTACTGAAATGTAAAGCACATTTCTCATCTCACTCTTTCAGTTGCTGCATGCTTATACAGTGGCTTTTAAAAGTGTTCAATCCCTTGGTATTTGTCATATACTGATTTGACTTGTCCAAGAAAATGGTGTGGTTTCTTAATGCAATAGAGACTTTTTTTTATTTCTCTGGGCTACTGGGAGTAGCATTCCATGCTTTATGGTGGGGTCCATTGCTTTAAGGCAGGCGTACCCGGGGTACCTGCAGTTTTTAATGTCCAGTTAAAAACTCAGCTAGAATGAAAACTAGAATTCACCTGGGCTCTTCTGGAGCAGAGTCCTGACAGACATTTGGTATGATTACACTGAATATTTCAACGCTGTTGACTGTTGAATAAAATGCCCTAAATACCACATAAGTCTTGGTTTCCATGGTGTTATTGGCCTGGTCTTGGGATTCTTTCGGGCATGCAGTGGGTGAAGCAGCTATTTGAATAACATTTAATTGAGTGGAGATTAATTGTACTCAAAGAACAATTACATTCTTACCCATTTTCCCCACATTGACACACATTGTGCTCTACTGTGACACTCGGAGCAAGGTTGAGCCAGAAATGGCATGAAAGTGCTGACACAGGATGGGCTTGATACAGGATATGATGATTGTGTTAAAACCATTATCACTTTCTGAAGTCAAGTTAGAAGTGTGGTATAAGTTGATTTTGCACTAGTCTTGTTTAATTTCCCCCATTCTTCTATCAGATAAGATTTTTGCTTTCACACCATTGCAAATCTTAAATTCCAGTTTAGCCTATTATACACTGTATTAGGTAAATTGAATATTCTGTGAAATTAACCCGAGAGAATAGCAGAATGAACCAGACCATGAAGGTGTAAAAGGAAATTCTGCATGAGAAGCTGGAAAACTGGCTGAATTAATATATATATATAAGGGGAAGTTACTAAATTCATATAAAAGAGTAAGGGAATCTGTTCTGTAAAGTAACACTATACTGCATTAACCACTGCTCTGTTTGGAACTTGGAAAGGGCCTATTTTTTGCAATATTTAAGAACCTAAGAGTTAAACCTTCTCCCTACACCATGTGTGTCAGAATAACCAAGTGTTATCTTGTGAGGAATGTGCTTTTAGAACCCGATGAAAATGGTGTTTAATCCATGACAATTTGCTGCCTTTTATTTCATAATTCCCTTCTACAATACAGAATTAAGGTTTATACCTAATGGTTTCAAACTCTTTAATGGGTGGGCTGCTTCTCAAGATAGTTCTCTTCAAAGAATTCTCATGCTAGCTGAATTTTATTTGTACAGATTTTCTAAAAGGAGGAAAATGCCATGTCGAAATAAGGTGCTTAAAGTAAGGACAACATATCCTTTTCCACATTAAAAGTATCTGATGGGTTTTTAAGGTAATATTTCTAAATCCATTCCTGGTTTGATGAGTAATTCCAGTACTTTCCTTCAGAAGACACTTCTTGAATTCTCTATGTTCTTTTCTGTCACTTGGTCACTCATTGTGCCATGGTCAATTAGACTAGAAAATTAGTGATGTGTGTGTGGCCTGTCAGAAGTAGACTGGCAAACTGAATGAGCTTTCATTGTTGCACAGTGTAACCTCTTGCGTGTTTGAACATGTAGGATGTCTACTGTTATGCAGTTCCTAAAGACCATTTCTTCTATAACAGGAAATACTTAGTGAGTTTTCTGGCAGCAGTTCCCAAACTATTATACTCCTGGGGGGAGAGAGTTTTTCTGGTTTAAAACAATTTATAGTTATTTTGATCTACCAAATGGGGGTTAAAATGAAGTGGTACTGAAGGCGGAGTGAAAAGAAGTATAGATTTGCTAAAAACTGAAAAGCAAAGAAGTGGAATCAACCTTATCGATAGCAGTCTTCTCTAAATATGCTAAAATTGCTAGCGAGTCTGCTAGTGACATTCTAAGGAGTAGAGCCTCTAAAATTTGTTTTGCACAATGAAAGCTTAGTCTAAATTCAACTCTTTAAAACACAAAGGTAAGCAATAATACAAACACAACCAATAAATGGATAATTTACCTTTTTCCCCAAGATGAAATACACAGCTGTTGAGAATATAGAATTTTGAAAACTGCAGAAAACAATTGAAGTGAACAAGATGAAATAAGGTATCAATCAGTATAGAGTGGCAATTACCTTAACTTCACAAAGGACATGTAAGTGCATGCTTACTTAGTTTCTCAATTAATACTTAACAAAAAAAAATCCAGAAACACATACAATACCTAGAATTATCAGGTGTTCATACTTAGGCCTGTGCTTCATGTTAATGTGTGAATAAGGATTTGTATCGTACAAGTCACATAAGTTTACTTTTGATAGTTTCTCTATTGTATGTGAAAGCTGCTAATGCTGAATTCTTTCAATGAAAATGAATTTGAACATAATTGACACGTATCCATGGAGTATTATCCAACTAGAAAGGAACTCGTGATTTGTCTAGTATTTTTTTCTCCTCATAAACAATATAGTTTATATTTTCTGGGTTGGTTGTTACAGGGCTTGTTAAGTCATGACTTACTGGGAGTGTTTGGTTGCGTGAGAAGCTGATCTGTTTGTGTGAAAGAGATTCTGTATTTTAATCTTTTGTGTTACCAGATCATTGCTAAAATATGTTCCCCAACAATGTAAAATATAGCTTCTGTTCTCTTATGATCCCCACAATCTTCATAATAGAACAATTTTATTATATTTTGGAGTAAGAAAAAAACAGTAGTTCGTCTTAAGGAATTATTCATGCATATCTTGATATTAGGTAAAATTACCAAAGATGTGGTTAAATTCTGGGATATTGGCAGATATCCTTCTTTGCATTTTTAGGCCTGTGATGCAAGTTAATTTGAGTGAATGAGTTAAACTCTGAAAATTCCCATTAATGTAAATGGACTTGAATAAAGACCTTATATATAAATATATAATAAAGTAGACATTTAATAATTCAGCATTATCCTGTCATTGTCTACTCAACATTCATTTCATCTTATCAGCTTCTTTCACTGATCTTGCTTTCATTTCTTTTTTGGATATTGGAAGTAGAGTGGAAGAACCAAAATTCTGAAAGATTTTGTAAAGGATGTAAAAAAAGAATTTGTAAATGATAGAATATACTTATGCATTTTAAGCTGTTCGTTTTAAAGGCTTATTATTTTACAGAGCATACCATTTCAGGATGAAGAGTTTAAAACCAACTTAGTGTTCATCTAATTTGTCTGATCTTTAGTTTACTGAAGTGAGAAGTGTTCGTTATCTACCGTAGATTCACTTAGGAGTTAAACAAATCATCTGCACACTTTTGACAAGCTTATTTTTTTAACACTTCTTTTTTTTAAGTTTGTGGTTTCTTAGCATAGCTAAGAGAAACGGAACTTGGGGGGTACATATGAATGTCAGCATTCATGCCAGGTGTTAACGCACACCTTGATCTGTTGGCTGAGTTGTTTTGAGATGCATGCATTACTCATTGATTAAGGGGAACAATCTTAAAGTTGACCTAGTTGCATAAAGGGTGAATCCTTACAGAATTTTAAGTTTCTGACCTCTAAAATGTGAGATCCAGGAAAGCTTCTTTTAAGGAACATGAAACTGACTTGGCATATGAAGGCTTATTTCTGCCTTTTTCTGCATGTTTTTCAGATGATCCCAGGCTATCAACAACATTTAAAATATAAAAATGGAGCGCAAGCCATTTAGCCTGTCTTGCTGGTTTGATTACTTATATCTCAATGATCCAAGACCTTTTAGACCTTTTATTTAACCGGCTTCAGTTTTAATAACATGCCTGGAATGTTTTGTCCAGACTGCCAGCACCCTTTTTTAATAGTGTTGAGTATTCCTAATTTTAGTTACCAACTTGCATTTTTGGGTCCATTGATATTAAAATCATACTGACATGGTTGATGCTTTTCAGGAGTTTGAAATAAGTGAATTAATTTCTGGTCATATTTTCTGTTATAGGATAATAAACATTTAGTTCTCTTATTCTGAATATAACATTCCACTCAGACCCAGAATTTATCTGGCTGTTGTGTTTTGTACTGCTTTTAAAGTTCTATAACACTTTTTCATTAAACAATACATTAATTTTAAAAATCATAATGATTTGGAACTTTTCTTCACCGTTCTGCGCTTCTTCATTTCCCATTTTAGTTTCGGGTGTTAAAGGTAAAATTATCCTGTGTGGAACTTGTTGAAGTAAACAGCATCAATACAAACTTTTCCCCACAAGCTTTTATATTTTTGTCTTCCATTGTCAAACTGCTGTTCTACTTTTCCTGATGGATTTTTTAACTTTTAAAAAGCCTGAGAACTACAGTCAAGCACGTGGCTCCTGGTTCTGTGTGAGACACCATGTGCTCTGGCTTGCATTGCCTTGTCAGTGCCTTTCTACAAAGAGGTACTGATGAGTTGATGGAACAGAATGATGCCTTCTGAACCTACCCCTCCTGGTGTTTCTGAGAACAGATGTATTCACACACATATATATCTCTTCAAAATTGCCACCTAGAAACACAGCATTTTGGAAAAGCAACATGGCATATACAGTAAAATGATGTGGAAACTGCCATTAGTGTTTTAAGATTTTGCCATATGGCAGATATTTAAGTCACTAATAGGGTCAATATAGTTCTATAACAAAGTGACATTTAGAGAGGAGGATAATATCTGTGTGTATTTGGTGTGATGGAACACAAGCAGGATACATAATTTACCCAGGTGTATGACTCATTGTATAGCATATCTGCTGTTGCTATGTAACATTTCCCTCTGTGTGCCTTATCTGTTTATGAGTCATTTAAGTACCGTAAACCAGGAGTATTTCTGTATTTTTAGAATTGACTACCTTCTCTTAAATCTTCAGCTTTTAAAATGAGGACCATTTATTTATAACAAGTTTCTCTCAAGAACTAAAAATTCAGCACCATTCATGTCTTGTTTTATTTTCTGCCACAAAGAAAGCTGCTCCCTGTACTTAAGTCTTTTGCAAGTTTCTGCTTTCTAGGAAACTTCATGATTGAGTGGTAAATTGTGGCTCCGTGAAAGCTTTTGCACAGTGCATTCATGCTGGATCTTATTGACTCGACACACCTGAGAGCTTGTGGTTGAATTGTTGCAGCCATCGCCGATTCCTGTTTACTCCTTTTGATTTGTTCAGTTTCTCTCTCGGTGTCCAACAAAGTGCTCGCTAGCATTAAGATAAGTTTGTTCGAGTTGCACCTTTAATGCAGCTTTATTATTGCCCTACTTTGCCTGTTGGCACAGGACACAGGCTCCCTTGTTTCTTTAAGAACCATACTTACAGAGCAAAGACCTTTGCACCTCTTAGGAGCAGATGAATTGCAGAAGTGTAACCATGGCCTTTGCATCACACAAGAGGAGCATGAATGTCAGGCTTCTGAAGATTTCTTCTTATGGCTGTGGTATATATGACATATTGCCGCTGACCTCTTGACCGCCGTATGTTAAGTGTTTTTCCACTATTCTAAATTAGAATTGTTTAAGAAAATGGGCACATGCAAGAAGAAAAATTGGTTGTGGGAAATGTGATCCACAAGACAAGAAGCAATATTTGGGGAACAAAAACATAAATTTTTATCCATGTAATGGGCACTTTAAAGTTATGGTGAAATTCAAGCCTTGCTCATCTAGTTTGTTTTTGTAAATTTAATTTCTACAGGGGTAAATATCAGTTATTTTTGTTTTGGAAGCTGTTGGTTGAAAACTTTGCGGTCCCTTCCAGCATGCAGTTGTCAGTAGCCTCTAAATATAAGAAAAGTAACAAAATGCTAGATTGCTTTCCTGAAACTACAGGAAAGCAACGGCTGATTTGGGAAGCTACGGCTGATGAATCTGGGTTTTTGACTTCTCAAAAACTTTGATGCTCTTGTGGAAGACTTGAAAGGAGATGATGTGGGGGAGGTTTTTTGTAGTCATAGCATTTTATAGCTGGAGCATCTCTTCCAAAACAAAATATAGTAATATTTTTAAATAGGAGGGCCTCAATTTTAAATGGTCTTCTGAAGATTTCTCTCCCTATTCTTGGCTTCTCCCCGTGTTGTGTAAGGAAATGTTAAAAAACAAATGGTCTATTTTTTTTCTGCTTAGATGACTAAGCACACATTTAAATGATGTCTGGATAGTGAAATGAACATCATCTTGTTTCCAGGCTGTTTGAGCAGCAGCTGTTGAATATTGGGCATGATCCTCATTTCTGGTTACGCTATACGTTTTTTATGCCAAAACTGCACATGTACAAATTAGTACTAATAAAGAAAAAGGAGGAAGTTAAAAACAACGTAGAGGTTACAATTTTTTCCTGGTCAGTGAAAATGAAATTTGGTCCTACAGCAGTTAATGGTTAATCTTTACTGAGGAAATGCCTGCAGTGATAGTGATGTTGACTCAGTTTAAGTTGATCACAGGGGAAGATTTGTGAGGCAGTAGGAATATGAAAAACAAGTTATACATTTTTCTTGAATAGAGACTTTAGACCATTTTCAGTGTATGCTTCACCAAAATGTGAACAGATTCTTTAAATAAATTTTATCCTCAATAGCAAAATGGTTTTACATCTTAAATTCACAAAGTCTATAGTGTTCAATTTTGAACTCTTAAATCTGATGTTAATGCTAAAAGCCTGATGGCAAGATATTTTGAGCTAGGTAAAAGGCTATTTCAGTGTGCACTTTGATATTTCATGATGAAAAGAACTTTTCTGAGTCTGATAGCTCGGCAAGTGTCAGCTTTTTTTAGTGCAAAATACACCATTATACTTTTATTTGTATTTTTAAATACTTTCATTTTGGCTTTTTAATTGGAATAATAGGGTTATTCTGTTCAGGAGACCTCTGAAATAGTCCTAATTGTTTCCCGCAAAGTATGACAAATCTTTACTCCGAGGGCTTTCAGCGATCAGTTTTTCTCTGATCAGTCAAAAGGGCTTGGCTGAATTTCGGGTTGACAGTCCAAAGCAGCACTTCACTATCTTTAGTGAATCAATGCCATATTGGAAACATAAGAAAAGAAGAAAGATTACTGAGGGGGAAGTTTGTCTGATTTTATTTTAGAAAAGTTCCTAGTAAATTTGTTTGAATCTGACTTGGCAGCTTGTTCTAGATACTTCTGTCTAGAAGTGGCTTCTGTTCTCAGTCCTACATGCATTGCCTTTGCCTTCCTTGGTCAATACCTACTGTAGGTCAGTACTTTTCATATTTTAAAATTAATATCAGGAGTATCACAATATTTTGTTTGCCTTTAACATAATTTAAAATTAAGGATCTTAACAAAAGCTGTGTCTTGAGAAGTTGGCCTTCAGGCAGTACATCATGACTTTAGCTGTGCGTGAAAGAGCAATTGATTTTACTTTAGGGGCATTTGCGTTTTTTGTCCCCCTTTAAAAAGAAAAAGGGAACAGGGGAAGGAGTGTGTGTGGCTTTTGAGTTACTCACCTGACAAGATGCGTCAGCAGTAATCTGCATGGAAATCGCGTTGCATGTAAGTTCCGTCTCCCGTGCGTTTTCCTGCTGTTTTCATTCTTTCACGCTGCTTCTTTGAATTTGTGAAGAGATCCCCTCATGTGATATACAAGCTTTTTGCACAACATTGTGAGAAATGTCTTACTGAAGTGACTTCTAAAAGCAGTAAAACAAACTTTTTTTCTCTTGTCATAGAATCTGAGCTTTCTCTGTTGCCAGCTTTACCTTGGAAGTGTAATAAACAGAATGTGCCAGGACAGTGTTGTCAACCAAGGATACATTTAGTTTCTGCAGCTAGGTACTGAAATAGGGAAACTATCCCAAACAAAAAAAGCTTTGAGAAAGTAGGCTGCCAGTTTATTCCTGTAAATAGGTATATACCTGACCTACTGAATCTACACGCCAACACACCCACACAGACACGCACATCAAGATGCTATCAGTTTCACTTCTTTGATTAGTTCAGAGTTGTGCACATTACAGTAAAGTGAAATATGAGGCACGGTTTTTCAGTGAAATTAAAAGGGAAATCCCTATGAGTTTATGGGCACCTAGTGAAGTTCTTACATTTAACATTTTTACAACTGAATGAGAAGATTATAGATGATTAATATGCATGTGTATATGGCTAGGCTTAGTTTTTAGTACAGACTCAGTTAAAAGAGCTTTATAGAACTGCCTTTATTGGTCTGAGTTGTTCTCATAACCAACATACGTTCAGTCTGCTTTCCAAAATTCAATGTGCATGTATTGATTTTTTTAAAGCGGATTTGTGGCAAAGATGGCCATATGTTATTTTACTTCATTTGTCAGTGTACTTTATTGAAAATTTGAAATACTCTGCTGTTCCAAACACATGAGAACATAAGATTGCCTTAATGCAATAAGTGTCAGTTCAAAATTGTGCTACAGTTTCAGTTCCTTTTTTGACTGCTTTTTACAGATTTCATACCATGTTCTCTTAAACAGAAGTGGGAAAAATGACTCAATCTTATGTAGACCACATTGGCTCTCTGCAACGGAACATCTGGTACAAAGGTTTATAAACTGCAAGCAAAGTTTTAACTAACTTGGTTATGGTTTCAAGTATAATTCACCTACGTCATTTATAGTTATGCTTAATGCCCAGGTTTTGTTATATTTAACACTGGTTCATGGGTGCTTAGAATTCTTTGCATTTATATAGCGCTTGCCATTCTGCTGGGGTCCCATTTTATCCACTGCTGAAGTGCAGTATTCTTATATTTTATATATTTTGCACCAGCAGCACCACTATACTGTGTATCAAGTGGAAAAGTTGATCCCCTGACTGAATTATGGGTTAAGTTTAAACAGATTAAATTACGCACGCTAAGACTAGCTGTGTAATGGGATCTTTTTACAACCAAGTAGTCAAGACATCGTTTTAATGTCTCGTCTGAAGGATGACACCTCCTACGGCACATAATGTATGTAGTGTAGTTTATATGCCTCGTTCAACATACTGGGGCACTGCTTATGTACTGAATTAGACCAGCCCTGCTTAGCTTCACAGATCTGATTAGATCATGCAGTAACACTGCAATCAACTACTGTCTGTGAAGTATTAAAGGGACTTTACATTTACAAGGGACATTAGCATAACAAGTGAACTTTGTTTCTTTAAGACAGCTTTCATGATTTTAAGAAATTGTCATACATGTATTGAATTCATGGTTGATTTTTCAATTAATGATTCTCAGATTTGTATTCAACTTATTTGACATCTAAACATTCATTTTTCTTTCAACCTGGTATTTATCATCTTCTCTTCTCATATGTGGTTTACCACTCTGCTGTATTGAAACATTTTTCTTTGGTTTTTCATGAAACCAACTGACACTTTCTGTTGTTCGAGGGGAAAGACTTCTTCATTGGGGCTGCCTTCACAGACTATGATTTTGAAAGGCATTAATTGTACAATTTAAATTATTATAACACATTTTGTTAAATTTGATTAATTTATAATGGGGTGTAGATATAGATGTTAAATTATCAAGAATTTAGTCAAACTTCAGTTGACTTAAATACAGTCATTACATCGGTAGTTTCTCAGTAATTAAGATGAAATGTCAACGAAATTATCTAGTTTGATCAGAATTAGGAAGTTTGTACATGCTGGTTGGTACAATATGTACAGCTTCAACAAAATTGCAATGATTGTCAGGATTAGTTTTTTTCATTATATATGTAAATATTTTTCTCAGGAATTACTGACAATTTTAAAGAATATTTCAAAATAAGATTTTGGTAAAAACCCTTTTGATTTGTATTGCTGTACAACATTTGAAACTTTTGACTTAAAAGTTAGGTCATTTTGTTAGCCCAGTTTGATTTAACAGTTGACTTCCTTTTAAGAAGCCGATCAAATAGATAATCAACACTACTGGTTTCCTTTATCTTACAACAGTGATGGTTATTTTCATTTGGAAATTGACTGCAAAAAGTGTAACCTGCAGCTGGATGAAGTCTAAATCGTATGAAAACAGTACTGATTCTAAACATTAAATGGGGCCACTCGGGACTTTGTTAGAGAAAACTGACATTGAACCCCATTTTTTTATTTATGTACTTAAAGATGATGATATGCAGACCTGTCTCTACCAGCTTGATTTTAGGCTTCTTTATTTTTAAACAGCTGTCACATTTTTCACAGGGTTCTGTCAATTTTGTACTGTGACCCAGTAACCCAGAGGACAGCTACTGTAGAGTTGTGTATGTTTATCTTTAGCAGCGAGTTACCCAACTATTCACTGAATCTTGAGTGAATGAACTGCAGTACAGCTAAAGCCAAGTTGCTTTACATCACCTTGGTATTATCTCCAGTGCTAGCATCATGCAGACTTTTTGACTTCAGGTGTAAACTTTACGTGGTGGGAAGTATATATCTGACATTTATATAGTACAGCTGAACTTGTTAACTAATATTTTTAGTAAACTTATGGGGAAACAAGAATGAAAAGTTCATCAGCAGCAGTACTGACCCTTAGCTAGTGCTAATCTAATGGCAAAAAACAGTGTGGTTGTTCCCTTGCAGTTTACAACAGATATAGGTCAGAGGCTTTTAAGATTTGAATGTGGCAGCCTCCCCCTGAAATATAGGCCGCAGGGCCACAATTAATGTTTTCTGTTTGCTGCATTATTTTCTTTTACATTCTCTTTTTAATCTGTTTAATGTCAAGGTAGCGGGCAATTCACATGTTTTCTTTCTCTTCTCCAAGGTTACACGCTGTGTTTTGGTACACCCTGTATAAACATACCTTGCCGAGAATAAGAACTTTAGTTAATTTTAGTCTAAGGTTTCAGTTGGCTCAAAACATTAAGAAATCATTCAACATGGTCATCAAACAAAACATTACCTAGGATACGGAGATGGTGAATGACCTTAACATTGTAATATTTTGGAAACTGGCTTTGAATTCCTTGAATACATAGTCTAGTGCATGGTTAGATGTTGCCTGATGATGCCTCCCTGTTTATAAACCAAAGGTGCTCTTTTATTAAAATTTTAGTTGGATTTGTATATAGACAGTATCCCTTCAAGCAACATCTGTTCCTGTTTCACCTGTACTGTTCATTTCTTCATAGCATTCAGCCCTTCACTCTGAATTACTTGTTTGCATTGTGAATATCTTAATGACTCATGTCAAATTATATGACAGTTCTAGATCAGACTAAAGGCTATTAAAATGATTTCCATTTTTATAACAAGTAGCTCGACAAGCATTAGTTTTAGCCTTAGAAAGGCCTGGGGAGGAGCCCACCTCCCTACAGCATAGCAGGTTGAGTCTTAAACATGAATAAAATTAAACTTTAGTGAAGGAACGCCTTGACATGCCACCAGTGGAATCCAGGGCACAGTCCACATCTGTGGCTGCTTCCTGTTTTTTTTTTCTCCCCAGTGCTCTTGGAGCCATTGAAGATTAAATGAAGCCATTTTAGTTTATGTACACTCCTCAGCTTATAAATGCTTGCTGTGCTCTGTCTGCACAGTAGTTTTGCAGTTTGATATGTTTTTCCTTCTTTATTTACTTGGTTTTATCTACTTCCTGTGGTTTGCTATGTAGTGCTGTCCTGTGCTGCTTTTACCTATATTTTGCTCACTGATATAACTGTTTACCTCCATTAATTGAAGAAAGTAAGTCACTTTAAAGTCACTGGTTGTGACTAGTTGTCAACATCTTGTTTTTAACCTATAAGTTTTTCTATGGAGAGAAATCAACAAATATGCAGACTAGACCACTTCAGTGATTTTGACCAATTTGACCTTAAAAATATAAGTGATTTACAAAGCAACAGATTAAAGTCATTCAGGATTTAGCGTATATAATTGTCTGCACCTACTGTAGATTGCTTTGGAAAAACAGTTCTTCTATAAAGATCCGGCAAATATTCATTTTAACAGTCACCATTATGACTTCCGAAGGGTCACTGTGATGGTTTCTAACACAAAAAAAATTCTGATCATGTACTAAACGATCATTATCTCAGCATAGTAATTTGTTTTTGTTGTACCTTCTTTTGTAATGGTCCTTTAGTCTCACAGTTCAAATTGTTTAATTTTTTTGTTGCATTGTCAAAAAAGCTTTTTTCTGCACACACTTGCTGTTTTAAAAATGCAAAGTGGTATTATAGCAGCAGCATTATCCAATTTAATACTTACAAAAGCATGTATGTAGACACTTAAAGTAGATTTATCAGTGTTGCGAATTTATTGATGTAATGTCAAGAATTAGCTTCTTTTGTAAGTAGCACAGAAGAGCTGTTTATGCACTGGGTGAGTTAGGCCTTGCTACCATAGGCAAAGGTGGGACTAATTCCAAATTGTAATCCAAGCCTTTCAGAATAGCAAATAAAGTAGACTCCCTCTGGCTGTCAAACCAGAGATTTTCACATTTATCAGGTGGTTCCTATTAAGAACAAATTGATCTCTCACAGTTTTTTCATGGTAAAATGTTAAAACCATTTAAAGTCTGCAACTTAGCAATAAAAAAATCTCAATAGCTTAACCTATTGGACCATGGATGTTTTTATGGGGCAAAGGATTAAGGTGAAACTGTTTAAAAACTTGAAACTTTCTTTTAAAGCAATTTGGAACAACCTTATTTTTCCCATGTTATCTTCCTTTTCTGAAAACGCATTATTCTATCTGCCACTTTGAGCTGCCCATTATACCTACTGTACATGTAAGTCAGGAGGCCTAACGATATGTGCGTGTCCTCAAATATCCATATGTTCACTGGATTTAGCTATTTATCCTGTCAGCCAGTCATGGTATTATGCTGACCTGTTTAAACCAAGAACATTCTGGTTAGGTGTTATGTGCTTGTTCAGTATTAATGCCAAGATTACTTTTGTTTCTTTCTTTTTCATGCCAGAAGTACACCGATTATGCACATTTAGGCACTCCCTTTTGAACTTCAGTCAAGATCAGCATCTTCATGTGCACCTAGTCATTTTATCTGCAGGGCAAGGTGCTTCTTGTACCCAGAACAGCAGGGTCAGTACAGTAAAGAATAATAAAGTGAAGAAAAAAAGTATTTTCCTCATAAAAACGTATGCCATCTTTTGCAGCCTTATTTTTAAAGACATTTTTTAAGCTACAAAATGTTACCTCTATTCAAGATTATATGTGTACCTTATTGAAACGTATAGTTTTAAAGAACTGTGATGGTTTTTCACTTGAGTATTTTGTGGTTTTCCCACTCTGCATTTGACTTTTTGCTTGGTTAATCAGTAGTGACTCTTGAGTAACTGTACCTTGTGGCTAAACTGCTGTGATCTGAAGTCTTCTTAAATAGTCTTATTACTGGTGTTCATATGGACCAGTTTTTCAAAAATGTTGTCCCATCCGCAAACTGTATTTGAGACAGTTTATAAAAGGTTAATTTTAATTTCTTTGGTTTTTCAGAATACCAACTACAAAGGTTCTTAGTGTGCTGGGACAAATCAGTCCATGTAGTTAGACCCACCCTGTAAAGGCAGGAGTGTTCAGTAATTTATAGTGAATCTCTGAAAGACTTGAGAATGTAACATTACATATGGAATTTTATTGCAATGTGTCCAATGTGTATAATCAGTTCTTTAGAGCAATTCTTTAACTAATGCCATTGTGTATATTTGCTATAGATCTATAGATGAGTTTAGCAGTAATATAGACACGACTATGATTTCTAAGAGAAATGTATAAATATTTTGACAGCACTGAAAATCTGTGATTCTTCAATAAGATAACTAATTTTACCTGTTAATGCAAGAAACGACATTACACTTTGTGAGGAGCTAGGCCACCGTGTAATTTGAGATGGAAAGGTAGAGGTTAATTCCACGTTAATAAACATTGCAGCAATCAAGTCTGCAGGTCTCTACAAGTTAATACCAGCTTTTTAGCATGGAATTAACCTCTCCTTTTTTATGCTTCACCATACTTCTCTGTACAGCTAAATACTTGTGTCCACCCTAAAGGAGCATTTTTGTTAGTTGTACTTCTGTTTAAATACAAAATTTGCTGGTATGTCAAATGAAGCAATTCAAGATTTCAGTTTTCTTGTCTAACAAGTCCTGACTAAATGACTAAAGTCAAAGCATTATTGACAGATATTGTAAACACTATTTTATCATTGTCAAGCAAACTTTGCCCTCAACAGTTCGGCAAGCTTCATGACTGGAGCTTTTCATACAATGAAAAAGGCACACGATTACCGATCAACGCAATTGAAAAAAACCTTTTCACTTTTTACTAAAAACGATAGCTGAACATTTTTTCAGTCCCCCTTTTATTAAAAATTGACTGTGGCTTCTCAGAAAACATACAAAAATAAATAAATAAAGGACATTTTCATTTAGTTGCTCATTGAGTTTAAATAGTCATACTCTGGAAATGGTGTATGAATTACTAATAGACCTAGTAAATTAAATACATTCTTACAGTACCTCCATTTCCAGACGTGTAATCCATTTTAGGTTTATCTGTTCAACTTCCTAAGTAGCATTTTTTTAAATGAAATGCATTCCATAGGTGGTAAACCTTTGCCATTAAGAAACATTCCTTTTCAGATGGTCCAGTTTTAATCACCATGGTCTGGAAATGAAAGCGTGTTTCCCATACTCCTCAGTTCAGTTCGGCAGCCTGTATTTACCCAACTCAGCCTCTTTCTGGAACCTCAAACACTAGATTCATTCTGAAAGACTTTGGCCTTCAAAGTCCGCAGGCTCTGTTGGATGTAGCTCTCTGACTGCAAGGCTTCAGAGAACTTGTTGTCATAAGACCTGCTGTATTCAGATTTGCGCTTTATAGAGTTCTGGATGGTTTCAGAGGTGAAGTAGTACACGATGGGGTCAAAGCAGCAGTTGGAAACAGCAATACAGAGAGCAATGGGATAGATGGTCCTCACCACCGTCTCTATGGAGCAGCCTTTCAAGATCTGAGTCCTCATTAGTGCATAGAAGACCAAGTTGACATTGTAAGGGATGAAGCAGAAACAGAAAATGAAAAGGTGCACCACAATCATGCGAAGGATCTTTGTTTTATTGAGCTTGCCCCTGTTCAAGGTCCGAGGCCTGCGGAGTATCTGGAGGACCATGGCTGAGCAGACCACATTGAGAATGAGAGGAATGAGAAAGCCCACGGTTTCAATGAAGATGACCACCTTGGAGAGGTGCACCTTCCACTGTTTGTTCGAGAAGTTCTCGAAGCAAAACGTCTGTGTCTGGTTGTGGTTTGGGTCTGTGGGGTGCAGCAGGAACCCCGAGGGCAGGCTCCCAGCCAGGACCAGCACCCAGACAGCAACACATACGATTTTGGCATTGCGTTTGGTGCGCAACATCCTTGAGCGAAATGGGTACACAATGGCTAGGAATCGGTCCACACTAATGCATGTGAGGAAGAGGATGCTGCCATACATGTTGGTGTAGAATAGGGAGACGGAAAGATTACAGAGGAATGAGCCAAACGGCCAGTTCTGGGTGATGAAGTAAAAGATGCGGAAAGGCAGCGTCAGAACGAATAGAAGGTCCGAGACCACCAGGTTCATCATGTAAGTGGTGGTCTCATTCCGCAGCTTCAGGGTGCAGTAAAAGATGTACATGGCTGCCATGTTGGAGATGAGCCCCATGATGAAAACAATGCTGAACACCCAGGTGTACAGAGTATACTTGAAGTTGTCATACTTTGTACAGTTTGAGCTGTTTGAACTGCCTTCTGTTGCTGTCATGATGTCTGCGATTGACTGATTCATTTGGATCTTTGTCTTAGCGTAGTATCCCTCAGCCTTAAATCCAGTGTGAATTGAAACGTATGAAAAAACTAGCAGCAAAGGACTCAGCATGAATCCCCAGTCTTCTCAGACGGCCTTTTCTGAAGTCAATATATAGGCAGATCAAATACTGTTAAGAAGAAATGTTACATATCAAATGCACTGTTTTCCCAATTGGGCCAATAATTATGAATCCTGCAGAAGGTTCCGTTCAGCTGGAGGAGCATTGCTTTGCAGCTTACAGGTTGTGCTGCAGTGCCTTCTCCCCTCCCCCCCGTCCAAAGCCCCCTGCCAGATCAAGCTACAAGACAGAAGCCCAAAGGTTTCTTGCGTTTTCTTTTTTCTTGATCCAGAAAAAAAAGATTTAACTTAAAGACAGTACCTGTATCCACACAGGGATGAGAATTGCTTTCTTCCTCCTGTAGTGAAGAAAAACCCTTTTTTGTATTCCTTTTAAAATGTGTGTAGGCAAACTTTTTTGTTTAAGTGTTCACAAAAGTGTTGACTCCTTTTAGGGTGTGTGGAGATCTTTAGCTTCTCTGCTGTAAAGTTCAGCAAGCATGCGAGGCAGTTCCAAGAAGTTTTTTTTTTAACTTCAAAACATGTCCAGGTCTGTATCCAGTGGTTTGAGGCAGTTACAGTGAGCGCTCACCCAGAGCTGCTGTTGTAAAGTCTGGGTTTGCTTGCTCAATAGGTTTTCTTTTCTCTAAAGCAAGCAGACTGAGTCATTGTGTTGCTCTCCCATTAGGAGGCAAACGAATGAAGGATTATTTCATTGGGGATGTGACATCACAGGAAAAGTGTCAAGGGAATTGGAGGAGTGGAGTTAGCAAACCCCGCCCACTTTTGTTTGCACTGTGATAATGTGTGCTAGGTGGGGGAAAAAAAGCCTCAGGCCCTTTGTTTACCAAAGCTGTCCCTGCCCACTAAAGGTGCAGATGTTTTCATCAGATGCATTGTGTTTCAGGAGTGTTTTTAAGATCACCTGCAGTCCTGGAGGCACAAAGATTAAGATTCTTTAAACGCCCTTCATCAAGAGTGAGATCTTGGTTTAACCCTCTATTGCTTTTCTGTTTTTTTTTTTAACTTTTATGTGTAAAACAGCTGTTGCTGCTTATATTAATACAAGCAATACAACTACATAAAACTATAGCAATTAAGTTTTTTAGTGCTTTATAATGCTACAGTACAAAGAGAAGCGAAGTGCTGAAAAAAATGAATAGTCCCACCCATGTTTTTTGTTTTCATTTTTTATTTTATTTTTTTTAGTGGAGGAAATGTATTAAGACTGGGAAAGCTTTATTTTCTATTTAGAACTTTCATTTGTTTTCATACAGCATGTTGCTTGTCTGAAACTAAGTTTAAGATAATTTATTCTTCGATTACTGTATCAGCGTGCAAGCTGCAGAGGAACAAGGAGGGTTTAATTTAAAGAAATTAATGTTTTGGTGGTGGAGTTGTCTTCACGTCATTTTGAATTTACTCTTTTTTTAATTTAAGCAGTTTTTATGGTTCCAATCAGGAACGTAAATCCCTCTGACCAAAAGTTTCTTGAATTCTCAAGTAGTTAATAGTAAGCTGTTTAACAAAAGCAGCTTGTTTTGTGCTTTGCAGAAATAATAAGCCCTAATAATTTGAGCTGATTGTGTTCTCTGCAGCTGTACAAAGGATGGACAGTGGGTCAGCAATTTGTGCTGTGCTTTTATTTAAAACCTTAGTTTACGTTTTCATGTAAGGAAATACTAGGGACTACGAAGCATGACTTCCCTACCCTGAGCCTCACAGATCATACAGTAAGGGGCTGAGCTAAGCTCCTGCTTTCTCCTCAGCGCACTGGACTACCTGCAGTACCTTCCCACATTAAAGACCCCGAATAGTCTGAAAAAGCAAGATATTTTCATAATTGTTTTGCTAGAGATTTCAGAAATGATAGGTGGATACATGGAAGTACTGTATAGGTGTATAATTTTACAGTTTCACCCTCAGTTAATAAGGTAAAAGTACAGCTAACAGATAACGCGTACAGGCTTTAGATGAATTGAACCTGTAATTTGTATAATAAGTTGGATGTCTTTTTCCTCATTTGAACAAGACCTGACAAGAGTGACAACAGCCTTTTGGCAGGAAAGCCACTCTTTCCCGTTGTTAAATGAACAAAGACATTTCCCAAAGCTTTTTGCATATTTCAGTTTTATATGTAAATTTGTATGTAACGATTTATTGAGTAGAAAAAAACAACACTCATGTAAGGCACAGTAAAATGTTAAAAAACAGGGTTACCACTGACAGAGCTTCAATTACTTTTGAAACAGGTTCATTTTACAAAATAAATGATCGAGGTTTGAAGCTTTTGTGTAGAATGGTTGTCTTGGTGTTTTTGGTTTTATGTTGTTAAATTTCCTCTGTATTTATCATTATTATTATTGGTTCTCTTCTTTTTTTGTTGGTTCTCTTGTAATTGTACTTAACCTAAAATTACAGAAACAGCTTGTAACACTTGTCTCACAGTTGTTAACTTGGCAGTCATGCTTGTGAGGCATTTCAGACTTGTTCTTAGGAAAATAGGGGTGGGGTATTGGTTGAGAAACCATACCTTGATTTAAATTCAAATCCTCGCCAAGTATCTGGAGACACCTCAGGCATTTGACCATTTTTTTTGTTCTACAGTGAACTGCTTTAATTGACAGGTCATCTATTACCTTTCCTGATCCATACAACTATTCCTCACAAGTGGTAATGTTTTTATGACTTGAATCTGAGGTGTGGTCTATCTCCAGACAGTATAAACCCCCTGTGGATAACTGGGGATGAAAGTTTGAAGTTTGAAGAGTTTCTTATATTTCCAGTGATAGAAGGTTTGTCATGGGCTGTAATGAAACAGGTCTTAGAATTTGAGGAATTTTAATGTCAACGTAAACATCTGTCTTTACTCTTGGGGAATATCTCTCTTTTGCCCAGCTTTGTTAATCTCGTAGTCTGGTACGGGAAGTCGCTGTGAACTTTTCCTTTTGGTTAGCATTACAATTACAGTGAAAAAAGTGAACTTTTTGAATAGTTATTCTTTCACTGTAGTAACAAAAAGAATTTTACCTTCTAGAGGTGAAGACCCAACAGAATGACATGGTCAGTGTTGGCATTGATCAAGTAAGTAAAGAACATATTTGATTTTTTTTAGAGGGTAGGGAGTCAGAGGTCAACTTGAGTTTATTTGAATCTGGGGATTTGTTTTTTTTAAAAGGCCATTATGTTTAAATGCACAGGAAAGTGTGTACACCAGATTTGAGAACTAATGTAGGAGGGAACACAAGATCTTCTAGATATTGCAAGTCTGTGGCATAATGAGTCATTTGAGTTGCAACATTGTAAAGTGCTTTGGGTTTTTAGAGGAAAACCGTCATAAATGCTAAAATACATTTTTCAAAACTGAGGAACACTTGAAACATAGGTTTGCTGTTCTGTAGGGGCAGTTTGTGACAACAGCAAGCTTGATTTGTCTTTAGAAAAAGTCTGCATTGTCTGCTTTCAAGCAGACAGGTCACAAAAGTCATTTGTGGTGCGTGGTGCCATACAACTGGATGGATACTGTTTTTTAAGGCACAGGCAGGAACTGAAAACAAGTTGAATGGAAAATTCCCTTTGTTCAGTAACTGATTGACATCATAAGCATTAGTAGGACTCGTAACCAGGTGAATTAAGCCTCTGGGTTTCTTACATTTCACACATTGCATGACTGAATTCTTGATTTGTATATCTCCAATGAAAAAGTAGTTCATTTTGCATAATATATTTTGTAATCTTTCAAAATTAAGGTGTCAAACAGCTGGTGTATGTAGTTTTATTTAGACTTTTAATTGGTTTTGTATTTCCTTCCTCTAAAATGAATTATAGATGGACCTCAACAATGAAATTTTGGATTTCCATGTGTATAAATCAGGTAGCAACAACTTTGTGTTTACAGGGTAATCTCTACAGTGAGTGATGACCTTTATTATAGCAGTTGCTTCATTTAAACCAATCTAATGATGCATTATAGAGCAACTCATTAGTGAGAGAATTTAAGTTTCATAATAAGATTTTGGCTGTAACTACTAGTATCCAAACTTTTGATTACATATGTGAGGTATCAGGTTTGATTGATCAGGATCATTGTGAAAATACAAACAAGTTGAGGGAAGCATCAATTACATGGAAGACCAAACATATTGGCGAGAGAGGTTTTCTTCATATTGAAATTGAAAGCTAGTTTCTTTTCAGCTGAGCAATTAATGTTTGTGACATTCCATTTACAGTAAAATAAACTAGCTTTTCTCACAGGAGGAACTCATGGAATCTGACTGGCAGGTGGTCAGGAGTGTCATTCTGATGACGGAACATCTGACTCACTTTTTAATTATTCATTCTGAAAGTTGTTTTAATCATATCAGTTAAAAAGATGTACATTTCTTTACTACTGTAGTTAAGGCTAATCAACATAACTTACGTATGTCATATCAATTAAATCTAATATCAGTGCACCATCTGCAAAAAAGTCCTTTTAATGAATTTTTAAGTTTTTAATTAAAGTCTAATTTTAAATCATAGAAAACATGCTATAAAAGTTTTTTTTTCCATGAGATTTAGTTCTTTATTTATATAGGAACATTGTACTAGAGAGAACCTTTTAATGTCTTTAAAGTTCAGGCACATTATTCATGTGCAGTCACTGTTAAGTAATGATGTAGGTATTGCATATTAGTATCCTGACTGACCAAACTATTACAAGAATCCAGAAACGCAAGTTACCTCTTACAGTAACTGGCAATGTGTGGTTGACTTTTGAAGCACACGGTATTACCCACTTAAAAGTAGATTAGGATTAGGCTGCTATGTTTCAAAACATTGTCGAATACACACAAAAACCTGATCGAGCTCTGAAGATCCCGTGCGATTTTGTTTGTTGAATGTTCCTAATATTTTGGCTCGTTAGTATGTGTGTTTCAAGGACCATTTCACCTATAGTATAAAGTTTATAGCAGGATTTAGAGCGTAGTTCTGTGTAGTTGAGTAGGATTGGGCTGCTGTATATTCTGCAGTGTTTTGAAATACATGCAAAGTCCTGATCAAGCTCTAATAAGGCTGTGGGCAAATATTCACTTTTTGACCTGTTATTTTCCTTCTCTGTGAATGCATATTCTCTAAACATTAAATAGTAGCCAAACCAGTATAAATGTTGGTGGAGCCATTTTAAATACAGGTGACATGTTGGTACATGTTGGGTTCCATGTGGATCATCACTATTTTATCTTGAGTCCTGAAATCATAGATATGCAATTTACTATTCATCTTATTCTTTCTTGATGAATTCATAATTAAAAGTTTGGGATTACCTAAATTTGAATGAAAGAAGTAACCTTTGAGTGACAGATTTTCCAGTGAGAAACTCTTAAACCTGATGCTTCTAAAAGTTTTTTTTAAAGTGTGGCTACATTAGTTTCAGTGCTAAACCAGTTCAGTAACAAGTGGTAAAAACAGGAAAAAGTATAAAATAAGTTCCCCTCCTTTCATTTACATTACATCACCTGCTAAACGTAATACATTATACCACAAACTTTTTATTTTTTAACTTCTTTTCTTTTTTTGAACATCCTAACATCCAAGTGGACTCAAGCATAACAGATGCTGTTGAATATGTTTATATAACTAAGCCAGAGTGTTTTACGTTGGTTTTTCCCTTATGTCTTCATATGTCTAAAGCTTTTTTCCAAGATGGCTTATAGATTATGGTACAGCTGTTGCATGTTGAATGCTGTAATCCTGTGGGCTGTAGTAAACAGTTGGATAGTATAGTTGTGTGGTGTTTCAAAACCTGCAAAACTCATTGCTAGGCAGACAATATATTTAGTTTTTTACTAGCTCATCTGTGATGCCTCGTTAGCTTGTCTCTGTTAAATGATGCTTTATGCCCCTTTGTATATTCTAGTATCTAAGGTTAGTTTCACCAGTGCACACCAAATTGTGATTTTTCAGAGGATTATTTTCCCTGAACAGAAACAGCAGTGAGAACATAGACAATCCCCTATTCTCTTAAAGGCAGTGAATAAAACCAAGCCTGTGTATCGACTTGTTATACGTGTCCCATATCATATACTTTGACAGGCTGGCTGGAACCCTGCAGGGATTTGAAGGCTCATACTGCTTAGGAAACAGTCTTAGTCACAAGTGTAACGTCAATATTGTACTCCAACACGGTGAACAAGCTGAAACCTGAAGTCTTGCAGAACTCCTGGTCTTATGGGAACAATCAGTCAGCACCCAGGGAGAACTCAGTTTTTGGAAGTGCATGCTTTTTTCCTTGTAGAAGTTCTGAGGTGGTATGGGATCTGCCTTATCACCATGACTACACTGAAAATGAGGGAATATTTTTTGTCTGTGGCTACAAGTGCTGTAGTTTTGTGTTTTTCTAAAGGTGCGGGCTATGCAGAGTTCTCCTCATCCACTCTCATACAGTAATCTGAATAATGATTCAAGATAACAGTACTTACTGCAGCTTCTTTAAAGCTTCTTCTTTAAAACTTCCTTTTAACTTTATTTGACTAGGGAAAGGGGCTTGTTCATAGGAGGTTTTCTGATTAGGCCCATAGTCTGCTACTAATGTTTTTTATATCCATCTTGTAGTCTGTCCTTTGGTTCATATCTAACTGAGATCCTGCTAAAAGGGAATATGTGTAAATCACATATGACCTATTAGTTGTCTAGTTGATCTGATAATTTTGTTTATTGATTAGTAAATTCTAGGTGATGCCTATCAGTTCTTGCCATGTAATTAATTATAAGGTTATACAGTAATCTGAAAAATGATTCAAGATAACAGTACTTACTGCAGCGTCTTTACAGCTCTGCTTTTAACTGTCTTTGTTTGACCTTAAAGATCTTGGTTTTAGGGTGGCAGGTCACAAATGATTCTCTCGCCCACACAACAAACTAAAAGGTCAGATGTAATCAGTTTCTCTGCCTTCTTTTATAGAGTGGGCAGGATAGGAATCAAACACCCTCCGTTTTATTCCCCATTTGCCTTTCACTGCTGGGTGTGCGATTTAGACATTTTGTGCTTTTTGTCTACAAGGGGGTAAGATCAAATACCAATCCTCTTGTTTTCGTTTTCTCTGAGAATTTAGATTGTTTATAGCAAAAAGTTCCAGGTGACATGTAGCAGCCTGTGATTTTTCTATCTGCTGCTCCCACTGAAAAGAGAAAAGGTCATATTTGGGGGGTTTTAAATCCAAATGGGACCATAAGATAATTGTTGTAAATTGTGATAAGTATATAATGTCAACATATTAATCTGAGACCCGATAAAATGTTCCCTTTTGTTTTTGTTTTTCATTTCTTCAGTAAACCTAACATGGTGGAAATAAGGCCCCAAAGTTGTGACCACAGGGAGTAACAAGAAAAATAATTGAAAACACTATGCACAAATGATATCATACAAAGTTCTTCATATTGAATGTTATTTGTTTACAAAAAAACATAGGAAATGTGTTTTAAGACTTAAGTTAATTTGTCCCAACCTATTTCTAAGAGAAGTCTGTCTTGTGATGAGGTTCCTTTCAAGACCAGATTTGAGGGAATCAGTAATATTACGAAATGAAATATTGTGATTCAGTCTAGTTTAAAGTGGGCTCTGGGATAACCATTTTCTGTGTAATTTTTCACTTCTGAAGAAACTGTGTAACCTGTCGCAGGCTGGTTTAAAACATTAGAACTGTTTGACATCTTAAGGCTGGTTCTCTCTCATAAAGAAGCAGTGTAAGTCTGATTACAGTTATTCAAGCCAACCATCTCGGATATTAGTTAAAAACAACTGCTGATTATTTCTAGAAGGCCAATTTTTTTAATCCACTGGCTTATTTAGGTATCAAGAAATTGCTTTGTAATTTACATCAACAGGAAATTCACTTCAGTAGCTGTGAATTTATACTTCGTACATTGCACAGACATAAGCCTTTTTTCCTGTTGTTACTTGTGATTAACTTGAATGAGGTTACTAGGGGGGTGGTTCTTTGCATTTGTGGTACACTGTTTCCTAATGAATCTAGAGTGGTTCTTCTTTACCTGGGTTACATGCACCTCCTGGGGTTGCGAGATGCTCTTTCTGGCGCAAGATGTGCCAAATTTACCTGTACCTTTCTAAAACTAAGGACGGGCATGTACTGTTAGTAAAGTACTATGATTAAAGGAAGGTATTTTAAGGTAAACTTAATGGAAATAATTATCTTTCATTCTGTAATTATGATGTATTCTAGGTTTAAACTGACTGACCGATGATTTTTGATAAGGGGTGCAATAACATTTTGGTGCAAGTTACAGTAAAAAGTTAAGAACCACTGTTCTGGGCGATGCTCTTAGAAATGACTTGGCAAAGGGAGTTGGATAAAGGTGTCTTACTCTAATTTTTTTAGGGTCAAGGAAGGATACAGTTTACAGAGCAGTTCAGATATGTACTTTATTGTGCGATGGAGGCCAAGCGTGTCACATTGGGCTAGCACTTAGACTACTTAATCAATTTCTGTTCTACATTGTAAAAGATACAAGAGCATTCTCCTTTGGGTTGCAAAGTTGTGAGGAAATTAGATAAATGTTTAAAAAATACCATATTTTCCAAATTACACTTTTAATATAGAAGACCACAGTGGTTACAATACATAGTGAAAGTTGCTATAGCATATTTTACAAAAATTACTTTGAAATTAGTCTTACTAGATCTTACCAGTGAGACTGAAAGCCAGTTTAGATATTGACCATCAAAATTGCTTTTGGATGTCTTTTTTTTAAGCCTTATTCTTATCATGGCACATTCTTAAAAACATATTTCATGTTTCTTTTTCAAACAGCAGATAATGATGTTAATATCACTAGGCTTTCTGATATTTACATATTACATACGTTTAAAAACTTTATAGTATGCTCTTGGTTTCAGTAGTGTGGGTATCAAAATGTTTTATCTTGTTTCCGTCTTTCTTATGCATGTACCACAGATACCTATTTGAACTTTTTGATGTCAGCCTTATGCTGAAGCAGATGGAAGTGTACTAGAATGTGGGTTTTGTGCATGCTAAATGTCTGTTAGTATTCATTTTCATACTATATATAACATGAGTGTGTGAAAATGGCTGAATGAATTGACTTGTATTGCTTGCTGAAAAGTATGAGGAATTTAGTATAGATTGAAAAGAAATATGATTGATACATCGGCTATCTTTTCAAATTGCAGAATTCTGTTTTGATACAGAAGTACTTCTGCCTCTCAGGAGCTTCATGGAATTGATTCTAACAAGTCAAATGGACTGTTTTTGATTTTGGAATTGGAAAAAATGTTTTTATTAGTATTACAACCATAAAAATAAAGGAGTTTAGTAATAGTAACACAAGAAAATAGTGGTGTATTTGAACATGTTCTGAAGATGATCAAGAGCACCGGACTACACTGTGTACACTGCACGTTTTGCAATGTCAAAATGTAATACTACTACACGCCATAAGAACAAGTTCTGCAATTTGATGTGATTTAAGAGTGTCCCATTCTTCACCCAGTCTCATTATATATATATTTTAAGCTGCAGTCAGATCTGCCTACAACAGATGCCAAGCCTCATACTGTTAAACAGCTTGGACCCAGATTTATTCTGTGGTTTTCAACACCTAACAAAGAAGAATATCAGTTTCCTGTTTAATCTTGCATCTTGCTCTCCTGAAGGCTTCCCCTGCCATTTTACCAATTTACTGTAAACATACAAGACACATTCACTCAGGCAGTGCTGACCTTGAGCAATTTATTCTTTATATTATAATGTTCTGTCCCTTCCATTTCCTTAGTATTTGTTTTGAATGCTTATGCTCTTTTTCTTCCGTCATAATTTGGTTCAGTTGGAGGGAAACGTCTATTTTTGCTGCATCTTTGTTTTTCTCGTACATTTTGGAGTACCACTGCAGCTGATTATCACCCCATTTGCTTTACATAGCACTTTGGGGAGGTTGAAATAGAGCTCATTGTGAAATTGACTGCTTTAATTTCTTAAGACACATTTTTGAGCTTCAATTTCTCATTTCAGTGGCAGTAGTTTGTTCATCAAGAATTTGTTCTTGATTTTCTGAGAAATTCAGACTGACTTGAGTTTACACCCTTATGTTTTCTGAACTTTCTAAGCTGTTTTTTATTTTTATTTCTTTATTTTATTTATTTTTTAATTATTCCAAATTATTTTTGATTTGAAGCCTTTGAATATAAATGTGTGTTATGCTCTTCAGAGTTTAAGAATCAACCCATGCAGTAAACCTTGACATTTAGTTTTCTCTTTTGAATTTAAGTATATATTTTCATAACAATATATCTGTAAATTACATGCCTGGGCCTTGTAATTTCACGCTTTAAAGTCAGTTAAGTGACAAGTGCTTCTTTAAATGAGTCCATTTAGTGGATTGTTAACTATTGATACAATGCCACCCCGTATAGATCAGTGTGTGCTTAAAGATGGAGTCTTGTGCAGACAAGTTTATTTTTTAAAGGGGTGGAGGTAGGTTTGTTCCCAAATGTTTCCTTGGTGAAGTAAAAACATCCGCAAAAATCTAGACAGTGGTGATTTCAGCATCAAAGGAAATGATCTCTGATTAAGATGATGATAAACTGAAGTAGACAGCACAGCTGTACACAGAAAATAGTCCACATTGTGTATATCTTGACTCTGAGGTCATAAATATTTTAATTTGGCATCGGTGAGATGCCTTTCTTTTGGTGACTGAACTGCTTTCAGGTGCTTGGAAGGAGTGCCTTTGGTGGTAAAGTAACAGTGCACTTTGGATTCGCAGTCTTTTATTTGTATTTTTTTTTAATTTGATGTATTTGCTTTTGCCTTTTACATTTATAAAGTTATTTAAAAGACTTTAAAAGGAAAAAGTTGTCTCAGCTGTATAATGTAAAACATGTTATGTTCACTAAGTAATATCTTTTTTTTTCTACTAAAAGCTGTGAAAAATCTAAATAAAAGAGATGTAAGGAGGTGAAAAAACGTTTGGCTCAAAAGATTCATAGTTGCCTTTCTTTTTAAATGGGTAGCATTACAGTACCTTGTCACCACATGGCGTATTATATTCCAGGATTTTTTTAAAATAAAAAGCTAATTGACAAGTTAGAGTTAAAAAGTTGATATTAGTAATTTCTAAGTTTAAATCTGTGAAAGAACAAGTAGGTGAGCAAAAACATAAAATCTGAAAGTACGGAACACTATTATAGTATATGATCTTAACGGTGTGAATAGGATGAGAGCTGTTGTCATAGTACATACTCTTAGGGCTCTGAAAAAAGTGTCATCCAATCATACTGGTAGTCTTTTGTATATCTTTGTGCTTCCTTTAAAATGCACTGGTATAGAGTCTCTATACATCCTATCGGGATGAGTGAAAAACTAAGCTTGTTATCTTTACTCAGGAATACTGTATGGCTTGTACACATGATCTGCTACATATTGTGAAATCACTAATTTGTCTTGGGTTTTAACATAATTTTGCTTTACTGAAATTCATGTCTAAAATATGTTGACTGTTATGTAACATTTTTCCAGGGGGAAATGGAGAAACATTTCCTTAGTGCTAAAAAAAATTGCACCTTAATTTGTGTGTGAAAGGGTTGATACTCTACATGTTGCCTCTTGTTCAATAAAATTAAAATTAAGGTTACACTGTGTTTTGCAATAACTGGAATGATTATTTTTCTGTTGAAGTAACTTTTTGAAAGGCCCCTCTTTACTTTTTACTCAATAATGAAAGGAGGCTTTGCTTGGAGTCTTCTCAGTGATATCTGTCTCTTAATATATGGATTAACCTCATTTATCTTGGTCAGTAGAGGAATGTACTTAACTATTTCAGTAACACTACAGTCTGTCCATGCCTTGCATGAGCAGGACAGCCTCTTCTTATCAGGAAAAGAGACTTCCCCTTGTGGCATGCTGATCTGTCAAAAATCAGAAAATAACGTTTCTCCTCATACAGTTTCCATACGAGGGTGTCCCAGTCCTTCAACCAGGAAAGCAAGCATAAATCCCATTTTACAGCAGCATGGTCTGTCGGGTCTCGCTTTCATTGTGATCTAAGCCTGCTCATCTAATATGAGTCACTTGTGCGTAAAGGTGCTTAGGTGTAATTCCCCTTATATTCAAAGCACTTCCTTTACAGTATGTGGGTAAAGAAGGGTAAGTGCACATAATTAAACAGTTTTACTCAAAGTACCTAGATGACAGTACTAGACAAGCAAAAACCATGAACGAATCTGGAAACAAGAGTTAAATTTTTAACTTTTCAAAAGAATGAAAAATGCATTTACATTCAGCTATGAATCAAAGGTGATATTTTTTTACATCACTTTGTATTGGGTGCAGTTTGTGAATAGGGTGTTTTGTCCCCTCTTGTTACTGTATTTTTTCAATTCAATTCAACTTTGTCATTAAACTTACACAGGTGCGTAGTATAATGAAAAGTGTTTCTCATTAATCACTCAGGTGCAGTTTATAAATGGGACCATAAATAATGGTCCATAGGACCAAAATAAATTTTGGTACAATTTCACTATTATTGGCAACCACAGCCTTATCTTCAAGGCAGGAAGTAACTCTGGATCTCAAGGAGGAAGTAATTTTTAATTTGAATATTTAGTGCATGCTAACAACATAAACTCTTAATTTGCTGACCTACTTGAATTGAGATTCTGGATAACACAGAAAATCAAAGCACTGCACAAAGTGTTAAGTTATGGCTGAAAGTAAGTGTGCAAATAAAAAAAGTGTTTCAAGACATTTTTCACTTTCTGTTTCTGCAGGACTCCCCTCTGTTCGAGCTTCTCCGACAGTCCAGAGAGCAGGAGGGTGCAGTGGAGCAGGCTGAGCCTCCTGGGATGCTCAACCAGCTTCTACAGCATGACCACACTGCCGCAGACCTGTGAGTTTTCCCCATTCACCAATCCTCCTGGCCCAATTGTCCGTCCAGCGCTACTGAGCACATGTTCCTATTTCAAATGGCAAGGGGATCAGACCCTTCTGGGAAGTGTGGCACAGATATAAGAATATTACTTCTGTTCTGTGTCTAGATGTAAAAGGTAAAGGCTGATATAGAAGAGAACAACTTGTTTCTTCTTGTAGCTGGATCCTTGGCAGTGTTAGGCTGGGTAGGGTGTAGAGAAAATCTAGCATGTGCTCCAGTTAAAGAAGAGCTCAGATGTTTGCTAGCTGCTCTGGGCACTACGCAGTCTTGAAGAGCAAGAAGATCCAATAGCGTTACCAGCTTGAAGGCAGGCTGTTCATAGAGGAAGAGGTGCTTCTGCAGAGACGTCTTGAGGGCAGGTATCAGTTGGACATTGTACTTTGCAGTGGAGTTGCCCAGCAAACATTTGAGTCCTATGATACTAGGAATGACAAAGATATACTAACTCTAATGGGAAAACGTCAGTGAATGTACTTTTGAACTGCTATACAAGGATTTGTCATGGTCATCAAAATGGATTGCATTATTGTGAGATAAGAGTTCCATTAAAAAGCAGCTAAATCTTGGCTTCTCTATCCAAATAGCCAGCTGCAAAGCTGCTGGTTGTGTTGTGGATTACTTTCATGCGAGAATGCATTTGAAAGGGCGTTCTGTGATTTTCGATTCTAAGATTGACCATTTTTCATAATGAGCTGGATGACATGAGCAAACAAACGTTTGTTATCCAGGAGAGAATCAAGGGTTTCTGAAACGGCAACGGCAGAATGAACTGCTTGTTAAACTCACCACTCTTGTTCTAATTTGTCTGTACACCTTACAATTGAAAATGTGTTCAGAATTTTTGGAAAATGCAGGAACATGCAAAGCCACATAAAGTGTGCTGCCCAGGACCAGGACTATTAATCTCAGATGCAGTATTTTGTGTTTGCCATTGTCCTGGAACTATTGCACCAGAAAATGAGCCTCTGATATACAATGGGAAAGGACAGTTCAGGTGAAGAACCTGATCTTAGGAATTTCAGTAGTTGAGCTTAATGTAAAGCTTTGTTGTGTTCAACATATTTCTAGGCCGGTTTTGAAGGATCTTTTCTTCAGTAAATAAACTACACGCAATAAGAGCTACACAGTAATTCCAGCATAGCTGACTTTGCCATTTAGAGAGACTTTTACGAAGAAATAGACAATTATCCTTTTTATAGTTGTTATCAATGTAAACTAGTTAACTGCATTTTCCCGTTAACATTGGAAAATTAAAAATAAAAAATTATTTCTTCAGCCAAAACATTACTGGCATGGCATATTGCAGCATTGCAGTTTCAGTATTGAAAAATACGTAGTGTGGGGTGTGAATTGTTACTTTTTTCCCCAACAGTTTATTTCCAAAAGAGTAAGAACCTATTCAAATTTGAAAGTCAAATGAACGTTTTTGTCTTTTTTCCCCAAAGTAGGCATTGAAAGGTCGCTTAACTTATGACTGATGTGCCACATCATACGTGCAGACATTTTGCGGTTTTTCACACAGCTGCTTGAGTTGTGAATTTCTAATACTCGCATTCCTCCAGTGGGACTGACCCACTGAAAATACTTGTTTGACGTACTTCATCAGTGTTATCTATACTAGGCCAGGAGAAGCAAAGTCAGCAGTCTTGGGTAATGTGATGTAGAAACTTTATTTTAAAAAAAGTTTTTCTTTGAGCACTCTCCCATGTAAATATGATCAGTATAACCCATTACATATCAGAGTTCATTCTGTATTTCTCACATTAAGTGGTTTAAATCTTGTACAAATGAATGGGCTAACAGTTGCTAACAGACCCAATTATTTAAACCTCAAATCATTTTTACTACTTGTAACATGAAGATGGGTGCGCTAAAGTAAAGAAGTTAATCTAGGCTGTCAGGAGCACTGTCCTTCAGGTTGATGGAGGTCTGGTTTGTTTATGCAGACACTTGATGTTTAGCTTCATGTTCAGAAAGGAGAGGATTACTTCAAATGAAGGGCTCTGAAACTGTCATTTCTCTAGTACTTAAAGCCCTCGCTCAGATGAAGCCATTGTATATGGATACTACCTGTGCAGTTAAAGAGATTGAATGGGCAGATTGTGAAGTCTGTCCTGTATGTCTTTGATTGAAGATATAAGAGACAAGTCTCCAGTCTCAGCATAAAAGCTTCATAACTGTTAAAAGCACATTCAACAACCTTTTACTCAGAAATATTAGACATTTTTTGTAGGTGAGTAATGTTCATATGTTAGATGTGAAAATAATTCAGCTTGCATTACTTAAACTAATTACTGTTATATAACACTTAAAATAACATCTCAATAATTACCATTACTCGATCAGTGAGCAGTTCACATGGAATGTGTATAATGGCTTTTACTCAAGGTTGAAGGTTAGTGTTGAGTGTAAACAGATAATAAAGAACTCTTATCAAAAGCGTCATTACAATATGTATACGTGACTACAGCACAGTATCAGTGAGTCTAACAAAGTTTTATTGGCTTAATGTGCTAACTTCATATTAATCGGAATGATGCGTAGGAGCTAAATGCACTTTATGGCATTCCGGCACAGCTGTGAGTCATTCAAACTTAAAAACATAACTGACTCAGGTAATTGCAGAGTGTGTAGATTTGATACAGCTTTCCCTGTATCCAGTTTCAGCTGGACCATTTTATATTTTAGGCATCCACATTTGCAGATTACTTCTTAGCACACAAAAATTTAAATGAGCCATTTACTGATAAGCTAGTAAGAATGGAAACTCACCCTTTGCATTTCAGTTGACATCGCTGAAAATAAGCAGTTCAGACAGGAGGTTGGAGAAATTCATTCAGGAGGTTTTGTCCCAAAACATTGGATTGTTAACCAGTTCTGTGCTATACTGGTGTTTGACAGTTGACAGTTTCCAGTTTTGGTTATCATGTATCCACACATCAGAAGTCTACACAGAATATGATGAATCGCTACCTTAGTCCTGAGCTAAGGTGAATTGGCCACAACCCCATCCACGACCGAAACGTTGTGTTCTCTACCTCATTATCGGTGAGAATGCCAGAGCTGACAGGTGTTTCCCGGCCTCTTAGGTACCTGTCCCCAGTGCGGTCTCCCTGGAAGAAGAGCCAGTCGGTCGCCAGCAGTGCTTCCCAGGGAGCTGATGCTCAGACGGGCCCCTCCAGCCAGTCTCAGACCTCCTCTCACAAACACCTCAAGTCTACCTCACTCTCTCTCTTCTACAAGAAAGGTATGTTCCATTCATTTTCTGTCATCTTGCCCATGATTTCAGAAAGTCTTCACAAGTCTACCTTGCAAATAGAAACTGGATGCATGTAGTAATGAGAGATTTGTGATTGTGAGAAAATATTTGGAATTGAAATATTGCAAAGCAACTTTCACATTTGAACTTTTTGACCATATTAAGTTATCTTCTTTTTGGCTGCTGCTTAATTTTGTTTTAGAACTCCAATCCTAACAAAAGTGGTTACTTTTTTGTAAAGCTTCATTTTCCATTCAGTCTTAAATATACCAAGATATTGGCAAATCCAATCAGCATTTAATATATGTTAAATGTGGTTTGAGTCAGTTTAATTCCTGTTCCTGAATGTGTAATGTGTACAACTATCTTTTTCATTTTTCCTGTCTCTTTGAGGTGCAGTGTGCATGATGGATGGTTGTCATTATCACAGTCTATTAGACATGTTTAAATAATTTCAGCTACTTTTGTATCAGCTGTTAATACTTTCTTTGCATTTTGATCCTAATAATTCTGGCATTACCTATAAGAAAGTGAATCCCAGGGAAATACAAAACCCCAAAGGGACATGTAATACTTAATGTCCTTTGCAGAATTCATGTGTGTCCTCCCCACTTCCATTTCTCATTTAAATATATGGGAGTTTCCTTTAAAATCCTTGCCCCATGCTGATTGGTTCACATCTCAATTAAATGTGATTGTTCTTGTGTGATTAGCCACTGTCATGTAAAGATTTCCTGTGACCAAAAGTACCTGAGAAATACCATGTGTTGTGTTTGCAGATTATCATTTGTACTTTTCCAGCATTGCATTATGCAGGTAGGATTCCTAAGAAAAACCCTGATTTTTGTTCTGCTCTTCAGTTTCTTTATCAAAAAGCTCATTATGGATGGAGCAAGTGCTGTTAATGCCAGTGAAATGTGTATCAACAGGAACAACAATTGGTTCAGTAGCTTTTTTGCTACTATCCTATCTACACATTGGCAACATTAACTCACTCAGCTCCATGCATATCTCACTTAGTGTTCCTGAGAATATTCAGTTGGGACTGGCTTTGTTGTTAAGACCAGTGTTGAAATTTCAGGATCTATCAATGGTGGAATCCTGGAAACTGCAGCCTTGAGTTTCCAGTTTTTGAGGTTCTTAAACTTGGTCATAAGACAACTTGTTTATAAAATGCCATAGTTACATTGTCTTAAGAGATTGATTGTCACCCATGGACTTCCGTCTGTCACCTTTAATCTTCCAGTGTATCGCCTGGCCTACCTGCGTCTGAACATGCTGTTCTCCCACCTGTTAAAGGACCACCCTGAGCTGGAGCACATCATCTGGACACTGTTCCAGCACACACTGCAGCATGAACACGAGCTGTTGAAGGACCGCCACCTGGACCAGGTATCTCACACCCAGCCTGGGACACTGCTGGTGTTCTTGCAGCTCTACAACAGCTCTACAGCAAAAGCATGTCTTCACATCTTAGAACGTGCAAACATGAGGGGGAATGTGAGAAATTTCCATTCCTTTCTTGTGGCGTGTAATCACTCTTAATGTTCTGGTCAAAGTTGCAGCTGCTTTAAGTATTCATCATCTTGGTCACTTACATTCATATATTGGGTTTACTCTTGGTAATTAATATTGGGCAGCCAGTTCATGGAAATGTATGGAATCTGCAGTTTATTCCTAGAAGTAGAAAATAGTGTACTTATTTAATGGCATATAATACATGAATTACATCTTTTATATGGATATTTAAAGATATCCATATAAAATATTAGTGAAGAAAATGCAATTAAAGTGATTTTCAAAATAAAAAACAACTTTTACTAACATCCATTCAGTATATATACACTTCTGTGGTCCGTTTGCTGTTATATGTATGTATACGTTTCCTTAATGTTTTTTTTTTGTTTTGTCTTTGTTTTTCTGTCTTTGTTATGTTTTACTGCTTGCTGCTTAAATTGCCCTCTTGGGATTAATCAAATACAGTATATTGAATTAAGAAACTCATTTTGAGAAGGACTTTTAATTTTTTAACAAAGCAATACCATAAGAGACTAAACTCCTTAAGTCCAGTTAAAAATGTTCCTCATTTTGGCTTTGTAAGAGTCACTGGCCTCCTACCTTTCACAGATCATGATGTCAGCCATGTATGCAATCTGCAAGGTGAAGAACATCGACCTGCGGTTCAAGACAATTGTCACAGCCTACAAAGAGCTTCCCAACACACACCAGGAGGTAGAACAACAGGCTGAGTTTTTAGTTACAAATATTTATTTTAAACATTCTTTCCGCAGGACTACAAGGATAGAGGGTCTTACCTACAGGGATTTGTTTTTTTAAACTTACCCGATCAGGTCAACTGGTAATGCATTAGAGACCACTGTTTTAAACATAGAATACAGGGGATGTATTCTTGACCCCCGTTTTTCTGTTCCTATCATGGACCATACCAGCAAACTGCTAGTACAATTAACACAAAGAAAAATATTTTTTTATTGTCATGTTCATTGCATTATTGGGTGGTGAGCGTTCCACAGTGACAGCAGCAGTGTGTGATGAAAGTCTTTTATCAGTTCATATATTTTGAGGTAGATTATGGCCAATAAAAATAATACAGACCGTTTTATAAGCCATGGAACAAAAGCAGACTGCGCAAGATGCTTATTTTATTTTATGTAGGAATGAGAAAAATTGTGAATTTTACTGTTGTGCTATATTTGAAAAAGCTCCACACTAAAGAGGATTGGGAAACTAAAGATGTGGTTTCCGCAGAAATTATGGAGGTTTAATGAAGACATTTTATAGCTATTTATAAATAGGCTAAATGGGTTGTAAAGAACTTCCAAAACCATGTAAAAGGTATACTTCAATGAAATGTTTTTTTTTAAATCAACACTGCATCATATTATTGTTTCACAATGTAATACTTTCATTTTCAAAAACATAGACTACAGTCCTGTGAGCTTGTTATAAAGTAGTTTGCTTAATATCTCAGTTTGCCAAACTTTGCTTTTTATGCTTTTGCATTTCATTTTTCCAGTGTATGACCAGGGACTGCTGCAGCAAGTTTAAATTTAATATATAGCAGAACATTTCACAAGTCTAAACGTTTGATCCCTTGTACCTCTGATTCTGGGTCACCCCATATGGCTTCAGTAGGATTCTTGTTGGGATTTTGTATGCTTTTGATCGTTCGATGTAAAAGCTGTAATTAAATTAATACAAATGGAAATAATCAAGACTTTTGCAAAGCACTGCAGTGAAATTTTTTCTCCTCTTTTACCAGACGTTTAAACACGTGCTGATTCGGGAAGGCCAGTATGACTCCATCATTGCATTCTATAACCAGGTCTTCATGCAGAAGCTGAAAACCAACATCCTGCAGTACGCCTCTCCCAGGGTAAGCACAGGAATCATGAGAGCTTGCTGAGCCCTTCCTTCCCTACTGATACGCTTCTCACCTGCAGATGCACCAGGGCCACCCTTACATCTCCAGAGCACTGTAATGAGGAAACTTACTCATGTTTTCATGACTTATGTGCGATTTCATCTTTGTGTCCAAACAGATGAACTAGTGTGTGACTGTTCAAATCCACATTACTTGTGTCTGCATGTATCCGTTATCACTGTCGTTGGCATTTTCTTCAGGAAAAAAATGGAACACTGAATTATGTTTTAGAACAAGTTCATTGAGGGTTTTGTAAAGTGTCTGGCCACTGCCCCTTTGGAGCACTGATTTTATCTTAGATTTTTAGTTTTTTAACATTGTCAGTATTTGTAAATATAATTATTTGCAATACAAAGAGTTTTAATTCATGACTGACTCATATGTGGCATTTCAACATAATAGTATCCCATGAAAGATACAACTAACTTAACCTCTGCTTTTACAGCTGTTGACAAGATATTTAACTTTTTTAGCCACCTACGCTCTCCCCAATCCCGCACATCCCCTGCAGCCCCTACAAATTCTCCAACTCCCCCCTTCGAGTGCCTGGGAGCAACAATGTGTACGTCTCCCCCCTGAAGAGTGCCCGCATGTCGCCCAGCGTCATGACCCCTCGCTCCAGGTCAGTGGGCGTCTAGGTTACAGACGTCTGAAATGGGCCTTTGCTGTTGAGTACTGGATTATTGCCAGTGAGGCAATTCCAATAAACTAATACCTGCTAAAAACTACAGAACTAAAATGACCAATTGAGAATGAAATGAGACATTATAGGCAAGACTGGTTGTGTTAATGTATGAAACACATGTAGCAATATACAGTATAGGAACAAGTAATAGGTTTATTCCATGCTGAAAAAAAGAAAAGAGAAAACACAGCGTTTCGGCCGTGAAGCCTTCTTCAGGTGTGAGCTACCCACCTGAATAAACAGTATATTCCTTTTAACTGATAAGCAATTTTCTGTTCTAGCACTGCTGCAGTTAAGTATGATACCGTGTTCCACTTATATGACAGTATATGTTAATGGCTTTTTTGTGATGTTCTGATCCTCAGGATCCTGGTGTCCATTGGGGAATCCTTTGGGGTGAGTACCTTTTCAGATATCGGCGCAGTTTTAGCTTTTTATGCAGTATGTAAATCAGCAAATCTAAGGCATCTTCAAGGTAATTACCTAGATATGTAACTGTCAGTTGTGGCTGACGTCCTATGAAAGTTTATTAATCCTCCATAGTGTCTTTTTGTTAGAACTCGTCTTGTTGCTTGGGACCCCGGGACAGTGTTCTAGCTTGAAGGCTTTACTGCACAGCAACTCCTATCTCACGATGGGTGCTAACTTTAGGATAGGTTTCCCTGTCACCTCAGCCTTCAACAAATGGGCAAACCAAGTCGTGTTAAATGTCTTCATTTTAAAATTTGGAATCACCAATTTTGTTTTTTGTTATCCCATCTAATTTCAAATGGCCAAATGTGAGTTTCTTGCGTCTCAGCATACAAGTACAACAAGCAGAGAGGAAAACGAGGCAAACCCTCCCATGTTCAGCCTACTCATCCTTTAATACATCCCAGGCAACATAGTCCCATGCTGGGAGTTTCAGTGTGACCCTCACCAACCACACCATGAGCCTTTGCCGATGGGAATCTAGACTTATCCCAACATTTCCCTTTTGACGCTCAAGTATTTGTGTGCCTTCACTTGGGAAATCCTAGTCATTCAGCTAGTAGCATAAGCCAGGTTCAAGGATTTTGGGAGATGATGGTCAAAAGAAGAAAAAGCACAAGCAGTCTATGACAGAATATACAGAAAACTAGGGGGGAAATCCAATAGAATTCACACTGGTGTAGAATTTAAATTCCCAATATTGATGTAGTGAAATAAAGATAAACTGTAAACGGTGTTCAGACCTTCAGGTCATATTATTTTTGCGTTCTGTCACAAACATGCTACGCTAAGGCCTCTCCTCAGGACAATGCCCTCAGTCAAACAGTTGCACAGCACCCCGATGACCCTTATTGATTGATTGTGCTTGTGCCTCCTTCCTTCCAGACTTCAGAGAAGTTCCAGAGGATCAACCAGATGGTAAGCAGCAGTGACTGGTCTCTGAAAAGAGGACTGGAGAGCAACAGCGCACCCAAGCCCCTCAAGAGACTGCGCTTTGACACGGACGGCCAAGACGAGGCTGACGGAAGGTAATGCATCTGCACAGGCGTCTGCCTTCCACATTCGTGTGGACACAGTCCTGCTCCGTCAAAGCCATCATCGCCTCTTTACAAGTGACTGTACACGCCAGGTCATGTTCAAGAATTCGCAGGATGAATGAAATAGGTCAGAACTGGATCGGTTAATCCAACACTCTGCCATTAAGGTGGGCTTCAGTTTTTCTAAAGAACTCCAGCACCTACACAAGAATAAAATGATGAGAAATAAAGCCTGATATTTTTTATGAGGGTTAGTCGAACTGCTGTCGACAACTTTGACAGTTTATTACAAACTAATTACATGGCTTACTGTAACAAAAAAGGTTTCAAATGAAAGCATAAATATCAACGTTTCTACCAGTTACCTTACAATCCTTCGCCATCTGTGGAGGAGAAAACAAAACTTTAGTAAAATAATTGGCATTTATACTTGTCAACAACATTTTGACTAGCCCTGCATAACTATAGCTAGTGTATGATCTACCCAGATTCCTTATTTCATTCACAATGGCAATTTGTTCAGCATCTCGGCATCCAAAGCAACAGCTTGTAGCAGGTTCCACACTCTGCCATCACTAGATGTAAATGTGCTGGATAGGAAAGTTCATAATAGAGTTGGAAAAGAGGCTCTGCAACAAGTCATCATGTCCTGTGCAACAAACTTGCAGTGAATGTTTTTGTGACTTTCTTCCTGGTTTGTTTTTCTTTTACAGCAAATCAGCTGGAGAGTCCAAGTTCCAACAGAAGCTTGCTGAAATGAGTGTGTTATTTTTTTCTGTTTTGGAAATTTTATTTTTGTACTGTTAGATGAGAGAGATAAGTGAAGGGTTTAAGCAGAATACCACCATCCTTAAACCATAGAGCAGACCCAATTATGACTAGTGCTCCTCTCAGGTTGAGATTATTCTTTCACTGAAAACCTTTCATGTAAATCAGTCCACTATCTTTGTTTTAAATCACTTAGTATTACTCATCAACTGAATTTTAATTGAGTGCCTGCCTGCCTTTTGTGTTGCATACAAGTTGAGGAAAAAAGGAACAATGCAGATTAAAAGGCTGATGTTTATATTTGTTGTAAAATTGGGTAGGTCTAACAAATAGCATCACACAATCCTCATAAAAAAAATGTACTCAGTTTATGCCTGTGTAGACCAGGTTGTTTTTAAATCTGTTATTCTGAAGTTGGATGTGTTTTGTCTGCAGCTTCCACTAGGACCAGAATGCAAGAACAGAAGCTAAAAGATGCGGCTGTAGACTCTTTGAAAGAGGAGAAGCACTGAGACTGTCACCACCTCAGGAGATCCCTTTGCCCCATTTTTACACAAAACAGAAACTCCATTTAAAAAAAACTTTTTTGTACATTTGAACTGTGTAATAATTCTGGTGATTTTTTAAAAAAAATTAGACTTGCTTTTTTATTATTTTAAATGCATTTCTGCTTGGGCAGAAATTTGAGGGGTTATTTTTTAATTTATAGTATATTGTGTGGCTTTTGTTCCCCCAATTGTTTGCATTTTGTTTTCTTGAAGGTTTTGATGTTCTTACTGACAGTTGTGTGTGTAGAACCTTATAGAGTAGATTCTGAAAGCATTATAATTTTTTAAATTATTGTACTGTAATTATAAGCCATTTTCTTCCTGTGCTTGAAAACACATGGACCACATTGTACACAAACTCAGTCAGTCTTTTGTGAACATAAGAATTTGACACTAGTAAACATTAACCAAAATGTGACTCTTGCTATACAGGGCTATACCAGACGATCTTAAATTTTGTTCCTTTTTTATCCTGCACAACCCATAACTACTGTAGGACAAGTGTACAATTTACAGTTTGACTGCAGTTTGAATATTTACTAATTTATTTTTCTATGATAATTTATTAAGCTCAGGTAGAGAGCCAGACTGTGCCAGGAGTGTTCTCTCGCATCTGATATAAAACAGTCTTGACATCCGTACTTCGTTATTTACTGTCCCTGCAGCTAGATGCAAGGCTTTGCAGTAATTAAACTGAATGGTATTAGTCTAAGCAATGATATATTACAAGCCTTATTGTAGTCAGCAAAGGATGAGAAATTTGAAAATTTTGAAAAACCAATACCTTGATCACAGAGTATGTATAGATTTGTAATGAGGTCATCCATCTCACCTATCCTGTCTCCTACTTTCTGAAAAAATCTCTTAATCTAGACTAATAAAGAAAATAAACCCAGTTAAGTAAATGAGATCTGAATGAAAATCAAAACAGCCCATACCTCTTTAAGACCAAGTTTGAAGACCCCCTATGTAAAGCAGGATTAAGATGCTGCTTTCATGAGGAGGAAAACAGGAATGGAACTTTCCCCTGAAATTTTAATTCCTCTTTTCCACAAAACTTTTGAAATTACCTGTCTGGTTTATTGTTGAAATAGACTCATTTCTACAATAATAAATTGTAATCTGTGGTCATTTGTTACAAGTGGGGTTAAATTTATATGTGACAATTGTTTGAGTCAATGAAACACCTTTTGTATAAGTTTTCCTTTAAGGTACAGGAATAAAAAGGAGTTATGTAAATCTGCTACTAAAAATGCCTGTTTTGTGTCTTGATGATGATACAATACTAAGCATCAACTACTAAATAACTGGTTAGATATAGAGAATTTGAGATTTTAACATTTCTGAAGACAAGACGAAGGCTTGTGATGTGTCCATAGTACTAGTTAAATAAGAGGTTATTCTGAATATCATGTTCTGTACATGAAAGCAGTTATTCAAACATCCAGCTGTGACTTTACACACTGGATCAGTAGGATGATTTTCAGTCAGACTGTACCAATATTGTTTAATATTTCTGAGTTATAAAGGGCTTCAAAAATTGGTTGAGCTTTTAACACAGGGGTGTGTAATTGCCAATAATTGTGCAACTGTGTTTAATGTTCACCTTTCTATTTAAAATAAGTTTTATTTTCTTCATTAGAATGTTTCTTAATATAAAGCCACTCACCAAGACCTTTGTGATCAATAGATATTGATAGAAAGTTTTCCTGTATGTAAATCTATTTATTGGTCCTAAAATATAAACCTATTTTTGATGGCATATCAGTTTCTTGCTAGTAAACCTGGGGCCATAAGATTAATTATGATATTGATTATGTATCAGCATAACAGTTTAAATGACATTCAAAATATTCCTATGAAAATGTACAATCTAATGTGAGAAAATGAACGAAATGTAGAATTTAACCATCTCTGTATGCATCAGGGGTCAAGGAGTAGATGATGTGGGTCATAGTTTAAATCTTTTTAGTCCAGCAGTAGGGGACTAACTGTGATCTAAAATATAATCCTTTAAAATACAATCCCCTCATCAACATTGCAGTATGACTTCTGGCCACATGCTTCAGTTCAACAGGTTGTGCAGCAATGCAAGCAAGCAAGGTGTGCAGCACTTCACTGCAACTAAAGCATACTGGCACATGGGATGAGCTTATGTTGGGTGTCCCATTAATTGTGATGGAGGATTGAAATGGTGAACTGACCCTAGATATTTTGTAGAAGAAAATTATTAATGTGAACAGTTATAACTCTTGCTAATCCAGCTAAATGAGGTGTAAGACACAAATGGGGGAAAAAACACTTTAATTGACTCGGGATGCTCTGTAAGTCATTGCAGTCATTAAAAGTCATTGCAGTTTCAGAAGAGTCGAGTACACCTACATCCCAATGAGCAGGTTAAAGCTAACAAATCAGATTGTCAGCCCAACACCAAAGTATTTTGAAAGTGAGACACCCACAGCAAGAGAGTTTCTGTGGCTATTCTAAATTTACACTCATCTTGAGCAAAAATACCGTGCAGTGTTACTAACCAATGTAATGCACATGAAAGAAAAGGTTAGGGACTGGAGCACAAATTGATTCTTGTGAATAAGAAGTGCATTTGCTAGCCAGCCCACTAATCATTCAAATCTGGAAATGCAAAGGTTATTTTTGAACTACTCCTTTTTTTAAAATGTCTGTTGACTACATGTATGTATAGGGACAGTTAGAAATTGATAAAATCCCATTATGTCACAAACTTATTTCCATGTGAGCCTTGGTACAGATTTCCCATCTTTTACATCACACAGTTGATCCCCCTCTGTGGGAGGAACACCTGATTCTTTCCAGCTGTTCTTTGCCATTGCAGGTCATAGGTGTGGATAACCCTGAAAACAGCCACATGGATGCAAAATGATTTAAATTAAGTCCAAAATCAGGACAGAAACAGATCTGTCTGATCCTCAGATCTGTTAGTGCCCTCCATACACAAAGTTTGTGACGTATGAGGGACAGATCAATTTACTTGCCCTTTATTAACTTATGTTGCCCCTAAGGATACTTCCCCATGCAGTTAAAATGGAAGTGCTGTAATTACTGTATATCTATAACTACACAGAACACCTTGTTTCGTATTGGAAGGAATATGATTGTCAGAATCTACACAATTTACAATTTCAGTCCATTGTAGATTTTACTTATGGTATACCTCAAGTCTTATAATGAACAAATGACACAATAATTAAAAGATACAATTGCTTTTTTAATCCTTTCAGTTTCAAAACAAAAAAGAACATGCTTAATTGTAAACAAGACTATAACTCCCTTTTAGGTGGGTAGCTGCGTCAGCATGCATAGGCTGCAAAGGAACAAGTAATAGGTTTATTCCATGCTGAAAAAAAGAAGAAAGAGAACACAACGTTTCGGCCGTTCACCTGAAGAAGGCTCCACGGCCGAAACGTTGTGTTCTCTTTCTTCTTTTTTTCAGCATGGAATAAACCTATTACTTGTTCCTTTATAACTCCCTTTGACCAGTATGTACTTGGTTTTGCTGTAAATGTAACACCTTCTTCTAACATTAACATATAAACATTGCATCAAGTAACAATCTGAAATCTTCCTGTACGTACAAATACCAGTGTTCTATATTAAATATATATTAAATAAGTACACAAACAAACTCTCTTTAATAATGTCAGTGCTTACTTACCAAGTTAGTCCCTACAATCTAAAAAGCTTTGATAGAAGCCTGTGCTCACACATGGTCCATATTAACCAACTCTTGTATTTCTCCCATTCTGCATCTACAGTATGTACTGTAAAGAGAGTTGTAACAATATACCAGTTTTTCACATTGCACTGCCACCTGGGCTCTCGACTTTCCCAGACACAGCACTCCAAGTTCCACCACCTTACCAGGAGATTCTAAACATTAATAACCACCCTTCAGGCATGGATTGAAGAACTTTAAAACGAACCAAAAAACGTCACCTGCATGAGTACAGTCCTTGGCCTTATAACTGGTAATGTTTCACAGCACAGTCTGTTCTTCTAGCAAAAGCAGGTTGTCTCTGAATAGCCAATAACAATGCCTTTGATACAGGTCAGGTGCTGCCAATGATTGTACAGTGAATAACCCAAACTACAGAGTGAAACTAAGGATAGGGATGTAGTGATGTTGGCATTTAAACTTGACTATATGGCATTCTGTGACCTTGTAGAATGTTTAGGGATTACTGAACCTTTTTTTTGTAATACCCAGACCAACAGTTCTTGTGTAAGACTACTGCTTTAAACAAATTCTATTTCTACTGAGTATGGCATTATTCTTAAAAAGTTTAGGTTTAAACTAAGCAAACGTTTTCAAGATCAAAAGCATAAATATTGGCCAACTTAAATATGCACAATACAGCAGAGCACATACCTTGACAGCCTCCACCTGTTTAACTACTGTACTGTATGTCTACACAATAAATATGGGCAGCACAAGTGCTTTAGATTCTTAAAGTTATAGGCATCCAACATTATGCTTATAACTTTATGCATGCACATTTCAATATAAAAGAAAACCATTTCATATTTCTATCTTTTTCCACTTGATACCCATTTGCCCTTTGAGGGATACGTACTTGGCCATGACTGTTAACCATCTCTTCCATCCCTAACAAACTTGTTCATCACCGTTGTACAGTCTGGAATAAGCTGCTCACGTGGGAACAATTGCTTAGTATGCAGACTCTTTTGGAGGAGTTCTTTAAGGATACAACTCATACATACATGCCTTTTCATGATTTTCATCTTGTATTACATTACAAGGAGAAGAAAAACAAGGGAATCATGTAAGCTCCCTTTTTCTAATGACATTTTTTGTCATAATGTCTGAAACACACAACTGAGGAATGTGAGTATGATGAAAAGGGTTTTGTGTTATTGCTCCCTCTGGCAGTGAAGACTGGTTTCAGTTCAGCCCTTGAGAGCACAGTGATTCTTTGGTGTTGCGTGTCTGCTCACCGCTCCCAGATTCATCTCTCTCTCTCCTACTCAGCACTGCACCCTTAGGCTTGGCGTGCTCAGTTCTTGAATGCGCCGTACCTGCTGGCTTTGCTGATGAAGTTCTTCAGCAGGTCATGGTCCATGTCAGCAAAGGCTTGTGTCTGAGTCACCGCAGTCATGTGATTGACACAGAACTTGAAGCAAAACTCTTCAAGGTCCTACAAATGAAGAATTTCCGTTTGAGGAATATTTTCCCGATGATTGATCACAGTTTTTCACTACAGTATCCAAAGGCAACAAGTTGAATAGGGAACGCTGCTTATCTCCCGCTAACACAACAGAACATTGCAAAGATATCAGCTGCAGCTTATTGCACCAGGAAAGGCAAAACAACTGAATGTGTTTCACAGCAGCTCTGATGATAAAATGACCTGCCAACATTCCTAGTGCTTTTTTTTATCTCTCAAGCTGCCTGTAAAGTTGCAGTTATTGTTGCTAAACCAGACTTCCTTAATTGAATCTCTGGCATCCGATGACAGGGGAAACAAGTCGTATGTTATTTTTTTAAGTATGCAGTCTTTCAAAAGATTCTTATTGCTTTACCTCCACTGTAAGGAAGGGATAGTCACTTTTTGAATAACAAACATGTGTCAGTAGCATTGAAACAACTAGGAGGAATAATTGTGCATTTGCATTTCAAAATGCCCTATTTAAATTGCATTTGTGTTAAAGAGCAAAAGACCTCTGAGGGCAATTAACACATCAGAGTGCAGGTTTTTCTTTATAAAGAGGTTAATTGCTGTCACTTGTCCCATTAATCAATTTGATTTACAGAAACAAACAATTTAAATAAGCAGATAGTATATTAGAAGCTGGCATCCCAATAGCTAAGAACACAAACAGAAGAAGGCACACTCAAAAAGAATAGATTCAGAGGAAGGGTGAAAGGTGCTTGTAAAATAAAAAGAAAACTTTAGGACCTGTACCTGACTGGAAACATCTCTACCAAAAACAGAACTTTATTCTAAAATAACTTGCTTCTTTGAGCAAAATGTAGTCAATTGCAAGCATGGTTATATTGATCAGATTTAAAATTTAGGACTGGATAATATATTTATATGGAAAACACATTAAAACTTAAAGCCTCCTTCAAAAATTATCAAGCAGATGAGTAAGGAATGGTCTACCTGACAGTGACGCAGTGCATGGATACTCTAAAAAATACTCCTTTCAAAGTGGTAAGAAATTGGTTTACAAAAAGAGAATTGCTGCTTTTCTTCCGGACGTGTAACAAATAGCCCATGAGGACAGTTAGCAAAGAACTTCAAAAGATCAGTTTCTGTGATAACTCCAGCAAACCCACATGGTGAAGCAGAAACAATGAATTCAGCAGGAGGTAAAGGACAACCAAATTCTGTCATGAAAATATGCAAATATTCACCATTTTCTTTTCTTTATAAGGGTGGAGACCGACTATTATCCAAAAACTCTCCACTGACAAGTACCACTGTGATCTAACAGATTTCTTATGATGTGTTCATAACAAGGTGTTTGTAAATGACACCTTGTTTCAGTCTTGTCCATTACTCCAGGCCTTTACTGTCCCCCATATAATGGGCAGGGGAGCTCACTCACAGAGCAGGATCTGGAAGTTTATATAATCAAGTCATCAAAGCAAGCTGTGCACTGTACCACCACTGTGTGGAGTAAGGATGCCAGGGAACTGCAGGTGTAAAAGGGGGTTTTCAGATGGTTTGAAGTCAGAGGAGCCCCCAGGGTAAGTGTTGGTTTCGGGGGGGGGAGGTGGGGGTGTACGGCTGGAGAGAAGTCACCCTACCCGGGCCTCATACTTGACCGCAGCGGAGAGCAGCGCGATAGCGTTCTCCTCGGAGATCCCCCGCTTGATGGTCTCCTGACACAGCCGCTTCAGCCGGGTCTCCCGATAGTACGTAGCCAAGTCTAGCAGCCCTAGAGAAACGACAAAACAGATCTTTAAATCAGAGTTCCCAAGTTCCAGTCTGTTTAAAAAAAAAATCAATAAAAGGCCATTTCTACAGACAAGTATTAGAACCTGCTTGGCAGCCACTAAAGCATAACCATCTTAGGATGTAAATACAAAGCAAAGGTCTCACATATTGAGGGTCTAATAGCCTAAACCGGTTTATGCTAATAATATGGTCCTTAAGGACTGCTTATAATTTTTTCCAGTGTCCAAACTAAGTTGTACAGATGCCAATAAGAGAAGACTGAACAAGTGTAGTAAGTGTTAGTGTAAGTAATTTGTAAAATCTTGTTAAAAACTGTAAATGTTTTAATCAAAAAACCTCAGTCAATACAGAATTAAACTTCTGTGTTGTTCCGCCTAGAAAATAACTTACATTAAGAAAGCCTAATATGGTCTCTTGGCAATAAAGGGATTCTAATCAACACGTTATGGCCCAGGGTATCCGCTTCAACAATATGACTGGGCAGGTTATTCCATATTCCCACAGCTCACTGAGTAAAGAAGTGCCTCCTGTTCTTGGTTTTAAAACACTTTCACATAATTTTGACTTGTGCCTTCTGGTTCGTGTTTAACTGTTAATTCTGAAGTATCATTGTCATTAGCCACACTAAAAACATAAAGCTATTCCTGATAACACCGGATCTGTCTTTATCGTTGTCTGACACTGACACCAGTGAGAAGTGGCCAATTGTTTCCCAGTACATTTCTGCCACTTTAAATGAATATAAGCCAATACCTTGGTTTCCTTCAAGTCACGGCAGGATGAGATCCTCAGATCAATTGGGCTAAACAGACTGGATGGCCTCCTTTCATTTGCAACCTTTCTTATGTCCATTATTAATTTTTGCTTGCTTATTGTATCTAAAGAGACTTACACTCTCTTTAAACACCACAAAAAGGAAGCAAGCCACAACAATTTCACAAACATATGCTTTTTAATAACTGTAGTATACTTGCCAAAACATTTCTGTATCCATTTATTGAAAATGTATGCTTAGAAAAAGGATGCTGCTGTGTATATTCCTCTATATACACTTTTTTAAAAAAAATTAAAATGTGTACAGTATTTGGCAGCCGTGCTGAGAGGAAAAGGAATTTGGCTGCAGCCCGTTCCTTGCACAGAATATTTAGTCGCAGGTGCCATGTTAGGTCACTCTGGCATTTTGCATGGGGAAAATAAATAAAGGAAACTGCCTACTGCACATTTACGTAGGGTAATCCTACAGCTGATCCTTTTCAAACAACTGTAACCCAAAAAAAACATGCACTGTGGGAAAAATGAAATTGGTACACATGTAAATATACCATGGGGAAATGCCTCTACAACAGAAAGCACTGCACTGACTTAAAGTGCTGTTCATTTTCTGTTCACACCCTTGCATGCATTCTGTGACAGACAGCAGTGATGTTAGCACCCTCTGGTGTTTCCCCACATTGGCCATGAGTATGCAATTTTCACTTGACCATTTGTACTTATATAGATAATAATAGATAGATAATAAAAAGGGCCAATATTCAAATTCATTTATGTACAACATATATATGAAAAATACTGAAAGCGATCTCACTATCAAGAGTTTGTCTATAAGACAGTTTTGCAGATGAACCAGCAACCTCAGCCTTCACTGTTGCTTTACTTACTGGACCGCATACTTGCTTCATTACGAACAGCCTTCACATAAATACAACACCACCAAGCACAACTGACGCAAAAGCCGACACTTATTAAGCCATCACACAGCACAAGAAAAAAACAGCACGAGCAGTTTGTCAATTGTTGTCCAGAAAGTAAGGTTTAAATCTGATGGCATTAGCTGGAGTCTAAAACTCAATTTATATAGAAATGGGCAGATTAAAAGGATAATACGGGACATTTCTTGTGTCTTATAAAAGCTACGCAAGTCATGTTTATATATCTGGCGGCATTAAGATGCAATAAACTGCCCGTTCAAATAGTCACAGTTTTAATGCTGCCAGGCACATATTTTATATCTGTTGACTAAAGATGACTTAGCCAGCGTCTTTCCTCTCTTCTGTCATTGACATGACCAGAGAGTCAGCCCCTAATAATGTTAGTTGATGTTGCATGGTGCTAGCAGGACATTCATCAAAACATGATATGGAACACAAGCTTGGGATTGATTACACAAGCTGACACACAAGATAGCTACTTATTTAAGAGGCACAGAACTGCCTTGTGCACCCAGACTCAGCTGTTACATTCTGGAGTCTCGTGTAGACATGGCAGGAGTCTGTAGTCTTCCCCCACATGGTAACAGGCTCCTTACCGATGGCATCCTCAGGAGCCAGGTTGATGGAGTCTGTGTAGAGATACTCCAGGAAGGCCCTGTACACCAGGTAGGAGAATTGGTGGATCTCGATGGACTCCTCATCCGTCTCATTGAGCAGCACTCGGAAATGCTCACACCTGAGGCAGAGCCAGCAACAAGGGGTTACAGAAGTGGAAACCTAGGAGCTGACTGGAACAAACTTCATACAGGAAAGGAATAAGCAATTTTTTTAAACAAGCCAGGAGAATTTATACTGTGTTTAAACTAGCTACAACATTGGTATCATTTTTTAAATTATGATTTTACACAACACCTTTCACGTGTCTCTTACTCAGACAACTGAGTCATTAAAAATGCACACAAACAATTGAGATCATGAGGACAATGGTATTACACACTAGACGCACCTTAAATGCCCATGAGAAGGTCTGTTATGTCTTCCTAGAATATAAAATAGACAGCACATGTAGAAGTTTTGGAGTTCTGCCTTTGAAACTTCTCACTGTGGCCGTGCATGTGTATTCCAATATTTCTCTTTCTTAAGACTTTCGGGATTCTAAAATCTCCAAAAGCTTTGGCTTGTTACTGCCAAGAAAATAAAGAATCAAGTTTAAAAGCCTCCAAGGTGGCTGGGGCACTACATAAGATGTTTTGAGACAAAATTATTTTGCTCTGTCAGGAGGATGTAGCAACAAACAGCCTGCCATCTCCGGGAGGAGCCTGAGGGGAAACAGGATCCCAGCAGCCACTTCCTGTCTGTAATTCCCAGGAGAAATGACCTGAAGCAAGCAGCAGGCAGCTCTTGTCAAAAAGTCATATACGTGCAAGACTGCCGTTTCAGGCATGACTACACATGTCATGTCTGAGAATACTCAGTTTTTCCTTCAATTTCTGGAACTGTGTGAAATTATTTTTATCAAGTGGGAAAAGATAGTGTACTTAAGAACATATTAGGATAGTGCTGCAATAGTATTTTAAATATTTTGTTATGTTCTGAAAAGTCCACGGTAGATTACCTTGTGAATTGTGAATTGTGAATCTGAGGCCATCAAGTATTTCAATGCGTACAACATTACAGATATGAGTATTTCATCCTGGGTTTTGTCTAGTGTGAATTTATTGGACATATTATTCATGGTAGACAGTATACTGTCAAACTCAACCTCTGTACCTGATTTTGAGTAGAGCTTTGTGAACATGAATGCATTTTCCATCCACCACAAACTTAAGGTCTGAAATTTCGGGGCTGTCAAACTCTTTCTTCAGAGACTGTGCTACGGTCAAGTAGTCGTCTCCCTCTGCAACACACAAGACGAGCAGAGTGTCAGACAACACAACAATTAAAAAGCAGGAAACTACCACTGAAAGCTGTAAAAGATAAGCAATGTCCCCTGATAAACAAATCACTTTGTTGGGTACAGAATGATTTCCTGATTTTATCAGGATGAGTGAAAAGTGAGGAAGGATTTCAAATAGATCAAAGAAATATTGTGTCAGTTTCACTAGCATCATTTTTAACCAAACAACCTACAGATGCTCAGTACTACTGTAATTGTACTGAATTCAATATATTTGTCTTACTTTAATAACGAAGTATTACAATCCCCATAAGAGGCACTGCAAATTATACCATAAGTGTTAAATTCCTTATCCTGGTTTGACTTTTGACATCTCCATCCAAAGTATTTCTTCTTTATTTTTAGGAGAAACTAAAGGGGTTGTACAACACACGTACAAAGATTGTATCCAAGGTTGAAATCAATTCCAGTTTTTCTGTTCGATGATGCGCAGTTTTCACAAGAGTTTCATATGGAGTGCTATTAGGAACCTAACTAACTTTAAACATGATTTACACAAAGGAGTTGTGTTTCAACTAAGTGCTTAAACAGACTGGGAAAAATCAAGCAAGTTAGAACCTGGAAGCACTGGAGCATCCATCTCAAACAATGTTTTATTTAAAAACACACCACTGTAAATGTTGAATGGGACTCTTTATCTAGCAAAGCAATACAGAAAATAATAACAAGAATAAAACAGAAGCCTGAACTCATCAAAGACGAGACAAAGGGGCAGGAAAGGTGGCCGTACCCACGGCCAGGAGGTGCCAGGTGACAGCAGGCGTGGCGAAGCAAGCGAAGACATCGTCGGTGCTGGTGAAGTGTGTGAGGTGTGGGCTGGCGATGGCCTGCCCGCGGCACTGGCCCCACATCAGCACCTGCCCACTCTGCGTTTTGGCGGCCGAGGTGTGGGTGGAATGGCAGGCCGCTATTTCCACCATCCTGAGCGTGGAGAGACAGGAAAGGCACAGTCAAGGCACAGACCAAGGCCTGGGACGAGTTACTGTCTAAGTGTGTTTGGAGCAGGGAAAACTGGGATATGAATGGTCACAACTAGAAAAGAAACAACAAAAAAGTACACATGTACATATAAAATCTGAGAGCCATGTCCAGCTTTTATGTGCGGACATTCACATAACATTAATGGGACAGAGAATTACATTTTTCCTGTTGCATGAGCTAATAACACAGTAAACCATCACATTCAGACATGATAAAGCTGCAAAAATGAGGCAGAAACGTATCTTTACTTTTACTTTTCAGAAATAAGCACTGCAAATTCAGCTGATGCGTACTACAATAATTAAGCTATTATTAACTATTAATTAATAAGCTATAATCGTATTACCTTGATATAATAAAAAATCCTATTTTTATTTTCATTTGACTACCCGTCACTATTCACTATGCCATCATAAGGTCAATAATCACTTTAATGTCCTGAAACCTAAATCAACTCTCAATTAAATTGGCCTGGCCACACAATTAGCTCTATCAAACCATGTCCCACAAAACGTAATAATTAGTGAAATCTACCCAATTAAAAATGACTTATTATTACCAATGAAACCCACTGTAAAACGAACATTCATCATTACTACTGTTATTTACTCCAGACTCTTCCAATTGTTTTGGAGGAGAACATGCAAGGAATGAAATGAATCAAAACAGAATTTCGAAAAGTATATAAAAACTTTGCTCATAAGGATCTCCTACAGCTCATTTTCAAACTTCCAGTAGTTTGGGTAACACTGGCCCTCCATTGCCTTCCACTTCAAGACTGCTATTTACAATGAAAGAAAAATATGCATTTTAGGTACACAATGACAAATACCAGATTTCCCCTGTATGTCTTTCAACTTGGAACTGTTTTGCCTCATTCAGTTTAGTGCCTCAACTGAACCTGAGCCGTCAAAGTTTCCGGTTAAGCTTAACTGTAGATTTTGCACAGTGTGTGCTTCACTATTCACAAGCTAAAAAACTGAATGATTCAGTGCAGTGATGTAGTAGCAAGTGCAGTCAAACAGTGGTGCAGCAGTAACTCTTAAATCACAGCAGAAACAAGTGTGTTTACCGTTCTTTGTCCATATTAATCAGTGTTGGACTGGCTTGGTTACTCTTGTTCCCAGTGCCCAGCTGCCCATATGAGTTGGCACCCCAGGCATAGACAAAGCCTTCATCAGTCAGTGCCAAGGTGTGTGCATATCCACAGACAATCTACAGAGAGAATAATGCTGACTATATGTACTGTATTCGCGTGGAGAAGCAAACCATCCTGACTGTTATCATAACAGTGCTTTAAAATTTTTGTTTTCAATGTTTATGAACAACTCTATAAGAATTTGTATAAGCAGTTCTTACACCTGCAAAAAGTTACATCAGACACAATTTCAGCTGAACTAAATAATTTTATATTTTTCAATATTAAAAGACTGTTTTTACTGCCTTCTCAGATCTTCTGAACTTCAACCCGGCAACCATTTACCTGGACAATGTTAATTCCTTGCAGTGCCGCTATCCGACAGGGTGTCTGTTGGTTCCCATTGTTGCCCAGCCCAAGCTGTCCATTGCAGTTGTAACCCCAGCCGTAGGCCTACAAATTCAGAGAAATGGCATTAATGGCTGTATAACACAAAATGGTTCTGGTCCACGAGGTGGTGCAGGAGGGAGAGGGTTTGATTCCACTATGTGGTACGCTGGTCAGTTGTACTGTAAATGAGAGACTGAAGGAAGACTGTGAGACTCTGACAGATAACAGAAACAAGTATTCCTATGTATCACAATATAGGTCACAGACAGTTAGATGTCAAGATGACCAAATACGGGCCCTATCCCCTTAACCGTCTAAGACATCCGGCCTCTGCAGAAATTCAGATGGAGAATAAATGTATATAAGCTTACAACTGTATTCTCTATTCTTGTGCTCTGTAGCTATCATGCTGCATTGTCTGCAAAAATTGTCTGGGTTGTAATTGTTCCAAGTAAAGTTTGGGTATTGGAAGCCAGTTAGCATGCTTCTACTACAGGTGCAGTGAATAAAGTTGAAGATTTTTTCATATTCCTGTGTCCCTAGAGCTATATTCCCCACTACAGGCCAGAGCTCAGCTGAAGACCTAAGGCACATGTTACAACCTTTGCAACACCACTCTTAACATTTAAGGAACAAAGCTATTATTGTGCTACTATCTAACCCACCTGGTCAGAATAAATGAACACACACATAAATCACTCAGACTGTAGCAAACAAGCTTTACGACACACCATCAACCTATACGGGACAGGAAGTTGGTATGGCCATCATGAGAGAAACACAGTAATGCTCCATGTCCTATATTATACAACTGTCACATGTAGGCAAGTTAACAAGTCAGAGCACACCTCTCCATTGTCCAGCACAGCCATGGAACAGAGCTGTCCACAGGCGATATTCACCACCACCTTGTTCTGCAGACAGCTGCTCACTCGGCGTGGCGTAGGCTGGTTCGCTGTGGACCCAGAGCCCACCTGGCCAGAGTTATTGTAGCCCCATGCATAGACCTGCAGAAACCAGCGGACATTTTGGCTCCGTGAAGCAATGAATCTATAACTTTTATAATTCACACTATATAAAGGCGGTGTATAAAAATGCAAACTGGTTGAGCGACAGGTTGAGTCAGTAAACCCATTTAGATGCCTTATGGCCAGAAGGCATGATTGTTAAGCAAAGGAAAAGTGATTTTCTGATTTTTCCCTTTTCAGATGTTGAAACTTCTCACATGTTGAATCCACAGCTAGGGACGCAGCTACTGTAAGCTGATTTACTGTCAAGAGAGCTTGCAGTAAATGTCCACCAATTCAATTAAACTGATTATATTAGGTAGGAGGTATAGAAAAAGTAATTTACAAAGTCCTGTTAAGAAACTGAAAGTCAAATGTCAATAAACATCGTACTGCCAATTGACTCGGCAATCTCCAGCAGTTCCTACCTCCCCCTCAGAGGTCAGGGCGATGGTGTGATGAGAGCCACAGGCGACCTCTGTCACCTTCTTGTTGAGAAGGTTGGTGGAGACTTGGGCAGGAGTCAGGCCCTGGTTCGTAGTGCCATTTCCCAGCTGGCTGTATCCATTGTGTCCCCAAGCAAATACATCCCCATCTGCACAGCATACAGTACAAAGACAATAAACATACTGTAACTGACAAACTACTCCATGCCATTAGGAGAATTAATTCCAGCACAAACAGGCATATAGCTCCCAACCTAACTGATACAAACAGCTCCTCTTCTATTCTTCAAAGCTGAGCTACACAACAATCTACAGACAAAATCTATAATGATGATTTCACAGATTGCGTGCTTATAATGATTTTAAACACATTTATATTGTTTCCCTAATGATCCTACATGACATCTCAACCTTAGTAGAAATGGTTGGTGTCAACATAATGTTCTATTTATTGTACCAGACCATTCTCTTACCTAGTAACCAAAACAGACAAATTAATCAAACAAGTATTACTATCTTAATGAAGAATCTCGGCTACATAAAGTTTCAGAATTCAAAACCTGTAACCCGATTATGGTAATGATTTTCAATGAGACAACGTGGGAAACGTAATAACCTGAAAAATGACAAATAGTATACAAGTTACAGTAATACAGAAATGGAGACTTTCTATTACATTTCCCAGTATTAAAGCTGGGAATATCACGCTCAGTTAGCACAGATGACTAAGTTGAAAACCTCAGTGTCCAGACAGCTGCTGTTTCAATTAATTTACTGATGACTAATCTGACCATGAAGAAAAGAGGAACCACACACCCTAAGCACTTCTGCTCCACTAGTCAGGGATCTGACTTCATGACTTAAAAGAACAGAGAACTTCTCCCTGAAGTTAAAGCACAACAAATGAAGTCTGTTCATTTGCACACCTTACACATATAGGAAGTAACTTTATTTTCTCTGGCACTTTTGTGTCCAATTATGAATTATAAATCTATAAGATACACATTAAAAATTCTTCACCTAATAAGCGTTTCTCAAGTCTGGCAAGATATACTTATAAATGTTTTCTAATTTAAGAATAAAATATGGATGTAAAAAACTAACTTTTAAGAACAAATTGATTTTAAACATTTAACAATTTTTGTTCATGTCTGTTAGCAATGCAATGAAGAAAAATGTGAAAGTGGAACACTCACAGTTAACAATGTGAGTAGAATCATTTACATTAAAAAGCTAAGAACGTGCTCCAGCAGTTATCTTCCCAGAATCCCTGCTCACCCAAAATACAGTGCTGGAATTAGTTTTATGCTATTTCTCTATTTCTGCTTGCTGTGAAATATACTGTAGAACTTAATAATTTTAGGTGACAAATATCCTGAATAATTTCAAACACTCACCAAACTAGTAAATAATTAAAAGAGCAATGTCATCTTTAAAAAAACATACTCATCTTTTTATTGTAATGCATTGCTTTAGAATGTTTTTAACATAAAATATTCATAATATCTGAATTTATATTATTTTTAAAGCCAATATACCACCTACAGTTAATGACATATAATAAAAAGTCAATAATTCCTTGGAATTAACAGAAAAGTATGTGTTACGATGTAGTTAATGTTATAACTGCTGTTTTTTGAGCAGTTAAGCAAGACTTAATTTTGTTGAAAAAAAAGATCAAACAACAAAAAAACTTCCTATAACTGTAACATTAACTTTCATTTTTATAGTGTTTCTGGGTATTTACCAATGGGAAGAGATGTGCTGGGCTGCACAGTGGCTCAGTGGTTAGCACTGCTGCCTCATAGTTCTGGGGCTCTTTAATTAATTCAGGACCCTGGGTGCTATCTGTGTGGAGTTTGTACGTTTTCCCAATGTTCACATTTTCATGACTTAGGTACTCTGGTTTCCTGCCGCACTCCAAAGACATACTGGTAGGTTAACTGGCTTATGACATATGGCACATGGCGTGTGTGCCCTACAATTGACTGGCATCCCATCCAAGGTTTATCCAGCCTTGCCCCCATTGCTTGTTGGGATAGGCTCCTGCTCCCCTATGACCCTGAATTGGATGAAGCGGTTAGAAAATGAAAAGAGAAGGTGTGCTAGACTGACTCGACAGTGTAAGAGGCTTAGCTAATTGGCTTAGTAACATCTAGTGCACTGACTACAATGCCAGCCACTCTAACGAATAATGTTTTGTGGTCTTATTATAATTTTAAATAGAGATCAATCAAAACTGAACACCCCTGAAGACCCCACGACACAAACGAAGCAAAAGCTGATGGACATGGAGAATAAACCACACTATACAGTACGTGTGATACTGTTACGGTGTTTTTTGGGGGAAATTTCACACTGCAGTTGTACCCCCATCCCACCCTTTCATATTCAGAACCACGCATGAGCAGCTCTAACATACCATGTCTGGCACAGCATCATGCACAAAAAGCTGCAGATACAAACAATCTGGAAGCCTAACCTTGTGACTCATTCACAGTCTGATATAAATAGACGAACGGAACAAATGCAGCGATACAAATGCAGAACACTGCTATTTTCTACAGCTATAGGAACTGTTCAATCCTATTATATTTGAATGTGCCAGCCAGTAAATGTATTTCCACACAAACAGAAGGTTTGTGTACAATGAGTATATTTTAACTCAATAAATATGTATGTATACGGGCAATCGCGTACATCTTCCTTCAACAAATTAATCAATTTCATATTTTTTTTAAACTACGTTATCTGCATAGCATCCATTTAGCAAGAAAGCCATCAAAATTAGTGGATGTGATGTTATTAAGCATGAATATGGATATGGAAAAAGTCTATGAGATTGCAGGGCGGGTGGGAATTCTAGTGGCAACTTTTGATCACCAAAAAACATTTGTGTGCCGCAGACTGAAATCTACTGCTCTGTTCCCTCACCTGCTGTGGCAATGACCACATGAGGTCCTGTTCCATAACTCAGGGACACTATCTTCTTCCCACACAGAGCCTCTATGCGTCTGGGTTCGATGGTACTCTGAATATCACCAAGTCCCAGACAGCCACTGCAGTTGGTCCCAAGGGCGAAAACCTGCCAAAATTGAAAATGGAAACTCATACTGAGCAAATATAACTCAAAAAATGAACCTGGAAGAAATAAACAGATTCACCATATATGTTTCTCTTTTTATCTCACCTCTTTAAATTAATTAATTAATACATCTAGTGCCAAGAAAACCATTTGTCAACTCCCATAGGCTGGCCCCTATTCTTGTACTGTATATTTTAAACTTAAAAGGTAATAAGATCTTCACGAAAGTCTAAAGTAAAGATGACAATAACCTGATTCAATGTACAGCCTAAAGACTTAAACTATATGTTAATTATTTAACAAAAAATTATCAACAGTAAACATCCTCGGGTAAATATAAGATTCAATAATAAGTGGCACCTCTCTGAGCAGCAATGACTTCAATTAGACATTTCGTGCCAGAGTGCATCATTCTCTTGCATTAGCCTTCATGAATTTTTGCCCATCCTTCCTTACAGAAGCACTACAGGTCCATGACATTTCTGGGTTTCCTTGTATTAAAGAGCTCACTTCAGATCCTGCCATACCACTTCACTGAGGTTTAGGTCTTTTTATAAACCAACTTGGCCAATCCAACCTGTGAAATTTCTTCTTCTTCAGCCGCTCTGTTGTAGATCTGATTGATTGTTCAGGAATATTGTCTTGCTGAATGATCAGATCAGCTTAGCTTCAGCTGAAGAACGGATGGCCTGACATTCGCCTCCAAAATGTGAAGGTACAATGCTAAATTCCTGGATATCCTACAATGAAAACTATTCTTGTTCTTTCATACCTGAAAACTGAGGTATGAAAATTTCCTGAATAAATTTTCAGGTTGCTCCTGGAAGGATGACACATCTTTGGTAAAGTCTTGAATATGTTTGATTTATAGACTATCTGACAGTGGACGGATGGAACCCCAGATGTTTAGAGATGGTTTTATTACCCTCTGCAGACTGATTAGCACCAAATACCCTTTTTCTGAGGACTTCTGAGATGTATTTTGATTGTGGCATGAGATATTTCCACTAACCTGCACAGTAAAGACCAATTTCACATAGGTAGTATGGTAGGAAAGTGCTGCCCAAATAAAGTCCATGTTTACTCAATTTTTTTAACCACCTGATTCTAATTACCCCCTTTATTTTGCTAAGTAGGGATTTGTTTATTATTCCACATTCACTGTTTTATTATTTTCTACTTCATACATCATTGCATCTCAAAATTATTGAACTGGTAAATATAAAGTATTTTACTTAAGAAAAATGTTTCAATTAAATTAGGATATCATGGTAAGAAACCACAATTCCCATTACTATATTGGGGTTCACAAACATTGTCTCACAACATAGGGCTGTAGCTATACAACCCCTGCAACTGCCTGTCAAAACTAGTACACAAAATTATGCATTTCATTTCACACTCAGCCTAAAGCAGAAATGGCAGAATTAGAGAAACTGGCACACCAGGAGCTATCAGTTGCTCAACCACTGTGAGTTCAATCTGCCCTATCTTGGTGGCGCTCAGCCATTTAGATATTACACGTTGAGAGTTCTCAACCAGTCAGCTAGGGGCAAAGTCTAGATAAAATCCTAAATAAATCTGAACTGAGTAGCAATCTTCCAAAAAGGCACAAGTGCTTAATTGGTTAAATATGACTTTGTCCCCCTTAAGATGAACAAACCAACATGATAAAGTGACAGTGCAGAAAAGGGAAGCCGCATAGTACAAGCAAACACTTAAGATGCACAAACAATCATCCTTAGTTAAACTAGCAATCTTCAAGCGATACAAAACATCCTACATTACAAGGAGAGGTTCTTACCAAATTAAATGAATGTACAACTTTCAGTACAACCACAGTTTCGCCATCAGAGATCATTAGCATAAATTGAAGACTTTTGTCTAAAGTATTCCAGTTCACTTCAGTCACAGATATAAATCTTTGTTGCCTGGTTTTTATGTTCAATAAATAAAGTTTATGGTTTCGTTTTAAAATGAGCTTGAATAGATATGCCAAAGTACTTATCAGCTGTCAAGTAAGGTAAATTGAGTAAATGTTTTACTATTTTCCCCGAAATTATTAGTTGAAAATACAATCAAACCAACATTCTGTTGGTCCAGTCTGTCTGGCCTGAAACTCTCCTCTAGATAAAAAGGTGTTTGCAGTGGAATTACCGGCCTAAATATAGAAGCTCTCTATCTGCTTAGCCTCACTGTGAAACTCCATGCCAGGTACTGCTGGAGAGGCTCTACCCACCCAGCGCTCTGAACTGAAAACACAGCTGTTCTCTTTGGTGTTCTTAAAACCTGCCCCTGCTTACTATGGGGACATTTCTTCTTTCCTCTTGGATCACAACACAAAAGCACGTGGGGTTGGGTGTGGAACATAAAAATATTACATCTGTTATAAATAAATATGTGGGTTCAATTCCTATTCGTGTGATTTACAGTAAATCGAGTGACAGGTGTATAAAATGTATTATTTTGTAATTTGTTCAGTCAAAACCTTTGTTACTTTAGGCCACAAGACCTTTAACCCCAGAAGCATAAGGGAAGACATTTATTATATCACAGGAGAAAACCTCCATATGGCATTACTGTCTCACTATCGATTATTACTGTCTTACTTGCTATCTTACTATAGTCCACATGCTCACCTCATCATTGACGGTAACATACAGAGCCTCGTTCCCAGCACTGCCGTATACACAGGCCTGTCGAATCAGACGCAGCTCCTCAGGGGGAAGAAGAGCAAACACTGGCCACTTCCCCACATCCAGCATGATCAGGAAACTTTGACACGGGGCTGTATCACCTGAGGCAAAGCACACACAGCAGAAAAGGTATAAGATAAGACTGCGTGCTCAAGGTGCCCATTGTACTCCAATGTATTTCTGTTGAAGTTAAATTCAGGCCTAGATGATTTTAAACACAAATTAATTATTCTAGTTATATGAATTGCTGCATCTGTAAAGCTCTTTCGATCCCAAAGGATCCCAAAGTGCTTGACAAATTAATGGAGACCCCTTTCAACCAACACTTAAGTAAGGTATCCACTTCAGTGACAATGTCAACTGATCTTTAAACACTTTTGTTTAACATCTTATCCAAAGGATGGTACCTCCTACATACACCATAATGTTCCTTGATATCACACTAGAGCATTGGTTTCGAAATTTCATTTAGTTTGTGATGCAGACAGAAGAGTGCCAGCTTACAGACTATCAACTTCATCAACCTTTCCTTGGAGATCTCCCTTCCCAAAACTGACCAGCCCAACTGTTTCAAATCTTCTTAGCCTTTAAAATCAGATGACAAGGTGGTAATAATTGTAAGCAAATTTCCCAAATGATGTAACAAGCTTCATCCAGACCTGATGGTGGCCTATACAAGTTCTAAAAGATTAAAAGGATTCAACTGCTGTGGAAAGGGAGTGCTTTATTTGTTCACCTCGTATATACACATCTATCTGTGTGAGCTTTTATTTGTAAAGCCAAAAACAACCCAAAATGTGCAAGTCCCAGATCTTTTTTTGATTGTTCTAATAAAAGAAGTCACCTGCACTTTTCTATTACTCGAGTTCTTACTCCTGTTGTTATATGTACATGTTCTATGAATGGTGGGATCAGTGGTTAGGTTCCTGGATTCCTGGCAACATACTTCATCCGAATTGCTCCTATACAGTGCCAGAAACAGATGCAAAGGTAAGTCACCTTGGAAACTAATGTAGATTGACTAAACTCTGAATGGTGTGAGTAGAGATTTATACAGTGCCTTGAAAAAGTATTCAGCCCCCATCATTTTTCACATCTTGTTACTGCAGATTCTGAATTTCGAATAGTAGGATATTTTAGCACTGATCCACAAAGTCTTGAGGACCATATTCTGTCAAAACAAAATAAATGTTCCAAAACCTTTTCACAATTTACTAAAATAACTGCTAGCTCAAATGTACACAGGTGCAATTCATTACCTCAAAAGCCACACAATGTGTTGATTTGTTGACTCCACCTGTGTAAGAAATTAGTGAATCTCCCACTGTCAATTCTTTTGTAAATATAAATATCACTCTCTGTGAGGAATTATTGCATGGTACAGCCTTTCCAAATAAAAAAAGATTTAAAATGAAGACGAAAGTGCATTCCAAACAACTCAGAGATATGATTATAGAGAGGCACAAATCTGGAGAATGGTACAAGACTATTGCCAAGACTTTGAGCATCCCTCAGTGCAGTCCATTGTACAGAAGTGGAAGAAGCATTATACTATAGCCACACTGCCTAGACCAGGCCGTCTCCCTAAACTTAGCCCCCAGACAATAAGGGGGCTTATCAGAAAAGCTACTGCAAGGCCAACTGTGACACTGAATGAGCTCAGTAGCTGTGATGGAAGATAAAGTACATACCGTAGCTCAACATTCCATGGGTCCAACATGTTCTACAAAAAGGGCCTTTATGGGAGGGTTACAAGTGAGAAGCCCTAGTTGGAAAAAAAACATATCCTTGCCCACAAAGAGTTTGCAAAACGCCATGTAGAAGATACTCCAGAAAGTTTTATGGTCCGATGAGACTAAAATGGAACTTTTTGGCCTGAATGCTAAGTAGTATGTATGGCATCAATCAAACACTGCAAACTAACCAGGTAAAATCCTTTCCACCGTGAAGTCTGGTGGTGGTAGCACCATGTTATGGAGATGCTTTTAAGCGGCAGGGACTGGCAATCTTGTCAGGATCTACGGTAAGATGAATGGTGCACATTACAGACAAATCCTGGACAAAAATTTGCTACCCTTGGCCAAAATGTTCAAACTAAAGAGGGAATGTATCTTTCAACAGGACTATGATCCAAAGCACATTGTAAGAGCAACACTGGAGTGGAAACAGATGTCCCTGGGTGGCCCACTTAGAGACCTTAATCCCAACAAAAATCTGTGGCAAAACTTCAAACTTGCTGTCCATGGCTGCTCCCTAAATAACCTGACCTAGCTTGAACAATTTTGCAAGGAGAAATAGGAACATATTGCTCCATCTCGGTGTGCAAAGTTTTAATAGAGACTTATCCAAAAATAATAGCTGCTAGAGGTTGTTCAACTACGTATTGACCAAGGGGGGTGAATACTTATTAAATTATGATATTTCAGGTTTTTATTTTTAATTGATTTATGGTTTACTATTATCTTTGTTTTGGGGGTGGGGGCTCTGTGAAAGTGTGATTAAAAAAATAAAATTCCAGCCTATGAGATTCTTCGGTTTTTTAAAATGGAAATTAACTGTAACATTAGTCTTGAACCCCCTTAAACAGCAATTTTGGGTTTATTCAAGAATGGGAGGGGGCCTTTTCCGTTATACTGCACGAATATGTCAAACAGGCAACAGAATGAACCAAGCGCACCGTATCACATATGGCGAAACAAGATCACCCAATAAACCTAGATATCCCAAACTGTATTTTAGGCCTGCTGCATTGTTGAATGTGTTTGTGGAAACAGAAAATAAAATAGCCGACTATTACTATTAGTATCACTAGAGAGAAAAGTCAAATAGAAAATACTATATAAAAAACACTACTACTGCTTAATTTATTGTGCACAATAAATATCAATCATTGTACGTCTTAACTAAAAGCAAACTTTAACTGGTCTCTGTTAAAATATCTTTGAAAAAAGGGGAACTAACAAGCAAAAAAACTAGCTTGACACGATAAAGATGTTCACTTTCGTTACTTTGTGTTTAAGGCGCAACAATAACTCGGTTTATCTCGCAGTCTTTATTCCGAGACCGCTGAAGTACTGCAAAGAATGAACATTTCTTTCAATGCGTCCTGTATGTTCTCTAAACCTAACCACGTAGTGTTGACATTACATTACAAATTAAGGATTGCATAAGTCAATAATATTGCATTGTACTAATCACCAGAATCACATTAAAAAAAAAACTTACCATGAATGATATCAGTTAAAAGTTGACAGAGCTCTGTATTCTTTCCATGCAACGACTTGGTATTGCATTCCGAGTCCCTGCATTTTTATTTTTTTTTAAACGAAACCAGAGTCTTGTAAAATATAGCAAGAATTCTCCCTCCTTAAATTTTCATATTGTGCGACAATAGGTTTCCTGGCCCTTACAGACCGACGAAGGATCATCGAGCTCATGGATTCATCGAGAGAATAGGATTTCCTCTCAGCCGTGGTTAGCAGCCTGACTCAGGCTGTCTAGATTTGCAAGCGCAGACAATGTGTTTTTTTTTAGCGTAGCGGCAAGAGGAGTGGTTAAGTCTAGGTGATTTATATGGTGTGTACAAATGCCGGAAAGGTAGTACTGATGTTTTACCGTTGAGCTAGGCAATTCACCCACTTTGCTACAAAAAAACCCAGCTGTAAAATTTTCTAAAAATGCATATACAAATGCATAAAAGCGTCAGCTAATTAATCATAACGTTTCCTATTGCTATCTCGTATTTTTGTTTCCAGCAATTCCTACGCATGGACTGTATTGCTTTTATTTTCGCATCATGGCGTGCAACAGACAATGACATAGTAATTTTCTTTTTATTTCTTATTTTCAGGTTAACACCATCACGATCTCAATTAAAAATGTGTACCAAATAATAAATAATAATAATACCAAAGCTATTACAGGAACGATATCGACACGTGAACTTTGCAAGACCTAAGAGAAAAAAAAAAACGTATTTGGGGTACAGGATAGTTTCTGTATCTCCTCAAAATCCAGGATGCTTATATCAAGAATTAGGACATATTGAGCTATGACTTATGTTAAGATATTTGATGCCATTTTGAAAAGTTCTAACTGAAAGCTTTAAAGAAAGACATCTATATTTGTATATGAAGATTCAATTAAAAATAATTGCAAGACTGAGCCTCTTTAAGTGTTCTTTAAGTGTGTGAAGTTTTAAATTACACCGTCATTTATGAGCCTGGTTAAATTCGGAGTAGTTTCAGATCGCTATGCATGTCACTGTTATTGAACTTGGTGAAAGGGCATTACAATAAAATGTAAAGATCATAAGAAATGTTTCAAACAGGAGCAAGTCGTTTAGCCCATCAAGCCCATCTGGTAGTTGGCAGTTAATTAATGAAAGGATCTCATCCAGCAATTTCTTGAAAGAAGCTAGGGTATCAGGTTCAACAACATGACTAGGTACTGTAGGTTTTTCCCCCATACTTCAACAGTCCTTGTGGTAAGGAAGTGTCTCCTGCTCTCAGTTTTAAAATACACATTCGTATAGTTTCCACTTGGGCCGGTTGGTTTGTGTTTCTCTGTTCATTCTGAAGAAATCAGCTGTGGTGACTTTGTCCCCTTATAATGTTCTCAGTGCAAGACTAAAAAATGCTCAGTTCCTTCAGCCTGCCAGCGTAGGACGTTGCCTTCAGCCCTGATATGTATCTAGTTGCTATTGTAGCATTCTCGGGTTCACGTGGGTATACGCCCTCGCCGCTGTGGACTCAAACCCGGGCCCCTGGCGTCACTCAACAGGGACCCAGCCAGTTCAGGGAAACGTCCCGTCAGCCCGGCGGCTGCGGTCCCTGCTATTCACAGGGAAGGGCGGTGACGTCACGGCGCTGCTAAACCGGCTCGCACAATCTGCAATGTCCGCCGTATGCGTTACATTATTATTATTATATATTATTCCAGAGCAGCAATATCTGTTCTACTATAGTAACCAAAGCTTTGCCAATATTCTAAATGAGGCCTTAGTTTTATACTAATGATTTATTTAATTTTAGGGAAATATCCCCTGTTTAAATTCAGTGCTTTTTACTATACAATCTGGTATTTTGCTTACCTTTTTAAGTGCTTTCCCACATTGTCTACTGGATGTAAATGATGTACTGTATCAACATCAACACCTAAATCGTTTTCATAAGTGGCCTGGTCTCACTCAGCATTTTCAGTTTAATATTTTTAGTATATGTTTTCACCACCTGATTGCAAAACTTTAAAAAAAAGCTTTACAGTCAAATCTGGCAGGTGTTTTCCCAGCCTTAAATTTTACCTGAATCTTTTGGAATTTTTTGCTTCAGCGGTATTTGCTAATCCTCTTTATTTGCTATCACCTACAAACTTGACTAGTCTCTTAAATAAACCAGAATCTAGATCATTTGTAAAAACCAAGAAGAGAGCACTGATCCCTGTAGTACTCCACTAACTACCTCACCCCAACTTGGTTATTCACCCCTTATCTGTGTCCTCTGTTTTCCATCTAATAACAAATAATCCAAACACTCTTATTTCCCCTGAATACCTACCATCTGCAATTTGAGCATTAAATCTTGACGTGGTTAATCTAATGAGACTTCTATCTGAATAAGCCCTAAATTGGGGTTAGCTTTGCTCTCGAATTAAACTTCCAATAATATTTCACATTATTCACAAAACCTTAATTCGTTTTAATGATAACTTTTTTACAGGCCAATATATGATATATTATGTATGATATGCTTATCAATGACAGTTTTTCCAAAGAATGTTGAATTAAGAATAAGAAACAGAACCAGAAATCAAAAGCTAAGCAAACTTATAAAGTGATTGTTAACCTGATTACTACAGAACCTTTAACAATTATTAAGTTCAATTAATTTTTTTATTTCTGATTATGTTTCCTTCTCGTTAATTAAATGTTTCTCCACTTCTTTGGGTTTGTGTTAAAACTGAGAATAGAAAGGAGAAATTGTCAGTGATTAGCCAAAAATTTAACATACAGTATCAACAATATCGGCCTGTGAATAAAAAGCAGATGTATGACAAGTTTTGTATCAAAACTATTTCTAAGTTTTTGTGAAATGTTTTTAGACGTTTAACCTTTGGTGAAATTACTACTGACTGCACTGTATAAATTGTATGTTAAATACTGATCTGCCAAAACAACAGAATATACAACTATGTTACTATTAAAACCTCCTTTAAGAGCTTGTGAGATATGTGAAAAACACTTATTGGAAGTGTAATTCAAGCAGAAATCCAACTCTAACCCTTGGCTTATTGTCCTAGGAATCTTTCCAGAATAAAGGTTTACACTAAGATCAGAGTAACAGTTACCATATAAAACTAATTATATTTCAAGATTTGTCTGCATTTCCAACTTGTTAATCATGCATATGTCTCCTGTAGTTTGGATTTATGTAAAACTTGAACATGTTTATATGATTTGGAGAATTTGCTATTGATGGGTATAATATAAATACAGCTCATAGCACATTTTACTGATGATTCCTCCTCGTTATTGATGTCATTAACAATATTAATCCTAAACAGAGCTGTTAGACTCCCCCCCTCTGGCTGTTTTCCACCAGTCGATTATTTAATTAACCAATGCACCAATCAAGCTCCCAAGACACTCTCTATACCCAGTAAACACAGGTCTAACCTCACCCAAAGAGAAATTCAGGCGCTCCAGTCTCACCATAACCCGGATGATATCGTCATCAAACCAGCAGACAAAGGAGGCGCTGTTTTGGTGTGGCGTTTGGTGTAGCACACCGAAGGGTATATAGATCAGAGTAAAGCAAAATGTTACAGTCCCAGCATCCCGCCACCAGAGGGCACCTCAACCTCTGGTGCCTACCTCATCCATTCAGAAGAGGCGTAGATCAAGCAGACAGCATTAATCAATCCCAGTTTGCCTAGTTTCTTTACATCACTATGCCTCCCCTCCCCGTGCCTACTTAAACCCTGCTCTTGGTCCAGACTTTTCTCAGTATTGTTTACAACCTTTTGAGCTCTTCTTCTCATCCTCTGCTGTTCTCACCCTGGACTTCTTGCTGGTTTTCTGGATTTTGGCCTGTCTCTTGACCTTGATTTTTGGATCGTGTCTTTGGTGCTTTATACATAGTCTCCTGTTTTTTTTTTTGATCTTCGCTCGCCTATATACTTTGGCCCTGGAGTATTCCAATTTGACTGGATTCAGATTTCTTTCTAATCTTATTCCCTGCATAGTGTCCATTTTGTGCCTTCTGAGCTGGTGACCAGCCTAACAGAAAACAGATTACAGAAAGGAATGTGAAATTGGGAAGATATAAAACTGAAACAAAAGAACAGTGTTAGGACCCAAGCTGCATAAGACCCAGAAAAACATATCATAGCCCTTAGCTGGAGGAGACTGAATGCAACTGATGAAACTTCACAAAAATCTCTCAGCCAACACCTTAGGAATTGACATGACTAGAAATGTGTCACAGCTGCTAGGATTTGACTGAATTAACTGAACAGCAGAAATAAAACAAAATTAAACACAATGATCGCAAAACCAAAATGTCTCTTCCCATGTTCATAACTAATCAGCCTCATACAATTAAAATTTTTTTAGTAAGCAACATGATCATATAACCTGAAACAATGTTCCTGACACCCACACTGTATATATACAGTATATGGTTGAAATTGTGGATTAGAACTATTTGCTGTGTATTTGTGTATTATCAAATAAATAGCAAAGGTATTTTACTCTCTATCCATAAGGCCAAGCAGGATCTAATTTGTCAATGCTTCTGGTTTTAGAAATGACTAAATAGCTGTTAGATGTTATATGTATGCCATTCCTGAAATATTCCTTTCTGAGTGGTCCTCTTGAGAAGAAAAAAATAGTCACAAATTAGTGGCCTAATCCATTAATATATTAGATGTCCTTATAACTTTTCAAGCAGGTTACTGTTGTTTACATTCTATATTTGGATTGCCAAACCTCCATAGCAATATTTTCTCATTATAAGCTTGTACTGTTTATTTTAGACCTGTGTCTGGTTTCTGCTGCAAAGAAACAGCATAATCTGTCTACTGGCTGGATAACCTGCTTATTGTCAGAGTAATTTACTGAGAACATACTGAAGGCTTCCTAATAAGGTTTTGCTTGTTCTTTATTACAGAACACATGGTATAGAAAAACCAATGCTGTCTACATTCAAGTGTAGCTATATCAGAAATACTCCTGACCCTGGTACAGCAACAGGTCTTTCTTTCTATTGCAGGGTATTATAAATCAATTTATCTATATCATTTGTCCATTCAATCACAGTGTTTAGCCACTAGAAATAATAACAATGATACTGACAGGGCTCACTCCAGAACCAGGATTGAATGTCAGAAATTTAGATTAGCCAAAAAGTTGCATTGTGAGAGTTAGCTAACCATCAAATATCTAATTCCAACAAATAATCCAATTTGATTAATGCCTGTTTATTTCATTTTCATTTTTAATCCATGTACTGCCTGCTGCTTAAATAGTTCCCCTGGGGAGAATCTTCAATTGAATTGAACGTAATAATGGTGTTAATTTCAAGAATACAGACTTTCAGTGGGTGTTAGCATAGCAATGTGCCACAGCGTAAACATCATAATTCACAAATTTCGTACAGTTCTGTAACATAGGAGCATAAGAAACGGTTTATGTTTAAGAAGACAATTCAGCCCATCGTCATGACAGATTTTAGGGCTTTAAGGACACCGTAGCAGTTTCAATAACACATTGTATATTATTGTCCAAAACCCACAACAAAATGAATATTTTTCGCGTTCAAATACTCCCATTAACACTTCCGCTTGAATCCTTACTTGCTTTATTATTGAGCTCACTCTGTCTCTGTGTAAACTGACCTCAAAGAATCGATGTTCCGTATACATAACTATTGGTAACAAAACCACCAAAAAAGCATTAGAATTCTAACTTCGTCAGAGCTGAACCACACTACGAATGGTCACTGACCTTGCTGTAGATGACTAGTGGAGCGATATCTAAATGACTTCTCTGAAGCAGAATTCATCACGTATTCTTTAATTAACATAACCAAAATGTGCAGCGGAGACTTTGACAATTTTAAATATATATATATTTATTTTTCAAAGTTATTATTCCTGGAAAATATATATGGGGGAAAAACTCATAAAACGGAATTACCGAAAAACAAAAAGTATTGGGTTTTAAAGTGGTAAAGTGCCAACTCCGGAGCAGATATTTTATTATTCAGCGTGCATTATCCTATTTTTCCTTAAACAAGAAATAGTGAAAAACAACAACAACAACAACAACAACAACGCACAACTGTCCAAAATTCGTTGGCCACAATGGACTGGACGCAGTACATAGCTCATTGCCATCTACCGGTAGTGGATACCATACACAGATAAGCAGCATCCTCCAGGGGGCGCCCTTGGTGTTTCTAGGAAATGGAAGCCGACAGGTATTCAAGTTTACTGGCCGTTACATACTGTACATCGGTAAGCACCCTACATTTACTATTATTGACAACACAGCAGATAAACTTCGGAGACTTATTCATTTAGAAACAAGATGAATCACGACACATAAAATGTAAAAAGGGAATGTGACAAGTACCCTCAACAATTGTTTTTCTAAAGTACATGCACAGAACACTAGTTGGAAGGCTTTTGTTAAGAAAAGGAAGATATGTCAGTGTGCTAATAAACTTCTGAGATGTGTTCCTCATTAGACTAAACAGCATTTTGCTAAGGGGGGTGGGGGGAACAAACATTAATATGACGCAACGTTCTGAAACAGGAAAATATCATCATTCCCATCACCCAGGCCTTCTGTTGGGTGAATATTGACATCCAGTTTTTGATAGTGTAGGTCTACATCATACTATCTCTTTTTCACTCTTTCAGAAATAGGTTTATGGCTTTCTAATCTTTACATTTAATTGTGCTGTAAGTCTTCCTGTGACAGGTGTTTTATGGCTAAAACACTACTGTGCATCATTTGCAATAAAACAAATGGAAAGAGATTAGCACTCTATTTTTTCTATCTCTCCTACTAGAGGGCTACATTCTAGCAGGTTTTATAGGTCTCTTCATCAGCATCACCTAAGAGCTGGAAAAACTATAAAACTGCTCTAATTAAGACAATAATTAGCTCTATTAGCATTACAAATTTTGCTAGAATGGAAACCTGCAGGACTGCACTCCTCCTGGAGTCAGAGACCCAAACACTGCATGATAACCTTGTACAACACATCCGGAATAAGAGTAAAGTGTTTTACTAATGAAGAGCAGTAGCCAGAAGGTCATTTCCTCAGCATTAATCCAGTTTTTTGGTTCTCCTTCCAGCCAAACCTTGTCTGAATTAAACCTATTGAACTTTTAATCAAACTATTTATTTTTTAATTGTTTCTGCAATTAAATAGTAAACAAAGTTAGTAGATAAATTAAGTTTTCCCAGAGGCCAATTAACCTACCAGTAGGTTTTGGACAGTTGGAGGGAACCCACATAAACAAATTGGGAACATACCAACTCCATATAGAGAGGACCCCAGGTCTGGGATTAAACCCAGAGCCTCAGCACTGACAGAAATTTCAAGAGCTGCTCACTGTACCACCATGCTGCTCTAGAAACCAGTCAACAAGTTATAAACCATTAACAATTATTATCATGGGTGTGTGTTCCCATATGTTTCTGTATATTATTAACTCTTGTTTTACATGTCATCAATTGTGTGTGGAGACAGCTTTAAGGTCCTCAGCATAAGCAAAAATGTGATTTGGTTTCTTTCTCTAGATTAACTGCACCCTTGCATCAGTAGCCAACAATGTGAAACTAATATATCTGCTTTAATCCAGAATCGAGAGCAAGACCATCTAATTCCATGTCTTGTAGCAAAATTGTGTTTCTCCTTACAGGTTTCCAATACAATACATACGCTGACATGGCTACAAAATACCTGACATAACTAGGTTTTAAGGAGGAAGTGCTGCTGAGGCTGGTCACCAAAGCCTATTAACAATTTCAAACTTGTTAAAGTACTTCTTCAGAATCCATGGATTTGTGAACCTATCTTCCAGGTTCCAAAAAGGAAAAAAAAATCAAATAAATTAAAAAAGATACAAATTTCTTACAAGTTGAGGAAAAACGGAGTGCCAAGCAGATGTTACGCACTGGTGTGAACCAAAGGCCCAAGCCTGTTCAGTTCATGTTAGTTTAGTAAAATAACATCTTTGCAGCTAGGTCTTCCCAAATATGATGACGAGTAAAAATAAAGCTGATCTGCCTGTGAATTATTACCTTGTCTCTGATCTTTTCCTCTCTGTAAGGGTGGGTTTCTGTCAGAACTTCTTACAATTTAGGAATACTGTAGAACACTGACCAATATTTACTGTTCTCTATACAAAAACCCATTAGTTAATTTGTCTTTTGCTTATTAGTTCTAAAACGCTTAATGATAAAGTTCAAACTACATAGCTAGCGCTATACAAATTTACAAGAAAAGGTACTTTTTTGTTGAATCTGTTATGCTCATTAAGAGGCTAGAGGGTTTTACTTTAAGGGATTTTTGAGCATGTGAAATGTAAATTCTCAAGATGTGATGCTTTTACAAATCCCCAGCTAACACTAGAATATGTAGATACTCAACCCTAATGAAGTGTTTAATCATTATTCAATCAGCACAGTACAAAATCACTGAGCCCACTAATGCCCACTACAGCTACATTATATTCATAAAAATTAACTGAATTCTTTATATCAGGATCTGAGTTGATCAAGGTGGTGTTGAAGATGACAGCCTATAACCCTTGTAGACCTGGCTCCTGTGAGTGTGTCAGGCAATCTCTGACAGAGCTCTTCTTTTAGAAGCCGGCAAAAGAAAATCTTTAATACTCTGTATGAACAGACATGGGCAGCACAGTGGTGCAGTGGTTGGCATTCTTGCCATGTAGTGATAGGGCTCTGGGTTCAAATCCAGACCTGGGACACTATCTGTGTAGAGTTTGTGTGGGTGTTTCCTCTGGGTGCTCTGGTTTGGTGTGAGCATTCTGAATATATGTCTGCCCTGTGATGGACTGGTACAGTATGTACCCTACCTTGGTGTGTTTCTCTGGAGAAGGACATTAAAATGCATTCTGGATAATGCCTTCAGATCACCTGAATGCATTATTGTAAATAAATTGCATTTTATGAGATGTGCTGGAACAGGCCCATTTTTGTTAGTCAATGCATATTTTCATCTAGTTTGCAAAATTTAGTTTGCCGAAAAAAATCATTAACAATTAGGTACACCCCTTTGGGTAAATAACAATTGAAACTCCAACTTCTCAAGCTTTTTGCACATATGCATTTCCTGTTTCACCACACTGTTCAGCTGTCGTACTGTTTGCAGTTTAAAAAGTTTTAAAAAGTTTGAGCACTTTAATTGGGAAAATAACCAATTTTGGCAGACATCAGGGTACAGAGGAGTGAGTAAGTGTTCGTATAAACAGTGAGTGTTGCAATGAGCAGCTATTAGCCACAAGTGGGACTAGTAGGGGCAGGGTCAGCTGGCAGTCTCTGACAGAGCTCCTGGGCACTAGACAAAGATGTTTTCTCTCATGTACTACCTACAGTACACCTACTACAGATTAGATTATGTCACACAGTAGTTCCCATGAAAATATATTGCTCATGTCTTACTGTATTTGAAACCTTGAAGTTGTTTACAGTATTGATTTAACAAAGGATAGTCACATTTTGGTCTTGGGGTCTTGCTGTGTCTGCTGGTTTTCTAAATGTCTCCTCAAAGCCCCAGCACCTGGAGAGACCAAATTGGTCCAATTAAGGTTAATGAGTTGATTTAAGTGATTATTTGGAATTTAATAAAACAGCACACATACAAGCCCTCAAACACCAGAGCTAGACACTCCAATTGCAAAAGATGTGTCATCAACAAAGGTAAAACAAAGGAAACATTATTTTAAACTGTGGTGCACACATTTGTGCAAAACAAAGGAGAAAGAGATGAATGAGCAATATTGTGCAATGTAACCAATTACACAGACAGCATAGCTTATCGCTCAACACATAAAACTAATTACGATTCCTCTGATGGTAATTGACATTAATGTATTTGCTAAGATGGAAAATGTGTTTGAACAGTATGTTCCATTTCCTCAATTTGTTTTATGATGTAACCAAATCCAGCTTATTGTTAAACATTCTTGTTTGTAGCTACAGAACAATCAGTGTTTTATCTGTTGTTGTACCTGAATCTACCATTATGATTCACCAATTGATTTCCCATTAAACCTAAACAGAGAGTTATAATCTCTGATTATATAATCAAGTGTACAGTATAAGGGGCTATAACTTGGCTCCTTTGGTTTAAAGCTTTTAGTATTTGCCAGTGATGGTCAGGAGCAACACAAAGGCAGCATTTCTGTAATTGAAGAAATTCAATTACAGAATTACAAATACTTGCAATCAATGGCTCTCTAATGAAATGGTAGAAACAAGATGAATGTACTGTATCAACTTGAAAACCTTCCCCACAAACGACAGGATTGTCACATGTACCACCAGAACAAGTAGGCTTTGCTTACCTGACACAGCACTGAAAAGTAACACACTATTCTATATCATGCTCCTCTCATAAAGGATACAAAAGCCACTTCAAAAATTGTTACCAAAAGTCAGAAGACCAATAACTTCTCATTAATACTCCCTTTGACAACACTGTTAGCAATTTAAACTGTGAGGCATGGTAATAAACCCTGGTGAAAAAAAAACCTTGTAGCTGGACCTTTAATATTTAGTACTGAATTAGAATAAAAAGATATTTCCTGAGACCCACGGGAAAATACCCCTGTTGTCAGTTTGCAATAAATGAATTATTTCTCAGCATTTTAAACCTAAATAAAAGTTAAGTCAAATACATGTCGCTTGTTAAAAACATATTATCCTGTGACTGTCAAATTATTCAGATTATCCTGTATAAATTGAGAAAAAATTATAATTTGAATATAATTATCTGTTGTACAGTGGTTAGTATTACTGCCTTGAAGTGTTGGGTTCAGTTCTGGGCCTGGGGTGCTATCTGTGTGGAGTTTGTATATTCTCTGGGTGGAATTTGTGTTAAATTCCACAGATGTTTTCGCCCAGTTTTCTGCTGGAGTCTGCCTATACTGTGTAGCTTCATTGGTGTCTGGAATAAATGGGCCTGGTGTGAGTGTATGTGTGCTTGTGTCTGTGTGTGTCCTGTGACTGGCATTGCGTTGAGGGTGTATCCCCTCTTGTGCCCCTCACTTGCCGGGATAGGCTCCAGTGCCCCTGCAACCCTAAATTGGATGAAACATCATGGATACAGGATGGAAGGATAATGGATTAGGACAAATACAGTCAGCTGGCACACCCTCCCCTTATAGCATAACAGTCTAGCTTTGCTTGTAGTTTTGAATGTTATCAGTATGGTAATATTAAAATTATATCAACTTCTAGTGCCAATATATCATTCTGAAAAATTATACCTATTGCAGCCCTGAATCACCTACCATTGTCAGGGATATTGGGCTGTGAATGTTTGTTTTCTGCTGAAAATCCGCCATCTGTTCTTCCAATAAGCTGCTTGTTGTTTTGGAAAGGGTCAAGGAAACTCAGAGTACAGGCTGCTAGCGTGACTGCCCCCTTGGGGGCAAGCCATTGCATCACAGAGTGCACACATACAGGGACAATTTAGACCCATTTAGAATTAAGAACACACTGAGAACATGCAGACTCCATACAGAAGGCACTGCAGTGGGTAATCAAATCCGTGATCTGAATGCTTGGAGGCAGCACATTCCCTTGTGCTACCTTCCCTCTGAAGATCCCAAAAAAGTCATTTTAATGATTTACTGTGCATTGTCATATGATTAGATCATTTTCTTTCAATTGTCTTCTTTTTGGTACTTTGTATGGTACCTCCTATTAATATTTTAACTTGTTTGCCTTTCCTCTTTATCACTCATTGTTTGCCAGATTACTGGTTCCTGATTATATTTTTAGAGAACTGAAAGCTGTAAAACACATTAAGCTTTTCTACTGTGCAGGACCATGTCACTCTTTCCAGTGTAGCTACATAATGCACAGTATTATAAATCTAGATAAATCACATAAGCAAAGTACTTGTCTGGCCTTTCAAACAAATGTGTTCTCAAATGGCAAACATAAGAGGCAGGGCTTTGCATGTCATATACAGTAAGAGATCCTCCCCCTTAACATGCCTCTGAGTTAGAAAGCTTGATATATTTAAAACTGTGTCACTCCCCACTAAGCTGCAGACTAAGAAAAATTAAGAACTTGTTTCTTTCAAAAACAAAGGAGAAAAGCTTCTGGAAATACCAGCTCATCTTGACGCAAGAAACAAAAGTACACGTTTTGGAAGAAATAACAGAAACAACAAAGGTATGTTAATGCATTTAATTTTTTAAATAATAAGATCACTTAAAGCAGAGGGTGTTAATTCCAGTTCTCTGTCTAGAGTCCTCCTGGGTTTAGAGATATTTACGTTTAACAACTGAACAGCTAATAAAAAACAATTAATTTAAATTCTTAACAAATAATGTGTTCAATTAAGGTCGTAAATTCAATGTTGGAATGAAAACTAGGACTCCAGACTCGAAGGACTGAAATTAACTGCCCCTGTATTAAAATGTCAACTTATGCAACTGTTTACCATAAAACCTGAAGGAAAGGTAATATCACTGAGGGTAAATACTATTTTTAAGCAAGAGTAGATCAAATTATGCAAGCAAGATTTTTTTTTTAATTATCAGCTGCCATAAATGAACATCTGTTTATAACTTACAGTAAAAGTGAATCAAAGATTTGTCTTATAACTGTCAGTAATAAAAAGTATGAAACAGTGGCTGCTGGTTTTTAACAGCATTTGCCATGTGTTTGGGATATATGATCAACTTTGTTGGTGCATTCTTCTCAAAGAGTGCTTGTGGTTATTTAGTGTGGCACAGGTTCTTAAACACTGTCAGCAAATGCTCCATGATATTCCTTGAGATTTCATCTTTTGTACTAACATGCCAAATGTGCAGATTGTTACCTTCCAATATGTTGTAACACGAAGCCAATGATAATATTATGATTTGCCACAGCTGATCCTGCATAAGTACTGTGCTATAACCAACAAAGCACACCTAAAGTGTAGTAAGAATTAAGGAAAGCAGAGTGAAAGCAAGTTAACTTATTGTATGTTTCAGAGCACAACCATGCCAAATGTACCATATAAATGTTCCAGGCTTAATAATAATAAAAAATAAGAGCAATAACTTTGCATTGGTTAGACAAACTATATTACTGTAATCAAATCCTCAGATTGAAGAACTGTGTCAAAATCTGTTTTCACAGCAAGTGGTGTGTAAATATACCACAGAAAGAATTCAAAAGCAAATGTTTGCTAATCTTCACGTCTTGTTTTTTTGTAACAGTTACTTATGTCTTTATTATTTAGTGTATGTCAGATTTCTGTCTTTCTCTGCCATTACTACCACAACTTCTCAGTGAAAGAGATTGATTTTTCTTAAGAAAAACTCTGCCCTTATACTTTGTGACAGTGCTGTGCTGTCCTCTTTCAGCCTTAAAATGTGGTTAACGTGACTTTTATGTTATATGATTACTTGTTTTTGTCACTTCAGGTAAGTATAGAAAATCAACAAAGCCTTCTTACACAATATGAAGGGAAATCACTCTCAGGTCTCAGAACTAGATATTTCTAGCAATTTCCCAAAACTGACAGTTACATGATTAGTTTTCATTACTCGAAGGGGGTTGATAAAAAGACGATTGATACAATCAGTAGATATTATTTTGTTATCAATCATGTTATTTTGTCCAGGACATTTCAGTATACAATAAGGAGCACATTATAAACAATCACAGAAATTTAGTATTGGAATGTTAAAGACACAACGATTAAATATTGGCATCAACTGCCGGAAGGTATAAACAAATCAACTTGGAAAATCTGAAGTTATTGCAGTCCTGAAGCAACGTCCCATTGCTGACAAACAAAACTGTGATTTGTTTATTTATTATATAAAATAAAAAAAAACAGCAATATTTTGTTCACTTAAAGTGGTCCTCTACATTTGGGGTGACAGGATTCACAAAAAAAAACCTTGAGGCTTGTTCTCCTATAATCACTGTTAATCATTATTATGTTCTTTACTTGTAAATGCCTTGTGGTTTAGTGTATCCGAATGCCCATGTTTGCTATGATGTTATACAAATGCAAGGAATTACTAATTATTACTAATTCTTTACACACTGGGTCCGTCTAGATAGCTCTAGTCTATGATTCAGTTCATGTTCTGGATTACATAAATCTCTTAAAATGAAAGAGTACTGATTGTAACAAAAGTGGATTGTATGCATTGTGATTGGGCAATGTATAATGTTTATTCTGGCCAATTCTAGCAGATGACAATAAAGTGACTAAAATGAATATAGCAATTCAGTCTAAAAGAAATGATAAAAAGATCTGTCAGTACTACAACATCAAAAGTAGAGCAGCAGATGTAAAATGTATATAGGACAATAACTTCTAAACTTCTAAACAATGAGAGGAAAGTGGCTATAATGAGTATTTTACATAGGTATTCATTAAGGAAGTTAATAACATGCCTCTGGCAGCAGAAGAACAAACATCTGTATTAATTAGTATAAGCTGAGAAGAGAAAGGTGTTTAGGGTAATAGGAGAACTCTAGATTAATAAATCTCCAGTGTATCCTGCTAATTGAATTTAAGGAAACAAGAGATGTCATGCATAAGCAAGTTCCCATCCATAAAAAGGTGACAAAACTTAACCAATTTCACCAATAATTCTGAATTCTGTTACATGTAAGGTTTGGAAACACAAATTAGAACTAGAAGATCAGATATATGCAAATAAGATCTTAGAGGACGGACAACATTAATTTAGAAAAGGTAAGTTGTGCTTTAATAACTAGTTGCACTTCTTTGAACAAACAACAGTAGGAATGAAAATACACTAAACATGCGATATAGTTTGTTTATTTTATTTCTGATTTTCAGAAGGTTTTTGATAACTTTCCTCAAAAAAACATTTTCAAATTACAGATGGGAGGCATTCTGAGAAATGTGAGGGGGTTGAAAATTGATTGATTAATAGAAAACAAAGAGTACAGATAAAAGGTGAATGCTAAAACTGGGATGATATAAATAATGGAGTAATATAGGGATTATCATAAGACCACTGCTGTTCCTAGTTCAAAACATTGATCAAGACTTTGGTATAGTTTGTAAACTAGTTGGTTAGGTTTTCAGATGATACCAAAATAGGATGATTAGTAAAAACTGTACCGCAGCAAATGAAATAAAAATAGATACAATTCAAGATTGGGAGCATAACAGGCAGGCAGCAAAGCCATTAGCTATAAATACAAAGTGGGAAATGCTACATGTGAACAGGCTACTCGTGTAACAAGATGCAGGTGTTTACAGTATGGTGAAGCACAATTAACATAAGGTAGATAGATTTAAGGAAATGATGAGGGGAAGTAATTTAAAAGACCAGACAATAAAAAGGATGGGTTGTCAAAATAGTAGAAGTTAAATCAAGGGATGTTATGTTAAAAGTCCTCATTTAGAATACTGTGAACTATTTTAGTCATGGACTATGTTACAAAAACGATATTGATGCTGTGGAATCCATCCAGGGAAGAGCAACCTGTTAGTCTGAGGTTTTGTTGACCTTAAAGCATATTCACCCCCTCTACTTAATCAAAATACCTTCTCTCAACAACCTCCGCCTGAGAACCTGGCACAATTCCACAAACCTGGCCAACATTCAACTCTATATGGAGTTCTCATTTTTCAGTTCATGTCAGATATTCAAAACTCAATAGATGTTTTGTTTTTTTTTTTGCATTAAATTGAAAATGCTGTTGTAATATAATGTTTAAATGCGACATTTCCAGATGGATACATCAGTGTATTGTTTTGCTTATTTTTAAAATGAATGATTGTTTGGTTGGATAAATCATTTATTTTTTTCCATTCTCAGTTTGAAAGATTGTGAAAGTGGCTACTAAATCAATTCGAGTGCAAGGTTATATGTGAATAGATGTTATTTTTTGTCAGCATAAAAAGTTTTTGCAACTCTACTATACTTAGAATATTCTCATATCTGCTTATGAATGTTAATATATTATACCTTCCTTCTAGAAATATTTCTAAAGTTTCTATGATTTTTTCCCCTGAAGATACATTCCTCAAAAGCAACATGAACTTTTCCTGTCTTTGAAAAGCAATACTGTATGTCCCCCTGTGCTCAAACTCTTAAGTCCTGTGCAAACAGCCATAGAAGGGGTGATGACTCCTACAAAAAATCAGATTCAATCTCTACATTATGTCTGTGGATAACTGAGTTGTTAAAATAGAGCTGTGGTTGTTGTGGATCAAGTACAGTAACTCTAAGGGCAATTTTACAGTCCAAGCAGGTCTCATTTAAAGGCCTTTATTTTATCTCTATTGATGAAAACATGTTTTATTCAAGTCTCCACATTATTGTGATTCTTGATCTTTTAAATACTTCTTAGACTTTCGCTGCTGCTGGACAAATGATCCAATGATTGGACAAATGATGACCAATTATTTGGCATTGTATCATTACTGCACCCCCCTATCCTTTTGAATGGAAACCAGGGATTTAACCTTCACACTGTAACGGGATGAACACCTGAATTTGTTGCGTCAAAGGGAGACTGATTCTTCATAAAATTCCCCCCTGTATTTTGTTGTCCAACACCTATAAGACAGGTCGTAGAAAACAACAATATGAAAAAAATTGCAAAAAAGTCAACTTGTCTGTCAATGTGGATCTTCAATCAGGCACTGTTCTACTCGTTGTGACATTTTTGGGTTCAGAAGACCTTACTATACACCTAGATACAATCTATGGTGCAATCTAAGGTTAGCGCAAAGAAAATAATCAGAATTCCTCAATACAATTCATTCAGATTTACCAATTTCCTGTTCCATTATACTTTGTAAGGTCTTTTTAATAATCCTAAACACAGCCATGGCCAACCTCCTGTGTTACTTTAAATGCCAAGACCGAAACAAAGAACAAAGACCAAAAATATACAGTTTTTAAACACAGAATGTTAAAAGGCATACATGCTATAGAAATGTTTAAACACCAAAACAAAATGCACAATATAATATGCGAGAATATCACAAATTATTTCAGTCAGCCGAACTTGTCACTGCCAGAGTCAAAACAGGTCTGCTGTCCACTTTATTTGCCTGCTTTCTTAACATTAAGGAACCATTCCTAAATGAATTTTACAGATCCTTTTAAAAACAGTATTTCCATTTTTAACCAACAAAGTATTTTCATACTAATGTCAATGAACATACTAATAAAGAAATCAAAGAGATGTATCAGCACTTCCTTCTGAAAATGTTAAAGTACCTCATAATTAAAAGTTTTAGTATGAAAAGTGCTTTTTGTGTGCCGTTCATTTTACTTATTTTTTTTTTTGTTCTTGACTGCTGTAGTAAACCCACCTACAGTATAAGTGGTCATTAACATTATCTGCATAGCCATATATCATTATTGGCACATATAAATTGCACTTATTTTTTATTTTATTAATCACACCTTAAGTTTGCAATTAATTTTGTCAGCAGTACTCTGTGTTTACTGTATGTTTTGAAGTTCTCAATCCATCCATACATTTCCCTAAATACTTCAGCCTTCCACTTGAGAGTTGATCAACTATTTGGAGCTTTCTCAAGTTAAGGTTAAAGTTAAAGTAGGGTTAAAGATTTGACATAATTCTAGTCAAATTCACTGCAAGTAAAATAACTTTAGACAAGACAAATATCATGAGCATTCCAGTTCGAGAAAGATAAATTAAAATTGACATTCAATCACTGAACACCCTAACATGAACAGTATAAATAATACAAAAACGTTTTCTCTAGTTCGGACTAGAGTTTAAAGTTTAAAGTTTGGCAGTATTTCATGTATTTCTTTCCCATTCATTCCAAAAACACACATCTAACAGAAACCTCTCCTTTGGGATTTGTGAGCAGAATTATCACCAAACTCAACAGACTGTTTAAAAACATCCTAAATCTCCCAAAAGTCAATCTCTTCCACCCTTAAGCCCAGATAAAAACAAATTAATATGTCACTAGGGTTTCCTGTATTCCCACAAAAGAGATACTATGAGACCAAAATTTTGTAAACTGCTATCAAACTGCTATCAAACAGATATCAAGAAAAATCTTACTTTACATGTTCCTAGTGCTAATGTCCATATTCCCAGTGTTGGACTATGGTCATTAAATAAAGTTGTTTACAAAATAATCTGTTATCTTCTTGGGGAAAATTGGTGTTTTATGTCAAGAGTGACCAAACCTGAAACCAGAGAGAAAAACAATCCAGCAAGTTCCTTTAAGTCAATTCCCGAACACCTGGGACAAGTTCATTTTGACTGCTGAAGGAAATGATTAAAGTAATTTAGAGATCTTCTGAAATTAATATATCAACACCCTGTAGCATCTAAGGATCATAGTACAACATTCCTGACTTAATTGAACTAATCACCTTACAAATCTGATAAAAACTCATTGTACTTCACAGGCAGAAAATTTAAGGCTGACCTATGAAATCTATGTTATTGTGGTGCTTAAGGAACAGGGACAACTATTCTTGTTTTATAACATTCTACTAAAAGATTTGTCACTTGTGCTGCAAATTGAACTCATCATAGTGATATCTCCTCTCTGATTGGCTCATTCTGCACAGCATACAAATACTTTAATGAAGTTAATTTACATATCTTTAATGGGGAAAACACCTTCCTGCCTTCAAAATATATTGCACTTTTCTGTGCTATGTAACAAGAAGTAGTCTTTATCAGATTAAACCTTCCTGGAATAACTACCATCTTTAGGCACAAGTCATTTAACTTTGCAGCTGCAATAACTGGAAAATTCCATAAAGTAACTATCCACTCTTATATTTGAGGATATTTTCATTTTATGATTTAATATATTGTTTCTGACACTTCCATCGCCATGTTCTGTTATGCTATTTTATAGATTTCTCTTTCCTTTATATTAGCGTTGTATTTTTGGTGCAACTATGGTAAGGTCTCTTGTCCAGCCCTTCAATGTAAATGAGAATTCGTTTTCAACAGACATATCTGGTTGAATAAGGGATTATTATTACATACATGGAACAAAGCATTCAATCAACAAAGTTTAATGACTACAATATCAACAATGAGCAACAATTCAAATATCTTCAGAATTAAATTAGTCAGGCAGATGTTACCTTGTTGGCATTGTCACTGACAATTAAACAAAAATCATAAAGACATTTGCATCCAGCCTATACTGCTATTGCAGTTCTGTAATCAGCATTTGTATAGTTGTAGAAAGATTTTCAACATACAAACACTACAATCTGAAACAATAATGCATAATGTAGCATAAAACCCCAAGCTGATACAAAACAAAAAGGACAGGCATATTAAATGTTAATTGTGGGAAAATCACATTACAATGCAAATCTGTAAGTGTCACAAATGGTATTTATAATGATGATGAAAAATAATAAATGCTTTTCAAAATTCCAAAGTTCAAATCTTCGTTATATTATAAGCCAACAAGTCCAAACAAACTCTTTTCCTGTTTTTCTGTTGTAACGAAGGGCTGGTAGATGCATGTTAAGCTTTTCATAAACCTCTTACTTGTTCACCTGTTGTCCTTGTCATCCTGGACTAAAAAAAAACATTTCCTTAAACTTTTGAATGCCATATATTGTTGTAAACAAAATTAATCTATGCATTAGTTGTTTGTATCTGTCTCACCTGTGGTGTATCCATAGTCTTGTCCTTATCTAATTGTTCCACCATTTTGTTTTAAAGTTACAGAACCTGACTCACCTCTGGTTTAAATGGCGGATTACTAGGGCATCAAAAGGAGTGGAGGGTGGGGCTTAGGGTATTTTACCTGCCTCTCACGGTGCACTCAAGATCTCCTTTAATCTTGTCTGAGTGTAGCAAACTTGTCTGTGTGACTGTAACATAGCCTGGTATTTGTAAGTTTGCTTGGAACTTCCTAGCATGAATTTCCTTGGAAAGAAAATGAAGTTTAGTATTAAGTAAGTACTAAGTATAGTATAGTATTATTAAGTTTAGTATTTAATGTTTTGAAAGAGATTTACTCTAGATTTACTATCACATTTTTTTTCACAAGTTTCTATTTAGGCAGCTCTTAAATGTCTTATTCAAACTAAAGAATTATAATCAACTCTCTCTTGTACCCAAATAAACAGTGTACAAGAAACATATGACAATATATTGTGAAATATAGGAAGGGTTTTTAAAGATACCCTACCCTGGTCACCAATCCTTCTTCTCTCTTTATACAGGCAATGTATCTGACTACAGCAGAACCAGAAAACCAAACAGCTGAACCTTGCAACTGCTCCATTGAAGTCTTCAAACATGATGTGTTCCCTGCCACCTACCTGGGTATCTTCATCCTGGGCCTTGTTGGGAATGTTGTTTCATTATTTGTCTTTGTGAGGATGTGTAAAAAATGGACGTCCATCAATATGTACATGATGAACTTGCTGATCTCGGATCTGATGTTTGTGTGCTCCCTGCCTTTCCGTGTGGTGTACTACATGATGGACTCCCACTGGGTGTTTGGAGATATTGCTTGCCGCCTTATATCCTATGTATTCTATATCAACATGTACTGTAGCATCTACTTCCTGATGGTGCTAAGCATCATGCGCTACCTGGCCATAGTTAAGCCTTACAAGTATGTCAAGCTGCAGAACAGCAAAAGCGCCAAGCTTGTCTGCATTGTGGTGTGGCTTTTTGTGGCCCTGGCCTCCATCCCGCTGCTCACTTCTGGCAGTGAGGACTATAAAGGCAAAACAAAATGCCTAGAACTGGGGACCAAAGAGATCAGAATCTTAATTGGGATGAATTACATGGTAGCCTTCCTGGGATTTGTCGTCCCCTTTGCCATCATCTCTTTCTGCTACTTCCATGTGGTGAAAAACCTACTGAAGTCCAAGGATACACAGAGGAACAAGCAGTCCTTCAGAAAGTCCACTGCCTTGGTCATCATTGTCATCAGCATTTTCTTGATTTGCTTCCTGCCCTACCATGTGGTCAGGACATTGTTCCTGGAAGCCGAGAGGCAGGCCAGCCTCCACTGTGAGTCCTGTGATTACATTAATGGAATGCGCAAAGCCGCTGTCCTCACTCTCTGCCTCGCTGCCTCCAACAGCTGTTTGGACCCTCTCTTGTTTTGTTTCGTGGGGGAGAACTTCAGGCTGTGGTGGAGAAAGAAGAAACACAAAAATGAGCTGAAAGACCTGGATCCAAAATAACCACAGTGAGGGCTCAATGTGAGATCCTCACACACCTATGCTTAAGTGCTCTGTTCCTGCTCTAACCTTTTCGGAAAGCTGAGCACATGCAAAGCTAACTGGAAGGCCTCCTTAACTGTGCCATGTGACATTGTTGAAACAGGTATTTTTTGTGTGTTTTACTAAAGAAATAGAACACTAGTTACCCAAAGAAACACAATAAACTGGCCACAAATATGACATTTCTGTTTTTTCATGTTTATACAAAATCATAAAGGCATGGCTAGTTTTTATGAGGACCTGGAGAGACTTACAAACATATCACCCTTTGGGTATATACAGCAAAAATATGTACACAGCAGAGCACTTTCCAATATCGCTTTATAATGAAATAATAAAGGACAAATAACCAGTTAACAAATTGCTTCAGGTCAATTTCCCAGATTGTTTGCACTGGAGAAAATGTTTTATAACATTTACTGTATGTTTCGCAGAATGATGGGTGATCATTTTGCCAAAAATATGCATTGTTACAGAAATTCAGTGACAACTTGCAAATGAAACTTGCTTTTCTAGACTAACAACCTTTCCCTGTAGTTGGACTGTAGTGCATATAATAATTTACTCATATTGTTTATGATTTCCAATTAATCCAGAAGTGTAATACAATAAGTTAATTGATAACAGCTGTACTATGTTCACTGTTGAGAAAAAACTGAGTTTCTTACACATTTGATAAATTCAGTTGTGGTTTAAGGGCCATTTGACAAACTCAAAAAGCAGCACACATCTTGATATTGTGCAGCTGGGCTGGGAGATATGAATTTGTGACGTCAAGTGGTCTTGTATAATAAGTTCTCAGAATTTAACCATTTGGTTCCTTCTATGTGATAATATGCAAAGGTAGAAAAATACTGCAAAGCAGCAAAGACAACAAAAAAAACTGCTTAGTTCACTTGAGAATTTCATCTACAGTGAAGAAAGAGATAAGATGTGAAAAAGGGGTTAACTGATTTCTTCCTGCACAAAGACTTCTTGTGAAACAAGACATTCCATGCTTGAATTAGCACTTTTGAGTTATGGCAGCGATGTGAGCTAACTGATAAGAGATTCCAAGTGCAAAATTGAGACTCCCTAACTAAGGAAAGATAAAACCGGCCAAGTGGTCAAGCTCTTGGGAATGTCCAAACACAGGTGACCTCCCACCATAACCAAAGTAACAATTTGCATCAGAAACGGCTGAAGTTTGCTATATAAACTGGAAGTTTTGTACCTATATTCCGAACAATATTTTGATCTTATTGTTCCTTGTGTGCAATAAACTCAGTTGTTTAAACTTCATCTCTATAACAACAGTATAAATAAAAGACAGAAATGTATATAGACATGACCAGGAAATCAATCTGTGAAAAGCTAAAAAAAAAGTGAATGTTTTTGGTTGTCTGCTGAAACAAGCCTAAAAAAATGAAGATTGGGGGTTTTGCACTAATTACACTGTCATTTCCTCTTCCTGATGTGTCACATGCATTACCAACTCATATCAGTAATCTTTACATTCATTATCTTATTTTAAATCTGTATCTACATATTATCTAAACTGACAGTTTTGAGTTTTTAAACATGAGTGTGTTTTTCTTGGGAATTTACCATGAGCTATGATAGAATCCTTTGTTTGAAAAAGACAGCATGCTACTTCTGCTTTTTCGTGACTGTGTGAACAATGAACACATTCCTGCGTTATTTACTGTTTTGCCTCTTACTGGACTCAAAAGGGATCTGTTCATTTGTTAGGGGGTCTGGCAATTCCCTCTTATTTGGATTCTTTAACAAAAGAAATACTACCTTTCCAACAATGGAGAATGAGACGACAACTATTGACTGAAAGCTACAGGTGGTAAGAAAACGCCTGACATTATCATGTTCATAATCCCTTGTATTTATATAATGCTTCATTCCTAAGGATCCCTGAACATTTTTCATATGTAAGGGGATCCACTTCTTTTACTACTTTACTGCAACAGCCACCTGGGTGATGTGTAGCTGCCATTGTGCACCAGTAGCCCCACTACTCAGCAGTGCATTTAGAGAAATAACACTTTACTTCTGGTTATAGTACTTCTATTGTACACAGATACACATTGTACTTCCCTTTAAAGTTTTCTGTCCCTGTGCTGACCAGGCCCAGGCTTGCTTAGTTTCCAATATCTGTTAAATTGAACACAAGAGGTTCTCTGCGGGAAACAATTTAGTGGCGTACATAGCTGAAAAACAGAAGAATTCAATCTTTTTTCTGGTTTTCACTGTAAAAATGGCTCAACAAACTATGTGCAACAAACTATGTCCTGGTGCTGAGTGACATCTCTATACATTGTACTTGTAGAGTTGAGAGCTGGCACTCCACTGAAGGCTTCTTTGTATCTGACTGTTTATTACACCTACTGTATGGGAGCAAATGGCAACTTGCAAGGTGGTGTGTTTGCAAACATACAGACAGGCCCCAGCACACTCTTTGTGAACCCGTCTGTACATGATTTCTCTCTCACTCATACTTAGACTACAATGGTTTCTTACATTCTACTACTTTTTTTCACATATTGTTTTCTTACCTCAGTGTCATGCATATCACACACCATTCCAAACACAGTTAACACAAACTTCAATTTTCCTTTTTTCGTTCAATTTCAATACAGGCAGAGTCTCCTTTTCTTTCCAATTGTCTCATGATTGCAGTGCACCTGTTCTCCGGCAGATGGCCCTTCTTGTGGCAAATGTGATTCAAACACAATGAAAAATAAGAAATAAATCAAACCAGATGATTAGGATTAGATTTCTTTGGTTGAAATCTTTTTGTTTTCTCCTGAATGCTCACTAAATCATGCATCTCTCTCTCCTTTTGCTGTTTAAACTGATATTTAGTTGCTGTCTTAGTTGCTGTCCCTAGCTACTGAAGATACGGGAGTTTAAGTCAGACCACACAGAGACAACAGAGACAGCAGAATGGAGTTTATTGGCTTTGTTTAGTTACAAAATAACAACTGGATGTTCATGTAAGAATTTCAATTAGTTTTCATGTGATTTCAGATGGGGCTTGTGAGTGAAACTAGAATAAATTGCCCAAAACTACAGATACCTTCTCCAAGGCCACCTTCCCTAACTCCTCCATGACCATTGCTTTTCCCAGAGTATTCCAAATGCCATTGCTTAGCAACTAAGGTACAGGCCCACTTCTTCAATCCTTGTCTTCCTAGCAACCATGAAGGGTCTCACTCACAGACCCATATCCCCCTCTCAGGCCCGACTTTTGCTTCTAGTCTCTTTTTCTTCACTGTGTAACCCATTATATTAGCTACTGCTGTATCTACACATTGCAAGAGAAATCCACTTAACATTGAACGTCCAATATTTCAATAAAAAGTGATGCATTTACACACGGAGATTGGTCATGCAATCACATAATAAAATACTATTCAGTTAACAGGAACGAAACAACAAATTACATATAATATTTCTTTAGTACAAAACATAAAACAACTACACCTTATTTTGTTGCCAGTTATAATTACAATACAAGATGATTTTCTGAAGGAAAACTTCCCCTGATCAGTTAAATCACAAAGACGTACACCATTACCATTAACATATTATGGTAATAACCTTTAGATCTGATTAGCTTGTTCAGCCTGTCTGAACATTCTGTACCAAAAGATGTGGCAAGTATTAGATCATTTAAAGACCTGAACAGGAACAGATTGTTTCTTTTACTGTTCTGTCTTTATACCAGCTTTTAAATTGACCTATTTTGTCTGTATGTTGCATTCAGCCAAAACATTCATGATGCTACCAAATTAAAATATAAAAGAAATCCTGTTACCTTGTCCTTGGGACAGAAAGACAGAAGGAATACCAGAGATGATATAATATAACCAGACAATTTCCAGATACAGCATTTGCATTTTTTTATTTTATGATTGTGTGGCACCAAAGGTAACCATAAATAAATACATATTTTCATTGTTGTAGTTTCTTTACAGTTAACAAGTTATTTACTTTGTGCTGAAAGTTGTATAGATAACAAAGCTTGCTAGGATTTATAGTACCTTTTAATACTGCTTTTCTTAAATATACTGTTTATAGTGCTATTAACCTTTAGGTTTTGTTTAGAAAAGTGTTGTAAAACAGTACAGCCCAAATTCTAATGAATATTGATATAAGGAATCCAGAGCAAACAAAGACAGGGAACCACACTATAATTTTTCTGTTTTCCATGGTACACTACAGTATATATTTAAAATGCAAAATTAATATAAAGTCTGCAACTTCATCAGAAACATCAGTTTACAACTTCAAAAACTTTGAATCTCACAAATGCTGATAAATACAAAACAAGGAAATAACTATTTTGTATCTGTACATTCTGTGGTTGTCTTGTGTTTTGGAGATAAGAAGATAGCTAAAAGACTTCCCACAGGGTGCTTAGGTTGCAAATACCTAATGGTTAATAGGGAAGTTTGATATACCTTTTAAACATTGTGTTCCTGTCAGCTGTTATTACATAACACAGATGATTCTAGAAAGGGCAGCTTAAGGAATGAGAGTCGAATAAAAAGTACACTATAAATTAATACTCTCCCATTAAATAGTTTAGTTTTCACTTACCTCTGAAGACAAACTGTTGCATTAGCATTCCATCCTGACATACCACTGCAGATTAATCTACTGCAGGGGTCTCTAGTCCTGGTCCTGCATGACTCCAATCAAGCAAGTCTTATAAGTCATCTTAATCACTTATCTGAAGAGTGGGAATGCTTGTAAGTTTCTGCAGTAATGTGCTAGGTTAAGGAAACACTTTAAAAAATTGTTAAATTAATTTAGAAATAATTTGGAATTGTTTCTTTAGAAAGTTGAGATTTATTGGATACCTAGAAGACATATTGGACTGAGGCTCTCCAAGAACCAGGGAGGAGATTCTTGCTGGCTCCACCGGCTCCCAGTCCATTATGTCTCTCACTATCCATCATCGTCTGTGCTCATCTTCAACGGGCTACGTACAGTAATGGTACTTTTCTTTTACAGTCCTACTTCTTGTTCCTTCCCACTATGAGCTGCAGACAATTTTGCTGTGAACCTCAGAATGGCAATGTCTCTGTCCACCTTTTGGAAACTCTTCAAGAGTCACTTATTCAGGCCTTAGCATTTAAGGTATTCATTTATTGCTCTGCCTTGATACTTGTAAGCTGCCAACTACTGACACATGACAGATGTTGTCTAGTACAGAAATGTTTTGGTCTGCTGTAAGCCTAGAGTTGCAATTTACCCTCATAACTGCAGGCCTCTTTGGTTTTGCACAGCTTTATTTCTTAAGTTATTATATTAGGTTTTTTTTTTGTATCATTTAGTTTGTTAGTCTGCTCTAGGCAGCATTCATTTCATATTGTAACGCAACGGGGGCTCAGGCAGGCGCCCTTGCCGCATCTGGTCGGCCCCATCCCGACTGGGGCTCGAACCCGGGACTTCCGCGTCTCTCTGCAGCGACCTAGCCCCGTGAGCTAAAGAGAGATCTCTCTACAGCCCAGTAGCTGTAGTCCTGCTATCACAGGGAAGGGCGGTGACGTCACCTGCTCTGGTACGCCGGCTCTTACACAGTGCCTGTCGGCCGTAAGCGTTACAATATAATGCTGTTTTGTTCATTTTAATTTGCCCTGGATGAACCATTCAGCAAATATGACATATGATATTACTAATCTAATTTTACATTCATGCAATAAATTGCATACCGTGTGACATACTTGCTCATTTCCTTCATTAATTAAGCTTGCATTATGTGCTAGAATACTCAACAATCTTGTATTCAAATTGCTGGTTATGCTTTACCCTGTGCTTACAATGGAGGTCAGAGTCCCATTTGATTAAGCTTTGTATTCTTCAGCAACAGTAAATGAATACTCAGGAATCTGCCACACACACACCTACCTATCTATCAATTGAATTATCTGTACACATGATGACCGTTGTTCCAACACCACATGGATCTGTAAAAGGCTGCTCACTGTGGTTCAGAGTTCCCAGCATCACTCCTCAGACAGGACTAGATTACACTGTGCTGAAAGGCCAGGCCCATTGCTGCAGAAGCCACTAGCTGGGTTTCAAGGTAGTAAAAAGCAGTAATTATCTTCTGTCATACAATAGGCACAGTGCCAAATGGGCCCTATTACACACACACATTCCTCTGTCCCAAGACAAGAAGAAACAAGAGTTGACAGAGAAATATTGCCAGCAACATTAATTAAATGTATAAACATCCAAATCTGATAGAGTTTTCCTGAAACACTAATGAAGTTTGACATGGAGAACTGGAAATATTTCAGTAAGAGATAAAGGAAACACGTCTATGAAAAAAGTAGAATAAAGCAAATATAAACACAAACACATCAGTATTCTGTAACTTGACAACAATTACACATATAAAACTAAAATGTTTATAGAACACAGTTATAAACATATGGTTATAGTGAATGAAGTAGCAGAAACACATTCGTTTTAGGTAATTCAATATAAATCTTAAGTTATAAATAATTGTTTAATAAACTTTGAAAGGATATCACAGTCACATAAGTATAGTTAATCAATATTTAACAAATTAAGTATGCATATTTATAAAAAAATGTGGTCTTTTGGAAAATGTTCTCCATGATGTTTGTAGGCAACATCATATTGTTTGTAGTGAATATAAGTAGCAGACAAAGCCATCTTTCTTTGCTATTAGTACAAAGTATTTTATTAAGATATTTGTTAGAATAGGTCAAATACCGTGGCCTATTTGAACAGCAAAGTCAAACCTTATGTTTATTTTTATTTGTGATCATGAGATGAATACATTCATGATTCTCAGTCTTATAAATGGAGGTTATTATGGCAGCAGAATGAATTCTGAAGTTTACGGGAAAATGTCATCACCTCACGTAGATAAAAATTATTCCAAACTTGCTGGGTGGCTCTTCATCATACAGATTGACAATGACACAAAACTGTTCAGTCAGTGCAACCAAGGAATTCATCAGCAGGACAAAGTGGATGAGCTGAGACTCTCCAAGTCTATTTCCAGATTTAAATCAAATTGAGCATGTGTGTAACACAATGAAAAAAAAACAGATTGAGAAAACCTTAGAAGAGGCAATAATTCAAAGTGGCTGCAACAGTCCCTTGGCAAAGCATCTCAAATGATTACACTAAGAGTTTAGTGAGCTCAATGGATGCCTGAATCCATGCAGTTATTGCCTTTTACCCTGAATTTAATTTAAAATGATTGTGTGGCAATTCTTATAGTCATGTGAAATCATTGGGTTAGCTATCTCTTACATTTTCTTGGCCTTTTCTTTTCTTCTATGTTTAAAAGTAGAATTGTTCCTAATACACCATTTGATATACTCTAGTTATTATTTATATTAATCTCCTAATAACAAGTAAAAAATGCTTGTAAAGTAAAAATATTAGTTTTGATTTGGTAAAACACTCCTCCACAATATGACCAGATTACCAGAAACTCCTGCACTGTCTGAATTTTTGTGGTTGACAGAAAATGTGTAACAGCCACTTGAAATAAGTTCAACAGCTGGCTCTCGGAACAATATTCATTTATCCTTACAGTCTAAATCCATTCAACTGTACTGTGTACTATATTGCATTTGTCTAATGCACACTTGGAATTAATACAACAACTGCCTTTGAGAAAAAAAATCATAAATCATTGCAGCCCAATGCCTTTCAACTGTACAAGTCTACTGTACTAGTCATGTAAACACACCAAAGAAGCACAAATTAACTGTTACAAGCCAAATTAAAACAGACAGATGCATCAGAATTCAACTTTGACCTGAACATAAGAGTACTCTCAAATTCCACCTTGGGGTTGTGAAGACCTCATTAAGAAAAAAATACTACTCACATCTCAATTTGTAAGCACTTCATTAATCTGCCTATTTATCAGGAAGTGCTTAATTCATGCCCAGTCATTGCCAATAGATACATGTACATAGGCCTATAAAGATGAACAAGTACAACTTGTGAAAACTGCCCAGTGCAGGAATGACATTTGGTACACCCACGCACAGAACATATTCCCATGGACAGTAACTTAGCACTAGCAGTAGCACTAACATCACTGTTGTACATTGGAGAGTACAGTCAAACCATTGTGAACATAAATCATTTTGAGCAACTTTTTCCATGATCCTGTTTAGATTTGTGACAAATCTGTCCAGGGTACACAATACATTTCACAAATTTCCTCTACACAGTTAGGCCAGCTGTTGAACTAATCTGAAATGCATATGAGAGAGGTCTCTGAGTCAGTTACTTGCCAAATGGCCAAGGTGTTCAATAGGGGAATGTACAGTATTTAAAGTATTTTGTGGCTCTCCTCCTCAAGCACAGATGTGGGAGAAACATTTAGAAAAGACACAAGAGTTAAATGAAAAAGAATGTATCCTCTGAGAGTAATGATGCGGAGGAGTAATTTCCCAAAATACTAGTGTTAAGAATGATGCAGTACAATACACCATGGAAACAGGAAATTCTTCTTCTTTCCTGCAAAAATAGTCCAAAAAATTAATATTTTTTATAGAAATTATAGAGAATTTTTACTGTGAATATTTCAAAATTACAAAGCATTCCTGTTTGACTCATTCAGTATTTTAATGAATATTACTAAAATTGATGGAATCATTTCCCTTTTTAAATGTCTTGTTCATTTTTCAAAATGAAACACTCAAAATTTGTACTAATAATGCATTTTGATCAAAGTGCTTTACATTAAATATTGGTTTAACAAAATCTGCTTTTAAAAGACAGTGTAAATGGAAAATGGCTCCACCTGCTGGGGAAGGTGTAAATAAGTTTAAGTAACTTGCAAGCCCAAAGAAATTGAAACTCATCCTCCACTCAAGAAATTTGGATTTACCTCTGCCATTAAAATTATCAGCGAATACAATTGTAATGATGACGAATTCTAGTCACGACATTTGATGCACAATTATATCATTCCTTACACTATCCCTTATTGTTTCAATTGTTCTAGAAAAACTGAGACATATTCTATACAAGACAGTTCTGCCTTGGCCTAACTAGATCATGAAAATTGAATGGCTTAGCAGAGTTAAGGCCTTTCTGTAGTGGAGTAGAGGTATTGTATATTCAATCTATAGGGTGGATAACATAGTTACTACAATGTTTATTAAATAGTGTTCTATGTATCATAAATGCTCCACATATGGCGTAGTGATCAGAGCTCGAGACCTGTAACTAGATGGGTTCACATCTCAAAATCCTAAGCCAAACGAGTGTATGCAGTCTTACAGTAACCTTGAAAATCATTGCAGGCCACATAACAGTTGAGGAATTAATAGCTTCATATAACCATAGATCAGTACAGTGGAAGGAGATTCCAGACTTAAATTAGAGAAACTGAAAGAAATATAAGGAAGGAACAAGACAGAACATCGCAAAACCTGCCAATTATCACTGTCAATTATCATTGTCACACTAATGAAATTGGTACAGTTTGTAGCAAACCTACATACACTACATTCACAGACCTGTTACATACAGAAACATCGCTCACCCCTGAAACCTATCAGTAATTATCATCAAGGGGCTCTCGATACCTTTGGGACGATGGTCACTGGAGCAAGTCAGTGAAACAGTAGCTAAAACAAATGACAATGTAGTTGATGTGACATATATTATTCTGTTTTCAAGGTTTGAGAGCATCTACTGTAGATACTTGATGTCCTGAAAATGAGCTCAATGACTGGTCTGCTTGTGTCATAGATTCCCTGAATTCAGCTACACAGGATTATGATTTTTGGACAAATAAAGTAACAAGACACACACACACAAGTTCTAAGTAATGCTGAAGCACATTGGTGAGTCATGAACTGAGCGCATAATCCAGCAGCACATATGATTCAATCTTGTGGTTAAGAAGGAAAAAAAAGTAGGAAAGTATCCTGAATGCTAAACATTGAAGTGGTTTAGCTGGCACCAATTGTTGACACGTATGGAACATTCTTAGCATCTAGCACAGATTGTGAATAGGGTTTAACATCAAGGCCAAAGTGCAGAATTGCCTCAAGGGCATGCACTAGGACCAGCTCATGAGGATAGTCCACCCAAGAAGAAAACTGAACCTGAACCACGTCTACTGAAAAAGTAAAAAAGGATAGATTGGAGAAGTTATGCGGTGTGTTGCTGTAACAAGGGACAGGTAAGGGAGTATGGATCTTTTGCAGGACTTGAGAGAGGGAGAGGGAGAGGGAGAAGGAATACCAATCCAAATCGCTAGTTAAAACGTAATCCAGGAAACATGCAAGAAGGTCAGATAACGGTAGAGGCTACTAGAGAGCAGCAATCCGAAAAGGCACGGCTAAATTGTAAACGAGGGGCGAACTAGAAGGTCAGATACCGAATAGAAAGTAGTAGCAAATAACGCGAACTTGGAAGCTTGAGGAGAATCCGCAAAAAAGAGTATGGAAAGAGGGGAACTGACGGGAGTGAACGGGAGTGAACGGTAATAGGTACATTACTTGGGGCGTGAGCTTTTATTAAACACAGTGCCCGTGGGAATGAGAGATGGGACAGAGACGCGTGTGGAATGCGTAACAGTTGCTGATTAATACACCAACAATTATGTTCTAAAATAACTGTTGTGTTCAAATGGTTCTTTAGACTTACATTAACACTTTGTAACTCTGTATGCTGTAATTATTTGCTTATCTTTAAAGGTAACTTTTTGGTCATTTTTTTGATGCTGCACATTAACCCACTCCAAGGCTGTCTATCAGCGAGTGGTTATAAAAAGGTTAATTATTGAAGAGAAGGATATGTATATGCAGGAAAGATTATGGTAACATCGTAATAACGTACAAATAAATGTGAAAGGTCATCCTTGTATTATCAATAGTACACATTCAATGGTAATTTGACTAGTTTCTTCTATTATGAAAATCTTGCCTTCCCAAACTGTAGCTAATGACTCCACTGGACTTTTGCATAGGTACACATTGATCTTCAACTAGAAACCTGTCATTTAAGGTGTGTTCTGAGCTCTACATTCAAGTATAATTAGGTGGTTTTATTAGATTATAAATTAAAATACAGTCCTAAAATTTTTGAAAGGCCCAACAAATGCAAAAAAACAGCAAAGCTAATTTGACATGTTTATTGTGCCTACAGTGCTCTGGAAATAAATAAAGTGTTGTCAATAAAGTCTCAATACTAATTACCTGCCCTCTATGTCATTTTAATGCAAATGGAAAGATGGGGAATAAATGGTCAATAACAAAAAACACCAGAGTGCATTAACAATAATTGTTTTGTACATCTAACTTTATAAGCACCCTATACAGGTATAAGAAAGCTCATACTGTTGTTTAGGATATGACAGTGTATATACAGTAAAAGCTGAAATCTTCAAAGACCACAGTACTTTTTTCCCCTTTTTAAACATACCCAAGCTTCAATACATACTGTATGCTACCCTAAAGATTTCCCAGCTACAGATTTTCCAGAACTCATTAAAAACAAGGCAAATGAACGCAACTTTTTGTACTTATTTTAATATTTTAACCCAAAGTGCATTAAAACGTGTCAACATATACATAGTGTTTCATCATTCCACACGATTTAAATTTTCTAAGCTATGATTACAGTTTTTAACATCATTTTCAAAAAAAGGAGAAAATAAAATGCATGCTTTCTTGTGTGCTAAAGCATGGCTTAGGGAGGAAATACAAGACACTTATCTTTGTGACACCAAAGTATAGTTTTAAACTTAGTTACTAAAATCTATCAAATGCATTAATTACAGCAGACCCAGGTCCACAATACTACAGAAGAGCACAAAATTGGTTGGTGGATATGTGGCATGTCCATGGGACACAAAACCAGTCAGTGCAGAATTATAAAACCTGATTTGTTTATTGTGTTTATATTAATATTATTATTATTATTTTCCATAAAAAGCAATTGGGCAAAAAACTGTATGAAGAGAACATTTAAAATTCTGAACAGCAAAAAGCTTGCTAAAAATACATGTATGACATTTTAATCAAATTTATACTTTGACAACATAGTTTTCTTAAATTTGGCATGAGGGTAGATCTTAAATGATATTTACCATCTGTGGGCTTGACATTTTTTTGGAACAAGATTTTGTTTTTTTGCCATAAATCAAAGACAAACAGGGAGCAAAAGCAGAAAGAGCAGGCTTACATAGAAAAGAGCAGGTTTTTAAACAGGTTTTTAAGAAAAGACATCTGGTCATGCTGTCACAGTTTTTACACAAGAGAAACGTAACCTAGCTGTGGTTTCAATGTTATCTGCTTTAGGTAGTATGATTTTCCTTTCATTGTCCACTTTGAAAGCACTTGTTGGGATTGCTTCCCACTCCCCATAGTCTGGCTAATATTCTAAGACTGGGTAGTTTTGTGCATTTTGTATTAGCAACCATACTCCATTGAATTTCACATTTCTGTGGAGTATGTTTATGCAGTTATAAAAAAAGATACTAACTCCCTTGAGGTTTATAATGCTCTGGGAATATGAAGTTGATTTTAGGAGGTTGTGAGATTATGTGAAGCAGTGCATGTTAGTAAACTACTTTAGTAATAATTAAAGAATAACAAATCACATAACTGCAGCTGTAGGAACAAACAGATGCAGGAGGGGGAAACAAAATGTAGCGTCTCAGTATAGTTCATTCCTGGCTGGGGATTTGATGTGCTGTGTCACAGACCGCCAATGCCACATAGTGCACAGGCAGATGACTAAATCTCATCACATGAAAGACCTGTGATGTGATCCAGTAGGTTTCCAAACTCCCGAGGGTTACATCATTGTAACAGTGTTGAAGGAACCTTATTACATGAACTCTAGAAGGAAACAAATATCTACTGCCAAGTACAACATAGGCTAAAGCCAGCATCTTCTAGGAACAGACAGCTAGTTAACATTAAGGGCTGAAGTCCCAAAACTGTACTTCACATGGTATTAATCACTAAATTTTATAAGGAAAACCAAACATTGTTTTTCCAGGTACATAACATTTCCAGTTAACGTCTTAGGAAACTTCTTTAGGAACTCTTTAATTAGCATCATGACAGATTTGAATGACATTTTCTGTCTTGGGTTGTTTTATCCATTTTTGTTAAAATTGTTGCAGTTTGATTAATTTTTTTTCAGCCAATTACCATTATTCATATTCCCATCCACGTTGCAATGGCCAGGTTCTCATGTCTCCCCTCTCAGCTACACACCCTGCCACCACATGAGGGCGAGTGAGGAATGAAGGCAGACCTCTGATCTGCCACTCATTTGTTTAACAGGTCACAGGGTATGCAGCCTCAAGAGGGAGGTTCAGCACCAATTCGAGTTGAGACACATCCCTTACCAACAACACCGCAAGCCTGCAAATACCTGGGAAGTCAATGGAGTTGCTGTGTTGCCAGCAGCTGAGAGCTCCCAAACTGACTAAAACTAACTCTACACTCAGTGGCACACAGTCGTGCACTGCCAGTAAGGGGAACCTGGTCACAGTATGTCTACATCACTGAATTCACCCTGTCTTTACTGGTGGAGTCTTTCCGAATTCGGCAATTAAAGTTTTCTAAATGGCACTAAGAATGAATTAATTCACTTTTACTCCAACACCTTTTGAGTTACAAAGTGATGTGGGATCTTTGTACAGCTAATGCAGATTTTCATAGTATAAAGATGGTGTTAGGGAGGATAGCACTACTCCTTGATGTTTGAGTTTAGCCTATAAATTCTTCTTTCTTTTCCCAGATGCACTACCGGTTGGATTTCTTGAGAACATCTGAGCAAATTTCATTTCTTTAGAGAGATCAATGGTCTCTGACTCAACGGCACTCCTGTAGTAATCTCATCTAAGAGAACTTGAGAGTTTCTTTCTCAAAGGAGTCATGTAATTATCTGAGTCATCACCTCCGCTTTCGTTAAAACCATGCAAAAACCAAATCTTATCAGACTAGAGCACTGAAATGATCTGGAAAGATGCAAGAACAGGGCTGTACTATGGCAAAGCTCGTAAGAAAGGTGTTTATAAATCATCTACAAAGCACATGTTTTAGGTTGTTCAGTTCTCAACCCAGTTCCTATCCCATCCACCCTCTTTAGTTAACACTTCCTAAAGTGTTAACATGTTAACGTTAAAATGGTACTAGTTGGTCCTGCACTACGTAGACCTTCATTGCTGAAGCTCCAGACTAGGACAGTGTCTTCATTGTACAGTTATTACCTTGAATAGGAACACAAAAAAAAACACTGTTTCCCAACATTGTATCACGCACCCACAAATGGCTAAGTGCATTACACTGAGACGTGACATTGAACTGTTACCCCAGTTTTTAGTATTGATTTACAGTACATCTGTTGGTCTGAGTAAGAAGCCCTTTGAGTTTGGAACTTAAATGGAGTGATAACAGCTAGGTCCAAGGCTCAGAGAACAACCAATGATACTTTTTAACCTTGAGAATTTGGATGGGGAACTATGCAAGTCTTCCCAACATGTTAAGTGTATTTGATGATCTACAGTATGTGCAGATTCGTTTACTGACATATTGACGTATACAGGCAAAAGAGGGATTGCACTGCATGCCAAGACGTTTTTGGTACCATTTGGTGTCTACATAATAATAATGGGGTTATAACCATGACGGAAAGTCTGGCACAGAGAACAATTTCAAACCTTTTGAGAGGCTACCAACCTCGCCTTTCCAGCATTTCATAGAGTATCTTAGGTTTTACCTAATAAAAAAATGATTTGTCAAAATCAATTAAAACTGGCTAATGCCAGGAATGCCATGCTAATAAAGGGAGGGGCATGCAGAAGGTATAAAGAAGGGTGAGAGTTGCTGAATTAATTTCCTTTTCCCCATATATGACTTCCTCCTTAATCAGGGCCTACAGACTTTTGAAGGCATCATTTCACCCACAAGAGTGATTCACATCTGATACTGTACACGAAAGGTCAATTTCAGAAGACTGGCCAAACTAATTAGAACTGTTGTTTTTTTGTATTTATATTTGAAACTGTAATAATATGCAAGCTGTGTAAAACATGAGTGAAAGACACAATATTATTTATAATACAATACAAATAAAAATAAACATTACAAGTTAAACCATTTGTTTAACGACAGCTGCATTATTAGAATTATGGTCATATGAGAGTGTCTATTATGTTTTTCATGCAGAATTTTTACATGACGTAGAGTCACTCACTCTACATAATTAAGCCACACAGTGATTGGTTTTGACATTTTGGCATCAGAGACTTACAGACAGCAATGAATACAGCACTTACATATTCTCAAACATCTAACTAGGGGGAACCCTTTCAAATAGAGTTTCCAGTAAGAACTACCAAGTGACCATAAACTAAAGAAATTAAAAACTTCCTCTGAAAGATACATTAATAATACACCAGAATCTAGTTCTTAAAACCAAATATTCTGAAAGTGATTAAATATAACAAACGTCCATCTAAAAATAAAGATATATTTTTTACATAAATGTGTAATGCAACTATAGAACATTAATCATTAATGATTGCAGACATTTCTCTGTTTAATTTAGAGTATGGCTTAGCTTCATAAAGATCAACAGTAAACTGAGAAAAGTTTAGGGGCAAGGAGGAGGATATCCATTAAAGGTAATGGATTACCTTCAAGCATTAGCTGTCCTTCAATTGGTCTACTGTCAGGGGTTAGTGGGTCCAGTGGGTCATTCACATTTTGCATTTCTGTTAGAGTGGGTTTCAGACCGAGATCTAGGAACTGGAGATCCAGGGGCTGAGAATATGGAGAAAGACATAGCAAGTTGCTTGAGAGGATCTCTCTAAAGCAGGTTGTCTGATGCCTATTTGTGTTACTATGTGAGGAAAGATTTGCTCTTTATAACAACTTCATGTGCTAGTGGTAATTTACTATTTGAAATAACATTGCTTGCACAGGTTTACCCAGTTTATTTTCATATCCTGTGTCATGTCTTGAACAGCATGTTCAAGACCAGCTAAACTGGTTTAAAAGTATGTCTAAGCATCACTCGAGCTCTAGCACAGAGACAGAGTAGAACAGTAAAGAAATGACGCAAATATGAAAATAACAAATGAAAAGCGTGATGCACGAATTTAATATTTTGCTTTAATTCCAGCTAAGATTGTTAAGCATGTCTTAATTTAACACAGTATTAAGTGGCCCAAATAAGCAGGCAAAAAGATGGGCAAATGGTTGGTATGGAAATTGTTGGATATATTTAAATTCATACACGATACAACTTGGTTGAAAATTATTCCTTGGAATAAAATAACATCAATTTGTCAGTGTCAGTTCCAGTCCAAAGATTACGAAAACACCTGCAAGAACAGTTCTTGGTGGGTTTGATTTGTTCTTCAGCCCTAACTTTCCCACCTATGCAAGACACATTCAGGACATATAATCAATGTCTTATATAGTGGGGGTTAGTTGGCACGGCAAATATCCCTGAATGTATCACAATTACAGATAGAAATATTTCTAATATCTACAATTTTTCTAAATCATTCCAGACAGACATTTTCCCTAGATGCTACTTGTGCATGAGAGGTATTAAAAGGTTGACCTGGACTTGTACAGTAAATACTTAATTCTACACTGACCATACTTCAGATTCACCTTTCACTGAGTAAAAAATAAGCAGAACTAAAATGGAGGAAGAAAGACCCAGACTCCACCAAATGTTGAGAAGAGGGTGGCGGAAGGTTAATTTAACCAATCTGTACAAGAACATTACGAGAATCCGCTGTTACATCTGGAAGACTTACATTCCATGCTTTATAGAAAAAAGTCAAATAAATACAAATATTAGAAAAAACAAGCTATACAACATGATGAAATCTTCTCTCTTATGGGCAGCCTTCTCACAGAACCACACAGCATGAGCAAAACAAAAGATCCACTGCTAAAGTTAGCACTCCATTTCAGTTTGTTTTTTTCAGAAGGCAGTTGAAGGGTCATTCAAGGTAAACTGCTGGTGTATGAATTTGGACATGAGTGCCAACAAGCGGCAGACTGCAAGGCGCTTCTCGGAAACGTTGTTGTGTTGGTCTGACCCAAGCTGAAGGAACAGCAGATGAGGAAAGAGGCTACCTTGAGAAAAGAGGCACAGTGTGCTAGAAATCCATTCCTGGATGTTTAAACTGGTCCTAGAGATCTATTGAAGCGGTTTCGTTTTTGTTTGCTTGTTCATTCATTTCTTTTCATCATGGAGGGCTAAGGGGCAGGAAAGAAGAAACGTCTACATTCCCAAACTGCCCGTTTTTGTCTGTTGTATACCTGTGGTATGTTAGACAATGTCAGAAAGGGACAAGTTTCACTGACTGATGCGGAAATGCATTGGTTTTGTACTCGTGTGGGAGAGACAGAGGGAGCTGAATGTGGAAGGGTCTGAGAGGCATCTTCCTACAGTGAAACCTTTGATGGAGGTGGGTAAGAGAAGGCTCCCTTTGTTTATTTTGTGCATCTTGAAAGTAACATACAGTTCCATTTGGGAAGGGCGGCGGCTACGTTGGCGTAACTCCCTCAGGACAGACTGGGGAGCAATTCTCCAATTCCAGAGGGAAAGCAGAGGTGCCTTCATCTGGGGAAGGAGTTGAGTCTGGACGGTGAGGCGGGACCCGGAGAGGCGCGGTGGACGGGTGAGGAGGAGGGTGACATCCTAGGGCTCAGGACCTCCCCGGACTGCAGCCGCCACAGCAGCTCCTCATTGGTGCGGCTCAGACGCTTCTTCTCATTGCTCTCCTTCTCCACGTACTCCTGCAGGTTGGCGTTCTCCTCCGAAAGTTGCCTGCAAGAGCAAAACAGGAGCGTACACTGACGAGTGAGAGAGAAAATCTCATTAAGCTCAGTTCTTGCTCTTTCCCCACACAAACCGCTGCCATCTTGTGTAGCTGAGTTAAGAGTTAATATCTGATGTGAATTAATGGGCTATAGTACAGAAACATAAGAATTCTGTGAAAAGGCATTATTTTGGAAATAGATTGCTTCCGTTTGTCATAAAATGGATTTCAGATATAATAGGGGATGTTTGGGTTAGAGTAAAAGCAGAAGGGCACCAGAATCTAGTCATAGCACAGGAGCAGACTATCAGGCATGGGGGACTCAGGTCACTTCTGTTTCTAGGAAAACTAAAACTCTTCTGACATTCTGTTGGCATCTAATGAAGGTTGCAAATTCAACTTAGATGATAATACAATTTGTTTTTAAGGACACTGATGTTTGCTCTTTTTTAAAAAAAAAGTAACTTCCAACTCATCAGCATGAGCTTCTAATACTGCTGTGGAAAGACCAAAGGGAACATTCTCGCTCCCCAAACCACAGGTATAAACATTTCTTCAGGCTCAACACTGGACAACTGGAATACAGACCTTACTGCTAATGAAGGACAGACGCACATAAAATTTTGCATTTATAGAATTTTGTTAATGTTTCACAGAAGGCAGCAAACCTGGAAACAGCAATGTTTTGATCTATCCTGGCTTTGAGGTCTTCATTCTGTTGTTGAAGCACTTGAACTCTTTCCTCTAAAACGACATTCTTCTCAACCTATGCAAAAAACACATACAGAAAACATTTCCTTAAATAAATAATTTAAAGAAGCTTGTTTGTTCTTGTTATTATTTGCAACTTTATTTGCTCTGCTGGCATAAAAACAAAAAAATAACAGCACCTCAAAGCCAAAGTAAGATTTGTTTTGTTTGCAGCTTAATTTTAATGAGTCTCCTTTTGTGCCAGACAATGAAAACATACATCACTAGTTCATTGTTCCTTATCACTGACCATAGTTTAGAAGAACTGAATTAAACACCTTCTGATTAATTCTTTTTTACTTTTTTATTAACTAGTTCTGCACCTGATTTTATTCGATCTGTTTACAAGAGTATCTCCTAAAACATCTTTGTTTTATAAAACAGTTGATGAACTGTTACGAACCCTGGCTCCCGGCAACGGAGGAGGCAGAAGTAGGCGTAGCCCCTATCTATCAGTTCACCTATCAGTTTTCCCATTCACCACCACACCCCCGTCTCATCCTACTTAAACACCTGTCCTTCCCTAACTTGTTGCTCAGTATTGGTTTTCCCTATCGAGCTTCCTGGTTGCGCTTCTTCTACTCTGTGTTTGTCTTGGATTTCGGCTTTCGGTTTTTCCCTTTGGACTTCGGCTTTTCGGATCTCAGCTTGGATTGGTGCTTTCGCTCTGTTTTGGATTTCTGGCTACCTCTGGATTCTCGGATTGCTCTACGGACTACGGCTTCGGATTACTCTTCGGCTTCGGTACACGTACCCTTTCGGATATCTGGCTTCCCTGGACTCTCGGCTCGTTCCTACGATTACGGTTTGCTTTCGGATTACGACTTGGCTTTGTTCGCTCCTGCAAATGGGTTCACTCACTCGTTCGGTCCCTGTTACCGAACTCGTAACATGAACTATACATCTTATGCTGATAGTAAAAGAATATTCTTCAACACTCTTTCAGAGTTTCTTTATTTTTCATAACTATTCACTTTTGTTCTTTCACAACAATCTGTAATTTTGCTAAATTATTAACTGGCATATGTTTTCAGGATCACAGGGCTCATTCATTCATTCTTTCCCATTTAGGTTTTTCAATGGGACTGACTGACCAGTGTTTCAAGCGGTTTAAGCCTTTTCAAACTATATTGACAAGTAGATTACTGTCAAGATCAAGAGTCTGGGCAGAATGTTGGCCTTGAAAGGCTGATCAACCAGTCGCTCTCCAGCCTGCTCACAGCATTTTGTAAAGGGTCTGATTTTCTTACCAGCTTTTCCAGTTGCACGATTTTCTTCTCTTGCTCATGGATCTGCTGATTTTTCATCTCCAGAATATGCTTCAGGCTTTTTAGGTCTTCCTCAATGTGCAGATAAGGGGCTAGTGCATCCTATGCAGAAGAACAGGGCCACAAAATAAGAATCCCAGTGTTGAGGTTATGTTAATCCCGAAGCTATAATTAAGGTCCTATGTTTGAATAAGAAATACAATGCACATTTTTAATTAAATCCATCATAGCACATAACCCTTCCACAATTTTGTTATGTGCAAAAAGTGATCTGGTATCTTTGTATTAGCTTTGTAAAGCTATTTTGATTATTCTATTCCACTCACCCATCCAACACATTCATTTGACAGCCTGAGATCCAAGATCTTTACTTCATTTCATCCTTAACTGAACCATCCTTCTACTTTCACTTTGGAAATGTAAAGTTACTTAAAAAGTGCAACAATTCAAAGGCAACCTCTAAAATGTTTATGCTTCAGCTGAAAACAATTCAAGAGATCAAGTCACTCTCATTATAAGGCTCAATTAGGTTTCAAGAACCTCAATGAGAACTTGATTCAAGCAAAAACCTGCAGGTGAAGCATTCCTCTGGAATAGGATTGGGAACCCCTGTTTTACAAGGACAGGTAACACTGAAAGAAAGCTTCTCACTGACATCAGTTGAAGACTACAGGTGCTTGGTATCAATGTTTAAGGGAAATTCACATATGCATTCTAACTGTTGTTTACAGCTGGGGAGTAAGTATGTCTTTTCCCCCTTGGTGTGTCTCAGGCACCTAAAGACAATATCACTGAGGTAGAGAGTGCAAGGTATTAAGTCAAAAGCATGCAGAAGCCATATATCCGAGAGGCTGAGAGCAATCTACCATAAATTGTTCTTTACATCCAGGGAGTATAAAATTATCACATTTGTTGATATTCAGTTACATAAAGCAGCTCATGGATTGGAAGGTGTTAAAAGAAAAAGTTTATTAAAAATATTTTGAGGAAAATGTTGCATATCTTTAATTTTCAAATGATTCTTTTTCAAAGAAAGATGTACAACATACAGTATACAGTATATAAATAATATTGTTTCTGAAATACTGATTCATTGGATCAGCCAGTTAGCAAGCTACAGTATGCAATTCAACACAGTAGGGTATACATAAGAAAGACTGTCCCCGAGAGAAGGCCATTCAGTCTATCTGGCCATTACCTTTTGGTTCAAGGATCTCATTGAGCTGTTTCTTGAAGGAAGTCATGGTATTAGCTTCAATCACATGGATGGACACCTACAACATTCACCTCTGCACTAGAATAGTCAGAAATGCTGAAATGAAACCCAGTTTTTGGTGAGTCCGGCTTTTTGCCACTGTAAATGGGAGTGAGGATGTGGTGGCACCTGTACTGTACCTCAATCTGCTCATCGGTGCTCTTCCGCAGTGCCTCCTCAAACCTTTTGGCTCTGTCCCTCAGGCTGCGGTTCTGGAATGTCAGAGTGTCCACCTGGTCCTGGGGAGAATATTAGAAAACTAGTAAGCTCACAAGCAAATGAGGGTTGCATCATACTTCTTAATGACACACAGCTTAATGATTCGTCCTGCTGTTTCCTGAAAGGTCCCAGGGTTTCAACTCCAACAATAAGGCTGGGTGGTGTGTTTCAGACACCCAAAAATCTGTTTAAAGATAGCCCTTATTCTTCTGCCTCCTATTTCCACATATGTAGCCAATCGTTTTTTTCATCTTTGATTCTAAAAATTCCTGTAGCCTGCCTTCCTAAAAACCTTTCAGAATTTCAAAGATTCTTAGAATTTTCTGCTTGTAATATGCCTTTGAGAAGGAACCAACCTGCTTTCCTTTTTTAAACTGTTTGAAAAAACATCTGTAACAACTCCAGTCCCAAAATTGTAGGGTTGAAATTAAGGTCAGTGCATAGTCTATAAACAATGTTGTTAATGGAGTGGTTTTCCAAAAAAACCTCTTAGCACACTATCGAAAAAAGACCCCGAAATCATTGTTTTTGGAGGTACTTCTTGGGTTTGTTAATTTTACATGCAAATGTGAAAATAATCTGGTGGTAAAAGACTCTGAATGTTACTTTTTATATATGTTAAAATGATGCACTTTAAGTTTGGTTCTACTGATCCATAAATAATAAAAAACAAGAACTGCATTTATATAGGAATTTTCACCATTCAAATGCTGAAACTCTTTCTCAACACTCTACCGTACTTTGGCCATGTTAATGTCAATTCCTACTTGAATTATATACAAAAGAATATTTTTCAAAACATTTAATTTTAATACAAAATGAACCACAAGAGGTCACTGGTGCTGCATCTACTGAGGTATATAATTTTTTATTCTTATTTTCCTTATTAAGACCACTGTGTCCTATTACTACAGTATCAGTTAGCACTCTCTTCAAACTTAAGTAGTTTTAGAGAATGGTAGGCAAAAGAGAATATGTAAGTGTGTCTTAAAAAGTGTTCTCAAAGGAGCACCATAGCACAGTTAATGAAATTTTAAGCACTCAGCATCATCCTCAAGTAGGTTTAATGGGAATATTCTCATATTAGCGTATGCCAATGCTGTCCAGCTTGGGAGTTTTCAAACCTACATTTTGTGAGACATTAGTTCTTTTCATGACCAGCTCCTTGTGTTTCATCGTCTTACATACAGTACCTTGAAAAAGCATTACTGTAGAATGCAACATTTCTACATTTCATTGCTATTGGAACTTGCAATTCTGATGGGTGAAGCTCCCCCTACCCCTGCCAGGATACAGTCCTCCTCACTCATGGGTTCTGAATGTGCACAGTGCCACTTGCCTTGACAGTGGATTCCACCATGCCACTGTGGGACAACACCCGTGACAAGCTCAGCTCTATAGCACCCTTGCTACTGGTAATTGATCATGGTCATTAGCAGCCCCAGAGCCACATAATGCCAATCTAAAGGCAGCAGAGAGTTCTACTGCACCACAAGACCAGGTCTAGAGAATGGGGAGTGACTCACTCACTGCTGTAACTCGCTCAGTCACTGAGCCCTGATACACAACTATAACACTTTCACATAGGTTTTTAACTAAAGCCTACACTATTCTCTTCAAACTGCTGAACCTAAAAATGCTGATAGTATAACTGTATATATAAATTAGTTTTTTTAAAAGAAAATTAGAAGATTCTTAATTGTACAGGTATTAAACGTCTTTGCTCAGGCGATCCTAAATGAGTCCAGGTGCACAAGAATAGTTTGAAAGGTCACAAATGTAGTGTAATTGTCTCTGTGTATAATCAAAGTGTATTTACCTGACTCCTAAGTACATGCATCTGTTTTTGTAAAATCCTTCAGAAGGCTATTGAATTACAAACCACAATTCATATAGTAATATGACAGATCAACCATGAGGACAGAGGAGCTTTGGAAATGTATCAAGAACAGAGTTGTTGAGAGGCACAGACACAGGATAAGGAAAAGGATAATTTTCCTTTTGAGTATAGAGAATTCTAGATATAAATGTATATTGTACACATATGGCAGATTTTATGGTCAGACAAGATTGTTTGGTCAAATGCAAGTGCTATTTGATTTTGTGAAAGCCCAATACAGCACATCACCTCATCAGCACCATTCAAACTGCCTAACAGACTGGCAGCCTGTGTTACATCTGTATAGTGACATTGGAGTAGCGAAACAGGTCCAATGCGGTGTTTTGAATAGGAGCTCAAAAGAAAGCGAGAGAATAGCTAGGCAGAACAAACAGGAAAACTTAACCGAACTGAGGTGCCAGAGACGAAGTCCACAAATCATAGTCGTAGAGAATGCGAAGTCCAGAAGCAAGGAAATCATGGTACAAAAAGTGATTCTCCAGAAGAACAAGAAGTTGAGCTCAACAGGATAGACCCAATACTGAGCACTGAGGTTACTGCAGACAGCCCTAAAGTAAACTAGTGCTGGGGGTATGGTGGTGAACAGGTAATGTGGATGGTTATCTGACTGAGAAAGGTCTACGCCTTCTTAAAGGGGCTGTGGTCTGGTTGCGTGGAGCCGGTATCATGACAGCATGGTGGTGACAGCACCAGGTTATGGGTATGCTTCTCATCAGCAGGGACTAGAAGGTTTGTCAGGTTTGAGTTAAAATGAAAGGTGCAATCTAAAGGTGAATCCTAGAGGGAAAACTGCCAAAACCTAAAGAAAATCTCTATAGGATAATGGCCTGAAGTACAAGGTCAAAGCCACAGTGATGTCTGACAAGAAGAAAGTGCCATTGAGAGGCCCTGTCAAACTCCATTTACAATGACATGCATCCTCCTTCACATACCGTATAAGAGTACTTACTGTAGTTTGATTGTTACAGTTCTGAAAAAAAAGTATTCAATTGGAAATATTATATACATTACTTGATATTCATCAACATGTGATATTATTGGCAGGGGATGAATACTTTTCAAGCTAAACTTCACTGTTCACAAACAATTAGTGATCTCTTACCTGCAGTGATAGCCTTAATTTTTCAAATTCTTCTTCCAGTCTTTTTCTTTCGAGTTCATGGGCTTCCTTCAACTCTACCAAACAAGGGGATATGCATTCTGGTTATGTTTCTTCTTACAACGATAACAAATACAAAGTCAAAATGCACCTTATGTAGGCTTGTTCCTGTTTTTTTATTCACTTTAGATACTAGGATAGATACAAAGAAGTTACTATAACAAACCTTTAGACTAAATTTAGTTAATTCTCTTTGCTATTCAATAGATCTGAGCACATAAAAAGTTATAATTTATCCTCCATTTGCTAAAAGCTGCCAAGATGCTGTGAATTAAAATCCCCGAATTCTAGAGCAAACTACAGAGGATGAAAGTGAGATTGAGAACAGAAAGAAACCTGCATTTCAGTCTGAAACCTCAAATTGCTGATGAAGCCTGATGAAAGAACTTACCAAGCAAATAAGGAATCCACATTGGTTATTTTTAAAATATACCACAAGAATGAACAGCTAAAACTGCTCAATTAAGATAATGTATGAAAGTAGGGCCATAACTAGGGTTGATGTACAATTAATTGACATTTAAAAGGACTAAGTAAAATGTATTTTTCCATTGCTGATTAATTTTAACAATTTGCAAATAAGCCAGACATTAACTTTGAAACTATTGACTAATTTTGTGTATTTATAATCAACAACTTGGCCCATTGATTTCTTTACAAATTTGAAAGAATATACAGTGCCCAGCTTTCCAGTTCATGTGAAATACTGGACACATGTCCAATTTTTTCACTCTTTAGAAAATGCACGAAACATACTACACTACCCTAAATCTGAATAAAACAACAACTAAACTACTGAGAGTTTACACAATTCTTTTTTTTATTTAACATTTTGGATAAGCACATAATGTTTACAAATAAGAAGTCAACATCTGCGATTTCCAGCACTGGGATTTTGCAGCCATCAAATCAGCCCTCCACACACTACCGCTCAGACGGTAAGCTCAGCTCTGTGGAGCACATTTAGTAGATTTCCTCACTGATGTAGCAGTAGGAGGTGTTGTCTGGGAACTGGAAGGTTTAGATGTGGAAGTGGAGAGGGTGCTTGGGCAGAGGCAGCTTGAAGTGAATGTGTGTGTGGAAGTGTGGGTGTAGTCCAGAAGATGAGGCCAGTCATCATAAAGCAGCACCCAGAATATTCTAATTTCTTTCAGTACATCACAGTTTGAGCATGCTTACTTTCATTATTATGTTTCAGTAAAGAAGACCTGCAGCTTCTACAGCAAAGCTAGCCTCCACTAGAGGCTATATCTATACTCTCCATTTCTAATGAGATCTTTGTCCTAGTGCACAAACAGTATTATTGCCAGCAGCCATATCACCCTGCAACTCACAACTGGCAACCCACTGAAGCTATCAGGTGTCAGCCTGGTTAGTACCTGGATGGGAGACCTCCTGGGAAAAACTAAGGTTGCTGCTGGAAGAGGTGTTAGTGGGGCCAGCAGGGGGCGCTCACCCTGTAGCTCATGTGGGTTCTAATGCCCCAGTGTAGTGACGGGGACACTATACTGTAAAGAGGCTCTGACTCTCTGGTCATTAAAAATCCCAGGGGGTTTATTTGAAAAGAGTAGGGGTGTAACCCCCGCGTCCTGGCCAAATTTCCCATTGGCCCTTATTAATCATGGTCTCCTAACAATCCCCCTCTATGAATTGGCTTCATTACTCTGCTCTCCTCCCCACTGATAGCTGATGTGTGGTGAGCGTTCTGGCCAGGTGGATGCTGCACATTGGTGGTGGTGGAGGGGAGTCCCCATTACCTATAAAGCCCTTTGAGTGGAGTGTCCAGAAAAGCGCTATATGTAAGCAATTAATTAATATTTTCTTGAATGCCTACTGCCTGAATTTTGACAATTAATCTTGTATAAGGAACTACATCAAACGTCCACCGAAAATCTGAATATACCACATGAAATGTTCTAATTGTGTCCGTTACTGCTGTTGCGTTTTCATAGAACTTTAAGATTTTAAGAAAGGCCAATCTGAATCAATCTTAACCATTCCTAGGGTTTTCCTTCTTGCTTGATTCTGAATAACTGGAACACAGCACCACACAAGAAGCAGTCTAATTCTGACCACAGGGGAAATCCCGAGTTACCTTTCACTTCTTTTTCATGTTCATCCTGAAGCTCAGCAATAGTTACAGTGTGAATATTCTCCATCTCCAGTACAGCTGCACTGTGGTTTACATTAATTTCTTCAATCTGAAAAAATCCAACATTAAAAGTTATAACCACCTTTTTTTTGTTCTTCAAGCATTATGGTTTGCTGTTCAAGGAAAGAGAGGAACTCTAATATATTTGCTTCTTTCAATGCAATAGCAAAAGAAAAAGAAATGTGGTGTTTAATTGGCCTAATGTACTGTATATTGACCAGTCTTCAAGAGATACAGTATACAGGTACCTCTTCAATATACTATGTATATATGAAGCTTCCTTGATGTATGATGTTTCCTTTAATATATATACATGTTTGAAATCTATCAAAATTTAATAATTCCGAAGAAAATGTTTATGAAAGACATGGAAATAATAAATGCAGATTCCGAGACATGACCTCCTGACTGAAACACTTCAGAGGATGCATTAACAAAAATAAAATGTATTGAACAAAAAGGGAAATAGAGTTAATTTAAATATGTTTAGAAATGTCCAGGGTTTTTATTACCTTGAATAGTCAGCACATACTGTAGCAAAAATATTAGAAATGAGAAAAATAAGAGAAATGTGTGCTGACATTTTCACTAAACAACAACCCTAATGGTCTTTTAGACTCTCTAAAAACATTCTGAAACATTACTTATGTCACAGTTTCTTTTTTGATTCTGTATAGTATTTTTGCAATTCAGGCAACTGGTCAAAATATAAAGAACAATTCTGTCGGATTTAGAAATTTTCTAAATATTTCCAAATTTATTGGGTGTCTCTAGTACTTTGTAAAAAACATTGGATATATAACTATGGTGGTAAAAAAAACAATTGAGGAATATCACAAATTAGAATGCTGTTTAAGTCTTTTGGGGGTTATTACAAGTTGTTGCTTTGAGCTAAAGTAAAGCTGTCATTTTCTAACACCTTCAGAATTATAGGACATGGTCCAACTTGTCAGAGAGCTGCCCTATCAGGATCACAGTTCCCAGAAACCTCCAGGGGAATGATCTGCTGTGCTCTGTCACCTGACCAATAGCTGGAAGACAATTGGTCAGTTGGGTGTTTAAAAAGCAGGAAGCAGAGGTGTCCTGTGCAATGATATTTGCTGTCTAGATGACAGAAGGCAGACTACCTGTAGGGAGAAAAGACTGGCCATGGAACAAAGGAACCTCTGAGTTTTGAGAAGCCACATTTGTGAGCCAGGTGAAATAAAGTGTTTGGAGGTGTTTGATTTGTAGCCATTAAGCATCTTAGCCTCTGAACTATATTAGTCCAGGAGTTTGAGAAGACATTTAGTCAGAAGCTCAAATTGGAGCTTATGTTTTATTTTGGTGTTTGTGGCTGATTTGTATTTCCTTGCACTGTAAACTGTCCTGCACCTGGTAATTTTTACGTCCAGTGGGTTGTCAGCCTTAGTTGGGCTTGTGGTATGAGGTTGAGAGAGTGCACTCTTTGACCTGCTCTTGGTGTTGGCTGCTGATCATCTCCAGGAGAGCCTGGTGCTCTGCCTGCAGCCTGTCCTGCTCAGCCCTGTGGTGGGACCTCAGCCTGTCCTCTAGCGCTTTCAGCTCGGCCTCCTGCTGCATGTGCAGCCTCCTCAGCTCCCTCTCGAAGTGCTTTTCCAGCTCCTCCTTGTCCTGTTGCAGACGCTCCCAACGGGCTGTGTTGAAGGCTGGGGGAGAAATAGGGATAAGGATTCATTCCTTTGCTTTGCTGCCTTCAGTAGTCTCACAATGATAACACTACTGGTGGCCTCACTGCTGCTTTACAGGGAAAGCAAAGTCCGAGAGGAAAAGTCTCACTTTCTAGGACAACTGTATATTGCCATGCCATGCTTGTCATTATTATCTTTCAGTTAAGAAGACTGGCAGCTTCTACAGCAAAGCTAGCCTCTCCTGTGAGCCTCTCTTGTGAGCTTGCAGTTTTGTCAAGTAAGTCATTGAGACAGTAGGCCATGGATACCCTGACCAACACAAATCTTCAATGATTGATTGTGCACAGCTTTATGCTTAAGGAATCCTGCTCAGGATCAGCCTGTTATGTAGCCAGCACACAGGTGAGTGATTTCCGTACTGCATTTTAACCTGCATTCCGAATAAGGATCCCCCCCACTGATTCGTTTACAAATGAAATTTTTGGGCTGTTAAGTTATTAGCAACTAAACATCAAGACTGGTCCTCTGATTTGTAATTTTAAAATATTTTTAATAGAAAGTATCTGTTAGTTGTGCCATGGTTAAAATTAATTAGCATTAATGTTGGGAGAGTAAGGTTTAAAAAACTCAAATTTGGTAAGAAGGAAAAACAAATGCAGTTTCTTAATTTAGTTCATATTTCTGCTGCTGTTTTCCAAAGACAAATGCTGATCATCCACATAGAACGGAAGTGTTTTTGTGCTGGGGATATGGTATTACTGTTGGGGATCTTGACAAAAGAATCCACTGTCTGGAAACAGACTACCTCATCAGCATGATGGCACCGACTGATAATTTCCCAGAAAATGACTAATGTAAGCTTGGGAGAATACTGAGGGGCATTTCCTGTACCTTTTCAATAGGTTACTGGCTATTATGTTTGTTATGAGGGACTTGCAGAAGGAGACCTTTAAATGCTTTTTTTTTCTTTCCAATTTTTGAAATACCAAATTCAAATGTTACCTCACAATAAAGCTATTCCATTCCAATTTCTCCAAGTCATGTCTCAAAGTGTGCCATGACATTTAAGAATTTAAATGCACAGGACAATCTATTTCCATCCTCCTGTACTCACAGATCTTGAATTAAAGTAGGGCATTCCTTTGAAGTGTTGATAGCTAAAATCAGATGCTTTAAAGACCTTTAGCTTAAAAGGGCCAACAGCACATAAAATAATTGAACCCCAGCATGGTGTAGTAGGACTACAAGTTTTGACATTGAAAGATTTTGACATTGTAAGATTTTTATGAGAATTGAATATCCTACCGATTCACATTTACTCATACAGTATGACTGAAGAAATGAAGTTAAAAGTATTTCCTCAAGTGATGTCCATATTAGGCAACTGATACTTCTGTTAATGAGTACAAGGAGCTAACCAGTACTTTAAGAAACCTCAGAGAAACAAAGTCAAGTGGAGACAAAACTGCAAAGCAGTGGGTTTATGCACTTACCCACTTCATTCCTGAGGTTGGCAAGTTCCAGGGACAGTTCCCTCTCTTTCACTAGGGCACTTTCACTCTACCAAACAGGTGGAGACAAAATGGCAGGAGATAAAGAATAAGAGAATAAGAACAACAACAAAAGAAATGAACAAGAACAACAACAACATCTGCATGTATCTTACAGACTATATAAGATATATTTATTGTGTGTATATATATAAATTAATAAACATGTTTCTGATACTGAAATAAACTTTATCTAAGAGCCAACATGAATAGTTATACAATTTTAATTTAGAACTTACCAGAACTTCTAACTTAACTGAACTTTACACAGCACTCTGTGTCCTTCTGTGTCTTGATTTATTGAGCAGAAAGAGCAACATTACTTAACAATGCAGTCAAGGTGAAAAGTTCAAGTCATAATGGTCAGACACACTCATAATAGGCAGCATTACTGTATGTTGCACAGACTCCTTAGTTAAATTCTACTGCCTTATTAAAATAAAATTCTTAATGAAATTAGTTCTAAAATCTAACATCTGGTACAGAGTTTGTGCTAATTTCTGACCCTGCATTTCAACTGATTAGAAAAACAAATAGTTCAATTCGTTTACTTAACAAAGAAGGAATATGGTGAAGACACAAGTGTTCTTAAGGATAAGGAAATAATCTGTGACTACAGGTGGAACAATACTAAAGACTATATCTATATGTAATGGATCCTGATAAAAAAGTAATGCTAAAATAGTTCCATTATCCACTTGTATTTAAGTATCATTAAACTTACAAGGTAAGTTGACATCTGCTCCTCTTTCCCTCAATTAGTTGCATACAAAATAATAAAAATAACTTAAAATAAAATAAAAAATAGCTGCAAGAATGAACAGCATTTGTGGAAGAATCCTTATGAAACACATTCGCAGTTTGGGGCCTCAAATATGGCAGCCTTAGCAGAAATGAACACTAACAATAATATAAATAAATTGTAATACAAAGAATGAGGCTAATAAGACAGAATTAAACTGCACTTTTGGTATGCACTCGTTTTATAAAACAGATTTTAGGTGAGTCCAATTTTACAAAAGAACAGACAGTGATAAATAGAGATACTGAGCAAAACATCAGGAGTTAAACTTCAGGGTTTTGAGAAATACAACCTAAGGAAATTCACTTGCCTTAGATTTGCATTTCTAGGATTGGGTCTCTAACAGCTCTTAAATATCATTCTATCATTCAGTCATGAATAAAGTTCACAAATTGTCTGTTGGCATTCATATTAGTTTGAATAAGACTCAGTAAACATAAAATGCAGGCAGAGTGTAGAAGCAAGTCCCTTAAAGCTCATCATCTTCCCAGAGTTCCAATCAGGCATTAGTAAGGTCTCCTATCGCAGTCTGTGGAAATGACAAAATCAATAGCTGTATGAGAAATCAATCAACTGTGAAGGAACTAATCCCTATAACGACCAAAAGAAGTCATAAAATAATTTAAACTTGGTGCTCCGTTAATTTAGCATTCTACAAGAACATTAAAGAAACATGTTTAAATAAAGAAGATGTTTATCTCATTTCCCAGCACACACAAAAGTCTTTGCCCCTTTAAATTAACTATAATTCATAAGGTTTTTAAGTGTTACTAGGTATTAAACATTTAATAAACGTTCAATTGCATATGTTTTCAAAATTGTCGATATATACAGTGCCTTGCAAAAGTATTCAGACCCTTGACCAATTCTCTTATTTTACTGAATTACAAATCCTACATATAGCTCTCTGTGATATTTTTAATTCGAAGTACTGAAACTCAAAATTAATTATTTTAATGTGATATTGTTTTAATTTATTTTAAATTGTTATTGTTTTATGTTTAAAAATATTCAAAATGCATGACAAAATAAAATTAAAAAGAACCACTGTTATTGCCTTCTTAAGTTCCACTCTCACTAAAATTAACACATAGCCACAGATAAACGAGGGTGCTGAATGGGAAGCTCAGTGACCTTTTGACTTATTTCAACATCCAGCCTCCGAAGTACAATCAAATCCTCCAATCTGAGTTTACTGGGTAAAACCTATTGGAGACCCAGTCTCACGAGGCCTGTTTAATTCCCAGCTTTGAATTCATGGCTCACCAAGGCAACATAACCTGCTTGTATTTCATGATCCTTTAACAGAAGGTTATTGTGCTGCTGAGCTCACTTGAAGGTCATATTTTTATTCACAGATGCACAGAAAATACTTGTCAGTGGTGGAACAGAACCAAAACAAAAACCTCTTAGAAGTTTAACATTTTATATTTAAAATTTTAATGCAAATATAGTTTGAATTTAAAACATATACAGGATAAGCAAGGAAAATATTTTCTGTGTAAAAAAAACAATGAAAACAGCAGCAACAATAGTGATACCACTGATAATTTAGACCTGAGTCAAAGAAAAAGCCATCTAAAGTTTTATTCTCTCCTTCTTCTGTGGCAACTGACTGCCTCTGCAGCATCCAGAGCAAGTCTGAGCCTCTGCTCTAGAATAATGCACTGCTTAATGCCAGGAGTGAAGAGAGCAGCTGAAGATAGCAACAATGCACATTACAGGCACACAGTCTAGCAAGTAATAAGGTTCATCATCCCAGCAGAGAGCACACACCAGACTGCATTATGTAAGGGAGCTGCAGCAATGACAAAGGAAAAAAAGAAAGAGGCTATTTGGAAAGCACCTAATATGCCGCTATGATTTAAAAAAAAAAAGTGAAAATAAAATTTTGCCTCACATGAGAGCCTCCAACTATGACAGAGCAGCTGGATACAGAACATGGAACACGTAAAAACCGGTGCCAACAACCCTGAGGAAGGAAATAAGAGATTTTTTTTTTACCGTCTTGTCCAGGCACTGGAGGCAGTCATGGGGCTTGCAGCAGCACTGGCCCATCCTAGTAGGCTTGCGAGGGGAGAGTACTGTTTCATCCAGGCAGCCAGCCTGTCACTCCTGAGCCAGCAAATTAGGAAGTGGCCCAGCTCTGCCGTGCACACTCATCTCTAACACCCAGCTGGCATGGTACCTCATTGCTGCTGTTACTCAGAGCCGTCCTAAAAAGCCAGGAAGACCCCACCAAGGCCCTGGCTTGAGAATGGGAGTGTCAGTCTGAGGCTCAGAAAGAGGCTGATCAATAGAGAGCTGTTACACGGAGGCTCTACCCATTTTGCTCTCCCTGGAGGCCCGGCCACTGGATAACAGAGCTGCTTCCCCTGACACAGCTGGCTCCTGCTCTGCATCTACAGGTCTGCGCCTCCATTCCGCCTGTCAGCCTCATCAAACAGCCCGCGGATTAAAGGTTAAAAAATTGCTTCCCATCCCCCCTCCACCACACACTAACTTGCCTGGTCAACATGCCTCGGTGAACTGAGCAACAGCGGCTTTACTTTGGAGGCCGCAGCTTGTGGCCAAGAACCTCTGTATCCAATCTGAATTGAAACCACTGAAAATGAAGCTCACACCAACCTGACAGACTGGATTCTCAAGTTGTGTGACCGGCCCAGCACTCTAATTATTTATGTTTTGGTGGGGTTTGTTTTCATCTTTAAGGCATTCAACTGAAAAATCACCGGCCTACTACCAGGTACAGTATCTTAGTATGTGTTTCAGAATAACCTTTGTTGTCTCGTTGCATAAACTCATGGAACCTAACCTGTTGCAGTTCTTATTTTTGGTATTTTACCTGAATGGTAACATGTCACTATAAACCATGACATTCCAACATGGTCACATCCTGTATAAATAGCGAAGCATTTACCTTTATGAAACAGAAAGACTTGAATTTACGTGGCCATCTTGCTGGTCTCACACCCATTTTAGTTATTCGTTGGGGGAAAATGTTTTTAGCTCTATAAGTAACTTCTATGATCTAAATATATAACTTCAGCAAAATTACAAAAGTTTGCATTTTGCCTATAGTTCTATCACAGAAGGTAGAGTAACAGCTACAGTAGTAAAAGTAGCAGTAACAGGAGTGAGAACAGTAATTAGATGAAATTGGTAAATTATTTTCCAGTACAAACAAAATTATTTTGTTTTTAAAAGTACAACCACAGTAAACAATGTTCTATGCACATTACTATTCAGTTTGGTGTTTCTTGAAATTCTGTGTGTAGTAGCTTCCATAAAAAAGAAGCACAAAAAGCATCAACTAAACTTTTGGTTTATTCCAGTGAATAGAAAACAAAGAATATTAATGTCCCATATTATTGTTCAATTTTTCAACAGCAGCAAAAAAGACCCAGAATAATGTGTACTACCTTTCTCATGTTTCTTTTTAAATTCGGAATATCCGATGGTTTCAGCTTCATTAACATGATTTCACCTCAGGAAGTGGCAAATCTCTAGTTTTAGGGAGTGCCATTTAATCTACAATTTGTGTAAATACAAAAATAAAAAATGTCATAACAGAATTTTTGTAACAAAAATACATTGGAGAATAATACAGAATGAACTAATACCTAACTACTACAATCTATTAGTAGCAAATGTACCATTTTTGTGGGCAGTATTTATACCACTTACTTCACTGTACTAGAACTGTACAATTCATTTTCGGCTGCTGTTAAGCCTGACCTTTGAAAGTGAAAGAAGATAAAAATGAGTACCAAATAATTATTTTTAATATGCCCAGCCTACATAAAACAAAAATGACATTTTAGTTGGCTGTGAATTGTTTTCCAGCCTCTTCCTTTCCTCCATTCTTCCATTCTTAGTCCAGTCTTCTATAATGTACCATACTGTATATATTCGAAAAGTATCTTTTAACAATCTAATACAGTTGATTAAGACTAATAGATTAATGGGCTTCCTGTTCTGTTCGCTTTGTTCCGTAGTCACAAAATCTGTTTTGAAACTAAAGAAATATCAACTTTGTGCAATATTATATTTTAATTTAATTGTTACTTATGATAAGAAATAATAAACTAAGAAGAAACAGCAACAAAGTTCCAGTTTCCGCTCTAATGTCAAAGACAAATGTATTTACACTGCAACACAAACTATTTATGTGGAAAAAACTGTCACACCCACATTATTGTATTAGTGACATTGCTTGTAACATTACCATGCTGTTAATTATACCACACATTTAAATACTTTAGAAGGGTTGTTGGTATTACTAAAATATGCTTTAGATGTTATCTACCTGGAAGAAAACCGGTTGTGTAAATTAACCATTGTTCACCCTAGCAAATCTCATTTTCCCCAGGGCTTTGTTCTTGGTGCCAAATCCCTTTATTATGTATATTACCATGAAGTCAGATTCTTCATAGATATTTCAGCAGTTTCCATTTTTTATGCTGATAACGCCCACAGTTCTGGTGTGCTTAATAAAGCAAACCTGTCTTACCAATCTGCTTAAATGATAATTTATATCAATGGGACTGCAGTGGAGAGGGTCAGCATTTTTAAGTTCCTGGGAGTTAACATCACAGAGGACTTAACCTGGACCCACCACACCATCATCATGGTCAAAACAGCACGGCACCGCCTATTCTTTCTCCGCAGGCTAAAGAAGCTTGGCATGCCATCACATATTTAGGCCAACTTCTACAGGTGCACTAGTGAGAGCATCCTGACTGGTTGCATCACTGCCTGGTATGGGAACTGCTCCGCCCGAGATCGCAAAGTACTGCAGAGGGTGTTGAAGTCAGCGCAGCTCATCACCGGCTGTGAGCTATTAAATATCCAGGATATCTACTCAGCTAGATGTCTTAAGAAGGCCAGGTCCATTCTCAAGGACCCCAGTCATCCCAGTCATAAACTGTTTTCTCTCCTACAGTCCGGTAAACAGTATTGAAGCATTCGGTCAAAGTCCAACAGATTACGGAACAGCTTTTACCTCAAGGCAATAAGCAATAAGTTAAATAGCCAAGCTGCAGTTCCTTCAGCAAATCACCCATAATGGCTACATGGACATACAGTACAGTTTACATTACTCAGCATACTGTACAACTTGAACATAATGTATTGTATACACCCTGGATACATAGCAGATCTGCTTATACTGAGTTTTGTCTGAGTTTATCTTATTCAATTTCTATTGCACTATTATCTATCATTATGTAAACTTAATTTGTAACTTTAATTTTGTGATTTATCTCCCCGGTGAGCTCATAGAAAAGACATTTCATTGCCAGCAACTACTCCTGCACACTGTATTGTTGTGCATTTGAAAAATAAACTTTGACTGACTGATTGAAATGATAAATGGCTAGTGTATACTACTTAACAAGAGCTAAAAAAACAATTGGTGTGAAGAACACAGAAATGACAACATAGTTTAAAAAGCACTTGAATAGGCATCGGACTTTGAATTGGCAATTTGAATTGTCACAGTATTAGATTCTGGTTTAACAGTTTAATCTGTTTTGATTAAATAATTTGCTAAATTACTAATAATTATTGTACTATTACCCAATTGCAAATACATTTAATGTACATTTGATGTAAACAATTTGGCCACACTAGCCAATTTTAAACTAGATTAAACTGTGCTTCTAATTACTGTGAAAACAATTTGCATAATTTAAAGTAAATGGATAAACAGTTGTGAAAACAGTGTGCATACTTTGAAGTAAATGAGTATTACTATTACTATTACACTGTATTTATATAAACGTATAAAATATTCAGAAGGAGCTTTTCAAAGATCATTAACAGCAGGTATTATATTCTTAACAAAATATCACGATCTCAGGATTTTAGGATCATATGATGTGTCAGAATTGAAACTAAAATTAAGTAGTATTAAGTTGTACATTTACAATTATAATTATGACAAAACTGAGATTTACAATAGCAACATTTAATCAGAAAGAATACTATATCTTTAGAAGTGTATCTGTTCTTTCAGAATTAAGACAGTCTGCAATTTTCAGTTCTAACTCCATTATCTTATTACATATATAATCCATTATTTTCTTTTTGACTCCATTATTGTACGTTAGAGACAGAAACAATGTATAAAAATGAATCTGGCTGCTTATGTATGGATGACCATAAATGACCATTCCTGTCATGGATGACCTTGTTATGGTCAGCGTTATGACTCAGCTGAAAATATTTTTATTTTTCTAAGGATGCTGTGGTTTGGCTCATGACGTTCTTAATCCAGCTGCTTTCACCTGGCCCCAGCTCCAGAAAAATAACCGCTTACTTTTATAGCATCTAACTGTATTGAAGACTGTGTCATATGTTAAATGTGGTTTTGTAAAGGCTTTCGTTTATTGTTTTTAGCTAAATATATACATCACCATATTTGCAGAAAATCAGACCACAGAGCTTTCTAGGCACCCTGATTCCAGCTCTGTTAATCCCACCTCTGGTTTTTCTCCAGCTCCCAAGCAACACTGATTTAAAACAGTCTTTCTGATGTAGCATGGCTAATCTTGCTTTATTTAATATGTATTTCATATGCTCATCAGGCCAGCAGGTGTCATTACAATCCCAAAATTCCTTTTTTGATCTTCGTACTGGAAAGTAGGACAGAAATAGAGGAACAACATGAGGATGTCAGAGCAGAGTAAAGACAAAAGGTTTAAGAAAGCATTTAAGAAAATCCTAATGTGTGCACTTTTTATTTTGAGACATGTTTAGAATTTCCTCTCTCCTAGCATGTCCATGATTGACATGGACAAATACACAAACGTTGTTTCAGTCAGGGTACACATCACTTAACGTGAGTTCTTTTTAAAAAGGTGTTAACATAACTGTGTGGAATGTTTCCTCAACTTCTGAGGGCTTGTGACACATTCTCTATATTACATGATAATCACTCAACACCTATTATGTAGTACTATTATCATTCTGATTATATCTACTGTACACTTTACATATACTGTACATATACATTCCTCACACATTCCAGTGGATCATCAGAGTGGATATTGTGCTCCAAATCCTAAATTCCATGCTGTGTGTATCAAAGGCATTTCTAGATTTAAATGATCACTGGACCAATGTGAGTTGGCACTGCCTCATTTGAACACTTACAAGAGAGCTCCAGAGCTCCAGAGCTTTTTAAGGATGTGATGTGCTACTTAAGAAATGTGCAGGCCTATAGCACTTGGCTCCCTGATGCTAATCTGAATCATTTTTCACTTTTCCTTCTAGGTTTTTCCATACCAACATGCCATTGTACAGAAATAGAGTTTCTGCATTGAAATCCAGATGCTTGTTGTCACGGATGTCGGAAGGGATGAACCATAGAATGGCAGGAGACCCTATGCGTAGCGGCGAGACGGGGGTTAGCCCAGGCTCAGCTGTTCAAGGAATGCCGTATAGAAACCTATGCCCTCAGGTAGTGGATGTGGGGCGACCTGGTGCTAGGCGGGTTTCAGGACATCCGAACGTCAATGCTGAGCGAAGGCAGAAAGAAAGACCCGGAAATATATAGCCCCAGAGAGAGAAAAACACCGGAAGGACAGCCAAGAACCGGAAATGAGAGACAGGACAGAGACGGAGCGCCCTCTGACTGCAGAGGGCGTGACACTTGTGCTGTAATGAAAAGTGTTTTCCTTATTTTGGCTTCATGAATGGAACCTTTGCCATCAACCTCCACCGAAGAATCACAACACGTGCTGGGATTAAGAAGATAGTTTCAGATCCTTGGTGTCTCTCAGCACCGACTTTGCCTGTTATGCCTTATGTATGAGTTTCCATTTTGTGCTATTTCCTTGACATGGAACAGCATTTCCTTGTGTTTCTGAAATCTGACCCCATGATCCTGGACATTAAAAAATCAAACTAACCACAATGTGTCCCTGTCTTTCTGTAGAAGTTGGGATCTCTTTTCATTCTGTTAATACTGAATTTTCTGCCGATATTTATCAAGCACAGAGTCAGTCCTCTCTGTAATTATTGTAGATTGTTTAAATGACTGTAAATTAGCCAGTAAAGGATCAGAACTCCACTTACATCTTTCACAAGTATTGTGATGAGAGAGAGAGATGGAATGCAAACATGTTTTTGGGCACATTGGCACAATGGTTATCACTGCTACCTGGGGCCCTGGATACAATTCCTGAGCTGCTATCTGCATGGACTTTGTATGTTCTCACATGGGTTCACTCCAGTTGCTCCAGTTTCCTCACACAGTCCAAAGACATACTGGTAGGATAATTGACTTCTGGGAAAAATGGCTCTGGTGTCAGTGTGTGCACGTCTCTATCTGTGTGTGCCCTGTGATGGAATGGTACCTCATCCAGGGTATATTCTGCCTTGTGCCCATAGCTTGTCAGAAAAGGCTCCAGCTCCCCCATATCCCTGTATTGGATAAAGTGAAATTAGAAAATGGATTGCTCTGTCTTTCGGAAGGACACCAGTCCATTGTATTGTCTTGGAGAATGGGGAAATTTAGAATAGATATCAAACCTAGCCAGTGTCTTTGGTAGGTGGGAGGACACCAAAACATTCAGAAAAAAACTCAAACACCAGGAGTGTCAAAGTCAAAGTCCACTTGGATCTCTGTGACACTTTCAATCCTCCTGGCAAAGAAGGAACTCTGGTTTTTTGCCATTGATCAGGGAAGCATTAACAAGCTCTGACAGCGGAGTTCTGCAGCTGCTACAACACATATCCTTACTTTTTAGCGAAGATTACTCAGGAAGTCTCCTGAGTAAACAAGTTATTTCAACAGACTCCAAGGATTTTCAACAATCTATCTCTTATTAGCTTGCAAAACATGACACCGTGTTCTCAGTTTAAATTAAAATGAACAGAAGACAGGCCTGAGACAATCTGTACTTCCTAAACCAGCTTCAAGGTGGCTCATCAGCGCAGTTCACATTCAGCTTTGAGAAACAGATTAATATGTGGGATGGCCTAAGGTGTTGCGAAAAAGTCTTCACCAATTTTACCTGTACTGAGTGAGTCACAGCAGACATTCAGCAGTCGTGGGTGTCAGGCCCAAATCACTCATTCTTGTTGTTGAATCAGTAAGCTCCTTCAAGAAATAGCTAGGTAAGATTCTGGAATTCTTTAGCAAGGTAAACAAGGCATAAAACAAGGTTTATATGCCTTTTTTTACTTTGTTTTCTTATTACAGTCTAAAAGTGTAAATATTCTCTAAAAAGCCATAAAAGTATAACTATTCTTAACTTTATTATTAAAGACAGTGAATGGTAATCATCTTCGGATTATTGGTCCAAGGGAAGACCTTCTTTTGCTCCTTCTATAGCTGATATACAGTACTGTAAGATTCTAACAGTGGAACTAAGCACACATTTAATGTTATTGCTCGGAGATTATCACATTCTGCCTCTTAGTCCTCTCACCTTTAATACCACTCCTGTGAGTTTCTACAATACAAATTGAAGAGAGTTTCCACATTGAGCATAATGCTGTCATTTCTACTAACTGCAACACTTATACAGCAGGATTCAACTTAATATTCTGCTAAGGAACCATGTCATATTGGCAGCAGTAAAAACCAGGAAAAAAACAGGCAGTATTATTGCTCATGTTACTCATGTGGGAAGTCCAATGTTAATAAATATACATTGTAATCTTGTTCTCCATTACCCCCCTTCTCCAGCCTGGAGTAAATAGTCCAGCAGAGGAAATAACTGGCAGGAAGTATTAAATTAGCTTCCACTGGGATCATCTATCAGAAAGCCATCACAAAGTCTAACACTTTTTCATCCCCTCTTTCCTCTGGTGTGCTCTTTATTTTTCTATTGGATCTGTATTGAATGCACTGAATTACAATGACTTTCAAAATTCTTTTACTGCAGTGGGGGCAATAACAACACTTTTTTGAGGTTGAACTCAACTGAAGGGAAAGCTAAAAATGGAAGGAAAAGAAAGGAGCAAATACTGTCATCCATATGGTCATAAGCAATTGTTATACTGTAGGTCCCTGCAGGATCACAAATGAGTCCAATGTTTGCAATCCTGCAGTATGTGTGTTGCTCTATACTCAGACTAGACAGTTTCAGACAATTAGTAATTCTACAATATTAGAAATTAGACAATATACTCGACACATTAAATAATTACTGTTGTTATTTTGAATTTATTTATATGTGAAGACCACAATGGTCAAAAATGGTAAACAAATGTCACACCAAAATTTCAAAGACTGCGACTAATGCTGTCTACAGTATAGGAAATAGCCTAGTTAGTACATGGTATGTCCTGTGAATCCCGAGAACAGTAAAGTAATAGGAGACCTGTGGATACCTCAGTGTGTTGTGCTATTAAAAACAACCCTGATGGAAGTGCCCTCACAACAAATGTGATTGTCTCTAATGTAACAATCATGGCAACATCAGACCTGGCTAATGCATCACTTCTGACAGTTTTAAGGACTTGGGCAGGAAGTACTATTCAGCCTTCAACAGACAGTAAATCATACTTTGTATCTTATGAAGAGCTCTGGTAACTGCATTAGGTTGAGTGTTTCCAAATAATCCACAGACACCTGTAAACATCTAGCTGAATTAATGTCAGGAATTGTTACAGCTGTAACTGTAGCTGATAGTGGACTGACTCACTAGCAGAGTCACTCTTTATTTTCTGGGAGGGCAGAACACTTATGCCATGCTTATAAGTAATTTACTGTAGCTGGGCAATAGCACTTCTTTAACAAATCAACCTGTTTTTTCAATAGCCATATCTGTTTTATCTCTCTATCACACACACCAAAATAAATTGTGCACAACAAGGCCTTTATTAATACATGAGAGCTTAAAAAGAAACATACAGACATAGAGGTTGATTTAAAAAATACCCATATCATTATAAATACAATTTTTTAAATGTTTTATTCCCCCTAGGTAATGTTCCTATATTATACACAGTAAAATAAAGCAATCTTAACAGAATGTCTTGAAAATGTTTCTTAGATAGAAACAGCTTCTCTGAAATTATTTCCTTCTTTTACCTCCTTCCAATCTCTTTTACACTACAGAGACGAAATATAAAATTCAACAGATAACATGAGGACAACAATCAGGACCTTGGACAGCTCCTGCCACCAGATCAAATCAAATTTCACCTGACACACACAGGCACTTATTATTTCATTCTGTTGCCAATGTTACAAATCTATCACCGATTCCCATGGGTGACAACCACTATTACTGTCCTGATAAAAAAAAACAACAAGAACAGCAGATTGCTTATATGTATTTGTTGAAAGCGGCACAATTTTATCCAGATAAGGGAAGCAGTCATGGAGGCTTTGTGTTAGCAGCAGAGTCCAGATGCACATCAGCATACAGTTAAGCTGTCTAGATTGGTGTAGGTCTCCGAGAAGGACCAAATAGAATGGTTAAAGGTTTGCTTTGTGAAAGCTGACCAGCAGATCTTGCCTAAAACTATACTTTAATAATACATTTTAAATGATATTCGTGTTTGTTCACAGCTGTCATTTTTTTTTCTGAAAAAGAAAATGGTTGGAGCTGATACCATCGGTACTACAGTTAAAACACATATTGAGCATAGTCAGCCCATTCACAAATCCCCAATATGGTTCAATTGCTTAGTCAGCCTGAACAAAATCTAATCTAATCTTGAGCTAATCTAGGCCTTGATTTAACTTCTGAAGGATATACCCTCCTACAGCAAGGTTCCCCAGACTGGAGCACAGGCTTTTGGAAAAATCTTTTCAAGAGAGAAGAGTGCTACCAACACAATTTACAGCACCAACCTGGATTTCCTTAATGGTCACCACTCATTCCAGTACACATAAGGCACTCTTTGCTTAGATCCTGAGATCAAACAATATCAAGTTATATAGTAGTAACACTATTTCAGAATGCATTGCTTCACAATTGAGATTAAACTGTGTATTCTATTCTTAAGACCTCTGATCCTTACAGGAAATAGAAAGCTTTTATACAAACACCTCACCTCCTTCAATCAGCTGCAGGGCACATAGAGCTTCAGTGACGCAACCTGACTCATGTTACAAGCCATTTAAAGCACCCATCAGGGATAAGTGCATTTTCATAATTATAATCCTCAGAAAACATAAAAAAGGGACAACCAAATTGCAGATTCTTAAATCCTTTGTGATAGGTGACTCATTAGCAATGATATTTAAAGTTTCCTTCAAATTTGTCTGCTATAGGAAACCTTTTAAAGGATTAATTTTAATTAATAATATACAACAGAAGAAACTCTTTATCTAAAAATCTCAGTCAGGGCTTTTTCAGAGTGATCTGCCAGCTGGATTCTACTAAATCACTTAGCAATATGGCCTCATTCTAATTCTAGCTCTGAAAATATTACAGTACTCTCATAACAGAATTAGGTCTTAGGATATAATTGCTATGGTTGCACAGAACTCTAATTTGTCATTGTTTTCCAGTAAAGAGAAAAGGTAAAGAAGAATACTGACATGTATGCTTCTCCAAAAAACAGATAAAGTTTGGCTATTTTCAGCTGTATTTATTTTATTGCCAGTACAAGTACCAGTTATTTATTATCCTGAAATGGAATACCAAAGAGACCTTGTCAAAATCCAAAGATTAACAAGACGTACGAGTCACCTGCAGACTATTAGTGTGCCAGTGTACTTAAATTGTGGAGGTTGTCTATGAAGGGCCTTATGGTACAGCAAGTGTATTGTACTAATACTGTATATATGAGAAGGTAGCTACGTCAGAATGCGTAGGCTGCAAAGGAATAAACAGAGCTGTGGAGCCTTCCTCAGGCTCCAGAGCCAAAACATTGTGTTTTTTTTCCTTTTCCTTTCATCTTGGAATGAACCTTTACCTGTACTTACATTATAGCCACTCTCACAACATCCAAAGTCTGCTCTTCCGCTCTGTTAAGGAATGTTTTTCAGCAGTAGGAGTTAAACTGTTACATTATTCTTGTATGGCACATGTTAAGTAACTTGATGTGATTTTAAAAACACTAACGATATAATGATATAACGATAACGATCTAAAATTTGCTATAAAATAAAGAAGCAAGCTGTAAAATTGCTTTCAATCCTATGTGATGCATTATTTTTAATAGTCCGCACTAGCACCACTGTATTGTACACCTTACAACATGTCTACAACAGTGATAACTGGAACAATATTGAAATTGTATCACCAGCAGGAGAGCTACAAACAATGGCCTATTTTCACTGCTTTGTATGCTAGGTACAGTATATGGAAAATACTTCTTATGTAATATACCAGTAATTATCCTCTTTAAAATTAAAAGTGAATATATTAAATAATGATTAAAACCTATACCATAATACTGTACTAAAACTACAGATTAAAATGTGTTGTAAAATCCCCTCACCATTTCATCCAGTAAACAATGCAAACTGGCAGAATAAGTAATTTATGACGAAAAGTGTTTGCTTTTGTTCCTCAATAAACAAATTTTAATTTACACCTTTTCCGCTAACAAGTTAACAAGTTAAATGGACCAAATTGCCTCCACTCTTTAGTAACCTTTCTTATGTTCTTATTACAAACCTGAAAGTTCAAGTGAAAGCAGACTAGCTTTACATCATTTTACTCAAAGGGTGCCTAGTGTATTGAGAAAAGGCAATGCAGTAGTGTTAAGGAGACAGCAGATGGCAGTCTTCGCCAAACAACAGCACTCGTCACATTTGAGTCATCCCATAAAATCCCTATTCATGGCATGCTTCTCTAGGGCAGAGCAGGTGATCCTTTTATCTTTCGAATGAACCGGACTGATTTCACCTACGAATTGTTGAAATGTTCCCTGTGCATGGTGCTGCATGCTATACAGACCTGTCTGCCACAACTGCAAAGTTTATAAAAAAACAGGTTCGAATATAACATATGAAGCCTTAGGCATTTATAGTGATCCTGATAATAAGCTGCAGCTGCTGAAACACCATTTCACTTTAAAATAAGTGTGAGTTCTTTAAATGTGATCACACACAAATGCATAAGTATCTAAAACCACATGACTGTGTGCCTCGGGGCTGGCTCAATCAGTAAAATAATTGACTAGAGTGCAGGTTGAGCCCTGTGATTATGTGTTTAAGCCTAGTCAACTGTGACTGTAACTACAGTCATAACTATGATTATGGGTCATGTAACCAGTCAACTGTGACTGACATGCCTCAAGGACAATTGACCAAGTGCTGCCAAGGGTAGGCTGGGATTAGTTAACCAGGTTTCTCTTGGTGATACATCACTTGTGTGACTTTTTGCTTGAAAGTACGAGAACTTTCAAGCATACAGCGGTGTCAGTAAGAGCCATTCCTCTCCTCCAATCAACCTAAGGTATGGAGCTGTGCTACCTGTGATGTTTTAAAAGCCAAATGTCCCACAAAGGTGGGTGGATAGGAAGCCTACAATTCTAATTCTTAGCTGAGTGATGGGATGTGAGGTTCTCAGATATATCATATATAAGTCATGATGGGAAAAACACATTATCAGGCGAGCAGAACAAAAAATAATTGGCAATTCTAAATTAAACGAGCAAAATTTAATTTCTTGCATTGCAAAGTGTGGGCTTCTCATGGGATAGCTTATTTGGTAAGGGGTTTCAGTTAATTTTTAGGTGTAGATATATAGTTGGACCTTATGTAGTCTTAACGGTTACAGGTAAATAATAGGAACATATTTGAATAGCTTGTACTAAATAAATCAAAAATGGAAAAAAAGAAGGTATTGCAATGAACAGCTTGTGAGTAATTCACTTGGAGAATTAGTAAGCTACAATGCAGTTCTCTACAGATTTGTATATAATACTCTGAGACCACAAAAAGGCCAACCTAAGTCCTGCAAGTATTTCATTTTTGTTATTGATGGTCACAATTAAGTATGACTGGGAATATCCTACGCTGGAAGAATATGTTCAAATGAATACCACATTATATTTATGAAGCAGTAAAGCTTTTCCATAAAAAGTCTCTAAAAGGTTACATGATCCCTTTCATCACCTACACATACAGTAAACAGTACCTGGAGACCCAGTATTTTGTAAATAACAGGGAAGGGAAAAGAGTCTGATTGCACCTAATCAATCTAAAACATAAAGTGTAGTGAAACCAGGAGGAAGTCTGATACTCTGACTTCCTTCTAGGAATAGTTGAATGCAGCCTTCAGATCGATAAGTTTCTAAACAACCAAGCAAGCTACATGGGTCACATGGTCTTGTCATGTTAGCAGCCTTTATTGAGATGTTCTGAAATGAGTTATGGTCTAGAAATGTCCACAGGTATCACAGAGTGACACTGATTTTGGGAGCGTTTATTTGTTTCAGAAGACGGATAAATGTCTGATTTATGTTTTGTTTTTTTGGAGACAAGGTTAGAGAACAGTTCAGTTCTGATATGTTGGATACATATCAACATATAAAACAAAAATATTTTTGTACCATTTGTACACTGTAAAGGTAAAGGCAATAATTCAACTAGCAATATGTCAGATCAAATCCAGGCTCTCCACTGTCAAATCTAGTGACCTCATAATGGTTTTAATTTATTTCAATTATGTTCAAATGGAGCTAATGACAAAATGTGACAATGACAAGCTACACAGTGTTCTGTGATGGTGGTGTGATTTGGCTACTTGATTAGTTATGTAATCTGCTTCCTTCTAAGTTAAAGGTTTTCTTCCAACTACCGCTGCATGCCCTCCCTAAATGTTCTCTTTAAAAACTTGTTTCTGGAAAGCTCAGCATCCTTAGAGATGGGCTGTGACTTAACACCTTTACCTTCTGACAGAAGTGCTGTGTGGTGATGGCAAAGACCTCCAGGCCCAGAGTGGCTTTCTTCAGCTCCTCCTGCAGGCTCAGTAGCTGCCGGGCTTGCTCCTCACACTTCTCCTTCAGCTTCTGCACTATCTGCCTCTCCGCCTCCCGCGCGTGGGGCTCTGACTTGGGTGAAATCGCATTCCGTGGGGCACCGGGTTTCTGTCGTGTGTGTACTGAAAGAGGCAGAGAGTGTTGGGAGGTAAGAACAACTGGCGCAAGAGTCAGAGTGGTCGCTGCCCTGTTATCTACAACAAAGTGGCAGAGGGCTCTACTATACAAGATTCCCTTTGCAGAGGAGTCTGGGCCATTTCAGGCAATTCAGCCATTTGGCGTGAAAACTGTATTAGGATATGTTTCTGTACAGGTAGTTCAGAAATCAGTCCACACACAGAGAGATGAGACTAAAAGTTAATGTGTGGCTAAAATGGCATTCCTATGAATAATCAGTTTCCTCTCTGGATCCAACAGAAAAAGAAACACTTTACAGGTGCACTAAGGTGAAGAAATGCTCAGGTAGCAGTGTTAAAAGGAAGAAAATACAGAGCTATCTAAAAAGTTTACAAATCACTTTCATTCATTCAAATGTATGTTTTTATCTGTTCACTCACATGGGAAGCTAGGTGCTACTCAGTTAACAGCCTGAAACACCATTTACAAGAAAAATCTGTTACTTGAGTTTCGTCTGAGTGCTGCTCAATTCAGCCACTTTAGCACTGTAAGAATCTATGAGAAATGTACCCACAATAAAAACTCTTTTATGTGTGTACTCTTAATGATTCCAAGTTACTATTGTGTGATTACACCGACACTTTATTTTCAGATTATAAACTAAGAAATGCTCTCCACAGTGTTATTTGTGAGTAAACAAGATAGAAATGTGCAATGTTGCCACACCTTGAGAATCAAAGGCTGACAAATGCCTCACGAAGATTCTGCAATGCTCATTTTTGCAATACTTGCATCTCTCAATTCAAAAAATTAACTTAAATTTTTGTTAAATGCTACAGGAGATATACATGTTTTTTAAACAGGATATTTTTTTAAACAAAATTTGAATTCTCAAATTGAACACATTTGTGAGTGAAAGATGTTAAATGTGTACAAAAAAATAAAAAGTAAAAGTGTGCAAAGTAAAAAAAAAACTACAATATGTTGATTGGATAAGTATTCGGCCCCCGCATCAACATATGATGGAAGCACCTTAGACAGTTAATACAGTTGTGAATATTTTTGGACAAGTCTCTACCAATTTTGCACACTGGGGTGGTACTAATTTCTCCCCTTCTTCTTTTCAAATTGTTCAAAAAGACCTTTGACTTTGGACTGCTGGACACCAATTTTCAAGTCTTGGTGCAAATTTTCTGATTCAGGTTTTTGCTACATGTTCGCAGTGTCAATGAAATGCTCTGTTGCAATTATTTCAGGCTTGGTTTGTGGAATGATCAGGATTTTTGTATGGACTCTTTCTCTCAGAACCACTAAATTCTATACCTCTTTCAAAATCGATCTTGGGCTCATAGTGGTATCTCAAACCACTATCCTTCTTTTAAAGATTTATGGTTGAATCTTTGGTTGAAATTCACTACTTGACTAAAAGTCCTTACTAAGACAAGTTTATCTATTCTGAAATCATGTGAACCATGATTATTGCACACAGACAGAGGCTCTTTAACCTATTGTGTGACTTGTCAGAGTAACTTTGTGCTCTTGAACTAATTTAGGTTTGTCATATTAAAGGGGGTGGTAATTATGTCAACCTAAAACCAAAAAATTGTAGGTTTTGATTTTTCTTTGCAATTAGTTTGGTTTTATATACGTTATATATTATATAGACTGATATATTTTCCAGATTCATTCTGACATTTAATTTATTACTCAGAATGTAATTACCTATGAAAAATGTGTAATGCAACAAAATGGGAGACCAACAAAATAAGGGGTGAACATTTCTGTTAAGTGCTGTATTTAAAATACGTTTACTTAAAAGTGATAAACAAATGTTTGTTTTTTGCTGAAAAACAGATATCTTGCACAGTCAATAAAGTCCCTTTTCCTGGAACAGATGGGTTGGCACTGTAAATAACCATGTAATCAAACAACACAACAGGGAGTCCCTAAGAACAAGCAGGTATGAAATAAGATAACAGGATAAACACAAACTACTTTACATTTTGCAGTTTTTTTTTTCCTCCAAGCATTGCTGCCAGATCACACTGAATATGGAAGGCATGACTGAGTGGAGCTGAAAGCTCTTCTGTTTGATGTCACAATGCATCCAGGGCCTCTCAAGCTTCTGTCAGACTTGATAAAATCGCACGATAGTCATGAAAGCAGCATTAAGTTACATTTACCCAAGCAATTAAAGTTAATACGTGTTTAGCATGTGGCTGAATGGAAGGGCTGTAGCAAACTAAAGCCTTCTTTAGGGTTTAACATCTGGATTCTGAAGTGTAAGACAATGGGGGATCTGTTTAAAGGTTGCTGAATGTTGCACCCCAGACTGCTCTTATTTGTACACAAATGCTACGCCTTTGGGATTTTTTCTTACCTTTTTCATTTTGAAGAATGTTGCAATGGCAAACTGTACTAATGATAACGCTGACAAAGTGGCTGAATTCCGAAAAGACGCTGATCTTCAATGCACTGGCTTGGGATGCAACAGTTGTTGCTGTTAATTATTATAGCTGCTGTTGTTTGTTGTTATATGTCTGTTTCCTGATCTACTCAGGCCTGTGCTCCTAGGAGGCAGGGAAATGGTTAAAGTGCTCAAAATGTTTTGGTTTTTTTGCAGATTTCAAGTGGTTTCTTCACACTATTCACACATTATAGTGCAACATTGGGGCCCGTATTTCACAAAACCCCCAAAAACGTAGGAATGTTTGTGTCATGTCTGCCCTGGCTCCAGTACCGTGGGGCGGGCTGACATTACTGTGGTAACCAGCCACACCTCCACTCTCCTGTCAATGCTGGTTACTACGCGCAAATAATCAGACAGAGAGCCTGATAGAAAAAGTAATGCTCACCCCTACAGGTTTTATATTTCACTTTACAGCCCCTTGTCTGATAATGAGTTTACTTACTGTACATCAATCCATGCATTTGCTTTATCCAATACAGGACTGTGGTGAATTCACTTTGCATATTTATGTCAGTTTTCATTATCACTCTGGTCCATCATTTCAAACAAGTGGATTTGAAAAACTGCTTATACTCTCTATTACTACAAAGGCATAATGCTCCCCCGCTGATTAGCTCTGCATTTGTTGATAAATTTTAAAAAACCTGAACCCTAAAAAATTATCAGGACACTGTAACTGAGCAAGGTGAGGAAACTGGGTAATTGCTCAGTCTTACGGTAATATATCTGCAACAGTGAAACATAGCTAAACCTACACTGTCCGTCCATTTATAGCCATAAAAAACATTAAAAGAGATAAGTTCCCAAATACAATTTAAAAAAAAGCCTTTTGGTGTTCAGATACAGAGTAATTCTTGTTTGCCTTAGGCACCTTTCTGTAATCTACAGATCAGCCCACTTCTTGATCATCTGTGTCTGGCTCTGCAAGGTGCATAACGCAAAAGTACCAAATGCTAATGTGTTTCTGCCTCCTCCATGTTTTTAAATTTGTTGTTGTGCAATTTATCCAAATGCATAGTCTATTCTGTAGCATAACCTCACCAAAATAATCCTCAACACAACAAAATTCATACGATTCCCTTGTCATGACTCAACAAGATTTAATAACCTAGTCTGTCATTTTTGCTTCTTTTCCAATTCATTAATTCATATCCCTTTTCTGCAGACACAGATCCAAGCCTTTCCACTTTGTATGTCAATCTTAATTCACAACTACATCAAGCCTACTATCTCCTAGAATGAGCCACAGCATATATTCTGCAGTTTACAATTGCTTATTTAGAAATGAGTCTACATCACCAAGGTCTGAGAAAAGATGTGTGCAAATCTTGCAAACAGTGCAGGTCACAAAGGACCATTAACACTGGCATTGTGTTTTTTTTATCAGACTACTTCATAAATAGTATGATAGTATCCGCTTTCTTTATTTGGAAAGGTTTTTGAACTGTAACAGTTTTGTTTGGAGATTGGAAGCAGTTTAGCTGAGTGGATGCTTTAGTTAGGGGCCTGAATTGTAGGCAGGACCTTAAAGAAGAGCTTAGGATTTTTCTTTTGAGTTTGGTTGTTTTTTTCTGGCACTACCAATGAAGGCACTAGGGTGTTTTTTTGAATATGTGTTTGTTGCATACATTAACCTGGACCCATCTATTTTAAGGATCCTGTTAAGGCACAGCCAACGGTATGTGACACAGTGAGCAAGTGTAACGAGTGTAATAGTGCATGTCAGTGCTGTCCTTATGGTGTAATGGCAAGACATATCCTGCTGTAAAACAAGGGAACGTGTCAGCAGTGTGCAAAAGTCCATAGCTTGGAAACAAAGTCATGCTTTAAGCACAGAAAACAGGTTTACACAATAAATGTTGTTGTATAAACAAGTTTGCTGATTCTGATGAATGGTTTATTGAACTGCCTCATGGAAATTAAGAATAGTTTATGGAGCTGGGATGTTGACCAAGAGTGATTTATAGGCCCTGTTATTGATTAACAGGGAAAGGGAAAATATGCCTTAGTATGTTAATTTGTAATTTATGTTGCAGGATTATATAAAAAACAGAGGTAATGTCTTTCTCATTTTTTAAAAAGCCTACGAGATTCAAATTAACAATAGGGCAACATGGAGGTTAATGTTTTTAATGTTTTTCCAATACAAAATATATTAGGAAGGTAGTATAAGGAATTTATAAAAAATACTGTCCATTGTGATGTAACAAGAGTGTTCAATAAAATTGGGGTGGTAAATCTATTGGTTGTATTTCTTTAATCTCAGTTTTGGCATCTTCTCAAAATCAAGGGTCTTTTATTGGAAAAAACTACTTGATGTGAGTATAATAAGTATAATCTCTCCTATGGCCTATGGCCAAGGCAGCATAATGCAGTAGTAACTGGTCTCATAACTCTTGGCTTGTGGGTTCAAGTCTCTGTTGCTGTTGTACCTTGAGAGAGGTACTTTATTCCATGATGAAAGGAAAAGAAAAGAGACACAATGTTTCACCGGTGGAGCTTTCTTCAGATGTGTCGAACTTCCTTTCAGCATGGAATAAACCTTTACTTGTCCCTTTGCAACCTACGCAGGCTGACGCAGTTACCTACTTGAACTTTCACAACTGCTCCAGTCCACCCTGCTACATAAATAGGGACCAGCATCCTGTCTGGAGTGGGGTAGTCTCATGTTCTCTGTCTGCTTAAGGCCACAGAAACAAGGATGAGCTCCTGCTTGATGAGCAGCTATGGCTTGGAGATGGACATTACCTATGGATATGTAGTCTGGTGTTTCTCTTTAGGTTAATCCCCATTTGACTGTGGACTTAATTTGCATGATCGGCGCCTAGTCACCTAAACGAGATGCTGTAACTAGATAAGTTACTTAAATATTTTTAATTTTTTAGTAAAATAGTCATTGACCAGAAAAGAAAATCTACATCTGAAAGACAGTGCTGCAAACATGAATCAAATTAAAGTCTTGGAAGATACTGCATGTTGAAACCCGTGCTTATAAAAGGTGACTAGATTTGCAAAGCACATTTGCATAACATTCTGCCAGGAGAATGGCCTGTCAGCTGCTGAATGGATGAAACCTGATATTTGTCACAATGCATGAAATTTCACTGAGCTTGTTGACCCTTCTCTGGCATTGGCAAGCAGACAAGACAGCGGTACGAAGACAAGAGCAATTTCTCTTCACAGCTTGCCCCTCTACCAGCTGTGTTCTGCTATCCCTTAGAAAAGCAATGTATTTGTGGTTAGTATATCCTTTTTGCTAAAAAAACATAGCTAAAAACCAGTGAATGCAGTGTCATATAAATGAGTTTGATTTCTAACCCTTTCTAAGTAATAGTGAAAGAAACTGAATCTTACTGTGTCAAGACTGTAATTTGCCTTTAGCTCTGTTGCCCAAATTACGAACTGTAAAGAAAAGGCAGTAATCTGATAAGCTTGGGTGTTAATGCAAAGGCGGCTTCTGCCATATTGCAACATGAACTATTCCACAGAAAATTGCTATGACAACGGGACAACGTTAATGGGGTGTTACAAATCTGAAATAGGGAGCCATGTCGATGAGAAAAGGCAGAAGCCTAAAATAAATGAAAATGAGAAAAGGAAATAATACGGAGGTACATAAATTCAAACTTCAGAATTGTGAACTGTGTGAATAATGGTGCAACAAGCAGAGAAAAAGCAGCAAAAAGCAATTAATATAAAAATGAGAGAACAGAGATGTATCTTGATAACTGAAAAATTAAATAAAATGAAATTGTGAAACTTCTGCTGTTTTACATTTTTCTAAATGTTATGACTCAAGGTTTGAAAGACTTTGTGAACTCATACAGTATGAAGATTATTATAGTTTTCATCATGGAACTTACAAAATAAATGCTGGTATTCAACTGCTTTGAGGATCTGAAGAACAAAATTAACCACTGTCAAATGGTTAGACTTGGATCTTTTTCAGGGTCAGTAGAGGGAAGGAGCAGTTAGTTACAATGAATAATATGATATTCGTCACTTCAGAATGAGTCACTGTCTTTACTATAGTGATACATAATTAGATATTATAATCATGTAAAGGAAAATGGGAAAGGCAAACTATTAGATCCATTAACCTTTCCATGATACAGCTCAACTGAGTTCCGAGTGTATCACTGAATTTTTAAAGTAACATCTATTTTTAAGAGAAAAAAAGATACCTAGGACTGATAACCACCTACCAACACTTCCACAAGATTTAGCTTTTCTGAAACCTGTGATTTCCATGCGGTTACTGTATCATAGTGAATTACTGTAGTGTTGGATATTCATTGGATTATTAATCCCATTCTACATTTTAGCAACAAATCATTTTTCTTAGATTCATTGTTCTGAATTTAAGTCTTCTTAGGTAAAGATGTCAGGAAAAGTATAATAATCATGTAAATGCACATTCTGTGGAGAATGAGCACATTCTCAATGCTGCTGTATACTTTATATGGAGAGCTGTGGTTGAATTGGTACTTCCATCCAACTGAGGTTTGGAGAAAGAAATTTGTCTAGCATTCGAGTGATGTCAGACAAAAAGCAGCCTCAAAGACATAGGCCCTGATTCACCAAGTTAATGCTGGCATCTTGAACTTCAATTTGTTGGACCTCTATGAAAGCATGAAAACATAAAAAGAAAAATCACAGGCTCTTTTCAACAGCTGTAGCCTGGGGAAGTGTAATGCCATATTCACAGTCCCTTCTATCCGCTCTTTCATACATCTCCAATTATACAGAGTTAGTCGTCACCATTTGTTGAGCATACTGGTGACAGCCAGTTGTCAGCAGCACTTAAGAACACAAGCTGACAGACAACTTCAGCATTACATTTTGTGGAAATACTTGTATTTTTCAAAAAGAATTCATCATTGCTGGGTGTCTCAACCCAAACAGAGGAAGGATTTTATTTCTGAAACACAAATTAACAGAAACCTATTCAACTTAAAATTGCAACAAACAGAGATCAGAATCTCTGGGTCCAACAGGAATACATTTGCCATGTTTTATTAGAAAACCAGAAACAGTACGTACTGATGCACTTTTTTCATTGAGACAATGACTTGTTTTTTTTCCAAAGAAAACATTTGAAGGCTGACATATTCTGTCTGTAGGATTCTTAGGATATTGTGTCAGTCATATGATGAGCTCAACTATTGAGGTAGGCAGAGTACTTTGTCACTGTAAAAGAACATGAAAATCCTGCTACTGCATGAAACAATCCTTCCTTACCGAGCACAATCATCTGCAGAGAGAATGGGATAAGAAGAAAGCACCAAGAAGTATTTCACTTTCTGTTTCGGACTTTTTTGTCCATCAATTCAAGGGGAGAAGCAGGGGTAAGCAAAGTAGAAAAAGAGCACCCGGACATGGGGGGAACCCAGGTGGCCGGCTGAGTTGGTTGACTCGGCAGCCTCCGGGGCATGAAAACATGTACACCCCTGACTCGAAGAGAGTCACTTGAGAGGTGCTGCGTCATGACTGGGACCTAGGCTCTCAGGGGTAGGGAAGGAAGAGTCAGTGAGAGTCGCTTTGACGGGCACTGCCTCACAACCAGGCTATGCCCTCAGGGGATAGAAAGGGAAGAGGAAGACTCCCCTGTCTCCTTGAGGGTTGCTTTGAGGGGTGCTGCCTCACGACCAGGATATACCCTCAGGGGATAGAGTCACTATGAGGAGCTGCCTCGCAACTGGGATACACCCTCAAGGGACCGAGGGAACGAGAATGAGCAAGTTAGAGTTTCCTAGAATAATGTGGCCGGGGGTCCCCTCTGGCTCGCTCTTAAGAACCTCCCCAGAAACGGTAAATGTGGCGCTGCCATCCTGAGTTCGGGAAAGTGAGCTTCACTTACCCCTCCAAAGTGGACCCTGGACCAACACTTTCCCTCCCAACACCCATGAGGACAAACAAAATGTGTGTCAATTCATAATTAAAACAAACATGAGAATAGAAGAGACGCCCTCACTCCAGGCGTACTAACAATAGATAATGAGTAGCTGAAATGCCTGAGAGAGTGGTGTTGATGTAAAGGTGGAGTGCAGAGTTGGATGTTTAAATAAGTTGAATATTCAGGATAGCTTGGGCAGTGGAGATGGCAGCTCCAATTCTGAAGGAACAAGAAGAGTAAACCGAGGGTTGAGAACAGCGCTAGAGATTGAAACTCACGGCTGAGAAAAAAACATGTATCTAGGTACTGAAGTATCTACAACAAAGTGGATCAGGATAGAGGATCATAGAAAAAATGAGAGGCTGGAATAAAAGTCAAGTCACTCAATGGTGGAAAACAGAATACAGACAAACTGGTGAATTGTGGCTCTTAGAATCTGCAGCAGTCAAATACATCGCATCCAGAAGAGCATCCTTGAAGGGGTAAAATGGCCTTGTCTCAGAAATAAAAAGGCGGAGGATGATGAAGGAGATAGCCTTCCTGGAAAGAACTCTTAGAGGTGCTGTCTCTGGATTCCACGAAGTGCAAGATGGAGTGTTGGAATAGAAAGCAGTGAGGACATTAAAGGGACTGAAATGTGAGGCAGAACTGAATCCCAGAGGTAAGATCCTGTTGCACTTGGAAAAGAGCGAGAGGAGCAAAGTTAAAATGGAAATACAGGCAGCCCGTGGAATGGGATAAAGGTAGAGTATGCAGTCCTGACAGAAGAGAAGGCTGTGTGGGCAGATGGGGCTAAAGCATGTAGTAACATGTCCATTGAAGCTGGGTGGAGATTTGTTTCTAGATGACAAAAGAATGCTGCACTCGGAACATGAAGAGGAAAAGAGTTGAGATGTGCATGAGGATGCCGGATTTGGGTAACGATAATGGTAAAAAGCATTGGTTGAGCATTGGAAAGGCCAGGGAGGTGATCCTTGCTAGAGCTGAAGGAAATCCAGGTGAGATGGTGAAGGAAACTTGAAACTAGGGGAAGATGATCTTCCTTTATTGGTAATGGAAGTAGTGGATTTGATATCAGAAATAAGATTGATCACTGGTCCTGAGGTGTCACAGAGATGGATGGCAGCAACAATAGGGTAGAGCTTTAGAAGGGCTGACAATTATACAAGAAGAGAGAAAACACTAAGCATTGAATATTACTAAAAGACCGACAGAAGCATTAGAGAAAAGTGGGAGGTCATGCAGAGTAGAACACCAATTCTTGTAGAAGAGAGAGGCAGTTCTGAAGACGGGGGTAGAGATCCACAGTCTGATTTCCTTCAGAGCGTCAGCTGATATAGTAACACAGGCATTGAGAGACGACAGTTGTAGAAAGCGAGAGGATGGGAGAAAGATTTGGCTTGAGGTATAATTCGGATATCATAATTTTATGACTAGGATAGCAAGTCATTAGTGATAATTTCAAAATCTGAAATGAAAATAGAGACAGGTGTCGGGAGGAAGGTGAGCTGCAAAGTTAACCATATAAGTGATAAGGCTTTTCTGCTGGGAAGCTTACGAAAAGCAATACCAAAAGGGGGTGATCCAAAATGACGAAGAGGAGACTCTAAGAAGGAGCCTACGAGAAAACCTTTTGTAGCTCAGCTGTTAGAAGAAAGAAGAGAATCTGCTAGAGAGTTGGGTAGCTGTGGAGGAGGAAAAGGCAGAACTGGAGAGTTGAGAGAAGGAGGAGGACTGGCTGAGCTGTAATGGAATCGCATAAAAGTAGGAAAAAAGGCTAAATGGTCAGAGTGAGGAGGAATAGGAATACATCTGTCAAACAGAGATTTGAGGAGCCTTGGAAGAGGCCAGAGTCCTTGTAAAAGAAATGAGTTGGCGTACCCAAGGTGGTGTGGTGGCGTTTTGAACGGCGTAAAATTGGGAGGCTGGATGGGAGAAGCAGAAGCATCGGCTACAGGGGAGAGGAGGATAAGGTCTGCGAGCCATTATAGGTCTAGTGCTCAGAATTCAGGTAAGTTTAATTAAAAAACTTTAGATGTGTGTGCTAGCAGGGTTAGGGTTTAAATAGAAAAGAGATAATTGTTTGATAGAGGAGGGGGGGCACTTCTCCCCTAGAGCTCCACCTATTGGTTTCCATTTAAAAGAAATACAGAGCAAAAATATAGTGATTATTAGTTTTGGGCCTTGACACCGGTATGACTTATCAAGCCCCAAGAAATTAAAATACAATAGCATTAGCAACCTCTTCCTACGACACACACCGTGCTTTCAAGAAACTTTGCCTTTCTAAAAGATTTTTTAGTGGAGTAATAGAGCGCAATACAATAGTATATTAAAAAAGACATCAAACTTTAAAGATTGGATAAAAATTGATGTATCTTGTGGGCAAGTTCAAAACCTGAGTTGAACACTTAGCACTTCAAGGTCACTTGCAGGTCTACTGATTTAATGTTGAAGGGTAAATTATCTCTTGGTACTGCAGGTCTGGAACATTACCTGGGGAATGGGGCTTGGAGGCAGCCACCACAAATCTCTTGGGGGATGAAATTGCTGGCTTGGCGACTTCAACATCTTTTTGTATCTCCTTCCTCGAAGCTGTAAAATACACAGGATGGTCTTTATTATAATGGTTAATGAAACAGGTTTGTTGTCCCCGTGCTATAAGTCTTGCAAATGATATACTGTAATGAGACTGCTTTTTGAAGTGTGGGAGCAGGACACGGCTAAACTGTGTGTAAACCCATTCTAACAATGGGTTCATTTTATTACTCATCATTCTTTGCAACTGACTTCATATCAAGCTCAGCACAAAGCTGTTAATTGTAAGCAGAGAAGTATTAAACTCAGCCATTCTTTCTATTTTTATTTATGATACACAGTGGAAGACAAAACACCCATACTTCATTATTGTAATATCCAATCTGATTTTGAATTAATTTAAATTCACGAGTGTCTGCAAATTAAATGTATAATTTACCTTGTTTTGCATTCAACCAATTCATATACCAGAATATATACACAATCTCTTTATAGATATAATTGCATGCTCAATACATTTTACCAAGTCAATTGAAACAAATTCTCATTTATAATATCCTGGATACCCACTTACACAGCTCTCCAGAGAGTAATCTGAATGAAGTACCTTGCTCAAGAGTAGCAAATTGAACCTCAAACTCCTCAAACCCAAAACCCTCAAAAAAACCCTGACTGTACCTCATGACCTAGGAGCCATCAGAAGTAAGAGCTCTTCATTGCTGTGAAAAGACTGTTGAACTACACAGAGCAGAGCTTTTTTACTTAACCTTTTTGTGCCTCTCAGGACATCCATCTCGAAAACTTTTGCCTTACAGATGGATTTTCATTATATAAAATCAAATAATTGACATGAGATGATTTTTCAGATTTTCTGAAAAACCAAAGTGGATTTTTAAAAGTAAGATCTGGTTGATTTGTTATCTGGCAACTATAAGAGAGACATGTGAAAATAAATATAGTTCCAAATTCCTCCTTTCTTAGTGGGACAACTGAAACCTTCCACTTTGTGAAAAGGCATTTCACAATAATACCACAAGCAAAAAGTTAATGCACTTTACTGCCCGAATTATCCTTGGAAACACTGAATCAAAAGTGTACAAATTAAACAATGTTTTGACTAAACCTCAAAATGAGGCATATTTACTGATCAAAATGACAGTTCTAGTTATAATATTGTATCAAATAATACAAACATTTAGTAATAATTCTAAATATTTAGTGATATTTTATTATTGAATTATTTTTATTATTAATCTATCCAGCATCCAAACCTTAACGGGAATTTTGTTAAGTTTAATTAATCCTTTGCATTTATACAGGTAATAATTGATTTCCATTACAGGTATTGTGGCTTATAACAATTTTACTAAGATAACCAATATTCCTGTTGACCTTTGTGTGGGGTTTTTAATGTGTGACGAAGGCATTTAGTTTTCCGGGTTTAAGTTCCACCTGTTGATGTTTATTTTTTCAAAGATCTTGGGGTACTAATTTACACAGTAGTGTTCAGAGCTATGATGGTGTTTGATAGGAAGAATTAAATACCCGAGACCATGATTTGTAAACAGCATACAGTAGAACACCATTTAAGTTGAAGTTAAGCTTGCCAGTAGATTTCTTCTTTATAAGAAAAAATAACAAATAAGCAAAGAGAAAAATTATACAGGTTTAGGTTAGTGAGAATGAAATATGAATTTAAGATGTACAGGGACAACTGTTCGGTTCCACCTGTCAACATTGCGTTTTAGCTGACAGATGAGCTTCAACAATTGATGTGGCAACAAGCCAAGTTTTTGTCAGACCTTTGTGGTTTTCTAATACTAATTATTACTATTACAAATACTTGGAGTGCTTTCCCCCAAAAAACCTATATTTCACCCATTTTCACCATACTTATATTTAGGTATTAACTAGAACAATTTGGATAAAATACCTTGCTCCAGGGTATAACACCAGTATCAGCAATGATTCACCTAGGATTTGAATCCACAATAATAGGAATGACAGCTCAAGGCATAGAGGTGGAGAACTATATCAATGTGCATTCACGCATGGTTTTCCACCTCGTTTCAGACCAACAATCAGTTGTATTTCCACAAGACTTCAATATATACAGTAACAGTATATACTGTAGAAAAAAGTGCTGTAAAAGCTATTTAGCCATCATACCCAGTCAACTGGTGACAAAGCTCAGGGGATAAGGTCTGTGCAACTCTGTCTGCAACTGGCTGCTGGACTTTCTTATCGAGAGACCACAGGTGGTGCGGATAGGCAATAAAACATCAACACCACTCACCCTGAGCACTGGAACCCCACAAGGCTGCTGTCTGAGTCCAAGGTTGTACTCCTTATTTACTCACAACTGCACAGCAAGACACAGCAACAACCGCATCATTAAGTTTGCAGATGACACCACTATAATAGGACTGATCAGTGATGATGACGAGTCAACTTACAGGGATGAAGTTGCACAGCTGCTTAGGTGGTGTCATAGCAATAACCTGGACTTGAAAATAAAGAAAACGAAAGAGCTAATAGTGGACTTTCGGAGACACAGGCCATACACTCATAGCCCACTCAGTATTGATGGAACGGAAGTGGAAACAGTCACCAGCTTTAGGTTTTTGGGAATTCACATCTCTAAAGATCTAACCTGGACTGTGAACACTGACTCTATCATGAAGAAGGCTCAGCAGCGCCTTTATTTCTTTAGGGTGCCTCGAGGTGTGGTATGGCAACACCTCTTCGCGAGAAAGAAAGGCACTGAAGAGAATGGTCAATATGGCCCAGAAGATCATCGGCTGCGGTCTCACCGAGATTAAACAGCTCTATGAGGATCGCTGCCGTGGTAGAATTCTGGCCATCACAGGACAGTCACCACCCCGGGCATGAGCTCTTCACCCCACTGCCCTCAGGCAAGAGATATAAGAGCATACGGCCACTTACCACTAGATTCTTCAATAGCTTCTATCCACAAGCAGTGAGACTGGCGAACACATTTAGCCATCCCCCTCGGACCACACCTACACCATGACCATCTACCTCTTTATGATTTCTTATCTATTGCACATCTCCAGTCATTGTTTACACGTCTGTATTGTTTACATTCAAACTGTCTACATGTTTACTTGCACATTGTCTATTGTTTGTTTGTACATTGTCTTGATGCACTGTTTGCACTTTGTTGTGTTTTTTACACTTGTTTTACAATCGAGAGACTTTCTGTAAGTAAGAATTCCATTGTACCAGTACTGGTTACATATGGCAATAAAGTTCAAGTTCAAGTTAGTTTAGCTGTTTTCTTCAATTTTAACCTTGATTATGGTTTCGGCAAATTATATTCTTAATGCAGCTGAACTATGACAAAATATGTAAATAATCTTGCTTTGTGTGGATCTCAGAATTCTAAATTTATTTCCTTTTGAATTCTAACATCTAATTCAGTGGATAATTTAACACATTCTCCTTTTTTGTTCTGGAAAATCTTTTCCCTAATCCACAAAGACCTGCAACTTAACAAATATGTTGGCATCTGTTACTTTTAAATTTAAAAAAAAAAACTAACTGCATGCTGACCTTATAGTAACATGGCCCCAACATTAACACATAACCATGGATTAACAATGGAAGCACAAACTGTGTCTAATTGCTGAGTCTGAAAACAGGGCTGTGAATGAAATGACAAAGGCAAGATTCAAATGTCAAGAGGGTAAACCATAAAAAAACAGTAAAATACAACTGGAATGTGATGATATCTTGTCAATCTGTGGTCAACAGTCTGACAAACTGTTAATTCCCAAGCAGTATGATTAATGAGTACTGGTACTACACTCACAAAGTTGCTCTTTGGTGCTGTTCGGCAAGATTGTTCATATTCTAACATTAGTGGAGCCAAAGCTCATGTTTCACTGCTGGTTCAATTCCTAGCTTCCTCAGTACTATCCAGTACATGTAATACCAAGTACTTTGTTATAACATAGTATTGAAAATCTGAAGCATTTGACCCTGAGAGAAAGAGATTTTAAACAGGAGAGATCTGGGTGATTGTGGCTGTACTCTTTATCCTGCTGGATCTGTGTGGCCCTTTTTTAACAGAAAGTAAAAAAAAACATGAACTGAAGCTGAACTGTGCTATTATCTTTTGAAACACACAAAAATGAAAGTCTGATCAGTCTCTTACTTTAACAGATACTTATTATATGAGTTGTACAACTGCTGTAAAAATAATAGTGTGTGCAGTAACACCTACTGTATCTATAATGTAACATAAATGCAAGTAAAAGTAGTTACAGTTTGTGTTACTAAAAACACTGTAGCTGTAATCTGTACTTACGGTAACAGTAGTATCATAGTTCTATAGGTGCTATAATACAAAAAGTAGCCTTAATACCTTATAAGAACTGCATTTATAAAATACTTCATACTACATGGGACAAGATCATTAAACTAAAGTTAAATGTAAATAAGATACCTTCCATTTATTTTCTCATATAATCTTTAAGAAAAAAAAACAAAAAGGAATAAGAACATTCAGTAATAATGATACAAATCAAGGCTAAATAAAACCTAGCTGACTTTAGAAAGAATAAAAGGAAAGTTCTGCCATAACTGTGAAAACCATTCTTAGATCATGTTTAAATGTGAACTTCAAACACAGAAAAAAAATGTTTCTCCTCTGTGAAAGATTCCTTGAGATGTCAGTACAATGTTTTTTTTAAATAACTTTTTAATTTCTATAGATGGCTCTTATTTAAATAATTTCTTTTAATAAAGTGAAGAGATATTTCTTTATAAAGTGGCATGACTGTTGAGTCCCTGCTATGCCATGAACTTAGAAAGTCTGGAATAACTGGAGTGCTCTGGTTCAAGATGGGATTTCACATGACAGACAAAACATTGCAGAGGGTTGCAGTGTTACAACCTCAAGGTCATTCTGCCGTGCAGCTAAATGAAGAGGAATTATTCACACCAAACCAATGATAAAACTGTCATCTATTATCAGAAAGGCTTTTATTCCTGGCAAGGGTGGAGACAACTCAGTCCACTTCAGGGCCAACACACAAGCTCACAGGGACACCAATTAACCTTGACAGTTGTCTTTTGGAGGTAGGAGTACCTAGATAAAACCCACAGGGACACAGATATAACATGCACACTCCACACAGAAGGCACCCTAGGCTACCCAGATCAAGAGATGTCATTTAGCAATGCCAGCATTCAAATTGGCTTACCCTAAGTTTATTACTATTTTCCATTATTTTAAAATAGTTCAGTTATTGAACAATTGTTTCATATACAGTATGCACTGAGTTAACTTCCTTTTCATAATAAATGCAGTATGTACAGTATTTACTAAGATTTTATTATTTTATTATTTATGATACTGTAACTAATAGCTCTAAACAACTGTAGTGTTGTATAATGAGAATGGATTATATGGAATTGATTATTAATTAAGGATAAGGTTCACTATCATGCTAATAATACAGACAGATATAGATATTTATATACAAATATGCATATACATTAAACCTTTGCTTTTAAGGCTTCTAGAAACATTCTCAGGTTTAAGGTATATAAAATTGCAGAAAGTGCTGCTGTGTTCATTTCAACAATCTCATCCATCACAAACAATAGAAGAGGTATCCTCGCTTTAGGCTGAAATTTACTGTCAACTCTTACAATTCAATGTACTTCTTCCATAGGGTAAAACTCATCATATGCCCATGTGCAGTTGTTTTGATATTCCACTTGTATATAGATTATAGTATTTAATAACCAGTTAGCAGAAAAGCTCCTGAATGTCACTGGTCAGGAGGTTCACTCAAAAGGACCACATGTGAAACAGAAATAGCCTTTAGGGCCTGTTGCAGTCCCCCAATTAAGGCAATCAATAAGAAAGCAAATTCTGAACTTGTTTAATAATTTTTGACAGACATAATATTTGGAAAATCTCATTAATGTCAGAAAGGATTATGGAGCATTGTCATATTAATTTTCCCAAAGTACTTCTACTGTCATGGTCAATACCAGACCTCTGTGACTGAAGCAGATGATGTGTTGCAGTCTTCTCCATTTTATGCTTTGTCTGCTGCTGGATTTTGTTGAACTAAACATGTCAAAGCTGTCAAATAAAATCCAGAAACAGGATCTTCAAATTAAATGAATGTTTCGTAAAAATGTGGTGCTTTAAAACAGCAGTAATTTATATTTTGGGCATTGCAAGAAAGGTTGGTGTGTTTTGTCTATGAGCTTGACAATTTCCACTGCAGAAATGTTATACAGTATATAAATGTCAGATAACAATAAACTAGTCCTGATAATCCCATACAGCCTAAATGGGACTTGTAGACATTGTGGAGGTTGTTGAAGAATTTCAGAAGACCAGCCTTTACTCTGAATTCTAAAACCAGTGTGTCAGCAATCATCTCCTCATTGGAAAATTCAGTTTAAACTCAAACTATAAAACTGGAACTAAAAAGATGGCCTAGTACTTTGTTTCCACAGTAAAATGAACTAGGATTTTTTAATTGTACATACCAAGGACGTGTATCCTAAGAAAGTCAATTCCGCTGTACTCTACCTCTGTACACTGCCTCTGTGAACACTTACCCACAGGGGAGCCCTTTTGGGCTGGAAGCAGGGTGCGTCGGGCAGTGGCAGGAGTGCTGGGAGGCTGAGGACTGCTCCTGCTGGGTCCTCTGGGAGTCTCACTTGGCGGTACAGGTGGCTTCTGACTGGTTTGTTCCTCAGCCCCACCGCCTGGACCTATGAAAAGCAAAAGGTTTCTGAAATGACACGGCACGCAGACTGGTCATTCCCAGGCTCTTTTTCTAAAACGTGCCACAAATCGTATTAGAATGAACATTCAAACAAAAAGATAAAACATTACAATCCATTGCTACTGGTGGCAGATGATACTTGGTTCTTCTCAAAACAGTTCTTTTGTCTATATATTTGCACTTTTCAGTCTTACCGTCTACCCTTATACCTTGTATTAACCCCTCACATAAATCAAAACATTTATTTTACCAACGTCCCATTTATTTTACCTAATTTGTACATACAGTAATACGGGGCGGCATGGTGGTGCAGCGATTCACATTGCCGCCTCATAGCGCTGGGGCCCTGGGTTCAATTCTGAACCTGGAGGTGCCATCTAGGTGGAGTCTGTAAGTTCTCCCCAAGTTTGTGTGGGTTTCCTCCCACAGTCCAAAGCCATACTAGTACTGCAGGTTAACTTGCTCCTGGGAAAATTAGGCCTACTGTAGGTGTGAGTGTCGGCCCTGTACCGTCTAGGGTGTACCCTGCCTTGCACCTATTGCTTGCTGAGGCTCCGGCTCCCCCATGACCCTGAACTGGAACATGAGGTCAGAAAATGTTTCATCTACTCATAGAATTATAGTACATAGAGCAACTGTACTTATCTCCTTGAGGCTGGTGCATTTTATGTGTAAAAAAAAAAGCTATTTTATGGTGCTCAATGTAACTTGAAAAACGTGTCTTTCCTGCATACACTGCTCGGCTACTAGCTCTCCAACACTGCACAGAAAAATGATTAACTGTTTTACTCCTAGTTTGCCTTGTTGGTTTAAATTAATGATTGCAATCGTAGGGTCCTAACTATCGTCTTTATCTTCATCATGTGCAGAGCTTTCTCAGTCAAATAGTTTCACCTTCTCTTTTGACCTCATTCATCAGCCCCATTATTTTCTGCTTATGCCTGGTTAAGAAAGACATGGTTGTCAGGTCTTACACATTTAAAAACATTATTTGCACATTAAATGGTACATTTAAATGAAAAACAGTGGGAAGGCATACAAGTAAGAACAAAATCAAACAAATTAATCAGACAGTGCCTGTATCAACACTTATAAAGCAAACATACAACTTTATTATTATATATTTATACTGATTATTATATTATTATTATTATTATTATTATTATTATAATTTTTGCAGTCAGAAGCAGTATAGACCAGCGAAAAACACATAAGAATGTCCATAGACGGCAGAGAGAACCGCTTAAATTTATTTTTCTCCAAAATGGTGGAAAATTTGACATGACAGTAATGAAGCTGTGCCGGAATGCACAGTGTTTTGGCTACAACATCAACTTAAACTCTTAGGTATAGAACAGTTGTAATGCAATAGGATAAATGTATTTATATTAAGTATTAAAACATTAATAATAAGTGTATATTTACACTATGATATGGGGTGTACTGCAGTGCTTGCTGAGATGCAATTTTTCAAACTTGACAACAGACTTAAATAAAGATATGCCACTCAATCTTTACCATGCATCAAGATTTATGTAGTTCTGACCAGGCAGAGCATTATGGGCGAAAACTGACATCTGGTCATGCTGAAGTGTCTCTCCTCCCAGCAAGATCTTAAAACTGCAGATTTAAGCTGCTCAGGTGAAAATCATTTAGATCAACAGTTTTCCTTTTCCTTTTTATTTTGGGATCTGTGTATTCAGCTGGGGACGGTTCTGATCTAACAAGTACTAGACCAAAGCATTAAAAAAGCTACTTCTACACAGAAGGACAATTAGGAAAAGAGAAATGCATTAATTTGAATCTCAAATTTCTCAGAGGAAATCCTGTTTGTGCAATGTTAATAAGAGAGATACCAGTACATGCTGCTGTAAAATTTAGAAATTATTATTAATTTATGAGAGGTTATATCTTTATAGGTAGCAAATAAGTCTCACATCTTTAATTCAGTGTGAGAATGCAAAGTATGTTAAGTGCCTGTCTAAATTTTCTGAGTTACATCTTTCCTGTAGTTCTGTTTTCACTGGGAACTTAGGTTAAAACAGTGACCAAGAGACCACCAACACTGCAGGTACTTAGGAGTAGAGGAGCAAAAGCTATGCTTGGTGAGGGTGTTAAATGTAAATATCCTACCTCATCCAAGAAATCTGGACATGGAGGAAAAAAAACACTTAAAAAGCCACATATCGGCACTTAATTATTTAGCAGTCGGATTTCAATAACTGAAAGGAAAACCTGAGAAGATTTCCTCAGTAATAAAATGATTATCTTTGAACAGCATAAAAAATGCATGCCAGTGTGTTTTGACATCAATTCTGCCTCATTTAACATTCATGCACCCCGCTCTCCTTCGGTATAATTAGATTCTGTAGCGTAACCCATATTTTGAATTCTGTGCTCCTTCCTTGGGGAGTCTTGTTTGTGCTCCTTATTGCATTGCTGTTATTCCCCTCCTCCTTTAATTGCTGAAACAATCAGGAGTGTCTGATTCACACTTGGCAGCCGGTGGTGCTGAAGAACAGTGTCAGTGCATGTTAGATTCCCCCGTTAGAAAAATGATTGATAGTGAGTCTACAGTAGGAACTATTTTTGATACTGTATGTTCAAGAGTTCCTCTTCCTTTGAAAACAATCCAGGGTGAAAGGCTATGGTAGCCTTCCCTATGAACTGGGAAAGGAACACAGAAGTGCTCTCAACAGTGTAATTTAAATGTAATTAATACTTTTCAATTATTTAGTGGTTTTAATTCCAAAAGTGCTACAACACACTTCAACTATATAAAAGGGAACCAAGCAATTCACTGCTGAAGTGTAGGACCACATGGTTGAGGGGTGGTAGCCTTATTCTCTAACAATTACAGAGCAGATCAGGAGGAGAAATGCCACTTTACTTCGCCAGCTGGGACATTTCTTTCCCAGCTCAATGTCACGAACAGTTCTTTCCGGGCCCTATGCAGACGACACGATCCGGAATTGTGAGGTAACACTGGGGAAAAAGTCATGCAGGAGAGGGTATGGTGTCCAGGGGGAGTGAGTCCGGGGCGAACGATCCAAGAGAAAATCCAAACGGGTAATCCAAGACAGAAGCAAAGTCCAAGGCCAGAAGTTCCAACCAGGGGATTAAAACCATGAACCGGGTCGGGACCGGCAAAGGGAGGGGAATCAGGAACAGAAGGTTAAAAGCATAATGGAGCCAGACGCAGCAGGACCCCGGGCTCTCACGAAGTGGAATTCAATGAGGAACCAGGAGTGACATCTGCGTCTGGCTTTTAAGGTGGAACGGAAATAAGAAACAGGTGCAGGTAATGGGGCAGAACAAGGAAGGGCTGGAGCGCCCTTAAGAGGAGGAGTAGAGATCATGACACTCAATTATGGGGGAAATGTAGGAAAGCCAGATTTTGGAAGAATAAAGTAACGCAGTTGAATTTAGACAGGATAGTGTGCTAAATCTAAAGGAGTTAAATTGCTATTGTTTAAGGTGAATCATAAAAAACTATTCCACAGGATCTTTACAACTGTATACAGTATACTGGTACACATCAAAGTCACTTTGGACGCAACTCTCAGCCAGCTAAAAATAATAAAACTTTTATGCAAGGCTTGGAGCTGCATGAGATGATTATTAGGTTTGCCTTGTCACATCCTGGGGCTTCCTAAGGACAGGAAATGATATTTCAAGACTGCCAATGTATGACTGATGGTACCATAGGCAGATGTACTGTAACAGCATTAATTCACATCCTGTACTGCAGCTGAAAAATTCCAAGTCTGTGATTTTAGGTTGGACCGCAAATGTCCAAAGCTGGTGCAACAATAAGACTTTAGTACTGAATACTCAGTTGAAACGGAAAGAAGCTGATATATGTATAAAGCCCACCATCACCAACTCCAAAAGGTAACATTGCAGTTGGATAGGGTGAGCCATGATAAGTTTCTAGCATCTGTATACATTGGTACATATCTAAGGCACTTTCAATGCAACTCTAAGCTAACTAAAAATAATAAAAATGTTATTCAAGGATTGGAGACTGATGAAATGATTGTTGAATTATTCAGACTGGATTTAGTGAGACGAGACATCAGTGGCTGATTGGAGACAAATATACGCTACAGATTTATTGTGCAAAAGGTTTCAAGTTATCCTGAATCTGCAATCAACTGAAAATGACTATTTACATGAAAACAATAATTTTCAGCTGATTAAATCCAACAAACAAAACAGGGAAGCACAGCACTGGTAAAAACCAAATTTCCTCTCTCCAGCGTCTCACAATACAAGTCAATTTCTTTCACTTCATCCCACAGTTGCTATCACGATCGGAATCCCTCCTCTTAAGGGCGCTCCGGCTCTTTCATATTTTAGTTTTCACGCACCTGCGTCCTGTTTAGTCCGTCTTTATTTAAGGAGGGCGCTCCTGCTATGCCTGGCTCAGCACTGGGAGATGGATGCCCGGAAGCCCACCTACCAACGGGTCCAGGAGAGACCCAACGGTATAGGTTTCATCACCGCCTCCTGACCGTCTGAGTCCGGGGCTTGGAGCGCCTGGCCTTGTTACCCTCGTTTGATTCCCAGTCCCTGTTCCAGAGCCCGTTGTGTGTTTTAACTGTTTGTTTCATCTTTGATGGGTCCCCCGGTTTTGGACTTTGGACTGCACTCCGGATTCCCCTTGGACTGCCTGAACTTGTTTGCCACGTCCCCCGAGCAACGGATCACCGTAGTCATGCTCCCTTGTCTATAAACAAGTCCTGATCCTCTCTGTCTCCTCCACTGATGTCCTTCTCCACTTATGTCCGGATTATACCGTCTGCATAGGGTCCTGAACTATGCTTCGCAGGAGCTTGGACCGGCTCCCGTTACTGTAGCCCGATGCTCTTGCAGATTTCTTCAGTGTCAGGCATGAATCGTCAGTGCAATTCAAACATTTTTCATCATTTAGCACCAGCAGCATTGTAAAACTTATTATTATTAACTTAAACATTACTGACTAAAGTTTGCATCATGGTTAATAACTAAGGTTTCAATAAGATTGTACTGAATTCTCAGATTATGTAAAATTGTTACGATTGTAGTCTCTCCACCTTAAGGGCGCTCCGGCTCTTTCACTTCGGACTTGATTTTGTGCACCTGCCCCCTGTTTCAGCCTGTTCCCAGCCCACCTTAAAAGCCAGACGCCCATTCAATTCGGGGCTCTGCATTGATTCCCGTATCGTGCGAACCCGGGACCTGGACATGCCTGGGTCCGTTATGGTTTTATTTACCTTTCCTGTTCCTGTTTCCCGCCGGTTCCGATACGGTTCCTGTTTTTATCCTATCTAGTCTCAGATGGACCGCCCAGCTTTGGACTTTGCCCATTTTGCATTCCCCATTTGGACTACTTCTGGATTGTTTGCCCCGGATTCCCCCCTGGACACCTGCGCACTTTGGACACGCCCCCCATTTCCATTCCCAACTCTGCATGCCTTTTCCCCTGTGTTTTCCTCACTCCACCCCAGATCGTGTTGTCTGAAATGAAGCTGAAAATATATACAGTACATAAATTAGATGTATGAAGAACAACGTTGACTCAAATACTCAAATACCAAAATTCATTTAAAACATTTTTAAACTTTTGGGATTGGGACGTTGAAGACACTGCAAAAAAACAAAAACAAATATGAACCGTAATGTATTCGAGTGCACATTAATACAATCCATATGTCTTGTTTGCACATTGATAATTTTTTTTCTGTTGCATATTTAATGACGTGAAAGTTAAATGTTACAGCACTGGATGAAGGAAGAAAGAATAAGTGGTATTTTACATGTGCAATTTTCAGTGCAATTTTCAAGTATGCACTGGAATACATTCTATGCCATATTGTTTGAGGAAAAGGTTGATCTATTCCTACAGACAAAAGACAGATAAAATAGAAATTGTATTGAAGGGCAGGCAGGGTTAAAGGGTGGTGTAGTGATTCAGGTGTATTGTGCCTGAGGAGCGACTGCAGTTAACAGTGTGTGAAAATAATATGAAATGGATATAACAGCAAACTCTGCTTTTCGATTTCCAAGGCAATTGGAAACCTCAGAGTCTTCTTCATCGAATGCTCACAAACTTTACAACATCTCATTCTCATTACTTGCCATCACCCATATGGCAATAACCAAGAATATGAACAAATGTATTCTATTAATTTGGAAAGAAACTAACAAAAACAACACCACTGAAATACAAAGTTTGAAGTGCCCTATCTAAGTCCACGCCCCATATTGTAACAAAATATTTCCAAGATTGGAAGTATCTAAAGTTACAAATGTAAAGCTTTTTACGCTTTCACTCTTAATTCCAATAAAGTAATATATTTGTTTTCTGGTTACTTCTAAAATATTGACCAATGGAAATACAAAGAATTCTTCCACAATTATATGCAAGCAATTACAGAAAGAGCTGCAGAAAGAGACTTGTGTTAACTGGTCACTGACAATCCTGTTTGAAAACCAGAAGCACTCCACCGCAAATTCAATCTAATCAAATGTGAAAAGACTTAATGAAACAATATAGAGCACCACAATAGCTTAATGTGAAGAAGGATGCAAGTGACTCCTACAATCCAAAAAAGAAAGAAAAAGAATAGCCAAGACTATGAACAAATTAGAGCAGGCAATGTACTCGATTTGGAACAAATTGGCTGAAGTGAAAAATGTATTGTTGGGATTGCCTCCTTGAGATCTTGGGCTTCAGAAGATGGAGCCTTTATTACAGCAAACTGTACCTGATTGATTTGGAATGGGCATTATAACTAGCTTTCACAAAAACAGATGTGTCTTTCAGTTTGTTTTTTTACATAAATGGCCACAGCTATCTGAAGCCTAGATTGCTGCTAGTACTTCAGTGTTGAAGAGACCCTGTTGTCATTATCACATCATTATCTAGGGTTTGGTGTATCAGTCCCTCAGCTATTTCTATATTCATCATTTTCAGCACCCTGACAGTATTTTTGGATACATTGCATATGGTACAATCCAGTCTCAAACCATTTTCTGTCTTTAAAAAAATAAAAACATTAACCATGATGCAAAGCACATGGAGAGTAAAAGACTTTGCCAAAACAAGCAAATATGCACATTTTACACTTCTTAATTCTTTATGATTTTCTACTAGGAATACTACTTTATTGGAATATGATGAAGTAGTGGCAGAGCTGCACCATTGGAATCTCTCACTTCTGATAGCAGTAAATTTATTAGTTAACTTTGACCATCTTTGAATCGTGTGGCCATATTTTATTCAGATTTTTATATACATATTTAAATATGCATATCCATATGCAAAGGCTGAGCCCTGTATTTGACATGCTGTTACCACTAAACACTGCTGAGAATGTTTAATTAAAAATGAGAAAATTCCCTCACTTGTACACATTAAGAACCTACAGCATTGAAACATGCTCTTTGAAAAAAGCTAAATCAAAACAATAGTTTGCTTCAATATAGTAAAAAACCTTCCTTCCCGAAGTTATCCTTCAGCTGGGTTGTAGACCACTCCCTGTAAATAAGTTTATCAGGACAAACTTTCCAAAGATTATACCACAATCTTTATCGTGGGTAACATTATGAGATTCCAAAAACATATTTCAGACAGAGTAAGACCGTGACTTCTTGGAAATATAAATGTAAATGCACCTACTCAACATTTTAGCAATTCATATGATGTTATTTCTTTTTCATTCTTCCTCTATGAATTAAAAGTGTGCAAAGAATGGCAACAGGTCTTCAACAGTAAATCTGAGAAAAATGAAAACAAAACCTACAACTGCTGCCAAGGTAACTAACACGGGCTGTTCCACAGACATTCCTACAATGGTGCCATTCAGAGAACACATGGAATCACAAAATCAAAACTGTGATCCAGCAGGAAGAAATAAGTATAAAAGATATCATGCTTTTTAAATCTATATTGTTTTTTTTTTAAATTAGTGCTGCAATCCTACTTCGCACATGAAGAAAGCATAGTGCGTCTCTATTTCCTGCGGCGACTGAGGAGGGCAAAGCTTCCCCCGCCCATTCTTACCACATTCTACAGAAGCACCATTGAGAGCACCTTGACCAGCTGGATCACTGTTTAGTTTGGGAACTGCAACGCTTCAGACCGTAAGACCCTGCAACAAAGTGTGGAAACACCTGAAAAGATCATTGGAGCCTCCCTCCCTTCCATTTCTGTCACCTATCACAAACCCTGCTTACACAGGGCCTGCAGTATAGTAGATGACCCCTCCCACCACTCCCATAAATTTTTTGCCCTCCTACCATCTGGGATAAGATATCACAGTGTACAGGCTAGCTCAACCAGACTCTGGAACAGCTTCTTCCCGCCGGTTGTCAGGCTCCTCAACACCCTGGAATCTGCTTGCACTCACTCCAATTCCAGAAACAGGGTTTAAATCCCCCCAGTTTGTTGTGTATATTGTATTATGTATTTACCTTGTAATTTGCACGATCTGTACTTAGCACTATGTGTTCCAGTCTACAGTGTCTTGTCTGTATTTGCACCGTGGACCAGGAGGAACGATATTTCGTTCCACTATACACTTGCATATGGCTGGAATGACAAATAAACATGAACTTAAACATGAAGTGTGTACTGTATATGACTGCACACCTTTTACTAGTGATCTTTATTCACAGTCCATTCATTCAAACCAAAGTTTGCTTACACACACTGATACTAAAAGGATTTTGACTCACATGTCTTAGAAGTGTTAGCCTGTTAACCAGTCAAGAAGTTCTGTTAATTAAAGAAGGAAATTACAGTATGAGATGACTCAAACGTGTTGATTTGTGATGTTTTTAAAGTCTAAGGACAGCCTTCATAAGTAGTGAAACACAGAAAAAATATCCTGTTGAACTGTAGTCCAACAACAGCACAAAATAGCAATCATTAGATACTGTACCTTTTTGGGAACTACATAACATTTTACATAATTTTAAGAACATTTGTGCTTGCATATAGTTGTCAAATTTTTATTAGAGGAACAACAGGGTTCAGTTCATTCTTCAGTTGAGAGGCCACAAGATTTGATGGTGTTCATTAAATTATCTGCTCACTATTACTGGACAAGCAGTTTTGCAATCATAAAGGGATCAAGGATTCTGAAGCTATATAAATAGTGTAACTATCTGTTGGCAGCTGTGAGTCACAATATGAATCTAAAACCAAATTCTATTACATACTTATTAAATTAAACATAAATAATAATAATAATAATTGCTTACACTTATTTAGTGTTTTTTGGACACTCCACTCTTTACAGGTAATGGGGACTCCCCTCGACCACCACAGCATCCACCTGGATGATGTGACGGCAGCCAAAGTGCGCCAGAATGCTCACCACACATGAGCTATTAGTGGGGAGGAGAGCAAAGTAATGAAGCCAATTTATAGATGGGGATTATTAGGAGTGGTTATATTACTGGAAATGATAAATGGAAATCGATTTCTAGAAACACATTAAATTATGAGGAATTCATAATTACCGTAAGAAAGATTATAGCTAGATGGGTAGAATGGCTCCCTCTCATACGGAAACTTTATGTTCTTATTTTCGATTCTTTTCTTAATCCTCTCACAATAGCAGCATCCTCTCTTAATCTTTTAATTTTCTCCTGGAGAAGCTCAAATGGTGTTGGACTAACCACAAATAGCAGCCAGGAAAATGGAGAATCACATCAATGGCCACTTGTCTGTGACATCATTAAAAAAGTGTGAGAAGCATATATTTAGAACAGCCAAGCTTCTGTCTATATGGTGGGCGGGAGTATTCGCTTATTCATAGAAATCACAGCTGGCTGGCACCTTTACTAGCCACTGAAGCAAAAAAAGAGGGTACCAGAGTCTCACATCCTCCCTAGAGCACTGGAACAGAAATAAAGCACTTTAAATAGTGCATTCTGTATTTTTGCATATCTCATACTGACCCAGAAAAAAAAACACTACAGAGCACTGTAAATCCTGCCCGTTAAAAGGCAAAGAAATGGGAGTCTTGTCACAAGAAGGACATAAATGTTTTACACAATTCACAGTAGACATGCATATTCTTGTAAATTATTTATCATTGAGTCAGAATGTGGCTGTATTAATCACTGCTGATATGTTTGTACATATGTATTCAAACTTTGCAATCAGTTATGAACTAATTCTTACGCTCACCGTGAAGAGTTTCTGCCTTCCTTTGACTTGGTACATGGCTCACTCTTGGTATGCACTGTTACTGTAGTAACTCAAACTGAAAATCTTTTGAATGATTTGTTCTAATTTAATAAAACAATTCAAAGGAACAAGAAATGAAGGAGGAAAACAACTTTCCCCCAAAAAGTAACATATAACAGCATCTCACCGTTGAGAGTCAGCTTTTCATTTCATAATTAGTCAAATAATTTAGAACCCGTTTAGGGCTTTATGTATGCAGTATGTGTAATCCCTGTAAAAACATGAGATCTACTGCTTCTTGCTTATAACTGCTTTCACTCAAAATGTATAGCCTTTATCAACTATTTTGATCAAATTTAACTGTTTTTACATCTATAACCAAGAATCTGTAGTGGTGATATAGAAATAATTTCATGCATTTCTCCAATTTATTTTTAGAGCTCAAAACTTTCTGAAACTATTTATTAACTATACAGTACTCTGGCATTGTAATAAGTAAAAAATGAAAGCGAAAAATAATACTGGAGATATCTAATTAAAACTGCGATGCATTACTGAATTTATATTAATTCATTTATATTAATTATATTAATGAGGCTTTGGCATGTTAAGCTGTTAGAGCCCTGCCTGACCCTGAAGATGTAGAGAAGCTGCAGTACTTCTTGGTGTGCTGTGTCTGGAGAAAACACAATGAAAATTCTGAATGCACCAGAAGCAGACAGTCCAGCTGCTGAGATACAACTCAAAATGGCTGGTGGAAAACAGGTGTACAGTCCCTTTAATGAGTTTGTATAGAACATTCTTTTGAATTTTGGGAATTCTCAATTGACTTCAGAGCAGAAATATATTTTTACTGCATAGTGACCAAAACTGTACAGAATTCTAAATGAGAATTTTGGAGATTTATTTGGATATTTTATTGTTCAACTTCAATTAATCTGTATATAAATGTGGTACAATTTTTCATGGTACTAATATAAGTAATTCAGGTGGGTAGCTGCGTCAGCATGTGTAGGCTGCAAAGGAACAAGTAATAGGTTTATTCCATGCTTAAGAAGGCTCCACGGCCCAGTTGTGTTTTCTTTCTTCTCTTTTCAGCATGGAATAAACCTATTACTTGTTCCTAATATACGTAATGACAACTATATTCATATGTAGTTAGTACTATGAATATGGAATTATACAAATTATGGGTTAGAGAAAATAAAAACGCGAAACCACTTTTTTTCAGTAAGAAGCATTAAAAATGAGCTTTTCATACTGTAGAGTATATTCCAAAGATCTTCTCATTATGCAGGAGATGATGCAGTCTCCAACTCAGTTTGTCAGCAAGGCTCACAACAATGCAAGTTATACCGAGGAGCATTAGGCTGGATCAAAAGGGATTAATACGGAAATCGCCTTATCATAATAGTATCTTACACTGCAGAAAATCACAGTACATCATGCAATAGGTGAGTGTATAAATCCAGCAGAACAGAATTTGTCGTCTTACAACACATAAAGGAATTTAGTTGTAAAGAACCTCAGCTCGCAAGTTTCAACTCAATCTTTTTTACTAAGTAGATTTACGACTTCGCTGACATGCATACACAGAAAGCATCAGACTTTCATTCAACATGATTATGCAATCTAAAAAAAAAATCTCTTAGACCCATGCCTATCCTTTGAATTGTTTTGTGTATTAAATATTAAAGGTGCAGGTCTAACAGCAGTCCACACTAAAGCCTTCCCTTGACCGAAAGATCAAGAACCATTATGACTGCCATTTTTTTAAAAAGACAAAGTTAACACATTTTGCCACCCTCCTGTGAAGCAGGATGTGTGATGTTTTTTTTGTAAACTGTGAAGCAGATCATGAAGTTTCTGGCACCAGTGATCTAATCTGAGCTCTGAGCTACCACACGTCTCCTGTATCAAAAGTTTTCCTTTTAGTGATTATCACCACACAACCTTCTCGAAGGTTACTTCAGTCTCAGTGTTCTCTCTGCTCTATTTGTATTGCTACCTTTGGTTTTGACCATCACTTGCTATTGACTTTGATTTGTGTTTTGCTTGCTCTGGATTTCAAGCTTGAATTTAGTTATGCTTCTGCCAAGTGTTTTTTTCCTGGTTTCTCTACTACAGATATTCTTCTGCTGGCCAATCCTGCCTCCGAATCCTATAAAATCATCACGCCTACATTTCTACGTTTATTATTTTTAACCTACCAATTACTTGTTATATTTCAAATTATTTTAGACTTTCATACTTTTGCTTTAGATTTGTGCTTCAGATCATTTTAACCTGCTTTTGCATAAATCGGGTAACTGCCAGTACTTTAACAATGATTTCTTACTGAACTGTGTACGATGAAAACAACAATTATAGTAACCACTATATTCAGGCATCATAACACACTTGTACAATGTACACATTACCCTGCCAAAACTATCAGGACAATGAACTCAAAACTGTATAATTTTTTATTTACAGTAAATCAATTTGTATTTGTGATCATAAGATTAATATAATGGCCGTGCATGAACAGCTATAACTATGCTTTACAGGTGAGCTGGTAATCTTTGGAACATCTGCACTTCCTTCCTTTCCCTTAACCTCAACCTTTCCCTCACTTTGGTAAAGGTTTATCTTGGTTTAATCTCTCCACAGCTTTTGTTCCAAAACTCTGCTAGCTCATGTTTGTACAGTACTTCAGGACAGAAACAATAATTTAATGATGATAGCAGCAGAATGAATTCTGAAATTTACAGAAATGTTTTGTGTTATTATGTAGAAGAAAATGCTTCCACACTTACAGAGTGTGGGACCTCACCATGCAGCATGACAATGACCCAAAACATAAGTTCAATGCAACCAACAAACTCATCAACAGGGGGAAAAAAAAGTGAAAATCTCCAAGTCCTCCAGAATTAGGTACAAATGAGCATGTATTCTACACAGTGAAATACAAAAGTCACTCCAAGTATAGGCAAGAACCCGAACTGGCTGCAGTAACACATATCAGATGATTATAAACCATTTGTTGAGTTCAGTGGTTCAAAGTCTTCATGCAGTTTCTGACATTTACATTCTGAAATTTAAATAAAGTGAATGTGTCCCAATACTTATGGGAACACAAAATTACTGGGATGTACCCAAAAAAGGATACTATATTTCACTCACAATCACAATAAAAAATCTTTCAAGAATAATTCAAAAATAACAGTTTAACTTTAGCTGGCACAATACATTTGGATGGAATACTGCATTGTACTATATATAAACTGTAGAAACACAGTATATATCTACCTGACAACTGACAAACAAACATTGAAAGTGCAGGTCTGTTGGAAATCCAGAAAGCAATACGCTAGATGGTTCAATATGATTTCCTCAAAGTGGATAAGAGAGATAGTATTATGCTTTCACTTTCATAACTGTATAATACTTTCACTTTCATAACTGTATAATAATATAATTTCACTTCTGGCTTGAGCTAAGAACTCTTTTCTAACCCTATCACCAAAAATAAAATACTTGAACTGAAGTGGAAGGATTTTAAAGCAGTTAAGCTCCCACAATGACAATGTCATTCCGTCTTGCTAAACGTTAAACATTCCAGGACTAAGGCTTGTTTCTGAAGAACACAAGAATGGTTACAAACAAGACAGACCCATAGAACCATTATGGTTGCTATTTAACTAAAGATCTCATCAGCCAAACCTGAAGGAAGTTGGTATGTCAGCTTTTGCAACGTGGCTGATATCTCTGTTCCATACTCCTTATGTAATTAAAGGTGCCAAATACATACATTTATGAAGCACTAAAAATTTAAGGCAACACTATATACTGTATGACTAGAAATGGCTTAAAGAATACATTTTTGTACAGAATCAGTGCTCTTGTTTGAAAAAGCCAGAGTTGCCAGGTATATGGTGTACAGTATGTGCTGGAAGAGAGGTATAACTATTCTGGAACTTGCTGTTATCATGATTCTTCTAGTAAAAGCACAAAGAGAATTCATTATTTAAAAACTTTAAATAAAAGATACAGAGATACAGTATCTCATGATACAGAGATGTGTATTTTTACATAAAAATAAAATAATATTAAAACATTCAATTACTGTAATTGCATCAAATTTTCACATTTTGCATTACACTCTGTAAAATCTAAAATTCTGTTTTTCAGAATTACATACTAGTGCAATATCTGCAATCTTTGAACACCTATTTTTTAGAAAAGCTTTATTGTGCTGTGATGTATAGCACTGTGTTACAAGCACCAGAATGAAGCCATCAATTTGGCAAAAGATTTTTCTTCCCATTCAGGGTGTAGTCCTCTTTTGCCTCCTTTCCTTCCAGGATAGATTCTGATTTACTGCAGCTCTTACGAGGAATATGTGGTATTATGATTGGGGATGGATTTATTCCTTTTATTATCTTTTAAGTAAACGGATAGTTTCATCCAACAGACTGGTGTATGGAAAACAAAATGAGTTATTTTTCTTTTTTTCTTTATAAACAATAAAACCACAAACATAAGAATGACATACTGTTCAGTCGTAGGGGTGAATGTAAGGACACATGACTTAATGAAAAGCTCTTCAGGGTAAGCACCTGATTTTCATGAGGACACAAAGGGACAAAGGGAATAAGACAGTGAGGGAAGAGGGAGAGGGCTGTACAAAAACAGATGCCTATCAAAAATAAGACATGTTACGTCAAGGGCAAAAGAAAAAGTTGGGGGAGGGGGAGACAGAAAGAAGGTCAGAAAAAGGATATTTCAATCTTTCAAAAGTGGGGGATTATGGACAGGCCTCCCACAAAGCTGCTGTGTGGATTTCCAGGTTTCACAATAACGGGGTCAGAGATAGTCATATCCTTCATGAGTCCTCGTATTATTTTTAAATTAAAGGGCAAGGTTTATCCAACAGTATAAATCCAACAGCTGAGGGGGTGGGGGTGAGGGGACTTCTATTATGGTGAATTGAGTTACCATTGAACTCCAGTGGGGACTATTATTTCTGCCTTAAATTCTCCAATCTGTCTAGCATTTGGAGGATTCCCTGAAGCCATGGTTTTCCAAAGAGAGACTCCTGCCGAGACAGGATGGTCCGTGTCTGAGCTTCAGCGCAGGGGGAATCTATCTGCAGGCAGACAGTATCAAAACAAATAGCTCCTGTCCTCCCCACACTCCCAGTACACATGCTGGGATTATCTGTAAGTCACTACTGACTCTTTTATTGTGTTTTATGGGCCTGAGTGGTCACAGTACACAAGCTTAGTGGCCCTACAATTTTGAAGGTCAAACCAAGTCAAGGGTTTCAACGGTACACTGTATCCCACATGCTCTGTACAGGACAGATTACACAAACCAGGTGGCTCACAGAGGTAGTCAAAACCACAATAGGTATAGAAACCTGTCAGACATGGCTTAGCTTTCATATGACATCTGACAATTTTCAGATACTTTCGGCAACCTCTGATGTTTATGCATACTGTATTTTTCAGCTCCTCAGTTTCAGCCTTGAGACAATACCCCCTGGGAATAGTTTGAAATTTGCTCTAAAAAAACATGGGTAATTGACACCAGACAAAATTTTCAGTGACAGTCTACTATATTATATCATTTTTATATATAAATAAAATCAGGCACAACTACACAAACAAGGTATCTTTAGACAAAGATTCGACAACAATAGACGTAGAATCATAGAATTGTGGGCTCAAACATAGGACAGGGCTAATATACTGTACATAACAAAAAGCTTTGTTGAGAAACTCACATTGTACAGTAGGTATCTGAAGCAAAGCAGATGAGAGAGAAAACTCAAAACATTTGACCTGGAACACCTATAAAACTAGACAATGCTCATGCTGCATTGCTTCTCCCAGAGATCTCCTGAGTTCATATGACAACAAGAAAAAGCTTTACACCCAACACAGTTTTAAACACTAGACACCAATGCTGTTACGTACTGTCAATTACAAGAACAATCAAAAAGACAAGGTAAATTAATCTTAGGCTGCTTTACCCCTTAGTTAGCATTTGCATTTTGTGGGTAAATCATAATGGATTCTGAGTTTCACAAATCTCTATTGTTCAGGTTTCCTAAGTGGCTCATCAATTAAAAAGCAGTCCTACAGTATAGTGATACTGTATGTCATTAAGCAAATAAGACAAACGCTTTCCACATTTCAACATGCTATTTGCCATAGTTAGGCACACTTGAGTTGGCCAGGGAAGCACACATGACACTGATCCCTATGACTTGCTGGGTGCCAATGATCTTTCAGCATTGTCAAAGGTACCTGTAGCTTTGTCACTCCACACCAGCTCATAATCAGCTGTGGATGCTGGAGCTTGTTCTGAAAGTGCATGTTTTTGAAGAAAGAAGCCATGGTGCTTGACTTTCCCATGGTTGAACAAAATTCAGAATGGTGAAAAAGCTTCCTAAAAGGCTGAAATACTAAAAGCCCTAACAGGAAAGACAGTGCTGGGCTGTGTCATTAGTTGACTATAACCAAGATTTTATATTGTTTTTTAGCATTGATTGAGTGCAACAAAAAATACCAGGTTAACAGAAGCATTTTAGAAAAGGTTACAACCGAGAGAAGACTATTCAGCCCATCTGGCAAAAGGGAATGTTAAATGTTCTGTGATCAAGTTTTTAACAGTAGAGACAGCTTTAACATGGAAGTTTCTTTTAGTTCAGTATTTTATTGAGTGAGAAGTCTTGATTACTGTATCTCTTTCTTTAAATAGAGAAAGCACAGCATTTTAAAACTTTTATATATTGTATATATTGTAATTTATATTCTTATTAATGCTGAATACCAAAGATTCTTTTATCATTAAGCAAAATAAAAATCAGACTCCAAGGAAATAGTCAAACTTGCATTAATAGAATTGGATGCAGTGGAACGATAAATATCTGTGTGCATATATTTGAAAAGCCTTGCAACTTACTACAGACACACGTTAAGGGTCTCTAAAGAAAGTACGGAGCAATAGAAACTAGAAACTCCATCTTACTGATAATATGGTTAACCTCTCATTCTCATTTAAATTTACTGTGATGACACAGAGAGCATTCATGTATAAGATAATCCTGGAAAGGGGAGGTGGTCTGTCTGCGGTACAGAGCATTATAATGATTCAGAAAACAAAATCAAATTTATGGAAACAAGGAATTTAGAAAATGGAACATACATAAAAAACTTCCATCCTGTTTGAGTATACTCATTAGCCACTACAAAAGTTTATCGTCATCATCTGAAATATTAAACAAAGCAAACTGAACATCACTGAGCGATTTCCATTTAAAATATTTGTCAGTGTCATTCTGCAATGCCTTAGGCTAGACCTAATATCTCTTCTTACATTAACAGAAATGACCATGAAGGTACACTTCATTATGACTTAAATTATGTGTCATCACTATATTTGTCTATTTCTGAACAAAAAAAAAAAGAAATTCAAGATCAATTTCAGGAATACTGAAAGTAAATGAGAATGTTACCCTTGATTTCAGTTGATTTCAGTGTTTGAAACCCCTTTTGAGACAGACTGATAACCTGACATTCTTGGATTTTCATTAAGCATCCTTACACTTTTTAAGAAGAAATAGAGTGTTATACAGTAAATGACAGTCTGGAGCTGAGTCACAGATTGTTGGATGAGTTTAGTATAGTTTCAAAACTACAAGGTTTTGTACCTTGGCAATATAAATAGGATGTATGAAAACAGATCCCTCCCTCAGGCATCAGTTTATTAACCACACTACTGTAGGTGAGAAGACTATATAATTAAAGGTGACACTGAAATATCAGACAAATGTCTGGTTACTGATAAACACATTTACATTTAAAAGTTTTAATTCAAGTACATGACTTTTGTGGGTTCTGTTGCTGTAACCTTACCTTGGCACTCAGGAAAGCAGAACTTATTCCCAAGAAAGAACATTGTTTTACAGTGTAGTAAAATGATCTTCAGGTCAGACAGAAAAGAGAAAATAGCACATAGCCACTGACAAATTCAGGCAGATAATTTGGAAACTCTGTAGGGTTCAGATATAAATCACCTGTTTAACAGACCTAACAGACCCATGAGCAGATTGGTCACTTGATAAAGATGGATGTGCAATACTGCACTTGAATGGGCCAGTCATATTACTCAGTATATGTGAGGAGATGAAAGGTGCCATGTGTTGAATGTTACTATTTTTTTTTAGATTGATAGCAACCAAATTGATAGCAACCAACACACACAAATAAATCCTTCAGTGTTCCCCATAAAAACATCCTGTAATCTTGCAGTCATTTCACATGAGCAAAACATATTGCTGATAATTTGTGCAGCGTTATGGATTTCTAGAAATCAATAATCATTTTGGTCTCAAAACCATCCTATGTGTCCTGCAGGATTCTGTGCAAAATGCATGCAAGCTTATTGTGTGTGTGTGGGAGGAGAAGATTTTAATCGCCTTATTTCTTTGTCTGTCTAAATAGTCTCTGGCTGTCTCTTTTAGCATAGAATAGCAAAATAGTTGAATAGCTGATTCAGTCCTACTTGTGATGTGCTGTATGAAACGGACTATCTATACCACCATCACATTTGCTACAATACAATCCTCTTTCAAGCTTTAAAAAGAATACTAGTAGATTTTTGCTTTCTTTAAATTGAAACGTACTTTGTTTACACAGCTTCCCAATGCTGTACAGGTTGTGATTCTCACATCATGATGTCAAGGAAATACACATCTCTTGCTCAAGGTGCTAAATCTAGGAAACAGCACAGGGCGGACACTGCAGTTCCTACAATAAGATTAATGCAGTTAAGAGCATCTTTGTACAAAACCAGTGAAATACCTAGTCATCCTTATGAATATGGTATACTCATAGCTCACCAAATAATCATATTATAGACATTATAAAGTATAGTATACATATAGTATAATATTATACTGCTTTGCTCCTGTTTATACAGTATGTAAACAAAGTTAGATTTAAATTAGCAATGCATTGTGTAGTTTCAGATGGGCATTAAACAATAAAAGGTCTGTATAATTGTACTATGTTAAATTAAAAATGTATCCATAACACAGCATTTCAAAGAGCCAAGCACAGCATCATATTCCTACATAATGAGATTGCCAACCCCAAAAACTGTAGGAATTTTGATTTCACTGTTTCTTGTGCCATTTTACAATATAAATGCACAGCTAGAGCAACCGTTGTGTGCCCACAATTAATGATATGAATGATTTTTTTTCTTAACAAAAAAATTAATCAATAACCTGACACTCCATTCTGTAACTGTAACTTCAGAAAATAAAAGCATGGCAGTTATATTTCTGATAGCACCTGTTCAATAGTCTCTACTCTTTACAGGCCCAGATGTCACCAACTCTTTTGTTTAGCTGGAGGCTGGTTGCAATTCATCTTCCAATCAGAAATTCACTGCTGCTCCACAATTGCAGTGCAGCTGTAACAGCTGTGACAAACGCAAAACAGTCCAGCTGGGCTTTTCATAGTCAAAAACTGCTGATGTTGTTTAAGAAATGTGAGAACGGAAGACCAGCTTTAAAAAAAATTAAAGTGATAGATCACAATATCCGTTCTCAAAACTTCAACACAATAGTCAAAGAATGTCCACACCAATTTTCAAAGATGTCTGGGCATTTTGCGATATCAGGGCTCAGAGGTGAAACCCAGCAGTCAACATTATAGACATGGAAAGGAAAACTTAAACCAAATCAAGCTGTTTAATTAACTTATGGCTCTGGACAATTAGATGGAATTTATGATGAATATAGCTGTTTTCTTCTATATTCTATACAGTCAAACCTATATTTTAGCAATACTAAACAGACATTCTGTGTATATATAGCAAATATATATTTAAATATTCTAAAAACAACTACATGATATAATATGAACATGCATAGTAAAAATATATACTGTATATGAATGACTACATCTACAGTATAACATAATTATTTCAATAATGGTATCTACGTTTTTTTAAGTGATTCTTAAGTTCTTAAAATAATGTCTTACTTACCATACAGCTCTTCAATGAAATAATGTCAATATTAAGAGATGAGTCTCTAACAAGCACAAGTCTTGTAATCTTCAAATTATAAAATACATTGAAAAAACATTTGAATTCATTGATCCAAAAAGTGTTGCCAGTCAATAAGCATGAACCACACAACACTTGCTAATTAACCTTTCTCACCTTTGAAATAAATGTATAAATTGCCAAGTTAGAACATTTCCTATTGAATTTGCTGAGTGTAGGTGATCACATGAGCAGCTTTTACACATCATGTGAGCAAAAATACACCTCATGTATTTTTCAAAAGGAAATCCCTTGGTGCCTTAAGAGACATGTTTTTTATCTATTCACCTTTAAAGCTTACTTGATAAGAGATTCTGTCAGAACATTGTGCCCAGACCTTCATTAACATAAATGTCTAGCAATCTACACCAAAAAAGAAAACATCTTCTAAAAAGATTACTGGAGGACATAAAGTGTGGTACTTGTAAAAGGGGAAGGAATTCCCAATGTCTGGAACTGAATTTTAGCTGAGGACAATACTATCACCTGGACACATTTTGTTTAAAGATGTCAGAAGAGCTATTTACCACCTGTGTTGTTAATCATTTTCATGATATACTCACATTTAATTTTGTTTTCTTCAAAAATATGTGCAAATAAAAGTGTTATTTTCTATATTTCATTATTGCCTTTATTTCTTTTAATTCTATGCTTTCCTTTTCGGGCAAGGGAACCCTGCAAGCATAGATGACAGCACCAGGAGGTACACAGGCCTGGATATACGGTAGACAACAGTGAAGAAGAACCTCATCAATCTCAACAGACTCAAAGAAGAGAAATAATTTTTTGCTAAAAACCAAGACAAAGTTGTGCATTTGCCTTAGTTACCTTAGAAGTGCTAAGACAAGAGAGTCAAACTGACATGGTGGTGTTTGTTGATGTTAAGAAATGAGGTGACGCATTGTTTAGGTAGTAAAGATTGTTTAATTTGTAATCTGTCCTTTTTCCTTTGGGAGACCTAAAAATTCTGGGTTTAGGGAGTATACTACAAGAAGCATGAAAAACGTTCAACAATATAGAAATGCTCTACTACTCCAAGCAACCAGTCACAACAGCAACCAAGGAAGCAGCAATTCACTTGAGCAGTGCAGTCTACATGCTGAGATGTGCCAGTGAGAGAGTTTCAGATAAGCCATACAGTACGTGCTAGATGTACACAAATGTGACTGGATAAATACTGTAATACATGTAGAGTCAATAAATCAAGTGTAGCAATACTAGAAAATGCAAGCAAAAAATCCGAGGTGCTGTCTCATGCTCAGACACTTTTACTGTCTGAGCACTGCTGTTTTCAACTTCCACATCTGAACAATTCGCCTTCCACTGCTGTTGATACAGCAGTTTTACAATACACAACATACACTATACAGTACAGCTACCTCTACCTCATACATGGGTATGGACACAAATACCCACTCACAGAAGGGAAGATGATTCTAAAAAGCCTGGTTATTGTGTCCCGACAATACCAATCACGTGATAAATACTTGATAAATCACATCATGCTATCGGTGTAGGAACCATTGCATGTAAAAATCTTTAAAATTCTGGCAGAAAGAAGTAACTGGAATCAGGCTGAATTTCTTTTATCTTGTAAATTATAATTTTACTTTTTCTTGTTATCTATAATTTAAATCATTCATGTTTTTTTAATAAAACCCATATAATGGCAATTGAGGTATGAAACTGAGACATTACAAATAAAAAATACAGCAAATTCCTAAAATAAGCCGAGAGAATAACACATCTCATAAATTTTGAAAGGACTTTCGCAGCACCACTCCAAAAATTGTTGTGCTTACTGATGAGTGACACATTTTTCTTTGCTTATAACCAGAGCAATATAGCACTTCATTTCCACCTAACTGGAAATGAGAACAGATTGCCTGGGAAGAACAGCTCCATGGATCAGGTTTTCCCTTCCACAGTCATCAATTGGTATTTTTTTACTACCATCAGCAAAAAGGTCTGAACTAAACCCCCTATTAAATCTTCTGACATCAAATAGAACAGACATTCCTGTATACAGGCAAGCACAGTTTGGAAGGATTTACTATATAGATGTGCAAATACATGCATGTACTGAGAAACACAATGCTACAGAAAGAGATTAGGACATTAGAAAACTTTTCTTATTTGCATTTTCAGTGGGGGAGAGTGCCTTTGCAGAATCCAGAATGTCACTGGCTGGAACAAAGAAAAGAAAAGCAGGGGTTTCACGGAGGTAACGTGTCTAACTCTAAGGCTCCATAAAAACACATTCATGCATAACAAATCTTTCAAATTTGCAATGCAAAAACAGTATTGTGGCACTGGATACATATACTGCTGGATATATACTGTAACATACTGTAAGCTAGCCACTTGAAATGTATGCATAAAATAAGCATTAAGAATAATGACTGTTTTAGGCTTTCCTTTTGTGCCATGAGAAAATAACATTTGGATTCAATGGTAAAATTACAGTAGTTTCCAAAAACATTGTTTTATTTACACCTGCAATTGCAATAAAATACTGATATATAATAAAACAGAATTTAAACAGTATATTATATGACATTTTACTAAATCTTCAGGTTTCATGTTTATATTTTAAACTGCCTTCTACAGTATGTACGTGATATAATGGGACACTATAAAGAAGATTTCAAATATACTGTACAATAAAGCTTATCCCTTAATCAGAAGATGAACGTTACTCATAGATATAACCAGTGGCTGAATTTGTAAAGCTACTGACTCTAAAGCTGTGACCTTGGCTGGCACTGAGACTTTAACTGAGCTTGTTATACCCATGAAAAGATTTTGGCCATAGTCCACATCCCTAAAGCCTAAAAAGATCAAGTTTACCCAGCCCTTGTTAAAATTCTTGTCTCAGTTTTCATACATTCTGTCCTATGGACAGAGAACACAATGCATGGCTAATGAGCCCAGGAGAACTGTGGGTAAGCTATCTCCATTGTAGCATTCCTGTTTATGATGAGTGACAATGATAAACAGCAGACACGGCAAAAATAATGTCAACAAAGGTTTCTCTTTAGGTTTACTTCTATTCACTGTTGCCAATTATAGAAACCCTGACATTTAAATTGAATTTACTGTAAATGCTTCCTGGTGCACAGAAAACAATGCATTCTACAAGTATCAAAATAGAAAACATTGCCATTTGCGAATAAATCAACACAGTAAAGCAGAGTAGGTCCCCTGTTCTTACACTATTCCAACTAGCATTGTCAAAAGACAATACCTATTGCTTTCCCCCTCAGGAAAAAGGGCCTTTGAATGCAATTAAAATGTAAATCCCAAACGTCTGTGGAAAAAGTTTTAGCATTTACAGAAAGTATTAAGTATGAGTATTTCCTGTCCATAGGGCATCCAGGTGGCTCAATCATTTCACTCACTTACAGGCTGGTGTGCACAAAAACTGCAAACATAAGCTTATTTCATATTAAGCTTAGAATGACATTTTTTCTGAATGACATTCAGATGACAATCAATAAGTTGATTTTTTTTTTTAAGTGAAACCTTGCATTACTGACACTCACACTGACGGAGACTTTCCTGTCCTGCAGACACTTTCTGGTAGACAGAAGCAACCAAAGCGACACCGTAGACAAAGATTGTGAACATCGGAGCTGCCAGCGTTACGTGCGGGAGGAAAGGAATCCGTGCTGCCAAGATGCAGTGATCACTGTCCGGTCCCAGCGCTGGCACTGCTCTGGCCAGCACCTTCCGGAATGTAAGGCCAAACACCTGCCGCTCGCTGCCTTTGTCCACATGGAAGCCCACAGTGGGACAACGTTGAGCGTGACAACGGAAACAACTTCACCGCAGACAACAAGGAGGTGTGCTCAACGACTACCTCAGCTGGAGGCCAACAAGGGACACTTGCAGGCACATAACTCTATAGAGATATACAGTTTCAGCAGTACCAGTAGGTTATAAATAGAGCACTGTAAGGAAGTGAATACTAGGCAGGGGCTGTTGAGCACTCGGGGCAAGCAGCTGTCTGGGAGTTTTTACAGAGGCTACTGGACAGTGGACACCAAGTCTGGGGCAGTAGACCCAACTTATCAAAAAAGCCTTAAACAGCAGGACATGCAAGTTCTAATAAAAAAAAATATAAAGCTTGTAAATGGCAACAGGCACACAGGCGCCACCCAGGACTTATCAGCTGCTTGTGCAGGAGCAAATGTCTTGACACTTGAGAGGACCGTAACATTAACCCCTTATTATCTTTCTGCGTTAACCATGAGCTTCAGTGACAGGAAGTGAATAGGCCCGCAGAAAGTTGCAATTTTAAATTTTAAGTACATATTTTGAGTTACTGGGAATACAATTACTGTACATCTGGTACCAACAGCAGGTTAATCAACATACATTTTCAATTAAATTTTTACAAGACAACACAACTTAAAAGTTACTGACCAATTTGTTTTTCAAAAATGACCATTCAGTTAAATTGGACTGACTGCAAATTAACTTTGTTTTTTGACAAATTACATAAGCCATGTCACATTAACCACGATTAACCACTGTTGCTTCAAATGCACTCTAAAAGAATTCAGACATTGAGCATTTCATTGGTGTCACTTAATGGCTATTTAAACAGTTGTTTCTTTGATGGGTGCATGATGTAGGTATAACAGATACAAAAGCTTCCTTTTTTAGTAGATGAAATTTTAAAAGGTAATACTGTATACACATGCCCCCATTCATGTGCATATTTTTTCCTTTCTGACTAAATTGTAGCACAATGATTGGAGATGCCAATGAAACATCCTACATCATTTAGACAAAATGGTACTTCTACCATCATTTTCAGTTTCATTCCCTCTCTTACAATGTTATTAAAGATTTTAAAAAGTCATACAACGCAGTTACTTGGAACAGTCAAGGTTCATAAGTATGTTTACAGAAAGCAGTGATGTCTCCTAGGGCAGACGGAGTACAAACAAAATATGCTCAATATAATCAGAATTATCTGGACACACTGTTCTGGTTAAATACAGATTATATTTCCACCGCAATAACAGAGAGAGAGCCAGCTACAAAGATCAAATTTGGTGTTACCAGGGGAACAAGGTTTGAGACGTTGTAACATGATATACACACAACTAATCCTAATCTTCACAACAAAAAAACCTCAACATTGCTGTTATCTGAGAAACACCAAGTCTGTGCATACAGTATATACAAGCCCGAGTTTTTATAGTTTTTGGATTTGAGCCTATTTACAGTACAGTACATATTGGTTTCAGTATCAAGATACTGTAAACTCGTTAAAGGTATGGAAAATCACATTTTATTTCTTAGAATTTACTAAGAATAAAAAATCTATACGGTACATGTTTGAATTTATTACAGGACAATGAAAATAATTTCACACAAAAATGGGCTACTTCATTGTATCATTATGAATTACAGTACGTATCATTATTGTTATCATAGTTCTAGAATCTAGATAGTATTTATTAGTAAACATATGTGTTGCAGTGGATTTGTGACTTCCATCATGTGTATTGGAATTGAAAACAGCAATAGGAAACATAAAGTATGTGAAATTTTACTTTCGAGGGAGTGCGCAACAAACTGCAACTTCAGAGGAGGAAAAGGATGGTTAAATATGGTTTCAAATTGGACATAAAATAAAAGACGGGAAAACTATTTGAGCCAATTTAACAATTTACAAAAAATATTTTTTTTCAAATCATTTTTATACTCAGCAGTGGGCAGCAAAGTGGCACAGCAGGTAGTGCTGCTGCCTCTCAGCTCATGGATCCTGGATACAGTACTGTATGTGTCCAGACTGAGGCACCTTCTGTGTAGAGTTTGTGTGGAGTCATCCCAGTGTTGATGTTCGCTCCAGATGCTCTAGTTGGTTATGTTATTGGTGTTGTCACGCCCTCTGCAGCCAGAGGGAGCTCCCACTCTGTCCTGTCCCTAGTTCCCTCTGCTTTGCTGTCCTTCCGGTGTCTCTCTCGCTCTGGGGCTATATATTTCCAGGTCACTCATTCCCCTTCACTCAGCATTGACGTTCGGATGTCTTGAGACCCGCCTAGCACCAGGTCGCTCCACGTCTGCTGCCTGATGGCATAGGTTTCTATACATCTCCTGAACTGCTGAGCCCGGACTAGCCCCCGTCCAGCCGCTACGCATAGGGTCTTTTTCTGCTCTCCTGCCATTCTACGGTTCGTCCCTTCCGACATCTGTGACAGGTGTCTCTAATGTGTTGCCATATGCTTGTAATTAGGTGTGTTTGCCCATCACTGGACTAACTTGTCTAGCATGTAGTCCTGCCTGGAACCTGCAGCATTAACCGTCATCTGAGACCCTCACCAAGAAACAGCATATTTCTGATAACGAACGGTTTATTCCATGCTCTATGGAATGTAGTTTTTTTTCTTCTGTTTTCAGCATGGAATATACCTTCACTTGTTCCTTTCCAGCCTACGTATGCTGACACAGCTACCTACTTCTATTTCTGATAATGGACTGATGGATAATTAAATAAACACATTCTGTCTTTGGCCAGTTCAAAACAGAATCAGCTTCTCTTGATTAAAGTTTTAGAGATATTTCAATTTCTTAGTTTTTTTAAAATACCATTCTAAATTAAGCAATTGGTTTTGTAACAGGGTCAAACTGGTTACTTGCTTTTGTTGATAGAAATGGAGGTACCATCATGTCTCTAAATGGGTGCAACACAAGTCTTAGATATATTCATTGAGGTTGGGCAATATTGATCACCCTTTGGATCACCCTTTGGCCATAAAAGTAATGATTAAAACAGTTTGGAGTTCAAATATCCCTTTTTATTTCAATCCTTATTCTTGTTTGGACTAAGGGATGAATGTCAAAGGCAAAGAAAATTAAGGGTGAAAGATCATCCCCTGCTATGCAGAATGGAGATAACTAAACAGCTCCTAGTCTTGGTCTTAATCCAGACAAAAGTCAGTCTTCTTAATCAAAGTAGTGCTACTCATTTCCCACATAATCTTACTGAGCCTTGAGAAATAATGGAATTAAAGTGGTCCAAGGGCTTTCCTGAATTAATGTATTAACACTGTGTTCTACAATGACCTTCTGCTAGGAAGACAAACTTTTCAGTTTTTCAATTGTAAAAATCTTCTGCATTTCACATTCTAATTTAAAATTGGTAGAAATGGTAAGTTATTCTGTTTCTATAAGTTTTTTTTTAACTAAATGTATTTTATTCTATTTAAGCTAAGGTTTTATAGTCTTCTCAATCAAAACTCAAAACTCAAAACCTACGAAAATAAGAAGAACATATCTGGTGGAGAAAGTTGTCATGACACATCTGCAAATCAACTGAAGTCATTTAATTCAAGATAACACAAAGAAATGATTTACCTTCCATTTTGCTTATCAGGTAAAACAAAGGTATGAAATTGTTCACATTACAATTTAATCAAATTATCACATAACTACTTTGGAGTAAAGATCATCTCTTCGTCAGGTGGAAACTGTACAAAAAGAGTATGTCTTTTATTCCACATATACGGCATACGGTAAAAGTATGCTTATTTGGCTCTCAAGTCTGTTCTTACTCATATCTGACAAGTGCATTAGTACTAAAGTCTGCTGAGAAATCCCTTATTCATCAGTTGAGCCATACTGAATTTAACAGGTCCTGAAACTGAATGTGATGACAGACCAATGCCTACCAATTTTGCATTGTCTTTATCATCTTAATGACAAGAAGTGTAATTATTTTTTAGAATATCCCCGCAGAATTTGCATTTGCCAGTTGTCTAAGACCTGAGATTCCTTTTGACACATAGCAAGTGTCTTATACAAGAGTCAGCAGCAAAAGGAATGAGTCATTTAAGAACATAAGGAAAATAAGGGAGGCCACTTGGATCACCTAGATCAATTGTTAGTAGCTAACTGAATCAAGGATTATATCCAGCCATTTCTTGACCACCCCCTCTCATAATGTTCACCTTTTGTTGCTCTAAAGCCCAAAAATGACGAATAAAATCAGACTTTTTCCAGTTTTATTTACAAATTGTACCCTGCAACAAGTGAAAATAGAAGGCAAAATGTCTGAAAAAAAAGGAGAATAAATGGGTTGGATAAGAGAACGCCCCCCTGAGTTAATACTTGGTGGAGGCACCTTTTGTTTGAATTACAGCCTTGTGTCTGTTCGGATACATCTCTACCAACTTTGCACACCTAGAGATAGGAATATTTGTCCATTCCTACTTACAGAATTGTTCAAGCTCAGTCAAACTCCGTGGTGACTGTTGATGGACTGCCCTCTTCATGTCATTCCAAAGAGTTTTGATGGGAATTAGGTCGGGCCTCTGACTGGGCCACTCAAGGACATTCACCTTCCAGTCCTTCAGCCACTGTATGGTTGCTTTGGCAGTGTGCTTTGGGTCATTATCATGTTGAATGGTGAACCATCTTCCCATTTTCAATTTCTGGCTGAGAGATGCAGGTTTTCTTCAAGTATTTTGCACCATCCATCTATCCTGACAAGTGCCCCAGTTCCAGCTGAAGAGAAACACACTTACAACAGGATGCTGCCCCACTGTGCTTTACTGTAGGAATGATGTTCTTTGGATGGTAAGATTTATTGGGTTTTTGCCAGATGTACCATTTTGCATTCCGGCCAAACAGTTAAATTTTGGTCTCATCTGACCACAGCATCTTTAAGGTGCTTTTTAGCAAAACATAAACAAGCCCTTTTTTTGCCATTCAAAGTTGCTGTCGGCCTTATGGTAGCCTCTCTGATCAGTCTCCTTCTTGCTGAGTCAGCCAGTTTGGAGGGACAGCATGATCTAGGCAAGGTCTGGGTGGTGCTATACACCTACCACTTCATAATGATGGTCTTGACTGTGCTCCATGGGATACTTAAAGCCATCTGAAATCTCTTTATACCCATCTCCTGACTTGTGCCTTTCCATAACTTTATCCCAAAGTTATTTTGAAAGCACCTTTCTGCCCATAGTGGATTCTTTGCTTTGAAATGCACTTCCAAGCAATGGAAGCCTCTAGATACAGCTGCTTTTATTCTGAACTAATCAAAACCACCACAACTGATCACAGGTGGGAGACAATTAGTTTGTTATGTGATCTGCAAGGTGACTGGTTATATCTGAGCAAGTTTACAAGTGCAATCGTAAGAGGGGTGTTCACTTATCCACTAACTGTTGTAATATTTATTAATTTTCAGAATGTTTTAGAATTTTATTTTCACTTGTCTAATGTGGGTTACTACATGTAAATAAAAATGGAACAAGCCTAATTTAATTTGTTTTTATTTTCAGAGTGTCATACAAGAAAAGGTACAAATGAAAGGGCGTGGTGACTCTCTATACCCACTGTAGTAACAACATAAACACCATGGCTTGCTTCATACTCTTTGTACCTCTTTTTGAAATACAGTACTTTACCCCACCCTCTTCTATTTTTCCCATCATTTATGTTTTCTCTTATTCCACTTACATGAGAATTGCCTACAAATTCAGTAGCTTTTAGAATGTCCTGCTTCTAATACTCCTAACATTTGGGTATAAGTACTTAATTATTTGATCCCCTTGTTTTTTTTTACCCTTTTGTTTTTCAGAAAATCCTAAGTTCTCCTTGGGACTTTCTCTGGCTTTCTCAGATTCCATTCTAGATCCACAATTCAGGATCTCTCTATATATGCCCCTGACCTCAATGTAAGCATGCAGGCAAGCAGAAAGCAGGAGTTTACAATTACTGGGTACCAAAAGGGCCCTGGCTGGTTAAATCCCTTCCTATCCTGGTGAGTCATCACTTGGTGAACCACTGGCCCAGTTAGCTAGTGACAGGGTTGAGCAGTGAAATAGAGGCCATAGGACTCAGCCTGTCCTCTGATTGAGCATGAGCATCTTTACTGGTGGAGTCACTTAAAAGCCCAAGGGCATTTTACACACAATAATTCCCAGCATTTAAGGTCATAAAAAATTAAATAGAACAAAGAGCTGTCTCAAAGAATATCTTGCTGGCAAATGATTCTTATTTGCATTATAACGAAAGCATTCTTTCCGGACCCTATACAGACGACACAATCCAGGGAAAAGTGGAGAAAACACAGGGGGAAAAGTCATGCAGGATACAGGGATGAAAACAGGGGGCGTGTCCTTGGTGCGCTGGTGTGCGGGGGAGGGGTGGCCGAGGCAAACAATCCAGGGGAAAGTCCAAGGGGGAATCCAAACAGAGGAAAAAGTCCAAAACAGGGCGGTCCATCCAAGACAAACAAGATTTAAAAACGGGAACCAGGTCGGAACCGGCACAGGAGCGGGAGCAGGAGCGGGAACAGAAACTAAAACCTTAAAGGGACCAGGCGCTTCCAGGTCCCGGACTCGCCTGGTACGGAAACCAGAGCAGAGCCCGGATTAACGTCAGCGTCTGGCTTTTAAGGGGGGCTGGAAGGAGGCAAGAACAAGGGGCAGGTGCACAAAAACAGGTCAGAAGTGAAAGAGCCGGAGCGCCCTTAAGGGGGAGGCACTACAATCGTGACATGCATCTTCAGCATTAAAGTAATCCACCGTATTTGTTTTGCCACTGTTTTATCTCAGCTAAGCAATGTTGTCATCCATCATAAGCCATAATTAAAATAAATTACCTGGTGTTCTGCTCAAGGCTTAAAAACAGAAACGGAGTCCAGGTAATAGCTGCAGAGTTAACTATTGGCACCCTGCATCTTTACCTTCTTATTTACTTGAATATCTTAAGTAGTATTCGTTGGGGTGAATGAGGCATCACTGACAATAAGATAAGAAACCATATTGTACAATTCTACAAAGAGTATTTTTACACTTAATGTAACACTCAATAACTTTCTGACAAACACGTGGTGGTAGTGCTTGCTAATACAAAACTTTTGTGGAAAACTGTTAAGAAGCTTACGTTCTAGATTAGTTCCAGCATATTATTCACAGCAAATTGAATGCTTCAAAGGAATTTAAGATTCAAAAACTGTACTGAATGTCAAAATAATCTTTGTAAAAGATGGGCCATCCACAATCAAGCATTCAGTTATTAAACTGGATACCAAAAGTGATCCAACAACTTTGGATCAAGAATTGTCTTTTAAAATGTATAAAAATCTATTATTGTGAAAACTTTACCTAAAGAAACATTTCTCCTAAAATTACAGTCACAGGTTTTTAAGTGGCAGCTGTGATTAATATGCTCTTCAAATGCCTGGAAATAGCAACTCCATAGCTCTCATTCACAAAGGAAATCTCAGCACTTTTTAGAATGGCAAAACCACAGTCAGCACTTACACTACCCACAGCTGGCTGGTGTGACTGCAGATACAACTAATCTGGCTTATCTGGCTGGCTAACTAACACCTGGCCAGTGGGGTCTATAAAGTAAATATATATTTCCTCTGATTTTTCCAAGACTGCAACAGAGAAGACTAATCTGAAAAATTGTAATGTGATAAAGACCACCACCATAAAACCACACCACCATTAATAACTGTCTGCATAAATGTCATTGGAATTTGAATTGTCCCATAGATACACAATTACCCTGGCTCCTTCCTTTTTCTTGCTAATGCACAACACAGTGCAATGGTGATGACTGAACTCTGAGACTAAAATCTTTAAGTTGGCCAAGACATACAGTACTCATATTTTCAGTTTTAAAATACAATTACAATAAGACATAACAATATTACTTTCTGTATCAAGGGAAAATTTACCCAGTCATCCAAATAGCAGACTCTGTAGGGCTGAATAACTCTCTTTCTGAAAAGCCACACTGCTCTTAGTATGTTTCACAGGGTAATTGAATGCAGTACATATAGAATGCATATGGAAATAAGGGCAACATGTTACCATAGGCAAAGGATATCACAATTCCAGAGGTTGGCTTCACAACTACAAGTTTAATGCTCTTTATTAAATGGAAGGAACCTGTATTTGGAAAAAAATGGAAGCAAATCTTAAATAAAATTAATACTAATTCCTGTACTTGTCATAAAATTGCAGGGGAAGGAACATTAAATATCAGGCTAAAATCAGCCTTCATCAGCAGTCATTACAAAATTCTAATCTGACTGAAAGTGATTATAATTCACCATGAGCTGTGAAAAACACAGCTTGTGGAAAATTCAATGTCATAATCAGAAAAGATCAACACAGTTCACAAAAACTGAATTTTGATGAGCTGGTTTTGATATAGAAGGAACAGTAGAATCAGGCTGCATGTTTATCATTTCCATCTCAACTTAAAAATTCACCTCAGCATTGTAACTGCAATATATAGTTAGCAGGATCATGATTAAGAACTCTGATGATTGGGAAAATATTCTGAAAATCAGTTTTGTAATACTGGTTATTATATTGCCTGCATAAGTGCTGCAATTACTTTACTGTGCAGTACTGTTAACCAGATACATCATGTACAGCATCTTCCCTTCCATATTCAGAATGTGTGACTCCAAATTTTAAATGGACTGCTCGAACACTCAATGGAAGATGAAAGGGAGACTGACAGTTGGTGAATTACTTCTTATGTCTTTCTAGATCAGAAAAGGTAAAAAATATCTCTTTTATTCTAAACTAATGCAGAACCTTGATGTAACAAGTAATTTTAATACTTAATTGATCTTTGCTTCTGACTTTTCATTTCATCCTGCTGAAGGACAGCATATAAAAGTCAGGCCCCTGACACAGGCCTGCTTTTCAAACAGTCAATCTAAAAGCTGAAATGAGCAAAAAACCATGATAGTTACCAGTAGGAGGCACATGTAGTACATTGTTAAAGCCCCAGGATACTTCTCTTCCCAGGACTCTGAGGACATCAACAGAAGCAACTGAAGATATCCATTTTATTCTCTCAAGAGACAGAGTTACTAATGATAAACCTAATTTTACCGAGTGAGTTTGGGGATTTGGTTTCATGTGATAGCCGCTGTGAGCTGAGAGGCTGGGGATGGCTGTAAAAGAGAGCTGTTCACCTGTGTCCATGATAGTTGTGAGCCTTGAACATCCCTGTATTTCTTCTGACAGAAAACACCTCCATTTTATAAATACATTATTGAACATAAGATATACAGTAAGACAGGTTACAAAAGAGAGGACAGATCATGTGTCCAATCTAGCCTGTTTGGTAATAACTAATTGATCCAAGGAACTCATCTGGCCATTTTGAAAACCAATTTAAAAAATACAACAAAACATACAAACAAATGAGAGCTAACACAAAAAAGTTCAAAGGGGGTTTAATAAACAAGCTCTGAAGACAAGCAGAAACATCGGATCACAGTCATCATTTTAATGTAGCTGTGCTTCTTAACATAAGAATAATTTCTGCAAAATGAATGCAACTGTGTCTTACAAGCTGCATATATTTTATAACATATTAATAGACTGTACAGTATATAGACAGATAATAAACAAAATAAAAAATATCCATCAATTCATCGTCTTTTTCATATGATGGTCAATCAGATTAGTTTGATATTGTGTACTGTAGTATACTGTATAAAGCACGGCGTAGACATTTTTTAAACTTCCATAGTTAGCCATCCAATGAACAATAAACGCACATTAAGGGGTTCCTGACACTTGGTAATAGAAAATTTTAGCAAAGAGTTACAGACAGCTATCTGACTTGATACTTATTTAGATTTGGATAAAATTACAAAGAACGTCCTTTCAGAGGAAAAAAGAGATGCAATATAACTGTTATATATGTTTAATATAAATGTAATATATGTTATAAACAAAAATATTCCGGTCATTCTCTCTTCACAGTTATTATTATAAAATGCACCTGTCAAAGCAACTCATAAGTAAGGATGACACATACAGTACACTTATCACAACCTATAAAGCTGTCGACTAATTGTCACACAAATCACTGTTAAGAGTCTTTGGTACATTCCATGCTGTGACTTGTATGTTACCATTCACCACAGTTTCAGACATACTTCAAAATCTAGACAAATCCCTTACATTACTAAACATAATGAGTTTCATTTGAATTGGAAATGAGAGCAGGTGCCTGAACTATGTATACCACATTTCTCTTTCCTTGCATCATGGAAAAACATCACTCAAGACTAAATCTAATTAGAAAATGATTTCAGTTGCATTTTTACACACTAAGCAGAGAACATAACAAATCCCACTGTGCAATTAACAGATGTTTAAGAAAATGTTTTGATCATCAGTAACCATCTGCTCTAAGGTGATCAATGGAATTTTAAAACAGAGCTAAAATCTAGCATTTGTAGCCAAGTCCTAGGAATACTGATTCCCTCTTTCTGTACCTATTTCCTGCACAACCAGGCACTGTGCTTCATGCTGGCACTGCAAAAGGGAATATTAATTTGTTTTCTTTGTACTGTTCTATATAATTATTTAAATCACTTCACTTGAGTCCTATAGTTCCAAATATCACAGCATGAAAAAAAGAACCAGGCCAAACAAATGGACACCTCCACATCAGGCCTAGATGCCAGAACCTCAGAGCAATTCTGTTTTTAATGTATCTGTACTAGACAAGCCAGTTTACAAGTCTTTTCTACCTTTGGAACAGTGCCCAGGTATATACCACAACTCATCTAGATCTTGATAACATTTCACAAAGAATGAATTCAATAAACATCCCCTTCAAGGTTATTGTCTTCACCATCCATTGTCAGAACAAACTGCTGGTTTCTCTGCCTCTTTTACATTACTATACTAAACTTTTGTGGCTAAAATGAAGAAAACATTGGTATTTTCTGTCCAATTTCTTTAGACTGGAAATTTCTGTACAAAAAGAAAGTAATATTATTTAGAGCAAAACAGACTTCAGAGAAATTATCATTCAGAAGTTAAACTTCACAGATAAGTATGGGTATCTATGAAATTATTTTTTTCTGGTAGAATATACTGTATATATATATACTCTGTTTCAATCTGAATATGGTATTTGTTCAGCCTGATATTAAATGTTAGCAATATTAGAAATAAAGAGTTTCTTTCCATTACATTATTCTTGTGTAACATAATAAACACCCTTATTACGGACATCAACAAGTTTGGAAATTGTTTGTGCACTGCTTTTCATGTGAAAACTAAACGACCTGCTATTCACATAGTCTTTTGCATAATGCTTTACTTGTTTTACAAAATATCACAATTGTCTACTGTATATCAGTGGTTCTAAAATGTTTTGGACCAAGTGCTATCCCTGACCAAACCAAAGCATCCAAGTATCACCTAAAGGTCATCTTCTCATGAGAACCACAGAAATCTCAATGACCAACATGAGCGAGCGTGCGAGCACACACACTCACACACCCATATAATAAAAATAGCACTGAGCACTTACCATTTCAGTGAGAGGGGTGAGCCTGTTAAGTCAAGCAAAGCCTTGTGATGCCAGGGACAAGGGCAGTGAGCATCAAAGGCAGACCTGGTTCGTATCCGTTTTGGTGAGGTACTTTGTCTTGATTGCAGTGAGAGCAGAGAAGCCCTTCTTCCAGAGGTAGGTAGTAGCAAATAGCATCAAAAACTATTTTGCTACTACCTACCTCTGGAGAAATCTGGGTATTTACCCTGTCTTTGGATCCAGAAATCCAACAGTGACTGTCATTTTAATTCTGACATCAAAGTCGCATCAGATGATAACGCTACAAATTCTCTTGTTCAGCATAGGTCAGATCCTTGGGTATTCCTGCGACATCAACAGTAAAGGGGTTCCAGATCCACTCTGGTGTGGCCTCAACTGGAAAATACTCTGAGAATTGTTCTTCCAATGACAAGAGGTGCACTGCAGTCACATCACGAACACCATTTGTGTGCAGATAGCTCTCCAAAGTTGGGAAAGCAGAGACATCACTTGCATTGATTTTATTAACAAAAAGCTGCAGCTTTTTCTTCATAGCAGTGATCTTGTCAGACATGTCAAAAATTGTGAAAGAGAGCTCTGGCAGTCCCATATTTGGCATATTCAAACGTGAGAGTATATCAGTCAGGTAGGCTAATTTAACCAGCCACACTGGATCATTAAATAGACTTGCCAAGAGAGATTGCTGTTCATGCAAAAACATCTGTACCTTGGAGTGCAGGTTATAGAGCCTCGTGAGCACTTTTCCTCTTGATAACCATTTCACTTCGGTATGTAACAAAAGCTGCACATGTTCGCAGCCCATTTCATTACAAAGCACACTGAACAGACGTGAATTCATTAGTCGAGCCTTGATACAATTCACAACTTTGACAGCAGAGTCTAACTCAGATTTTAAACCCTCAGGCATTTTCTTGACTGCCAAGGCCTCGTGGTGGATGCTGCAGTGCGTCCACCTCATACAGTATATGGAGCTACCTCTCTAATTCGTGCAACGACACTGCTGTGTTGGCCTGTCATCTTTCTAGCACTGTCTGTACAAACTCCGATGCATTTTTTCCAGTCGATGCCATTCTCTTCAATTAATTCATTCAGAAGATGAAACATGTACTCTTGTTGGAAGTGGCTTACAGAACAGAAAGTCCTCATGGGACATGCCCATAAACTTATATCTAACGCAAACTGGCCAAATCAACGACATCTACTGACTCATCTAATTGCAGTGAAAAGCATCTGCTCATCTTAATGTGCTCTATCAGTGTACTTTTGACATCATCTGCCATATAAAAAATTCTACAAGGGCCATCAGGTCGAGCTGTTTAGCAGCTTTTTCTCCACACATAATACGTGTCACCTCTTTTGCCAACAGTAAACAAAGTTCTTCACCAATACTGTGGGGCTTACCTGCTTAAGCAATCTGGAAGCTTGCATGGTAAGGTCCTTCTTGGGCTTTGGAAACTGGAGTGACACTGTTCTATGGTAGATTTCAGATCTTTAAGTTTCCTTTGAAAAAAATCAACTGACTTATCCGTCAAGAGTGCACGTTTCATGGTAAGGTGCCGCCTCAGACGTGCTGGCTTCATGCTCTCATTGCTGAGAATCTCACAGCACAAGACACACTGTGGTCATGGCTCTTTCTCTGTCCCTGTGTAAGTAAATCCCAAACTTAGATATTTTGGATCATACCGCCTTGTAGGCATTTTCCTACGCTTGCGAACATAGCAGTATTGTCTGTTTTAGGTTCAGCAGCAGAGCTAGTGCCGATGGTTGATGTATAATCCTCCTCATTCTTAACAAGTGTGCTCTAGGCATCTATTCCTTCAAGCCATGACATATAGTAATACTTGATTTTTGTGAGGTATTGATTTTTGATCAAATTTTTATGTTGGCTAATGTGGCGCTGTTGGATAACGTTTTCTCTGTTTCCCCTTAAAAAATAGGAGTCCCTCTCAGAAGTTAAAAGAAGTTTTTATTTCATGCACATGGGTGCAAAATACAGAGATGCTCAGTGTATTTTTCTCAAATGAACCTACTGTAGAACAGTTTTAAATATTTGTCTGTAATCAATCACGTTTAGATCTTACAAGATTGGCAGTGTTCCAAAATCTTGCACATTCTCCTACTTCCCTATTTGCTAAAGGTAACTTCTTTTAATACAATTGGTCACTTAGGTTCGTAGCACTTATACAACGGTATAGAATTACATAGTAACCCTTGTGTCTACTCAAGTATTAGCGTGCACTGTCTCATTGTAGTTAAAACAGAAAATATGAAAGCCTGTCCCAACTTTTCAGTGCACACAACAAATTTGCAGGGTCATCTGGCATACCACCTGGGGGCGCTACATGCGTACCACAGTTTGAGAACCACGGGTCTAAATTAAGGCTACTCATTTAAATTTGCCAGTGCTTTCTTATTTCTACTGCTGTATAGTGCAGCATGGTGCTCAACAAGAGACTTTCTATGCAAAATTGGAAAGAGCATTTAGTTAGATCTACAGTACGTACATTTGCTGATACTGTATGCTACAGAACAAGACAGTCTAATCCTTTTGACCACACAACCACACTTGTAGTGAATCCAGCTTTCTGAGAGATGTTCCAGATCTCCTGCTAAAAGATCTTTAATGTTTCATCTTGAAATCAACTTGGCATTTACTGTTGGCACTTCTAATAAGACATTGTCAGACTTTGGAAAGTTCTGCTGTGCACTGTTATTCTGGGTGTTACTATAAAATGCATGGCAATAGGAATTAATGTTTTTTGAGTGATAATACATAACCTAACATTCAAAAATACAGTGTGTAACTACAATATGTACAAGGAATGGACACCTGATACAAATATTATCATTTGCAATGGGTTTAATTAAGAATTTGAGACAAAACACCAAAATACAAGCTACCCCTTGATAACTTTCACTGATTTTGTCACATTGTTCTGTGCAATATTTCTTACTTGATTACAAATCAAGGTAAGTCACGTCTGTCTTACTGTCCTGATAATATAAAAGGTAAATGCTCTGTTCAAACCTTAGTATTCACAGACTTTGATCGCTGTGGATTAAAACCACAGAGAAATTTACATTTACGGAACGTTATGCTACACTACAGAAGTTTCACATTCTTAGGGATTGGTATAACATGCAGCCAAACCAATCCTGACCTGAACTGAAATGAGTGTACTGGCAGCTTGGTGGTTAAAAGCAATTACTTGCGTACTGCGATGTAATGGAAAACTTAAGAGAAAACCACAGAAATGATAGTAGTCACTTCGACGAAACGAAACGAAAATAGACATCTGAGATTCTTGAATAGAGGGAAAGGCTTCATGACCTTCATCTTCTCTTTTTGTGAACCAGAATGTATTTATGATCTTTTGAAAAATATGTATCAAGTGAGCGGCAACTCCAGAAACCAGTTTGATATGGGGAACAAATATCCTATGAATGTAAAATGTAGACATGTTATGATAGCAAGTGAAACACGACACGTCCTCGAACAGCAAGTACGGGAGTGGAAGATGCGCCTTTGGGATGAAATTGAACATCAAGAAGACGGAGTACCTGGAATGCGGTGATCAAGTCGATGGCAAAATCGCAGCTGGTGGGGTCGAACTGAACAAAGTGACCCAGTTCAAGTACCTAGGCTCATGTGTCAACTCCGACTGAGACGCCAAGACGCGAGTCAGCGCCGCTTGGATGAAATGGTGGCAGGTCACTGGAGTACTGTGCAACAAGATCCCTTTGCGCCTAAAATCCAAAATCTACCGCTCAGTGGCCCTATACGGAACTGAATGCTGGCTAACGACAAAGAAACATGAACAGGCACTCCATACGATGGAAATGAAGATGCTGCGATGGACCCTCGGCTTGACAAGACTAGACCGTTTCATAAATGAAGAGGTGCGAAAACACTCAAAGTCGACCTGATCACTGAGAAAATGAGGGAATCGCGCCTGCGATGGTATGGACACGTGCTCTGCACCAATGACACATCAATGGCAAAGACCACCCACGAATTGAATGTGGAAGGCCGCCGGCCCCGTGGACGACCATTTACGGGCTTGCTGGATCGGCTGAAAGACGACATGCGCCTTCGCAAAAGTCACCTGCCGAGACGCCGCAGACCGTACGAAGTGGAAAAATCGGTGCAAACAAGCAAAATGCGAAGAAGAAGAGTAGAATGTAGACAAAATATTTTTTTATTCTTGATTGTCACTGATTTGTTCATTGACATTATCTTAATGTATGTTGTCTTTTTTAATATATTAAATTGTGAACTTGTGTTGGGCAGCTTGACTTTCCATAGTTGACTAATTCAAATTTCATTACCACTTACTGTCACATCTGCAACAAATATCTGACTTTGTGATGTTTTAAAATAATGTGTTCAATATTTAGCATTACATTCTTCAACAGTTAAATATTAGTTTAACTAATATTCTAGTGCAGAAACAACATTCTGTGCAGAAAAAACATGCATTGATATGGGTCATTCTGGAAAAATTGCATCTAGCTTAGCAGACTCTGATTCAAAAAGTTTATTTTGAATTAAATCTACTGTACTGTAGCTCCAGGGGTAGCATGATCTAATTTTATGTGGAGAAAAAACAAACTCACAGCAATGTTCCACATCAGTCTGAAATAAAATGACACATCTACCATTGCAGTGGATACCATACAAATGTCCAAGTCAAACTGAGGGCAATAAAACCAGGCCACTAAATTTAACAAACAGACCTTGTGTGATCACCAGGTAAATTAATGAAAATGGCTGGGTGTTCAGTGTTCTCTATAACACAACAGTCTGGCCTCAGTGGAACTTCACTTATGGCCACTACATGAAACAAGATTTTGATGCAGCTGTGATATCAAAACACTGGGTGTACTCATAACACCTTGAAATCTGAGGGATTGAGGTGAGATACAAAAAAATTAAACAGCAGCCATAAAAAGACAAAGCATTCATTCAGTATTTTTGTACAATCCAGTCAAAATTGCATGGAAAAAACAAGAAACTAAAATGAAAAAAAAAAAATTGTGCCACTCTGGAATAACCAATATACTGCTCCCTTGGCTAGACCTTAGACAAAATTGTACACTAGTCTTTTCTCCACAAAGAACACTTAGTAAACTGTTGTTAGTAGAATGCTTAGTGAACAGGGGAGCTGACTGGTGATGAATACACAGGTGGAATGATCACTGGCCAGCATGTAATGTGTTAAAGGGAAAAGAGCCCATAGAAGTACTTTCTGTCTGTCTGTTTATATGGTTAAGTTAAAATTTAGTTAAAACAGCAGTTTAGACAGGGACACACTGTTTTGAAAAATCATGACAGTACTACATGCAAACCATAGAGGTGATCAACTTTCTTGGTTTTAAAATAATTTAATCATTATTGCTCATTGAGGAAAATAGCAACCAATTGCAAAGTGCGCTAGGACTGTGCTACAAACACTGACTGCCTCTTCCCTGGGGGCATCGAAATCCCCTCCACCATTCTGTCAGGCAGGCTGGTTGCTGGCAGCCATCTGTGGAGGTAAGGATATACACACAGAGCCCTATTTCTGCATTTCACTGTATGACTCTCCATGGGCAAACTGCCACTCTCATTCGTAGTAACTTAAGTAATCTGTTAAAGAAGGAAAAGAGATTATTTTTACCTGACTCTGGGGCTCAAAGGAAGGAACAGAGTCAACCTTACTGAACAGAGAGCACATGAAACAGGTAGCTATTAAAGACTTAATCGATGCGTACTCCGGCAGCATCAGTTTGGCTTTATTCCAGTATGCTCATCTTAGCCTTTTTGTTAAGGTCAGACACCACCAGAGATTTCAGATGTTTGAAAGACAGAACCTGCAGGTGTTTCCATGTCAGACTCTTTCAAAGAACTACAAAACGGAATGATAAATAAATTATACACACTTGTCTGGCATCAAGCAGCCACTTCGCATCTTTTCATGTTTCAGATGCTTTCATATTTTATTTGTGCATCTCTCACTGTTTACATTATTTCTCAGGAAGAAACAGAGGAGCTCAGGCCTCACTGGACGATGACGATAATTCATTGCATTTATACAGCACGTTTCATCACAAAGGATCGTAAAGTGTTACATGTAGGCAAGAACTCATCCACTGCTGAACTGTAATTCGTAAAAAGCCAATTTGCACCAGCAACCCTATCTGCACTAGATACATAGATCACTTTATTGGCCATATACAATTTCTTGTACTAGGAATTTGTCTTTTCACATACCCTAACTTGCTCTCCATGAGACACACAGACAGGGAGAGAAGCTTGGGTTCAGAGAACAGGGTCAGCCATTTATACAGCACCCCTGGAGCAGCTGGGGTTCAGGGCCTTGCTCAGGGGCCCAACAGAGTAGGACTCCTCTGCCAGCCCCAGGATATGAACCAGCGACCAACCAGCCACAGGTGTAGATCCTTAACCACTGAGTTACCGCACTGCCCCCACACTAGAGCCACTACACGGCTAATCAGGTAAAGATGTAAGAAATTGCTTCACCAATTTTACTTCTGAGAATCTTAAGGTAGACCAGGTCCTGGTACAGGCCCCCAGTGGAATTTAACTAAGACAATGGGGTTAGGACCACTGGTTTTACAGTGCCAAAAAATCTTTAATGATAAAGTAGCCAGGTCCTTGATTTATGTATGGCACCTCTTACATACTGTAAGTTTCCCTGGTCAGCATACTACAGGGGCGGAGCGGTGGTTTTTTGGTTAAGGCTCTGCGCCTGTGACTGGAAGGTTGCCGGTTCAAATCCCATGGCTGGCAGAGGAATCCTACTCTGTTGGGCCCCTGAGCAAAGCCCTTAACCCTAACTGCTCCAAGAGTGCTGTACAATGGCAGACCCTGTGCTCTGACCCCACACTTCTCTCCTTGTCTGTGTCTCCATGGAGAAAAGCTGGGGGATGCAAAAAGCTGAATTCCTAATGCAAGAAATTGTATAGGGCTAATAAAGAAACATTATTATATTATTATACTAGCTGATCCAAAAACACCACTTACAGCAACCTGGGATCCTCAGAGGTCTCCAATTCCTTGTCTGACTCGGCACAGCCTTGCTTAGCTTCAGAAACATCAAGCTATAATGTGGTAATGTTACTGCTGGACAGATCTTTAGTCCCTCAAAAACCACAGTGAAGGCCAGAAAGGCTTTCAAATGGTCAGTTTTAACCTGCTTTAAAGAATCGATATGTACTTTGTCAGCATTAATGGGGCCTCTTGAAAACCTGCAAATAACCTGTTTATGCGCTGTAACCGCTTGCTGTCTGACATGGTTTTGGATGATGCAATGATTTTATTCTCCACTAGTTATTATAGGAACTGATCAGACAATCACGGGTAATGAAATTGGGTGCTAATAAATCCTGAGGAATAAGGACTTCTCTTAAGGATTTGATCAGACCCAACACGAGAGCACTAATGACTCCCTTTGATCAAAATGCCTTGAACAACACAGGTTCCTTAATTTGTCAGTGAATCAGGAATAAACTCAAGCCTCTTCATAAACACAATTGAATCTGTTTTACAAATAATTTACTTTAAAATGGATATTGTTTTTATTGAAAATATTAATTGCCTGCAAATATAGAAACGTTGGACTACAAATAAAAATATTAAACATTTCTCAACATAGTTACTGATTTAATGTGCAGATTATCCACACATAAAATTCACACCACCTTCTAAAAGTAATCATAACAATCAGCAAGGATAATACTGAACTGATGAACACAAGGAAGTTAAGACAATACGAAATACAAGGGACGTGTGAAATCACACCTTTTTTCACAAAATAAGCAGTGGTCATAAGGAGAGATTGAAAGTGTAACCACAATAATAGTCCCAATATTACTTAGCCACACTGAGAAGTACTATATGTACAGTATCATGGTTGTCAAAACGATTTTCTTTGCTTCAATGAATGCTGAACTGGACTGCAACAGCACAGGTTTTACAGACACAAAGGGGAAGGGAAATTATTTGAAAAACAGCCCTGAAGATTATTGTCAGCTAAAAAGATGTAAAAAATGATGGGAATGCGGTAAATTATTATGCATTTACAGTAGATGCTAACGCTGCTTCCTTTTTGGACCTCAGTCCTGTAACACAACAGGAAATCAATCCTGTTTATTCAACTAAACCAGATCACCATTCAAACAGAACTTTGTAGGCATGAAAGAAATTAATCAGCACCATCTGACTGTTTACATATTTAACTAGACTTAATCAGTTCAAATGGAATTTGCCAATTAATGCACCACCTTAGAGTCTCTCAGGCTGAACTTATTGATTTTAACAGTGAGACCAAACCTCTTCAGGGAGAGCAAATTCTTAGATCTCAAAATTCAATAAAAAGACTGAGCCAATTAAAATAAAATACACAAGATACATATAATGAGTTTTTGATTAGATTCAAATCAACATCACAATGGAACAAAATAATAACATAAGGCAATTTTAAGGATGACTACAAACAAATGATTTTTTAAAGTATTTCCAGACAGCAAATGCATACTGTATTATTTATAATTTAGTACATAAATATCACATCTTACACCCCTTTTCATTCTCAAAATGATTTACTACATTAGGCATGATTTACTTCATGTATTCTACAGCTACAATATGGTTAATTCAAAGAAAGCAACACAATAATTGAAAGCAGCCAATGGGTTAAAAAAATCTTCATAGAAATGAAGTTGCCATACTTTATTTCTGTTTTGGACCATCTCAGATGGGAAAATCTGGTTAGAATTCTTCCCAGAAAACTGAAAAATCAGTCAGAAATCTGCCACCCATACTGAAAATACAGCATAAACACACCATGTGAACATAAAGGACAAAGTGCAGGATAGAACACCAATTAAAGTACAAAAGTTCTTATACTGAAACATTAAGAACTAAAGGGCAAAAGGCAAGATATGTACATAGGAAGAAGAATAGAACATTGTAGGACAAAATTCTAAATTGAATCCCCAGAGACAAAACACTATGAAGAAGGCCTTCCTATCAGATTTTCTGATAAGATGTTTTCATCAGGTCTTGCAGGATTAAGCTGACTAAGGACTACTGAACAAAGAAGTTTGATGAAGGAATCCTGGGGACAATTTCATCTTGCAATTAATCAGTGCAGTTTTACAATGATGAAAACAAGCTTCCAAAATGCGATGAATTAAATCAAATAACCCAAATAAGAGCAACATAGAGCAGCACATACTGTAGCACATAGCTTTTCACTAGCTATTCACTTAAAAAAAACATTAACAATTATACCCCAAATAACCCAGGAATATGAATACATTGTTTTTAATTGTACATTAATCAATGGCAGCAATGCTCTGAATCACTGCTGCCAGTATAACAAAGGTGAAAACAAAAAGTTCATACTATGTTACTCTGGAAATAAAAGAAACCTTAATATGCTTAGCTAAGGTACTGTTTTTTGACATTTGGACAGCAGAACTAATATTTTATTAAATGGAATTTACACATTTAAAAAAAATGCTGAAATGAAAAAGCACATGATATTTGCCATATTACTTCAGAATCGTAATAAGGACAGAAACATCTAAAATTGAAAACAGAGATGTCTCTCCTCGATCACTAAAATTTTATTTCACAAAAAGAGCATTGAGAAGGATACAGTGAATCAGGAATAAATGCTTTTTAAGCCGGAGATGCTCAACTTACCCATACAGCGTATTTAAATATTAAATACACTGAATTATACCCCTGACACAAATAATATTTTGTCAAAAAGAAAAATTTGTGTTCTCCTCCTCTTTCACGAAAACTTCTGCAATGTGGGAATGCAGCTTGCTAGGGGTCAGAAATGTTCGACTCTAGCTGTATGCTTTAAACAGAAGCCACTATCGAGTGAGATGAAGAGCAGCAAGCAGAAAGCAACAGATCAATAGACTATTCTGATTCAAGTGATCTGATCTGCAGGCTGTGATGTTAGCTGATGTACGGAAATTGATGAATAGTGAAGAACAGCACAAGAATTAAAAAAAAATTGATAATATCAAAGTAGAGGACATATTGAACAAAATTAATAAGGCAAATCATTTGGGTTTGGGGTTATTAAGATAACCTTTAAAACTATAATCACCAATAAAAAAATCATTAGATTTATTGGTTCTAAAATTTATTAATTCAGGCCTTATTCCCACTTTTCTCTAGTCACTAAATTTGCACCTATTCAAACCATAAGAACATAAAATTGGTTACAAATGAGAGGAGAGGATTTGACTTATTTCACCTTCTTCTTTATCCAATTCTCGAAAGAACTCAGGGAGTCAGAATGTCTGGATCATTAGCTCCAGACTCCCAGTCCCCTTTGTCTAAAACAATTGCCTCATGATCTCATTTCTAAATGCACTTCCCTGTAAATTCCACTTACAGTATGTCTTTTTACTGTTGTTTCATTGATGGTTCTGAAGACACCCAATGGGTTGCCAAAACTCTTGAGGATTTTGAGCAATGAATACTTCTTTGTCTTCACTAAAATTGTAATTTAAAAAACTTAAAGAGAATGTTCTTTTATTTTTAGATTTTACATTTTTATTAGCCTGATTAAGATATTCCTTTGAGACGGGGAATACATCTAGTTGCTCCTCTCAGTGTAAATCCCTAATCAGCAAGTTATTTTTTCCCCAATACGGGGTTACTACTCTCCACATGTAATATTTTGCTTCTACATGCCTTTATCACACTTTGAACCAAGCTGGGTTTTCAATTAACAGCAGTGCTGCTTGTAATCAAAGCACAGCAGTTTACGGTCCATTGCTTAATGCAGCCTGTTAACCTGACAATTTGTCTAGATTTAGACACAACCAGTCTTTCAATTATCTGTTTCACCTGTCCTCCACCTTTTCTATATACTCTGATAAACATACTGTATTCAAGATACTTGTAAAGAGAGTTGATTCATAAACACTTGAATCACAGAGCAAAAAAGTGTAAGAACACAAATTTGTGTAAAGTGGAGCATAAAGAATGGCAGTAATATGAACAAGGGCTCTGACATCATTGATATACACCACAATGCACATCACTTGCTCTTAAGATAGGGGGTATTTAACACTAATTTGATGGAAAGTTCCAATCCTGCATGTTTTAAAGGCAATCACAAAATTACTAGTTTTTAATTACCTGAAACTATTTATCTATAATCAACAAGGCAGGTGATTGTTTCAAATAAATGACAGAGATCATTTGGAATGCAAATCTGCAAGATTACCTACACAATATGTTAGACTGGGGATCTTCAGGATTAGGGTTGTATATGAGTTCCAAACATGGCTTCATTGTGGCCTTCTGTTTGACAGAGAATGTTTGTGCCAACCAACAGAAAGATGTCTTAAAAGCTCTGAATTAATCAAGTCTACACTAAAAATATATTTAAGGCAAGGAGCATTCAAAGCTGTCACCACAAAGGCGAGGAATCTAAAATCGTTTTAGGTGAATATTCTTAATTACAACACCTTCTAAGCTAAAGATAATGTATGGTACTTAGCACCTACTGCAACAAGAAATTACAACATTAATTTCTGAGAAAGAGCAAAGCTTTGTTCTTTCTTACATTGGGGCTTAACGCTTGTGCCTTGATTCAGAGAATGAACTCTTGACTTCCATTAAACAATAAGTTCAACATCAATTTGCTGTTTCTTACCTCCCGCTTACACTGTGTTCAGACTGTGAAAAGAAGGGAAAACTGTCTTCTAAAATTCCCTTTAATCTCCATGACGCCTGTGGGCTTGAGAATCTAAACTTGGATTCAAATCCGCAGAGACAATGTGAGATTTTAGAGGAGCACCATTCTACCTTTGATATGTAAATACAAATGATGTATAAAAATAATTTAAAAAAACTTTGGGAAGAAACAAAGGGAGCTTCTCATGATTATTAGAATACAGAGAGAATTTTAAACCTCTAGCCTGATCTTTGTATCATGTTTGGATTCAGCTGAAATAGAATAAAGGGAGCGAGAAAAAATGTCAGGCTGGTTTTCAAAGTTATTTGCCAAAAAAATGTCTCACGTATTTGAAAAAAATGTTATCTTCTCACGTGACATACTAACATAGTGAAAAAATTAAGAAAGTATGTGGACTGGGCCTTTATCCCCACAACAGTATCTGGTGCAAGAAAAACTATAACAAATTCTAAAGCACTGCCTTAAAATAACAGCATAAGAACAAGCATGTGTTCAGCTGTTCTGCATTTGTTTCTGCTGTTAAACTTTACTTTTTGAATTCATTGTCTTTGTTTCACAGAATAGTTAAATACATATTTAGTCTATTTTAATTAAATGATAATGTTTGTCACTGCAGGCTTTGCCATCTGGTAGGGTCCCACCACGGGAATTCTGCTTCTGTACCAAAGGGTTCATTAACACATACACACATATACCAGATATGGAGTCTGCTGATGTTTACTGCCCTAGATAGATGTGTCTACTGTCACTGTCCCAGAAAACGGTAAACTAAAGCATCAATACTATTAACTTAAAGTATCAGTACTATTAATATTTCAATGATATTAACAAGACAGTAATGCTAAATTTAAGTCTGTTACTAATATATTCAAATTAATAAGTGGAAAGACTACTGTATGCCCAAACAATGGGAGGAATTGAAGGAAGACTGCCTTAATATGAACAAACAAGGAAGTATTTTACAGCAAACAGCACTTTTACACTTGAAATCTTCCAAGGCCTGTGTTTTTCATTTTGTTGGTCCATTGAGGTATATCAGCAGTGAGTGTCCTCTGGTTTTTCAACACTGTTCATCACCTTTACATGGAGTGGAAGGATACTGCCAGAATTCATCCCCTGATACTCTGACTTCCTAATCACTTGCTTTAGAGATGGGTAATCTTGTTCATTCTCCACTTGCAAACCTCTCAGGCCATTACACCTTAAACACATAATTATGCACAATAATTATTTGTAATAATGAGGTATTGCCACAAAATGGGTGTGTTTTGAGTACTGTCACCCAAGAAAGTAATAAAACACACCATCCAAATTGTACAGTTAGTATTGCACACTGATTATATTATTTAACTGTATGAGATTATAAGATTTACTGTACAAATTTAATAAGATTTACAAAAAAAAAACAACAATTTGCTGGGATGTTTTAATTAAACTGTATAGAATGATCTCCCTCTCCCCCAAAAAGTTAATATTTCAAATAAAACAGAAGAACTAAAGTAAAAACAATACTGTACAAAACACCTGGGCCCTATTCAGAAATGGACACAATACAATACATGTAATAAACTATTAGACAAAAAAATCAAATTTTTCCCACATATTTGGTGCTTACAGTCTGCATCATAGTACTTTGTGGATTCCATTTTTTTATTCACAGAATGAGGGAAAAAAGTATTGAAAGAACAGAAAATGACTTTGTTTTAAACTGAAGCAAACAATGTTTTATCAAAGTAAATTTAGACATTTTATTAATGACTGAATAAATTCTCAAAATTGTAATCGTAATTAATAATAATAATTATTATTATTATTATTATTATTATTATTATTATTATTATTATTATTATGTTTCTCGTAAATAATAATATACGAGAAACAGATTCTTATTACACAGAGAATGTAAATCTGAATATTGAGCATAGGGCGGGTATACAGCAGGTATACAGGCAGGCATTTTCTCTTTGGATTTGCTAGATCTCTATCTACCACTAGAAGTACAGCCTGCGTTCACCATTATCTCAATTAATTTTTTTTCCTCTGATGTTCTATTTTAAAGGATACAAGATTATCCTCCATAACTATAGAAAATGTCCCAAAGACAACATTCCTGAATGATTTTATGTAATTCATAAAACATTCTCAACATTTTCAACCACCCTCCTTATTGGAGTACTCAAAACGTGTTAAGATTGCTCATGAACAAAAAGTTTTGCCAATTTTTAAATTACTTAAAGATCCATCAGCATTATCAGAATAAAAATCATAAGTAAAAAGGGATTATTTTTTAATATCGTTTTTTTCAGATGCTAGCAAAGTATTTTTTAACCTATAGTATTCAGAAACATCTTCACCATTCACCTGCACTCCTGGAACAAACCTTTATGGCTCACTGATTCAATATCGGGATTCAACCCTTTTAATAGAAAATAATGCAAATTTCAGCACACATCTCCATCCCTCAAAACCGTGGGCCCAGTCCTCAATGTTTCTGTTGGTAGCCCAGACACAAAGAACAGTGTTCCTGTTATTCTTTAACTTTTCACAGGAACAACTGATTTATCTGCACCTTTTCACTTTCTAAATATATTCTTTACCCTCCCAATTTCAGTTCTTACTCCTTTGCACAGCTAATATATTTTAAAAATAACAAAAGCACAAAACACTGTAATAACATTATATTCAGAAATTGCAACCCAACCGTAAATTGGATAAAGTGGATAAAAATGGATGGACATTCATCAATGATGAATTAATTGATTTTAGTAAGAACTATGATTCCTGTGTATAACTGTTTCTGTACAATCTAAAATATAATTAAGGGGCACTTGTATTATGGACATACTGCTTCTTCTTAAGTTTCAAACACTTGCTTGTCTACATTACTCATAGTCTAAGCATGGATAGCCATTAGGGAAATCAGGAAGCACTTCCCAGCTGTGATCCTTGAAATCCCTTTGGTGTTCACTGTACTTCAGCTGTTAATTACCTTTGGCATTTTCCAGTCCATATCCTGGAGTACCTCTGTCTTCTGGTTTCCATTCAAAATTAGCTATGTCAGTTTGGCACAGTAAGCTCCCAAATTGAATCATTTGATTGCATTTCTTAAATGATTGAAGTATTTTGACAGTTGAACAAGGTTAGAAACTAGCATGGAACAAATGCTGAGCACCAGTTCTGTATGCTTTTTTTTATTACGTCATTGACCTGGTTCAATTTAACCAATGAACATCCGCAGCACTAAGATCTTTTACTATGAAAATGTTTGACTGCGTCATTCCCACTGTCAATTATCAAGTAATCAGTTGATGATAAGTGTTGTTTAGAAAGCAACACTTATCACTTATCATCTAAAGGAGAACAGTGATTTTCAAGCATGTTGAACAAGAGTTCAGGTCTTTATGTTTCTTGGAAATGACTCGCATGACCTAAAGGAGAATACTGGTGAGACAAAATCCTGAGTACAGAAAACAGTTAAAAATCACACCATTGGCTCAATTGACAACTCAGTAAGCTTGGTTACGAGCCAGCATGAAATGAAAACCAGGGGATTCAAAGAACTTACAGATCACAATGTGGTAGTAAAGAGGGACTCACGGATAGAAGACTTGCAGGGGTCGCTATGGCTGCTCTCGTTAGACTGGTTGCTGGAGACCGAGGACACACTGGCGCTGCGCACAAAACCAAAAGCAGCGAGCCGTGCAGCAGGCAGGCGTGAATAACCTGGCGGGCGCAGGCCGGACTGACCTGGCTTGGGAAAGTGAGACCTTGTAGGAGTGCCCGGGATGTTCTTCCTCTGGTCCACTATAAGAAGACACAAGACTAAAGTGAGACGCAGTGTTTCATACAGCAATAATGAAGTCCAACCCAATGGGGAGGCTTCCACGCTTCGTGATACAGAGTGAGATGCTGAAAGTAAATAAAAGCCAAGCAAATCCAGCAAATGATAAATTTGATAAAAGAATTGGAGCTAGGCATCAGTAGAGCAAAGGTTTCAGAACAACTCTTCTGCTGAAGCAAAAAGGGTTTGGAAGTATTGTGTTGCTTTATTTAGCTTGCAGAAGCTTGACTTTTTCTTATGAAAAGTAATGTAATGGCTGTATTTAAGCACAGCAGTTGTTATATTGTACATTATACTGAACTGATATGGCAAGTTTATGACAGTTCAATTGATATGATGGATGCAAATCATGGCTGTAAATACATTAATGAACTGAACGTTGGTTCCAATTTTGAAAGTGTTCAGCTATAAGACACTGAATTTGACTCAACAAAGGTTCAAAGTTGATTCGGTTCACAACTCCCATTCAATCTTCGTTTTATTTGAAATGAAATGACAATCACATACAGTACCAGGAAAACTTTAATATTTCATCTGTATTCTGCTAAAAAAAAGTTTACACAGAAAGTTTACTTTAGATTCTAGTCACCTTTAAGACTTGTCTAGCTTCTTACTGTGCTGCTCCCCCTGGAATACTCTTCATAAATGACAAACTGTTTGGAAAACAGTAGGGAAGATGGGAAGCTACCAAAATAAATCTTCTCAAAGACAGTCTACTTGACTGATCCCAAGATACCCATAAGAAAATCGTGAGGTATATACTTAAGAGACTGAATTCCATTGGAAGGATGAGTTACCAAGACTCAGTTCAAGTCTCTCATTTTTCTGTTACCTCAGTGCTTTAAGAACATCAAGAAAGATTGAAAATAAGGAGAGACACTTCATTCTTTCCTGTTAGTAAATAGTCTTAAGATTCTTGAAAGGTCCCAATACCTTGTGGTAGCATCTAACACATACCTGTACTCATGACTGTATATTCTTGATGAAAGTTCAGTGTTACTCCATTTACAATAACTATGACTATAAACTGCCTTCATATGCAATTTCGATATGCATGTAAGGTACTTTGTATATACTGCAACATTTAAAGTTTAATAAATTAGAATATTTTTAGATATGGTCCATATAGTTCATCTTCCTCATTTGATTATAAGCAGCTTGTTCATTTAAAATAACATCTACATGTAGCTGTGTTTTAAAGATTCCAGAACATTTGCAGTTACCAGCATGCAGGATTGCGCGTTCCCGGCACCTAAGACTGCATAAAAAACTGCCTCCTATCTACATTCTTAAGTACACTATCTCTTCAATGTCCATTTCAATTACACTCATTTCTGATCCTGAAGCAGGCAAGTGAGTTGACTTTCAAAATCTTGAAGACTCTGAATGGTTCCAAAATACTAACTACTGCTCTGAAAACATCTGTAAGCACCGAGCTCTACTGGAACTCCTTTATCATACATGCATCATTTTTGTTTTCAAATGTAGATGGAGTGTAGTTAAAACATATTCAGTTGCAAGAAAAAGTTTTGAAAAAAGTGAACCCTTTGGAGTCACCTGGATTTCTGCATTAATTACTCATAAAAATGTGATCTGATCTTCAACTAAGTCACAATAATAGACAAACACAATCTGCTTAAACTAATAACACACAAACAATTGTGCTTCTTGTCAGTACTGAACACATCATTAAAGCAATGACAGTCTATGTTGGAAAAAGTATGTGAACCTCTAGACTAATGACTTCTCCAAATGCTAATTGGTGGTGTGGGTTGGAGGTGCCCTGCCCTATAAAAAAGAAACACAAAGGTTGGTTACTGACAGAGTCTGCTCTTATCAAGAAAGAGTTCATGTGAACCATGCCCTGATCATAAGAAATATCAGGGGAACTTAGAAGAAGAATTGTAGAGATGCATACTGTAAAGCTGGAAAATGCCTGGGTGTTCATCAATCCACAGTAAGACAAACTGTCTACAAATGGAGGAAATTTTGTACCGATGCTACTCTCCCTAGGAGTGGGTGTCCTGCAAAGATCATGGCAAGAGCGCAGTGTGCAATTCTGAAAGGTGAAAAAGAACACTAGGTTAACAGCAAAGGACCAGCAGAAATCTCTTGAACTTGCCAAGGTCTCTGTTCATGTGTCCACTATAAAAAAAACACTGAACAAGAATGGTGTTAATGGAAGGACACCACAGAGGAAACCACTGATCTCCAAACCAAAAAAACACATGGCTGCACGTTTGCAAAAGACCACCTGGATGTTCCACGACATCAATGTTCTATAGACGGATGAGACAAAAGTTTATCTCTGGCAGAAATGTGAAACGCTGTTCGGAGAGGAATAAAAGCACCTCATCCCAACTGTGAAGCATGTGGAGGGAGCATCATGGTTTGGGTATGCTTTGCTGCCTCAGGGCCTGGGCAGCTTGTTATCATAGAGGGAACAATGAATTCAAAATTGTATCAAGAAATTTTACAGGAGAATGTCAGGGTAGTGGTCCATCACCTGAAGCTTAATAGAAGTTGGGTGATGCAACAAGACAATGACCCAAAATGGAGAAGTAAATCAACAACAGAATGGCTTAAACAGAAGAAAAATTTGTGTTCTGGAATGGCCAAGTCCAGACCTCAACCTAACTGAGATGCTGGGGCATGACCTGGAGAGAGCTGTTCACGTATGGAATTCAAGAAATATTAATGAACTGAAACAGTTTTGTAAGAAGGAATTTGGTGGAGGTTATTGTTGCTAAAGGAAGTTCTACCAGTTACTAAATATAAGGGTTCACATACTTTTTCCAGCCTGGACTGTGACTGTTTAAACGATGTGTTCAATATTAACAAGAAGCAGTACAATTGTTTGTGTGTTATTAGTTTAAGCAGATTTGTGTTGGTCTATTATTGTGACTTATTGTGGTGGAAGATCAGACCACATTTTTTATGAGTAATGCAGAAATCCAGGTCATTCCAAAGGGTTCACAAACTTCTTCTTGCAACTGTACCTACAATGATCTAAATGTATCCCTCCACTAATAGTTTTGTGACCACCAAAGCTAGGTGTTTAAATAATGAGGGTCAGGAACAGGGAGATTTTCTCTAAAAACAACAGAAGTTCCAAACAACAGGATGCCATTCGGCTCACATAGCCCATTTGGTAGTTAGCAGTTCACGGATCCAAGGATCTCATCCAGCATGTTTTTTGAAAGAAGCCAGGGTATCATCTACATGGCTGAATGACTTGCACCCCCGGTTCATGTTTCAGTGTTCTTTCTGAAGAAATATCAGTCTTCTGTGGGGCAGTAAAGGGGTGCAGTGGTTACCTTGATGCCTCACAGCACTGGGGACTTGTGGTGCTATTTGTATGGTTTGTATGTTCTCCTTTTGTTCATACAGTTTGTGTTACCCTGATGTGCTCTGGTTTGCAACCACATCCTCCAAAGATTACCACATACAAATCAAAAGACATACTGTACTAGTTGATTAATTGGCTCTATGGAAAATTATCCCTGGTGTTTGTGACTGTGCTCAGATTTTGGCTTTTGTAGGCACTTTCACTCCGAAGTGTGCAAAAAGAGAGATAAACGCCAATTGAATTGTCGAGTGACATGACGCACTTTAAACTATACCAACGCTAAGCCATGTGATTGATGGAGCGAGTCGAGTGGCCATCACTTTGATACTTCTAGTTTCTAGAACAGCCACTAGATAGCGCATGTTTTTTTATTTGGAGCACCTAGAGTCAATTGCAAGCGAGTTGTTTCAGATTGTTTTTCATTAGTCACTACTGTTTACCTTCTTCGTAGGGCCTAGGTACTGTACCTACAGTGCCTAATGGGAAATCCGGCACTGGCGAGGGCTCCCCCATGACCCTGAACAGGATAAAGCAGAAATGCATGGATGGATAGTCTTCTGTGTTCAAAACAAAAAAAAAGGTTCTGTTCTCTCCCGAGTAGCAGATTCTAGAGCAGCAATATCTTTCATAACATGGTGACCAGAGTTGTACAAAACTCTCTAAATAAGCCCCTATTAGTGTGTTATATAATACAATTATATTATAATACAATTAATATATAACATTATGTAAATCTTTTGCTCTTAACCTAGGTTTTGTTTCCCCATATTGTCAAGATACACATAATTTGAGTTTCATTAGTAGCCTCTGTTTGCTAAGCATTTCCCATTTTGTATTTATTGCTTTTAACAGTTTTTATTACTTACTTTCAAAACCCCGTACTTAACATTAAACGTGATCCCAGGTGTTTGCCTAGACTTGAATTTTATCTAAATCTTTTTGCATTTCATTTGCTGCTTCTACAGTATTTGATAATTCTCCTAATTTGGCATCATCTGCAATGCTCATTGAATATCTTTAATGTTCAAACCGTTTCATCAGACGTTGCATTTTGGCTTCTTTTTTTAAACGATTACTTTACAGTAATCCACTGCTTTATTGTAAAGGTGCCACCTACATCTTAATGCTTCTTTCAAACCATTGAATAATGTAATTCTTTAGCACTTAAGTCCCTTTTCAGGGATCTAAAACTGGCATATATATAATTATAACAATTCAAATGAATTGTACAAAAGGCTGCTGAGATGAAATGTAGTAATACCAAGAAAAGGGGATTAATAAGAAACATACAATGTGGGTTATATAGATTTCCTTGTCATCTAGACTCCCACTGCTTGTGGGGAGTAAAAGGCTTAAGTGTCAGTATCGGTAAAAGATTGGGTCTTAGAATTTACTACTCTTGGAGGTGGGGGCTATTACTGCTAAAAGAATTACCATCAGATAAAACCTATGAAAATCTCGCTAAAGCTCATGGGAAAGAAAGGATTGCATTATTTCTATTACACTTTAAAAAGAGGTGGGCTTATCAAACCCCCTCACATACTTAATCAATTGGTGCTGCTGTCCTATGCCATTTACTTTTAATAGCTGAAGGATATCCATTTTCCAGATCAGCTTGTGGGGAGGCAGTAACAGTCCTGTTTTTGTGTTTTTCAGGTTTTTGAAAGAGGTGCAGGTCTTGTTTTCTTGGTGACTGGTGGTGCAGATCTGATTATTTCACAGTCTGGTCACATTCAAGGGATATTAATGTATGTTAAAGCAATGAAGACTTTAAAACAAATGATAAAGATCTAGTTTGATTAAAAAAAAACATTTAGCCTGAGGCTGGTAACAGTAGTAGCTGCTGTTTATTGAGAACAGCAGAAAAAATACTCATAACACTTTGCAGCCAAAATAGGTTTATGCCAATTTTCCTTAGCCGATTGGATTTCAGTGATAAACGGCAATATTTCGCAGGAAAGAACTTGATACAATTACCTGGCTTAAGTCTCAATAATGCATACCCCCTTTAAATGCTCAGTTTACCACTGAAATATACTGATATTCTTGTTCTTCTATCCAGGAAAGAGCACTGAAAAGTTAACAGTACTTCTACAGTTTTAAATGAAGAAGTTCAGGTGTGACTGATCTTATAGTGCTGAAAGAACAGCTCCCCAGGCAGAATTCAAAAGCTGGTGTAACAAAAAAACAGGCTACACAAATTCTCATTCTGTGTGAGAAGTACAGGCCACCGTTCCATAACTTTTTTTATTTACTATCAGAAAGCTTTTTGTTAAAAGAGTGAATTTTGTAGTTATATAAGAATTTACACTTTGTCACATCCTAACAATGGCCATTATACTGTATTTTACATTTCTATTTAATAATTTATTACATAAAATTATATCAACATGCATTATACTGGTACTGTTTATGACGTAAACATTTTCACATAAAATGGCAGGAGCAGCATGAGGTATCAGACAGCAGAGATGAAAGGCTAGACTAAAGAAAGTCACAGCTCCAAGCACAACACTCCGAGTCCATCTGTGTGCCTTGTATATTTTACTTTCTTTTTGAAGACAATGATCACAGAGAGCAGTCCTATTGACACCACTCAGGGGAGCTACCAGGAAACAGACCATGACTGCTCTAAATCAAACTGATGTGACTAATAAATACCCGCTTCTAGATATGTCAGGCTTTTTAAACACAGTACGTGAGAATATGCATCATCTAAATCTCCCAAAACATGCTAATTAGATCTACTGAGAAAATGATCCCAGCCAGGAGGTTGAATATTAACTATCCATATCCCTTTAGCTTTCTGAATCACTCAACACAGCATATGACACTGCTGGCTATTTAAATAATCTCACTACCACCTACTGCACAAGAAAATATATTCTCCCATTCATCATAAGGTTTCTGCCAGTGCACATTTTGCTATGACTTCTAAAGCAATCAATCTACTTGGAAGGCAAATGGTAAATTGAAGAATCTAAGCATGCTTGCATCTTGTCCAGTGTTTCAGTAGGAAACTTTGATGGGGAAAAATAAATTTTCATTAGGAGGCACCTAAGGACTTTTATACAGTACAGAAATATATAACAAATCTCCAGTTTTGGAAGAAATAGAATTTCAGACAACAATGCGGGAAACAAAAATGACACTGTTCAGGTTGCAGTGGAACTGGTTAAGGATGAGTCACATAAAAGGTTAAAAGCAAAAACAAATAAAACTCCGTCAGTAAAAGTGCTTATTCAGAACAGGATTCAGATTGAGCTCCTATAATCCAAATGCTACCGTTTCCATTCATGAGTTAACTTTGCTGTTTCCGTGGTCAACAATGTATTAAGAATCTACTTAGTTACTTAGAAGTACATTTCAAGAATGCTTCCAACAATACCCAACAGAAAGAACAGAAAAGGACCACATCTTATAAATTCTCTTCATTATTCAATGGCTTTGAGGTTTACATGTGTACAGTATGTGTCCATTGCCCTAGCTCTAAAAAGTTATCTCATTTACATGGAAAAAGTCTGTGTGGTATTTATGCAGTTAGCACAGCAATACAGTGGTTACCATTGGTGCCTTGCAGTGCTAGGGCCCTGGGTTAAATTCCTGGGGTGCATTCTGCATGGAGTTGGTATGTTCTCCAGTGTTCACATGTGTTTCCTGTGGGTGGTAGGAACCTACATACTGGTATGTTAAGTGGCTTCTGGATAAACTGTCCCTAAGTGCGTGTGTGTCCGTGTGTCCACCCTGCAAAAGCATCTCATCTAGGGTGTACCCCGCCTTCCCATTGCTTGCTGGGATAGGTTACTATTTCAATGGAGAAACTATTTCTGTGAGAAAGATACATTCTTGACAAATATGCTATTGATTGTAACAAAAGCTTTGAACATTCCTGCATTAAACAAAATCTGTTTATTATTCTGCACAAATAATCCACATGGACTTTTCTTAGAAGTCTTTCCATTAATGAACACCCCCTTCCTGAGCTTGTTGTCCTGAGTTTCATGAGACTAGAAGCAGATTTCCTCTTTAATAGCCTCACAATCACTAAAGTTAAATGTCATTTTTAACTTCAGCAAGCTACAGGAAGACGACAAGTGTCCAATAAACATTCAATTTTGGGTCGGGTGTCAAAGAAGTCACAGGCTTCTGGTTTCCTTGATGAAAATACAAATTATTAATATGTCACTGAATGCTGTTCAGTTTTGAGACCAGTGGGATTCATTAAACATTGCAATGTGTAGAAAATACATCTTCATGCTAAAAAAATGATAATACCAAGAACATCCATATGTAAGAATACAAAATAAGTCTTTAATATCAATACAGAAGCAAACTTTCCTCAAAAGAAAGGATTTGAGAAGAGTGTGGTTCTTAACTATTTCTGTTTTATATTATCACTGGATAGCTTTAAAGATAAAACATTTTTTAAACTGGCTTCATTTGTAAATTTTAGAATTAAACATGACAAGGCAATTTAATTTGGCTTTTGGCTTTTATCATAAACTTGTATCACACACTCCCTCTGTATAGTACATACCTGATATATAGCAAGAAATAATGTTGATTATTATATTGTAAAATAGCACACAGTGCAACATAATGAAAATGAGTATCAAATTGATAAACCAAACTGACCCTGTGCTTCTCCTCAGTAACATTCACAATGGGTAAGGGACAATGGGTCATGTAGGAGCATCACAAGAGCAATCATGAAAAAATACAATTGTTTTTACAACATCCTGAGCGCCGTGTCATTATAGAAAACAAAATAATTGAAAGACAAAACAATATTCATTTGAAAAGAATGGACAGAACCTGCATATAGCTCTAAATTCAGTTTTACAAACATCAAAATGTGAAACTATCAAGTATTAAAATCGTTAGAATAATCAGAATTAGACATAATTAGACATATTGAAAAGGACAGGGATATCTGTCTGTGTGTCCCACAAAATATCAACTTCCAGTTCCTCTCTGTATTGTTTTGTCCCCTATACATTCTCATGGATCTGACACTGCTTTGCACTGTGTCTGTTTTGCCTCTGATGTGAATGGCAAACATTGCTACAAAATATAATGCCTTACTGCATAATTTAATGCAACGTTAGGTGTGACTAAACATTAAATCTTTGTAGCACATAAAAAAGATTCAATAAGCATTTCCAGAAGCAATATTGTAATACAATTTTTGTTCCATGTGAGGCAGGTCCTTTTTATACCGAGCTTAAATTCCTTTACATAAACTAATATGCTGTTCTTTAAAATATGAAAATTACAGAACAGAACAAAGTACTACATTACATGTTAAGTCTCAGTCACTCAATTGGTTGTAAAATCCATAAATCATTCAGTTGATACTCTCATGCGTCACTATTAATTTATTAAGAACCTATGATTAATTGCATTAATTAAATTAAATGGAACATTGATACCAATTTGATATAAATCAACGCACTTCTGAATCCACTATGCAGCCAATGCAATTTCAAGATGGAGGACAATGAGTGTGCAATAAAAAACACATGCAAATTATGGCTTCAGTCTGCCAGACATGGACATATTGCAAATAGATGCAAGTAAAACAATACTTAAGAAATTTAAAAAATACTTCCAAGAAAATGAAAGTACTTACAAAGAAACAATATAGAAAATCAGAAAGTCTTAGGGGTTTTGTAGACCCTAATAATTACTTCTTGTGATATAGATAAACAAGAAATAACCCTCATTGTCGGGCTGTAGAGCCTGCTTGGAGAAGAGGGAAGATCGTGAGGAGAGAACAAGGCTCTACTGGAGTCACTCTGTCTGGCAGGGTTACAGCTGTGAACAGTACAGGGATTTATTTCATGTTTCCTCCTTTGCCCTGAGGATTAAATTAATGCTGGAGTTTTTATAGTCTCAAAAGTGGAGTAAATCTGGTAGAAATCAATGCAATTTGAAGTCAGGAAATTCAAAAACAGACTTCTTCAAATTTTAGTTCAGAAGACTTAACTGAGAAAAAAATAACTGGTGAACATAGAGTAAATGCAGTATTTTGCCTATTTGCCTTATTTGCCTTAATTAAGCTGAAACGTTTTCACCATGTGGTTATACAAACATGAAATATCAATGGAAGGAAATATTCAAATTGTTTAATAGGTCGGCACTTCAAAGACAATGGGTGCCCACTAATAAATTACAAGGGCTTAATACTGTACATATGCATTAAGTGAACGTATGAAACCCTATAACCAATAAGTAAATAAAAAATCTATTCTCTTTCTCGGAATAATAAAAACCGTGGGCTCATGTCACATCTGGATAAAAAACCTGGACACTTTAACCACTGAATTTGAATAAGATGAATATTAACAGTGTGCTTCTGAGGTTAGATATCATAATAAAAAAAGGCAGGTCCCAGATATGCCTAAATTCTTTGGAAAATAGTTGACTGATGAAATTTAGAACACAAACAAGTAGGATGGACCTGAGGATACAAACAAATAGATATATGCAGTACATATATAGACATAGTTCAGGTGGGTAGCTGCGTCAGCATGCGTAAGCTGCAAAGGAACAAGTAATAGGTTTATTTTATGCTGAAAAGAGAAGAAAGAAAACGTAACGTTTCGGCTGTGGAGCCTTCTTTGGGTGTGCGCATATATAGACATACTTGTACGTGCACTTCAGAGGTTCCACCAGAAAGAATCAGGAAACACGAACATTATAGAAGCTGCCCTGCGTCAGCACTTATGTCACAAGGAAGTACAGTACTGTAGGTGTCAAATAATCTGTGGGTCTGAACCAATTCCAGGGGAACAAATAAATGTTCTATAATTCTCTTCTGCCTCATTGGGATTATCAGTTTAATTTAAATTAAAATTAAAATTCACATGCATGCTGGAACTTGCAGATGAAGTACAGAACATCTTGTGGCATTGTTTTTTTTAGTGTATCACATTTTGGGATAAGCAATGCCCCCAGGAAATCACAAAGCTAAGACAGATGTCAGATATGGCAAAATTGATTTTGAGTCACAATTTAATTAGCTCATCCCAGTTTAAGAGAGACATATCCCAGATAAAATGAGAGCCTCAAAATAAAATAACAGCTAAAGCCCCAAGTAATGGCAGGGGCAGAAATAAGAGATCCCACCTATTTTTTTTAACATTTTAAATACTGTTCTACTTCACACAATTAAAACAAAAACCTTAACATTTATACTATACAGCTTTTTTCCCTTGTTCATTTCTAGCCAGACATGGCACTAACATTAGAAATGACTAGATGCAATTTCATGAAATCACTATGGAAAATAGGCAGTAAATCACCGTAATTGAGATACTTAATGTGTTTAATTTATTTTAGCCATTTTTTAAAAAATTTTCTCCAAGTGAATATTAATATTTCTAGCTTGCTTTTCAAATTAGCCTTAGCTAATTAGTTGAAATGTTTCCACTGGGACAACAAAAAATTGTGATGTATAGCTATGACAGGTAATAATCTGAAAAACCTAATTCAGAAATGAGAACAACTGTAATAGCTAAAATGCAAGAATTATGCTTAGCCAATTGCCAGTATGAAAGTGAATGTAATAGCTAACTTGAATTAACTACCTCTGGTAATTAAAGTAAAAACAGATCAAGTCCAGAGCTAACCAACAATGCTGGACCCATTTATAGAGCTGGGAGGATGGGAGCAACTTGGGAAAATGAACAGTGTGTATTCTTACACCAATCAGACAGGTATTATAAATTAAATGGACAGTAATCATCCTTTCTATCATCAATTTTAAAAACATGCTCATGAAAATTTCCCATAAGTTATATAACTGGCAAACAGAAATTACAGTATGGGTTTTTCCTGCTGCTGAATCAGATTTTGGCTCATTAATTGCATAAACCAACACGTTGATTAATTCATTTTTCATTATTCATGTTTCCATGCACAGTAGGTCTAGGCACTGGCACTGTGGCAAGGTCAGGTCTTTTTCAAACACAAAGAAAAAGAGATCTCTTTCTTCTCTTTCCTGTGCACTGCAAACAAAGATAAATCAAGCTTTGGCCATTGTTCTCTCACCTGAGGGGTCTGGGCAACATTGGGAAGCTGGACTGGCTGCCTGAGTCGGGTGGTTGAAGGACAAGGCTGACCTCTGACCTGCCAACAGCATTCTGGTCTTGGCAGAAGGCAACCTGGTGACCGCACCCAAGCCCAGCTGAGGCCTGAGGACCATAGAGGAGCGAAAGATACTAGCAGGACCAGCCTCGTGTGCACCGAGGTGGGAAATCGTAGAGTCCTCCTGCCCTGGTCCAGCTAGTCCAACATCAGTTCTGCCTGCCTGTGAAACCCACAAAAAACCTTTGAGGGACACTTAAGAACAAGAACAAAAATCAAACACTTCAGCCCTGGATGTAGGCTAACATTTACTAGATGAAATGTGTGGAGCTCAGCTCTCCCACAATGATCCTGTAACATTCTTTCTATTTTGAGCAGGCTAAATTCGATTTCAAGGATATGTGACATTTTACCATTTTTTAAACAAACTAAATGAATGAGATGGGAATGTTTCATTAGGAGACTGCAATAAACTGAAATGTTTTATTTATTAAAAAAAATCTTGCCCTTAAACTACATTTAAATATTTCATTATTAACATTTTGAAATCTGTTTTTGGTGGTTAGGCATTATGATTACCAAATACACAGAGTCAAAACTCCTCTTATTTAGGCATGCAGATTAAATGACCAGGCAACTAGAACATAAGCAACTGGCCTGATGCAGAGCCAAGAATACTTATCATGCAAGTGCTTGATACAGTAGGATACCACCTTTTGTCTGTATATTATTCAATCAGTAACCTATTAAGAATTGTTTCAACTGTTTCAATTGTTTCAACTAATAACAATTTATTACGCAAGTTGAGGGTAACATGAATTCTGCATAATAAATTACTTGGTTGGCTAGTGCAGACTGTTTCTGAAACCACTGACTTAGTGTGAAATTGAGCTATAAAAAAGATCTTCTTTTGAAAATAGTTCAATTAAGGGTTCAGTACGCTCAAACAATGAAATTCTCAGCTGGGAATAAAACAAGAAGGGCTTTTGAGGACTAGGTTTGAGAATCCCTGATTTATACAAATAGAATCTTTAAAAAAATGTCTTACCCCACCACCCACGTCCTGTAGGAGCTTATCGGCCAGCTCTCCATAGAAACTATCCGATTTCACGACCATCTTGTGGGGAACTGTATGGCTGGGTGGCTTGATTCCAGACACCATTAACCCTGAAGAGTAGTAACGGCCCTTTTGCATTTCATTGCGGTACTTGTCATACAGGAGGTTGGAAGCACTAAGCACAGGAGAGGATTTGGGATCACTGCTCACTTGTTTTGGTTCTTTGGCCAGGGGGCTGGTATAGGTAGAAAGCCTGGAGGGTAGGGTGGCAACATCATAAGCACCATCCAGCTGCTTGACTTGTGGTGTTTTGCGAATGTAGGTTATAATTTTGGGCCTGACGTGTTTTGGCTTAGGGGGGAACTTTGCTTCATTCTTATCCTCTAACTTGCTCCCAGAGCTCGTCTCTGTTTCTCCCCGGTTCAGGAGAGAGGTCCTAGGATGCTGTAAGATGGGTTTGGGGATTCCACTGCTGAGACACACCTTGCTCGGTGGTTTCAGGCCACTGTTTAACATCTGGAGGTTGTCCACTGAAGATCCAGCGGGATGGAGCCTCTCATTGTAAAACAAAACAGGCTCTTTTGAAATGTTACCAGGTTCCCCAGGCTGTGCTCTGGCACTCACTTTTCCTGGTGAAGACAGGGGTCTTCTTCGCGGCGAGCCTGTGCTTTTGGCTCCTGTTTGGGCCTCAGATGAGGGCTCTGTACATGATTTCTTTCCCAGCTGTTGCTTTTTATCAGCAGTGAATGGGTCTGCCATAGTAACCTCCCCATCACCAGAAACATATTCACCAGAGCCCTGCTTATGAAGGCCTTTAGACTGATCAAAGGTGGGGCCTTCTATTATATCGGCATGTCCTTTTAATGACAGACTGCCAGAGAGTTCAGCCTGTTCAACGGTGGGTATACCAAAAGATTGAGAAACCCTGAAACTGTCCTTATGACTGGCTTTATGCACTGTGGTTTCAGCACTTGGGGATATTCTGCTCTCGTCTGAGCTGTGTCCTGATGCATTTTGCACCCTGCCAGTGTCAGAAGTATGTGGCCTGGGTTGGACTGATTGATGTGATGTGTCTTCTTCTGAGTCCTTCCCTTGACCCGGTAATGCTGCTGTAGTAAATGAATGCCCCTTCCAAAACCCATCTTTCAAACTGGGATTGGGCTTTCCCTCTGTTATGGCTGAATCTACAGCCTTTTGTTCATGCTGTCCAGATGTTAACTCAGTTACACTTGTCTGTGAATCTGTAAGACCCTCACAGGGGCTCATCTTTATCCTCTGGCCTGAATACCTTTGTTCTGGCTGTGCTTCTGTTTTATAAAGGACTTCCTGAGACTGAAATTTTGAGTTTAGATTTTGAGCACTATTGTCAGATTGCTTTGTGCTTCCAACGGGAGGGTTCGCAATCATCTGGGATCTCCTGCTCTTCACTGAGGTAGCAACATTGGATAGAAAAGCAAGAGTGTCTTCCGAGGTCATACTGAGTGCTTCAGGTGGAGTGTGCTGAGGATCCACTGTTTGTGTTCTTCTAGAGCTGTCCAGTGTGCTTGCTAAGCCTCTACTGGGAGTTGATGATGCAGAAATGCAGGAAACGATTATATCATTTTCTGAGCTAACCTCAGGTGCCATTTGCCCAGGGCCTTGAGCTATTCTCTTTTTAAATGACAGGGCAGAACACGTGTCGCCTTTTACCTCAATTTTTGCAGCCATCTGAGGAGAAGAACAGGCAGTGTGCTGAGAATAAGCAGAGTCCGACTCCAGGAACATACCTGTACCTTCTTCTTCCAAATAGGCCTCTAGCTCTTGGCATTCCAGCAGCTCAAACTCCTCTAAGTCTGGGTCATCGCATTGGGAGTCTGTCCCCCAGATGATGATTTTGTCCTGATCTTCGGTTTGCGACACCAGAGGGGGGATAGTAACAGTATCACCAGTCCCACCTTTACAAGTGCCACCCCCGTCCTCATTGCAACTATCTTCTGCTGGGATTTCATTGGCATTGGCATCACCTGAAGTTACAAAGGCCTGCTTATTGTTGTTTTTAATTTCTCCTCTGCTGTCCTGCAGGCTGCTGTCATAAGACCCACCTAACTCGCCCTGTAGACTCATATTCTGTCCGTATGGTGTTCACTTGTTCCGGCAGAAGCTTCCAACAGCTGTGCCTAACTATGAATCCATTAACAGTAGGCTACTGTGAGTGCTTTTTCCCTTAGATTAGGCTGTCGGATTTCACATCTTTCTTGATCTCAGATTAGTGTTCCAGTGCGGCCTTCAGGCAACCTCTCTATTTGGCTGCACTTGACGGCATGATGACAAAAGATAAAGGAGAGCAGTGAAGATTCTGTTAAGTGCCCTTAGTGCAGCAACTGGCCCGTTGACGTGACCTGTAATGATAAGAAAGTGCATCTGTAAGAGAAGCCTGCACCTTGGTATCGTGTAGCATCAAATGTGTCAAGCCTCAGTTGGTCAAAAAAGTGCTACAGTAATAAGATAAGATAAGATCACTTTATCAGCCATATACAATTTCTTGCATTAGGAATTCGACTTTTCCCATACCCCAGCTTGCCCTTAATGAGACACAAACAGAAAGACATGGAGAGAAGCTTGGGGTCAGAGCGCAGGGTCAGCGCTCCTGGAGCAGTTGGGGTTAAGGGCCTTGCTCAGGGGCCCAATGGAGTATGATTCCTCTGCCGGCCACAGGATTTGAACCGGCAACCTTCCAGCCACATGTGGAGATCCTTAGCCATAGTTTGTTGTTAAACTGATAGTGATTGTTGACCTTTGGTGTGACCTCTGTCATGTGGCTGTTGTTTGGTCCAATAGTCACATTATTATACTCAACCACCTGGACACAAGAAAATTTGTACTGAAACAAAAACAAACAGTCAAGCTAGTGCTTTGTTGCACTCTACCGGGAATAATTGTTAGAAAGTCAAGATTAACTACAATTTCAGTGTTTACAGCCACATTTTTTGCCACGTGCTTGTCACTTCTTGTCCAAGTGACACTAACATCTCCAAAGTAGCAGTAGTAGCACTTTCTATCTGTATGATGAAATTTGCTATCACAGGGAGATCATCTGTCAGGTGCCAAACTGTCTTTATCCATAAAAACACCATAGAGATTTCACTGCATATATAGGTATTTTAGGAGTTATTTCTTCCTTTTCCGTAATGAATCCTATAATGGTACCAAGGCACCGGACATCTGCTTCAGGCAACCTCTCGATTTGGCTGCACATGACGGCAAGATGAGAAAAGATAAAGGAGAGTCATGAAGATCCTATTGATCCTATTGAGTGTTCTTAGTGCAGAAACTGGCCACTTGTAGCCAAATTTACAAAACAATGTTTAACAGACATTTAATGGCATGTATGTCATTCAGTAGGATACTTGTTACCTGTAATATAATCAAATGGTATTACAAATCTTGTATCAAATCAAAAGGAAAAACAAAAGAACTGTTATAGCTATGGAGCCTTCTTCAAATGTGCATGTGCACATAAACATATGCATGAAATAAGGAACAATCTGAGCTTCAGAATATTTTGGGTTTTGGAAAATGCAGCAATTTACATATGACAGATACCTTCTCAAGCAAGACAAGATGCATGGGACTCATTAGTTCAAGCAAGGCGAGGTGAGACAGTATCTTGTTTTGTGGCAGATAGGTGATAAGTAGAGAAGGTTATGAAAATAAAACAATTTATTTCCATTGATGTAACAATATAATGTTCTTTTTTATGTTCTAATTCTTTTTTAATTTCTATGATTTTTTTAACTTAAAATGAACCTTCCATTTCTAGGTAATTGAGTAGTCTATCCTCACAGGGATTATTCAGAAACTTAAATAATTTTTGTACCCTTCTCCTGATCTGTCCTTTTCAAAAACTTGATTTTATAACCTGAAACCTTGCGTTGAAGGGTTTTCATGTTTTAGTATTTACCAACTGACCACAGAACCTCACAGGAACAGTTGTTTTTATTATGAAATCATAAGAAACACTATTATTGCACACACACAGAAGCTATTCAACTAATTCTTTCACATTATCTATTTGTTTTTTATCATTAGAATGTGTGGAGTAGGTTGTGTACAGTACAGTATATAACAAATATTAATTGCAACTTCAAAGCATCACTACTCCCAACTTTAAAGCAGCTTTTGCTTTTGCTTTTGCTTTTGCAAGACACTATACATCCCTGAGGTCTTAAAGTAAGAGAACAAAGACCTTTGGCAATGAAAGTGACAAAAGAAAAAAATGCAATTAATTTCTTCCCTCAAGGAAAACAATATGCTGCTTAAAAAACAGATAAATCCAAAGACGCAAAGTAGATTTCCTGCCCTCACAGAGATATAATCTTAGTAAAGCTCTCCTATATATTCAGTTTATAAGCCTCATCAGCCTTGTCTCATTATAGCTGAAAAATCCTGTTTGAAACCTCTGGTGATTCCCACTGAGACCAGGATTATAGGTCTAATAACAATTCCCACTTAAGCATTTTTTTAAGCAATAATGTCGATCCTTATATGTATGTAGAACCATAAGACAAAACCCACATAATCCTTTAATGTGTGTTTCAATATTACCAGGTGCAGATAAATAATCGACAAAACATGACAAAATCAAGGTTACAAAATGAAGAATGGATTTACTACATACTGTATGTACACAGTGGTATAAACCAATGCAAAATCTAGACAAATGTTTAACTTGGAGAAATTTACAACGTGGTAAATCATGCTACTGAAAAAATAACATCAAAAGGTTTGTTTTTCAGTGCAACCAAACCTTATTCCTTTTTTTCGTCATCTAAGAACTCTTTGCTCAGACATACACAAGCAAATTTCATTTTTAATTCTATCTGGTGACAAACAAATGAACAACTGAATCGACATTGCTAAATGTAGAGCAAGCACACTGGAAGCTATCTGTTAGAGGCATGCTTGTGAAAAGTGCTTTTAAAAACTACTGTACTACTCGACTGTACTACTGTACTACTGCAGACACGTGCAAGAACCATTTCAAGTTCTTTTTTTCCTCAATTATTTGCCAATTTCTTATCTTTTTTTAAATGTAGTCTAGCATCTAAAACCAGCGCATGGTCTTCAAAAACAATCAATGTCAAGGTTTTTAAAAACATCCAGTTGTCTGCAATTATACTTCCACTATACTAAAGTAAAATCAGATGATATACAAATTAAATTTCATTGCCTGAAATCATGTAGAAAGAAGCCCTTTTAACTTAAATTTGAGAAAATCAGAACCTTCGTCTAACACTGCATCATGACTGCCATTAACATTTTGCTGCTAAATTGAGCTGTCAGTGACACACACAATTTTTATTTTAAGTCCACAATAATAGAATTTCTGAAATCACTGCAACACACAAGTCTATCTCTGTAAACAAAGAATTGAGCTGCAAAGGCAGATTTTGTTTTCCAAAATCCAACCCAAGATGTACAGTGAACTACAACTACAATGTAGACAAAACTTTGCTGAAACTCTTGTGTGAATATACAATATGGATTTGAGTGATCTCAAATAAAGTTCAATTTATTTAAAGTCAATACATTGACAGAATTAAGAAAATCAGGACACAGTTGCCGCAAAATGCAACTGGTTTTCTACACAGTAAATAGATTTCTCAGAAAAAGAATGTATGAGGAATTTATGTTTAATCACAGCAATATCATTAAACATTACAAAACTGCCTGACAACCTTCACTACTTTCACTAGCAATTCCCTTTGTCCCAGCTAGTGCATCTCAATTTGTTTTAGGAACAAAACAACCATGCTCTGGAGACAAACCATTGTATTAAAAGGTAGCTGTGATTCTACATTGTTTAAAATAATGTCAAGTTTTCAGTTATTTCAAGAGGTTAAGTGTTAAGTCAAGAGTTATTCATGTGACATTACCCTCAGCTTTTTTTGAAACTGCTGAGAAGCAACAAGCAAGCTATGGTACACCAGTACTGTATGACCTTTCTGTTTCCACTGACAGTCTGACATTGTCATCTTATTCAGCAAAACAAAGGAGAACGTTGTTCCTTAGGATGGATGTAAATAGACTAGGCAGGAAATAAATGAAGAATAGGGAAATCATGTTTAATCTTCTATATAATCAACTGCATAGAAACAGTGTTCACCCATGCCTGTTGATCTATATACTGTACTGTAGTAAAATGGAAGGGCAGGGATATTGACAGTTGTCCTAGCACTTCTAGTCCAGGCATTTTGTGACTGTGACTAACTTAAACTTATACATTGCCAGAACACTTGTAATGCAATTTAGTTTAATTAAATTGAAATAAATCTCCTAATTATAAAACTCCTTCAGTTTCTTTTCCAAGAAAAATAGTCTTAATGGTTTCTTAAAATCAGACCAGGGTTCCCCCTATGAACTTTGTGTCTGTGACGACTCCAGTAGGTAATTTCTCCACAATGTACAAGAACATGTCCCAAGAGAATCATCTCCAATGAACCTGTCTGCCTGCATCATGCTGTAATTCATCATAAACCAGTGAGAGATTTCAGTATTTGGTTGCTTCATGCTCTCCTCAACCCAGATTCACCTGTTATCCTTAACACAATTAGATTTGTTTTTAAATCACCGCATTAAAATAATATATATAAATACTTGCATTTAAAAAAATGTAAAATGTGTCACATACTGTAAATTACTACACAAAATCTGTTCTACATAATAATGTATACATTTAGAGTTAATTGCAGCAAAGGGCTATATACTGTACACATGTTCCTATACAACAATAGTTTTTTTAAAAGACTGAATAATAAAATGCATATTAGTACTGAACAGAAAAATAATGAAGCACATCTGGAACATCTGTTATGTCATTACTAAGCTTTATAATGAGCAATATACTGTAACACTGAATATGGTTACTGTAACACTGAGACAGGAGTAGGGATTAAAAATCTGAGAACTAATAACAGATGGTTTCATACCAGACCTGAGGAAGTGCTCAACGGGTTCTATCAAATGGCAGTTTTATTAAGGAAAATGGAAAAAAAAAACAGAAAACATTCTTTTCTTCTTAACCTAAAGTTCCTAATGAATGAAAGAGCCTTTATGTCCATGGTATTCTAGCCCCTGACACTGGATGACATTTAACAGAGCCAAGAGTGATTCCAATTCTTTCTGAAGAGACAGGGCTCAACTAAAGTGATGTAGGCCAAAACAGAAGGTTGTACAGACTTGCTCTGCCTAGATGATGCATAAATATAGATACATGCTTTTATTTAATCAAGATTAGACTACTGTAATGCCTTACTTACTGGTTATCTGCAAAATTACTAAGTAGCTTCATTTTATCCAGAATTCTGTGGTCCATATGCAAATTAATACTCTGTAAATTTCACTGGATCCCCGTGAAATTAACAATGGACTTTAAGATTCACCTGGTTACACAGACATTGAAGGGTCTTCTTGATACCTGATTATCGTAACGGCTTATTGCCTGAGTATAGTATAAAACTCAATCTGAGATTTGCTGATGCAGGCTTTCTGACTGAGATGGTCAGTCTCCGCACCATGGATGAGAAAGCAGCACCACATCTGTGGTATACTTTCTCAGTGTTAAAAGTGTTATATTTTGCTTAACAGCCTATAATAATTTAGGTTTACTCTCGCTTTACTGGGTCATGTCTGCTGTGTTTCTCTTTCTTCTTTATATTTCCTTTTTTTTTCCACAAAGTACACATACTGTAAAATATAACACACAGTACACAGACAAAATATTTTCAGTTTCTTTGACTTTATTATTACAGTCATGAACCAAATATAATCCTGAAAAAAGTTTGGAGACTCCTTTTAACATCAAAGCCAGTTATTAAAGTCAAAGCGAGTGTCAGACAGCGGCCCTAGAGTAAACGTTTGTAGTTTAATGTCTGCTTTCCTCATGCCTCCTGTGATGGGCAATGGGTGGCAGTGCAGCAACAGGCCAAGAAAATGTGCAACATTCATTCTCCACACAGTTTGTCCCTTTCAGACTTCTGATCCGCAGTTGAAGTGGATTTTCTTCAGAGGCACCAGAAAGAAATTTTCAAGGGTAGAAAAAAAGGTATTTTTTTCTTTATAATTTTGCATTTATCTATGGAGACAGCTGTGACTTTTGCAAATCACTCATTTTCCAGATGGTACAGCAGCAGGACACCACTCCAGTCTGAAGCTGGAGAGGAAGAACATGACATTGTGTACAAGATGGTAGGAGCCATGTGTGGAGAACACTGACAAAAAGTAAATGATGAAAATATGAAAGAGTAAATCAGCCACAAGATCACTTCAGCTTTCTCTGCGCATTCCTCAAAAGTGCTTGGAATGTAATACATTGAAGAAATAATTACAAAACAATATTCAAATATCCTTGTACTATAGTGTCCTCATTATATTGAAAGTATATTCGTGTGAACTGACTAACTGTTTTGTGTGATCTTAAATAAGATCCCTCTACTTTTAGTATTAATATTAATCTAATTTTAGTTTTCACATTTAATATCATAACAGTCAAGTGACTTTTAGCTTTAACATTTTCCTTTCCATGATTAACAAAATAATACAGATCAGTTCTCAATTTACAGTAAAAGGCTGATATCTGTCTCATTTCACAATGTACTTTTTCTGCTCAAGGAGAGTGAGGCACTACTGGGGTGCAATCTGACTAGATCTAATAATGGGGTAGAAGAAAATTAGGCATCCCCAGTTTTCATTGTAATTTTTTAAAAACAATTATAAAGATGGCATAATCTTTTTCTGCCACTCTCAGTCATCATTTCTTCCTTAATTAATAAATAAAAAACAACAATCTGTGCTTCAGATATTAGAAATAACAACAATAATAACAATAGCATTTGTATCCAAAAATTCAGTCTGTATCTGGCAGTGGTATTTTTTCGCCATCTGAGCCATACTCAATAGTCAATACCGTCTAGTCAGTTTTAAAGAGAAAATCGTTCTACTAATTCAGTGGTGGTAGAGTTCATGATGCTACATTTGTGTATTAAAGACATTTGTCCACAGCACTTAATCAGAAGGAAACAGAAGGAAGACTGCACAATTGTCTTACTGCATTATTTTCCACTAAACACCTTTTAATTAAACATTTTGAGCTTTCAAAATAATGTGCTTATAATTGTTAGAGACTCCATAAGAATTAACAAAGATTGATCAATAAGTTAAAATGTCACCTGTTTCTTTCTAGCACATTCATGATCAAACCATGTTTGAATGGCTGAGCTAGTATATCTCTGAATTTTTCCTCCACTACTACATAATGTGAATGTACCACTCAAAACTGACAAGGTTTTGTCACACAGTGATTAAGAGGTTGGCAAAATACACTTTCAGGAACATGTAATAAAATAAATAACTAGTTAATCATAACAATAATAATAATACCTAACCTGTCCTGTTTGTAAAGCTGCCCCACATCCTGATTGTTTCAACTGAGAGTTATTTCCCTTGATGATTCTCCACTGCCATGAAATAATAACCATAAACTTACTAGCTGCTAATCTCTGGAGTTCCTGAACTTGATTTTCCTTCACCTTAGCGAACCAGACAACTGCATCTGATATTATTTAGTTATACAACACTGTGCCCAGAAATGGTTCAGCTCTAGACACATAACTCCTTATCTGCTATCTTGTTTCTTCTGCCCTTTATTACTGTACTTCAAGGATAGCTGACTATAGTACTGGAGATCCATAGACCAGTAGGTTTTAGAGATCACCCCTTAAATTATTAGTTTGTAAAGACCTGGAACACATGGGAGTTTATTTAGTCTGTTCAGGTCAGTGAAGAATGGCCATCTATGTTCTTTGAGAGCTACAGGATGTCATTATTTTAATTTCATTAAACATTATCCACTTACAACACTTCCATAAAGGCTTAAAGAGGCTGTGCTTCTCTCCAAACATACTGTACAAGGTTCTTCAACCTTATTACCTAATGTGAAAAGGGTACAAAACCTTTCAAATCTGTTTTATCTTGCTCCAAGATGTCTTTTCTCATATTTTCCTTAAATCCCTCACTTTACAATTACACTTTGCACTTTCCATCTCTGAAATTATTTTTTGTTCCATATTAATATTCCGGTATTTGTTCAACAACTTAAACATCTAATTTTCACATGTTGTTTCTTAAATTTGATCATTCACTTTGACTGTAGAGTTGATTGTCAAACTGTAAATGTGGAATAAACCAGACTACTCTCTAGCACTGAAGCTCTGGATGTGGCCTCCAAGACTGTTATTTAATGGACCATGCTCATGCAATGAGAGCAGATGAAAATTCCCTGCTGTACTCCCCAAAACACCCTTTCATGGAATCAGCCGTGCTTATGCAGTTTCCAGTGCAGCTTCTTCAATTTAGCATGTCTGCAGCAACATAAAAAGTCATTTCCTTGGCATTAATCTGTGTTCCCTCTAAAGCACTTCCCCAAACACAAAATTCCAAATTATAAGACCAAGTGCTTCTCATATGAAGTACAGTACATCACATCCTTAAGAAAGACGTGCTACCAATCCAAAAAAATCAGATACAGTACTTGAGTACAGAAAAGAACTGCAGTGAACAAAAATCAGTGGAAAGTTATTATGACCAAGCGAATACAGTTGTCTCCAGCAAGGCACGCTGAATGCAGAATACCTTTTAGACAAATATATCCTGACAAAGTCAGTATGTCTCTGGTCTTAACCCATTGGTTGCTGTTTGAACTACAAACGCACTTCTCTAACAGCAGGATGCTTATATAGCTTATAGAGTATGCTTTGCTATTTTTGCATGTTAGATTTGCCTGAAATCCAGAATTTGGATCTGTTGCCTCCTGTTTTTTTTTTTCCTTTTAACTCATGAATGCATATTTAAAAGCTAATGCTAATGTCTGAGGGATACAGGATACAGAAAACATTCAATTGATCTTGATAAGTTGTTTCTATATAGTTTGGCACCGGAAATTAATTAAATATTAATTTTAATTTAACCATGATACAAAATTATTGGATAAATAGTTCAATTAGTTAACACTTTACTTGCAGCAGGGTAATGGAACAGCACATGCTTTGTTTATGATCTATGGATCTTCTTTGTAAACTGGAAATGCAGAGCTGGTGAAAAACAAAATGAATTATGAACAACTCTCTTTATTCTATTTTCCTATACTTAGATTTTTCTAACACTTTGTGATGATATTTCTATAAGTGTTTTGATGTTGTCGCATACAAAAAGTGATAATGTTTCTTTCCTGTGGAACGCACAGTATATTGTGCGATTAGATAAAGTTCCCATGCCCCGATTCTTCACCTCAGAAAAAGCCTGTTGTTCTATGGAAGTATAAATGCACTATTGCAGAACAGAATATTCCACAATTAAGAATCTACAAGAATTCCGAAAGTTAAGTGAAACTGCAGAGGACTGTGAAAATGTTTGAGCATTTTAAGTTCTGTGTAACTTGTAGCAGGTTAATTTTCTTCAAACTAAAAAGATCATTATTTACTCATGATATTAGTAAGAACAATCACTTATCGGATACTATTGTTAACTGATTTCTAGACAAGTTGTCACATGTGTCACATAATTGAAAAAATGTAATACTATCTGCTAGGGAACTACAAAAATTCAAATAATTAAAATAATTTTTATTTTTAAATCAATGCAGTTAACATTTTCCATTGGACATCTGACAATGAAGATTAGTACTTTTATTTGCAGATTTTTCCTGGGTTACAGATTGATGGATATTTTTCTCTTCAGTGTTGTGGAAAACAGACCAGACTTTAAGGTATGAATACAATCGATGAAGCAAAACCTGCAGAAAAAAAAAACACTGAAGTGTGGTCAGCCCTTTAATGTGCAGGGAAAGCAAAGCAGCTTTGCTAGAAACCACTAGGAAGTCAATATCTACAGAGACATTTCCCCACACTAATCCTGTTTTTTACAGCACATTCTCACTACACCCTGTATTATACATCATTATCTTAACAAAATGCTTTACTACAGATTTACTGTAAGGTATTAAAGACATACCTGTATTACAGTGAAAGGGCTGGTACTGTACAGTACATTACTCCTTTAACATTATATAGTCATGGCTCAGAATCCATTTTAAAACCTTAAATAATTGTCACCGCCTGCAACTGGAACTGCTCTTCTGCTGGTTGCAGAATTTAATCTAGATTTAGCACAGCTCCACTGAGGCTGAACTTCAAACAAAACCGTCTACCCCTTCTGATAAAAGTTCAGTATTATTGTGCCTGACAATTAGGGTCTGTAATTAACCTTTGACAATTTCCCCTGGGTAAGGAGTCTGACTATGCAGCTTTCTTATGGCAGGTGAATGTCACCTCAACATCTCTTTCCCTTCAAGTCACCTTACTTTCACATTATACATTTTTCTCCCTTTCATCTTTTTCACAGTGCCACAAAAAAGGGCTTGAATTATTTTCTTCTAGGCTCATTCTTAAAATAAACCTTTGTCAAAGATGAACAAGACACTCAAAGGAAAATCTAAGGGTCACCTGAAACCAGATTAATGAACTAAAAAAATGAGTTAAAAATTAAGGATACTTTATCCCCTCTTTATTTCAGTTACCATTGTATAATACCTCTTAAAACTGATTTCAGAGAGTGAACAGGAGAACATCGATAGGTGTGTAACATCAGTGGTCCTTAGATTATTTTTAGTGTCTATTCAAATACCCTTTGGTCTGCATCCTGCTGTTTACATCCTCAGTCTTTATGTTACTTCTATATTGATGGTAGTTGGTTTTTCCGTACTAATTTGAAACACAACTTTATAGCTCTCTCCCTAATTAAGATTAATACAGAGAAAGTCATGCGGCAGAGCTGTCTATGAGGGAAATCGAGGGCAATAGCATGACACGTTAAGAATCGATTGCTGGCTCACAGGGGTATAACACTAGATATACAATAAAGCTGAGCTAAGCTGAGACGCGTGTTCAGAATGATGGCTCAATGAAAAGTAATCTGATGCATGCACCAATACTGCAGAAATCCATATTGCTTGGCAGCAAACCAAACAAGCAAATTAACCAAAATGTAAGCGTACTGTAAGTGGTTCTTTACCCAAATTAAAAAAAAGAGGAAACGAAGAGTGTTAAATGCTTTTCTGAATATAACGTTTTAGAGCCTTGCTTATTCTGCCAGACCAGCAAAGTGTTATCAAACTTGTAACAATAAAAATGAATCTTTGTAATTTTTATAAAAGAAATATTGAGCTTCGGTCTCAAGTTTGAGACAAGTGTTTGTGTCTCCATTCAACATAGACCTACAATGCATAAAATGAACATCAAACCACTGCCACCAAGACATTGTTGTGTGATTACCAGGGGCCATTACTGCAAATGAAATTTAATTAATCTCAGAATTCCAGGAACTTTCAAATCAAGACCTCCATCTTAACATAAAACTACTAAAAAAATCAACATAGCGAAGTGTGTACGGTGGAACAGTGATTGGCATTGCAGCCTCACAGTGCTGGGGCCCTGGGTTCAATTACTGTGTTGCTGTATTTATGGAGTTTGCATGTTCTCCCTGTCCTCATGTGGATTTCTTCCCACAGTCCAAAGACATAGCAAGTTAACTGGCTTCTGGGAAAGCTGGTCCTGGTGTGTGTGTTTGTGTCTATACAGTATGTGCTTTGCAATGGACTGACGTCCCATGTATCCTGCCTTGAGCCTGTTGCTTGCTGGGATAGGCATACTATGCATGACGTTGATGAGCATACTGAGGTTTAGAAATTATGGTTCAAAAGTAGAGCGTCACAAACTGGTCCACCAACACAACATACAACAACAACATGGATTTCCTTGTAGGTCTCCCCTCTCAGTACTGGCCAGGCCCACCCTATTAGAAGATGCTCATAGGCTCCTGGTCAAGGAGTAAGTATTCAAACTCATACAACCTTAAAAGCACTTGGTTACTGACATGCCACTTCTTGAATAATCCTGAACAAAGCCAACAATAATATAGGCCTGAACTCAATATTGACTCTTTTGTGACCTGAACTGGTCCAGAACCCAACATCTATTACACAGACCATTCTGCAGTGCAACTTGCTAATTAATTAAAAGACAGTTCAACACAGCCTTCTTCGAGTGTGTCAAGAAATCTCCACAGCCGAAACGTGGTATTTGCTTTCTTCTCTTTTCAGCATGGAATAAACCTATGGCTTGTTTCTTTGCACACTACGCATGCTGACGCAGCTACCCACTTGAACTAGTTCAATTGTACTGTCCCGATAGTGTCAACAATGTCATTTTGAGTAGGATAACCTTTGTTCAAGTCTCCGGCCCTACATCTCAAGCTATATACAGTAGGTTTCTGAAGGTAGTAAGAGGTTTAACCTTTTCTAAGCAATATTTTGTATAAAATTAGTTTCTGACTTGATTTAAAATCAGGATCCAGTGTTGAATAATAAAGCTTTTAAAATGAATTAAATTGTCATTTAATAAAATGTATGTATTTCCACTGCTTTGTGGGAAAAAAAATTAAATTGATACTATCTGCTGGAAACCTGGATTATGTGTTTATTTATTGAGTCAAATACTGGTACGGATCTAAGTCACTATGCTTCTAGATCAGCTAAATGATTCTACCAATGGAATGATCAATTCACTAAATGGTGAAAATAAAACAAAAGAGTGTTTAATGATTAATAATTACTATGCAGACTCTATTTGCCTCTCTAGTTTAGGACAACAACTGAACACTTACTGTAACTGAACCAGTGCATCACAAGCAGTACAAAGACAACTTTCTCTTCCATTATGTAAATGCCTCCTGTGAATGGAGACTATAAGAATATTCAAGGTAGTAGAGCTTTTTTTTTAAACTTGAAGTACTGCAGGCATCATTACCAAGCAACAAAACACTGTGCATTCTACAGTACAAAAGCACCTGGTTCCACCACGCACCACCAGTAAGATGCCACCAGTCACTGCTACTGAACAGTAAATAATTACAGTATTTAAGGTTCTTCCTAATGAACAGCAGCACATTTTGCATCTGAAAATATTCCAGGATTGTTTACTTCCTCCATCATGCAATCCTATAAGTCTATTTTCTTATAAGCATGATACACATGCTGCAGAATGCAGCTCACCTCTTTAAAAGCCTATAAAAAACTCAGATCCAGAGCCCCATTTATCGGCTTCAGCTGGGTGATGCTGAATGAAGGTTGAAGTTGGAACAAATTTAATTCAAAGATACAGAAAGAGGACTCCAGCTGAAGCACAAACTGACCCACTGTAGGTGTTACAGCCATAAATGTTAAATAAGGGAAGACAAGAGCAGGGCTCAGACTTGAATCCGGGATATTTCTGCACCACACTCACTCATCTGAACCACTGGATTTCATAAATCCTAAAAGGAGGTATCCAACACACAACTCACTTGCAATCTTCAACACAATTAGAGTCTTTGGTGGCATGGTGGTGCAGTGGTTCATATTGCTGCATCACAGCACTGGGCCTGTGGATTCAATTCCAGTCCTGAGGTGTTATCTGTGTGGAGTTTGTATGTTCTCCCTTTGTTCAAGTGGGTTTCCGCTGGGCGCTCTGGTTTTCTCCCACAGCCAAAAAAATATTGGTAGGTTAATTTGCTTCTTGGACAAATTGGTCCCGGTGTGAGTTTGCGTGCCAGTGTCTGCCTGGCCTGTGATGGACTGGCATCCAGTCCAAGGTGCGCTCACTTCATACCTGTTGTTTGCCAGCATGGGTCAGGCTCTGGCTTCCCTGTGACCCTGAATTTGATTAACTATATGGAAATATGGAAAGAAAAATACTATTGTCTTAATTACATATAGTAACGGCTACACTGGTACTGATGGTTATGCAGCTTCATTAGCTTTACCAGTTATGTAGGGCTGGGAGATAATACTGTCCCCATCTGTCCATTAGTACATTACTCCATAGAGTGTTCCAAGCAAACATTCAGTATTTAATTGTAAAATGTGTTATTTAATCTCTCAGAATAGTTTTTTTCCAAGCCTTTTACCCTACAACAGACATCCATGAATATGTAATTTTGGAATAAACCATTGAGTTAAATGAAGTCGGTTTACATTGATTAGGTTGCTAAGGGTCCTTTGGTGGGTGATATTACTTGACTCAGCATGGACCTGTTGTTCACTGCTTATTCATTTCTTATACCCTTCATGCTGGTAAGTACTGTTGCATCACAAACTCTTAAATCATATTTAGGATTTTTTATATCTTTTATAATCGTGTTTTTATATTGGACAAAGGAAGGCAATATTGTCCTTTAGAGTTATCAGACAGAGAACAACACCTTTCGAAGGAGAAAAATAAATAATAGAAGTGTATTCTTCTTTTTCCCCTCTACACACAGAAACAATTTAATGGATGAATGGTCTACCGCCCAGGTTAAAACTCTGACTACTGCAGTGTTGTCTGTTGTTTTTTCCATTATTTAAGTGTGTCAGAAATTGTCAACTACCATAATGATCTGCATGAAAGCCTCACAAAGTGGAAGAGTCAGAGAGGGGTAAAATGCTTATCTAAATCTATAATCCTACGGAATTTTTTTTCTTTGATTGAAGCTAATTTAACCCCAGAAACCACGGTGTACGAGAGGGTGACTGAAAAAGGACAGAAGGAAAGTGAAGTTACTACTTTTTTCTCTTCTATACTTCTAATCAGCTTTTACATGTCAGCACCCTTGTTGTGATACAGAATTAAAAACAGGGTAATTAAAAAAAAATCTAAAAGGCATTCCTATAGGAGACACTTCTTTGGTTCCTGAAATTTGCAAAGCACTGAATAAAAAGACAGAAAATCAGTGTATGCTGATAAAAAGAAAGAATTTTATTATTTTTTAGGTTCACTATCCCCAAACTACATTTTTTGTAGCTAAAATCCTTATGGATTCCTGTGCATTGATTAGAACAACTCCTTTACTATTCTTCTTCAATTCTCTAAGAGACAAGGATCCGTGACCAATATTCTCACTAAACATGCTAGTGATCTCCTCCTTATTAATTTCAAATGAATTGTGAAGGTACTAGTAGGTGCTGGATTCAGTATTTTAGCTTAAATGGGCCTTGTAGATAAAAGCCCCTACTAGCAATGTACAGAGAGAGCAAAAATGACTTTGCTCTGTGTAGTTGTAACAATCCAATTATAACATTTTTCGAATTTGTAAGCTACAAAGCTTTGGATACATTATCCAATCCATAACTCATTCTGCTATAGGATGTACTTTGCTCTACTTCATCAGGAGTGTGACTAAATCTGAAGGGGACTGGAAGCAAAATTATTAAATGTCACAGAAAACCTAGCACCCACACTAATAAAATTACACTGAATTATTAAAGCAAGGCTTAGGCACATTCCTCACCTTTTTCTTGCAAATGCCATCTATTATCCTACACTTCTGAGAACACCTCTGCTAGAATTGTGATATTAAAATACACCAAGGTAGTCAACATTATTGTCATACAAAACCTTTGCGTTGTAAGACTTTTTTTGAGGTGATAACAAATAACATACACATATCATATTAGAAATATAATACAATGCTACATTACAGTGAAGATGGAATTACCAATACATACTTCTACAATAGTGTTGAGTTAAAAGAATGAATGGCCTCAAGATAGGTGCTCTTCCAGAACCACTCTGCTCTAGATTTGATACATCTTAACCTTCTTTTCACAGGAAACAAGGGAAAGGACAGGTGGGAGGGGTCATTGATAATCTTTAGTTTTCTGATATATATGTCTTGAATTCTGTAGATAGCAACAGATGGTAAGCCACAGGCGGTTATTTTGGAAGCTGTGCTGTCCACTCTATACAGCTTTTTTTTTCTCCTTAGAGGTCCCTAAACGCAAACCAGACTGTAACAGCCTGGCAATGATGTACAGTATGGTAATGAGTCTGAACTTTCCATGGCAGTATACAGTACATACAAATATATTGACACCAGAGTTACAGATTTGGGAAGTACACACACAACAATCACAACACTTACACATTGGCTTGCACAAAAACAGAGCTGTGTACTGGTGGTTCTTAAGATATTCAAAGTGACTAATGAAGCATATCTAAGTGTGTGATGCACACCTCTTATTATATGCCTTCATAAGGATGGGGCACTCTCCAGTTCCCGTGAAACCAACAGTGAGACACTAATTAAAGTTGAGACACTTGATGATTTTATCTCTATTTATTGTGCTGAAAATTTCACTTACAATTCTCTCCACTTGCTTTCTGCTGGAAATTTGCAAACCTGTTGTCAAATTTAAATCAGCTGCATGAAATTAATTACAGTACCTGAATTGTCTGTCAAGACTGTGAGATGCTATCGTACACTTAATCATCTTGACAGGTAGCCAATCATACCAAACAAATATGTGCCTAATGGACCATTACAGTATGTGTCTCATATTCCAGGCAACAAAAATAGACGATTTACAGAAGAATGAAAGCTCCTTCATAAGCCTAAACCACAGTTAATCTGGGAAGATCAAACTTAAATTAAAGTACTATCAATACATTATGTACAAGAAACTTATACTTTGAAGTACAGAACAGGCATTTCTGATATGAAGAATGTGCTGCATAATTTCTACTGAGACAAAACAGACTGCCATCAAACCACATTACAGCAATAACACACAGGCATAAACACACAACATGTTATACACTGTATATTTCTTCTGTCCAGAAGGCCACTGGTTGAATGTTCAGGCAAACTGGTTTCTATACATTTTTTAAAGCTTAAGTTTGTAAACAAACCCATCTCTACAGTTTCCACATACTGTATAGCAATGTATTTCTCAGACGCAGTATTCGGAAGATGACCTGCAAAAAACTGTTTAAAGTCAATCTTAAGAGTCAGAGTGGCCACCTTTCTGTCATTCTGGAGTCAAATACTGTATAAGATGGCATTCTTGAACACGGGTTAAATGTAATTCTAATATTAAAGGCTTTCTCTAACTTTTTTTTCTTTTAAGTTTATAATCTTGTACATTTCTGTAATAATTATAAGATTAAGGTTATTTTTCACAACCTGTCACTAATGTTGCCTTGAATCCACTATGAGAAGAATAATTTGTGGTGATCTAACTATTTACAGTATACAGTACAGAGGGTTCTCTGGCTCTCTTTTGTTTGAGTGTAATGTTTTGTTTGAAGCTTCCTGGTGGAACCCAAATTGTTCGTACTAATATTATAAAACCTTTCAATTGCATGAAGCCTCCCCTCAACCCACATACAGTACCCCCAATGAAGACATATTCAGCTATTCTAGGGAACTATATCAAAACCTTTCCATTCACATTTTGAAAAAACAAAATCCTCATCCTCTGTTTTACTATCTTTACTATCCAATAAAGTCATTATTCAACCTACCAGCAGAACACTTTGTGGTGTTCTCAGTATTATTAGAGATTATTTTGATCAACATACTCAATTACTTTTTTACCATAGAGCTTGTTTTGTGAATTAAGAAATTGCCCACGTGAAATCTGTTCAAAGTTTAGTTTGCTGGACATAAGTTTCTCATGCTTTGAGCATGCAATTTTAATTTATTAAACACCTAAAAAAATCTATCCAAAAGCATCAGAAAAAAAAACACTTTAGCTAAAGGTAGAGAAATTTAGCTTTTAATGCATTACTTGAACTTTTCACCCTGATTGTGCATCTAGCAGACTTGTTTTTATGTTTAGATAGGCTCTTGTTGTTTAGTAACACTCTCCTCAATAGAGGTTATGTGTTTGAACACACTTAACAGATAGCTGGCATACTGTATGTGATCACCAAAAAAGGCACCAATATCTAATCTGCTAATAGGGTACCTCCTACCAGACAGTTTTTATTTTCCAAATTAACACTTTCTTTAGCAGAAACACAGCGTGCAGCAGATTAGAAAAAACTGATAACTGAGGAACAAAAAATTAGCATTTTTTGTTCTAATTAATATTACCCTTAATTTTCTGTACAGTATTACCTGGTCTAACCAGATGGTCATGCACAGTATATCAGTAGGCAAATTCTAGGTCAGCTACTATACAGTAGGTCGTTAGCGTTAAGGAAACTCCAAAAAGGTTGTCCAGTGGTTTGACTAATTACATTTGCCAACAAGAAACCAATTTCTTGCCATTTCAGCATACAGCCAGACAACATACAGTACAGTACATGGATGTACAGTATTAGAATCATTGATACTCCATTCACTGCGATCTAGAGTCATTAGATTGTAAATAAACATCTGTCAAACATTTCTGTAAAATGTACTTAAACTATCAGTGTGATAGTTTTTAAAACTAAAAGGAGAACTGCATTTTACCACAGAAATGTTCCAAAGTGATAAGCATGCAGAGTTAACAAGTAACAAGTAAGAAGTATTTGTTGGCAAAACCATCTTGAAGTTGAAAGCAATTGTCACGAGCAGTTCTTTCTGGGCCCTATGCAGACGACACGATCCGGAATTGTGAAGATGCACTGGGGAAAAAGTCATGCGGGAGAGGATCTGGAGACAGGGGGGCATGTCCAAGGTGAGCAGGTGTCCTGGGGAAGTGAGTCCAGGGCGAACAAACAAAGACAAAGTCCAAACGGAGAATCCAAAACAGAAGAGTAGAGTCCAAAGCCAGGAGATCCATCCAGGGATTAAAACCATGAACCAGGTCGGGACTGGCCGGGCGGGGAATCAGGAACAGAAAGTTAAAACCATAACGGAGCCAGACGCAGCAGGACCCGGGACTCTCATGAAACGGGATTCAATGAGGAACCTCGAGTAATGTCTACGTCTGGCTTTTAAGGTGGAACTAAAGAGGGGCTGGAATAAGGAACAGGTGTGGGGAATGAGGTAGAACAAGGAAGGGCTGGAGAGCCCTTAAGAGGAGGAGTAGCGATTGTGACAGTAATATTTCTATTGGATTAAAAGAGATGTATTCACAATCCTGCTCATTTACAATGTAATACGGCAGTTTCATGTCACTGAAAGTTTTGTTGCTTCATTCTGAATTGCAGAATATGGCACTGTGCATACCTGAAAATTTCATCTACACTATTTTGCTGTTAAAATGTGTACAGTAACTGTATACAGTACATTTTACTTTTATTTTGGTTTGAAATGCATTCAATTCTTATTCTTTCTAAACAAAAACACTCATTGAAGTCATAGTTTATAAGGACCAAAAGCAGATAATAAACATACTCCATGTCAAAAAAGGGCTAGCTGTGAATCTCTCAAAATATAAAAAGACTAAAGGACAAAAAAGAAATTAATTTTGCTTTGAAAGAGGTAAACATTGTGACTCCAACGAGTATTGTTATACAACCATAGACTGTGAAGAAACATCAGCCATCAAACACCTATTTACAAAGGTTACAGTTTCTAAATGAAGGGCACATGTGCTGAATGTCTCCTGGGGAAATTCTGTCTAACAACATCAGATCAAAAAACACAAACTGTAGCTATCACGCCTTTTGACAAGTGGAAAGCATTTCACAAGTACAGGTTGCCAAGCCAGCAGCAAGATCCAGGGATATCAAGGCGCCTTCTGCCACGACGCCTCACAGACACACAAGTTCGATGGATTCTCTCTCCAGGAGATTTCTCCTATGATCTGTTCCTCCCCCAACAGAACTCATTTCCCAACTCCTGTTGCACTCTCTTTTCATTAACACCCTCAGGTGTCTCTCCCACACTAATCTAAAGTACTTCCTCTTCTTCTAACTTGATTTCTTTGCCATGTCTCCCACACCCAGGCCTTTATCATGTCAAATACACTTTGGATCTGCCAACCAGCTTCTAGTATAACTGATTTCACCTTCCCTTTTATCTTGCATTTGGATTTCCTTGCCGTCAGTGAGATCTGGTTCTGATCATGCCATGGGACTTGTGCTCTCTCCCACCCAATTGTTCTCTGACCCTCCCTCTATGTTACCAGCTTAGAGATTGATGTTGCAGACAAACATTTCCCTACTCAATGACTTCTCACTGCTCTAAGTCTCTGGTCCTTTTACTGGCCTTAACCTGGCACACAAGTCAAAAACAGCTCTTCTGCTAATCAGATTTAATTTCCCCGCTGCCCTGCACTGTGTATTCTCCTACACAGGAGGATGCTCAAATCTTTCTCCTTTCCCTCCACTTTCTACACTCCTCCCACATCTTTCCTAATCTCACAGCCATATCCTCCTGCCAGCCAAGTTTCACATCCTTTTCCCCCAACATGTCCATCTTTTTTTCCCTGTCCATCTCACCTTTTCTGAATATATTCCTCACAGCTCTTTTGAGCAACTTTCTCAGAATAGAATCCAAAGCTATTGTTCTATGTAACGCCATATGCGCGCCCTGGTACTCTCTTGCCTAGTCTATTACAGCTCCATCATGGTCCTCTGTTGTTCTGTGGCTCACTTTTTTTCTACCTCACTTTTTGCATACTAGTCTATTACTCCACTGTCCCCAATAGCTCCCTATTGTTGTACAGATCTGATTTAGAACCCTAATTCTTTCCGACTTTTTATCTCACCCATTCTGCTCCAGTCAGTCTTGATTGTCTCCTGCTCTAGTGCTGCATTTTCTCTACATGCTCTTCAAAAAATGATTGTTTTCCTTCCTTGCTTCTCAATGGAGGAACCACCCTCAGAAATGTGAGACTGCCCATCGTTTGTACCTCCTTATATTTGAGAGTACCTGTATACTTTCACTTCTCAACTACATCTACAGCTCTTATACAATATGGCACCACTGTGTATATTTTCAGACTGGTAATGTTGCTAATTGTTCTTACTGTAGATCAGGAATACAGTATACACTTAGTATACAGAGTGCTTAAATTCTGAATCTGTATCCACATTGTATACTTCTCTCATTCCTATTTTAATTGCTTGTCTGGAACTTGCATTCCTTGCCCAAATTGCTCAAACTGTATTGAGCATGCATATAACCAGTTTATTTTTACCTTAATGTGCATGTATAATTTTTCCTTGTACTGTATTTACCCTGCATACAAATGTACTGTATTCCCACTCACCCTGGATAACCTAAACCGGGTCTGCTAAGCAAATAGGTTAACAAGTCAAAAGTAGGCTGACGTCTGAATATTAAGGAAATAAATTGCTTAGTACAGCTGTTCTTAAATCAAAACCAGTATTACACTGACATTAAAGAATTCCAAGACAGCCAGAAGATGTATGAAGTCCTCAATTCTTCTTTTTTCTGTGTTATTCAAGCACTCATTCTGATTCCTATGGAAGCTTGCCAGCTGACCTACTTGATATAAAAACTCATTATTATCTTGGAAATTTACAGTGATATAGTATATTTGTTCACTATAAAATCATTTATATATACTACTGCAGAGACAAGGTATTGGCTGATTAAGATTTACCACAAGGCTGGAATGAAATCCCTTCTTCCTCACCTTAATATATTTATAGAGACCTCCGTGGCGTAAAAAGAGGAAATAAAAAAAACATCTTAAGATTTTTCCCTCAGGTTTCATGTAGCTTAGAATTAAAATGCCTTTGGTATGGGCTGAGTAGTGAGCTAACTGTGTATTTTACTTTTACAATAGGTCTATTACTATTCACTGATCATAGATTCATTTAAACTTTCAGAATAGAGTGAACAAAAAAAAACATTTTGTGGATGTACTATATGGAGCTAAGACTGATTCAACAAGTAAGCAATTTAAATGAACCCTGGTGCCTTAGCTAAATACCATTCTGACTTCCTATAGTCTAGCCTGTGTGAATGTCCTCCTTCATGTGATTGTCACCTTACCCCCTGCACCTCTCTGTGCAGCTGGTGCAATATGGCTACTGCATGATTCCCAACTGGGTGCTGCACTTCAGTGACAGATTAAATATGTCCCACCTACAAATCATACACCCTGGGATCTTTTCAGTTGAAGACTGCTTTAGATTAAGGCAGGATTGATTGTGCACAAGATTACCTACAAGATCTCAGCACAACTTATTCCTGACAGAGCCATAGGATCTTTAATGACCAAGTAGTCAGATCTTTGGTTTAACACCTCATCCAAACAAAGACACCTCCTAAATCTCAGCTGTCTCATACTGGGCATTGATGTGACACAAATGAGTGCCCTCATGGTACACCAACTCCACTTACATAAGGGAAGTTTTTCATTGGAGGTCACCCATTCCTGACCAGACTTATTTAGCTTCAGAGATCTGACAAGATCAGGCTACAAAGTGGAAAGATAGATAACACTTTGTTGATCCCGAATGGAAATTGATTATTGACATGCTGCTGTCAATAACACACAAGGCACCTTTTCCCCCTTGGTGGTTATACTGTATAGTACCTTTACAATTACATGAAATGTAATGGAATTGTATGGTGCCAAATAAAAAAAAACTTTGAAAAGGTTTGCTTTATCACAAGTCTGCAGGAACATCTTAAATCTTTATCTAAAAGTGTTTAAAATATTTCAAGATGCTTCCAAATGGGATATTCTTCCCTTTAGACGTGATTGCAACATGTAATGTTAAGAAATGAAAATGTAATGACATCATATAATAAATCTTCAGGTCACTTGTATTATCAATCTGAATTAAAAACTCATGGGGATTGTTTTGAGTGTGCAGAAAAAGATTTTCCATAAGGATATCATGATGCATGTGTATCATGCACACCCCACCCCTTAAAAATGATAGAAAAAGTGTATTTAACATATTCATGACTGAAGAAACATGCATTTTGATTATTAACTGTTTCTGAAGTCACAAATACAGTGGATATAAAAAGTCTACACACCCTTATTGAAATTGCAGGTTTTTGTGATGTTAAGCCAGAAATCAAGATAAATCATGTCAGACATTTTTCCATCTTTAATGTGACCTTGTAACCAACAAAAACAAATAGATAATTATTAGGAAAAATAATTGAAATAAAAAAACCTACAACACCCTGGTTGCAGAAGTGTGAACACCCTTTGATAATGGGGGCTGTAGCTATGTTCAGAGTTAAGCAATCACATTCAAAATCATGTCCAAAGGTAAGCAGCATATACCTGCCATCAATGTACTGTAAGTGATTCTGATTAACCCCACATAAAAATCACCTGTTCCTGTAGGATTTCCTTGAAACTTTCGGGTTGCATCCTACTGGGATAGCCATGGTCTGCAAGGACCTGACAAAACATCTATGGGATCATATTGTTGAAAGGTACCGATCAGGAGAGGGGTACGAAAAACTATCAAAGGCATTGGATGTACCATGGAGCACTGTGAAGATTATCATCAATAAGTTGAGAAAATGTAGCATCACAGGGACATTGCCAAGATCAGGAATATCCTCCAAACTTGATGACAGGACAAGGAGAAAACGTATTAGGGAAGCTACCAAGAGGCCTACAGCAACATTAAAGGAGCTGCAAGAGTTTCTGGCAGGTACTGGTCACTCCTTGCATGTGACAACAATCTCCCATATTCTGCACACGTCTGGGCTATGGGGTAGGGTGGCAAGACGGAAGCCATTTCTCACAAAAAAGAACATCCAAGCCCGTCTAAATGTTGCTAATAAAATACACTCAATCACCCCAAACCATGTGGGAAAATGTCTTATGGTCTGACGAGACAAAGGTTGAACATTTTGGCCTTAATTCTAAAAGATATGTTTGGTGCAAAGAAAACAAAGCTCATCATCCAAAGAACAGGGGCTCTTCAGCTGGGACAGGACCCTAGAGTTTAATCAAAACATCAGGGTGCCTTCCAATAGTAATTGGTATTATTAAAATCCCAATTATGGTATTAGTAAAATTGATAATTATAGTCTCTCTCTCACCCTAGCGTTAATCCCGCATCAGCAGGGTCCGCTTGTCGGCATGGGTGTCTCCATTTGGTGGTTTGAACCAAATCTTTGAGCTGAAGTTGCCATTAAATGTGACCAAGAATACTCCAACCGGTGCGTCGCTCCGCCTGCCGTCGGAGGGGGGGGGGAAGGAGAACAAAGTAATGTAGCCAATTAAAATCGATAATTATAGTAGTAGTGGTAATATTATGAAAAATGTTAATGTTATACCATACATTTGGCTTTTTTGAACTCCTTATTCTACAGTTATTGCATTAATCACCCCTTTTTTTCCTTGTTCCATAATTTACCATGATGGTAAACACACTGTTTCATTAGTATCAAAGCCCCAGACACTTGACCTGTCATCTAACTCAAAATCAAAATCCCACAAAGTACATTCCAGCAGTATTGTGTCAGAAAGATGCTTAAAAATGCAACAGAAGGCTGGTTGATTCTTTACATGACACAGTTATAGTTTAAGTGAGATTTGCAATCAGTACCTAATCCCTCAACATTAACCCTGGGTCACCTATCTATCTACTAATTTAGGACACTCTAAGAGGCAAAGAAAGTTACACATAATGCACGGAAAACACACTAAGCTCATTGCGGAAACGATCTTTACGCCCTTTTCATAACCAGAAAATTTATCCTGGGACAAATATACTGAGCATCAAAGAAACATATCACTTTAATTACACATTCATATTTTTAGAAAAATAAAGTATACATATTTTAGATCTTGATTACATGTTTTGGGCATCACATTGATTAATCATTCAAGTCATTAGTGGATTAGTGGACTCAAGTGTGACTTTGTTGCATAAACTCTAAATCCCCTCATTAGCAAGAGAGCTGTTTGGGCACAGGCGCTGAGGCGATTTAACTTGTTGAATGCCAAGCATAGTGAAAAGCACAGACAAAAAAAAGCTGCTCAATTTTTCAACAGATTGATGCCTTTGGTATCTGACTACACCTCAGACAGATTTCTCAGGAATGGAGCAAAACTCAAGGTCTTGTGTCCGTGAGGACTGCCTATGACAAACCTGCCAAACGTTACACTACCTTTTGGGTATAACATGCCAAATAATGAGGAGGTCCAATTGTGATGGCTTGGGCACAGCTTTCCAAGCGCTGCAGAACCCCATTTGTAGTGATTCATGGCTCCCTGACTACAAATAAATGGTTACGTTTATGAAGGACTGGGACATTACTGGCTGCCCAATGGCAGGCTAACCTTGACACGTCAACATTACAGCAGAACAACATAGATGACAGGAATGCTATGGGTGCTCTACTTGCCAGAAATGAGCCCCACTGAACATCTGAGGGATGAACAGGCAAGTCAGATAGAGAGGCCAGTTAAAAGACCCATGCTGTATACAGTAAGAGTTTGCCTAACTGAATTTAAATCAGAACCCACCCCTGTTATCTCTGGAGTTCCCCAGGGCTTAATCCTTGGCTCATACCTTTTTAATATTTATATGCTGCCATTAAGAATGATGTTGTCGGACTTCCACTGTTATGCTGAGACTTAGATCTGCCTTCATACATCACCGAGTCCTTAAATTGCTAGTGCAACACTAACCAAAAATGTCTTGAAGATATACAGTTATAAACGGCTCAAAATTATATAATATTAAATGAGAATAAGACTAAGATGATTTTAATTGATTCTCCCCATCCATTTGAAATATTAAACTAAAGCTCATTTCTGGTGATACAGAAAGTTTTCCCTCAAATTCTGTTTAAAGCTTTGGGGTGATTTTTGATACTTTACTTTCTTTCAAATCATGTACTGTATCCATGAAGTCTGCATAACACTCTTCTTATGCATCCAAACCAAATTCAGTTAATTCTTACTGATGCCATGAAATTACTTGATGCTTTCATCTCCTCAAGACTATTTGATAGATAGATCATCCATGAAAATACTTCAGGAACTACAGAATGTCCAGAAGTGTGCTGGGTGAGTACTGACCAAGTCTAAAAATCAGAACATACTTCATTCAGTGCTGAAAAACCTGCACGGTCTACCCGTTTCTTACAGGATAAGCTATCAGGCGCTACATGGTCTGTCTCCTGCGTACCTCCAAGAGTTATTACCCCCACACGTCCCAGTTCACTCACTTTGCTGCTCTAGCTCCCTAAAAATGCATCTTCTGCTGATTTGTTAAATCTTTTCTCAACACATGTTTCATTTCTTACACTAATTCCTTCTTTTAACATCTTATTTATATATCTTTTTTGGTATTTTATTCTCATTTTCTGCTCACTGTACAATTTTACACGTATATTTATGTAATGTGCCTTGACAATACTCTGGATTGAAATGTGCTGTGTAAGAACAAACCTGAGAATTTCACATTGACAAATGTTAAAAAAGCATTATGACTTTGTGTATGTCATCTGTCATAAATATCACCACTCCTGCTACAAATATATTTTCCTGATGATAAACTTGCACAGCTGTTGCAATAGTTTCCCTTTCTCAGATTCAAGGTTTCCTTAATTCAAGGCAGAGGAAGAGCTCTCATTCCAGAATACACAATTACAGTTCAACTGAATTTAGATTAAGCTCAATACATGGTACAGAATATATCAAGAACCAACAAACTGGAAATTAATTATATTTGACCTTTTAAACATTTGAATTTTTCCAGGAAAAAAAAATCAAACTTTAAATTAATAAATGTCCTGTTAATACCAGAATCTAAATTACAGGACCAATTCAAGGCCTTAAATAAACCCCCTAGGAAGGTTTTTAATTTCAGAGAGAAATGAAGACAAGTAGAATCCTAATCTTTATAAAAAAACGACCCTATTCATAGGTCTTAAACACACATTCCTTCGAGCTTCTATGGTGTTTAATTGCTTCATGGGAGCTGTGTGACTGGGGTCCTGTCAAAAATGCAATAAATGCTTTTCACAGACTTCCATTTTAATAAATCCTCCAGTCACTTCAGGATATGGCTGATATAACAAAGGATACCAAAAAATTAATTGCACTAATTTGACTTAATTGAAGTACGCAGTGGCGTTGCATTAAAAAACATCTATAGTATGTTGCCTGCTTATTTAATTTTTAGTCTCTTTAGTTTACATTTTGGCAAATGTACAATGGGTGAAGGGACTCTCTGTTAATGGTACAGTATGTTACGGACATGACATATGTTATTCAGAGAAATGCCCTATTATGCTATGGGACAAAATAAAAATGAGTTTCATATCTCTTAATGTTGTCCTGAATGACTATGCCCCATGCTCATGTACAGTACACCTATTGTGGATGTCACCCCTTCTTTACAGTACCTACTGTAGGTGAAATTGTTTGAAAGAAGGAACCTCATTTTGAAAGAGTTTTTTTCTTTCTCAGCCTTGATGTTTATTAATGTTTGGTGAAAATGCTGAACATACAGCACTGCAAACATAAGTACCTACCGTACATCTCTCATTTCACTTATAAATGCAGTGGTTCTGTAGCTAAGGATCTGCGCCTGTTTCTGAAAGGTTGCTGGTTCGTATCCCACAGCTGGCAAAGGAAGGCCCTTAACCCCAACTGCTCCAGTGGTTCTGCATTCATGGCTGACCTTGCGCTCTGACCCCAAGCTTCTCCGTGTGTCTGTGTCTCTCATGGAGAGCAAGCTGGGGTATGCGAAAAGACAAATTCTTAATACAAGAAATTATATAAGGGCAATAAAGAGATCTTATCTTATCTCTTATAAAGCTCTGCATTTACCATATAAAGTGCCTCTTTTCTTGCCTCTTTTATGTTAAATGAAACTTTGTGACCAAATTCTGAAAGACTTTAAGACTTACCTTTTTATTAAGTTTACCTTTAGGACACCAGCGACAGAAGGCATACTTTTTTAGGTAGTGCTTCCGAATCTTTGGCACTCACACGACAAGGTGTTTTGCATTTTACTAGCAATAGCAATTAAAATCAACACCATGCATACATATATATTTACAATGTGATTTTAAGCAAAAAGGGACTTGTCACCCCTATGGCTTGATGCTTAATTCCTTTGGATTTCTTTTAATGTTTTCAATATGCAGATAAGATACATGAAAGGAAAAAAAGTGTTTATAATAGTGTGCTCTAGTTTTTTTAATGGTAATACTGAGAAATGTTTTTCTGCTGTGAGAATAGATATTTATATGAGTGAAAATTTACAGTATTATTTGTTAAATTAAGGCTATTACCGATAGAAAAAGCCTCTTTTTCCCCCATTTGATCAGTGAAATAATCGCTGCGGGGCTGGTACTCAAACTGGCACCACGCTTTCTTGGGATGTGTCCTGGAGATCGAGAGCCGCCCCAGGACAGGCATATCATCCTTCTTCAGGAATGATAACATCTGACAGCTGGCTTCATAAATAATCTATGGTAACAGTGATAACCATTTTGTCTGTTGCCTTTCAAAGCTTCACCCTTTTTCTGCTCAGTAGAAACATTAAGAACTAATGTAAAAACAACACCCAATGCCTCACCAAAATCCACAGACAAAAATACTCACTTAAAAAAGTTAATGTCACTATAAATCAATCTTTATGAGCAATGACTATATCGGCAACTGTAACTGTTTTTACAGTTATTTGTAAACATGGAGGACTCTTGATTTGACAATCTCAGCATTACTGTTTGTTACATTACTTGATCATTGGATGATTTGATCATTACTTCCTCAAAATGTGTTGCAAGGTTATTTTAAACTTGCAGAGGGCATGCGAATGGCAGGGGGAAAAAAATCGCACTCAGAAATACAGAGAATATTTACAAACTTGTCTCAGAACTGTCTTCCTGACTATAAACACCCTATTTCAAGTGGGATGTCTTTAGAATTTCAACAGGCAATTTCCATACACAAAAAAGAAAAGATTCCTGAAGTACAATAGGTCAAGACGCTTGGAGGAATCTGTAAGGATTCCGATGCCAAATTCCAGGGGCTCATAATTCTGCATATGTGCAAGGTAACCTCAGATTTCTTTCAAGGAGTGACCTTTCAAAAACCCCATCTCTATTGAATGCAGTGAAGAATAAAAAGCGTTCTAGCATACTGACTGAGTACATCGGGTAACAGACTAGTTCGACGTAAACTCTTATTAATATCTCAGATTAATAATGTTAAAGCACATATCCAGTTCAAAGCAGTCACCAAGAATCACTTTCCCCACGTACTTTACCATTTCCAAAGTAGAAAGTCAATAAAGAAAGATCATTGTAGAATCCAGCCACAAGATATACAGTCAGAAATCTCAAGTTTATTTTTAACTGAATTTATTCAGATTTGAATGCTGCCCTTTAAAGATTTATTGGCCTAGTCCTGTTAAGTGTTAAAACTCAGCTATTTCTAAAGATTATGGACAACTGTAAGGTACTGGTGAACTACCACATTTAGCCTTATACATTAAACAAAACAACTCTAGTCCTAGAGATCACAAAGGTACTTTGATTTTGGTGTCAAATGATCTCAAAACTATATAACAAATCCCTTGCCATCTTGATCACAAAAATCCCCCAAGTAAAATTCTTTAATAGCGGTATTAATCCTCTTCAGCTGAAGGGCAATGCTGTGCATTACAGCTACCTTTTACAACACATTACTGTTCTCCATATAATACACAACAGGTTCTTATTATATACTGTACTCTTATTGTGTACACGATAAACATCATTTATTCCCTAAACCACATTTCAATAATAAATGTAATGGTGGAAGCACCAAAAACTATCACTACAAAATTAAAAAAGCAAAGAAGGCTTATTGCTTTCAATGTTGTCTCAAATCGTAATGGATTATACTAAATGAAAAAATAAACAAACATGTATAAAATTGATATGAAATACTCTATTGAAATAGAACTATACGAGTTAGACTTCCATAATATTGTTAGCAGTATATCAATACATTTGAAAGTAACAAACCAGTGGTGGGTTAACATGACTTATTACGTGCAAAACTTCAGCTGATGAAAAAACTGCTAAGTTTTATATCGATCAGTGCAGTGCTTCCTAAGAAGGTTTCCAAGGGGCTTTTGAATACAGCATCAGGCCATACTGTACTTTGATGATGCAGGATCCCCGTTTCTGTTACAAATTAAATTGTTTAGTCTGGGATAGACATCTGCCAAATATGAAGTTGTTCACCATCCTGCTCTTTATCCAGGACCAGTTATTCACTTTCATCAAACATCCAGTAACTACTGAAATTTGACCCCGTGCGGAACCGTGACTGTCACATTGGTGCCGTCACCCGGGCGGGAGTGTGGAGTGTCCTTCGCCAATCCGAAGTTCAGCAGGGGAGGGTGTAGCGGAGCTAGTGTGGTGACATCAGCGCCCTCACTGCGCGTAGCAGGGTCCTCAGCTGCCTGGGCTGAGGGAGGTCTCCTTTAGCTCACGCGGTTGGTGCCCTGTTGCGTTAGACCCGGGTTTGCGCCCCAGGTGTGGGGGCCGGAACGGGCGGTGGGGGGGCACGACCCCGCGCGGAACCGTGACTGTCACAATTACTTGTAATAAACCCATAAGTTAAATTAAATCTTAATTATTCTCTTAAAACAATGCATCTTAAAATACTTTAATGAAATCTTGTACTTATGGGGCACATTTATTGCTTAAGGTGTTTCATGTAACCACGGTTCTGTTAACTACCAAGTCAAATGCTGCCACTGTTGATTATGAGGCATACAGAATGCAAGGTTATACTACAGTGTACACCTCTTGCAAACGACACGATTCTTACTACAAAACTATGAACAGTCTGAAACTGTATGCTCACCGTCTACTTCTTTATATTTGTTAGATTGTCTTTCCTTTGATTGAATGTCTCTCTGAATGTTTGGCGCACACTTGGGACTGAATGCCAGTCTTTCAATGTGCTCATCTGTGCTTACTGTACATGGAGAACTGAGGGATGGCATTTGGGCAACCGAAGGTAGGACACATTCTACCAATGGCTGTGGAATATAATATATAGACCGAGACATAGCACAACAATTGTATTGGTCAAACAGGGAAAGCCATACTCCTTGTACATGCAGAAGGAAAATGAGGTTTGTCTTATCATAGCAGACCAACGGCTACCAAAGAGCAGGCAAAGCCAGGGCATGAATGGGAGACATGACCTGTGAGCCACACCACAAAACTCAAAAGCAATAGTTTCCACTCCACCAGCTAACTTCTTGTAGCTAGAAATGAGGGTAGCTCAGCAAATGAGAATAAATGACGTCTTTGTCCATATTCATTGAAGGCATGCACCACTAAGTTTTAAGTGATCCAAGTGAAACCTTTTTCATAAGAAATATGCAGTAGGAATAGTCTTATCCCCCTGCATTCTTCAGATATAAGAAGCAAAAACACCAAATATTAAAATATTCTATTTTAAGTGGATTGAACTAGTAAATTGTCTGGACTTTAATTATGTTTTTAAATCATTACCTTTCAAATTTAATGTTTCATAAAATAACATCACATCTGGGTTCAGATGAGGTACAGTACAGCTATTGGAAGTGACTGAATCAACCCAAACTGCAGGTGGTGTACACAGCCCTTGGCTCTACCCTGGGAACTCTATCAGTGCACATCAGACTATCACAGGTGAGGTAATACCCCAAAGCCAGGATCAGAGGTCTGCCTGCAAAGCTGTTTTGCCTCATGCATTTCTAAAGATGGGAATCTGGTATATTTCGCTAATAATCATGAGATGAGACCTCTTCTGAACAAGAGCACCTGAGATCTTCATTTCCTCCTCAGCAAAGGTGAAAGGCTAATTGGATTTGGTGTTAAATCGGAGGACACATCCTGACAGCCCTATGCTTACCTCATGAGCAAGCCAGGTGCAGCAAATATGAAACTCAAGGCCTCCAAATCAAAGACAAAGAAATAGTATAATGGACAGCAAAACAGTTTACAGAGAAAGAGATAAATGAGGATAGCTGTATGAGTATATAAATCATTCTTCCAGTGCACAGCCATTATTGAATTTCAGCAGGATATCCTGTACATACAGTAGGTCTTGTCTATATTCTACAGATTTTAACATGCTTTATAAGACTGGAAAAATGCACAGGGCTGTTATCTGTCAGAAGAAGGTTTTCCCCAGGGCCCTTGCCTAGCGGGGCACCGAAAACCATTATTTAAATTCTCAATCTGTGATTCTCAAGTTAGAGGACTCGGAAATTTGTTTGATGGGCACTTTGGTTTTAAATGGCAAATACAAGAAAAACCCAGCTGAAATCTGCTTCTGTGACTGTATTTTCTACTTGAGATAAATGTCAATTACCACAACAAAAGCTTGTCCAATGCTACATACAGCATAAACATTCATATTTCTGGGCTGCACTACTGTTTGCTCGGAACACAGCATCAGCACAAAGGAAATGCTATACAAAGCATTTCATAGTGTCTCGGGAGCTATTTACCAACCATTTTCTATACCTCACATAACATTTTATACTTTAGTAATAATTCATCAGATGCAGTGATAAATTTACTCTTTGCTTCCAACAATGCATACGAATACAGGTACGAATACAGGCCAGACAAACTGATGACTGTTAGTGACTACTTTTCAAGTCAAAGTGTTGCAGGAAGAGCAGAAAAGGTGATAATTGTAGCCAGGAAGGCTGACAGGATTAACAGCCGTACACAGGCACAGCTGTTTCTCATCTCCAAAATAAAAAATGCTTCCGCATCAGGAATACCATACATTCATACTTGGGGAAAAAAAGGTGTTTAAACCAGTGATTTGGATCACATGTGACAAACTGTGACTCCTTGAACTTGAACTTTATTGCCTTATGTAACCGGTACACGTACTGGTCCAATGGAATTCTTACTTACAGAAAGTCTCTTGATTGTTAAAACAAGTGTAAAAACACAAAGTGCAGACAGTGGAGGATCCCCAAGAGACTACATCTGTGGCAACTGCCACAAAGTCCAAATTCTGGTCAAAAACCTTCATGTACTCGTGGAGGAACTAAAGGCATTCAAAGGGCTTCAAGGGCCTGAAACAAACAAACATGGACAAAGTGACTGAAGGAACCTGGGCCAAGTTGGTAAAAGGAAACACACCTCAAGACACCCAAAATATCTTCTCCATGATGTGGAATCAGACATGGGAGATCAGGACAGACACTCACAGGGCACCTCCATCACTACTTCATAATCTCAAAGCACTTGTCTCAATTACAACCAGGACTAGCAAGAGAGCAAAAAAGAAAGGTGGTGTCACGACTATAGTCCCCCCTCCTTAAGGGTGCTCCAGCCCTTTCACTATAGACTTCATTCTCTGCACCTGTTTCCCATTCCCTGCCCACCTTAAAAGCCAGGCGCTGACGCTCTTCCGGGCTCTGCTCTGATTTCCATATCGTGCGAGTCCGGGACCAGGAAGCGCCTGGTCCCGTTAAGGTTTTAACCCCTGTTCCTTGTCCCCGTCCGCCGGTTCCGACCCGGCCTTCGTGGTTTTAATTCCGAGTTCTGATGGATCTCCTGGTTTTGGACTTACCTTCGTGTTTTGGATTCTCTATGGATTATTCTTGGATTGTTCGCCTCGGCCACACCTCCCCCGTGCACCAGCGCACCTTGGACACGCCCCCCTGTCTTCAGCCCCGTTTTCCTGCATGACGTTTCCCCAGTGTTTCCCCACTCCGTCGGACTGTGTCGTCCGCATAGGGTCCGGAAAGAACTGTTCGTTACAGGTGGCTGTTGATGGACAGTCCACTCTCTGTAACATGGCATCAAAAATATGCACCAGGGACCACAAGATGACAGCAGTTTGTTTTTTTTCCCTGGAGCTACGATATTATTCATACAGTGGACAGGTTCCTAACGGTTACACTTTAAGCAAAAGACAAAAGAAGAACCCCATGTGGGAGACGAGAAAACAAGAAGCCAAAAACCAGGAAGCCACGATCCGTAGTCAAAATGTATCAAGTCCAAAAAACCTATCAGGAACCAGGAAACCTATCCAAAAGACCAATTCAAAAACAAGATCCAAAACCGAAGTCAAGAAAGCAAACCAGAAGTCTAGAAAAACCAGGAAGCAGTCAAGATAGCAAAAGGCTCTGAAGTGTCTCAAAAGATGTTCAACCCAATACTGAGTAGGGAGATGAGCATGAGGCAGGTTAAAGTAGCCAGGAGGAGGGGGCGTGTCTGATTATTTGATTGAAACTGCACAGAGTCCAAAAATCTCTGAACAAAATAGAGGACTGAATCAGTGGTTTTCTTAGGAATCCTTCCACAAATGTAAATCTGTCAGCACTGATAAGGGTTGAATGATATAATTAGTCGTGTATCACAAGGAATTGTATAAGAATCACTGCTGTTCTTCATTTATATTAATGATCTAGACTGTGGAGTAGATAATAAACTAGGCAAGAATGTAGATGATACAAAATTTACAGGATAAGCAAACATTGTAGAAGCGATAAATTTAAGTTAAAAATATTTAGATACAATTCATGACAGGCAGATGATTATGAACACATACAAGTTCAGGATTTTGCATGGAAGCAGCAAAACACTATATAAAATGACAAACAGTGAAACTGATGAACCCACTTATGAAGAAGACTTCAGTGTTTATGTTGAAACGTGATTTAAATGTTCTAGACCATGTGAAGTAGCAAATAAAAAAGTGAACCAAATGTCATGAAATTTACTGTTGGTAAAAGAAATGTTAATAATGCACTAGTAAGGCTTCATTTAGTTTAGTGCATACAAACGTAATCACCATGTTATAAAAATACTATATATTGCTGCTCTAGAACTAGTCCAGAGAAGAACAACATTCTATGTCCTACACTGACAGGCTAAAGGAACTGAACCATTTTAGTCTTAAACAGAGATAATTATGAAGGGACCTGATTCAAGTATTCAATATCCTCAAAGGTACTGACAGTCAATCTGGTAGTCTTCTTCAGAATGAACCATAAAAAACAAACCAGATGACTCAAGTGGGACTACAAAGAAGTTTGAATAAACTGAGAAGAGGCACTTCTTTATCCATATGTGAGCACTTAGAACCTTGATTGGATAGAACAGTGTCAGTCTTTGTAAACAGGTGTAGAAAATCAGTGAGTATCTTAGAGGACCAATAACCTGGAAGTTATTGGTCAATTTAGCAAGTATTATTTCAGTAAAGGAATAATTTTATGATTTTGGTTCCTCTTACACTAATAGAAGTAAAGTGGGTCTTTAGATATGTATGTGGTTAAATATTAAATCTTTAGACCCCTGTTCTAAACATGTTAACCTCATTCATTCAATGAATGCATAAAGAGGTGGTTCTGCTCACACACGAGAAATAATACAAAAGAGCAGACCAATATACCTGCAGGACAGAACAAAACTGCTAACAAGAGCCTTTGACACCAGCTACTGTAGAAATGTAAACTGGTATTCTCGTACCATAATTGCTACTGAATTACAACCCAAGTTGTCACCATAACAACTGCCACCTCAGTATTGAAACTCAGCTCTCAGAGGGAGCAGAGTTACTGCTTTTCAAAGTCAGAGAAATGCCTTAAGGGACATGCGCAACCAAAAATATATACGATTTTGGGCTCACATAAATTACCCTTAATTTCATGAAAGATGGAAGGATACTGAACCCCCATAGGAACTCTCTTTAAAATTCAAATTTGAAGTACAGGCCCATGTTTAATGTTTCAATCATTTGATACCTGTTTCATTGCAAACATTTTTCAGGATATTTCTGAGGCAAATTTTGACCAGAAAAGGTTGTTCTGATTCAAAGCATTTGCATCATCTCTCAAAGCAATAAAAAAATCAGAGGTATTTTATGCAAGACAAGGGGGAACATCAAGGCTTTATTGGGAATTATAGAATGAGTGTGGGTGCTAGGCAAAATCAAAAGGTCTGTACATGCTGTTCTGTCTACATATACAGGTATACTACTTTGTGTTTTTCACTTTGATGTCACTTTGATATAAGGAAAAGCAAGTAAAAAATAAAATATTTAACTCTTCATAAATGGTGAAACGTTCGTTTTTTGTTATATTCATTAGATTTGGAGCCCAGGATTCAGCAAGTGGCAGCCGCAATTTCATTGTGATGAGAATCGTTGTCATGGTCAGTTGGTAACAAAGAATAAAACCACTTAGGGCTAAAGCATTTCAAAGGATTTCAATTTTTATAAAGGGTTCCTTTGGATATTTCAATATCCTTTTGCCATGGTTAAGGTCTTTAAGAATGGAAGGTGTATTGTACTACCCAGACACTGCCTGGATCAGGATGTCCCTCCAACCTGACCCCCTCCCCCCATGACCACTTTGAGAATTCAATGGCCCAGATGGGAGAAAATGTCCAAAGTCAATAATATCCTATGTGACTCCGACCTACTGTATAAAGCTAAAGCTTGCCTATATGACACAGTGGCAAAAGTTTCTAAAAGCCCACATGGTGTTTTCAGCGAAGCATTAAAGTACAACAGCAAACATGGCCGCTGGTCATGGCCTAAATTCAAAGTGTTTCTGTCATGATTGTAGTCCCTCCGCCTTAAGGGCGCTCCGGCTCTTTCACTTCGGACTAGATTTTGTGCACCTGCCCACCGTTCCAGCCTCCTTCCAGCCCACCTTAAAAACCAGGCACCCACTCTGTTCCGGACTCTGCATTGTTTCCCATACCAATCGAATCCGGGATCTGAGTCTCTGGTCCCGTTCCCATTTTTTTCCCCCGAACCCTCCACCGGATCCCACTCCAGTTTTTAATCCTGTTTGTCCTCGTCTTGGATGGACCGCCCAGCTTTGGACTTGTTGTTCCTCTTGGATTTCCCACTGGACTCTGTTTTGGATTGTTTGCCCCGGACTCACCCCCCTGAACACCTGCGCACCATGGACACACCCCCTGTTTTCATTCCTGATTCCCGCATGCTTTTTTCCCCTGTGTTTTCCTCACTCATCCCCGGATTGTGTCATCTGCATAGGGTCCGGAAAGAATGCTTTCGTTACAGTTTCATCTAGGTTGTGAATATTTATTCTCAACATACTGTATTTTAGTTTTTGGTTTTCTTTGCAGGTTTTGCAAACATTTAACCTCTTTCACCTACAAACTTTTTTGGTTTGAACATTCAAGTTGTGATTAAAAAAATACTTTAAAATGTGTTTAAACAATTTGTAATTCAACAAATGAGGAACATCACTGGAAAGAGATTAATTATTTTGCAGGACACTAGTCCTGACATGAAAATTTCAAAAGGTTGTTGTTTTGGACCACACTTGACAATGGAGTTTTCAGTGGAAAGGATTTTCAGAAGGTGAAAAACTATTTTAAAGATAAAGTCAGACCAGGAGTTATTCAGTAACCTGTAAATCTATAAAACAACTTAGAAATTACTCACCTGACCTGTGCAATTGTTATTTTAATGTATATTTTTCTACTTATACATTTATTAAATTGCTATTGTCTTTTCCCATAATTTCACAATATAATACATGTGAAGTTTTTGTTTCTACTAAAAGAGAATGCACAAGCAGGCTAATTTTGTTGACAGATAACTGCAATAACTAAGACCCATTTTATTACCCTGTGCATATTACTTTTCAGTAAAGCTTGTTCTAATTGGAATCAATTATAAGATTTATTATAAGCACTAGAGAAAATATTCAAATTCATCACTTGAACAAGGAATGAAACTAAAGCTGTTTTATTATAATAGATTTTAAATATGATTCTGACATTCCTGTATGTACTAACTGTTTAAAGGCCAAAAAGGACAGAGAAACTATGAACAAAGGGCTGGTCCCCAAGTGTTCCACAGAAATAGCAATAATAACACTTTTAACAGCCTTGTAGAAACAAGACCATGAATAATTAACCTGCTTGAAACAGTGCTCCCAAGTGCAAAGAACTTTGCAAATCTAAAAAATGGTCAAAGTGTTTTTTTTATTCAAAAAAGTTTGTGTCAAGTTTGTCAGAAATGACACTTTTTACACTGCAAGAAAACTGAACACAAGCCAGGAATCAGGCTGAAGAAGACAATCCCTTTGTTGCCAAGAGGCTGAACTGTGAATTGTGAAAGGGAAACACAAAGCAGCGACTGTGGAGAACAGTATTGACACATTTGCCTGTGTCAGCTAATTCCCACTACAGCAAAACTAGCTTGCAATCTCTCCCCCCAAACTAGCAACTGGCCAGGTCTGCCATTGGTAGCATCACTGCAAGAGAAAAATGAGCCCCCGGGCTTAAAGGCTAATAAAAAATTTAAATGCAGGCTTCCTTACCTACTGTAAAAATCTAAAGTACACATTTACAGTAGTAAACCTGGAAGAGACCAATTACGCCAGAACATTTCCGTGCTACCTAAAAGATTTGAACTGAGTAAGTGGTGAGTAGAGAGAAAATAACCTTTTAGCTTTGAAATAATTTCTAAATCAAAATGAAATTGTAGGTAATGATCTAGGGCAAAGAAACTCCCTTCATACGTTTCTAAAATGCAAAGAAGTAAATCTTAAATTCATAAATCTTGTTTCATCTCTAACTTTTTCAAGAACCCTGAGCACTGAACGTTAAATTTGTTGCAAAATGTGCCTTCTCCTGAAATGAAGTGACACTGAAAAGCATTGAAAAGTCATTAGAAGATACTAGTACACTCTCCAGTCTACCAAGACTGGAAGGTCAAAGCACTACCTGAAGGTCATAATGCCATTTGCCATTTGAATTGTGGCAGACAGCCACAATTCTGACATCATTCCTTGGTAGGCGCACTGAGCAAACAAGTCACAAAATAAAAGTGTGAAAACACTGAAGGAATTGTAATTTCAATGAACAACTACTTTAAGCACTGTGCATAAAGCTGGTTTTATTGCAGTGCAGTTGTAAATTATTGCTCCCTTTTGAAATTAATGAGGATTTTAGAATCATAGCCTTTCCATGATCCCGGTTCAGAAGGCATGAGATCATGTTCTTTTGTTCGATTCACTTCTCACTGAAGCAAAGAATGTAGCAGAAAAGATCAAGGAATTACGACTGTTTAACCTTAGAGGAGTAGTGAAAATAGCCTATCACAGCTACAAAAACACCCTTTAAACCTACATTATCCACTTGAAGTTTTGCACATCAACTGCCATTTAAAGAAAACTAATAAGCATAAAAGGCAGTTGATATGGCTTTTGGAGCCAAACCTTCCCTGTGAGCAAACAGAACGCTGTTAATCTAATGTAAGTGAATCATTACACAAAGAGCAAGGACAACTAATAACTGGCACTTTTGTTTAAGCACCAGTGGAACATACCAGTTCATGGGTTTTTACTAGAAGTGACAAAATACTCCAGAGCAGCTTTGTGTTAGTTAGATGCTTTGTCAAGCCTACAATAGGTTAACCCAGGTTTAAAGACAGCCTTTGTACTCCATCATTTTTGCCTTGTTGGAAAGAAAAACAAATACACTTTCTTTTTTGTTTTAATGCTTACCACTTAAGTATTGCAGAGCCACATTCTATCAAATCAAAGACAAACCCATGTCATGTGAAGAGATCTCTCCAAAATAATGACTACCCTAAAATCACTTTAATATAAACTGCAAAGAGAGACAAGTGTTCTTATTGGCAGACAGGTGGTGGCAAACTACTGTACAGTACAGAACTGTAAGAAAGGTGCATTACACACACATACAGTATACTGTATATTTGGGTTGCTTAGGTTCTTCTGTACTGCACTTTATATATTGTATAAATAAAGTTCTTTGCAAGTGGTACATTTTTAGGCAGAAGTCTAAAATAAATTAGTTTGCTGTAAAATAGTTTATCTACATACATGGCTCTTGGATGCTCCTACAGAGGTTTAAGGCTGCAAATGTTTGCTAATAAAGTTAGCCTGCCAACATGCCCCCTACCCCCTTATCCCCAATAAAATAATCTAATTAATGCACTTCAGGTAGGTCAATCCAAGTCTGGGCCCAAGCCTTGGCACTGGGTCCCCCAGGTTTCACAATTTGCTTAAAAGTCAAAGGTCACCAGGGAAAGCTCTGAACAAAGTTCTATGGACAGATGAGAGCAAGATAAGCCTTTACCGAAGTAAAAGAAAGGTTTAAGTGTGACAAAGGAAAGGAGCTACAGATGCTCTATATTTCACAGATGAGGTGGTAATGTCATGAAACAACAAAGTATTGACTTACTGCAGACAATGTAAACCTTTCTAAAAATTCTGAAAGACACAGACCTTAGCGGGTATTTTAATATTTATCAAAAACATTTCTGAGAAATGCACTCGAAAAATGTGTGTATTGTTTCCCAATATAAAGCTACTTTGAACATAGAAACAAAAGGAAGTATCTTATTAAATACATTCCAAGACTGCCCTTAAGCCTCTTAAGTCTTTTTTCCCCACAAGGAAATTACTTTATACTGATCTGATGTTTCTTGCCAATCTGGTGCTATTTAAAGACACATGACCCTGTTCTAGCAGAAAAACACAGCAGAGAAATTGTGAACCCAAAAAATGTAAACATACCTCAAGCATGCAATATATCATCAGTGAGACTCTAAAGCACTAGCTTAACCTTCTGGCTCTCGTTTACCACTTAAGAAAAAGAAGGTTTTGTGATACTAATTAAATGCCCCAGATCTTCTAAGAGCCATACTGCAATTACCAGTTTTGTTAAGATCCTGTTTTTCCTTTTATATTATTTTTCTGGGGATATTTTGAAAACCATGGAAGACATCACTAATGAGCCTTTATTGGTCTTTAAAATATCTGTTCTGCATTTGAACAAAAAACATTTTTGTAATATGAATTGATGTTTACCACAGTTCCAGCCAACGGCAAAAAGAAGGAACATACAAATAATACAACTGTCACAGTAAAGATTCACCTAGTGGTATGTTGCATTTCTAAAGTGCAAAAAACATTCTTCATGTTCGAAGCCACAGTACATATTTAAGAAAAGTTATTGGAAGAAAAATAACTTTAAAAAGTTGGTTCACTTGAACTGGATTTCTTACAGTAAATGCTCATCAACCCTAAACTCGGTTAAAATGCAGGATGTTCAGCTTGTCTCAAGTACATTTACAATTCAGAACATAATATAAGAATATTACAACTTCCTGAACCATCAACGGAATGCAGTCATTCTAGGATGATCTGTAGGTAAAAGAGATAAAAAGCTTTTTTCAAAAAGTTCAGAATTCACATTTTTAAATACACTCACACCTGCAGTCAGAAGTTATAAATCTTCTATAATTTACTTTATACTGTATGATCAAGGCTCACTACTAAGATCCTTGTATGAACAAATAGGGAAAGCAGTGCCATCTGCCACTTTCTGTCATCCAATCACCACAATCTCTAAAGAAGATTCAACTTCAGACGGAGAACAGATACTGTACAACTCTCGTTGACAGCATTAAAATGGGTTCCCAGCATGGCACAGTCCCTCGTTTTGGGTGGAGAACTAAGGGCAGCCAGGCAGACTCAGACCTCCCTAGCACTGACTCATGTGCACCACCCCATGGGGAAAAAGAGTCACAGATACTGTAACTCTACACATTCCACACTTGAAACAAGAATTTCTGGGATACAGGATTTAATCTATATTCTAAAATGCTTTTAGAGGCAGGGATGCTCAGAAGCCAATATACAATGACTTTTAGTGAAAATTAAAGTACAGGTAAAAGACAACAATAAGGTTGCTGCTGGAAGAGGTGTTAGTGGGGCCAGCAGGGGGCACTCACCCTGCGGTCCATGTGGGTCCTAATGCCCCAGTATAGTGACGGGGACACTATACTGTAAACAGGCGCCGTCCTTCGGATGAGACGTAAAACCGAGGTCCTGACTCTCTGTGGTCATTAAAAATCCTAGGGCGTTTCTCGAAAAGAGTAGGGGTGTAACCCCGGCGTCCTGGCCAAATGTCCCGTTGGCCCTTACCAATCATGGCCTCCTAATAATCCACATATATCAATTGGCTACATTACTCTGCTCTCCTCCCCACTGATAGCTGATGTGTGGTGAGCGTTCTGGCGCACTATGGCTGCCGTCGCATCATCCAGGTGGATGCTGCACATTGGTGGTGGTGGAGGGGAGTCCCCATTACCTGTAAAGCGCTTTGAGTGGAGTGTCCAGAAAAGCACTATATAAGTGTAAGCAATTGTTATTATTATAATAAAATAGAAAGACAAATCATCTTGTTAAAAAAAACACATTTGGGTCCCCATCCATCCATTTTCTGACTGAAAGCCATGGGCACAAACAAGGAAGGATACACCCCAGAATGGCGTCCTGTCCATTGCACGGCAGACAGACAAAAACACAGCCAAGCACACACTTACACTGGGGGCAGTTTTCCCAGAAGCCAATTAACCTTCCAGTATGTTTTTGGACTGTGGGAAGAATCTGGAACACCTGGAAGAAACCCATATGAACATGGGGAGGATATACAAACTCTACATACTATAGCTAGCACTCCTGGCCCAGAGTTGAACCCAAGGCCCCAGTGTCTTGAGACAGCAATGCTAACCACTGGGCCACCATGCCACACATTTGGATCTAAACTGATTTTCTTCCATACCAGGAGGCTTCTAGAATTAGAGGTTTTTCCTTGCATTAACTAAGTATGGGTTTAGGGAAAATATCTATTAAACTGCAACTTGAGTTCTACACACGTGTTAAAAACTAATTTCGATTTAATAGTTTTGTGTGCAAAATGGTCCAGATTTGTTTCTCTGTTGCTTTTGACTTCATAAATCTAAGGCTTGCCCAGAAGTGAACTTCTGAAGCTTTGCGATTGTTTTATTCTCAGTTTAAACAATTCCTCTTTGCAGGGCCCAGCATCTCCATAAGGTCTTTCAATAGGGTATTCAGATGAAGAACAGATACTAAGAGACGAGCATTAGAAGAAGTGGGGGACTTTCTATCACAGAAGGGGGAAAGTTACTCTCCTGGTACTTTTGTCCACTCCTACTGCCCATGGGCTTCCCCATGGTAGGCTTGGGCTTTCCCCAAGGGGTTCAGCTGAGGGGTGGGAGTTCAGTAAGAAATTAAAGGCCCAGTCCCTTTCTGGGTAAAAAAAAGAAAGGAACAGGTGCCATACAGCACTGCAGCAACATGAGGGGGAGGGTCTTCAGGAAATAACCCCTCCTTTGGAAACACGTGTGGTTCTTCTGTGGGGTTTAATGAGCCACAGGTGTACCGATTCTATAAAATGTCCTTCTGTGGTGAAACAAGGAAAACCTTGGCCTTTGACATGGTTAATAAACTAGTTAACTTTCAAAGAAAAATGAATTAATTAGGAATGAAAAGCAAGAAAATCAAATAGAAAAGAAATTATTTTCTAGCTCATCGGCCTTTCAAACTGGTACACTACAACAAGGTGCACATGAGATCATTTCTAAGCATGAGTTAGAAATGTGAGAGAGTGAACATTACTATACTGTAGGTTTGAGCAGTGCCTTGAAAACCAACAACAAAACAGAGAAGAGTATCTTATTAATTAAAACATGATATCTGATGACCTGGCAAAAAGACAGTATTTGTTTTCAGCTGAGTTCTGTGCTGAGATAATAAGAGATTTTTGAAGGCTCCTGCACTCTGAAATAAATCCATACCCGAAGGTAAGGATATCTTATATTTTACTGTACAGTATATTTCATTTACGGTCAGAAACCATTGAAATCAATAATACTTCAAATTAGCATGTTTGTTAATGTTAAGATGAGAAGTGCCTTTGTTTACTGAAGCAAATAGACATATGAAATCCCCAAATTGCTGGTGTATTTTGAATTTTCAATCACTGTGTGGGCTGAAATTCCTGTGGCTGTTACCAAACTGGAGAAGACTATTTATAGTCTGTTTATCACTGGTATGACAGGACTGTGTTATATGTTTACACTTCACTATGAAATGTTCAGTGTAACTCACCAGATGACCTCACTGTATGCTTCATGAGACTCTTGAGATGTGTTCCAGCTCAACCATGTGGTGTGCAATCCAACAGTTCAACAGCACTAAGGACAAAGAAACTGAACTTCAGACATAGTGATTCACAGCTACCCTCGAGCTCTGGCACATTCTTTATTGAGCACTACAGCTGGCAGTGCCTAATGATATGATATTCTAAAACATATACATTTCTCAGTGGCGCCACTGTATGTTTTACACATTTTCAAAGCGCAATTCTTCACAAAACGATTTTCCTAAATGAAACTACAAATCTTTAAAATGTAGCTTGCTCACCACTAAACCTCAGCTAAAATTCATTTGTTCACTGTGTATTGTTAAGTACAGCATTGTTGCGTTAATATTACTGTTAGAGTACTGATCTGATTTTCATCAATCTCCCATTACAAAATAATAAGCAGCCTGCCTTGTCAGTATAATAAGGAATTATTAATGCAGCAAGTTCAGACAGAATGAACTGGAAGAGGTAATGAGTTAACTGATGATCCACTAGGGAGGTGGTTTAAGTTATAAACAAAATGCAGGCATTGCACATCAGTTAGATATCCATTTGAATGGCAACATAAAATAATTATACAATGATTGAAAGATCAATACATTTTATTTCTTATTTTTCTGGTTTAGCCAACAATTGTTATAGTATTATCTCTAGCAATGTCTCAAGGCTCCAACAGCATTAACTTCCATGTACAATGCAAAAGGCTGAATGCATAAATAAATCTTTTTTTATTGAATAGATAACAGAGAAGTCGCTTTTTCAGAACATATCCTTTTTACCACAGAATTCAGCAAAGCTGAAATGAAAGTAACTTTATGATGCAGAACTTCTGAATTCTTCATATTCTTCACATTGGTTGCCAAGGATAATCTCTCAGTGTATGGAGATGAATGTATATCATGGCATTTCAATTACAGTTATTCACAGTGATATTCTATGATGTAGCTTGTAAAGATAAAAAAAAAGTTATTCTAACAATCCCATTGTGTAGAATGAGCTAGTTAGAGAACTTCTCTCCTGGATTTCTCTCAAAAATATCTCCTTTAACCAGGGAATGAAACTTTAGTTTCACAGATTTGGCATTTATCTGGGCTCTGGAGATCAGGAGCTGGCACGTGTGGCTAAAAATTGGAATGGCAGGTTTTTAATTGATAGCAGCTCTTGATTTCTTCATTACATATAAATAAAAGGGAATACTTTATTCAGAATTCAGTTTCAGAATTATCGTGCTTCATAAATGTCTTCATATGCCACAGGTAAACCTATGTTTCTTCCACACAAAAAAGAAATGTACATTTTGTGCGATCTTAGCAATCTTTATGATTACTTCTTAGCATGATTCTGTTCATTATTAGTATTAACATACTAATACGAGGAGGACAAAGTTACTGGACCTATAAGCAGAATGAGTCAAGGGGCTACTGCAAGTGTGATCTGAGAAGTATGCAAATAAATGAATACCAGAAAATCAGGAGTTTAATAATAACAGTAATTTATACTATTATTTATTTGTGATTATTGACCTATTATTATTTATATGAAAATTATTTTAGCATTAACATATAGAAGGGGACCCAGATTGTCCATTACAGATGTGCAGCACCTATCTGAGTGACATACAGCAGCCGAGAAGTAAGAAAAAATCAGTGGAGATCAGGAGAACTTTAAGAAGGGTAGACTGTACAAACCCAGAATGAAATTTAATTAGAACACTGCTGTGTTTAACATTTCGTGAAGGACGACCCCACATACAGTACAGCATCCCCAAGCACTGTACTGATGTTCAGGGTTTAGAAGTTTCCGAGACTTTGCTGACTGTTCCACCAACAAGCAGCCACCTTGTTTTCCGTTGAAGTCCCCATCCCAGTACTTAGTTCAGCATTTCTTGGCTTCTGAGATCTGGCAAGATGAAGCTACAAGGTTCCAATTCTGATTTCACCATACTGTTGCACTTTTTACTTCACCAAGTGTTAAGATTGGTTGTCCCTCTCACACTGTCCCATCTAAACTCCATTTTGACTCAGAATGTACAGAAGTGTGTTTTTCTTGCTTATTAGATACTATATATAATATGCAACAGCGTCAAGTCATACTGTATACTGTATACAGAATGCTTTTTTCCACTGAACATACTGTATCAAACAGAAGAACCCTTGAACTTCACAACACACAGGGAGAGTAGTAGAGTTTATTGCCATATGTACATGTACAGTACATTGGAATTCTTATCCAGGTTGATCTCTTGGGCATACACAGTATAGCAGATAGCACCATACAATGTAGACAGCACATTCCAAACATAATAAATGACAACAGAACAATAAATATGCAGTACTGAAAAGAAACACGATAGACGCTGCAAAATGTGCATAGTACAGACGTGCATTGAGTCTGAGGCATTGCAGTTACAGTAGCTTTTAAGGATCCATACTGCATAAGGGTACAAGCTGTTCTTAACCCTAGTGGTACCAGAGCACAGAGGGAAGAACAATTTGATGGGATGGTTGGGATCCTGTATGATGAACTGGGCTTTATTGTGTTAGTGGATGTTGTGAATCTCATCGATTGATGGTACTGTAAATCACATCCTAAAATCCTCTAAGCCATTGCTACAATCCCTTGTAGTGCGTCTTTGCCATGTATGATGGTATTGCTGTAACTCACATTGATACAAGTAGTTAGGATACTTTCTATAGTGCTGAGGTAAAGGTTCATGAGTAGCTGCTTCCCCATACTGCATTTCTTTAAGCACTACAGAAAGTGCAGGTGCTGTTGTGCCTTTTTCAGAAAGGCTACAGTGTTGCGAGTTCAAGCCAAGACAGCGGAGATCTGCAGACCAAGGAACCTGAAACGGCTGACAGTTTTCACTTCTGTGCCATCAATGCTGATTGGGGTGTGACTCCCTCTGGGTCTCCTTTAGTCCAGAATGAGTTCTTTTGACTTGTTGATATTCAGGGCCAGATTATTGTCAAGGCACCATCTATTGTCAAGCCTCACTCCTGTATGCGGACTCATCGTTGTCACTGATCACCCTGATAATCGGTGTCAACTGCAAACATAATAATGTGGTTGCTACTGTAAGTGGCAGCAGTTGTACGTGAACAATGAGTACAGCCTAGGACTGAGAAAGGACTGAGAAAGCAGCCTTGGGGAGCTCCAGTGTTTAGGATCACTATAGAGAAGAGGTTTGCCTTTCAGGATATCCAGTATCCAGGTACAGGTAGAGTTGCGAAAGCTAGGATCCCTGAGTTTTGGGACAAGTTCGGCAGGAACAATTGTGTTAAAGGCCAAGCACTAATCTATAAACAAATATCCTTACATAGGTGCCCAAACTGTCATCCCAATGTTCCAGGGCAGTACTGTATGTATCGCTAAAGATGTGGCATCATCAACTGACCTACAGTATTTGGGCAGTAAGTCAACTGAAGTGTAATGAGGGAGTTAAAGTGGCATTGTTGGTGGCAAACAAGCACTGTTTCATACCTCTTTGTAGTTTGTGTGTCCATTTCCTGAGAATCCACTAATGTAAAAGTGGCCATGGTTCCCCAGTGTCCCAAGTTGTATATTCAAGTATGGGTTTTTGGACTAGTGCCGAACATAATTTTAAACTGAAACAGTTACTCTCATTTGGACAAGTCAAAAATATATCTGGCAATCACTTTAATCTAAGTGATACACTCTGTCTTGTCAAACATTATTAATTAATTTCAGGTTAAAAAAAATGTAAATGAATCTTCAGCATTTCTAAGGACAACTTACTCCCACAACAGTAATTAAGGTACTGTAGAGCATTACAGCCGTCATACATGAGTTTCTGCGACTGTGGGCATTGTCATGTAAAAAGGGGTTCACCTCCCAGGAAGTAGAGGCAGAAACCAATTAAAATCTTGTGCTCCTGGCACTTCTTATGCTTAAGGCAAAAAGGAAATTGGCAAGTATTTCTTCATATTTTTATTAAATATAGTTTTTTCTAAAAAAATAGTTCATTTTTTGCAGCGTGAACTAGCATAGTGTAGCATAGTAGGTAAGCCTTTAGACTCAGCCTTGCCCCATTTGCTGCAGTGCACTCAGCTGTAGAGTATACTGTACAGTAAGTGGGCACTTACACTGCTGAGGAAGCAATCACTAGAATTCACCAGTGTCCCGACCAGAAGGTGTTACAAAAAGCAGGATGATATTAGACCCACTGTGGCTCCAGTATGGACACTGTTTTGTTTTAACTTCAGTAAAATATGTACCAAAACAGGGCACAAGCCAGTATTCTAAATATTTTATAATAGATAAAGCTGGATATACAGTACCGTTGTATACTGATACACTGTAAGGACCACTGAGAAAAACATGACAACATTTGAAAACAGAAAAAGAACTACTGAGAAATAAATCAATTATCTACTACTTAAATTTTGTTAAAAAAACTGTTCATTAAAATGATCATTTCTTTCCATTCTTTCCACAAAAAGAAAAGGAGCATAGCACATAAAACTTTTGTGATACCAAGACCAATATAAATGTTAATGGATTTCATGATGATCTTTTAAGGTTGCATTGGAAATAGATATAATTAAACTGTCAAATCTAATGCAGAAGCTATTGCTTAAGTGCGATCACTGAAAAAAAGACAGGTATCAAAAATGGTAGCACCTATTATACAAAATGTATAGAAGCCACATCTACAGTATAGTACCTTCTTCTCAATACTGAAGGCTAGGAAGAAGCATCTTCTACATCCAACATGAAAACAGTTTGAAGGAAGAGGGATTTTTATGATCCAGATTAGGAAACTGTGTACTTAGGGGTCACATAGGGATTTAAAGCACTCAATATTGCCAGCAGGCACAGCTCATTACTGGCTTCCATTGTTTGTTCTTCTGCAGTGGCAAATTGCAGAAAAGGGGTCCTTCAGAAATCTCTCAGATGCAGACATTGAAAAACCCAATAAATGTGCTCATCTAAATGGTAATTTATTTTACTGTTGTAAACCATTGTAAATGTTTAGAATATTTTAATGTCGTAGCAAAAAATAGTATGTACCGTAAAATCATCCTTTGCAATCTCAAAAAAGATTGACTGTACATTGAGGAATACATACTGTACTTAGCATTTTGCAAACATATAGCAGTCACGTTCTGCAGTTCTCTGTATTTTATTAAATTGGACACTTATTAAATTGCTATGTTAATAACCTGATAGTTCCCTTGAAAAACATATTTCCCATTTCAATTAAACTCTGTATTTATATGGTCTTGAAATACTGCAGTAGCATTCTGGGATACCAGCTTTTGAAGAAGCTACAGTATAGCTTTATGACAACATTTGTGTCCTATCTTCATACACAATTTTGAATCCTTGTAAGGAGCGGAAGAATAAATTATCCTCTACATTCCTTCTTACAGATGATTTGCCATTAATCATTCTTTTGGATTCTATACTTTACTAAATAACTTACCCATAAGCTATATTTGACCATTTTAAGTGTTTCAACTCAGAAATATGAGTGGAAAAAAATATAAAATATAAACAAATGTAGTAGGCAGGATCTCAGACTAATGGTTCTTCCATGTCATGCAACAAAAGCAGTTTCACACCAAGTAAAATGAATGAAGCCTTTAAAATCTGGGTTAGCTGGTTAGCTAGGAGCACACAATGTGGCCCACAAAATGTTGTAGACTTTCCAACCCCACCAAAAGCAGTACACTGTGTTCCAATTTCCCCTCTGCAATCAAGCACTGGCCTGCTAGCTCTATAGTGACTGATAGTGAGTTTTAAATGGGAAAAATGAAAATAAACTACCAGAAAACAAAAAGTCATCATTAGCCACAATTTCTACCATTTCCCAATGATTGCTGGGACAGACGTAATTTTCTCCAGGAAACGGTTTTAAATATCTGAATCCAAAGATGAAAGTGCCAGAAGTGCCAAATTTAGATTTGTTCTAAAATGCGAACTTGCGGACACACCCAGCTCTTGAAGCTAATCAACAATTAAAAAAGTGTCAAATGTCTCATCCTCCCAAACACAAAAAGCTGTATCTGCTTAAATAGACAAGAACAAGAGAATTACCACTACTTGGCCAAACGGACCCAGGAGGGGGAAATACAGGTGTGTCAATTTGTAATCTTCTAGAAACAATGTGACGAAGTACTGAAAAGTTGGACATTTGTAAAGCATTTATAACAGCCCCAAATTATTAGAAGCTGGTCCGGATTCTACCCAGTGCTTATATATAAAAAAAGAGGTAGAGAAGCACCAATAAAACCAAAGGGAATTTCTCTTGTCTCATCACAAACAGCCCCCAAGAGTGAGACTAGTGCGATTTTAAATTATTTCAAAAGTGCTTGGCTTTGCTGTGTACCCCTGAGGTAAAGGGAAGAAAGCACTTTGTAGTAAGACTTTGATGATGCAGTTTTGAATTACACATCAAGACAGGAGAAGGAAGCATTTGTGACATAAAGTAAACGGCAAGTAGCAGCTCCTTTGAAATCAAACCTGTTTATAGAGTAAACAATAAAAAAAATCTGTGATGGAAGCTGCTATAATCAAATTGCACCAATTACTATTCAGTCTTACAATGGGGAATAAAACAAGGCTTTATTTTTTAACAGGCACCTCATTCCAATAAACATTTAAAAATGGTACAATCCTGTCCTTCAGATAAAACCAAGACAGATTCACAAACAGAGTTTACAGGACTCATGTCCGACACTTCAGAAGTAAAAGGTTCCAACTGAATAGATGTTTCAGTATTGGATAAGGATTATTGCTGGTTATTCCATCTTTATTACTTTATTTGAAGATAGAAAAACAGATAAGATCAAATTACATTCTAATTAAAGTGTAGGCTACATTATTTATTTTTGTCTTAAATTGAAGATGAGTCTGCAGTTCATAAAACCTAAAATGGCTCACACTTGCAATATCAAGGAGTCTTGTTCTATTTTGCTTTTTGCTTTACTATTCTGCGGTATTTCAGATAATATTAAACATTACAAAATGATTTCTTAAGTACACAATTATGCTTGAACACCCATATAGCAATTCTGCTACCAAACTACTTGTAACAAAGCTTCTTCACGAGAAAATCCTAAGTCTCTTCATGGCAAAAACCAAGTGTACGTTTGTCTCATGGCTACAGAAATCCATAATAGAATCTTTACTGTGATTAATCAAATTGGGTTACATGCTGGTGCCATTTACAATTTACTGAAGACTTTTTCAAACAAAATGAATTTCTTGTCTGACCTTTTATCAAGAAAGTGAGTCTTTTATTTTTCTCTCAGGGAGACAACTATGATGTTAGTCCAGTGTTGTTCACTTTTCAACCAGTTGAAGATGCTCTACTTACTTTTCTGTCATACAAGCAGACAGACCCAGGGAAAAAGATAAACAGATTTTTCTTCCACCCAACACACACTTGTACGTCTCGTGGAATTGCTCCTCACACTGATTGCTTTCTCATTTAATAACCTTTTTAATCAGGTTAGTGGAGTTGCCATGGGCACCAGGATGGGACCCAGCTATGCCAATATTTTTGTCAGCTGGGTAGAAGAATGCTTCTTTGCTTCCAACACCGACTTTGTCCCTGACCTCTACAGGCCAATTACTGTGTCCCTCAAAAATACAGTTATTATATCTTCCACTACTCTTCCGTTTCTAGACATAAACCTATTCATTAACCACCTATGACTCTCCATTTCTGTCTATTACAAACCCACAGATTCACACAGCTATCTCCTGTACAGCTCATTTCACTCCAAACACACTCAAAATGCACTTTTTTCCATCAACAAAGGATACCCCACCCATTTTATTAACAGGGCCCTCCCCCAAGCCAAAAACAGCCCTAGGATCATCAACTCAATCAGCACCATTTGGCCTCACAACCGCATTCCATTTTCCCATCTTACAGGGTGATCCCTCCATCGGTACCCTTTTCTCTGACCTCCCCATCATCTCATATTGCTGACCACCTATTCTGCGTAGTCTTCTAGTTCACAGCTCCCTTGACCGGCCCCAGCAATCATCCACAACAGGCACTTTCCCCTGCAACAGAACTGAGCTATGCTGAGCTGAGCTGAATCACCTACAAATATAACACTCATTCAAGGCCCCTCAAGACAATTCCAGATCACTCAGATGACATCTTGTACTTCCAGCAACCTTATTTACTGCGTCTGTTGCAGAAAATGACCAGCTATCTATTGAACATTGGGGAAAAAGGAAGGAGACTGGGACACCGCTTCAGAGAACATGTTAGGCCTGTGAGGATCATAGATTTCTCCACGCTAAAACTGTTTCTCATTTCACCGGTAACAGCCATTATCACAATGATTTCCACATCTGTGTTCTCACTCCTATTGTAGAAATACATCCAAAACCAAAATTATGCTGAAACTAGGGTCACACCTTCCCCATTCTCTCAACAACAGACTCGTTTCCTTCTTATCTTCTCTATTCATTTACAGGTTTCAACTTCACACCTGTCTTCACCACTCGACTTCACACCATCTACAGTAAGTGCCCAGTCTGCTCCCCCCCTGCTCCTTTACAATCTCCTACTGTATATCAGCTGCTTACTTCCCTCTCCTTCTCAGAATGCTCCACAGCTGAAACGTTGTGTTTCTTTTCTTCTCTTTTCAGCTTGGAATAAGCTTATACTTGTTCCTTTGCAGCCTACTCATGCTGATGCAGCTACCTACTGTACTTGAACTACATTGCCTGCTATTTTTTATTCTACTATCTTGCAATATAGATGCAATAATATTGTTCCATACAAACTAGCATTTACTTTAACACCAGAAGAACATCATCACACTCCCCTTTGTGCAAAATAATTCATCTACTGGAGCACAGGTACTGTCTTTTGTATACATGAAGTAGTACACCATGTTGGTGAGCATTCCTGGGTTAAGAGTCATTTTCGCCATTTCTATAAGAAGTAGAAATGACACAGCTTTCCAATTGTATGTTATGCTTAATGTGAAAGTGCAGAAAAATGTACTGTAAATAGATTTTGCCTACTCTTAAAACAATGAGCAAAATACATTTATGAAGAACACACCTGAAGAAGGCTCCACGGCCGAAACGTTGTGTTCTCTTTCTTCTTTTTTTCAGCATGGAATAAACCTATTACTTGTTCCTTTGCAGCCTACGCATGCTGACGCAGCTACCCACCTAAAATACATTTATGATGACTTGGCAGTAAGACATATTCTTTACAGTACATACTGTTGTCTTAATGTTGCTGTTATTGTTGGTAATAATAGAAACCAATGTATAACGGGTTGTGTGCCATCTTGGAATTGTTTTTCTTTTTGTTTGGCATTCCTCTATCTCTTTACATTCATATCTGTGCAAACACAGAAATACAGTTCCTTCTCCCTTCAAATGACACTTTTCCTGTATTTTGATGTGTAATCCCAAATTCAAATTCATTGTATTTGATGTAAGAATAGTCTTAAGCTTTTGAGGGTTTGTGCTTACAGCTGCAATGATTGAACAACAATAACAGTATTGTTCACAAAAAAAATATCACGTTTTAACGCAATGGTTTTTAGTATAAATACAAAAAGTATCTTGTTTAAATGCAATACTATGTTGTTTAAGCACAAATCAATCTAATGTGCACTGGTATGATTTTTCATGTGCTGCGATAAACGTGCATTTCTTAGAAACTTCAATTCTCTTTTAAAATTGGAAGCAATGTTGTGAGCAATGAAATTGCATTGGGGAATGCAAAAGATTTACCGGCTCAATCAACTTTCATTGATCAAAAATGATTCCTCACCATTTGGAAAGAATCTGAGGTCTGAATTACATTCATATTTTGTAAGTACTGTATACTTAGGACACAGCTTTAAAACTTTGCTGTCATCTAGGTGTGAGTACAAGATGTTGTCCAAGTGTAAATTATATTTTTCCAGCATAAAATATTGAATAGTTCAGGTGAGTAGCTGTGTCAGCATGCCTAGGCTACAAAGGAACAAGTGATAGGTTTATTCCCATGCTGAAAAGAGAAGAAAGGAAACAACATTTTGGCTGTGGAGCCTTCTTCGGGTGTTCTTCTTCATCTCCTTCTTCACACCCGATGAAGGCTCTATAACTGAAAAGTTGTGTTTTCTTTCTTCTCTGTTCAGCATGGAAAAAACCTATTACTTGTTCCTTTAAACTACTGAATAAACCACCATGTACTGTAAGACTGTTAAAAATAATAAAATAATTATTAAAATATAAATAATTATAAAAATATAAAATATAAAAATAATAAAAACTGCATTGTTTTTGGTCACTTGCGACCAGAATCCAAAATATATACTGTCAAAAAATAAATAAAGAAATGCGTTTCTATATTGTACCCAGGCTCTGATGTCACTTAAACTTTTATTATGCAGTAATAGCATAATAATAATTCGTATTTTCCAATACAAATTGGGAACTGAACCACAGCTTCTGTTATGACTACATGACAGTACTACATAAAATGTACAGTATACTGTACATTTTCCAGTCTAATAGGCTCTGGCTTTTACTTTGGACAAAATTTAAGTTGTTAAGTATACATTTATTTTCTTTTTTCTGCAAATGGAAAGCACATGACTTTTTCCAACTTATTAACTCTGCCTTATACAGAACTGGACTACACATTTTGCAGCTCGTCACAGCTTTTATTCTTTATTCAATATTTGTTTACTGTAAACTTGTAAATACAGCAATTACACTGTAGCACGTGAGGCTGTGATGGCAGGCTTTCTGGGTTCAGGTAGTTTTAGGGGCCTTTAGCCAGCATTGCCCCCCTCTCTCTGTGGAGGAAGAAAGAACATAAAAAATGAGAACCCTCACCACACATGAAACTGGTCTGTAAAATGATTTCACTACCGATGACTGCTGTCACCACTGGTTTTGGTGACATTTAAGGAGTTTAAATACAACTTTACTGACAACTTAAAGTGACAATACACGTCACACTCCTTCGCTGGAAAAAGGCAAAAGAATTGGACCTGTGGCTGTAAAAATGGGACCAAGAAAAAACAGAAAATACTATACACCAGTAAAAATAAAACAGGATATCTAAACCCATTTTCACATGTACACCTGTATTTTACATGAAAATGTAAATGTCATGCTGTGACAACTTTAGAAGCAGGCAGGAGAGGGATCTGCCTCAGACAAATCAGCAATGAGCTGTGTTTGACAGTTTCTTTTCATATCTCTGGGTAAAGAGGATGCATTTGTTCTTTCATTTAGAAGGTCATTAAATCAAGACATTTTATTCACTTCCAAAGATATATGCCACTACACCAATGACATTTAGAAGATTATTTGGACAGGCACAATAAAACATTTAAACGGCCAAGCACAACAGATTTACAACTGAAATCTCATTACACCAGCCTAACACTGTACTTTGAGCACTCAAACAAGGTGGCACTTTACACAGCAGGCAGTTCCAGGAGCAGATCAGTCCAAGCCTTTCCCTTCTATTTAGAAGGTCTATGCAAACCTTCACTGGAAAGGGGGTCTTCTCCAGTGAAACGATCTCTAATGGTAACAACACGATACAGAACCATTTTTGAGTGACATTTGAGACACTTCCATAAGCACAAATGCACCATTGAAAGCACCTACAAACACCCCACAAAGTGTATGTGTGTGGGGGGCACTAATATTTGTGTATTCTGGCTAAAATCAATTAGAACAAGCACATACAGTACAGTACACCCCACAAGAGAGAGGTAATACAGTTCACAAGGCAAAATACACACTCGGACACCTCCTAGACCTAACATTTATTTGACAATTTTGTCAAAGCCATGTCAGTTAATTCACATCTCCAAATACCATTGTTTTAGCACAAACAGGTATCACAAAGATCTCAAGAGACTCAACCAATAAGTGCTCTTACTCAGAGCGAAGCTTGTCTGAATCACAGAAAACATCGCAGGTCTGAGCTTGGGCCTTGTCACTAGTCAACTGTAACCTGGTTTTCCAAGAGCCAGGACGCAATGGGCTGAGCATCACCAGGTTAAGGCTAGTCTGGCTGGACCCTTAGTTAAATAAAAAATGACTCCTGTGACTTGCAGTGGTGTATGAAGAGACAAACCATTCCTTCAACTGGCACTAATTGTTTCAGGAAAACAAAATAGAAATAGACACCAAAAAATCAAATCCTGGTACTCTATGTACAGTACGGAAGCCAATTCTGAAAACTTGAGTCTTAACATGTTGGCAATTCCAAACTGGATGAGTGCATAAATCAAATAATTTGGAATTCCAAAATGTTAACGGTGTACTACTCGTTAGCTGACTTAGTTAGTGGCCAAGACAGTTTGTGACACTCTAATAGTAATAATAATTGCTGCTATCATCTGCATGTATAACAGAACTAAAGCATCTTTAACAACCAGACAGAAGAGGACATTAGCACAAGCATCAGCCTTTGACAACGCACCTCCATACTTCAGTTTAAAGATTTCAGAAATCAGACCTGTGAAACAAAAATCTCAAAACTCAGTTCTTCAAGCGAATTTGTTTGTTTCAATGTGCAGAGCACCCTACATTTCAAATCTACATTTTGTATCAAGGAATCAGTTGGCAAAAGAATTTAAAAAGTCTGCTATCTGGTTACTTAAGTAGATTTAAAAACACCCTTAATGTAACAGCATACTGTCTAAAAACACTGCAGCAGGCACTCACCAGGTTCTTATATAACTGGCTTCTTCTTCTATTCTTTACTAAATTCCAGCTAAATGAAACATCATTTGGAATCAAGCAGGCCTGAAACAATTTTGGAAGTTTAAGATTTAAAAATAGGATTTTAAAATAGGATAGAAGGAATAGGAAAATAGGATGCCACTCAGTTTATTGAAGAATTACTTTCAGGAATTCTGCTTTTTGTGGGGACATTTTCTCAAACATTTAATAATACAAACATTTTATACACAGTAAACAGTTACAAATAAAGGAGAGTCATTCAGCATCCATCTATCCCATTAAGTAACATTTGGTAAACTTGACAGATAAGCAAAAATGTTTAATACTACACCAACTGTTGTAATTGAGCCCTTTAAGCTCAATTACAACATTAATATTAATATTAATATCTACTGATTTAGTAGTACAATGTACCAGGCTTTTATTGTTGGCAAGATCTCTTCTACTTGGCTCCCACATGGCACTGTTTCTTTGTAGCCGATTCATTAGTTTCCTAAGGTAGACTAACAGATATTTATTGTTAGCATAATTTAAATTAGAAATAGCAAAAATATATCAAAACTATAAAACACTGAGTTCCTGTGCATAGGCTTGCTATTGCTTACTACTTTTTTCTGGATAAATATTATTTTTGTGAATTCCCAGAGTTACGAAGGAAAATGCCCATACAGTTCCTTTAGATGATGAATGTGTTATGAGTTCTGGAGCCATAATTTGCATGCAGAGCTGCCTTACGTCCAAAACAAATTCTCAGTAGCATATCAGGTTTTGACACCATCAACAGTCTTTCACTTTCCTCCCCCTCCATTTTCACAGCTGCCTTTAGCTTTGAGAAAGAAACATTCTTCTTAATTAGACAAATAGGCAACAAGCCAAAGAACGGTGTCTATGACAATAGCTGTTTAAAGAAACAAATTAAATGTAAAAAATTGTAATGCCTGCTACAGGCCGTCAGAAGACATGGCCCCTGATACACCTAGAAGATACTGTACATAGTAGAAAGATGAAAATAATCTCTTTCTGGTCAAGAATTCTATACCAAAGAAAGAAAATTACATGGTTTAACAGGTCAGGTCATGGTCATATCTTCAATCATGGAAGTGTAAAGTTTGCATAAAGCTAGCTAATATTATTACCAAGAAAAAGTTAATTAAAAATGCATTAAATGTTTTTAACAGCCATGTTTCTAATATTTCCAATGAAATAGTCTACTTCATTTGCACAGGGGGTTTAAGAAGATTTAAAATGTTTCATCCAGAAACTCTGGATAAAGACAAACTTCATTGTTAGCAGTTAGTAATTAAAGAACTTGGTCTCCAAGGAAGGCTGAGTTATGGAAATACAACAATCTAGTTGAAAAGAAAATTGACCCTTCACTGCCAGATTCAAGAAATCTTGCAGCACAACAACCCGGGAGAGAGATTTAAAAAAACAGTAATCTGCTCCCAGGACCTGAAGAAAGATTTGTTTGATGAAACGGTGGAGTTTTTGACCTCTGATCTGTTTCATGGTGCCTTTCAAATGCACGTATTTGCATATGGAACTTTAGGGAGTAACATAAGGAGAAAAAGGAAAATGAGTATGTCATCACCACTCATTATTTGTAGAAAGAACAAAAACAGAACTGCATGTTCAGCAAGAGCCTTTTATAATCTAACCACAGAGCATGTCATTTATCACAAATCTCACACTGTTTTTTTGCCAACTGCACTACTTTTAGTTTTGCAATACTCTAATGTAAAGTATTGTACTAAAAAAATCACACTTCACACTTCCAGAAATGTCTTATTAGACAGCTTCAAATAAACAAAAGTAAAATAAATACGTAATTGTAGTCAGTCACAAACGCAACACAGATTCAATATTCTGTAATAACTCACAGGTACCTCTAACTTACAGGTAAATTAAAATAAAAGTGAATGTAAAATCACTTTACAAGACATTGGGCCACCACATATAGACATTATGACCTACTGTATATAATATGTTTCATGGCATATTGCAGAGTTCAGTACAGAAATACAGTTCTAATGCTAATATTCAGTACTAGTAAATCTAATACTCAATTAGAAGAGTAAAAATAATACAAGAAACGCCTTTATATCTAAATAAAGAGATAAGTTTGTATTTTGATTTTATACCACACCAAGACAATGGCAAGAGCCACTTTAAACAATGAACTACCCTACTAGTAATTACTGATTACTGAGGTGAAGTACAGTATTCTAGAACTTTGTATGGTAGATTTATGTTCATATTTGCTTGATGTTTTCTACAAGAGAGATTTCTTATTTACTTTGCCACCAGAACTATGGAAGGCTATTAGTTTTCTGGAAAACAATTTGATAGCAGGGTGGCAGCACACTATATTTCACTAGTTTTAAGAGCTCCAGTACCTTGAAAAAGTATTCAGAACCTTACTATGCTGTAAAATGTACAAAATGAAGCATACACAATTATTATACTTAGTTTTTTATTCAAAACTTGAATACTTACACTAGACATTTATCAAATATAACTTACGGTCACTTAACAAAACTAAAGAGAAAAAACATAAATATTGTATTAGTTCAGGTGGGTAGCTGCGTCAGCATGCGTAGGCTGCAAAGGAACAAGTAATAGGTTTATTCCATGCTGAAAAAAAGAAGAAAGAAAACACAACGTTTCGGCCGTGGAGCTTTCTTCAGGTGTGAGAGAGACAGGGCAGTAGGCAAAGGTAAAGTGACTTTACCTTTGCCTACTGCCCTGTCTCTCTCACACCTGAAGAAGGCTCCACAGCCGAAACGTTGTGTTCTCTTTCTTCTTTTTTTCAGCATGGAATAAACCTATTACTTGTTCCTTTGCAGCCTACGCATGCTGACGCAGCTACCCACCTGAACTACTATAAATATTGTATGTCAATTGTACAGTATAAGCATTCAGATTCATGAACTCAACATTTGACGGAAGCACCTTTGGCAGGATTTACAGTACTGTACATCTGCGGGTTTTTTAGGAAAAGTCTCTATCAACTGCAAACTGGCTAAGCACAATCGCTGCCCATTCATCTTGGGTGATTTCCTTAAGTTCTCTCATGTTGTTTGGGGATCGCTTATGGACAGAAAATTTCAAGTCTTTCCACAGCTTCTCAATAGGATACAAGTCAGGACTTCAACTGGGTCACTCAAGGATATTCACTTTATTATTCTCAAGTCTCTCCAGCATAGCTTTGGATCATTATCCCGCTGAAAGGTCATTTTTATAGCATCTATGTTTCCACCAGTCTTGATAACATTCTCGCTTCCTGCTGATGAGAAGTAGAACCATAACACAATGTTGCAGAGTGGGGGCTAATTGAATGATGCAGATGTAACATTTTGAATATGACCACAAATTTCAGATTGTGTCTTGATTGATCACAAAAGCACATGTCTGCAGTAAATGCTTTGTTGCAAACCTCACCTGCGATGGGATTTCCACTCTGCCATAAAAGGCCAGCTTTGATGACTTGTGGTTGAAACAGGTGTTTTTATTCTGAAATCATGTGAAACACACAGACGTCAGTCAAATAACTGTGGCTTGCTAAGGTAGTTTTTTGTACTTATATTATTTATGGTTTGTACATTTATGCAGTCTTGACTTTCCCTATTCATTATATAATTAATAAAGTTGTATATTATTGATCATAGCTTTGAAGGTCATGAGTGCAAGCTTTAAAGCCAATAAAAATGTGACAGCTATGCAAGAGCCTGAATACCTTTGTAAAAGACTCTAAACATCTAACCAGCCTAAAGCTTCCAAGGGTTGTTTCTGAGACAAGACAGCAAGAAGCAAGATAAATTTGGAAAGGCAAAAATACTTAGTCTACTGTAGGTTTACAAACAGTTGGAATTTGGCAGCGAATTAACCAGGTAAATTGGACAGGTTCCAGCAAAGAGATTTAATCTCAATTTCTTCGAATGCATTTTCTTCTGCATGTTATTTGAACCACACCTCATAATGGATGATAGTTACATCATTTCATAAATCAAAACACAATGCATGACAGCTGTACAGTATAAGCCAAAAATAAACTTCTCGCTAAATTACCTTCTATCACATATGGCAATTCTGAATCCCTTCTCATAACACAATCTAATTAGCACATAGGATTATTACGGTGATTAGACTCCATGCACAAATGTCAAGATTTATCATCATAACACTTGAAGAAGAAAGTAATGTTCAAGCTAGCACAAAAAATACTGTATATACAGTTCACATGTACTATTTAGCAGTTCCCAACATTCAACTTAGACCAATGTTTTATTCACCCAGTGGTATTCAAGAAATCCCCAGACTACGCTTTTACACAATATGACAGAATTGTAAGGGAGTGTTGTCATCTGTGGAAGAGATGTGCATATTTTTGTTCTGTTGAAACAATCTTGTCCCCTTTTTAACAAAATTCTGGCACCAACTGATGGCTCACTCCTTAGTGAGTGGGTTTATAGTAAAAAACAGAACTTGGTGGCTTGATAAAAAGCAAAACTGACACCCATTAGAAGGTTGTGGCTGTGGAACTAACAAACAAACCAACAAGCCAAAGAAGAGGAGAGAAGACCTTTAACAGATCTCCATCTGTATTAGCTGGATTGTATTTTTGGCATTTGTCTAACTTTGGCTTACTTGTACATAAAAGCCCCGACAACACTGATTCCTCTTATCAAGTACATTTGGTTTACCTAAGTACTTTTTCAAGAGATAAATAGATAAATCAATTCGATCTATATCTAGATACTGCATAATACATTATTATTAAGCTTTTTTCCTGTTCCTTTGCTTGTATTATTGTAGTGTATATACTGTATCACACTTGTAAACAGCCTTGTCAAAAACAGTTCTCAATGACAGCAACAGAGGCAGAATGCTCCAGTCTCTAGACTGTTAGAAGTTCCCAAACCTTTCTTTTAATGGTTGCCCTTATAAGACAAGCACCCATTATTATATTATGATAACAATAACTCACTTTAAAAAATTAAAAACAGTATTGCAAGCTCAAAATTTTGCTTACTTAAAGTTATTCCATTTCAGAGAGTAAAGCTAATTACTGCTTCTCCAGCTGGCTTCACTGATTTTATTCATCTCACTTTCATGTGCATCTCGCTTTTCAGGGATTCTCCTTTGTGAAATCTTTCAGTGGTCACCGGCTATCAGGTTTGGAACCATTTCTCTGTGGCTTTGCAGGCTACACTGATGAGGATACAGTATGCCTATTCTTGATTAATCTGTCATTGTCATAACCACAAGGGGTTCTGTGATAAGAGAACAGCTACTGTATCCAGATGTGGGGAGGATTACATTAGATTTTAAATGTTTATAGGTATGGGCCTTCTAGTAGGTACTGTATGTGGCTCAACTAGTTTGCTCAATGTTCATCCAGAGTACAAACTGGACCACACAGGAGCATCTTCTGTGTAGTGGCACCAGGCAGTTAGGTTTCCTTCCGTCTTCAAAAGACAAGCAGGTTAGGTTTGATGGCTTTTCTAAATTGTTTTAGTTTTGGGTCCCTGGTCGCCCCTAGGTGCCCAACGACTGTATGTAATACAGTGGTATAGCAAGAAGAAGGAGAAGGAGCAGCAAGAGCTTTAATACAGATTGTGCTGTAAGTGTGAAAAAGAGACTGTCAGCACCACGTGCACAGCTTGGAGGAAGCAAGCACATTGGCTTTATTCCCTTGAGAGAGAAGGGAAGAGAGGCAAGGAAATAAAAATACTTGGGATTCCTCAACTTAAAAACAGAAAAAAAGGTTGTGAATTTATATCTCCTGAAGAAATGCTTAAATGCACACCAAGAGAGTAAGCAAGCTATTATTTAGAAACTGTGCAAAGCTGTCATGCACACTGCGTGCAAATTAAGCACCTGCAACACACATCACGATGGCAGAGGAATTCTGAGCAAGGCCCTTAACCCCAACTGCTCCAGGGGTGTTGTACAATGGTTGACCCTGCGTTCTGACCCCAGGCTTCGCTCTCCCTGTCTGTGTGTCTCATGGAGAGCAAGCTGGGGTATGCGAAAAAGACAAATTGTTCAGGGCTAATAAAGTGATCTGATCTTATCTTATTATTCAGGAATCCCCAAAAATAAAGTTCAACACTTAATGCATATCCATGAGATTTGAGCTTACTGTCCTTTTCTAACCTTCTAGTTCATATGAAAGGCTTGGGCTAACTCTAACACATTAGATGAGGTTTAAGAACAATGTTGAAATGAACAAGATACTGTACAGTCAGAGTATTTCAGTATTTAGAGCAAGTAAAGGATGTTACTTTGAATGCTGACCTCAAGAGAAAAGTACAATTTATTTGTCTCTAATCCTTATTACAATGGTCAGCACGGGTTCCCCACGTCTCTATAGTGTATTCAACCAGACTTTCCATGGGACAACTCTACTGGAGTAACATGTTTGGCACTCATTCAGGTTGTGCAGATGGGACATTTGGAGTGGTGCCTGTATTGGCTGCTTAACTTGGGGTCCACCTAACAAATGGATTTATCATCCTTTCGATTTCCTCTTTCTTTAAAGTAAGCAGATTTCTGAATAATTTACAATTTTAAGAACTAATGCAATAAAAAATATATTTTGGGGGCAACAGAGTGGCCCAGGCATCAGCATTGCTGCCTCACAGCGCTGGGGCCCTGGATTCAATTCCTGGAGTGCTATCTGTGTGGAGCTTGTATGTTTTCCTCTCATTTGTGTGGGTTTCCTTCAGGTGCACTGGTTTTTCCTGCAGTCCAAAACATACTGGTAAGTTAACTGGCCCTGGTGTGAGTGTGTGAGTCTTTGTGACAAAAGCCCAAATTCACTGGCCCTGAGCCATCAATGCTGAAGACCTGATAGCAAAGAATCTTTATAGTCTCTTCGTGAACTTTCCAGACTTGGAAGAACAGTACAGCAAGGATGCCATGTCAGCTGATTAATCCATCTCACACTCAAAAGCAATAGCAATGCATTCATCTGAAAGGTCGGTTTCTCTGTTAAAATGGAATTTTGTTTCCATGACATTTGGGAGCCCAAGTAACAAGTGGCTTTAAAGGAGATTACATGTTCATTTTGTCTCCATGGAACAGTTTTCTTTTTCCTCCAATTTACTACTGTGGCAGGCTGTTTCTTTACAAAAGTACCTGAACACATTAGAACTGTAATTTTAATTAGCAACAGGTTAAATTTTGTCTTAGCCTGGAAATCATTCTCTGCTACTTGCTGTACGTGGAATATATCCAATAGAAAACTGTGGAATAAGCCTTTTTACTGGTCCAAAAATTAGTGGCAAATGGCTGTCCTCTACCATCGAAGTGTTTTTGTAGAAGTAATACGAAATCAAGTAACTGACAGATTCCCATGACATGCAAACCTTCAATTGTTGTCTCTTTTAATTCAGTCTTTAACAGTCTTTGGCAAATGAATAGAAAGAAGCAAAATTCAGGTTTGGGGGACATGAAGGATTGGGCTTATGTGAGCTATCAACCTTTCGCTTTCTGACACTGATAAGCACCTGGAAATGTCACAGACTTCTGCAACACTTATCCTTCATTCAGAAGTACTTCTCTTTTTTTCCCCCACTCTCAATATGTTCAGAAGATTACTACAGTACATTAGGAACGGGCAATTTTTTAAATACATTTTTGACAGTGGGGCATTACAGTGGCACAATGCTAAGCACTACTGTCTCGTTGCTCTGGGGCCCTGCGTTCAGTTTCTGGGGTGCTGAGTGAAGTTTGTATATTCTGTTCAGGGTGTATTTTACCTTTGCACCCATTGCTTGCCAGGATAAGCACCAGCTCTCCTGAAACCACGTATTGGATAAAGTGGTTAGAAAATGGATGGATGGATTTTCTCTACTCCTTCAGCCTCATCATACCTAAGATACTATAATAAAATAAATATATAGAAGATTTTTGAACACATTTCCAAATTAATCACATTTTTAAAATACAGTTGTCTATGAAAATGTATAGCGTAACATTTCTGTTATTTACTTCACAATCTCCCCAAATACACTCACTCTTTTGTGAATATTTCAAATGGATTTTTAGTCAGGCATACTGCCGCAGAAACATTTTTGTTCAAAATGTGGTTCTTCCATTGATTGCAACCTTAAATTTTTACAAAAACCATAATGCACTTTTTTAAGTGCTACTTTTCATGCATGGAAAAGCACTTACAGCACACTATGAAGTCCTGTAGATCCTGCCAAAGGCTTTGGATCTCCAGTTGTTAAGAGACACCTTTTGCAGAACACGAAGGTTGCTCCTACAACGAATGATAGCTTCTAGCAATGATGTTCCTTCTGCGCTTCACTATTATTTTATTTCGTCAGATTAAAGAGACAACTGTCCAACAACTTTGAAAGGTTTTAATTTATTGAAAGTCAGTCTAACCCAAAAAACATCTCAAAAAGACTGAATTGGGGGGTTACTGTTCCATATAGCTTTTCCTCTCCAGACAGGTTTCAAATGAACACTACAGATTACAGCATTTCCCATAGACATATTGTGCATATTGATACGGTGGTGAGTTCTAGGTTTGAGAAATGGTCATTTCCAGTCCTGTGATGAACTGGCAGTAGCAGATGGGGATTCAGAATTAAGGTATCAATGGAACCAATTTTTTCTTCAGTTATCACCCTACTTGCAAAGTGACAGCTTTCCTCATCCTTAGCTACCACATCCAGTTGAGGAATGATCCTTAAAACAGACTTCCCTAACATGCAACACTGCATTTTCCTACCAGTGACCATCTGGTGTTGTTTCAATACATCTTTAACCATTGGCCCATTTGTTTTTTTGGAAAGAGGCCAACTTGTCTCAGGTGAATCATATTACTGCCAAAATCTCCAGAAACTGGTGCACCCCAGAAGATGCACATCAATAATGAGCATGTACATACTGTATTTTTATGATGCAATATGAAAAGCATTTCAGCATGAATGATCACTGCACCTCTTAGTGCTTAACATTAGGCCACAAGCAAAGTTACATACTGTATGAAAAGAAGCCATTTGGTCAGCTAATTTGGTTGCTAGTACAGTAGCTACTTGGTACAAGGATCTTATTCAGCTGCTTATATCTTACTGTACAGTACATACTTACAATCCTCTGTTTTTACTATGTGTATATTACTAACACTTGCATACATTAAATATCAGCCAGCCAGGTGTTTGTTCAGTTGTGATTTTTCTTTCATTTTGCTTCGTATCCAATAAGCAATCCAAAGGTATTACCCTGAAATCCTGCTGCCTGCAATTTAAGAATTAGTCTTTAATCTTTAATGAGAAGTTTTACCAAAATGCCTCTGAAAATGTGAATACTCCATAATGTACAATCCATTACTGTTCATGATGTCCATTATTGCTATTGTTTGTTCAAAGCACTGCAATTAAACAAGACCTGACTTTTCTAAATCCAAGCTATGTCCCCAATATCCTACTGCCATGTAGGTGATCCTCTAGTTCTAATTATCATATCCATTGTATGTAATGAATGAATAAGGCTTGTTGGTTTAAAATTTGGGTGGTCATCCTTTTGTCATCCTTTTTAATGGATGGGTGCTACATTAGCAGATTTCCAACCAAAGGGTACTGCCTCTCTCGCGTGACCATTAAAGATGTTTTGTTAACTGTCTATGAATGACATCTCCTAAGTAAATGTAAATTAAATATTTAATCAATCTGGATATACTAACTTTTTCTTTGAACATTTCTTTGACAGATAGCACGCAGGTCTGCAATTGAACCCAGGGCCATAGTGCTGCAAGGTAGCAATGCTTACCACTGCACCACCAAGTGAGCCAAGCAAAAATCTAGCCTACATGAACTTTGTCTCCCAAGTTTAAAAAAATACACATGATAGATGGGTGAAGTTAATGATGATACTGGAACTGGCACCATTATCAAGACAATGACTAAATACAAATGAATCCATTGCAAATATTCCACCTCTCTGTCACACTTTAATGTTTAAAACTGAAAGGCCAAATGCAACAGACCTGATTATTAAGCTTCCAAAACTTCTATTCTACTGAGGTGAGAATATACAGGTAACATGTCAAAAGTGACAAGTGTGCCAAGAAATTTAAAGCAAGTCTTCAGCAAACACCGTTTGAAACAAACTGAAAAAAGAAGACTCTGGACAATGGTATAACATTAAGAGCTTAGAGTACAAGGACAGGTGAGATAGGTGTAAAATTGCATAATCCATGTATAAACATCTATAATCCATTTTTCCCCACATTTATACAATGCATTCCTTTATTCTGCTTTAGCATGGTTTCTTGTGTGCACCATGTTTTACCACATCTCAGTATCTTACCATGCATTTAATCACTCCATGTCCCTGTTCTTTAATCCAATCTGTGGTACTTTTAGCTGAATAGTCTATAATAACATTTTTAAATGTAAGAGGCATTTCTGTTAATATCAGAAACATTACAATCCATCTGTATTACTATATCTGAAGATGGGAAAACTCCTCAAATCCTTAATCGCAGACTGTGCAAAGCACTAGCAGAAAGAACACAAATCAGGCATTATTAACAGTCTTCTTTGTAAAAGAACCTTCCATCAAAAAAGTGATATTTTCCAAAAATTCCTTTTACAGACACAAATCACAATGTAAAATTGATTGGTAAACCTGGTCTTACGTGGATAACAATGGAATGCAAGCACAGAGAAAATTATGACCTTAAACAGAGGTGAAAGACCTTTTACTGTTAAGATTCCTATTCTACAGTATTTCCAGACTCCTGTAAACAAACTTTCTAGTTACCGCACTCAGGGAGAATGCACACGATGCAGTCAGAGTACACAAACATAGGTCCCTTCTCTCCTGGTCTGATGAACTGACCCACTGAATAAACAAGTGCTGCATGCAGTCACCACTGGATAGGTGAACACGTTAAGCATTCCCTTTGCTTCACCCTACAAACAAAGAATGACACTTACCCACCATGTGATATTGCAGCTCAGGTTCCACAGTGATTTTTTTTTTTATGGCATTCTGCCTTATTCAAACCCCTCCGTGTGCTAGGACTGTACGAACAATCACAGTGTAAAGTAGTAAGCGGAGCTGAAGTCCCCACCCCCCTCCTCATCCCTCCCCCAGCATCTTACAGTCGTGTATCACAAAGGTATCAGCGCAGAGCAGGGTGATCGCGTGTGTTTGCGTGCAAGTGGGGGAGTACTCCAGTCCTGTCCTGAGCGGTATTCCCCACCCCCCACTCCCCCCCCCTTACTCCAGGGCCAGCAGACTAATTAATGCCGGAATCATCTCACATCACAACCATCGCCAAATCTGGGATCTTCATGAAAAATTCAGCAGTGCAGGAAACTGTACCCCCATCCCCCTCCATTATCACCTCCACCTCTTTGTCTACCGAAAGCAGCATTTGGTTTACCTCTCTTGCACTTTGTAGCAGTTACTGCTCAAATAGCAACTTGAGAGGTTCAATCTCAAGACCAGCTTTTACTGGCCTTCCCCTCTTTCTACATTTTTTCTCCACCCCCCTTAGCTCTCTCCGTCAAACAGCAAGATTTCCTCCTTTCCCCAACACTGAATAATGATGCCACAGTTCCATTTTTCCCTTGTATGTCTGTCTCTGTCCTCTTCCTTCTCTCCTTGTGCTGCTTGCCTTAATTCAGGCATTCAGTGCACTGCTGTACCATAACAGTATTTGTATCTTTTTTTATAAGATCTCACTTCTGTGGAAATGAATAGTTTTTTTGCTAAAGAATTCCAGTTGCAGGCAACCCTGATCAATTTATGTTTTGCAAAAGAAAACATCAATTGCAACTGCAACAGAAAACACCTCAATCTTACACAAAAAGCACACAGAACGAAGAATATCATTTTTGGAAATTAGATGTCCACTTTGAGTTTTGTTTTTCAATAACCATGAGCATTTCTAACCACTATTTAAGCCATTTTGCACTTAAATGAAAAATAATGATCAATGGCAGTATATCAACTGCTTTATTCTTTGGCATATCATCCATCCACTTGGTGAAAACCCATGCAAACAAGGAAAGAAAATACAAACCAAGTGCAGATAGCACACCAGGTCTGGAACTCATTAAAATTGCATATAAAAAAGAGATATACCACTTTATAACACAAGAAGAACTTTCAAATCTATACAAAGTAGGTGTATATAAAGAGAAAGACACACATGACTACAAAAACCAATAAGCTGCTTTCAAAATAAATATTTTTACAGACTGAAAGCACATTAAGGGTTTTCTTATGATTATCACAGGGAAACGAAAGGTATGTAAGTAAGGGAAACTAAATCTAGCTTTATAGCTGCACTTAGGGCATGAGTGCCAAAGCTTTATCGTCTACAGTACATTAACTGCGTGATTGGTGACTATGTTGGTTTACTGTGTATGCCCCATAGCCCAGTTTCATAAAAAAATCTCCTGACTAGAGAGTCAGCTATTCTTTAATTAGAGGAGGTTTTGTGCTTTCTCCCTCAGGTACAGTACCTGCTCTGACCAAAACTGAACAAGGAATAGCAGAGCTGGTCACAGATGGCCAGTAAAAACACCTCCCTGCAAGAAACAAGTGTGGGTGCCCTGTTTTTTTTTTGCTCTTCACATACAGTTCCATAAGCTATGGTATGGGGAGGGGGGTCTCTTCCATCTTTTCTTGCACACTGTCATTTCCCACTATGAGGATTTTTAACCCAACAAATTAAATAATTAGGCCTAAATCTGCAGGGAATGTGGGGGTAGGGAGACACTGAGCCAATAGAAGCAGCATTATTAAGATCCCACAGTTTTTGGTGCATGGGATTTCTTTATTCTCTTTTCTCCCCTCTCCTTTTTATTTTAATGAACTTTCAAAGTCTGACAGGTTTGTGTGCTTTGTTGAACCATGACAGAAATGTCCTATTTCACACATCACATTTCCCTCATAGCTTTGAAGAGAAAATGTTTACAGGGAGCTCCGTTAAAAAAGTGAGAAGTATAAGCTCTCTCCACTATGTTATGTATTGAAATAAAACAGCTGGAGCAGAATTAAAAATTACTGGACCACTGCACAAAATGCTCCTCTGGCTTTTGTTTTATACACTGCTCAGCAAAAAGGCACAAATCGGTGTCACTGCAAATATCTGGCTTGCCTGATAGCTACTTTACTGAGTGCACCTTTCCATCACAAACAAGGAAAAAGTATGAAATTGAGAAAGGTGTCATATTTGTCAAGTTCCCTAATTCAAATGCATTTAATCGATTGCAATTCACACAACAAGCACTTTGTACAAACCGTCAGATAAATTCTCCAGTGTACAGTATTATAACTATACAGGAGCATACAAAATGTTAGTGTCGACAATTGTAATCATGAAATGTAGAAGCAATGTAAAGCCTCCTGTAAAATACTTTTTTCTCTGAAAATAACTGAATGAACAACCTGTATAAAACACTACTTGCAGCATATATGTAAACTACTGTAACAAAACGGAATCGGGAAACTTGCCAAAACTTCCATCAAAGATATTCACCATACTATTTCACAGAACATAGGAAAAGCATCCCTTGGTTTTATTTTTTTTCAGGTTCAGATCATTGCAGAACTGACACTGAACGGGAGCTTATTTCCATTCTGTTTCTTTTTTAACGATTTTAATGCTAAAGCACATTTCAACTTATTTTCCATTAACAATGGTTTAAAATGTATACAGCTAGTAACAACAGCATGATCAGGAGGTTCAGATCCTAAAATAGCCCATGATTGGGTGAAGTGGACCAATTTGACAGTTTTTCCCTGTTCTTCAGGCACAGCTGCTTTAAAGAAACCTTGCAAACACACTGGCCTTTCATGGCCAGGACTGGACAGCCCTGATATACTGCATTTGTGCAAGCACAGTATTCGATGGCTTGCTTTCATTCATTTTTCAGCCTTCAGTTGTACAGTTGTGGTATTTTACATCTATTGAATGAAAACGTTAATTAATTTGCTTATCAACAGTAGGTTGTACCTAATAACTGCATACACTATTTGTTTAGAAATGACGGTAGTACTTAATATGCAAAGAACTTACAAACACAGAGTATCGCTATGATTGTTCAGTAATAGAAATTGGTCAGGCACTGTTATATTAGGCTTTTACCCCTGCTCTTCAGTTTCAGAACAAAAATATTACCATTTCTGACTGTATTTGACATTTTAATGATAAGACAGAAATTTAATTCCTGGGAGATTTAATCAAACTAGCCATGATGAACAAATTACACTTCTTTGTAATATTCTTATTTTCCTGGACCTCCTCTATTCTGCTATGGGGAGATAACATACCAAATGCCTGATTGCAGTACTATCACTATCTTCCACACAGAGATATGCTGTTAACATTTCATTTCTAATTTGTTCTGTCTGATAAGAACACAAGTCCACACATGATTTAAAGCACAAGGTCAAAGGGCCACTACATACAGTACATACTGTACAGTAGTAATAACAATTGTACTTTTTATTTATAAGTACTTCAGAAAATTCAGTTCTGTACATATTACATGCTTAATACACCAAACAGAACTGAAAAGATAAAAACAGGATATTTAATATACAATAGTAATAAAATCAAAGGTAAAACTAAACAGTATTTTAAACACTTTAATAAAAGGAAACTGTAGTCCCAATTTCTCAAACCAGTTATTAAATCGTGGTAACAGAATAAATTGACAGTATCACAACATTTTACACATTTTAAATTAAGTACAAATTTATAAACTTTGTTAAATTACTATATGGTTGCCATGTCACTGCCAGACAAGAAACTAGAACCGAGAGTTTATGTAAATTGTGATGTAAAAGTGGCTTTTCCTGCTGTAAGCAAATTACTCCTAACAAAGTAAATCCTTCTTTGTGTTTTTGAACTTGCATATATATTTTAAACAATGCATCACTCTCAAGCATTTGGCTTTTCAGTACATAGCGGTTGCATATGAAACAGAGGACTTTCTCAAATCAGCAGAAAGTCAAACTGTTTCCTTTTCTAAGGGATACTCAGCTAGCCAAGAGATGGGTAATAAACATGGGCACTGATGTTGATCCCATTGACAAGTTTCTCAACAAGATTCAGTGTGTTATACGAATCGAATACGTACAGGTGGTGCGACAGATATTTCACTCCAGAAAGGTTCAAACATGATCCGCATGCGGTGTTAACAAATAGTATTTATCAGCAAAACCATCTGGAAGTCGACATGCTGAATTCCATTCAATTGCACTCATTCCGATCAGCTATTCAGGCAATGACATGGCCTATGGCACAGCAAGTCCTCCAAATATGTAAGTCCTGCTAGAATGTTTCTTTTAGGTACGATTTACCATAAAATAATCACCCATGTAAATGAAATATACCTTTTGCAAAACTTGAAAATAAATGAGGGTATTTTAGCTGTTTGGCAGGTTGCTCCTTTTTTGCAATACTTTAGTATTTAAAAAACATGACAGGTGTTCATGAAGACATCTAAAATTAATATAATAGCAAAATTTGCTTGGTCTAAACCATATTTACAATGTAATAGGGCTGCTTTCACATCACTGGAAGTTTTGTTGCCTCGTTCTGAATCGCAGAAAATTACAGCAATAAGTTGCTACGCATACATTGAGACTCCATCTCTTTTGCAGTGCAAATTGGAGGTTATACATGTTACCACATACTTGGTAGTTTCATTGTGGTCTGAAATGAACTCATAATTGCTGATTCATTACCATCTCAAAATACAAAAATAATATTGCACATCCCCTTTAAAACAACCAGTCTAAAGCAAGTGTTTAAAAAGCTGAATGCCACAGAGTCTCTAACAGATTTGAATGTTGAGTTGCACAGTCATGGAGATGCACAGGAAAAGACTCTGTTGTGTGGAGAAAGATGGCCTGAATCAGCAGATCTCAGACCAAATGTTGGACTATACTCATGCTGTAAACCTTTAGGCTAACCTAGACCTAGACCATTCAGTGCCTTATGCATGACCAGGAGAATCAGCTATAAATGTGACAGGGAGACAGCACAATTTACAGAAGTTTTATTGTTTTTTAAGTTATATTGTATGCAGGCTAGTTTTAGTTAACATTTTAACTGCAGAATTCTGGACAAATTAAAGCCTGGTACTTAAGAAGGTAAGCAAGGAGTTACAGTAGTGTAATGTTGATTAAATAAAGATACTGTACGTTGCAACAGAGCATGAAAAAAGCCCAGTGATATGAAGATCTGAGGATTCAAAGTTTGGCAATTAAATTACAGACCTGATTAAAAAGCACAAGGATATTGGCAAACAAAAATGTAAAAATGTATTTAATGTCCAAAGCTCCTTACTGAAAAGTATTACTGTATTACTCCAAAGGCTAGATTCCGCAGATCAATTATTTTTAGCAATACAATTACTATTTGAGGCTTATAGTATGCCTCTGTTTGCACTCTCTTTTCAGAAACGCAGCTGTGTCTTAAGTTTTAAATTGTACTGCACTTCCTAGGTCCTAAACTAGGTAACTGAATTAAATTATTGATAATTATTTTAACCTGAAAAATAATGAGTTATTAAATTGCAGACAAGAAAAAATAATGCCAAATATTTGTGCTTGTAATTGTTAGCCATCGATTCAGACCTCCAAAGGCCTTGTTCTTTTAATGAGATGGACCCTCTAATAATTTCAAATTATCCATCAAACCAGAGCCTATTAACACTTGGCTCTTAATTAATCAGAAAACAGCAGTCTTCATAAAAGGAGGACTGTTATCTGGCAGAACCAGCTGAAGAAGCCAGGCAGACTTAATAGAATGCCCCTAGACTAGTTATGTAAGGCTGTAAAAAAAATGGAAATTCATTCTGGACTGCTGTGAGGGAGCGCACCAGAAAGAAAACGATGCTGACATGGTGACACAGATGATTGGCTTTCTCCATTTAGTTTTTTTTTTTGCTACAATTCCTTCAGGCAATACCATGCCTTGGAGAATATGCATACGAAAGCTTTTTTTTTTCCCAAACAGCTGTTTGCCTTCTTCTGTCTTCACTAAAAGCACAACAGAAATGGTGCAGGCATGAGTGTAAATTGGGACTAATTTAATCATAGAGCATGTCACGTTTGCAGCCCAGTAAGTATTACTGTTCAAATCAGAACAATAACAGAAAGTTTACATTTCGGTCATTATGATGTGAATGGAGACAATGTCAGCCTAATGAAGCCAAGCTCAACTTTCAAAACAAATGCTGTAGAATGGATACATATATATTAATATTTGTCTCTCATAATCCATTATTAAGATAGGTTTTAGAAATGACCAATAGTAGATGTATCAAATACTTTACAAAGCTCAAGACCAGTTTCATTATAGGGATCCGATCAAGAATGTGAGTTTTTGGAAGGAAAATGATTAGCTAGGCTTTTTTCTAAGTCACCAATGGATTTTCCTGTCATGACAACTCTAATGTCTATAGCATACACTGTATTTTAATGTAAAATACAGAACCTGCTATGAAACTATGGTTTTGTTCCTTGGTTATAAAGGAGGAATCTTAGATTCTACAAATTAAGGAGCAGCAGCTCCCTTGCTTTGTCTTTTTAACTGACGTCTGGAACTGTAATAATGAATGGTGAGCTTTTCTTAAAAGAGCTCTGTCCAAGACAATGCTGCACTGGCACTGACACTAAATTACACTTTATAGTTTTTAATAGAATACTAAGGATATGTCAGGGATGGAAACTGGATTCTAAGAAGTTATGTGCTCCAAGCTCATGCATGACGAATGACAGTATCTATGCAAATACAAAATAAGCATAAAATGTACAGCACTAGTCAACCCCTGAGACTACAAATGGCTCAAACAGCTAGCAAAGGACATACCATACATAAGAGACCCAGTGTATGGATTCAATCCAGCTCTACAATTACAAGATCATGAACATTAACTCATGCTCCACTGCTGAAATACAAAAGCAAATATTTTACGTATATACTTCTTTATCTCCATTTGTCTTTACTTAGTGCAAGCTAAAAATCATGAAAAACTACTACTGCCCACCCAACAGGAGATTTACTGCCATTCCTGTCCTTCTTGGCAACACCCAACCCAGTCCAGTCTTGCTTAGCTTATTAGATCCGACAAGAACCACGCTCCAAACCAGTATGGTTACAACTAAAACAGCTGAAGCCACCAGCTGTCTACAATAAGCAGTCAGAGTTCTCAAGACAACATGACTAACTAACTGGGAGTGCTCCTCCTCAAAGTGCTCAGCACTGTATTTATTTCCTTATTACATGAAAGTGGGTGAATCAGGACTAACCTTGCACACTGCACGTTGTAAAAAAAGGGAATAATTTCTGTGCTCTGTTTTAGCTGTCATGGGTTTCAATATGGGGGGGTAATCAATTATTTAGGCTTCATGTGGTCTTGGATGCTGAAGACAGTGATGGGGGAGGGGTCATTAAGCCAGTTGCGAATATGGACCAACACTCCACTAACCCTGAAATAATCTCTCTTGGGGGTTGTAATGCACAGAAATTACAGGCTAACAGAAGAGTGTCATTTTTTTTTCCTTTAAGGAAAATGGGACACTGGCAACTCAGGATTTTGAATGATGTCTCTACACATTGCACCGGTGCTGCTAAGGGAAGGAATTTTCAGGATGTGCTTCCAGGCTCCAAATAACAAATAACACCCAAAGATATGGACAGAAAACTTAAAAGATAAAAATCTACAACACAAAACATCAATGTTAAAGTGCATTTCCTGACGCTTTTGATCTGGACACCAAAGGGACTTAAGGTCACACAGCCAACAGCAATAAACAAAGAAGATATTTGTCTGGTTTTGCACGCAGAAACTAAAATCTCCAAGTTTTCTGCAGAATTTAAGGCTAAATTCTATCATTTTCAGCATCTTAGCTTTTGGTTTGTAGAGATGTAGAAACATTTGAATCTAGCAATTTAGAAAGATCAAGGATATTTTCATTTAAGCATTCTGAAAAAAATGTACACACACAGCATAACAAATTATGTACTGTACAAACATCATTACGTCATCAGAAAACTACAGGAGATGTACTGTATATAGGTTTCATTAATCAATTTGACAACTTCATCTAATGTGGGTGCAAAGTTGACATATTTTATTACCTTAAGGAGCACCCTTCCTTGTATGACCTTAATGAAGAGGTTGCCCTCTTTATAAATTGTGTTTATTAATCTGAACCCAGCCCTTGGATGATATTTGCACCAAATCCAGACACGGAAATTGATAAAACTGATCTGGAAATTTAGCCAAAATGTGTCTTTACAAGCCTTACAGTGTCTTTACTTAAGCCTTACTGCTGCCTCTCAGTTCCTGCTTTGATTCCATTGTAGAGCTTGCACGTTTTCTCCACAATAAGGTGGGTCTTCCTCAAGTACTCTGTTTTTACCAGAATACATGTAGGTTAGGGTTAATGGGCTTCTCCAGCAGTTCATCCTCACAAAAAAGGCATGATCACTCTGGTATTGCCTATTGATGAGTGTAGAAGCTCTGCATCCTAGATACAGGGAATAGGACTACACAGACAAACACAGACAAAGAGATGGTCAATTAACCCATAAGAAAACTAGGAGTTTGAATTTTAAATAAAGAGTGATAATGAGCTGAAGAATATTTGAAAGAACAAGTATAATCGAAGAGGGAGAAAATGAAAGATTATGTCAGTACCACTTAAGAATCTTAAACTGCTTTGGTCAGCAGGAAACTGATAAAGACTGAAGAAACCAGTTATATGCCGTACAGAGAACGATGCATTTTGATCAAGGTGACAAGTTATTTTAAAAGCTGGGATGTCCAAAATCAATCAAAATACTAGAACTTCTCTAATCCAAATCAATAAATCAATATAATCTACAAAGCACTAAGGCACGACTGAAAAGCTATTACACATGAATTTAATGCCTCTTCCACTCAAATTAAAAGATGACCTATTGCTGCAAATATTGGGATTTGAGAACTTTAAATGGCAATGTTTGTATTGTCCTCAAAGGAGAAGAGGATTAGAGTCAGACAGGAAAGAGTGAAAACAACATCAATTTCAGTCTTGAAAGATTGATCCATTCTGGCATGAAATAAATACTTCTCCTCTCTAACTAGGCTGTTACTGAACCTGTGGTCGGTGTCCATTTAAAGACTAAATGTTTCCACATATAAAGAAAATAAATATAAACTGTCAATAAAGATAACATAATGGATGGAAAAGACCATTATCCCAAAATACCTGTCAGACAGTTCAGAGATTTGGTATGCAATTAACCCATATTTGAGCTGCTCCTAACATGTTGCAGTAAAAAAAAAATCTTGAGATTTGTTCTGCTGGTCAGGGAAGAACACCTTTCATGATGACATAAAAATCTATAAAATGTAGGTTGAGCTCACACAGATCAATAAGCCATGATTTAAAAGCTTTTAAACAGAATTCAATGTCACTTGGTTCCACTCTTTGATCAGAAGATCAAAAACCATGACATTTAGGTAAAATTATAACTGGGACACGGTGTGAAATCTATAAACTAAAAAACTAATCCCCTACTATTTTATACTTGTGCAATATCTTTTGCCACTAGTCTAATTAATAATTAGAATAATTAGTCTTAAAACTATAAGGCAATAAAAAAAAAAGGTTTCTCTGCTCAAACGTCTCTCAGAATGGTTCACTGAATTTTATTGGACATCCTTCTATCTTGCTTATACAGTACTTCCGAAACAAATGTATTTTTCTTTTTTTAAATACGGGATCATGAACACCTCTCTCTCCCACCCATTTCTGGAGCTACTTCTATAAGATCCATAACCAGAATACTGAGAGGTGTGGACAGTACATATTTTACTTAGTACAGTACTTCTCTCTGAGAGACGGCTCTCACAGAGTCGCCAGTCTTTTCAGTTTCTCCAATGTGAGCTACACAGCGTGTGAGACATTTGGCATCATGTTGGCATCAGTCTCCAAGTCCAGATTTCCTCCAAGGGAGCAAAATAAAAAAGCCTCTCACTCACAGCACTGAGGGCAGCCACTGCTGGGAGCGCTGTTACGCAGCAAGTCGAAGATATCCCGGCCAGCTCGAACTGGAGAAGAAAGACGGGCCATAATCAAACGCATCTGTGCAGTGCTTGCTCTGGAGGACCCCAGTAAAAGTGAGCTAGTAATGGAACAAGCTGGCAACGTGGTGGCACAGCTGCTTCACGGCTCCAGGGTCCTGCCCTTTGGTGCCTGTCTGCGTGAAGTCTGGATATTCTCCCCGTCTCAGCATCTGTTTTTGCCGTGTGCCCTGGTTTCCTTGCATCGCCCGAAGACAGCCAGTGTAGGTTTGACTGGTTACTCTAAAAACTGTCGATCCCCCCCACTCCCCATTAAACCAACAGAATATGGTGTGCTCAGCAATATCCTGGCTACAAAGGGCATATGTGAACCAGACAAATGACAACTCAAATGTGAACTACATGAAATGTTTTTTACTGTTCTATAAATGACCAATATGAAGTATTTTTCTATTCAAATCATTATAAAAATAATACAGCAGAGAATAAGAATTCATTTTAAATTAACATACAAGAAATTACCGTTGGCAATTACCATTGATAGGTTAGCTTGTGGTAGAAACAGCAGGAATTATAGAGTATAACGGTTGAAAACGGGTATAAGTCTCTCTCGTACGCATCTACAACCAGAGGCAATCTACAGTATCATTAAAAGGTATTAGTGCTGAATACCACATTGCTGAGAACTACTACAAGAACGCTTAAGCAACAAACTTGGGAACTGTCTTGGTGCACAATGCTTTAAATCAAAATTTTACTGCCAATAAAACTGGAATCCTATTATTAACATTTTGCTGTTAAGGACAAAGTTATCTTGCAAAATTGATATCTAGCTCCTGGCACAAAAATATAAATCCATTAGCGTCCTCCAATGGCAAATTACTATGTGACAGTGACAGATTATTTACAGCAGATCTGGCAAAAGACAAAGGACATTCATATTCATGAAAAAATGAAAAACGTTTGAATTAAGAAACTAAGCACACTACCAAAACGTTAGGGGCAATACAATAAAAATGAGCAGCAATATCAATTTAATGCTTAATTTCATATAGGAACATTCACAAGGTTCATCACTTCACACAGATTTTAAAAATCTGGCACCGTGTAAGATTTATGCTTAAGTAACTACAGTATGCCACAGATACTCTCATAGCAAAACTAAAAATTTGAGAGAAATGGGGAAAAGAACAGCTAATAGTATAACCTGCAATGCTTCTTCTCCCCCACCCCAATACTGGCACCTACCTTACCAACCATCTTGCTTTCCTTAAATATTTTCCTTATAAACAGTGCATGTAACTGATATTGATGAAAAACTACAAATTCTAATGACTGTTTTTTCTATAAAATTTTTAAGCGTAAATAATAAAATGGTGTTTACAAATTGAGACAAATAATACTTTTTCATATAATGTGATTGCTGCTCTGAACAAATGCTTCCTTTTAATCACCCCATCCTCTCATATATGGAAATGAATGACCTCAGGAAATTTCCATTTGCTAGGAAGAAAAGAGGAGCCCCTTGCACCATTCAAACAATTTTTCAGAAGCGGTCTGGGAACTCAATGAACAAAAAGCTTGCATATTCAAAAAATACCAAGCAGGATACATTCTGATTTAAGGAAGTGAGGTTCTTATTTAAGGAAATAAACTAATGATTCATTATTTAAAAAGCTACTGCTGGCTGTATCAGGGATCATTATAGAGGGTTGCAATGAGGCAGATATCCGCATATACCCAGGAAAGGAAGTTAGTCCATCATAGGGCACACACAGAACCTGGTGGAATACAGAACATGCAGACTCCAGACAGAAGATACTCCAGTTTGGAATCCTGTAAGGCAGCAATGAAAGCCAGCAAGCCAACACAATTAAAATCCTATTTATCAAATAATAAAAATCACCATTAAAACCTCAGGACAGTACTTGGAAATATGTATTTGCATTATATTACACAGATATAATAGGTATATAAATATGGTACCTCTGCAAGGTACCATACAGTACATTATATTGTATGGAACTTTTAAATTCAAGTCAAATTAAGGTCTCTTCATCTGTCAAAATGCATTAGACACAACAAAAGGAAATTTCACAATGCAATTATCCATTAATGTAATGGTAGCATTAAAAGAAGCAAAATTTCAGTATATCACCATATCAAAGAACTGGACTAGAGGACTCTTGAGGTTTCTGAATCAGTTTGCAATTTTAATTTAACACAGACTTTCTCTTTTGTGTAGAATCATTTTCACAGAAACCATTTCATATATTCCAATCACAATTAATGTGATTCTATTCTATAAAAGTTTATTAATTTCAACAGCAGCACTGAAACTCAACAGACACCAGCATAAATGTCCTAAAAACAGCACAACATGGCATAGGAACAACCCACAGGTTCCACACAGGTCACTTGATAACAAAACAGCAAAACATAAACACCATTTTCTCCGTTACTTGATCTTTTTTTCAATTTCTCTTTTTTTTTGTCGATGTTTTGAAAATGTGTTTTTCTTCAAAGAGAACTTTGAACTTCAGCTGCAAAGGAGTAAACAGATCGATAAAACGAATGATAAGAGGCTTACCTTGAATCAGAAAGGAAGTGCTGTTGTGCCATCAGAGAAAATTGTTCCTTGCTGGGGAGAACATGAGAGAAAGCCCTGGGGAAAAAGTGAAGGAAAGAAACTTTAACAACAAAAGTTTCTTACAGGTTTCAGAAGCAAAGCTGATCACCCTATGATATCATCGTTATCTTTGCAGAGACCTCGTCAAACCTTGTTTGGTTTTTAATGTAAATAAATGCGCTACAATCATTAACGTAATTTTCATCACTAAATGCCATCCTTGGTCAGTTATCATCAAAGCTCAAGTGTTATCTGTAACTGTGCTGTCTGCAGACACCAATTAATGACATTGCTACTGTAGGAGTGCTGGATGACTGTTTAGATTTACGGATGTTACATGGAACCCAATTGAGTTAGAAGCCATAACTTCTAACCCAATTGAGTTAAAAGCCATAACTTCTAACCCAATTGAGTTAAAAGCCATAACTTCCATAACTGTTGCTGCTGTTGCAAACCCCTGTGTGTAAATAAGTTGTATCATTGAGGTGTTACAAGCAGCCTGGTCTGGGTGAAAGGTTTCTTGTCAGTACATAGTACTCCTGGAGTTTAGTGATGGTGGGTGGGTAGATGTCAAATGGTTAGTGACTTCTATCGCTTGCTTACATCACCTTCTCTAATACTAAATATGACAAGTGTGCATTTCCTCCCACACAAGTGCGTAAGAGATAACAGGGCCGGTAAATGTGGAATGCAAGGGGTAATATTTTCTAAAGGTACGCCACAATCTCCTAATATGATGCTGAAATAGATTAACTGGTTAGTGCTGTATAATTAATAATTAAAGGTAAAATATTTACTTGTTTAAAGTATTTTCATTATATAGTATACTAGCTTTTCTTCTGCAAGAGTCAGCATTACACAAAACCTGAAATGGATCAAGCTGCTAAACAAAGCAGCGTTTCAACATTTAAAAAAGCAAATAGAGCTCATTCACTCCAGAAGCAGCTACTTCAAGTCCAGACTATAACGCTAGCAGACTCTGACTGGGACTTTCAAGTAGCAGGGCAAAACTGGCCAGGATCTGTCAGGCATGAGAGGCCTTTGCTCCCTTGTGTTGCTGTGCAAAACCCAATCCTGGAACTGCTGGGCACTAGAAAGCTTGTCAGACAGACTCATCACTCCTTTATTCAGTTCTAGCTCTAAAGCCTGGAACCTGAAGTATGTTAATATTGGAACACAAACCAGAGAACACAGGTGAAAACAGTTCATTTAAAACCACTAACAGAAGGCACTACTTTACACAAAAGCTTGTGGAACTACTGTATGTTGCGAGCATTTATCTCATCTGATATTCAGCCAATTACAGAAAGAAGTCATGGCACGTCCCTTGGATCAATAAGCTTCTGAAAAACAAAAGTAATGGGATGACTAAACCTCTCCGTTTGTTACTATACGTAGGGGTAAAATTATGCAACAGCCTTTATAGTTGGAGATGTCAAAGTAGTCCTAATTTCACTGTTTGGTAAGGCTTTGAGCAATAAGCCTCACTACTAAACTAAGTGAAAACCAAAAAATGCTATGCCAAGTGACTTTGTTTCAATCCTTACTATTTAAATTCCAGTTTAGTGACTCTTTACGGCTTGTAATATGAGGGTTAACTATCCTATTCAGACTACAGACAGTGTGCCAGCTAATCTTCAGTATTAATGAGAAAACACCAAAGGGACTACCTTGAAAAAGCCTGTGATCTCAAGTCCTCTTTTATCCACATACAGTACTTTCCCTAATTTCATCATTATGTCCCAAAAGAAAGCTTAACTAAGCCATCTTGACAGTAAGTCTTTCTAAGCTAAGGTTCACCGAGTAGTTATTTCAGTAGATTTACTGAATGGGTCAAGAGTACTGAAACTGAATTCAGATCTGGAAAGAGTGTTCAACACGGCATCAGCAATGTTAAAGAAGGTACTTAAAATTGATTTACAGTACTTTTATTCAGCTAGTTACACGAGTAACTAAAGATTGCCAAGGGGTTCAGGCCTTTCAGATCATCTGTATGTGCTTTAGATGCAAGAACTGTACCTAACAGATCGCAGGAACTCATTCAGCAATTTCTTGAAATAACCCAGGTAATCGGCTTCAACTTCATGGCAGGACCGCTTGTCCCATGCAAGAGACTTACTAACCTTTGTGTAAAGTGCCATCTGTTCTCAGTTTTAAAAGCAATTCCACATTATTATCTGTTCGTGACGTTTGATTTTTGCTTAACTGACTGACTAAAGAAGTCAAACTGAAAGAAGTTAACTTCCATTTGAACGCTTGAATCAGTTCCTCATGTACAGTAGTTTTCTCTGTTCTGGAATGAAAAGGTTGAGTTATTTTAGCCTGTCAGTATAGGACATTACTTTAATCTTTGGAACGTATCCGGTTGCAACTGTCTGGATGGATACCAGCACAGCAATATTTGTAACGTGGTGACTAGATTTGTACTGTATACAATATGCTTGACAAGTTTTCACTAGTGCATTGTGAGATGTTAATATAAAATCCCTTGATATCAATTCTACACTTCTAATTCATCCAATATCTTACCAATGTTTTACCCTTCAACTCTTCCGCACTTGGTCTAGATGATGTAAATTATATCAACACAGATACAGTACTTAAGCCTTTTTAATACATAGCCTCTTCAAGATCATTACCCATTTACAGCAGTTTCTATCGTTTATGTTTTTTTCTACCCGCATACATTGTACCAATCAGTACTTGTCTATTTCAAACATTATCTGCCAAAAGTTTGTCCAGTCTTAAATTCTATCTAAATCCTTTAGAATTTCCTTTGCTGCTTATACAGTGACTACTAATCATCCTATATTGGTGTCATCTGCAAACTTGAACAGTTTGCTAACTACTTAAGAATGTAGATCATTTATCCTAACACTGATCCCTGTTGTATTCCACTACGCATATCACCCCAGTCAAAGGATTATCCACTATCTATACATTAACTAGTTTTCAATTAAGAAAAGGTAAACAAACTACCTACTTCAAACATTTGAATGTTTTTCAAAATTCAATTATTAAAGTTATTGTTTTAGAAGTACATCTTCAAAATCCTTCAGAAAATCTAAATATACGATAACTCAGTGTGTTATTGTTGCTTGTTCAACAAAGTCAGTTAAGCATGGCATACCTTTTCAAAAACAATGTTAAATATCCCCGCAGATCAGATCTTTTAAGCTAATACACTAATAAGTTTTATGGTTGGACAGGTACAGTACATCCTTAATGTGAAGCTGTTTTGCTTTTGCTAGTTACAAATCACCCAGCCAGTCGGGATCCTTATTCCTTCTTTCTTTGTGTGTCATCTTTAATTTTCAAATTTGCCAAGTTGCAAAACATTGACGACAAATTGGTATGATGCTACCTCAATAACCTCATAATTTGAGACCCATTCCAGAGTATGAAAGTGATGTACTCTTGCTCTGTTTTTGCCATACAGCAATCACTTTCTCATCGAAAATAAGTATGGCCTGTCCAAAATGGCAACGTGCCAGGGCCAGTGGAAAAAAAAACAAGAAGAACTCACATAAGAGTTTTAAAGATGTGACAAAACAGGCTGAATTCCACACTTACTATATAGGAAAGTGAAAACATGTTGCATTATAGACGTGTCCGTCGTGGCAAAAGAGGAATAAATGTATTGTAGGAGAAAGACAAACTACTCCAACAATTTTTATATACAGAAACATGAAAAGCCCCAGCATGCCCTTTACCAGAGATACTAATGCTTGGACTACTATTCTAATATCACATTACACTACGTCATCCTGAAAGGAGGTTCGTTACAATTTGTGCAATGTAAAACAGATAAAATTGGAACTCCCTAGATCACAAGAATGCTGCTAATAAAAAAAAAAACTAAATCATTCATTTTTAATTTCTTATTTTAATATGAACGTGGACAAAACTTCAACTACAGCACATTTAAATACAAATTTGTATAAAAGTTATTTATTTTATATCTCTGTTCCCGATTAAGTTGATAATTATACTATTTTATCCTCTGGTACCCATGTAGCATGTGATGGACATGAGATATGATACAAGATCTGTTTTTAAATCTGTCTGCCCCTAATTTGTTTTAATAACTTCTATAATGGAAATTTTGAACATCATTATGCTAGTTGTAGCATGTGCTAATAAAGCACAGCTGTAGTACTGTATATTGAATGTATTCTCATTCCTTTTAAGTTCAAATCTTTCTCACATTTGAGAGATAATGCAGACGTCTGCTTATTTTTTTGAGTTGCACCAGTAATGTATAATTTCTAGATTTTCCTAAAGAAAAAAATATAAAAATAAAGCACATTAATTCTTCTTAAAAATGTCTGCTCTCCAGTTACAGTGAATACGAAGGCTGCTATTTAACAACACCTACAGAAAAGACTGTATCTAAAAAGAAAAAGAACAGTTTCTAATATGACAGATTCCTCTTGTTTGATCTCCACAACTTGTACGGTTGTGTTCACGTCATGCAATTCTCAGGTCAAGATGATGGAAATTGTATTACAGATATTATAACCCATCAGTGGATATCTACCATCTCTTTTCTTTTTCATAAGCAGGAATAACTATCATTTTTGCTCACAGGTCTAAAATGTTCTGGTGTGAAAATTGTGGGGGGAGGGGGAATCTGCAAAACTACAATCCGTACAGTACTTTGTAGAAAAAAGAAAAGCTCAAGGTTGTGAAAAACACTTTCTGGTGAATTAAGTGCTCCATTAAGCTGAAGAAGGACTATAATACTGGCTACACTTACACAGACCATCAAAAACCCTGCTTTAACCTACTATCTGTAGGTCAAGAGAGACATTATGGGAACAGGTTGCTAGCGTTTGTGAATTACAGTAATATTTCATTTCCAGTAGATACCAGGTACAAAACCATTCTTCAAAATCACATTTTCTTCTGTGAGTCATAGCCTGTTCAATGATTATATACAAATACAGTAGTAAACAACAAAGTAAAAAAAAACACATAAGAATTTCTTGGTCACACGTCCAAAGAGGCTCTCAGTATAAAAAGAATCACAGGTCCTTGGTGTCTTGTGATTGTGATCATGATTATTACAATGGAATCCAAATGGAAATTTAAGGATTTGGCAGGGGAAAAAAATGCCATGGTTCCATGCTACTACTGGAAGATTTGGTCAGTTCCTCATTGAGCCAAGTGGAAAAAAGTTTGTTCTCAGCCTGGATTTGAACAAACTCCATCCTGCTGGTTCACTGCATGCCAGGATTACAGTACCTGGATCAGGGCTCCTAGCAACAGGTAAGGTGAAGTTTCTTAGGACATTCTTGATTTGTTACCAAAAGAGAATTTACTCAGGCACTGCCCAAGTGAATCAATGCAACCATTGGGAACTGTGATCATGTTCTGATTTCTAAAAAAAACAGAGCGGATACAAAAATAAAAAACAGTGAAGATCAGATGGGATGGGCATCACCACTATATAGCACTCTGGCCCATTTTACAGGTATTAGGTGGTGCAAGCGATTGTGCAAATGCAGCGCAGAGGGCAGAGTGGTGGCACTGTGGTTAAGGATCTGCACCTGAGGCTGGAAGATTGCTGGTTCAAATCCCGCAGCCGGCAGAGGAATCCTACTTTGTTGGGCCCCTGACCAAGGCCCTTGATCCCAACTACCCCAGGTGTCATGGCTGACCCTGCACTCTGACCCCAGGCTTCTCTCTCCCTCTCTGTAATCCTCATAGAGAGCAGGCTGGGGTATGCAAAAAGACAAATTCCTAATGCAAGAAATTGTATAGGGCTTAATAAAGTGATCTGGGTCAGATAAAACAATTATTTTTCACAGACCTGAAGAACAAAAATCAAACCCTCAACTCAATGAAAAAAAACAAACAAACAAACAAACAAATACATTGTGGTAATATAACCCTGTTTTTAATTTCACCAATGCTATATACTGCAAAAAGATACTTTTACATGTACTGAGTTGTCCTCAATTAACACTCTACACTTTGCCAAAGAATTAAAGTAATTATCTAAAAGATAGACCAATAAACAGTATTAAAAGCTCCTGTACTGCTCTGAAGACTGAAATTTACATTTAACACAAAAAATATTACTTTCAAGAAACACCTTAAAATTGTATAAATTATGTATTACAGCTAATATGAACATTTAATAATAATAATTTTTGCTTACACTTATATACTGTACCGCTTTTCTGGACACTCCACTCAAGGCGCTTTACAGGTAATGGGGACTCCCCTCCACCACCACCAATGTGCAGCACCCACCTGGATGATATTTAAACTAATGCCCTTGTTAAGAGAAAAGGTCTTGCACAAGCTGTATGAAACCTCCTCCTTGAGAAACATTTAAGGTGAAAACTAAAAGATAATGTGAGGTATTTTTGTCTTAACTGACTTTAGTCCGCATCAGCATAAAATAAGAAATGCATTCTCAGCTTAAATGGGAAATGAGACAATCCTGCTCAGATACAGGCTACAGTAAGTCCAAAATTACAGTAAACATACACAGACTACTTTAAGTCAAGACTTTGACCAACTTCAAATATTTTCAATGACAGTTTAAAATTGAATAAAAGCTTGTAGGTTTTGTTAACCAAAAAGTAACCATCAGGCACTCAACGTGATATTGCGGATGGAAGGTAAAAACAAAGCGGTTAATTTAAGATGCTGTTTTAAATACATTGATTATTCTAAACAATTTCAGTTTCACATAGGCACAATTGAAATGAACCGATTTCTCTGAAATAAGTATGAGACAGAAAAATACATAGGAACCAAAATAGAGGAAGTCTTTAAAATGGTGCCTGGTTGCTAAATCCGGTTTTCTTTTTTTAGGAAGAATCACAGCGGCCCAATGTGTATAGCCTTTGCGAAAAGAGTTTTTAAATTTTTCACTAATGAATTACATTCCACATTTATTGTCCAAAAGTCATCATTACCGTTGTATTATTTATGGAACTAATATTGAGTGACAGCTGTTTAACGCTACCTTCAAGATGTACTGAAGCTCCTGAGCCCCAATAATGAGCAAGGCTCGCTTAATTCCTCTACCTGAATGGAGTTTCAAGCTGTATCATTTCTTCTCTTCCCTGGCGCACTTAATGTCTAACCCACATTTTCAATTTAAACACCATCGCATTCAGGAAGCAATTTAAAGGTTTTTGTTTTGTTTAATACTGTTTGCCCTGGACAGTTTGTAAACTATTATAAAGACATTGTTATAAAACTGAAGAGTTTATAATACAAAGGAAACCACTGCAAAACAATCTACAACCCGTAGTTCCGACGACTGAGAGAACAAGCTTAAAATAGCTCTGCAGTTAATATAGTATTGCAGCAAATTCCTCCTTATGTTTACTGTTACACAACACTGTCACTGGCGCACCAAGAGCACATTTTCTGACCATATAGAGCACTGCGTTGAGAGGTGAAGAACAGCAGCACACTTAACGTCAGGCGCAAAATGTGTACAGCATGACTGCATAATTAAACTCTAACAACAAAAACAACATAGTACAGAGCACTGTATGTGTGTTTATGGAGAGGAAAACCAATGTAGCCCACAAATTACATGCAAATGTGTTATACGTTTATAATTGCACTCATTTCTGGACCTTTCACTTCGTCTCAAAGACCACGCTTGCAGATTCGCTCACACTCTCAGGTATCACTGCAAAGACGTAAATAGATCAAGCTTACGTGGTCAATACCAAAGGTGTCGCTTCCAGAGATCTTACAGTTAGCTCAGCAAAGGGCTTTTACTTGTGGCACCGACTACAGTCAGTGTGTTTTATTTAAAAACCACGTTTAATTTTTTTAACACTTTCCTCGACGTGAAGCCTTTTTGTCCTGTAAAAAAGCTCTAATTGTTGTGCGCCAGCGTCACAACTAGTTTTAATCTAATTGAACTGAAAATACGCCCACCAAATACAGCATACACAAAAACAGTATATAAGGAAGTTGCCATAAACACATTTGTTCCTTTGAATGTCAGCGAAGGCAATTTTGTCACCGGACAGCACAGCAGTTGCATTCTTCATCTAGGTGGGGTGCTATTTTTTTTTTTTGCAATGCAGGCAAAAATATAACGTAGCAAGTCGATGCTGAATATAATAACCTTTTCCATACACAGATGCACCGCCTGTACCTCTGCTTTGTGCATCTTCTCGCCCGGAAACTAACAGTGCATACCTGTTATTTTGATTCCGTTTTCCCGTGGAAATGCTGAGCATCCGCCTCCTCGTGCTTTACCAGGTACTAACCACCATCCTGAACGCAACGAAGAAAACGGTTGGGGGTGAGATAGACGGTGCAGAATGTTTCTCTCCTCTCCTCTCCTCCTGAAGCAATCTGGATCTTTTCCCCTGGAGAACCCATGCTTTTCAGAAAGCCGAAGGCTCCACCTGCTGGCAAAGAACAGGAAGGTGCAACATCCATAGGTGCACAACAGCGTCAGAGAGGTTGAGAAGAATTTTTTTATCGGCTAAAGTTAGAAAATATAAAAGACGTTTTTTTTTTCTTTTTTTAAGGGAGTTCTAACTACAGTTCAACAATCGTGATTTGTTCTTGGTCTTTGTACGAAGACGAAGGTTTCTTATATCCATTGGTTTTGTGTTTGATTAGTTTGGTTGTCTTGTGAGATGAAATTATCAACTATTTTAGTTCTTTTAGATTGGTTATTTGCGATTTAATTACTTGCGAGATGGCTTTAATCGTGAATGGTGCCTTTATACAATGAGAAAAAAAACTGACTGCAATACTAGTGCTTCGGCACAAATCTGAACAAGTAAAATACATACTCTATAATAGAGATTTCTAACATGGATCTTGGTCCCAATTCAGCACCTTTTGTAGGTCACCATTACTTTGTGTCTTAATATATGAAACGATTTCATTGTGATCAAACAGGTGACTTGTCAAAGTAAGTAATTTACAGATCATTTAAGACTAAAGTCTAAGTACTCTCTAGCCTTCAAGGACCTTAGATTGTATTAATTCAACAGATTACCTGCTTTCATTCATCAAATGTTTACAGGTGTTTTCAGCCTTTTCAACCAGGTGAAAGATAAGACTAGGTCACAGACCCCTGGTTTAACTGAATGTGTGGAGCTGTACAAAAATATAAATATAATGTCTCAGTATCTGGGGCACTTAGTACATCAGAGTTCTCAGTCCTGATTCTGGGGGAGTGCTGTCTTCTGTTTTTTTTTCTCCGTAATCTTAATGGTAAACTTATTTATTCCAAATGTAGGTGTTTTTATTTTATTGTACCTCATAAAGGCTTATGGTTCAGAATTGATATCAACCCTGTGCCAACCCCTAAGACTCAGAATTCCCCTCATTCTGGTGCATTAGCCAAAATGTAACCAATGGGATTTAAGCCAAAGGAAAATGAAATACTTGCTATGGGAATGTCTGATATATTACCATTCCCATCTGGCTGTTCATTATAACATGACTGTCAGTTAAGAGCTTTTTAACCTAAATAAGTGAACAAATTCATAATTAGCATGTTGAAGAGAGACTATATGAAATTCTGTATGCCAAAGTTGTTGAAAATAATACAGTACATTAACGGGATTTTTTTTAAACTGACGAGCGTGGAAAAGGCGTAAATAAGCAAGCAGATCAATTAGCACCAGTGAGTAAAGGCCTAGTTGGAGCAATAACCACCAGATGCTGTTGTCCCTTAGGATCAGCATGGGGAACCACTGCTCTAAAGTAACAATACAGACAAATTATCTTATTTGAAAGATGTACGTTCCTCAGTCTCTAAAATGACTCACACGAGTAATATAGCAGTATAAGTGGAGCGAGCTTTGCTGATAGGGAAAAAAAGACAACCAAGTGCTTTTGAAATTCTTGACACAAGGAATACAAGGCTGTGGACAACAAATTGGAGAATAACTGTACTATACAACTACTGCCCACCATACCATGACCAGTATGTTGTCACACACCCTAGGGATGTGTGCTTAGTCCATTGCTCTACTCCCTCTACACCCACGACTGTAAGGACAAACATAACACCAACTCTATCTCATCAAGTTTGCCGATGACATCACAGTTGTAGGTCTGATCACAGACAATGATGAGAGGGCCTACAGGGAGGAGGTCAATCTCCTTATAACGTGGTGTGAAGACAACAACCTCACCCTCAAGGTCAGCAAAACCAAGGAGTGGAAAGGGTCAATAACTTCAAATTCCTTGGCGTCCATATCACTGAGGACCTCACATGGTCTCTCAACGCCACTTGTCTGATCAAGAAAGCACAACAGCGCCTGTACTTCCTAAGATGGTTGAAGAAGCCCTAAGATATGTCCCCAGATCCTCACTAACTTTTACAGATGCACTACAGAAAGCACACTGACAGGTTGCATCACTGTGTGGTATGGCAACTGCAGTATTGCTGACCGCAAATCCCTACAGCAGGTGGTGAAAACTGCCCAATGCATCGCTGGGGTTGCCCTCCCATCCATCCAGGACATTTATGACAGATGGTGCTTGAGGAAAGCTCTAAGCATCATCAAAGACCCCACACACCCCAGCTACAGACTGTCTGACCCTCTAACATCTGGAAAACGGTACCGGAGCATTCAGGCCTGGATTACCAGACTCACAGTTTTTACCCCCGCACTATCAAACTATTAAACTCCCAGCCACCCTCACCTACGATCTGAACCCTCACAGTGCCTTCTCTCTTTGTCGGATCTCAAACACACATTGAAATCTACCTCTACCTCACATGTCAAGAAGTTCACTCCCCATAATTTTCTATCCTTTATTTTGTTCTGTTGATGTATGATTTTGCACAACTGATGTTGTTTTTCACATTACCTGTTTCCTGTTGTTGTGTTGCACATTGCCTTTTGTCTCTGTCTTTCTTTTCTTATTCAATTGTATTGTTGTTTTTTTGTGCTACTTACCGTCTGAGAGCTAGCTAATTAGCATTTCATTATACCATATACCTGTGTATCAGTATAATGACAACAATCTTGAACTTGAACTTGATTTTGGACCAGTTGTAGACAGCGAGAGGCAATGGACTGGACCTGAGGCCTTGGCAGTATGGTGTCCTTGCCACCTCTGCCAGATAAGCAGTGTATGCTGCTGAAAGTGCCTGAGTGTGGTTAAGATGCCCCATCGACAAGGACACACAAAACTCCTTGTGTAGCACGCTCTCCAGTCTCCACTGCTGGCTCAGACACACCGAGGGCTGAGATGGTAGGACATCCACTCGCTCCACCAACAGTTTCTTAACAGGGCCTTTGTTGTCCGCATTGGGACAGTGTAAAGATGTTCTACTACTTGACACAAGAAGGGCGTGCTTTGTCCTCTTCAAGGAGGTGCATACAGGATGTCATCCAAAACATCTGCATGAAAGGGCCAGGGTCAAGCATGGAGAATGTCCAGTTTGGCAAAGGTAAGTGGAAGTTTCTGCAGAGCCTCAAGCCAAGGCAAGTGAATAGTGGCAGCTTGGAAGCTTTCCTCCAAGGAGCATTGCCTGTGAGGTTTTTAAAGACAAGTGGATCAAAGGCAGGCAGGTGGGAGGAAACTGCTCACACTTTCTCATCCTCCCTTGTGTGAGGTTGCTGGGTTCATAGCTGTAGGCTGAGACATTAAAAAACAACAAATGACAATTCCAAAAAAATCACGTGCGTATAACAAAAAAAATTGGAAAGATTACAAAATCCCACTCCCACAAGACAGAGGTTTGAAATGTGAATACCAAACACTTTTCATTTCAAGGCTTATTGTATGTTTGACCAACTGGATGAAAAGCAAGTTCTCGCCTGTGTCTCTAGCACAGCAATAACACTGATATTTCCAGATGGCACTCTGAAGGGGTCTTGGGCCCCAGCTGTGTGGGGGGAAATTAGAAATGCGTCCGCAATTAGGACATCAATTTTTTTTAAAAAGCATACATTTTCATTGCAACTCACTGTTAATGTAGTACAGTTCATCCCTTACAAATCTCAAACAGTTTATGAGAACAGCGAACTTAAAATAGACTCCTTTGGATCTGTAGACGCTGAGATTTGTTCCAGGGTTAAAAGGTGAGACGTGACAGTGTAACCTTCTGCACCCATTAGTGTCAGTCGTACTAAGTCTTTTCTTTGTTGTAGCCATGCATCATGATTTATTATACACCTCCATATTTCAGAGTACTTTTTTATTACAGAATTATATTTAATTTACGTATCAAATCAGAGATTGTATGAATTACATACTAAAAGTAGAAATAAAACAAAACAAAAAAAACAAACTAATTAACATATGAAATTGAATAACATATGAATAGTTTTATATACTTAGCAGACTCCTACTAATATTGTCCTAGTCCAAAGTGTCAAACAAAGGAGGCTTTATATCTTAAATTGGTTTTAATTTAATAGCTCTCAACTTACCTGTACAACAGAAAAGTTGCTCATTAAAATAATTTGGGGGGATAAATTAAAGGAAAGGGTAAATTCATTCTAATATTTTAGTTATTTCCTTCCAAAATCTTTAAAACCTTAGGATATGTAAAAAACATGTGAGAAAAATTACGTTGTATTACCACATCTCCAGTAATTGTATTTTTGTAATTTCATCTGAAAAACTTTCTGGAAGTAAAATATATCCTATGCATTAATTTGAATTGAATAGATTTTTTTTTTATTTGGAGACCAAAACTTCACATTTCTACAAATGTGAATCCATGCTTTCCTGTCTCTTTTTTATTAAAGTTCTGAGCTGAAAAATATTTTCATTGAAAATCATTGTCTGATGTTTTTATGTAATACATACAGACTTCAATTTAGATATTTGAGATAGAAGGGGGTTTTCAAGAAGAGTGTAATTCATTTTTAAATACACTGTCTTGTTAGTTTCAGAACAGCATCTGTAAGTTTGAAGTACATTTTTGATTGATCATTTGGAAATGAGGAATGTTTCTTGAGATGTCTCCATGATATTACACCTTTATTCATTACTAGGTCACCAACTTGTAAAAACCCCACTCTGTAATGGTTTATTGTGATTTGCATAGGATTTCCCCAAAGACCTGACAATAACTAATGATTATTACATTTTGAAATAGCTGCAATCTGCTTAAAAAGATAGGAGGCATTTGGAATTATGGACTATGTTTTTAATATTTCACCAGGGCCTCCTCTAGATTTTATGGAGGGAGTTTGGCCAGCAAGTGCAGTGGTGAGACTAAGCACATTTGCACATTTCCCGATCCCAAGGGTAAAAGATATCTCTCCATTTTGAAGGGTGAAACCATATGGTGGGGTGGGGACCAGATTTCTCAGTGATTGGCTGCCTTTAATTGAGCGGTTACCACAGCTGATTTTTACAAATCTATTCATTAACAAATCCTCTGATGGCAGCATTAGCTGTCACATACTTTTTACTTCCTCCACACCACCTGTCTTGTGATTGTAATGGGTACTTGTACTGCTACTCTTAGTCATACAGTTCTCCAACTACCGTGCTATGGCAACAACACCATCCTCCTTCAAGTACTGTTGGAGTGGCGCTTAGCTATCCTTATACCCTTTTATTATTGCTTTCGAATCAACTAAAATCTCTAATGATCTTCCAGGCAGTTTTACATGAGGACCTGAACAACCACAGCAACAAACCTTGTTTTACACATGCAGCAATAAGTGTATGAGAAATCCCATTTATAGAATCTCAATGGAATCTTGCAATTAATTATAAAAAATGTTAAAAGGCTAAAACCTTTTAAAGCTTCATTCAGAAAATGTCATAGACTGGCAGGCTGCAAGTATGGGAAATATCAGGATTTTTCAACCATATCACCTTGCAACTCTCAACTGGCTACCTACTGAACCTAAGCAGGGTTGAGCCTGTAGGAAGTGGTGTTAGTGGCACCAGCAGGGGGCGCCCACCCTGCAGTCTGTGTGGGTCCTAATGCCCCGGTACAGTGGCAGGAACGCTATAACATAACATCACTTTATTAGCCCTGTACAATTTCTTGCATTAGGAATTCGTCTTTTCACATACCCCAGCTTGTTCTCCATGAGACACATACACATAGACAGGGAGAGAAGCCTGGGGTCAGAGCGCTGGGTCAGCCATTGTACAGTGCCCAGCAGTTGGGAGTAAGGGCCTTGCTCAGTAGTACGGAGTAGGATTCCTCTGCCAGCTGCGGGATTTGAACCGGCAACCTTCCAGCCACAGGCGCAGATCCTTAGCCACGGAGCCACTGCTATACTGTAGTGGGCGCCGTCTTTCAGATGGGATATTAAACCGAGGTCCTTATTCTCAGTGGTCGTTAAAGATCCCCAGGCATTTGTCGATAAGAGTGATTGCGGTGTCCGGGCCAAATTTCCACCTACACCCTCGGCTTTTAGCGTGGCCTCTAAATTGTCCCCATGTATGATTGTCTTGCACTTGCCCTGCAATGGACTGGTGCCCCATCCAGGCTGTACCCTGCCTTGCACTCATTGCTTCTCAATGAAATGTATACAGTGCTTATTTCCTGAATACACTTATTTTTGTACCATAACCCAAGATGCTTCTTTCCAGTGCTGTGACCTAACTGCTGGTGACACCTTAAATGTCTTGATCAACATTAATATTAAATTTAAAGCATTTCCTGTTCAAAATGTATCTGTTACACAAATATTAGAGAGGGATTATTCATTGCCAACATTGCTTTTCATCTTGTAACAGTCAACAGTCAGTGCCACCATCTGGAGGCAAAGATAAATATTCCTTGGTCTGTTGATGACGCTCATAAATGCTACTTCCTCTCAGCAATTTATTATCCCCCCCCCCCCCAGTGTTCATGTGCTCTTCCTCTGGGTGCTCTTATTTTCTCGCTCATCACAAATACCTACCCACTAGGTTAGTATGTGTCTCTGAACTTTCCCCGTGAGTACCTTGCACCCTGTGCTTTTGGACTAGACGTTTCATTTCAGTGACCCTAGTAGGAATCAGTAGTGTTCCCAACAGATGCTTTAATCCTTTTATTTTCTTTGTTTGTCTACACAATTTGCAGAACTTTTGCAAAGGTCTGTTCTGAACCGCAAATGTGATGGACTTATAAATGAATACTCTCAACTTCTTGAGAACCATACAGTGTAACATTGCTCTAAAGGGCGTTTCCATCCAAAGCTTCACTTATGGTAGTCAGGAGAGAATAGCATTATCAATTTATGAAGTTTAAATCCCTTTTTTCCCAAAAACTGTCACTTGCTTGAGATCCTGAAATTGACTAAATTGATCCCCCTAATGCAACAGCAAAACTCAATGAAACCTGATTACAATAGAGAATGCAGTCTGACATCTCCAAACCTTAGCGTGGTTCATGCAGTAGTTCAATTCCTATTTGAAATAAGAATGAAAATAATCTTGTCAAAACACACTAGCTTGTTCAAAAGCACCGTTTATTTACATATGCAAATAAGAGAATAGCTCTGCTGTATTTTACAATGCATTTTAAGAAATACACTTTGACATCAACTTATATTTACACAAAGTAGCATTACGACATTCGAAATGGTCCAGAACACACAATATGCACAGGCTGAAAACCACTGTAACATAAATAACATTGAACTGTACTGTACAAGATATTTTTGGTTTGCGTATCCCTTGGTGGGCAAATGATTACTGATGTAAGTATACGATTCAGAAAAATGGACCTGCATTTGAATTATGAAATTAAGTGCAATACAGCTCAGGCTTAAAATGAAATTTTCATCTAACCCTGCCATTCAAGAGTCTCAAACTCAACTCCTGATGGGATTAGTGTCTTCTTGTTTCTGAAGCTAATTTACGTAACCAAAGCTAATTTACATAGCTGGTCTAATCAGTTAGTGTACAACTGTATTCTGAGGTGTTTTACACACACGTTTGATGAATTGAAAGTTTGAATAATACACTGTAAAAAGCCGTAAGAGAAAACCTATATACAGTATGTCCAACAAAGAAAATTAGTGTTTGACTTCTCAAGTAAGAAAAAAAACAGAAGACACTAGGCTCTTCAGGAATTTTGAGATATGAAATCCCTGCTGTAAGCAAACAGAAAAGTTAATGACCTGAAACCCATCACTGTGAGCCACACATTCCTCCCCTTATACCTTTCACACTAAAAAAAAACATCAGCTTTGAAAACTGATAATCAATGTACTAAGATAAATATCTACTAGATTTATTCTCTAAAGCACTGTAAAATCAATTTAATAGGCGAGAAAGAATTAATTGAATCACTTATTTCTTGTGGGGTTTGTACTTAACCATGGTCTCATTTTCTCCATTACAGTACATACAGTATCCTTATGTAGCTCAATATATAAAATTTGGAGGGTATACATCTGGTTTAGTCTATGGGAACACATTTTAAACATTCAGAGTTTCTGCAGTTTACATTGCTGTTACATGGCCATTTCATTATATAGGAATAATTCATTGTGATAAAGGAGAATTAAAGGGTCTATACATTTTACATGTTCATACATTGTAAACCTTTTCACAAAATGTGGCTTAATTCTGGTCATTTAGTAAAACATTCAGGACCTGTAGATTTTTAATAACTTAAAATGATATTAGGCAGAATATATAACTTCTGACAGGGAATCTGGATACATGTAGCACTATTACACGTCTTCAGACAATATATTTATTAAGGAATCAGCAAGACACATGTAGAACTTTCACAAGCATAACAAGTACTTTCTAGGATACTTTTAAGATGTCACAAGATATTTCTACTCGCAATCCTGATTTAATTCAAATCTGTTCTTCAGTTTTTCTGTCTCAAGTGCCTGCATTCATCCAATGAAATTTGTTTCTCAGCTGATGTTACTATGCTGGGACTCACAATTCACTCCGACAAGAAAGAGGAGGCAACTCAACTGTAGCCCTTCAATCTGAAAGATGTTCCTGTCCCAGATGAAAATGCACATCCCTTATCCAGAAACCTGGAAAGCTTGCCATCAAGTGCCAGGAAAAAATATTTTTATCTTTTCTGCCTCTCATCAGACTTTGCAGAGACTGAATGATATTATATGAAATAAGTAACTGCTTCCTGTCTTGAGACATACTGTACATACAGGCCATACAGTCCCCCATGATCCCTTCCCTGGACAGGCTCTGCCAAATAACTCAACTGTGCTGTTTAAAGCATACCATATGTACCCAGAGATTTAGTACAGTGTGCAATTGTTAAGAAACTGTAATACACTTTGGCAGCTTTTGAACATTTTCAGGTATTTGAGGCAGATGTTCAATGTGTTCAGCAAAAAGTACAACTGGTACAAATCTGTCTGTACTGTATATTGCATCATAAAATCCCTGATACTATGTGTATATTATTACAATGCTATATGTGTATTTGATTTTCATTTGGTATAGCACCCTTGGCAATAAGTGACTACAGAGAGCTTTAAAAGTGATGATCATGATAAGTGCATGATAAGATTAAATTTGTAGACATATTTGGACAAGTGAATACTTGCACTTGGGTATGACACGATCATGTATTCAACATAGCAGGATAAAGATTCTTCTAAATTTCCTAGCAGCAATTTAGGATAAGATGCCTAAATATTATAACTTCCCACTAAGTTAGTGGGTCAAAACAATAAAAAAAATATTCTTCCTCCTTATGCTGTACTCTAAATTCCACTGTTTTTTCCCTGCAATGGATAAAATATTTCTGAGCAATGTTATCTTATCAGCAATGTTTAGAGTTATTTTGCTCTTTATTAATAACCTCCCTATCTTAAAACATGTTCAGCATCTGCAAGATAAACTCAATGGCCAAAATCTTAAGAATCCTCAGTGAATGTACTGGGGTGGGTAAATGATGAACAAAACCACCTTAAAACTGTATAAGGCATTTGTGTCTCAAAGCTATGAAATACAGCACATGTGGCTCAATCTCATCCCATTCTACAACAATCACTGTCAATTGAAGTTCAGTTGAGCATAATTAAATTTTCAAAAGGGCTGATACCTGAGCATTGCTCTGACCAGGAAAAGATGACCCTCTTCTTCTCCTCCAGCAAATCACACATTGGAGGTTCTTATTTTATTGACCAATAAGTGTACATGAATCATATTGTACCTTATACTGTATATACTGTATCAACAATATACTTTATATTTGAAGCACCTGCACATAGAAACATACACACTTACATTCTTGCATCACATTTCAAGTTAAGTGACTCTTTAAGTGATTATATACAGAATTCAAGAACTGACTTACATTTCTAAAACGGAATAATATCACCATTACTGATGAATGACCTCATTCTGCAGGGAAGTCTGAGATGTCACTGGTAAATGTCTACTCTTTGTACTTAATCAGTAAAAAATGATAATGAGTACCAATTAAGATTTTTTACATATATTAAATACACTTATTCACACAAAACCAAATCCAACACCCTCCCCTGTCCTTCTCTTATTGTCTGAAAAGCTCATTAAAACATTCAAGGCACAGCTAAAGCTCAGCTTCTGACAAGCTATCCTATAAAACACCAATATTACAACAGATACTGTATGTCTTATATTTCTTCATTGATGCTGTTTTTCTTTCAAGCTCTTTCAAGTTTCATAATGACTAGTGCAGCAAAACTAAAGCCTGCAGTGACCCAATAGCCATTCTGCTTCTAAAAACCTACAGACTGAACAGACATGCCTGTATGTTTGTCTCCTTGGATATTTTTTTAAATACACTTAACTTAGTACCAACATTTAAGCACAGTGCAGCGGCCAGCCAAAGGATGATTATCACTTTAAAACGTTCAACATACGAAAGGCAATTACTCACAAAAATATTGTGTTTATACGGAGACCACATCTTAGTAAAAAAAAAAGATTTGCACAATTTATTGAAGCAAAATTATCGGCTAGATAACTTCTTCTACATTTTTATTTTTCCGTTTCACACTTAACCCTCCCTTCACTGTGGTTTTACCATACTTTCACTCTAATATTATATGCCAGCCTTTGAAAATACCATGATATATCGACCTTTATAAATATTCCTTTTGGTAAATCATGGTATTTTAACATTCTAGTGTGGCAAAGCACACCATGAAAGCTTTTGTAAAGCATTTATTTAAAATATATATATAAAATTCCACAATGACCACATATTTACGGTGTCAATCTGCCCCCTTTCCACATTTCTCTGATATCTGTGTACCACCTCTTTAAAAACCTGACGATCAGATACTTTTTCATTTTTGACAACCCTGAAAGGTAGGACATGAAGCCAGAAAAGCTAAGGAGCATCTATCTATTAATGAGGAGAAAGCTGCTTCTTCCTAGAAAGAACAAGCAGTTTCAGGAATTCTACTTATTGGGCAGTAACATGGAGCTTCTCCTGAAAGCATAAGGCATATGTTTGTACTACAGCTGGGAAGGGAAACCAGTGCATTGCAGGGACAATTTACAGACACCGAGCAAGACAACTGACTTGAGTCGGCATGTTTTTGAAAGGCAGGAAGTAACCACAGTGCCTGGAACAATCCCCTGTGGAGAGAAGAACTCCACACAGAAAGCACCTCAGCTTAGAATTGAAACCAGGATCTAACAGTGTCTCAAACAGATACAGAGCAATGGTGACAATCTTTTATGAACCACAGTTAAAATTTAATATTTAAAGCTTGTATGCCTTACAATTTGTTATTGCACTAGTATGTCTCATACAATGTGTTTTTTTTGGACTGAGAATTTAATTTTGTTGCTACTCTCCCTAGTCATTCATGCATAGTGTTAAATGTACTGGTTACAGTTTTATTCTATTTTCTATGGTGACTTAATTTTGAAATAAAATTAAGATAAGAACGTTAAATACGTGTAATCTGAAAACTCTTTACAGTCTGGCATCAGCTGACATATCCTGCATTAGGCTACAGCATGGGGGTCTGCAGAGAACCACACTGAATTCCCAGCTAACACTGGCTCCTGGACACTGCCAGAGTTTGAGGAGTCCCAACACTAAATTTACTGGCTAACACTGGTTCCTCAGAAGTCCGTTTACACTGTGTATCCCAACAGCAACAGCCCTGACTCACCTGACACTTGCGTTGCTCACTAGTCATTTGACAAGCAATTATCTACCTTCTCACAACATCTCTTCTAATCCAACAAGAACAGTTTGTACACTCGGATCAAGCATCAGTGAGTCAGGATCACAGTCGGAGGTGGTGCTACAACACATACATCCAATTATCCAATCTAGACAAATTTCAACCAAAAACATTACTGAATTACTTGTTGAAGCTTAAATTTTTTCATGTATTCTTCTCTAAAATACATAGCTGATTGTTTTGCTTTATTTGTGCTAACGAAACATATGCCTCCATTTTATATAACACAGGAGAGCCAATGGCCTGCATTGTGACCCTGAGCTCCAAGTGAATCCATTTACTGTACATATAATGGCTAGCAAAACTCCTGGCTGACATTTGCCAGACACTATAGAGTAACTTCACTCAACAAAATTAGCAAAAAACAGCACATGTACAGTACTGTAGGATTTATTTCCATACACTGCTTCAGATGCAGAAAAGCTGTGCAGCTTTAAACTGGAAGGTTTCTTTATTACCCTGTATCGTATTCACATATTTAAAAAAACATGAACAAACAAGTTCAGAATGATTGAGAGGTCTTTGATCCTGTTCTGATATTTTCAGACATTAGGTCCGTGCAGACTGTCTGATTACGGTACTGCCAAGTACCTCAGTAAACAAACTACTGTGAATCCCAGATCCCCCATAGCAAAGAGGTGACTCAGTCTAAAAATAAAGCATCATTTTGTTTAGTAGCAGGTATTTACAAAGAAGGAAAAATAAATGTCTATACACATCAGGAATAATAAGTTCCCCAATTTGTTTTTATACAAACAAAAACACACACACATACACTCCTTGACACTTTCCTACAGAGAAGTATCGTTTGACACTGAATCCAAAGCCTTACTTATCATGACTGCTTTCTAAGAATTACTTTTATTCTGTTACCTAGAACTGACTTCTCCCAAACTCACTCTCAGAAAGATCATGTAATACAATCACAGAAACAGTCCTGAGTCTTGTTTAGTTTCCGGATTGTACTGTATAGATCTTGTCACATTACTGGCATGGTAAATTTGTCCTGTAATACAGAGGGACAATTTACTGTAGCATAATCTATATGAAGTGACTCATTACAACACCATTCAACATCTGGACAACCTAAGAGACTTCTATAACTGCTTCCATAACTTTTGGTACGGTTTGGTAACCAACCAAGTCATATAGCAGAGTGGACGGAAGATGACAGGCATTATAACCAAATTGTTATCTTATCATGAAGAACACGTTTGATTTGGGATTTCAGTCACTATTGGTATGAGTACCAGGGTCCAAACAAAAGCAAGCAGACCTTCCTAAGAAAATGTGAAATTGGTTACAGTGAAGCAGATTCCATTCCAGGCTAAAAAAGCCGGTATCTACTGACCTTAAATGTGACTCAAATGTTCGAACTTGCCATTCGAACTGGCTTTTTTTCCCCCAAAGCATCTCCTAAAAGTCTTCTTTTAAGTTTTTTATACACTAAAATGTGTAGCCGCACTGACACGAGACGACATTCACATTGAAACTTACAGGCAATCCAATAGCCGCTAGTGTCTCACAAGGGCTTCCTCGACACAGCTCAGTGAGGGTTGGTCTAGGTTCCCTTTTAACTGTTTTTGTTTGTTTTTCAGAATTGTATTCAACTGAAGCAGACATCAGGCTGGAGAAGACCAAGGTGCTCCCTTTAAGAGTCTCCCTCTTCCTCTTGCCAATGGTTTCTGGCATCCAGCTCATCAGGATCATTCAGAAAGGCCTCTTTTTCAGGAACTGTGGGTTCACCGTTTGACATGCGTGCCTGTTTGTATCCATTTTCTGTGGCTGACTGGGCAAGGGCTGCCTCTGTACTGTGTCTCATTCCATACCCAAAGTAGATGATGAAACCTGAGCAAGCAAGCAACAACAGTAACTCATAATGTCTCTAAACAAACATCAAAATATACCTAGAGAATTACAGAACTGTCAATTCATTCCTTATTAATCCTACCTTTCTTTCATTTTTGAAAGTTATGCTGTAACATTCACTAAGCTAATTTCTGACCGGTCTAAACGAGTGTGAAAAAAAAGTATTGATGTGATAGCTGCATTTATAGTGGATAATAAGTATCCAATAGCATAGACATTTAGAGGTTAGGTTTGCAAACCATATCCTTTACTGCAAAACCATTAATAAACCTTAAAAGCTAATATATGCGCTGTGCTTATTTATAATTATATTTTTTTTCTGCTGCACAAGTTTACTTACAGTAGATAAAGGCAACACACAACAAGCTTTAACAACCTAGTGTTGTGTCATATATATATACACAGTATACACACTGCAATGGTATGCAAACAGAAGCCTTATTTCTACATCTGGGAAGGATCTAAAAGTGACCAAGAATTTAACATACCCAGCACCATCCAAACAAGGAAACGGATCCATGTGCCTCTGTCCAGCTGCATCATGAGATACACATTGACAAACATGCTCAGAACAGGAAGAAAGGGCAGCAAGGGAACCTGGAGATGTGAAAAAGAAATTACAGAGTCATTTCCAAGATAGATAAAAAGTCACTATTTATTTATCAGCTATCTTTATTGCAAATTTTCATGGGGATTATTGTCCATTGATATGGACACATGTCTTTAGACTGTGGAACAAAGCCAGAGAACACAAAGAAAACCAACATAGACACAGAGCAGGCCTTATGCTGGAGCAGAAAACCAGGACTTTCTAATTCAGCTAATGTCCTGTAAATCTTTCAAAATCTAGTCTAGAAGGTGTTTATGCCTTGACACCTGGATGTACGCCAAAAAAGTCAGTCTCAGTTTATTACCTGCTTTCCCTGTCACTTTAAGGTATTGTGTTCACACAAAATGCTTTATCCGAGTAATAAGTTGTGGCACAAAGCTTGTTACTCAAAGTCAACCTTAAAACTGAAATCTAGTAAAAGAATAAAACTAGAAAATATGTAACACTAGTGGGTTTGGATAGCATTAATAAATCTCCAGACTATATGCTGGACTAGGAATTAGTTATTGGGGTGATGTAAGATGTTCATTGGCAGGTACAATTGCCATGGTTGTTCCTTCAATGATCAGAACAAGATATAGTCTGCTACACTTGTTCTTAGTATTATTTGTGTATCACACAGCCGTATAATGATACAACAAACTCATCTTTCCACACAAAATTCCCAAACTTGGTGTAATAAAGATGATTTTCAAACATCAACGGAAATCCAGCTCTGTATTTCACACTACAGATACAGATAATGCTCTGTTACAGTAGTGATAAGGAAATTATTTAGTAAGCATAATTCATTAAAATCCATAAAATACTTGGAATGAGGCACACACTGTCCTTTCAGAATTCCTGTATAAAGATAACATTGTGAGAAAAAATGTGTTTGTTCCAAGCCTCAAAGTAAAACATTCACAACTAGAACATCTTTAATGTATACCATTTTTTTTCTTTTAAAGAAGTAAAACTGAGGTCCTTACAGTACCTTAAAGGAGAGCTTTGTCTTGCTCTCCGGTTGTCTCCAAATGATGATGGTGATGACGACGCTCATAATTAAGAAAATGGTAAGAAGTGCCACAGACCATGATTTTGTGCCACCTTGGACAGCAATGATGCAGAAAATGAAGACAAGCAACCCTGGAAAGTAAATAAAAGAACAGAGAATCAACAACAATAACTATGTTACAACTTGAAGACTCCCAGTAGGCTTCAGACATAGGTAGGGTTTAGTTGTCTCTCCAAAATAGCAAACTGTTGCAAACTGTCAAACAAACACTCCTACATTTTAAAATTTTTGTGCTTTGTGCACCTGGTTATCTAATGCAGATTTTAAAATGTTTGCTGGGTGAGATCACACACTCTGACTGGACTGGAGTGAAAAAAAACAACTTACAATTATGCAATTATGATTTTACAGGTGTGTCTGCAGTATTCAAAGTGTAATAAAATTAAAAACAAAGACTGAATACAGAAGACAACCTACCATTCATGGATTTGGATCAAGCTCACACAAAATATTCTAAATAGAAACGTTATTTTCAGAGCTTTGAAAAAGCAGTTCAGAACTATCTTGGAACATATGAGCAAAGTGGACAAAGCAAAAAAAACTAAATTGGAAGGAAATTGCACAGTGCATTGAGGGCTTAAGATACGTTGTAGTTGAAAACAATGCATGCGTATGTGCATTCCTGAGGCTTACCAAGCATGCTGGCACAGATGTTCACAATCAAACCAGACATGCTGCTTGGATCAGAGTTCTCTGGGAAGAGCATCCTCTTCATACTGAACTCCTCCATACCATCTGGTAGTATCCCTGCCTGGGATTCGCTGTTGCTCACCGACTCTGTCATTTCGCTCTCATCTAGGGTGCTTGCCATTTGGTAGACAAGACTGGGCTGTTCAGGTTGGTATCTGGATCAGAAACATGCATTCATATCCTTCAGCATTGAAGTCTTCACCAATTATTGTTGTGCATAACTAAAATAGTTCAAGTATCCATCCATCTAATTTCTAATCGCTTTATCCAATACATGGTTGCAGGAGAGCTGGAGCCTATCCCGGCAAGCAACAGCCACAGATACAAGTGCATCACAGGTCATACAAAGATACAAACACATTTACAACAATTTTCCCAGAAGCGAAAAAAACCTACCAGTACAGTATGTCTTTGGACTGTGGGAGGAAACCCACTGATGCACCCAGAGGAACCCTTTGCAAACATGGTAGAACATACAGTACAAACGTCAAGCATATGGCACCCCGGCCCAGAATGGAATCCAGGACCCCAGCCCTGGGGGGCAACAATGCTAACCACTGTGCCCTTCCCCCTAATTCAAATGTCTGTGCAAAAATTCTAAAAAAGGTTTTATCATCAGTTCTTGCAGAAGCTAATTTCAAGGAGGGTTTCTGACAAAATGTAATTGAAGAAAGTAATAGAGTATGTGTTACTTTATTTAATAAGAACCAGTCTTGGAAGATGGAACTATCAACACACTCTAGCCAAAATTATTATAATTATAATTATAATAATAATAATAATAATAATAATAATAATAATAATTGCTTACAGATTGGAGAGGCTAATGCTGACAAGTGACAATGAGGATGAGGTGATGAGCTTGTCCTTCACTGTATGAGTTACTACAGGCAAAGTATCTTTAGGCTACAGCTACCGATGACAGCTGTGCAGGTGAGGAACAGTCGGCTTGGGTCGCGTTACAAACCTGAGGACTAGAACGCAGGCAGCCACCAAGGTGTACGCAAGCAGGGTGCCGATAGACATGAGGTCCACCAGGTCTTTCAGGTCAAAGAGGAAGGCCATTATAGCTGGAACATGAAGGAAGAAAGATTAAATACAAAAATACAGCAAACAAATGTCATTCCTTTCACCTTTCCAATTGTGGCTGTCTTTGATAGATGCATGTGGAATTCTCTTAAGAATTATGTCACAGGGAAAAAAACGCAAAAATCACATGATACATCCTGTGAACAATTATGTCACAACCCCAAGTGTTGATATTTGCATACAACAGGTAGCCTTCAACTATATCGATAACTCACATGTAAAATATTTGTAGTAAAGGAAAAACACTACCAAAAGATAAAGAATATTTGGACATTTTCATATTTTTTCACTTTCCACTTTTCTTTCTCAAAAGTGGAAAACTGAAAGAAAAAATACAAGGCTTCTTGTAACAAGTAAATATTGTTTTCTATGTATATATTTTTTACTCTGTAATGTCAAACCTGCGGCATGACATGTATGTCCTCAGGTACATGTATGTGTAAGTTTTTACCCAGAGCTCTGGCTTCCTTGCACCTTCCAAAGATATAATGGCTAGTTTCACTGATAAAGTGTGTGTGTGTGTGTGTCCTCTGATAGACTGGCATCATATTTATATTCCAGTCTCTCATCCTGTTTTTCTAAGAATATAGGGTTACTGCAACCCTTCCTAGGACTAAGCACCTTTAAAATAACTGATGGATGAGTGCATTTTCAGATTTTGATATTTTACATGAGAGTTCTTAGATTAGCTAAAACGTAACAACTTTAATGCACAGAACATACACATTCAACTTTCTAAAAATATATATTAGTGTAACCTTGATGAAAATAACTTTCCATGCGATTACAAGTGAAAATATATTGGTGCATTAGTGTAAAATAAAGTTCTCTATTTTATGTTAATTTAACCAATATACTATAAATCAATATTCATATTGATTCTTTTACTCAATCAACAGAAATGTGTAAAGTCATTTTCAACACTAGCTATTTAATGACATGTTCAGTTCAATCTCCTATTGTGTAGCTGTTAAAGAGATGTAACAAAAGATTGAGCAAGTGTACAAAACTAAAAGGCTGTGAATGCTCAAGTTCTTAATTTTTAAACAATCGGCATCACAGGTAAGAAGAAGCTTACCTAAAGTTGAAATAATAGACAGTTTCTGCAGAGAGTTCTTAGTTTGTCAAATATCCCGTTAAAAATAAAAATAATTGCTCCAATTGCTGCTCCACTGCTTCCACTACCAAAAAATGCTTCCTTCTCTTTTCTACACATCCCATTTTGCCAGTGAACTCTGTTAGGAATATGAATGCCTTGTCACCTTCACTGCCTGGGCTCTTTTTGATGCTTTTATTTCAGAGACTATCAGTGATATTAATAACTTAACAATGAAGTTGATTTTGGGAAACCAGTGACAACTCTTGCAAGTGAGTCCCTCTCTAACCAACCCAAGGGGCATATCTTGTGAAGAGTGTACTTCAGTTGCTACCGGTCATCTCTCCCAACACTCTAGGAAACATGCCTGAAGACTGAGCATCTAAGGCCAACAGCAGAATGGGACGTGTAAGTAAACAAGGAAACATCTGTTTGGGTGGGTACCATCAAACAGCATTAACAGGACGGCAGCGTAGACTGTGATAACACCACACTGATGATGTTCTTGGATCAGCCAGGAGCAAATCCTGTATATCAAGATGTTTCTTTCATCCAGTCATTCCCATATTAATCCAACTCCTTCCAAGAGATCTCACACACAGAGCTTAGGCTGTGCAGTCTGTTAATATGTGAATCTGAGGGGCAGCCCAAGCTTTATCGCTCACACTGGAGCTTACCGGACATGACCCCTGCCATCAAGGTGGAGACGATGGGGGTTTTCCTCTTGCTCACTCGGGCCAGAAATGAGAACAGCAGCCCATCTCTGGCCATTGCAAAGATAATCCGTGGCAGGGGAAACATGGAACCCAAGAGACTAGAATGGGGTGGGAGGGGGTAGGTGGTGGTAAAGAAGTTTTAAATAAACAACATACAGACCGGAGGAGACCAGGTTACTACGTGGATTCAGCTGCAAACTGTTCTGAATGCACACTGGTGCTGATGGAGGTGAAGGGTATGGAATAAGTAAATGTGCACACTGTGAAAATGGACTGTACCACTCAGAAATATAAAACAACCTCCTTCTAAAGAACATCAAAACGTTTCTTTCACCAGGCTCAGATTTTTATAAGTTCTCCTTTTAAAACCAGCTGCAAATAACAAGGGGATTTTAGAAGAAAACAAAAACAAAGCAGGAATTCTTGATTAAAAAAAAAACTAAAAGGAAGTGGACAAGATTTTCTGCAATTTGTTTTTTGGTTCAAGGTTATTTTCTTTAATAATACTACATCTGCATGTGATGTTACAATTGTTTAGGTTACATTAACAGGAAATGCTCTTTTCATTGTTCACATCCTGTCTAGTTCCTAAAATCTTGAGCCCAGTGCACTCCCTTTCAAGATGTCCGATTCCATTCAGTGAGTAAAGACACATTGAGCAAGATGGGCCAAAAGGCCTCCTCTCATTCATAGCCTTTTTTATATTCTTATGACAGAATATTAAGAGTTGGCATGTGACTTGCTCTGTACAATCAAGGTCTGTATGACTGGTAGTGCCCAAATGACTGACAGCTTATGCCTACAATTACTGCACACCACATTACTTATCTTTCTTACATTATGGCCTGTGGATTGCTGAATGTTTGTCTGTTGCATTAGGAACTGGCTATCTCTAAGTGAGCAGTAAAATTGTATGCCTGCTGATGGTAAATAGTTCCAGCAGTAAAGGTGCATTTTGAACAGGTGCGGTTGAAAGCACGTATATTCCTGTAATCACAGTGTTAGTGGTTATTCTTTCAGCCTCACCTGCAATAACCCCTGAAGTTAATGTAGCAGTTACGGGGGTTTTGGTTCTTTGGCTGATTTTTGCCAAAAATTTGAAGAGCAGCCCATCATCGGCCATGGCCCAGATCACTCGGGGCATTGGAAACATGGCGCCAAGCAAGCTAATGAGAGAAAGAGAACAGGCCATGCCATCTGAGTTAGTGAAGGTCAGTTCCACATAATGCAGCGAACCTACTATCACTTCAACAGAATAATAATCAAAACTCCTGTTTTGTGAACAACATTTTATGCAAAATGAAAGATTAACATATAGGGCTGACAGATATTTAAGCAAGAGGGGACCTTGAGATTGTTACGATGTCTATGAAGTCTTTACCAAAGTGTTTGACTTAAGTCAGCCTTGATTTTCAGTTTTGTGAAGAATATTTCTGACACCAGAAAAAAAAAACTTTTGGACATGAAACACAACATTGTTTTTCCCTTTTGATTAATGGACTGAGCTCAGATTTGCTTTCAGCGCTGTCTGCCAATTCTGATCCTATAAACCCCCTGGAGTGTGGGTATTCAAAAAGTAGCACAAAGAAACAACTAAAATAGTAATGACAGCTTAGTAGAAAAAGATTAACAAATTCAAAAATAAACACCTCCTGATATTGCTTTAAAACATACTTAACCATCACAGGTCACTTGCATTAAATCCTTTTTCAACAACTAAATAACAGGAATTTCTATCCGGAGAATATACTGTACAGTAATTTCCTGAATACCTCTGATCATATTTGATGTATATATTCTTGTACTTAGCATAGCAGGAATGTCATGATACTCCAAATTATTATGTTATGGCCATAGATAAATATAATATAAACTAAATACTTTTATATTAACAGTGGGTAAAGATCCAATTTTGGGGATGAATATACTTGTACAAGTTAAAGTTTAGCAGTGCTGGGGCCCAAGTTTAATTCTGGACCTGGGATGCTATCTGCATGGGGTTTGTATGTTCTCCCCATGTTCAGGTGGGTTTTTGGCTGGTGCTTTTCTTTCCTCCCTCCGTCCAAAAACATACTGGACGGTTAAATGCCTTCTGGGAAAATTGGCCCATGAGTGAAAGCATGTATGTATCCGTGTTTGCCCTGTGATGAACCAGTGTCCTGTCCAGGGTGTTTCTCCACTGGGTGGCCACTGCTTTCGAGAATTGAAGAAAGAGGTTTTCAAAATGTATAGATGGTAGTTAAGTGTACAAAAAATTATACATCAGCAAAACCCTGTACATACACATTTGATGAATGTATTAAGAAATCATTTTTTTAAGAATTTACTTATTTTTAATGTACTGTAGGTTATCCTATCCTGGACAATTTATGGATTTATGGGTATATGATAGAAGTCAAAGACAACGTCTTGAGTTAACAAAATCAAGATGTGATTTTATACTCTTAAATTTTAATTTAAAGAATAAAAATCTACAGAACACAGTACTTATTACATTTTTGGATTTGTATGGTTGGATGTTACAAGTGCAACATGTGGGGAACTGATATATTCAAACGCAGACACAGCATAATAGTACAATCTACAAATAAGATGAATATTGTTATAATGAAGATTAGCCCTGCATGTCAATGCAGACGAAACCCAATGGATAATGGTAGAGGTGGTACATTGAGTCCCACCAGCAACACCAAAGACTCTCTGAAATGACATTATTACTGCTATTACAAAGCTGGACAAGGTACTAATTATAGCATTTTAACAAATGACAGGAGATTAAAATCTCTCTTTTACAGCTATAAAGCTGTTTCAATATACAGTATGTCTGCCTAGTATTTGGGAAACTGGGCCCATACAGAAACAAGGCAGGAGTTAGATAAAAACCCATGAAGCAGCCAGAAATGCCAACAGTCACCTGATGGTATTTTTTGTTTGATACAGTAGATATTTCTTATGTCTGCCAAAGGGAAAGCAGTCACCAAGCAGCAAAGCTTCAGCTTCTTTCAGATTCAGGAATGCTTAGTTATTCATATAGAATCTTACACAGCTTAATCATCACCTGTGACATATTAAGAGTTGTGTGTAGAACAAACTGTACAGTTTTGATTACCAAATATTTGTAACTTAGTAACATAGTTACAGTTGTAAATGTTACCAACTATGTAATTATGGAAGTGAAGAACTCAGTGCAGAAAGCAGATTGGGTTTTCTTAACCTTCCATATTTACACAGAAAAGATGTCTTAAGGCACCAATTTTATAATTCTATTCCATATTCTAATTACCTAATGTAGAAAGCTTTTAGCTTTGGTTTAAAATGGTTTAAGGTTCCACATGTGTTCTAAAAAAGCAGGACAAAATTTCACAGCATAAATGCTTTAGTGCAATTAGGAAATTCAAAGCTTCATGCAAAGTCTTGCAGATCAACAATCAAAATAAAAATACTGCACAAATAAAGAAATCTGAAAGACTACAAAAAATATATATTAATTTCTATACAGAAATATCTGTGTACACATCACCTGAGGACATCTAGTACTGAGTTGCTACTGTATATATCAAGTGGTGTTTAAGGTATTCAATACTATCAACATATACTATTTCAATACTACTATAATCGAAGTGTCTGTTTTTAAAATATTATCCATCTTAAACCTAAATGAATACAGAAAAAAGCCCATTCCAGACACTTAAGAAAGCCGAGTGCCAAAGCATCTAAAATAACAGTGGTAACCAGTTAAATACATTCCCAAAGGATGGATTTAGAAATCCCAAAGGATGGATTTAGAAATACAGGCTTAGGAGCTATGACTTTATGACTAGGGACTTATTTTTAGAAGAGAACAGAGCTCAGATATCACACCAGCTCTTCCATTGAGCATTTATTTTTGTATTCACTAGTGGATATAAAGCAAAAATGCAATTTTATTATTCAGTCTTGGAACCCTAAAAACGTATATTACAGCATTAATACTGTTCATCATGCTCTGTCACAGAGTTTGATATGCCTTGATATTCTTTTTCAGAAAACCATTGGGACAAAACTCTCAAGACTGACCAGCTTACCTCGTTGACAGGGCGCACAAGGAGCCAACGGCTACCGCGTAGGTGGCGCCTTCCCACCCCACGTATTTGAAAGCGACAGGCAGGGGGCTGTTCTTGTCCAGCATGTAGTAGGGCATCATCAGGGTGAGGGCGGCAGAGACCCCGAAGTAAGCTACAAAGCAGATGAGCAGGGAAGCCACGATCCCGATGGGAATAGCTCTCTGAGGATTCTTCACTTCCTCCCCTGGAGAGCCCGCAGAGAAAAACACCAGGGTCAAAGGTCAAAAGCTCTCTTACCAATAGAGGCCACTGTACAACTCTAGCAAGGAGAATGAACAGCTGTACCAAGGTTTGGGCTCTGTATTAGAACTCAAACCAAATCCCTAGAATGAATGACGGCAATTAACTCCTTACCGACAAGGAACACACAGTTCAGTCTGTCAGTGAGGATGTTCACAATAATGAACTATTTGGATAATCTGTGCCTTGATGAACTATAATTTATTGTATTCCACCAACAAGTGGACAGACATAAAGCAACCAAATAAGTACAAAATGCACTGTATAAAGGTATAATTCCAAAGTTGTTGGTTTTTTTCCCCAGTGGTCATCAATTACAACATTTAATTAACTACAATTTTCACAGGAAATCTGGAGTGAGTGGGTTATGACAAGTTCATATTGAAACGAATTTCAATTCAGTCCACTACTTCTGTAGCTCCCTATAATCCTCCTAAAATCTTCCTTAAGCAAGCACTAAAGTTCTTATAGAAGTACCTTGAAGTAACTGTTAACATATAAAAGATCCCAAGCTAACATGCATTTCCTTTTTAATTTTTCCAACTTGATTCCCCAAATGTATACAGTGCCTTGTAAAAAATAGTCTCCACTTGCCAATAATACATTTTTATTGACTTTAAGAAACATGCTCTACACAAATTCTGTCAGCTGCAAATACAGTAGCTTTGAATACAAAATATGATCAAACTGAACATGGTATGACAACCTAAGGGGCAGGGTAATACAGTATTGCTCTACTACTAAGCTAAAAGAAATGGATCTAAGAAGAACCCTCTTGAAGGGTACATCCTACCCACCAAAGTCCCAGAGAGCCTTGGGTCTTTGGAGCAGAGTGAGTGAATAAGGCAAACTGACAACTGAACAACACCTGCTTCTAGTCTCTTTTCATTATATACATACTAGTCTAGATCTTTATACAGATTGGCAAGGCAAAGGGTGGCCAGGGGCATACAGTGAGATTGAGTCGTTCCAAACATTGTTTAGAAGGTAGTTATTTTTTAGAAGAGAAATTTGAACTAGAATTTGTGAACCTGTACCTAGACTGTGAACAACTATTCTGGAGAAAATGAAAAGCCAGACAGGAAATGGACAGATACAAAGTTCAACTTAAACATTCATTTGCACCAGAATGGATTTAAGGATGCTGTAGCAAATCAGAATCTAATTTTCTATATAACTCTAATTTAGATCTCCACGAAAAAGTGGAAACATTGCAGAGGGATGAATATTTTGGGCAAAGCACTGTAGATCTAAATCCTAAATAAATTCAAATGGATAAATCACCTTTCCTGTTTGATGTTAATATTTAACAAGAAACAACAAGAGAGACTTGAATTTAGTTAACAAAACAAACCAGTACAAAACCTGTCCCATTGCTGTAGATACTCATATTAAATACTAAGCAGAATAATATAATGTTTTCATAAAATATATAACTTTCCACCCAGCCCTATGATTCAAACACTAGAAAGTCAATGGACTTGAATTTAGTGAACTGGACCTAGTTTCATTAGGGGTTGGCCTTGACTCTTGCAGCTGCCAAAGGAATATTAGGAGCTCTGTGTTCCTGCCAGCAAATAGCCTGTAGCAACGACAGCTTTCTTTGATTTACTGGAAGTCTAGAACATACAGAGTTCATTCTGTAAATGGCTCGGCCTAAGAAGCTATACTTAGGGAGGAGACATATTTCCTGTTCGCTGTCTAATGACAAAAAGCCAAAAAAAATCTTTCCTTCTAAGAACTCCAAAGCTAAGCACATCTATGCCTGGTCAGTGCTGTAATAAGAGATCTTGCTGTTGTAAGTGGTGTTGGGTGAGCAGGACCACTGTTCCCTCTGGACCAGAACGTTCTAACCACTGCACCTTAAATCAATTGATGAAGCAATTTCTCAAATCTTTGGTTGCTCTGCTGTGCAGTTGGACTGCTGGCGCATAACAGCTCTGCCAGTCACCTACAGTAGCAGGTGGCTGCTGTATTTCAGTAGTGGATTAGGTGGGTTCCAGACGAAATACCCAGTCATGTGTTTGACACCCATGCTTTGGTTTCCTTCAAGAAAAGGTTGCATGAGATCCTTGGATCAATAAGCTACTACCAGGTGGGACAAATGGCCCAAAATGGCCTCATCTCATTTGTAACCTTTCTTATGTTTCACATGGAAAGTGTCTTCAGATGAAAACTGTTGTTTAAGTCCTTATAAAGATATAATCATCTTTAAGGATGGCCGATGAGCATATTAGCTCTCCAATGAAGGTAGAAACTTGTCCTGCCAAGTTAAGTGAGATTATACAGCTCACCAGGGGACCTCTTCAACACAAAAGTACCCCATAAAATGACAACACAAAGATCACAAATGAAAGAAAGCCAGCCACCCCATATTGTTAATTCCAAAGACTATACAGTAATATTAGGAGTTCTACAGGAGTATATTCGAAGTTCTTATCCTGACCTAATAGCTTCCACTTCTCTGGATCCTGAGCCTGAAAGTTTCTTTCCAAATTTAAAGGCCTGAATCAAATACCTCTGAAGAGTAGTGCATTTAAAACTGATACAGCAGCCATTTTTTTAGACAAAGTGTTGTAAGAATCTGGAACAAGCTGCCCAGCAAAGAGTACTGGCTTTATTTTTTAAAAAAAAGCTGGATGAGACCCTCCAAACATACTATGTAGGCTAAATGCTCCCCTCTTATTTGTAACCTTTCCTATGGTCATGTGCTGTTATTTGGCACCTTTTCCTACCTGTGGTAGCAATGCAATCAAAGCCCACGAAGGCATAAAAACAGGTTGCAGCTCCTGAAAGAACACCAGTGAAGCCAAAGGGCATGAACCCTCCATCACCATAGATCCACTGTGATGCTGTCCTCTCTGAAACACTACCAAACAGAAAACATCAGTGTTTGGTATTATTCATATAATGGTCTACAATAGGCAACTTTCATCCTTTTCCATTGCAATAGCCTAAGTTCTAAGAACTTTTAGGGTTAGGACTTTCCATTACAGAATGGCCTAATCATAGACTGCAATGTCCAAATTAAAAAAGAATTTAATTTCCTGTAGTGGTTTCTGTTTTGTCTTTATTTTTGTTATGCCCAAATGCATCTAAAATCAAGTGTTGGAAAAGCTTCTCACACCTAAAAGCTAAGAACTGTCAAGATGAACTAAGATAAGAAGTACAGTCCTCTGAAGTGCAATGAAAGTAAGGTATTTAACCTGTCCAGCAGTTCCATGCACTACTGTGTAAAGTCTTAGACACTTCGTATTTTTAATAAGTTCAAATTGTTCTAATAGATATAATATAATACATTAATATATACATTATATCTATATTTACATCTATATTTATATTCATATGTGTGATACAATTTTTCTGTGTACTGTTCTGTTCTAGTTTGTTCTTTGCATGTCCGACTGTGAGTAACTCTTGTATTGTATTGTATGTATTGTACTATTATTATATAATTCGTTACACTGTGGCTGTGTTGTGTGTGTTAAGCTGCTGTTGCACTGCAATTTCCCTCACGGGATCAATAAAGTATCTATCTATCTAATAGTAGAAAATACAAGTGGGGGCTCTGCAGAAATTGTTGCCGTTTCCAAAATACATATAGTGTAATTCCTAATATTGTCAAGATACTTTTGCACAGCACTGCATTTACTGTACCTACAGTACATTTCTTCACATTAAGTCCTGGTGAACTGTACTTTTTAAGAGTTCTTATCAACAGGAAACCTGCTCCATAACACACCAAACACAAAATACGAAATTAAACAAAAAAACAAATCAGATTACAGAAACCTTTTGAGAAAATGCGTTCTGCAAAATTCTTTGTGTCTTTTGGTCTTGAAAATTTCTGGATTTACAAAAAATCATAGTAATCAATTCCTGGCTTCCTGAGCTAGAATCCAACCACCTATTGCATAGGAGTTAAATCATTTTAAAACCTAATGCTCCTTGAGTTCTAGTGGATTGCACGGGACAACTAAGGAGTATAATAAGGCATGATCTGTCACCCATTTCTGAGTAACATTAGATAGTCAATAAACCATGGTCTTTTTTCAGGTAGGTGGTCTATGGTCCTGTACAGAGAAAGAGTGACAGAAGAGCTAGTTCAATGGTGGTATGCTGCCATTAAAATAAAACATACTTGTAAGTTGAGGAGTTGGTGAGGTTTGTCATGTCCTCCTGCGTGAGGCGCCAGTTTTTCAGGGTGCCCTTCACCAGCCCCGATACCACCACAAACATCAGCACCAGGATATTGATGCAGGTGAACACCTTATTCACCATGGCTGATTCCTTCACGCCAAAGGCCAGCAGCCCTGGAAGAAACAACGTTGCCTGCTGTTAGCCTAGACAAGGCTGCAACAGTACAAGAACAAAGTGACAAAAGACAATCAGAATAAAACCAATCTCCTGTCTTAGATGCTTAAATGGACAAATTTATGATTGAATAGCAAAGTGCTGATTTTGTGCTTAAAAATTCAAATTACAGTATGTAGTTTTTTGTTGTTTTGTTTTTTCAAAATTGTATTCCTGTTCCAAGATGGGTTGAATGGAGCTGCTAGAAAAGAAAATATTTTTTGTCCTCAATTCAGAGGAAAACAAAAATAAATTAAGATTACATTGATTTTGGATCGTTGACTGGATACGCCATCTCCTGGCCCCCTAAGGCATTACATGAGAAGAAGTGCATTGTTCCTTCACTGGACAACATACCTGTTAAAATCAGGATGATCAAAACTGCAAATATATCGGGATACTCAGCCAATACCCCAGGGGCCTTTATTGACATGTACGCTTGGCAGAACTCCTCAATGTGCTTGCCAATCAGCTCATCAAATGTGGCACTCCAGGCTCGAGCTACACTTGATGTTCCTGTGAAAAGTAACATGAAATCTGTAACAACAATTTCAGCCTCATTTTTCCAGTTTCATTTCTGTTTTGTAACTTGAGATTTTCCAGGTTATTTTTAAATTACAGGCAGTCCATGAACCATCAAATCAATATATATTTTGTACCTACTTAAATTAAGGCTATCCCTTACCAAAGAAACAGTTGAGACCAAGATTACCCTGAAATAAAATTATGACATTTATGATTTTTTAAATATGGTTCTCTTCAGTAACATGAAAGTTGTAGACCAATGTCCCTAATTATGTAAGGCTAATGAAAATATCATTTGTGAATTAGGACACAAAAAAAGAACATCCATTCATTCATTCCCGACTGTATTGGTTAATCCAGGGTTGCAGGAGAGCCGGAGTCTATCCAGACAAGCAAAAGGAGCAAGGTAGGATACACCGTAGATGGGACACCAGTCCAACTCATGGCACACAGAAACAAATACACACTCACACCAGGCCAGTGTTCTCAGAAACCAACTAACCCACCAGTATGTCTTTGGATTGTGAGAGGAAACCAAAGGAGGCAGAAATCTATGTGAAGACTGGTAGAACATACAAACTTCATGCAGATAGTGCCACAGGAAGTGAACCCAGGCCCCAGCATTATGAAGCAGCAATGCTAACTACTATGCCATTATGCTACCCCCGAACAAACAATTAAAGCAAACTAAAACAAGTATTTTTACTTTGTTGTTTAGGGACCCTGTATTATCAGGAATTAAAGCAAAATCTCAGTATGAATTATGATATTGTGAGATAACAGAACATGGAGAATGCATCTGACCATTAAATATTTCGACAACCACATCAATATGAAAACAACAAGAATAGTCCAGTTTGCCAATTTTGCCAAGAATGAAAACAAGTTCAAGAAATAATCAAAAAGGAATTAAATAATGTCCCTTGATAGTGTTCAGCCTCTGGGCTGAAAAGTGTTGCTTATAATACTAAAGGGATAGTGTAGTCATATTGTCAATGAGCTTGTAATGTGTGGCCTTTTTTTCAAAAATGAGCATACTGGAATTAGGAATGCAACTGCCAACATCATGTGCCAAAGAGGTTCAGATGATGTCATTTTGCCTAGCTGACAATATGAAGACAGCTGTAGATTAAGCTCAGTTGCCTTTAATTTTGTATTGAGGCAAGCTTTGAAGTATTGGGAGTTACAAGAAGTAAGTGTGAATAGGAAGCTAATTGCAGTATTTACAGCATTTAATACCAATTGTAGTGTAGGTGGATCATTTGCTTTGTGGAGTATGAGTCTTTTTTCCCCACAGTGTAACTGCGCACCACGGTGCTGCCAAAGACATGGAACCAAGAAGATAGCATAGGGCTGTTACTTTGATTCATCATTTGAATTAAAAAAGACAACATTTCATTAAATGTATACACCTTAGGTAACTATAGGCTTGTGTAGGCAGGACAGATTAATCTGCCTTATTCGAGAGCACAGCATCACCTGTCTTTAGAATCCAACCAAATATTGTCTGGAATACTGTACTTTGCCAGGTATTTAAACTACCATTTAAATGAAACTAGGCATGAACGTGGAAAGAGCCAAAAATGCCTGATTTTGTTTTTCCGTGAAAATACTAGCAGAATAAAGTCAAAAGGTTGTAAAAGGACCTCTGGGGACTTCCACAGACACTTTTACAAAACCCTGTCAAACTATATGCTCTCTACATGTTTCACTGGGCTTCCTTTGGGTGCCCTTGGGAAAACTGGCCCAGGTGTGAATGTGTGTGCTTGTGTCTGTGTCCCCCCTACTATGGACTGACATCTTCTCCAGGGTGTCCTGCCTGCTGCTTGCCAGGTTAGTCTGACTCCCCTGCAACCCTATATTGGATAAAGCAGTTAGAAAATTGGTGGATATTTAACAAGTCACTTACTCACTATGAAAAATTTGGTCTCTGCAGAATTCCCCAGGAAGTTCAAATATGCATTTCAATACCCATTATGTCTTTTGTTTTTGCCTTTTTTTTTTACCTAAAAGCTGAATACAGTATGCAGTATACTGTCCCACCTGGGATTTGAATCTTCAACCTTCCAGTTACGAGTCCACTAAGCTACACCGTTGCCAACTTATTATTGTACGCTCTACAATACGTTTGCAGGAAAAGAAAGTAAACCAAAAGGGAAATTAAGCACTGTGAGCTTATTAAATTACAAATTAAACTAATTAGACGAGAAAAGCAATGGAGCAAAAACAACAGAGCTGGGCTGAAACTTGTGAAATGTAGTCATGAGTTTTGGTTTTCATTAACACATGGGCAGGTGCATACCGACCACAGTGTAAACATGGAAAAAGAGTGAAAAACGAAACAAAACCCAGCGAAAAAAGACTGACTTTTCAAAACTGGTAAGTTTACTCTTTATGTTTCCTAAATGTAAAAACAAAAGAGAGTAGTCTTATTACATGAGCTCCTGTTGCAAAAGCAGGCTGCGATTCAGAGTCACCGATTTACATCTTGTTGTATGTATAATTACCATTGTATTATCACGCTCATTTAAATGTTCCAGCCTAATTACATATTGAAACTAGGGCTCAGTTTCTATTTAAGTTAACCAAAATATTGTTTTACAAACTCTGAAGGTCATACACAAGAAATAAATGACAAATTTGATTTTAGAGCAGGTGGAAGAAAGACAGATGGTGGGAAAGTATGTGTGGGGGGGGGGAGGGGTTGTGACTCACCTATCACGTATGATAGGATGAGATTCCAGCCTGTGATGAAAGCCCAGAGCTCTCCCACAGTCACGTAACTGTACAGGTAAGCGGATCCAGTCTTCGGCACGCGGGCCCCAAACTCGGCGTAGCACAGCCCCGCTAGCACAGAAGCCAGCGCGGCAATCAGGAAGGACAGCACGATAGCCGGGCCGGCGTTGTCTCTAGCTACAGCCCCGGCCAGCACGTACACCCCGGCTCCCAGCGTACTGCCCACCCCCAGCGCAATCAGGTCAAAGGTGTCGAGGCAGCGCGAGAGCCGGGACTCCTCGGAGTTGCAGTCCACCACCTTCACCCGCAGAAGCTGCTTCCCGAAACCCAGGAGCATCTTGCAGGCCATGGTTGCTGCAGTCAAGTGGGGCTGCGTGGGCAGGCGGGCAGAGCTGTACCAAGAGGGGGAAAAAAAAAAAAAGAAGAGGGACAGACATCACTCACCCCTCCCAAAAGAAGGTACTGAAGTAGGAGGACTAAATTCCCCCCAGCTTGTTTTAAACCGCATACATACAGTAGCTCCAATATCAAAATCCTAAAAAAAGTTCAAATACAAAAAGAGAGAACACAGGGTTATCCCAGTTGTGATACACAGAGTGACTTCAACTGGGTCCATATTGTCTAATATGGACATATTTTTCATGTCATATCCATCAATCACAAAAACATCACATTTCAACAAGGTAAGTGTTCCGGTATTTTCTCATGACCCTGACCAGTTTAGATATGAGCATTTGGATATGTATTCAGAAATGACAATATAATGCATTCCAGGATGAGCTGGGTGAAGAAGTCGTGTGTTTGAAGCTATGCTATTTAACTAGAATAAAATTTCACTTCACGTGCTTTACCCATTTTACATCACTGTACCTTCATGCTAAATGGTTATTTGATCATTTGGATGGGATTAACAATTAACATTTAAAAGTAACAAAATTTATCAGAAGTCAAGCTCTTTAAAATTGACTATCAAACAAAATTTCACCTCATTCAAAAAAAAACATTAACATCTGATAAGAATAAAGGAAAGAACAGAGCGTGTTAAGAATTCCTTAGTTCCTAAATCACTCAGTTTAATTTTGTCCCTAACTGGACTGCTTAATCAATGTAAACAAATGTAGCTGCTGTTGAATTTCTGGTTTAATTACCAGCACAATCACCCATGTTAATCCGCTAGAAGAACGTACATCCCAGTAGAACCAGTAATCATTTATTTTACCTCACATTTCCTCTGGTTCAGGGAAATGTTTCCTAGCCTACATTTTAGAAGATAAGCAAACAGAACTAAAACCAAATCATATACTGTAGGAAAAATATTGCAAAACACATATTATACACAGTTTGATACATGCTGTTCCTTTAGATAGTTGAATAAATATCCTTGCAGCTGTACTATCTGAATATACAAGACAATTTAACAACCCATGTAAATCTGAAACATTCAAAACAATGAAATCACTAATTTTAATCTAATCATCTAATTTCTTCTAATTTTAAACTTACAATTCACAAAACAAAGCAGCTGTTTTTAAGACAGCCCGTAGAACAGAACATCCAGTTCCCTAAAATAATCATTCCAGTAGTTAACATTGCTGCCTCCCAGCACTGGGCTCCAGGGTTCAATTCTAGACCTTATCTGCATGGAGTTTGTTCTCCCCATGTTTGCATGGGTTTCCTCCAAAAGACATACTGTTAGGTAAACTGGCTTCTGGGAAAAGTGGCCCAAGGTGTGAGTACGCACTGGGATCTATCTGTCCTACAATGGACTGGTGTCCTGCCCAGGGTGTAGCCTGCCTGTTTCTTCTCAGGATAGGCTCCAGCTCCCTCGTGACCCTGAACTGGAAGAAATTATTAGAAAATGGATGGATGAATAGTGCTCTGCATCCTGGACACCTCTTAATAAAGAGAACAGGCAGGGTTCTGCCTTGAAACAGTCTGGGACATCTGCAGGTCACTGCCAGCATATTTTGGGAAAGTAATAATTAAGGTGGTCGCAGCTAAACCGGCTCCTAAATTTAACTTCAACCAGCCTATATGGTGGATGAAGTGGACTTATTTCAGACATGTAATTTAGTCATGTTACCGGGAGCGGCCACAAACTGAGACATCGCACTGATTATATTTCATTAATGAAGCACATTTTTGTGTTGGAATCTTGGAAGAACAAGCTCAGTTTTATATTAGTAATCTGGCAGCTTGAATTTAAAAGTGCTGTGTTCCCATTTATATTTTATATTAAAGGATGTAATTCCTTTATGGAAGTCCTTTTGCTGTTAATTATTTTAAAAGCTGAGGCAAATGGCGGAGAAAGAAAAAAGTATGTGAAAAATATAATACAGCCCATGTTCTACAAACCATACAGGAAAATCTTTTCCCACATATCTGTAGAAAAGAGCTCTCTTAGAAAAGAGAAGTACACTAAAAGCACTTAAGTCAGATTTGTAACTATTTGGCGTCCATGCACTAACGTCTCTGTGACTAGACCATGACACTTTCTTTGCAAGAATGGAGATTCCTGTAATGACACTGTATAAAACAATTTGTCATACAAATCTAGCAATCATAACTCTACCACAAGTTATTTATTAATATAATCAAGGAGAATTCTAATTTCCTGTGTAATTTTAAGGAGACACAATAGGCAGTCCTTCCTTAACTGTTGTCTGGATCATTAGTTTTTCATTCAATGTGTTCTTTGCATTTGGGGATCGAGACTTAGATCATTTGTTGCAATTTGGGCCTATTTTCTAACTTGGTCTTACATACTCATAGCTTTATTTGGTCTGTTGATGATTTTCTTAAGTTCAAGAAACAGTGTTTATTTCATTACATCTTTCTGTTTTAGTTTATTTGCCTTTTGGCAACTGTTTTTTCCACATCTAAGCTGCCTCTGATGCTCACCTGTGGGTGGATCTGTGGTATCCCCTGCATGCCACAAGTCTCCAGCCTTGCTTGCCTGCAACCCGGGGTCTTGGTCTCTTCCTGCCTTATAGCTCCTTAGTCTTACAGCTCACAAGCTACTCTGAGGCCATGTCTGTACTCAGACCTTGGCTTGGCTGTCTGTCCACCTGGCCTGGCCAGTCCCGTAGCTGACTGTTCAGCCAGCTTGCCAGACAGCTACAGTAAGTTTGTCTGGCTTCATTATGTCAGTGTCAGGATTCACTTGATCTGCAGTGGCTTGTTTGCCTGTGTCTGCTATACAGTAGCAGTGCCTGCATCCCTATGAAACAAACTTCTAACCAGATGGATACTATACATCACCAAATTCTTTACATTTTCCAGTTTTTAGTCATGTAGTGTGTGGAATCCTAGAATGTTTGGTGGATTGAGTTACAGATTCATTTTTGTTTTAAAATATGACAACTTTAAACCACTTTAAGCCACAGTACTAAAACTGCCAAAACATTTTGGTTCTATACGATCTACAGAAATAACCACTCTATTTTTAGTTTGGAATGCTGTATGGGGTATTGCTGAGATTATGAGCTAAATTAAAAGAATGTTTGCATTTTTATGACTAGTTATTGGCGGCACCATGGTGCAGTGTTTAGCATTACTGCCTCGGAGTGCTGGGGCTCTGGGATCAATTCCTGACCAGGAGTGCTCTCTGCATGGAGTTTGTGCTGTATGTTCTCTCTTTATTCACATGTGTTTTCTCCAGGTGCACCGGTTTCCTCTCACTGTCCAAACACATACTGGTAAGTTAATTGGCTTTTGGGGAAAATTGGCCCATGATGTGAGTGTATGCGTAACTGTATCCGTCTGCTCTGCCTGCCTTGCATCCGAAGGCATGCGGGAATAGATTCCAGCTCCCCCCGCAACATTGAATTGGAAGAAGCAGTTAGAAAATGGATGGACAACTTGTTATTAATTTGTCCCTAGTCCATTATCCACAGTTATGCCGCAGTGATTTGATCTAGAAACACTACCTTTTCAAAACCGACCTTCTCAAGATCTCAAATTGTTGTGATTTAAACAGATTATCTGCAGCTATTACATGTGATTTCACTCTGTGAATAACACATAATTATATTCCTAGACTATGGTCAATACACATATATTTATCTCTATATAAACTGCCTAGTTTAGAGAAATTAAAATGAAGCAATTTTTTCTGCTACCAAATTGTAATGCTGAGGCAATGTGGTGTGGTTCTCCTCATCAAATGAGAACCCTGGACTGGTTTAGTAGTCATTGATCGGATTAAATTTAACCGTCGGAGAGCATGAATCTAGGTATAGCTTTCAACCCAAATTTAATCACACATTCAAAAGATCACTTTTTCCCCATCAAGGAATAAAAGGCCACATGTGCTATATGGTTTCAATGTTTGATCTCGAGAAGATGGTGCATTGTTCCTCTGGGAGCTTTTAGTGTAATGGTTTCATTGCCAGTACCTCAACAGCAACCTGTTCACAGGTAACAGAAATCTGTTATCCAAGCTGTAGCTGCCTGTACATTAAGAACCTACAGTGGTTCTGGCTTCTCTGCATCAGCTCTCTGTTAAGGGAATAATTGATTTTAAAATTGAACCTACAACCTATTAAAGGTCTAACTCCCAGCTCTATTACTGCACATATTCTACATTCTGCAATTCCCGGAATTATCGACACTGAAACTTGTCATTATGATCTAGATTATCTCAAAAGCATATACAAGAAGTAAAGTTTTTTCTATGAGTACACAATTCACAGCCCAGCAGGAAATCATTAAGCGTGACTAGTAACAAACTTGAATACATGTCCAGGATTATCCATCTTACTGTAAGACACATTCCATTTTGTTGCCAAATTTGAATGATGGTATAAACACCAATTTTTTTCAGCAGAAATGTACAACAATTCTCCTAAATCACACGAGAAACTCAATGCAAAAGCAAAGATAAATATAGTCCCTGATATGCCACAGCAATTTAATAACCTGAAAAAAAAACTTCAGCAATCTTCAAATCTTTATAATTTCAACAGGACACACAATGGACATCTGAGTCAAATCTTTGCACAAGTCCACTCCCAAGAAAAACAAACTTCATAGCTACAAATATGCAGACTAGGGTTAATCTCATAAAATATGTGAAAGTTAGATTTTCAAAGAAAATATGGGAACTGCATATTTGCAATGTAATCTAGAATACGTTTTTTTTAAACAAATGGTTTTCTAACCACTTATGAGTATTCTATATGAAGTATTCTATTCTTCAAAAAGCAGCCAGTGTAGCAAAACAGTGAAACTAACACTCCAATATAAACAGACATAATCTAAAAACAATACACAGTTCCTTCAACTCCTTGTATCCATATTATTCCTTGGAAGAGAAAAACAATAATCAAACATATTTATTATCAGTGTAAATATCAAGTTCACACGGGTGGAAATAGGGTTTCAATGAAATTCAAATTTGAATACATTTGTATATTTACTTTTTCCTAAACACATTCCTGTCATGACAAAGCACACTGTAAATAATGCTAGAAGTTAAAACTGCTTGAAAATTAAATTAAAAACCTACAAAAAAACTTTCTCTTACAAAAAAGCAGTTTACATGTTATATCAACAGAATGAATTAGAATGAAAAACTAATTCCAAAGAGAAATAAGTACTGAAACAGTATTTGTCAATCTTTAGAATATTTTTTTATTTGTACATATTTGGAAAAATGTATGAATAAGTTTATTGCTGACTTTTACAATGCCGTTTATTTATACTTTTTTTTTCTAAATAGCCTTTACAACTTTAGATACAAGTAGTACAGAAGACTCAATTTTATACTGTAACTGCATGACAATAGGCAACACAAAGCATAGTTATGTAATAAATTTTCCACAAAAATATGGTTTAGCTACTTATTTTTAAGGAAGGGAGAACAATAAAGAAGATGTATAAAAGCTTCACTTGCAGAGCAGGACTCCTGCATACTCACGGAGAAAGAAAAGGCTTCAGATTTTGATAGAGCAGTGTTCACTGTTACAGATCCACTTGCAGAAACGTGCTCTTCTCACTCCACTAAGTACATCCCGTTAGGAGGCCCTCCTACAAATAGCAACTTGCTGCATCACATGACCTGGTCACAGCAGCTGCACATGCCATCACACACAGGGCAGTGAAGTGCAATGTTATCGTCCTCCCCAAGACTCCATTCACCACAGACAATTGGAAACTCGCCCTACATCGCGCCAAGCTGTCACATTTAAAGCACTAGCTTTGCTTTTTACATTGTACCCGATATCACCTGCAGACACGCACAGCATGCTTGGATGTATCTGTAACAAGGTCTTCATTGACCAGTACCAAAACAAACCTCTGGCCTGAACCATCAAGTCTTGAGTCTTGAAACTCAAACAAAAACTTTGTGTCAAGACTAACAATAGTCTTTGTGTCTGTGAACCTGAGTGTACAATTTTATTGATATCAGCATACTGTACCACTGATATCAACAGGAATAGATACCCTCCAGTTTTTGGTCGTCTCCGATCTCTGCAAATGGAACACGGGAGTTCCAACAGCTGCACTGCCACTGTACAATACAGCTTCACTTAAATTGCCATGAGTTTAAGCAGCACATTAAACAACACACTGCATAAAAGTTATTTTCTGTACTATACAGCCTGATCATGTTAAGCATCTAGTACAGGCCATTCCCTGTGACCAGCAGCCCCCCCCCCAACTCATTTTAGCCTCCTTTCCGCTAAGTTACTCTAATGAACTTGTGCAGTGCGCCACCTATTGAGGCTTCTCATACACAACACGAGCCAATGGTCTTCCAGCTCTCATCCGACTCAGGTGGAAATTGCCACAACAATAAGCTATGACATTGCTTACGACAACGAAATGAGGTGAAACTGACAGTCTGCTTGTTTCTCAGGGTAGGCTAGTGTCAGCTACACATGATCAAACCAAAACCTTTCAATTTCATATACTGTATGAAAAGATACTGCATTGATAACCTACAGTACTCTTTATAATAAAATAAGAATATAATAAAGGAGTATATATATGAAACCAGAGGAGACTATTTGACCCATCTAGCTCATTAGTTAACAGACAATTGATCCAAGGATCTCATCTTACCGTTTTTTGAAAGAAGCCAGTTTATTAGCATTGACAACAAGGCTGGGTAGATTGTTCCATACTCCCACATCCCATTGTGTACACAAGCGCTTCTTGTTCTCAGTTTTAAATGCACTTCCCCATAACTCCAACTCGTGTCCTCTGGTTTGTGTTTCAGTGGATCTTTGCCAATGCCTGTGAGGATATTGAAAACTTTGATCAGGTCCCATTGTTGACTTAGTTCAAGTCTAAAAAGGTTTGCTTCCTTCAGCCTGTCAATGTAGCATATTCCCTTAGGCCCATGAAGGTATCTGCTTGCTCTTCTCTGTAACTCCAGAGCAGCAGTATATTTTTAATGTCATGGCAGCTAAACCTTAAATAAATAACCATTGCTTTACATGTTATGCTTTTAACTGTATAGCCTTAAATGTTGTTTTACTTCACAACAATGTCTAAAAGGTGTAAAAGATGTCAACATAAACATCCATGTCTTTCTGGTAAGTGTGACCTTTATGCTAAGCATTTCCCATTTTTGTATTTATTTGTTTTTGCTATCTACTTTACATGTAATGCTTTGCATTTCTCTGTATTAAGTGTCAACTGCCAAATTGAATTAATCCAAATACTTCAGAATTTTATTTGCTGCTTCTAAAGTAACTGCCTATCCACCTACATGGTTTTGTCTGCAAACATGACTAATTTACTAAATATACCAGAATCAAAAGAATAAAGGATTTTCTGAGTTTCTAATAAGAGGAAAGCGTATGACCACACAACAGAAATTACACATACTTAAAGATAATTATCTTTTTGTCTGCAACTAATATCCCAAAAAGTCCATTTAAAACTCGGTTTGACTTTTTTTTTAAATTGCCAATATTGGCAAAGTTGCGTAAATCAGATGTGGGAAAACAAAATTTTATCAGCACCTTTATCTTTTGAAGTAGTATTCTTCAAATGCAACAAATCAGTCCCTTTCTTATTTGATGACTCATTGTGAATCAGCATGAACTATTCAGTTGAAGTCTCTACAGCAAAATCCAAACTATTCACACATACAGTACTACACATCCCACATTACCGCTGCTCCCAGGTTTGTTTCTTTTCAAATTTTGATAATAAAGTAGATGAAACAAATAGAAAACAAAATTTTTCACAAAGAAGATGCCACTGGCACTAATCTATTTTAACACTACCTTTCGAGGGCACAGCCTAGACTCAGCCTGGCAATCTCCTATTGCAGGATTTAGCATGCACTTCTTGTGCCAAAGACTACACCAATCTTAACACAGTATGTTCCTCTTACATTAATGTCAGCAATAATGTCCGTACTGTCCGTTACAAACCAAGCAATGTGAATCTTCTGAAACTGGCACATCAACAGTTCTTTTACAAAATAAGCAGTAACATTAAAAGATATTTGTTTATCAAGATTGGAAAAAATGTCTTGAGTTATTATTTAGTCTGTACATTTGTTTGATGACATATGCAAGGTGACTTGTGAGCAATGTTTTTATTAAAATACAACAGGCTGTATATTCCAGACAAAAAATACACAGTGTTCCTAGTACATTTCTTATGCTCACCAGTACTCAAATCTGCTGAGTAATATGTGAGATACAGTTGCCAAATAAGTGAATCACATTCCTTGTGCATCATAGCCCACATTTAATAGAAACATACAATGCATAGAAAGACACATTTTTCTTAAACTGAGTCCCTAATACACACACATTTGGTAACACTAAAGAGAAAATCTTCTCTCCTTCAAGGATACACTACAAACCTATTACCATGTCTGATGTGCTGTTTCCTACTTCAGTCCCTGAAAAGGCTGATGATCTATCTGTTAAGTCCTAGAGCTTTGCAAACTGCGCACCGCTCTTTCCTCGACCTAAAATACACTAGAACATAAACAGTAGTCAAAGCCAATACTGAAACACCACCTGTCACAGACAGCTCAGTGATCAATAGCAGGCCACGAGAAGAGTGACCTTAAATTTCTAATGTAAACACCCTTGTATGTATACATACTGTATTTGTTTTCTGCTTATTAAACACTGCTTATTGTGATTTACAGAGTAAGTTAAAACATGTACTGTTTAAGTACTCCCACACAGTGTGGTATAAACTTCTATTTTCTAACTGACCATCTAACTGAGAAGAACCTGTATATTGTGTAGTGCCAAACTGCCTGTTCAGTTTTTTTCAGTATGCTCTATTTTCTACTCCATGTTAACTCTGCTCATGTTTCATCCTATAATTTGCTACAATATGCTAGACCTCCATTAACTGGAAGCATGCTCAAGTTACTCCTTTAATACCATGGGAGGCCAGAGCCGCACTGCTCTGGAAAGGTCCAATCCTTCATAAGATAAAGCTAGTACTTCACAAACGGAAGTGACATGCAATTCACCTTGCAATCACCAACCCATGAAAAGGGACAGGGTCATGAAAAGAACAGGTTTGAACTGGTTCTAACAAATACCAGCATCCACTCACCCTCTGAAGGGTCAGGAAGCAGAGCATGGAAAAATGAAAGCACTATAAATACTAAATACAGTTCTGTATTTAGTACAAGGCACAATACCAGCAGTTTACATTTGAACCTGGCAAAGTAGGCCCATCCGTGAAGCAGGAAGGAACATTCTTGGCAATAACAGATGGGACTAGCATGTCTAACACCAAGCTTGTATCCCAGGGCTAAATTAAGAGATGGGCAGAGAGGGGGAGAGTCCTCCGTGCACCAATCATGTTGAAAAACTCCCTCCTGACAGCAGCCAAGCCGCCACGCAGGTGACCAGGCTATGATTACGATATTTCCAGCATACCAGCACACACTTGATTTGTTACCTCCTCGTCATCTGGAAAAACCTCACCTTCAAAACTCAAAAAAGTTCTAAGACTGAGGAAGAGCAGCCAAATGGGTGAAAATCGTTTATCTTTCAATAACTAAAAATTGGCACGTTTTCTGTGAAAATGATTTTAAGCAAGGAAAATCTGGTCTGAGCAAAGTACGTCCTTGGTGCCTTCACTTCTGACTCAACAACTTTGGGCAACTGATACTGTCTACCATTAGAACTGTGGTCTGCATAAACTAGGCAATCAATCTAGTAAATTTAGTTTAGTCATACAGCAGTATTGTAAACCACAGCTTCACTTGCATCACTTTATTACAGTTTTATCCTTTGGCAACTTTACCAGTGCACTTGTTTGTTCAAGAAAATGATATGGTCAATAGTAAAAATAAGAAAACATTCTATCCCTAAAGAGAAGATGTCTGTGGAATTGGTTAGATATTTCTCTCTTGAGTGTTCTTAACTCAATGCTGTAAACCCATATAACTAAAAAAATTGAAATACAGTACCTATTACACAGAAAGAATGGAAGGTCTAAATTATCTCCTTAACTAATCTTAGACTTCTAGCGCAGCCATTACATTCAACTGCAAAACATATATATATATAGTGGCAGCACAGTTTAAATCAATGGGATTGTTAACATGATTTTATAAGAGAAAGATAGCCATGTTAAAACATTGGCATTAGGGGTAAAATAAGCCAGTTTGGAGAAAATAAACACTAAAGTCTTTTGTAAAATTATTAATTAACTAGTAAAATGTATACATTAAAAAACACTGGCAGCTTTTGATGAAGTAGTGTGTAACAATAGAAGTTAAGGATATAAAGAAAAAGCCCAATTGTTTCTGAGTGGTAATGACACATTGATAATGTTGTTTTGAAGGCCACATACTAGGAATGTGAAGGTTGCACAACAAATGAAATTTCATGACATGTCAGGAGAGCTTCACTCAAAACAACATCTCATGTGACTGGGGCCAGTGGTGTGGGGTATTATTCAAGGAATTGACTGTTTTCACACGGAGACCCATGTCAGCATTACACCTGTGTTCCCTTCTTTGTCCTTTCTAAACAAGCATCTGTTGTTGTTTTGCATTTTTTGGCCCTCTGCCTGACTGGTGCGGCTGGCTCCTATGACAAATCAAAACATGATGGAAAACTGGAACATTCACATTTTCTTGTGTAGCAAAAAGAAACCCTACCAGTGCAAAGAATCACATGCTATATTCTATCACCATTTTTTTGCTTTGTCTTTCTTTCATTTCAAGCTCTGTATAAAAAAGCACTGCAGTTCTTCCTCAAATATGTCCTCGAGTAATCGCACTCAGTGCAGGTTAAATACCTATTACTGTGGAGCATCCAAATTTTGAATTGAATGACTACATTTAAAATGATTTGACTGTGTTAAAGGGCAGTACAGTGGTGCAGTGGTTAGCATTGCTGCCTCGCAGCACATGGGTTTCCTCTGGGTGTTCTGGTTTCCTCACACTGTCCAAAGACGTACGGGTAGGTTAAATAGTTTCTGAGAAAACTGACCCTAGGTGTGAGTGTGTGTGTGTTTGTGCCATGTGTTATTGCCCTGCAATGGACTGATGTCAGGTTCACGGTGTACCCTGCCTTATGCCTGTTGTTTGGTGTGACAGGCTCCTGTGACTCTGAATTGGAAGAAGTGGCTAGAAAATAAATAAATTGTGCAAAAGAGAGCACTCTGAATTTGTTTGTATGAAATATCAGCACTGGGGCAGTTGACCAGTAATTCTGCTATTAGATTACAAGATTACATGATTGATAAAAATATCATTTGTAATAATTTATGTTAATATATTAACATATAATATTTGTACTGTTTTATTTTAAGACTGCTAAGTGGGGGGTCCCTATTGAAAGTGTGGCCAACTTTAAAATGAAAAGTGGTGTGTCAGACAGAGAAAGATGAAAACCCTTAAACTCTATACACAACAGTCTTCTGGACTTAATTTCTCTGTATCATGTCATTAACTGAAGAGTATATTACATTACAAGTAAAGCCTTTGTTTAATTCTAATACAGCCTATTGTGTAGAGACTTTCAGCTCCTGTGTTGTAACTGGACAAAGGAAAATGAAACATGTAGGAAAAGGTCAAAATCTAGGACAAAATAGGCCTATACCAAAAATTTGAACAAAATCCAAGGTCACACATTTTAAATGAGGTGAAGTCAAATTTCACAGAAACCTTAAAATACATTAAAAATACTGTCCCATACTCAAAAGCTTACTGTACCTAGTGGAGGAAGTTTTGGTTATGTAAATAGTAGGTGGCGGTCAAAATGAGTCCGGATTTGACAGCCTGGAGCTTATGAACAGAAGGGCACTTACTGTTCAGCTAATATTTACTCTGTAACCATTTCTCCCAATAGCAAATATATTTGCAAAACAATTAAAATCAAAGGAGGTCAGTACAAAAACTGCTGTGTTTTGATTGACTGTGGAATGACACAACTTTCATAGATGTATCACAAGTCCCACACTTTCTATTCCGATACATTCCTTACAGGTTTTTGAAACACCTGTAATAAGAACCGATAGAGAATGAAGTACTGCTTTTGGTAAAAGAGAAATTTGAGTAAATTTTACACTTAAACTAATCAGCAAGAGTCTCCAATATTTACTGATTGTGTAGTTTTATTTATTTTTTAATTACTACACTGCTAAAACAGCAATATGGTTAGCTAGTAGTCTGTTCAATTCCAGTTGTTGCCAGAATCCACACAATAATGTAATCTTTAAAATGTACAGATTTTATTGCAACAGTATAATCAGGTTAAGCAGTGTTAAAGAAAAGGAAGAAAACGAAGCTAAATTATAAAATCAGGTAAAGAGAGGGCAAACATATCACTGATCACTTCTGTTGTTTCATGGCCCAGTTATTAGTAAAGCACAGATCCTTCCACTCCCACACAATATGTAGCTTCCCCTTAATATGAATACTTATGTTAATTTTAACATTAAAAATGCTACTTTCTAATTTTAAAGCATAATAATGAAAATATAACACATTCCAAGAACACCCCAAATATATGAGCAACTATATTAAGATGCTGAATTACAAAGCGGTGAAATCCAACATTACTGCTTCAGCAATCACCTTAGCAACTGACCAGTCTTAAAACCATGGAATTCCAGTTAAGCTCCATGTGGATAGTAGAATTTAAGGCGGAAAAGGGGGAAAATTCTTGACCTAAACTACTAATATTGCTGGCAGTAATAAAAGATTTTATTTTGCCATTTTTTACCATTTGTCTTAAGTCAAGTGCAATATTAAAGAGAGGATTGTACTTGGAAAATGTGCCGTGGCAGGAATGAAGAACACCCTTAGGTTCAACTGGAGGAAGATCACAGCAGGAAATGCACCGGCTCAGGGGAATGCTGTAGAAAATGCTAAAGCTCTTCCTGTACAAAAACGTCAGCCCACAGGGGAAAGGCAAAAAAATGCATTCTTGCACTACTATCCAACATTTTTGTATGAATTCCAGATGAAACATATCTTACTTCCATTTTTTAGATGTATCTTTAAGCCTTTTTAGATAAAAGCTCAGTTGTTTCCACAGCACCTCTAGAAACGGTAACGTGACAAAGCAAAAACTACATTAAAAACATTGAGGTATTTAACTTCCTATATGCAGTCATAATTGTTTGGAATAAAATACTTCTTATGTTCCATGAAATTATAAAGTGCTCTTCTTTTTTGTAGCCAGGGACAAATATTTCCCTGTAGTGATCCCTGTACATCTGTAATGCCCTGTGCATTGTGTAACAAGTAATCAGTATGGGAGGTCTGAGTGAGTGCTTCACAAGGTATATGTTGCACTCTATTTCCAATATGTATTAATAATTAAAAAAAACATATGTTGAATTATTAATGATTTAAATGACAGCAAAAAGGTTAGGGATTTATTTCCTTGTCTGCAATGTATTGTGCTCTGCCTGAACTAAACTGAAAAATAAAAAAAAATAAAACAAGGAAAAGATTTACTTTACAAATGTCAAGCTGTATTGAAGTGAAAAATTACGGGGTCCAACACCTCAAAAAGACTAATAATCAGACATTAAGAAAGAAAAGGTTTTCCAGCTCCTTCCAAGTGGTGTTAACATGGTCTACACAGGACAGCTACCGTATAGAATGAAGGCTAAACATTTGTGCAAAGGATGTGAACGCACCTATTATTTCTGAAATAGCACACGAGCTCTGGCAAAATATTAGATTAAGATTAGATTAATAAGATTAATATTTTGTCACGGCTGCCTTTTTTTTTTTCTTACCTATTCAACATTGCACCCAATTATCAATATTGTACGCCCTTTTTTTCAACCTTCAACTCACAAGTGGTAAAAAAAGACACCGCTGCACACGTCCTGTTCCACACATAATTGGACTAATCTCTCATCCAGGCTTGAGTAAATGAAGTGAGGTTTATCCTTTCGCTCTGTGGATGCCAGTTAATCGGAGGTATGACTAGACAGCCTTCCTGCGCCAGTGTATCACTGCCCGAGTCCTGCACAGAACAGAAGGTGTCGAGCCAGCCGAATCCTCAGCCAGTCACTCAAGTATGACGTACGCTACGTGGGTGTAACAGGGCTCAGTGTGCTGAGTTAGTTACAGGAGTGAAAGTCACCCCCTCTGAAATCTAGACAATGTCAACCTCAGCCACAGCAAAGGTGTGGCAGAGGTTATGCACTGTTCAGGGAGTCCCACTGTGCGTGTTCCGAGCCAGCGAGCCACCAGGATCAAATCCCAGCAGGAGCAGGGAGAGTTGCACTTGTCACATGGGTACTCAACAGCTCTTTATCTGGGCGTTCCATCCTTGGATTCAGACAAAGCTCTGCTGCTTGTATTTTGGAATTGCAAACTGAGACATTTATGAGCATTTTTCAAAGAAACATGGGCCTCTTAATTACAAACCATTCTTTTAACTCGATGCATTAACAACCCAAACTAAGAATAGCTGGCTTCTTACAGATTTACAGTATTTTCCTAATTAAAGGCAATCTTTCAGGTACCCAACTATAAACTCAGCTTGAATTTTCCAGCCTTATTTAACACTACAAACAGGCATTTGTTTTCAGTTCAAGCTGGGGCTCAGACAGGAAACACTAGTCCATTTACCTATTCTGTTGTGACCTAGATTGGTTCCCCTTGCTACAGAAATTACAATCTCTAATGTCTCAGTTTTAGCTCTCAACGGTTTTCATGGACACCCTAAGGAGAAATATGCTGTGGGGGGGTAATTTCATGTTTTTAAGTTCTCTTTAAGTCTGTGACACAGATGAATAATCATATAAGTTTGTCCTAGAAGCCTTTTAAATCTAAACTAATTTATACTGTTAAATATTGAATCAAAGGCCACACATCAAGGCATATTACATATAATCTGTCTCAATCACATGCTGAAAAAGGATTAAAAGGATGCATTTGTTTTGAAATTTATTTCACTGCATATTGCAATGTAACAAGAGGCATGCAAATAACTTTCTGATCATACAAGCAGCTTCATAAGATCAGACCTGGGCCAAAGAAGGTAAGTGTTTTATGTTTTTTTTTATTTGTAATCACAAATTGTTTCTTTACATCTAAGCTTACAGTGACAACTCCTACAACCCATTTATTTTTCAACATGCGGGCCACAACCTCCTCAGTGCCTTACAGGAGTGTCGCCACTGATTGGAGGCAAGATGCCTCTCTGGCCGACATCAGTTCCAACCTACAGTCACCCAGGAAGTTGTAAGTGTTGCTATTTTCCCAATGGAAACTATGGATGCCCTGGACTACTCTTCCTGAACTCTACCTTGTTGTCTGCAAATAAGACTTGTCACATGACATGACCTACTGTATGTTTAGTGGCAGGAACCAGGCTTGAGATCCAGAGCTCAAGCTGTTTGAAGCAAGCACATCTCCCAGTTATTAACCATCCATACATTTCTAACTACTTTATCCAATTCAGGGTTGCAGGGGGACCAGAGCCTATCCCAGCAAGGAATGGGAGCATGGTGGCATATACCCCAGATAGGACAGCAATCCATCACTGGGCACAGAGAGACAAACACACACAGTCAAATAACCTACCACTAAAATATATCTTTGGACTAAGAGGGGAAACTAGAACACCCAGCTTAAATCCACGCACACTCAGAGAAAACATACAAACTCCTTGCAGATAGCATCCCAGATCTGGAAATAAGTACATGGTCCCATCACTGCAAGCTAATCACTGCGCAACAAACCAAATTCCAAAGATACTGCAGAGGGAAGAAGCAAAGTACAAAATCATCTGCCTGTAAAAAAAAAAACAGCGCCAACTTAAAACAAGACTGTCCTAAAAAACGAGCACAGCATTGTTAAATACTCCCACACTACTTCCATGGGTGTGTGCATCAGGACTCACAAACTCTGTGTATGAGCTAAGCAAGCAAACCAACCCAGCTTTACAAAGAGATAACCCAGCAAATAATAAGTATGCAAAGCATACCCTTATGCAAGTAATTAAGCCCTTCTTTGTATTTCCCTGCTATTACTCCAAAATTATTTAGGCGCTACAGGTTTCAAAAGCTCACTTTATTCATGGAAATAATATATATGTCTAATCACATTCCCTAACTTTAATATTAAGTAATACTATTGTCTTGTTTCATAAGATATCAGGAGGGACAGAACACTTAAAAAAGCTACAGGACCCTTTTTAAAAATGATGGGAAGCTGTCTAGACACCTATGGCTGGCTAGGCACACTAACAAAGGTTGATATCTACAGTATGTAAACACTGTGAAAACATGGGCTGTGAAGTGTGCACCTCACTCGACAAAATAAAGACATCACAGTCTCACTACAATAACTCTCCAACGGGAGAGAGACTTCAGAAAATGCTGTCAACAAATAAAACCACAATACAATAAGTCATGAAATGCATATAATAATCAACACCGCGCACCAAAAAATAAAATCTGATTGAATACCTTATTTTACAACTTGTAACCTTTTAAATAAAAAAAAATACACACCTCGTTCCTAAAACTGTAGCATTCACCGCAGATACAAACGTCTCTGGAATGTGATAAGTAAAGATTATTTACTAAACAACCTATCTAAACAAACATTACTAAAATAATAAACCATTATAGTAAACAATAATATTTACTAAAGTGAAACATAAATCATGTAAATTTAATTTCTCGTGTTTTTATTTTTTTTGCTACTACGTACTTACACAGCTCGCTAGATTGTACACTTTTGTTTCCGTTTGTGTTACCGATATCTAGACTCACTATTTAGTTTACTTCAATGGTGTTTTGCAAATTCAAATCGAAACAGCGGCTTTCACATCTTCAAATCCTTTCTGCTAAGCTCATTATCGTGCACATTTTCTGGTTTCTTCCGCAACCTTTCTGTAGCCGGTAACTATAGCCATACATTTTCTTTAAATTTTAAGCAAGTCTGAAACCAACAACCTACGAAACAGAGTAAATCTTAACGCTTCGCTGCAATTAGTGGCAATGAATTATATTCGTTTTATGATTTCTGTGGTTTTATTCTGCATTAACCCGAGCTAACATCACTCTTGAACATGTGGACAAGCTAATTACGCACAATGTGTGCTGCTCTGCCCTTCATTACAAGCCCTGCCTAAGGACACGCTAAATTAGATATATACAATTACTGAAAAGCAGCGCTACGACAAGGAATACTACTACAGACCAGAATTAAATCTACCACTAAGCAACGTTTTGCTCCACTAAAAATAAACGAATTCATGTTAAAAGATACACCGGCCTACACCGTCTGACAGATTTGCGACGACGTACTAACCGGAGGGGGAAGATCTCAGGTCAAGCTGACGTTTGTCTTGTGTATTGCATCAGCTTTAAAAACCATGTGGTCGCATCACGTACTAACATTTTCTACCACTTATGTGGAAATGTATTAATGTAAAACAAACACACGCACACAATAATGGCACGCACAAAAACGCGGGGTTTACGATGGTCCCCGCGCTTAATTAAGAACAAGAGGTTTTGCTGTAACGATTTGGAAAAGGAGTGATGCACCTACCTTGCGCGGCAGCTCTACACTGGGAAGAAATGCAGACGGTAGGAGACGATCGCCGAAGTGCCAAAGTTCAAGGGACCAGCTAAAGGAAGTACTGAGTGAATCTAGTAATATACTGTAGCCCCTGTATTATACTGGTTTTGACAGGTGGCCAGAAGTACTCAGTCTCTGATGCAATGTATAGTATCAGGTTGCCTCATGCATTTTTACGTCTGGTTTGCTCACTCTATGGCTTGAAACACATTATAGCTCCGCCCCGGATCCCTATTTGCTGCGAGAGCTACGACAAAAATTTGACTTGCACACTCATTAATATCTCCAAAACAGCTAATATGATTAGCTTTGCAGACGTCATTAAGAAGGTCGACTTACACATGTGTAATATTGCACAAGGTAAATACAGTAAAAATTGAACAAAAATGCAATAAAAAGGAAAAAAATATAAATAATAACCTTTTTGTTTTGTGCAGGTCGTCATAGTTGTCCTGTGTTTTTTACAGTTCAGTATTGTGTACTTTAAGTCGCCTTGGTTAAGGAGTAAGATACATTTTTATTATTAATAATCCCATGATACATTTAATAAAAATAAAACCATGAACAATTTGTCAGCGTTTTATCTACAAATAAATGTTTGCACACAGTTCAGTATCTGATTGTTCCCATTAAGTACTACAGGTATATCAGGTCCCCCTCAGGCAACCTGGCTAGCACTGAATGAAATGATTATCCAAATAAACGTAAAATTACAGAAGCTGCATATTCTTAGTCTCGCAGGTAAAATCATACGGTAAGTATGTACCATAAACATATTAGAATTAAGTTTAACAAAAGCAACGTGAACGAAAATATATATCCCCTGCTTTCTTAAGTATGATACAGACTAAAAGAAGCGGAAATAGACCTCAGACATGGAGTTCACACCTGATCATACTAAAAGACGTTTTGATTACATGCGGGACTTTAGTTGGTTTGACACCCTGTATATCCACTACCTTTGGCCATTACATTAAAAAAAACATACACGATTCAAGAAAGCTCGTATTTTTTTAATTAACCTCAAAGAGGAAATCATAATCAGCTAGATGTTAATTCTTCTTCATCCAGTTGTAACCTATTGGGTTGCTCAGTATAGTAACGTTATCTTTATCACAAAATGTTTGAAAAATCTTTAAAAGAAGGTTTTGGCTTTGGCTATGTTTTCAATCATTCTGATGTAAGGTACACCTGAAAGGGGGGCGGGGTGATCAGAATAAAAGCACATTTCTGGAAGTTTCTGGAATGACACTGGCATGAACATGACATTTTTTTTCTCTTTCATTTCAGGTTATAACGATGTGGACATTGCAGATCAAACGTAGTTAAAATGAAAAGTCCTTAGCAAATTGCCCAAGTTTTATTTTGGGATTTTAACATTGTCACTCTTGCAATTAACCCAAAATAATAACCTAGTAGTTACTAGCAATATCACCTGTAGTTTTTCATGTTTGCTGTTGGTATGCTTACTATAATATGCCAATTCAGTTTTCATCTACATTTCCCAGTATACTGCTGATACAAATATTTTAGTCCACCTTGAAGATGTTCTATTTATAGGAAATGGAGGGGAATTAACTATAAATTCATAAGATATGATTCCCCCAATCACACTATCAAGAAATGTCCCATGACTCTCTAGAATGAAATGTGACCTCAGTACAAAAAGAATACTACTTTGGCATATCAAGCTCAATAATTAATGTGCAGAACTCACTTTTGCACACTTCTTCCCATCTGTATAAATCCATATTCACAAGTGACACTTATATGAATATGAAATATGAAATGTAATTCTAGGTGCAGGCAGTGGTTAGAATTGCTGCCTCACAGGACTGGGGTCCTGGGTTCAGTTCCAGAGCTGGGAACTGTCTGCATGGAGTTTGTATGTTTTCTTCCCATGTTGCATTGGTTTTGGAGTGCTCCAGTTTCCTCTCACAGTACAAAAGCATACAGGTAATATAATTAGCTTCTGGGAAAATTGCCCTAAGTGTGAGTGTATATGTGTCTGTGTCTTCCCTGAAATGGACTGATGTCCCATTCAGGGTCTATCCTGCCTTAAGCACACTGCTTGCGAAGATAGGTTCTGACTCCTCTGTGACCCTGATTTGGAAGAAGAGGTTAGAAGATGAATGGATATACTTCTGTATATCATGGGAGATGTGATTTATGCCTTCCGCTTCATTAAAAGCATACACTGTCACATGCAGTATGCTTTTAAGTACTACCCATCAAGTAAATCCTAAGTGGTTTCAAGCAGGGGTTCCTAATCTTGCACACACCTGCTGGTTTTTGCTCCAGTTAAGCTCTTGGTTCTAAAACTGAAATCTTAATTTGAATTAATAATACGATTCATTTAAACTGTTTGTTTTCAGCTCTTGTTTTTGCAATTGTTTCATTACTTATGTAAAATGAAATAAAACTTTGGGTACAGAAGACAACTTGAACAAATATTCCAGTCAAGCAAATGTGTTAGTTAAATTAAGGTATTGATTTAATAATCAGGCTGAATGTAAACTAACAGACTTGGGAAATGCTGGTTTATAGACCCTGGTTTCTGCAGCATTAAGTTGAAAGTACATGGGTTCCCCTGACTGAAATGCTAATCCATTGTAGTTAACCCCACCTCAACATCAAGCATAGCTGGTATTTTTTACTTATATAAAACCTCCAATCCGTTAGGACATCGCCATGCTGCTATCAGATAGCTCAACTCTGTTTCTTAAGGGCCAACGGCCAGTAGATTTTATAGGTCACATAATATTAGTTTCCAGCTTCTACAGAATAAGAAAAAGCCTCAGTTTGTCCAATTAACCAAATAGTGTGTTCACTTATGCAATAAAGGAGTCTGGTGGATTTAAAATGAGAAACCTAGTATTCCAGAATGGTAATTTTGCTCTACTGGTCTCAAGTGAAGACAGTCTTCCTTGTAATACATATATTAGGTTCATGATAGTAAGACCGCCTAACAACAATGAAGGGAAGCCTGGGCAAATACTGTATGAACCTGTTGTAGAAATACAGTTTTCCATCCAAAATCCAAGTTACAGAGGAAAATTTGGTCCTTCTTGAATTGCATCTGGACAAAATGGGAGACGTGGATAGTGATTCCATTAATGGAAAATTGAAATTTGTTGTCAGACTGTGCAAAAACATTGTGAACAACATCCCAATTAGATTCTTCAATAGTGATCTGAAATCAGTCCACTCTGTCCCCTGAAGCAGTTAACCAGTTAACAAATACAGACATAACTTTATAGCTCTCGAAAACCTAAAAACTTGTATTGTGAAGAGCAGTCACATTCGAGGCATAAGGTCACAGAATCAATAAGCACAGTATGAAGGTGCATTTTCTTTTTTAAAACCTGGAGTTTTCAATATCATATCCTTATTTTATAACCTCCCAGTTCAACATTCCCAAATGTCGATTAACTTGGCTCACAGCTACAACCTCGGCACCTGCTGGGGTAGGGAGTGGGGGATGAGGAGTCTCCTGCACTTCACCACTGCTTTGGCATTTAACATGCGGCTAGCTCTGCGATGCCTTATGGACAGTTAGTACCATGAAGGAACCACAGTGTGTCTCACACAGACATAACTGAGTCACGGGATTCTGTTTTCACAAAATGAAGTCACTCGCGAACAAATGCCCTGAGTGTTTTTTCACACCTTTTTTTTTGGGCCAGCTGTGCCACTTGGAGAAACCCAGTGACAACCAGCTGGCTTTAATCAGCACTCTTAACAAATGGGTTTAGTGCTTGACGCAGAGAGGTGAAATCTGAGGAGGCTCTCAAGTGTGGAGACTCTTGACAAAATGCACTAGCCCCAGTGACTGGATCCGGGGGAAGGCATAGGTAGTTTGTCAATTGAGTGGGAGCTGGGTTGACTGAAGGTATGTTAAGTTAAAGTAATAGTACAACAAAGAAGAAACTGTTATGTCTACAATAGGGACTTAACTTGCGGGCACTAGATTCAGCATCTTAAAAACCACATCATCCAGTCCCACACTCGCATACAAATGGAAATATTTTTTAAATACATGTAAGAATATTTTTTAATCATGAAATGCATCACACTTGAAACAGCTAATTGCTTAGCAGGTGCCCTTACTCAAAGTGACTTCCAACATATCCAAAAAATAAATATAAAAAACTATAAAAAATGTCTATAAAAATATAGCAGTGAGGCAGCATATTAGATGTGCAATGCTTGTAGTGAAATGTATAGTGAAAATGTCCATAGTAAGCATGTAGGTAGGGATCATTCATGATAGAAAAGAAGGAATGTCATTTAGCAGAGCACACATATGTTGAAACTGTTTTGAACCAGCCTGATGAATGAGGAATTATGTATGTATTTGGATTTAGCTTACACCCTCCTGTGCCATTATACATACAGTACTGAGTAGATTGGGCTGCTCTTATTCTGTCCTTCAAATTCTTAAAACTGCTTTGAATGCTTGAAAACATATCCGCCTAATGCAAATTAAATCTGAACTCAAAATTCATTAACACCTGCTCAGAATTGAGCTATGTACACACTACACAAGATGACAGTTTTTCTGATACAAGGAACATTTTTCATTGGGCAAATTTTTTTATTCAACAGGCCAGTAAAACATTCACAAACGGAAAATTAAAATGAAAATTCCCAATCATTAAAAAAACAAAAACGTTATGGCACAAATTTCAGTGAATTTGAAACGGATGAATACTGTTCAAGGGATCTGGCATGCTTGAAGATTATACAAATCCTGGTAACACAAACTACTACAAAACAATTGTGGATTCCTATTTAAATTATTGTATGTCTTCAGGTGGCACAGGGACATGCAACTCATTTGCACAGTCTGTTAATTCCTCAGTTTTAAAACGCTGGTTGTATGACCAGGGTCACAGCCTGGGATGTGCAATAGCCATGTACAGTGGCACAGGCCTGGAGTCAAGCCCATTTACCGATACCTGGTCCTTTGTTAGACTCAAGAGTATGAAGATTAAACTGTGCTGATGACCTGGTGAACTGAGCAACCAACAAAGTGCTGGTCCTTCTCAAAGTGCCAGTGTCCTTATTAAGTGACCAAGGTTCCACATTGCCCTGGTGCTTAAAGCTTTCTAGGCCCTGCCAAAGAGAAGCTTCAGACTGAACCAAGTGATTTTGTTTATTCAAAACTCTCCATTTTTAAATAGACAACTTTTCCTTCCATCCATTTCTTGTTGTCTTCCAGGTACAAAGCCAGATCCTGATTCACATTCAACTTAACAATATAAAATGTGTCTATGGTACTTAAGTCTGTTTAAAACAATTTTTAATAGTGCTCCAAGTTTTTACACATATTCACATTATATACACCAAATACAAATAAGGCTTAGGAGAATCCACCAACTTCTCATTTTCCATCTAGTAAAGCCTTAAAGTCTTTTATTCCGTGTTCGGTGGAGACAGCCATCGCGTGATCCAGAGCATTGATACTTCCCAGGAGCTTCACTACTTCCTTTATATGATCCCTATGAAAGTAAGTTAAAATATCAATGTATTTTCCACGAGATGAGATATCATAAACACAGAACACGAAATACTGGATATATTCAGAACAGACATGAATCAAAAACAAAAATAAGAGGGAAGTGTAAATATGATGAAAACATAAAAAGGTTACAACGTGCCCATACTGACTGAAAGCAATGTATGATAATGCTTTAAAGCAAGCATAAACGCAACATTTACAATTGCAATCCGATTCATTTCTCAATCTACAGATATTGAAGAACACTTGCGGGGTTGTAACAGGTGCACACATCACATTTGAATTAACACTGCTTTTCTTCAGACTTTTGCTGAGGTGTTAACTAGCACAGGGAGCATAATAAGGAACACTTCTGACATCATGCCACTGACAAAGGAAGAAATTATTTGAGTTTGAGCTTTTTCAGGCTACAGCAAGCCTCTGCAGTGTTGATCAGATGTGTTGGAATTTACGCACATCAACCACACAGCCTCTACTATAGAGACACCATGTTTCTATAATAAGCTAGTGCTACATACCATCTTCTTTGTGAACCTGTGCTGTATATGCTCCTTTTTATTTCATCTAAACCTGAACACAAAACTTTCAAACAAACTGAAATAATCCTTTAACATATTGTCTTAATGTATTTTTTAAGTTAGCTGTAAGAATGCCACAGAAAGTCACATTGTATGCTGACATTATAACACAAAACAGATTGTCTCAAATAAGGCATCACAGATGCAATCCCATAAAGGAAACGAGACCCTGATCATTTCAGGGATAAAAAAAAGAACAATCTGCTGTAGAAGAAGGCATTATGAGGCTTATGTTTAAGAAATGATCCAAATTGTACCACTACCAGGTATGAATGTATGGTGTCCCTCAGTTGAATGTTACTATGTATTAACTGAGACAGTAATACTAGACAGTTTCTAGTATTATTTTATGTATTGGTCCTCTTTAGCACAAATAAGGCTATTCACCAATGTGCAAAAAACATTATTTTTAATCCCCAGATACATGGGGGATAACCCAGATGTTTACCTTGCATTTCGCTTGTCAACATCAGAGCCCCCAAGACTCAAACGATACACTGTGTTGGCAACATGCTTGAGATATCGGCAGACGTTTTCTAACTGAGGGAGAGTCTGTTGTCCCTTCAAGCTTGTAAACCACTGCTTTGGGAAGCAGCTGATGACCTGCAAATATACAGAAAACATGAGTAAAGGTCATGGTTGGGCAAATATTAGGATAAATGACTATACTTGCATCTTCCAATAAGCTTGTGGCCATTCATTGCTTGATACATTACTTTATACTGTCACTGGCAAGTCAGCATTTCCCAGTATTTGCCAAGCTGTAAAATATACTTATCAGTATGTTTTTACAGTATTTAATGCAAGTGTTTATTAAGCTTGAGCATATTAATAAGCTTGGAGAACTACTCGCACTACTCAAATACTACTTGGCAATAAAGAATAATCTAATCTAATAAGAAGATACAGTATCTTCCTTAATGGAAATAACACTATTTCTATAAGGTTTTACAAAAATAGACTAGATGAATGTTGGATATTGCAAAATGTTTCTGGCAGTGTTCTTATCAATTGATCGTTTGTGATTGATAGTGATACACTTGAGTGGCAAATGACTGCTGTAAAAGCATTCAAATGCCTCATTAGTGACAAAGGTAGTCACAGGTGTAGAGGTAATTTGGTGTCAATCCTGGTGAAATTTTAGAATACTTTAGTGCCACAATTACTGACAGGACTGTGTCGGGGTTATACAATTTACAGCATATGTAAACTATTTAAAATCATACATGTAGCCAGCAAAACATCAATTTACTAATTAATAAATCCCCATCTTACACTCTGGGTTTTCTCAATGCTGTCCTCTCCGGGGTCTGTGCTCTGAAGGGCTGAGAGGATGTAGCGATTCAACATGCTGTCCACTGCCAGCTCCCTAAGGCTCGTGTTGGACAGTACTCCATGCCACTGAAGAATGTTCCCCAACAGCTAAGTGGAAAAAAAACAACACTTAAGACTATACCTCCCAGACACAAACTGTGCCTACACATTCTGGAGATTGTGTAACTAGCCAAGTTAGTCAGAGATGAACAGCTCGCTAAATAATGCCGTAGACCACCCACCTAGATTGCAAATATTTCTTTAATGTCACACCTGCAACAATATCCCAAGGCATTTTACTATACAGAACATCCCTTGTAATCACAGGTAAATGCCTCACTGCTTCACTTGGGCTTTCAAGCAAACATTATTCCAAAATGTTAAACAGTGACCAACGTTTCTTTGCATACTGTCCAAACAGGACTAGATACAGCTGTGAATTCTAGTCCTGATTTCACAGCTGTATCTTCAACTATCCTTCTATGCTAAGTGTTCAAGAATGAACAGTCAAAATACAAACTGAAAAAAAGAAACTTGTAGTATTTGTCATTTTAGTATTTATTACCAACTTAAGAGTGTACAAAACAAAACTAGTTTTGCTTGGAATTCAAACTCAATGTGGGATATTGCTCACGGTCGAGAGCATGGGGTGCTATCTCAGACCTTGCTAAAAAACTCCAAAGCTTGCTGGCATCTCACAGCAGCACAGTTTTTAAAGCCATACTGCTTTTGAAAATTCTTTTTGCTTGGTTGATATATGTAAGTTGTTGTAGGGTCACATTTCAATTTGGCATTCCACACAAGAAAAAAAAACATGCTGAAGGACACTGAGTACAAAAAAGATAATATTCTCCACTAAATTTAAGTACGATTACAAAGGAACCACTAGCTAACTAGTACCTGCTTACTCACCTTCACACAAGACCAGAACTGACGCTGGAAAAACAAATACGGTCCAGAGTTCTTGTTCTCCAGTACACTGCATGTCAAAAAACATTCATTTCCAGTTAAAGTGTGGACACAGTCAATAAACAAATGACTCTTCCATTAAAAACAGACAAACAATTTGTCTGTTGCACTCAATTTAATCTTTTCATCAACACCAGGTGCTCTATTTTTTGTGGCGGCTTATGAAGAGGTTCAACTTTCAGTTATAGTAAATGTTTTTTTTTAATAATGAATAAAAAAACAGGATTGTTTCCTAAACAGCTACATTTAATCATGAGAAATGAAACTGTCAAATTATATTCATGCTTGACTTCTGAAAGACACAGTAGATTGTCAGTGTACTTCATGATTTGAGCATACTTGTACAACCCAGTCCAGACATAAATTGACTATTTCTAGTAAGGCAACATTAAAAAAAAAGCAGACCAAAGTAAAAATAAATTTGTCGTTTATATCATTGTCTCATCTAGGTAGCCAAATATCTTTTTGAAAGGGCAGACCACTGGCTCATTTTCAATGCCTCTTTTAGGGAAAGCAGACCAGGACCAGCTAGATCTCAGCCAATCTATCTCATACCCTACTGTAAAAAAAAACACTGAACATTAATGGAACTCCAACAAAATAAAAAGGTTTATAGTAAACTAAATGTTTTCAGCATTCATTAACGTAACTGCTTAGGTAAATACAAAATTTACTATAACAAGGATATTTCTGGCTCCTTAGTGTTGGCATGGAAACTGCACAATAAGTGTATTGGTCAAAATAAAGGAGAACAACTAAAGAGCATAATTAAGAAATGTCAAGTAATAATCCCTTAGAAACATTTTAAATAATATCCCATGACCATTAGAGTACAGAGATTCCTGGAAGTCTTCAAATACTACCCAGGTGAACACCAATCAAACAGACTTTCATCTTTAGTTTAGTACTGTGCAAAATTACTCACAGCAGATCTGCTCTGCTTTGATAGTTCTGAGAAGTGATCTGCTAGCCTACAGTTTTACAGTGAATATTTTATTAACAGCAGCCCTTTTAAAATGTATAGCTTTCAGTCTCCTTTGATGTATTAACAAAAAAAGCTTTATTGAGGGGTTTCGTGAAATTATGTCAGCTATCCTGAAATGGCCATGCATATATCAGTAGTTAGTGGACAGGTAGGAGGATACTGTCTTTATTTAATATTATAAAAAACAGGGCTGCAGGAATCAATAGCAACCTGCAACACAACACAATGTACTGACCATCTTACTCATTTGAACCCGAGTTAGTGAAAAGAACAGCAGCACTTTACATCTGCTAGACAATTACTTTCTTTCAACCTCCAATTGACAGTCCAGCATCAAAATTCAAATGCTGATATTAGTTCAGTCCAGGTTACTGGCAATAAACTGGGCATAGAACTTCATAATGAAAAGAGCCACGACCATAACTTACTTTTTCGGGTACAGAGGCATGAAAACATCATTATCTAGAGTTCTTCTTGTCCGCATGACTATAGTTTTCAGCAGCTCCTAATAAGAAAAAGCAATTTAGAATTCCTGGAAGCACACAGCAAGGATAATTACACCGTGTTGAATGGTATGACAAACTCTTTTCGTTGCAGTCCATTTGATTAAGCTTTCCCCTAAAACTCTACTATTACTTGACTGATGCTTTCATCCAAAGAAACGTACATTTGTACCCAATTACACAGCTGGACATTTTACTAGAGCAATCCAAGTAAAGAACTTTGCTCAAGCGTACAAAAAAAGCATCACCCATATGAGACTTGAATACGCAGAAGTTACACTTTCCAGTTATGAGTGCAGAGTCCTCCCCCTATCCACATTCCACTATGACCTTCATCTGAAAGAAGATCTTCACTGAAACAGTGCTTTATGTCCGAGGTTAACACATGGGTCCTTATTTGACTGCAGTGCCATTAGGAATTCATGTGGTTAATCATCATCTAGATGAAGTTGATATAGTAATTAAACTTTAACACCTCAAAAATCAACACCATCTTCTTGCTAGAACTGCAAAAGAACAGAAAATCCTCTAGATTGTTCCCAAAGAGTCTTAATTTCTGCTAGATGTTTACGAGTGGGTGCCCTATTTTTGAGATGTTACTTAGTTTTTGACTCAAAGAAAACATTCCCTCAGAATGTTTATATAATTTTAAACACTGATTAACAAGACACTGTGCTAAATTAAAATGGTGGACAGGTTTCTTTTGTAAAAGACAAAAGGCTTTTTTTCTATTATAGAATTTCCAAATGTCTATGTTGAAAAAAAAAACTAATACAACTTCTCCGTACAGTTTCCACTTGTAACAAATCATTCCAGGTGAAAAGAAGTGTTTTAAGTGTTTATAATGTACATAAGGAGCCACATAAGGTAGGTCACTTAACAAATGTTTTAACTGAAACAGTTCCTTCTGTGAACTTCGTCTTCATTGTTTGTATATTTACTTACTGCAGCCAACTATATCCAGAGCAAACCAAACAAGGTCTGGGTAGAAAGTCAGTCCCCTTGGTAAATTCGACAGTAAGTACATGCCAGCACAGATAGCAATGAACAAAAAACGATGGCAAATGTAAACACTAAATGAGCTATATAAGCCTCATTGCAAAGTTTATTACTTACTTAAAAAAAAAACATAATATTCATAACTGGGACCTACTGTAAATTATACATCTACGGGCCTTCAAGGTTACAAAACAAACAGGAACATTAATACTATCATATACATAAGACTGTAAACTCGAAATTAACATTTTTATCAATCCAGTATTCATCACATTACACTTAAAGATTGTCTAAAATAATTCTAAAATGGCCTTTTCTTTCTTCCGATAGTTTTTTCTCTTCATCTGAATTTTAAACCTTTCCTCTAGATAAGAGCTGCCCTGCCCCAAATCTTCCAATGCTCAGAACAGTACTTGTGTACAAGAATCTCTGAATAGGTAAGCTTTTTGCTAGCCCACATGGTTTCTCCTTCATAACCTCTCTCTCTCAATCTCCTTCACTGTTTATAGAGTGTAGTACATGACAAGGCACCTGTGTGTTCCGGTTTTCCCCGTGAAGGACTGTGGGATAGCCCTTGATCAGCTTGTGCATGAAGACTACGAGCCTTGTCGTCTGATTAGTGGAGAAGGGATCCCACACCTGGTCTGCAAGTACTGAAGGAAAGCAAGAACAAATCCAGGGATAAGAGAGAGGTCAAATTAAGCTGTCAAGGTCAGATGACCACATCCGATCATCCAAGATTATAGCAGCATAAAATAGCCACCGGTTGAATGTTAATAGTCAAACTTCATGACTGCTTTGTTATTTTAGTTACTAAGATAAAGCCCCCTGAAACTCTGGATCCCCGATTTCTAAAATACAGCTTCGTCATCAAAAACACAAATTCTAATGAAGCCACTAGAGATTTTTATACTGAAGATGTTGTAAAAGATGTGTCATTTTACACCTCAGATTTTGTAAAATGATTCTGTTCATTAATGTTCCCAGGACAAAAGCTGCAAAATTAACATAATTTCATGAACCCACCTAGTAATTTTTAGTGAGCAATGAACTATTAAAAACCCTCTAGTAAAGTTGCCCTATGAAAGGAGAACTGATTACCACTGTTTCTGCAGATCAGCACACTGAATGGGGATTTAAGCTTTGGTTTTGTCGGAGCTTCACTTTAGACCCAAGAACGGGACCACTCAAGTCATATTTTTAACCAATTTTTTAAATCAATCTGTTGGGGAAATTCTTGCATATAGACGCAATAAGCACTTCCCTTAACATTTAAAGATTGCTTGAAGCACAAGAGATTACATTTAGACAATACAAATCCTGAAAACTATATTAATGCATCTGCCTTGTTCTTTCTTGTCAAGATGAACTTGGATTCCAGCTCACCTGCAAGTTTGGGGAGTATGACTCTTTCCACGATTGACGGCAGAAGATTGATGTCCACATCCCCCTTTGGCAAGTTAGATTGCTCCTCACAGCCATAAAACAGCAGCGCCTCGAACCACAGCATGTACTCAAAGTTAGGGCAGTTAGCCTGCAGGAAACATGAGCAGGTGGAAGATGTTGAAGCTCATCAAATACCGCCTATTCAAGACCAGGTATGGGATGATCTTTAGAAAAGTACAATAACTCACAGATATATAATAAATGAAGTACTTTGTGGACCAAAACAGCATTCTTCAACTATGACCACAGTATAGCAGAGTTTAAAAATCTCCTGACATAAAACAGGTAACACAGAATCCATTTTTTGTTGAAATGAGTGAATAACCTTTGAGCACTGGCACCTAGGTATCACATAATCTCATCGGTGATTTCCAGGACAGGCAAGGAAACAACTAGGTAGCTTCTTTTTTCAGCTCCTTCTCTATGTTGTGTTAGTGAAAACAGTCAGATGTGCAACAGCCACAGTAACTCCAACTATCCCTAAAGCCCTGTTCTTCAGTACTGAACTGCTTCTCACATTTGTCAGTTACAGATGTGTTGTGTTTAGTTTGCCAAGTACAGTACATTTAACTGTACGTGTATTTTCTTAGGCCAGCTTTGAAACCAGTACTTCTCTAACTTATATGGTATAACCTGTTGCAATTATCATTGTAAGGCTCTTTAGGGTTTCACTTACCATGAAAAGACATGTCTACAACATCTAAATTGACAGACTGAATGAAAAGGAAAAAAAGGTGAGTCATTCAGCTGCAGTGTGTGGGCTGTTTTTACATTCTAACCTATTGTGCTTGAGAAATCCATGTGCTGAATTAGCTTGTGAAGTACACAGTGTACAGCCCTTACCCAGTGCATAGCAACATTGGTTTTCCTGTGTATCTTTGTGCAGAACTTAAAATACAGAAAATTAATTTACCTTGAAATTGTCAGCAAACTTGAAAATGTGCTGCTATGACTTACAGGTCTTTTTGGAGTCTTAAACATTAATTCCAGACTACCTAATATTAAGAGGTTTTGCAGTCCAAGGTGGATGAAACTCTCCCTTCAAGATGCTGGGTTTAAATAAAAGGCTTAATCTATGAAAAACCAATGTATTTTTCCCCTTAACACATGGAACTTCAAATTATTCTGAACAACCACAGAATCTAGAACTGCAAATTGTTTTTAAGACCTGTTTGGCAACAATTCATATACCTGCCTGACAGGCAAACATGAAATTAAGACAGGCAGACATGATATTCCGATACACCCATCTAATCTGTCAGAGCCATGCTGTTTGACATTATAAGCTCCACAGGAAAGAATAACACATATCTACATGTGAAGGCATACCTAATTCCTTTTTTTTTTTAAATGGAGCAAGCAACAATTGTTGAACCTCTTTCCACAACAGAATAAACTGGAGTTTGAATATAATGCTTCCTCCACTGTACAATCCCATCATGCATGAGTCAAAAGAGAAGAATTAGATTATCAAATCTTTATCATTCTTAGCAACTTAGACACCTCAGGAAAAACAGTTTCAGAGACTCACTGTTTTCCTTGTCTTAATGATGCATTGTTCGATTAATGTTGATAAAATATTGCCTTTCAGAAACATGGAAACTAGACTAACAGTAATAACATTGCCATAGATGATATGCAGTAACTTTTAAGGATCGAGTCAGACCACACTTGAGAGGACAATCAAGATTCTTTCAAATGAGCCCTAAAAAAAAATAAATTCCTGGTTAAGCAAATATGGCACGCAAATAGTAATAATTGCTTACACTATATCGCTTTTCTGGACACTCCACTCAAAGTGCTTTACAGGTAATTGGGACTCCCCTCCACCACCACCAATGTGCAGCATCCACCTGGATGATGAGAGGGCAGCAATAGTGCTCCAGAACGCTCACCCCACATCAGCTATCAGTGGGGAGGAGAGCAGAGTAATGAAGCCAATTCATAGATGGGGATTATTAGGAGGCCATGATTGGTAAAGGCCAATGGGAAATTTTGGCCAGGATGCCGGGGTTATACCCCTACTCTTTTCGAGAAACGCCCTGGGATTTTTAATGACCACAGAGAATCAAGACCTCTCAGCTAGCAAACAGTCAGTGAATTATGGGCAAGAACTTGCATAATAATGAATATCCCACCTTGGAAATGTTTGTATTTTCAATAAGCACTCACCTCTAAGGGTGACCAAGAGATAAGCTGCAGTCGGACCAGGGGACTGAACAGCTTGGCCAGGCACAGCCCAATGTATGCATCCTGATAGCATTTGAAATAAAGCCGACGCCAAACTTCAAATCTGGCTTTGATGCAGTCCAGAGAATGAAAGTCTTCGAGCACATCTTCAAACACTTTTTTGGATTCTTTCAAAATGCGTTCTGAAATACAGGGGAAAAAAATTGTGATTCAAGTTTTTCCTCAAATATGTCTATCTCCCTTCAAGTTTCCTTCAATAAGAGACTCATCTAATGCAGGGGGTGTCAAATTGTGGTCCTTGAGGGTCAATGTGCTTGCGTGTTTTGAATTGTTTATGTCAATGCTGCTCTTAAAGGGGAGCTGCAAGGCTAGTAAAATGTACACAGAAACTTGTAAATCTTCATCACAAAATAGACGAAATTTCCAGGTATGTAAAGCACCAATTATATGTAATACTAGGACTAGACACCCCTGAGCTAGGTATACAGTAAGCATGTTGGAGAAAGAAAAGTGTTCAAATCATTAGAGCTTTCATGTCTTCTAAATTCACACAAGCAAGATGAGGAATAAGGAGGACAGCACACTATGTGTACTGCTTCCTAAATGTATATATAAATTAAGAGAAAAGTTCCAGATCTTTTTTCCACATCTACATTGAAAATATCTAATTTTGCTGCAGATACTAACCAAATTTCAGCTGTCAAAGATGACACCAGCACTGTGACTGATGCCAAATGAAAATCTGCTAGCTTGTGTCCAACCAGAATGAGTCTTATACTGGTTATTATATGATTTCAAATAACACTCGATAGCTGCCAAGACTATTAGACAAGACAGATTTTGGTTTATGCTTATCACCATATTTAAGTTACATTTTGCATTTTTGAAACCCATCCTAAACCAATGTTGAAAACAACAGGGTACACCCAAGTGTTGAAGTGGGAAACATTTAGGAATTTTAAATATATATGTTTAATATGAATTTGCAAGACGTCTGCTAGCTTTTAAGTTGCACATTTAAAAAACCTGACATGACACAAAAAATGAAAGAAAGTTTAACAAAAAATACTACTTAAGCATCTATAACCACATGTAAGAAAGTACATAATAACTCTGGATGTCTCTGCTTTAGAGTGTTATGTTATGTTAGCAATATGGGAGTCCACTACTGACAATTCCTTTTGCTTATCAATGTATTGAACATTTTCCAGCTTTCCTTCTAATGCTGCTGTTGCTGCCGCCTAGTGGCACTTAATTGTAAAGACATAGAGAACATTTTTCCATTAAACAAAATTCATCTGACATGTCAAACCTTTTTCCAGATTGAAGCTGGTGATGTCAGTGGTGGTCTCCTCATCATCACTCGACAGACCTTCACAATGCTCAGCTCTCTTCCCATTCTGTTCTCTAGCTTGCCTCCGCCGAGCCCTGGATCACAGAATACTGAATTAAAACACTGATGGAATGTTTTTAAGGGTTTCTACCTGAAAACAAGGCAAGCATTAAATGTTTCTTATAGCCATTTAAGAATCTAAATTTCAGATAGTTTGTGGAAAAACAGTTGGTCTTTTGAGAACTGAGAATTAAACCTTTTTAATTTCATATTCCTATCCAATATAATATACAGAAAATATTAAATCACAATGAATTAATTTAGTTGATATTAATGCTTAAATGTTTTCTTAAAAATGTTATATCCTGTCCTGAGTTACACAAATGGTGTTTTAAGTAACCAAACTGTGCATCTGTGCACACATGCTCTTATATATCCCATTGCTTTAAAAAGGATCAAAATTCATTTTCTCTCTAATCATTATAAGAGCCATAATCAGAAAGTATTTTATTTAATCATAATTGCTTTCATGGAATCATAATAAACTTTACCGCCTGGCTTCACGCTCTGCAATCCTTCGCTGCTTAGCATGTTCCTGGTAGGCTCCACGGTCACGACCAAAAGAATCAAGATTTGGTGCCATTAAAGCCTTACCTGAAACAGTAGACAAACTCCAATTACTAATGAGAAAAGAGCAGTAGACATCAACCCTAATAATCATTTCCTACAAAAGTTACACTCTACTCTTGAGTTTAGCTATTCATCCCTCTCATAGATCATAACCTGCTAGACGCTATAAGGCAGTTCTAATTACCAGCTTTATTTTTCATTCTTTGATAACACAAAACAGAAGTCTCAAAAGACATTTTACAAGAATACGTCCTTCCCTAATACCCTGATGCTTCACCAAATTATTTGAACAATGATCTTGCATTTGGGGCTTTCTTAATCTCTTAAAATACAGTGTTAAGAACTATGTTGTGTTTGTTTCAAGAGTCCGAGGGGATTGGATTCTAGGTATTTTGTGGATTTATGCAGTGCATATACTAGACTGTCTGATTTTCAAAGGCCAAAAAAAAAAAATGGTCTATGGTCTTTGTTCACATTTTAGTATTTAACGTGGAATAAATGCTCAAATTAGACAAAGGGAAGACATCTACAGAACCACTTTATAAAAATGGTACAGAAGATAATGAGAGTTTCAAATTTACTACAGTGATTTCCATAAAGTCACGTGTTAAGACTTGACTGTAGTATTAAGGTATGAAATGTAGTGCATAAATTTGCCAGAACAACTGACTTGGCTGTGAATCCCTCTCAGGATATTAACCGATTATTGAATTCCTTGGTTGGTATTCAAAGGCATTTTCTCCTCAAGATAATCAAATCTGTTCTTTTGGGGATATATTTTTAAAAAGTTATTCTATTTTTTCATAAAGATAAACTAGATTGATGGAAACTAGAAAGATAAACACTTCCCTTTCCCCCCGTTTCCAAGAAAAGCCAAACAAAAACACTTATTTCTGCATAGAAAGTGCCACTGAAAGGCACTGAGAAAATGGAAAGGAATATTTCTGGAAAGGGAAAATTATACCGTACTGCTACTGTTCCCACTTACCAGAATGCACTCAAATTAATCACATTTAACAGCCACACGCTCAGAACACTTATTAACACAGGACTGCATAAGAACAAAAAAGGCTACAAAACAAAACGAGGCTGTTCAATGAAAAATAAAAACCTTCAAGATGGACTGACTTGAATGGCTTGCAAATTCCGATGATTCATCTTTAATATCATCCTGTCTTCTCTGGACCAGCCGGGCCGCCCGCTGCCTAAGTAACTGGTGCATTGCCGACTCGAGCTCGAGAATCAGAGGCACCTGCAAGATATGATACCTTCTGTGATCGAGAACCCTGCAAGGAGGCTCAGCTCTGGCTGGTTACCAAGCTGTCTGGGGACAGAAGCAACACTGATGGAGCCAGCTGAAAGGACCCGATTGGAAATATGCCCCAAAGCCCTGTGCATCATGGAGTCCACATCATGACCCAAAACACAGACTCTGCATAGGCTTCACAAAGGATTCCAAATGATACTTTACATGGAATTTAAAACAGTATGCATGTTCTTCCAGAGTCATTTGAAATCTTTTTCCATATGCATGAATATTAAGCCTCTCCCACAACACTTTGCAAAGCATTTGACCAGCATCTTGAGATACAGACCAAACTGTAAGCTAAATCCACTACCAGTGATCATGCATCTTTTACTATGACACCCGACGTTCCAACCGTGAAACATGTTCAAGTTTATAAATTTGAATTAAGCTATAGGTTGCCAAGGCACTGAAGAATTACAATGCATTCGATACAAGCCTTAGTAGCCGTTTAGGTTGTATGAGCACGTGAAATAGGATGGGTATCTGTATCTTTAACAGTTAGTCTCTCAACTGACGTCTCCACCAATGATGCTTATCCCCAATACGCTTTATAACCACTCGCTCCACTGGGCTTCCTGCTCTTTGTTCATTCCTGACAACTTAAAAATGCAGTTAGACAGCTGAAGCACCCCGATGCTCCTGGTTTAGGCCTAAAAAACGTGCTCTCTCTGTAAAAGGAAAATTGTCAATTAAAGCAATTGTCTGAAAACACCCTGGTGTTAAATGGGATTATAAAGAGTGTGCCCAAGGTTATTGAAGTTCCAGCTAAAAATATGACCATGACTTACAAGCAATTATACTGCAACAATAAAATGGTTAAGATGCTCCTCAAGTCTCATTAATACAACATTTGTTTTAAATGATGTTGCTGGCACTAATAAATTACTACTAAAGCAGCAGTAAGTGCAATTTTTTTACAGTCTCCGTCTGTCAAGAAGAGTGATAAAATTAAATCACTGATTATAAACCAAGGCACAGCCAACATGGACTGCACAAAAACCCTAAAGGGCCATAAAGACACTTTATGCTTTGTCAAAAGCATAGATATGCTGGGATCAGTCATGACAATGGAGTTCACATGCCCTATTCTTTCAAAAGACAGCACAGCAGCTTAAATGTGTACGTTGACAGGAGTCTGATTATACATGCAGTGTAAAGAAAGTGTGTCCTACAAAATAGCACCATCATCGTAGAGACTTGGAAAACCTTGGATGAAGAGTGAGAAACATATCCCAACTTGTCTTTATGGATACATTTAAGCATTAAAACTTCACGAGCTTCTAAAAAACATTCCACATTAGGTCACTTACAAACTCAACAGCAGCACAGCACCTGGGCCACACGGATGTCTATAATTTCTTATGGAAAAATAGTGAAACTAATGCCGCCCTATTAAAACTAAGCAAAAAGGTCAAATTTGCAGTATGGATTACAAAAAATCGAACTTCAACTATTATTGTATCTTAGATTTAGGGTTGCCAAGGGAAAAATCTGTGATCACAGCACTATGTGATTATCCAGTATAACACCTTTACATAATGTTTAATCACAATTTTCTCGTGTATTTAATTCCTGAACAAGGCAAAACACATCAAATTAGTGGCAAACCGTTTCTCCCTTACCTTTTCACTGAAACACTCAAGCAAGTCTCGAACATACCCTCGCATTTCTTGCAAGAATTTATACTGGTCGGCGACACCATCGGAGGAGCCTTCCAGTCTCTCTATCATGTTGGTGGAGGACTCCAGCTCCTGTTGAATTTTCTCATAGCGTTTCTTATTGCTACTGTGCACTTCTCTCATTGAATTCAATCTGATGAAGAAAAACACAGATTACAAATAAGATCAGCGCAAGTACAGTCTGGTTTTGGCAGTAATGGACAGGTCTGACCTAGTGAGCTCTACAAAAAGAGGACCCCATCTCTACACCAAGCAAAGCTTTTACCAGCTCAGCTCGTTTGCTTTTTTTTTCCCATCTGAAAACACGGACAAACACAGGTGACACAAGAGGAGACTTAAACAAAGATAATCAGCAGTTCCGATTCGAGCACAACCCACAAATGGCTTTGGAAATGTTGAACCACCTCCTTTAGTCAAAGGTCTTCAAAGCTGACCCCTTTGGCATGGATTCGGTTGCAAAGTAGGAAAAAAAACCCAGCAACAATAAATATTTCAAAACTCAAACCATTCTTTGTTTAGCAAAGTAACAAAAAATAGTGGCAGTACAACTTTTGGGCCAGTTGTTTCAAATCACACGGGGAGGTGCTGCAGCTATCTTTGAAACATTTCCTTAATGTTTTTTCACATCACTGAAGTTAGCAAAGAAGTGTAACATTAAGCTTCTTCAAACTATTAAGCATTTAATAGTTTTTAACAAAAATGTAGAATGTATATAAAGACTGTTCATCTACATCCTATAACTCCCGATATCTGGTACAGCTTCACGTTTATCTTATAAATCTAACCTAGTTCACAAGAAACGTGCTTGAGAGGCTCACATTGGTGTCCCATTATTGAAAAACAGTCCACATCACACATCCATGCAATCAGACATCTGACAGCCGAAAAGGTCTCATTTAATTCTGGTTCAGCATTTAGGAGTCTGGGTCTGGTCAGCATTGTCCTTGCCGAGTTACAAGAAGGTATTCTGGGATGTTGACTTAACATTGTGCCTTAGCGTCCTTCTCCCTTTCCATAAGAGCACTGAAGCGCTGGTAGATGGATGATGGAAATTTAAGAAGGGTCCCCCACAACCCAGCTGGTTTGTGAAATGAATGTGCCCTTGGTTTCTGTGAAACAGCCTTGAATAGCAACAGCATAGGTGCAGCCACCCTTTGCAAGAAAGTGGGTCTACCCTACCTGTCTTTAAGGCGTTTCTTTACCAAATCAGTAGTGATAGGTGTCATTTCACTACTAGGAGCAGAATATGTTACTGAGCTTTCGGACTTTAATTGTTTCGAGTCTTCAGATCCAACAGAGCTGTAGGTATAGGGCAGGCCATACGATGATCCATAGGACGACGCTTCATAGGAGCTTTGGTAATACATAGTCACATCCTCTGGCTGACTGGCTTGAACCTAAAGGAAGACAAAAAAAAATTAAACTAAACCTTCCGCTGTTATTCACTCATGATACAGTTAATGCTGAATGTGGGAAGCAATGCTCTGATTATGCGTCACTCTGCCTTTCAACCTAAAACCCAGTTCTGTCCCACTTGCAAACACCCACTGCCAAAAACAAAATTACAAGCTCTAAATTCTTCTAAATTTAAAATGTTCTAAAGTCTAAATTCAGGTCATTCAAACATTCCTAATTCCTCACCAGATGTGTTACATTAACCTTATTTTGTACCTCTGTATACATTCCTTATCTGACATCACACATCTACTTGTAAGGTAATAAGGCAATTGTGTTGCTAAACGTAAGTTATATTGAAAAAAATCTTAATTGTTTTGAATAATGAGATATAAGCAACAAGAACAAAAAAATGCCCATCTTTAATTTTGTTGAAATTGGTCATGTCTTAGAGGGTAGTTAAAATTAACCAGTTAGAGATGATGAGCGCTAAGAATTGAGCAGGATATAGGACAACAGAGAAACAAAAACAGATGAGGTCATCTGTGGCCATTCTGATGAGTTGTGCACCAGTATTAAAAAAGTCATCAGATCTTTCCAAAGCTGACCTGTGGAATGCTGATCCCTTTCCTAATCTGCTCCTGCTCCCAGCGGCTTAGCTCTTCATCCTGGCCTCCTGCATCCAGAGCCTCATCATCACTGCCTTCGATTCCTATTAAAAAAAAACAGAGAAAATAAATCCAACCGTTAAGGGGTAAAAACCCAGAAAGATCAGCAGCTCAGCATGTCACATTCAGTTAATTATTCAACAATTATAATTATAATTGTACAGAATTATATATGCAATTATAATTGTTCAACAATTATTTTTGTAAACAAAAGGTTGGGCCCATCAAAAGCTTGATCTCCAAATTACAATGGCAATGAACACATTGTTTTGACTTTTATTAAGAAAAAAGTTGTAAAATCCATGTAATCAATTACAATCTGGATAGACTAAACTGCTATTCACTAACCGACAAATTATTAAGGAATCTGCTGTAAATCATAAAGCATCCTGCAGCATTATGAGATATTCTGGGTTGCTTTTCTGAAGTCTTGTTAATTAATCTAAGGTTGCTTTGTCTCTCTACTGGGCTAACTGTAAATTGTTTTTTCAGCTGTAAAATGAAAATTTCAGCAACACCCTCAAGCCAATGAAATCCTTAACTCTCTGAAAAGGCTGTGAGTCCAGGTATGCCAGCAAGCACAGATTATGTGAATTAAATGAGCAAATTCACAACTTTTCCAGTGAGTCAGGCATGGACTTAAAGGTCAGATAACCTTAAGCTTTAATTAAAATTTAGTCAAAACATGAGCTGAGCTTAAAATGTGTTTTGTATTAACTGAAAACTGTGTATGATATGATACAATCTGTTTTTGTCAGTAGAAACAAAACCATGAAAATGTAATTTGCTTTTTAACTGTGGTACTTGAGAGAATTTTAACAATGCCCATAATGGAATAAAGAGGTTCTAGTGTTCTCCCATGCCACAGAGGTGAACTTGTCATTGGCAAACTGAAAAAGCAGAGCCAAAATATTATTCATACAAAAATCCTAAATTAGAAGGCTTATAAATTCTAATCACACTCAGTTTGTTTTAGAGGTTTTGTAGAGACATTAAATCACCCAGTTCATTTATTGCTTCCCTTAAAATACTATACTACTAGAAACCCACTGAACAAATAGGTCAACTGGTCTTCCTTCATTAACAGTCATTTCTCCTTACATGGAGTTAAAAAAAACATTGAATTTTTTTTCAATTGTTACACATACAGTGCCTTGTGAAAGTATTCGGCCCCCTTGAACTTTTCAACCTTTTGCCACATTTCAGGCTTCAAACATAAAGATATAAATTTTTTATTTTATGTGAAGAATCACCAACAATTGAGACACAATTGTGAAGTGGAACGAAATCTATTGGATTTTTGAAACTTTTTTAACTAATAAAAAAATGAAAAGTGGGGCGTGCAAAATTATTCGGCCCCTTTACTTTCAGTGCAGCAAACTCACTCCAGAAGTTCAGCGAGGATCTCTGAATGATCCAATGTTGTCCTAAATGACTGATGGTGATAAATAGAATCCACCTGTGTGTAATCAAGTCTCTGTATAAATGCACCTGCTCTGTGATAGTCTCAAGGTTCTGTTGAAAGCGCAGAGAGCATCATGAAGACCAAGGAACACACCAGGCAGGTCCGTAATACTGTTGTGGAGAAGTTTAAAGCCGGATTTGGATACAAAAAGATTTCCCAAGCTTCAAACATCCCAAGGAGAACTGTGCAAGCGATCATCTTGAAATGGAAGGAGTATCAGACCACTGCAAATCTACCAAGACCTGGCCGTCCCTCTAAACTTTCAGCTCAGACAAGGAGAAGACTGATCAGAGATGCAGCCAAGAGGCCCATGATCACTCTGGATGAACTGCAGAGAACTACAGCTGAGGTGGGAGAGTCTGTCCATAGGACAACAATCAGTCTTACACTGCACAAATCTGGCCTTTATGGAAGAGTGGCAAGAAGAAAGCCATTTCTCAAAGATATCCATAAAAAGTCTCGTCTAAAGTTTGCCACAAGCCACCTGGGAGACACCCCAAACATGTGGAAGAAGGTGCTCTGGTCAGATGAAACCAAAATCGAACTTTTTGGCCACAATGCAAAACGATATGTTTGGCGTAAAAGCAACACAGCTCATCACCCTCAACACACCATCCCCACTGTCAAACATGGTGGTGGCAGCATCATGGTTTGGGCCTGCTTTTCTTCAGCAGGGACAGGGAAGATGGTTAAAATTGAGGGGAAGATGGATGCAGCCAAATACAGGACCATTCTGGATGAAAACCTGTTGGAGTCTGCAAAAGACCTGAAACTGGGACGGAGATTTATCTTCCAACAAGACAATGATCCCAAACATACAGCAAAATCTACAAAGGAATGGTTCACAAATAAACGTATCCAGGTGTTTGAATGGCCAAGTCAAAGTCCAGACCTGAATCCAATCGAGAATCTGTGGAAAGAGCTGAAAACTGCTGTTCACAAACGCTCTCCATCCAACCTCACTGAGCTCGAGCTGTTTTGCAAGGAAGAATGGGCAAGAATTTCAGTCTCTCGATGTGCAAAACTGATAGAGACATACCCCAAGCGACTTGCAGCTGTAATCGCAGCAAAAGGTGGCTCTACAAAGTATTAACGCAAGGGGGCCGAATAATTTTGCACGCTCCACTTTTCATTTTTTTATTAGTTAAAAAAGTTTCAAAAATCCAATAGATTTCGTTCCACTTCACAATTGTGTCCCACTTGTTGGTGATTCTTCACATAAAATAAAAAATTTATATCTTTATGTTTGAAGCCTGAAATGTGGCAAAAGGTTGAAAAGTTCAAGGGGGCCGAATACTTTCGCAAGGCACTGTATGTGCATGTACACATACTGCATAATTATATAACCCCATGTTCAGACAATCATTGCAAATTTATGATGCTCTAAAAGGAAGTACTTTAAATCTACAAGCTAAGTGGGCCTGACACTTGTTTGTAATAGTTTTGTGATCTCATGAGTACCAGTCATGGCACAGTACCAGTTCACTTCTCCTCCTCAGATGTAGTCCTGCACTACTAGTAAGACTGCATTCATTATCCCCTGAAAGCTGAGGGAGTCACAGCCAACTAACACCCACATGATCTCAGCAGTGCCCTGCAAACTTTGCAATCCTGCTAAGGGTAAGCTAGTGACATAATTGAAAGATGAAAACACTGACATCTAGGCCATAGGGCTATCTTTAATATGCTCTAACTCAAGAGATTGTAGTTCCAGCTTAACAGACTCACCAATCTCCTCAGCTATTTTCTGTCTCTGGGTCTTCTCCCTCACGCTGAAGACGATGCGGCGTTTCTCATCGTCATCCTCATCATCGCTGGCGTCGTGCTCGTCCTCCCTCACTAACCGGTTCTTGCCCACCTCGGACTCCATAGGAATGGCATCTCCCAGCTCACGGGCCAGTTGTCTTCTCTTCCGGGCAGCATGGATAAATGCAGCATCTGGAATTTCACCTGCAAAAGTATTTCAGACCACACAAACAGCAATGTAATCAAATGAACACCCTGGGAACATAAAGAATAAGTTTTCTCGGCACATCCAAGCATCTTTTTAGGAAAGAACAAAAGTCAAGCAGTACAATTAAGTATGCCCATTTGAAATTTAACATTCACATTTTACAGAAAACAGGTTTTCTAACAAACTGAGACTTTGTCTTTTGTCAGTACTCAAAGTAACTGTAGAAAAAACAGTGAACTCTTTGCAGGTTAGTTTGTTGAAGCTGAAATTCGCTCATTCAGATTAAGTCTAGGAATTCACCGGCAGTGAGAAAGACCAACGGTTGCCGTGGAGTTGCTCACCTGGTCTGAGCGTGCTCAGTGATGACAAGGCACTGGAGAAAGCACCACCAGCACTGGTCTTCTGATCCTCCTCAGACTCCTCATTGCTGTCCACCTCCATCTCCTCCTCCCCCTGCTCGCTGCAAGGAAGGCTTCCCTCCAGCCGCAGGTCATCCTTCATGGTGACTGCTACTGTCATGGGCTCTGCACAAAACATCACAACAGGGCCATGATGACAGTCTCAGACTGCAGAGCCACTTGCAGTTCATGGGACCATATTTGTTCACATACACATGGGAACACGCAAAATGCTCCATTCAGGTTTTTCTTTAGTTGTAAAATACACCCAGCACGATTTACACACATCACCACTCAAGTTACTAATAACTAATAATGTTTTTTTTTCTTGGTCCACAGTAAAAATTTCCTCCATCCTTTGAAAATCATAGTAAAAAAATAATCTAAAAACAAAATCAAGTAAATTACACAAACGTAGAATTAAACTTTTTTTCCCCCCACTTGAAAATAAGTTTTAGAGAATTAAATGGGAGTTCATTTCGATTAGAAAACTCATTTCAAGGGCTGTCCCGGGTTACAAATATCGCTGAGGTAACCAGATATAACACCAGCTAGATTTTGGTAATTTCTTTTCTGTACCACCATCTCATGTGTACTGCCAGAGGAAAATTGACAGGACTTAGATTTAAATCTTTTCAAGATGGCGGCTTAGGAAATGGTCGAATATTCTGCATCGTTTCATTGATAACTTCGTAAGTTGGAATTCGCTGACTCGCTGGGACAAAAATCTGAATCGATACTGAATGCAAAATTTAAATTATTGCTGATATAATGTAGCCAGTTATCAAAGTTAATCAATCATTTCCCAAGTCATTCTATGCTTTGAAGAAATGACTCGCACTGATGACTAAGAGTTTACCATCCACAGCTGCGCTGGACTCCTGCTTCACTGTCCCAGTCCTCTCCAGGTCCTCTTTATACTCCTTCTTCAGCTGTTTCACTATCTTCTTGCTGTGGTTGGACTTCTTTACTTTGAAGACTTCAGTATCGTCTGCAAGTGAATCACACCAAAGCATAAGAAACAGCACTCTTAAAACTATTACAGCACAGTAAACAAACATTACATTGGGACTGAAACCGTATAGTGTTTACTGGCCTAAATATGTTCACCGCACCTTCCAAAATGATTTTTTTTAGAGGTGTTTGAATTGTGCTGCATTGTGAGACCACTCCATAAATTCTAATTAGTTGGAAACTATGAACCTACCAATAACATGAGGACTATATAATTGAAATTATTCTTGCTTTAGAGAGGATATTGGGTGGCTTTGTTCTGAATTATAACAAGATTACAGATGGTCCTCAAGCACATTAAAGTTGTAGTCTGACACATGCCAAGTCTCAATTTAGGGGCTTTATGGCAAAACTAAATCTGCACTGACAGTCACCTCAGGGCAAAATAGTCATTTTACTATACCCTTTTAAAATACAAACCATTACACAAAGTAATACTATGTTTACACCAATATAAAAGGTAAAATCTCAGTATTACAGCAAATATAGTTATCAAAACCTAAGCAAGGCTGGTCATGGTCAGTACTGGACTCTCTTAAGGAAAACCAGGTTGCTGCTGTAAGAAGTGTTGGAGCAGTAGGTGGATGTCTTCCAAGAACTTCCAAAGCAATGCCTCAGTATGGCAACCAGACACACTGTGCTGGAGAAAGTGGTCTCCTTTGAAAGTCCAGTCTACTTTGTCTTTAAGGATTCCATAGCACTGATTGTAAAATTAGGGGAATTAGACCTAGTGTCCTGGCTAAATTCCACTCTGGGCTTCTCGATTTGGCCTCCCTAAAGTTCCCTTTAATTCAGGTGATAATTAAAGTTGAAGTTATTTACACTGAAAGTACTTTGAGATCCTTTGGGATGAAAAACATGTTATAAAGAAAAGGATCTATTACACAGAACTACTAGATTCAGCTCCTTTTTCTCCTGCATTGACATGGGAAAAAAAACCCAATAAAAATAGACCTACAGATCCCCACTGAAAAAAAGTAATTACATTTAACCACAACTCTGTTTTTTTGATAATTTGGGGTTTGTTGTTTAATATAAAAATCGAATGTAGAAACAGTCTTGGCTGACTGATACCAGCTCTACCCCAGGCAGTGCCAAGCAGAGCAGTGTGTGCTTCTTGGAGAATCCTGGTCCTGCTCACCTAGTGACATGAACCAGGCTCAACCTGCACTGCTTGAGCCCACTGGGATCTCCTTTCCTATTTTTTTTAAACTCAAAGTGTTCTCTCTCACACTCTGATGGCATTCATAAACCTGTAAGCGCTCAGTCTTCCAGTTGTTACAGGGTGGGTGATTCTGAAAATACGAATCATTTCTAAAGCTCTATGTGTGTCGTTCACATTGATGCATGGATATTTCTGAATATTTTTCAGACTGTCACTAAAGCACACCTGCAGCCTTGAAGACATCCAGCAGGTTTAAATCCCCTCTACAGCTCCAGTACCTAAAGAACTGCAGATGTGTGTTAAACAGGCTCCAATAATCAGATCATTTAGGCAGTTAATAGCTGATTTCATGCACGTTAGTTTATCTGTGTTATCATTTTACTAACTGGACCTCTTTGATGGAGTCTTCAGTTAGGAAAATGAAGTGATTTGAAAGCTTTACCTTTTCAGAAGCAAAAAATGATTGATATAATTAGAGAATTAGTTCACATTAAGCAACACCTACAAGAATGGGGTCAAAGGTCAGGATTGGAGACCCCCTGCACTAATGTATAAAAGGGGGAAAGCAAAGCAGGTAGGACACGTTTCTTACAGCTGAACTTGGGGGGAGGAAACTATGTACAGTGCCTTGCGAAAGTATTCGGCCCCCTTGAACTTTTCAACCTTTTGCCACATTTCAGGCTTCAAACATAAAGATATAAATTTTTTATTTTATGTGAAGAATCACCAACAAGTGGGACACAATTGTGAAGTGGAACGAAATCTATTGGATTTTTGAAACTTTTTTAACTAATAAAAAAATGAAAAGTGGGGCGTGCAAAATTATTCGGCCCCCTTGCGTTAATACTTTGTAGAGCCACCTTTTGCTGCGATTACAGCTGCAAGTCGCTTGGGGTATGTCTCTATCAGTTTTGCACATCGAGAGACTGAAATTCTTGCCCATTCTTCCTTGCAAAACAGCTCGAGCTCAGTGAGGTTGGATGGAGAGCGTTTGTGAACAGCAGTTTTCAGCTCTTTCCACAGATTCTCGATTGGATTCAGGTCTGGACTTTGACTTGGCCATTCAAACACCTGGATACGTTTATTTGTGAACCATTCCTTTGTAGATTTTGCTGTATGTTTGGGATCATTGTCTTGTTGGAAGATAAATCTCCGTCCCAGTTTCAGGTCTTTTGCAGACTCCAACAGGTTTTCATCCAGAATGGTCCTGTATTTGGCTGCATCCATCTTCCCCTCAATTTTAACCATCTTCCCTGTCCCTGCTGAAGAAAAGCAGGCCCAAACCATGATGCTGCCACCACCATGTTTGACAGTGGGGATGGTGTGTTGAGGGTGATGAGCTGTGTTGCTTTTACGCCAAACATATCGTTTTGCATTGTGGCCAAAAAGTTCGATTTTGGTTTCATCTGACCAGAGCACCTTCTTCCACATGTTTGGGGTGTCTCCCAGGTGGCTTGTGGCAAACTTTAGACGAGACTTTTTATGGATATCTTTGAGAAATGGCTTTCTTCTTGCCACTCTTCCATAAAGGCCAGATTTGTGCAGTGTAAGACTGATTGTTGTCCTATGGACAGACTCTCCCACCTCAGCTGTAGTTCTCTGCAGTTCATCCAGAGTGATCATGGGCCTCTTGGCTGCATCTCTGATCAGTCTTCTCCTTGTCTGAGCTGAAAGTTTAGAGGGACGGCCAGGTCTTGGTAGATTTGCAGTGGTCTGATACTCCTTCCATTTCAAGATGATCGCTTGCACAGTTCTCCTTGGGATGTTTGAAGCTTGGGAAATCTTTTTGTATCCAAATCCGGCTTTAAACTTCTCCACAACAGTATTACGGACCTGCCTGGTGTGTTCCTTGGTCTTCATGATGCTCTCTGCGCTTTCAACAGAACCTTGAGACTATCACAGAGCAGGTGCATTTATACAGAGACTTGATTACACACAGGTGGATTCTATTTATCACCATCAGTCATTTAGGACAACATTGGATCATTCAGAGATCCTCGCTGAACTTCTGGAGTGAGTTTGCTGCACTGAAAGTAAAGGGGCCGAATAATTTTGCACGCCCCACTTTTCATTTTTTTATTAGTTAAAAAAGTTTCAAAAATCCAATAGATTTCGTTCCACTTCACAATTGTGTCCCACTTGTTGGTGGTTCTTCACATAAAATAAAAAATTTATATCTTTATGTTTGAAGCCTGAAATGTGGCAAAAGGTTGAAAAGTTCAAGGGGGCCGAATACTTTCGCAAGGCACTGTATTTGTCATGGAAGCTAATCTTTTAACTCTGGTATTGCATTTCAGATTGTATTAGTTCACAATGTTTTTCATTGTACGTTATGTGCAACATAATAGGTGTTTTAAAATTATAATAGCATTTAAGATAGGTTCTTAATTTTACAAACATTTCCGTTAGGTTAGTGTAACACTATTTCGGTTTTCACATTGTTTTGCCCAACGTTGTAGAAACACTTCTCTCTTCCCTTATCCCTGTTACTTTGTTGTTCCAGTGCAACTAAATACAAATTTTAAAAGTACCACGCTGTCACATTTAATGAAATAACTATCCGGAACTACAATTAGTTTGTTACAACAAACTATGTTTTCCCACTACAACCTCAGTTGGATGTAGTGACCTTTCATGAGTTAACATAACTGACGTTTTCCAACAAAACCATAATGTTGTACCACGGTGGTACGTTGATGTTTTAATAAAACTATACTGTTCATCGGTAAATGGCATTCATCCACATAACCCACAACGGATCACTGACCGCGTGTTTAACTCACAATACAGATATTTGGGATCCACAAGAATAAAGAGCAAACACGTTTAAAGATTGATTTCTTCATTCATACTTTACAGCGCAATCTTCAAGTCACTAAATAATATTAGTTGCACACCTAACGCACAGACGTGTAAAACAGGTTGTAACTGCTCGGTTGAGGCTGACATATATATAAATAAAAATACACCTTTTACATTCAAAATGCACAAAAAGTCACTGCAAACGTTCCAGTATTTCAACCTACATTCAGTATCGCACGATGTAGCTGCATAGATTGTGAGCCCCAGTCAGTGGTGTTCAGTATTAAAACCTAACCTAATTGCTACACTGATCCTTTTGCTAAAATAACTTTTGTATAGTGACCGCAGGTATTCCGACAAAATGGAGCCTATAGCTAATAAAAGCAAGTTTAAACCGACAGATCGTGCAGAAAGAATCAACACCTTACCTTCCTCATCGTGAAAGCTCAACAAGCTAGCTTTGGGAGCTTCCTTGTTGTCCTTAATTTTCTTTTTCTCTTTGGGTTTTGCAGCATTACTTTGCAACCCGTTTCCGTGGTGCACAACATCCTCGCTTGCTGGCACGTTTGCGCTCCCGAGCTCTGAATTGTTGACTCCGGCTTCCCGAAGGCACGTCTCGTCAGCAGGCCCACATGACTGCTGCTGCAGCGCTTGAGGTTGGCTCTCTTCATTTTCCTCATCGTCTGACTCGTTTCGTCGCCGGAAATTTACCCTCTTTGCTTTTTTAAACATTGTTATTCGAGATCTCAGTTGGATACAACGAAAACAATGATTCTAAATATCCATATGAACGTTAGTGCGCACCGATAACTGCAGGACAGCATCGTCTGCCATAGCACACGGCCGCGGATGAAAGGATGAAGCGGAGATCTCTGGGAGTTGTAGTTCTTCCGCTAAACAAATACTGCGCATACGTAGTTCCCGCAACCTGGAAAGTGAAGTCTTTTTCTGTTAAACACTGAATGTTTCGGTTTTAAGATGGTCAGTTTCTGACTGTCCTTTCAGCTATAGAATGTATCTGGTTACATTTATTTGGACTGATTTCACTGCTGTAATATCTTTCCGAAAAATTGTGTCCAAAATGTACACAAAACTCCAAAAGCCGTCTTACCAGTGCATTGCTCAATTTTAATATAAAATCCCTGGATTTAAATTCTCTGGCTTCAAGTGCGTATCCTAACATTTGTTTGTCTTTTGAATTCCTTCTGCTGATTGTCTACAAAATGTAAATATTGTGTTAACATAAACACCTAAGGCTTTTTTCTTATGAAGCATTTTAGTTTTTTAGATTTATATAGATCTCTGTGGTAATCCAACTTTTGCATCCCCCCGATACGAGCCTTCACCCGTTATCGGTATTCGCTGTGTTCTATTCCTTAACCAGATCTCCAAAAGCATACTACAGCAAATGCGATTTGGGAAGTGATATTTTATGGGGAAATTTATCAAAAGCCCTCGGAAAATCGTAATATATCATATCATACGTTCTGGGCGTTTCCATTATGGTCGTTACTTGTTCAAATAATTGTTTCTTGAAGCAAACCCACCCTTTCTAAATCCAGATGTCCTATATTTCCATACAGGTGATCCTCTAGTGCTAAATATACTTGAGACAATTGGGAGTGACAATGCATCACACATACCCCAGAACAAGCGTTTCTTGTTTCCCCTTTTCATCGGCAATCTGATTACATCTCGGGTAACATCCCTGAAGAAGGGCAGCTCTGAAACTCAGAAACCGATTTCTGCTCCAGACTGAAATCAATTTGCCTGTGATCAAGAGCTCCGCGGCAGCAAAAAGCAGAAGTCATGGTGGTCTCCTAGGACAGGGGTTGGAAACCACTGCTGAAAAGCATAAACCTGTTAATATATATATATAGACTATTGGAGCAGGTTTGCTGTTTCGTGCCAGTTGCACGCACCTGCACCATACAGTAAATACAGTAAGTCAAACAAAGTGTCACAGGATTCCTGTTCAAAGTGCATCAATGCAGTATGACCTTGGATCTCTGAGATGGCTACTTCGGTCTCATGACATTCCAGTGAGTGCCAAAAATTCAACACAACAAACGTGAAGATCTCACCTATTACACTATTTGTAACATTGTGTGCAAATTTTAAAACGCCCAACATTCATTCCCGTGTGTGCGGGTTGCAATGGTACAGTACTACAATGGCGACGGTCGGAGTCATGACGCTCATTCTGATTGGTGCAGTAGGGGACTCCTCCCAGGTTTTCAACAGTTAGAATACAGTATGTGGCCATTAGAGCGCTTCCCACCTCCGATTAGGTCTTTTTGTTTGTCAATTAATTGTTTTAGGTTGAGCCATTTGATTTTGTAGTAAAACGTAGTGTACGTGTGGAGTACAGACTCCAGAAGTAATTACGACAAATACATATATACAAAATGTAATACTACGTTTATTAAAAAATGTAATGTATCCCTTTATTTAATACAATATTGTATACAATAAGTTGTAAAAGCTGAGTGTAAACGTAATTTTTTATGGGCATGAGTTTGTCTCGATTTGTGCAAGATTCTATGTTTTTTTGCAACCAACTTGATACAGTAATTGTAAAGTGCAAAATGTTTGAAAAGGTTATGATGAGGTAATACATCCTCACTTAACCATTATCATACCAGCCTTTTTACAACACACAGAAGACATTTGATTGGCTCAAAATCTAAAATCTCAGAGCAGCACCGCAATAATCCATATGATTCCCTTTACAAAATACTGAGTCTTATACTTGGGGCAGAAAAACCCTTACAACAATCAAATAATATATTATACTTGATTATTAGTACCTTTCTTAAATTAAACATAGAAGCATTGCTTGTTTTTTCATGAAATCAGAATGCTCCAAACTATGAAATTGACCTTGAGGAAAGTACTGCTGATGCATTATTAACTTCTAAAACCATAAAGTTTTAACTGTAAAGCCCAAGTTAGCTGTCCTTCATAGACAGTTAATAACAGCACAGAAGGTTATTTCACAGTGAATATGTCATACACTAAGGACAAAATAATTTTCACATAGTATGGAATGAGATTTTTCAAAGATATATCCTTATGTAGGGCAGCACAGTTCCACAGTGGTTAGCATTGCTGCCTTAGTGATAAAGCCCTGGGTTCAGTTCCAGAACTGGGGTGCTGTCTGCTGTCTGCATCTGAGTTTGTATGTTCTCCCTGTGTTTGCATGGCTTTCCTGTGGGATGATCCCATTTCTTCCCACAGTCCAAAAACATATGGGTAGATTAATTGGCATCTGGGAAAATTGACTCTGGTGTGAGTGTGTGTCTGCCTTGTGCTGGACAGGTGTCATGTCTCTCCCTGTTACTTGCAGAGATAGGCTCTGGCTCCCATATCTTGGAAGAAGGGGTCATGAACTGTATGAACAGTATTTACTTTGATAAAGTGTTGTGCTAATGTTTGGTCTCCCTGTTAACGATTTTATGCCAGGTCTCTGATGGGTGTTTTGGGGAAGTTGCTTCTTAATGGCTTAAAATACCCTATGTGCCTTTCCTTTCAATGCATTAATAGCCAAGTACGTTGTGTTGTACACTGTTTTGATGTGTTGTAGATTAATTCAAATTTTTAAATATGTATTCAATTGTAGCCTAAATATTGACTGTTTTTAACGACCCACTTTCATAATATACAATCAGAATGTTAGAGGAGGACTGCAGTCCCAAATTCTAACACCAGTTATAACAATTTGGTAAAAAATAAATTAATTGTCAGTGTCACAAAACATGACAAATTCCAAAAGCACAAAATCATGTATTGTGTGAAAGTACTGCATAGTCACCATGTTGTCGCAAACTCCTGGTCTCTCCCTGGGCAAGAGTGAGAGTTCCCATGAATTGTGATGTGATGTGGCCCTTCCTGCTCACTAGTCACTGTATTGACTAATGTAATGTGATATCGAGCAAATAAGCACGGATGCAGACATTTCACCTTAGACGTTTTTTACATGCAGAGTCAACAAGTAAGTAGTATTCATCCACAAAACCATCTCAATATCAAGAGCAATATTTCTATTGGATTAAAAGAGATGTATTCACAAGCCTGCTCCTTTACAATGTAATAAGGCTGCTTCACATCACCAGAACTCTGGTTTCCTCATTCTGAATCATGAAATATGGCATTATGCATACCAGGAAATTTTGTCTATTTTTTATGTAAATTGGAGGTTTTATGCATTACTGTGTACATTTTGCTTTCATTGTGGTTTGAAATGCACTCATCAATGCTGATTCTTTCTAACCCTGAAATATAAAAATAGGGTTGCATTTCACCTTTAAGAGTTCACAATTATAGAGCCTTGTCAAGAGGTTGTGTAGCTAGAGCACTCAATGCCACTCACCCTAGATTAGTATATTCGATCTTATTACTGTTTTTACACTGCTGTGCATAAGGTGCAGAATCCAGGTGCTAGGGCTCGGAGAGTTTCAGAGGCTTCTGACGACACCTGAAGCTCTTCAATGACAGCCAAGGCTGTAGTATTAAACTCCAGTGGAAGTTGCAGAGGAGACTGGCAGATGACTGGCAATGATGGCAGCAGTCACAACAGAGTGGGCTGCCAGCTAACTGTGAAATGGCGTTGCCATAGTAGTTGCAGCAGAAAAACTGTACAAGAGGTTTGCAGCAGACTGGTAGAGAGATAAGAGAGAGAGAGATCAGTTTATTGGCTATATACAATTTCTTGTATTTGGAATTTGTCTCCATGAGACTCACAGACAGGAAGAGAAGCTTGGGGTCAGAGCACAAGATCAGCCATTTTATAAGGCGCACCTGGAGCAGTTGGGGTTAAGGGCCTTGTTAAGGGGCACAATGAAGTAGGATCCCTCTGCCAGCCACGGGGTTTGAACTGGCAACCTTCCAGCCACAGGCGCGGATCCTTAGCCACAAGGACACCACACTGCCCACAACCCCTGGTATAAACTCTAAGTTGGCTGCCAGACCAGTCACAGCAGAGATTGACTGCCAACTTGTACCACACTGGGGAGGCTTAAGTAGCCACAGTGCAGATCAGTTGCCCCCTGTTAGTGCAGAGTCACCTCAGAGGCAGGCTGCCAACTGGAGTAGCAACCACTAAGGTTGCAGCAAAGGCTAACTGCTGATGGCTGTTGCAGTCGCAGTAAAGGCTGGCTGCTAACTGGGATAAACCACACTGGGCAAACACTCGTTGTCTGAGGCCTAGACCAGTTCTGTGATGTGGTCAGAGCAGTACTGCCAGTGAGAAATCAGTGATAAAGCACCTCTTCAGTGGCACTTCATTAATGAATAGGAGGTGAAAGTAACAGAATATTTGGGTGCCTGATTAATGGGAGGGAAAAAGGACAGACTGAAAGGTGACCCAACTGTATCCTTGAGTCAACCAAGAGAACTATGATTCCTTGTGGAAATGCTGTCAATCTCCAGGGGCAACAGTGAGCTATGAGCCGCCGCTGGCCCATGGCATATGAGTTACATAAAGAAAGAAAGATAATTATTTCACAGCACGACTTGATTCACTGTTGACTTAGTTTTAAGTAGTTGATTTGTTATTCCAGTTATTTGAATGCCTCTTTCTTTGAGTAGAAACGTGACAGATGGAAGAACTTCACAGAAAACACCAATGGGTTTTGTCAAAGCTGCCACATGCCAAAATACAATAACTGTGCCACATTTAAAAAATGTTCCTTCTTTTCCTGATTTCAAGGAAATAAATAATAGAATTGAACTTACTACAGCTCTTTTCCTTCATGCCTTTATTTCATGCCTTCAGCCTCCTTCAGTTACATTATTTATTGAATGATGTTTGGGTAACAAACTTCAAACCTGAATCTCAGAAAAAGGGAATACTCAGGGAAGAGTTTTTGTTGAAATCCTTTTTTTTCACAGCTCAAACTCCAAAATCTATCTTACAGAAAACAACATTTTATGTGTTTAGATTTCTGGCTTCACCAACTGTACATACAGGAACACTCACCAGAATAGGTCTTGAAGAGGGCAAGATTTTATTGGCGTTCTGCTGAATTTAACCCTCTAGTGGTTGAAGTAAAAAAAGGGTAAAAGATTTGAATGTTTTCCCTCACGGTTATATCTTCATACTTTGAGAAAGTAAAAACATTTAATCATTAAGATTTTATTGATTTTGTGCTTGAAAGAAACATATGACTTTGTTCTAACAACACATTTGGTTTCCATTATCAGACAAAACAAGTGTTTCACACTGCAAGAATATATATCTAGCTATAACTTGGAGAGCATTCCACATATCATAATAACATCAACTCAGATTTATTAGGCACCTGAGTTCGTTAGTTCACTCAGAGCTCAGTTTCTAAAAAAGGGGCTCAGTCTTACACTCCACATTTTTTCTAATGATAGTGAAAGACATTTAGCTGTGTATGCCTTTCTTTTATATAGCAGCCATTTCTTTTACACATTACGAGGCACAGTTCCACATACTTGAATGTATCAACTATGAGATGAGAATCTGACATGAAGTCAGCCCAGAAGGCAACATTAATAATGAAAGAGGAATGAATGCATACTAGATAAATACTAAAAGGGTGTGAGCTCAATACTGAGTAATGAAAACCACTGACAACAGCCAAATATGCAGACTGATGGTCTTAGCTTCAAAGCTCACAATGCAAAAGCTTAACAGGGGCAGAAAAATTAGCCAGAAATCCAATGGACAAATTAAAAGTTACTTCCCAATAGTTTGAACTCTAAAGTGCAACAAAGCACCAATAACCAACCCATTTTAAATGTATTAGGAATAACAACACCCAAGAATTAAGCATGTTAAAAGGTTTATAGAGTGTTTCAGTCACAGTAAATTGGACTTAACCCACTTGGCTGAGGGCCAGCCTCCTGGCCATAGGATGAGGAGGCTGGGACACCCATATGGAGTGAGGAGTGCCCAAGGGGCAGCTGCAGAGGTGGAGAAGGGATGCAAAAGATGTTTGCAAGGGAGAGAAAGGGATTAGGTATAGTCTTTATAGTTTTTATATGAGGAAATTACATCAGGAATGATTACAAGTTGCTGACAGAAGAGGTTAAACCTGGCTGTTGTCACCTGTCCCAAACATTAGTTAGAAACACCATTACAAATATAAAAGAACCTTTTAAATCCAAAGCAAAATCATTCACCATTACAAATATAAAAAAACTTTTAAATCCAAAAGCACAATCATTGTTATGAAATATTTCTGTATACAGAAGCTCAGCACCATTGCAATCTATTCATTCAACTCAAGCAACAGCTGTTAACCATGGTTCTTTCAAAACGTAAGTACTGTATGTCAAGTCTTTTTAATACTTTCCTCCAAACACCAGTTCTACTCTTAGAGCGCTCATAATGTCTTCTAATCTGCATCACAGTACCTGGTCATTGATTATGAGTGCAGTCCGGAAGGGGTCTTGACACATTAACACAATGTCAGACACTCTACAGACTGCGTCAGTCATTAAAAGAAGGAAACAGCGGACTGCACAGTGAGCCCAGCTTCGCAAGCACTCCATACAGTGCTCTGTGTTTTGCTTTACTGTTAGGCTTCCCAGCTAACATAAAGCATGTCTGCCATTTGCCACAACCCCGAATTCTTTGGCTTTCATCAGCTTGCTTGGGAGATGTTTATTCCTCTTTAATGGCAAAAGATATCCACCTAGCAATCACAAACTAAAACATCAATTATAGGCAGAAGACGTGTGTTGAATATTGGTTCAACAGTGGATACTGGCGGGAGGTACCTCATACAAGCATGTGGAACAGTGTTTTGCAGCACAAGCCCTTCCAATGTCTGTCAAAACCTACAAAGTCAAGAAGTTAGAGGAACAGAGGGATTAAGAAAATAGGGAAACACTGGTTTTAATGCGTCCAACAGCAAAGTCTGAATGAGACATTAGCTGTGCAGGAAGGTCTATACAAATGTCACCTCTGTTTAGAACTGTTGGACTTACAATGGGTTGTTTTTCCAATAACTTGATGACAGCCGTTTTCAGAAACAAAAATGTTTAAGGAAGATCTGCCAGACTTAGGGAAAGTCCACTGGAGCCTGAAACAAACACATCTGACAGTTATGCTGAACTGCTATATAACATCTAGGACATTTGATATCCAGAGAAGGATGTGCTGCTGATCTTGTGAAAACAGATGTTATCAAGACCGACCTGTGCCGAGGACTCCTTTAGAGGCACAGAGCTTTATCATACTTTCATCTTACTGCAGATGCTTTGTAGCATATTTTGCTGCTACAGTAAGTCCATTTCATCAGCTTATGGATAAGGAAGTGAGGTTTTAATGGAGTGTAGAATGCCAGGATGCATGTGATGAACTGAAATGATGCTTGACTTCCTTTGGCATTTTCAGATCCATGTAAACCTTTTATAGTCGTTTCTGATGCTTGTGATAAGGTCATTGGTGTTCTACTCTCACAAGAAAGAAAGGAGAGAGAGATGTCTTTATGTATGTCATGCCTTCATTAAATCAGTGAGAAATTACACCTATTACTTTTTCTTAAGTATTATTGGCATTACTGTACTTGTCATGTTGGAGGTTTAGTTTGCAAACTGGCCGTGGGTAGCTCAGCTAGTTGTATACTTTCAGTGCAAAGGAGGTTCAGATTGTCTGGTGATGGAAATGGTGCTAAATATTTCAATTAGACTTTAGTACATACTGTACAGTAGTAGTACATACAGTAGTCCAGTACATATACTGTACATGCACAGAATGCCCAATGAATATTACTATCCTTAAAAATAAACAAATGTGTCACTTTATCCAATTTGATAGGCAAATCCTTAAGATCTGACAAGCTCTTCTGCTTCATACCCTGAGGTAAACAGACCTCCAACTAGCAGGAAATTGAGAACCATGGGATACAGCTTAAAAATTTGGATGCCATCCTTTCTTAGTGATTTCTTTACTCTTGCAAATATGCTTCTCCACGGGGATTTAATCTGGGTAGAGGTGCAACACAGATCCTGCAGCTGAGTGATGCAGGATGTGGATTGCCTCATGTCTTCCAAAAGCAATCGTTCAGTAGCTTACTGGAGCAGTTTGAAAATACACACTCCAGAAGAGTGATTCTCCCACTCTCCAACTAGATCATACCTTCTTCCCACTTTGCCAATATTTTTACCGTATGTGAGGTCTTCCAACAGAGTACTCTTTGCTGTGTAAGTAGTCAGGATAATTTTCTTTTATCCTTTTGTTCACTCGAGGCTCAGTCCAGGTTCAAGATCAATTGCTGGATAGTTGACACCTGGGCACTTAAATCAGATCCTCTTGCAGCAATCTGTGAGCTCAAAGTCACTATCTCAGTTTTTACAACCCTTCTATTCTCTGCCCCAGCTGATTTGCTGTTTTGGATTTTTTAGGACAACTTTCTTTGGGGAAACAGCTGGCAACTAATTAGTCTCCCTCCATGTCCCTAGAATCTGCCGGTTTGCCAAACCAAAAAGTAATGAAAAATAAGTGTATCCATGTAGGAAAACAAAAATGATCAAAAGGAATGACAGGCAGTAGGGACTTTAGTTCCGTGTTAACATCCCATCTCACAATTCACATGATTTCAGACATGCCTAAAGATGAGAAACATCCAGGATTCCATTTATTGGCTTATTGGCAAAAGACATTGAGCAGTGGTTTAGAAGATGAGAGAAGTGTGTTTCATTTTTAAAACAATTTTTCATCCCCCAACTCCTGTTCTGTTAAAGCAATAGATCCATTTGGGCAGACTGGCATTAACTTAATATCTTCCCTTCCAGTTGCTACAAATTGGTTTTTGATTGCAGAGCAGAAAATTGGCAGACCTGTTCCTTGTTCCAGACAAAGTTCATATTGCATTATGGGGCTCCTTGGAATAATGATGTCAATCAGGGGGAGGAGATTTGACTTTAAGTGCTGAAATGGGAATAACTGGGATGAATTTCTGCTTAATGCTTATAGCATTAGTGTACAGGCTATCACTCACATGGTACTGAGATTCAACACAACACTAGGTGTTGTTTCCTCATCAACAGCCTTAAAATCTGTTACCCTTTCCTGTTCAGACATTGATGGCCAATAGGATGGCCACCCTGATTACACAAAACAGAGGCTTTTAGACAGGTATTCCACTTCCAATAATTTAATTAAATAGCTGCAGATGGATGTCTTGTAAGCAACATTTGTAAAACAAATACATTCAAAGTGTCAACTTAATGAAAACACGCACTATTAAGAAATGAAAAAATGAAATGTTAAAGTGATAAATAAAAAGGTATTTTTGACCCACTTCCATTCATTTTCAAACTTAAGTACATACAAGTATTCTGATTTAAGTAAGATACATTATCAGATCTGTAACATTTGTTAAACTGTATGATATTATGTGATTGTGAAATATGGCAGGAAAGTACCATTTCTTGTGTGTGCCACTGACTGGAATACTGTAACAAAAAGTGTTGGATGAAGTGATATGAATCACAGTACACTGCATTGTACATCCATGTCATCTGCAAGATGTGAGTGCAGTGTATTAAAGACCTCTGAGCGCTGAATGGCCTGTTCCTAGGCTAATGTGGTCATGACAAACGGTTGTTGTTTGCCCTTGTTGCATGACCTCTCATAAGATCCCTCATAGTCTTTATTGACTTACCTGTATCATCTTTGTGAACATTCTAGGATGTATGAAACGTAGAGATATTTAGTTATGGTATATTAACTCTCATAAGTATTAGTAATATCAATATTTTCATTTGTGTTGCTACTTGTATTTGTTTTACTTGTTGTGGATCGAAAGTTCCACAGATCTTGTCTCTTTTCCATTTCATCACTTTGCATCAGGTTGCAAACCTCTGGTTTGATTGGAGGCTTACCTGTCAATTAAGAGGAGCAAGGGCTTAGAGTATTTAAACTGGCCCACACTGTGGCACTGTGGAATAGTTAGTCTTGTTTTAGTCTTTTTGTTGAATGTATCATTGTGTATGTGCTGTAACACAGCTTGGTTTATAGTAGGATAATAATACCCTTATAAACTGTTAGTGTGAGATTCTCCAGAGAAACTGCAGTTTATTGTTTTTGTAGAGTGTTCTACTTTTGTAAGTATTTTTCCAAATGTCCTGAATAGCAAACAGTAACTAGTTTTGCACTTTGTTTTATAGCCAAGCCTAGTTTTCACAACTTCTGCGACTGCTCCTGGAGTTACCACCTGGCGGCTTAGTCACAACCTTTCTGTTTTGTTCACCACTTTGACATCACAATTGGTTTGCTATTCTTTCTGTCATCAGCAATACCAAACCACTTATAAGTGAAAAAAGGCAGGAGCTGTGAATGAAAGTATTTATGTAAGCTTTCTGTAAAATCTATCAAATTTATAGTATTTCAAAAGGAAATGGGTTGGAGACATGGGTTGTTTTTTAAATTTCAAACATCAGAGTTTGTGGTAAATACAATTGTAGTCAGTACATGGAAAAACGGGATATTCTGGGTAAATGATGCAAACTCCATGTGTATTATGAATTTGTGAATTATTTTAATTGAAGTACTGAAAGTTAAGCATGCTATAGTTTCCAAAAAGAACAGGTGATATTAATTTCCAGACAGTGGCAGACAGGTGCTGCCTTTTAATTGGTGATGTTTATTTCAGTTTATGCAGTGACTGAGGCACAGTAATAGAATGATATAAACTTGTTTGTGTTAAAATCCCCTAAATACTCCAAAACACCAGCCTCAGGGTTTCTAGGCATCAATTTACAAACACATCATTATTTTTTTCATATTTACGATACACATAACATAGGAAAAATAAGAGAAATTAAGCTGAAAAGGCAATAACTGATTCAATGTTTTAGATAGGTTTTGATTTTTGTTTGTTCTGACTTTTAAACAATACATGGCATATAACTATAAATACAGAGGAAAAAGAAGAAAAATACACTTTATGCATTGAACAACAAATTACACCATCTCAGATCTTGAAAAAGACAAATGACCCCCGTGGAAGTAATACACAACTAAAACTCCATATTTAGTCCTTAACCTGCAGAAACATATACAAAGAATATATTTTTTGTTCTGTAAAAAGAAATCGTGTCTTTCTATAAGCTATAAAAATTCTTAGTGTTCATTGAATTAAAGTTGTTTGAGGACAATGCACTCTCCTAAGTCACAGAAAGAAACCTGCCACCTGTTTTAGAATAAGTTCATTTATTTGAGTCTAAAACCTGTAATTGGCTCAATACAATTTAATTTAATACAGGACAGTATTTTGTTGCGTCACAATTCTGCAGGAATATAAGGTTGAAATTTGAAGCATTTAAATGCCACTAGGTGGCACTCTTGGTTAAGAATGGAACGTGAACTCTGTCGACTTGTCATGCACTGTTGCGAGAGAACATATTTACTTGCTAGTGCAGCCACAGGATCAATAAAAGTCATTATAGACCTTTCAGCATGTGCAGCGAGATACTACAGGAGACCCAGTCTAGGAAATGCACAATAGAAAAGGCACATAACCAGGTAATGAGTTTAGACTCTAGAGCATATGTAGTATATGCACACAATCATTGTCCCCTAACCCCCTTTAAAACTCAAATACATACTGCACAACTTAACCTTGTTGAGGAATATATAAAAAATAGACACAATGAGAAAGAAGTTTAGAAATAATATTATTGTATTAAAAAGTTTTAGTTTTTATTTCAGTTTATAACAAGAAAAAGAATTGAATTCTTAAATAAATACAGAAAGAAATGTCAAATATAGTGCACACAAAGGAACCCCATTTACATTTAAGTGCTCACTGGAAGGTCCTGACTGGCCAAAAAAGTCAGATTTCAACACCTGACTAGGCCTGTCCATCCCAGCAGCTGCGACAGAGGAAGTCTATGGTGAGGACACAGAGGAGACATGGAACAATGTCTTCTGCCTGTGCCTGCCACTCTAGCTTGATCACATCTTAAATTCAGCCTGAATCAATCACCTACATCCAGCACTTCAGAATGATCAAAACGTCCTGTATAATACAAATGGGAGACATATCCTTCTCAGTGCCACTCATCCTCAAGGACGAGCCTCTGTCCTTCCCATCAGCCTCAGAAACCATGTGTCTTATGATTGCAGGATAGAATGGAGTCAATTATCTCCAGCAAAGTGACTGAGAATAAGAGTCACTACCATTCACCCCTGAACAGCGTAGGCCCAGCAGGTGCACTTGACACTCTACACACCAAAGAAGTTAAACATGTTCAACTGACAGCAACTGTCAGTTTTGGAGCAGAAAAAAAAAGAATGCAGATCATTTCTATCAGTATTTTTGAAGTGTCCAGTACAACAAATTAATTCGGATCATTCTACAGCTGAGGTTTGGAAAAGTACCGAGCATTTTTTTTATTTGAATCATTGTTAAAATATTGATTAACTTCTTCTCATTTTAGGATTTGCATATTGTGTATTGTTTCTATTCATGGTGGAACACATACAGTAAATTATTATTTTTTATTTGAAATGATTAATATCCATGATCTATTTTCTTACTGCTTCATCCAATTCAGTGTCATGGCAGAACTGGAGCCTATCCTGGTCAGCAAAGTGTACACCCTAGAGGGGACGCCAGTCCATCACAGAATACACACAGCAGGCCAGTACTCTCAAAAGCCAATTAACTTACCAGTGTCTCTTTGGACTGTGAGAGAAAACCGGAGTATCCAGAACAAACCCACACAAACACTGAAAGAACACACAAATTCCATGCAGATAACACCACAAGTCCAGAATTGAGCTAATGCCTCAGCACTTTGAGGCAGCAAAGCTAACCATTGTGCCATCATGCTGCCAATTATTAACATATTAACCAAAATTAATACATATAGCGCCCTACAGATTTATTCATAATCTTGATGAAATTGGAACAAAAAAGCAACAACATATGACAGAATATTATTTAATCAGATAATGTATATTAAATAATTTAAGAAAGTTATACTGTATTCATAATAGCATTGCACAAACAAAGTTGTATTTGGGATAAATAATTAATTCCAGAACAACAACAAATCACATCTACAATAACATTCTGCTCTTTGTAAGTGCAACCATATAAATGTCACTGTAGTTTAATTAGTTTTAAAATAAACATACCAAGACAATAATCTATGTTTTTGTTTTTGAAGCCTTCAAAATGTAAACTGAGTATAGATAGATTTTATTTAATGTGTATAGCTAAAAATGATAAGCCCATAATTAAACATATTATAGATCAATATACAGTTGTCCACGTAACTTCAGTAAAGCACTTCTGTTAAATCGAACAGGTTTTAAAAATGCAGGTTTAGCAGTAGGACAATATTATGTCCTACTTTTATTGTTTTTTCCTAACTTTCTGTAGAAATTTAATAAATCGATGGAGATCAATAGACTCACAAGGCAAAAAAAACAGTTACTTTAAGTCTTATTTTCTGTTATGAAGTATCACTTCGATACAGATATCTAACAACAACAAAAAACACTAAATACCACTATTCACTTACATTTGTATTACCACTTCTCCTTAAAATCTTTGTTTTTAATGGAAATTTTGTTTTAATCCTTGAACATCACCATATATCAGCTAATTAAAAATTGAGGAATTATCAGCAAGCGTTAACAGACATTTAAAAGCCTAATACATCTGTAGCGTATTAATTAATGTTGTTTTTACTTACAGAGATAGAAACTTTCCCTTTAATTGTAGTTTAAACCATGCACAATCATTTGTATGGCATACACAGTCACCGACTCATGAAGAGAGGTCAATAACAGAATGCTAAACAGACTTTTAACAAACACACAAATGTTTTTTTTTTAATTGAGAGACAGTTCTGCGTTGTGGATTACAACAGGGGAACTGCACGAGATAAATGCTATTATTTGGCCTCCTGGTTCAGAAAGTTAATTGCTTTCATTTCTGTTGCATTTTTCATCCCAAAGCACTAAACATACAAGGAAGAGATCTACTTTATCCACCTCTCATATGGGTGATGCGTGGCAGCCATTAAACAACAGCAGCTCACCACAGATATGATGTAAAGGTAAGAAAATACTTTACATTCTGAATTAAGGGGGAATTCTGGGAAAGGTCATATTGTGCATGTCTGAAGTGGAATTAAGCAAATATATCAGTGTAAACATCTCTACTCTTAAGGACAGTGTCATCTGGGATCTTTACTGACTGCGTAGTAATTAATTTAGTCTCATCTGAAGGATTACACTTCTTACAGTACTATGTCCCTTGTCAACATACAGGGGCACAAGCTTGGAATTTATTATCTAGAGAGGAGAGTGCTGCCTTCCAGTCCACCAACAGCACATAAAGCAGCAACCTGGTTTTCCTAGTTCTCCCTAATTGTCTGAGGTCCCACCTAACTTTGCTTCTGAGATCTGTCAAATTCAAGCTACAATGTGGAAACTCTGCTTTTCAAAGGTTGGTAAGGACTTTACATGTAAATCAGCAGTTAAGGGCTTAAGTATTGGCACACTGTGTCTTCAATTATTTTATTCTTTACTTTTTAACTACTACTTGCCACTTAGAACTGATGTTAAAAAAATAGAAGCAGTATAATCACAAATGTTTTGAAAACTGAAGCCAGAAATAATGAAGACCCTTAATCTAAAAATCCCTTAATCCACAACATTTTAAAAATAAAAATAACTAAATAAGGTTTAGCATATCTCATACTGAATAAATAAATGTAGTTATTCTAATTACACCATAGAAGACAGCTGATAAGGTGTTGTGCTCTCATTTTGAGCAACATGTGCTATTTCAGTGTACCCTGCTATTTGAGACTGTAGTGGGATTTGTGGTCAACTGATAAAAAAGACAGCTGTGTAAAATTAAAAATTAAGAAATTCTTCCTAAAAACCTCCCAGCAGTGGGTAAACATCACATCCAGTTAGTGTGCAGTGAGCGCAGTTTTAGTAAATCATAAATAGCTTGTCTGGAGTGAAAGACACAAATCCCTTAAACTCCCCTGGACCATGGCTGGTGATTCTTTGAAAATGACCAGTAGTTCATGACCAGAGTGGAAAAATATCTCATAAAAATCATTTGTTTGTTAGAACACAATGGAATTTACTTGTGTCTCATTAAATATTTATGTCATCTGCAGTTGTTTTTTAGTGACAATGTTATATTTCATGCAACAGAGTCAACAGAACACTTTCATACAGTATACTTTTACGTTAGGCAGTAGCTTGGGAGGTTCAGGACTAATTACAAATGAACAGTGGTGTCTTGAGAAAACTGTGAAGGACCTGTTTTCCAGCACACGCACAAAAAAAACAGCCTTTTCTAAGGATCCTTTCCAGAACTTTAGTTTTGCTAGAATACTCAGTTGCATGTTAAATAACTAACTGGGATTCTCCTCTCCTCAATGGCTGCTATGCAGCAGGTTTCCTAAATCGTTTTAAATCAAGGGATTAAAGAAGCATTAGTTCATTTTGCCTGACTTGGATGAATTTAGCCTCTTCAGCTTTCTTCTTAGGTTGAAAGCTGATGATTAGTCAAAGAGGATCTGGAAAATGTGCCAGATTTGGCATTCAAGGACTGTGTGGTTGTGAGCTCTGGTTTAAGCAAAAATAAAAGTTAAAAACATGTTCAACAACTTTATTTAACATATGTATCTGGGCCTCAAAGAGAACATCAACTGTTCTTTATAAAGGAATAAACCACAAAAGAAAAATGAAAATACCATTAATCTTGTGGTCTTGTGCTTTTTTAGGGCAATAACAAAGAGGAAAGTTTGCTGGAGAAACAATAATGACGTCAAGGTCAAGGCCACTGCTTATATTGGAAAAGCGCTGGGTACTACCTGAAAACAAACTCATCCATTAGTATCGCATTTGCATTTTCCTGTCAGTCAGGCAGCTCCATTATGGAGGGATGATTGTACAATGCTTTGCAAACCTTAAAAAGCAATACATGCTGTTGCACTCATCTGTGGCATTTTCAGGACAAGGGAGTTTTCTGAATAAACAAAAGGATGGCTCTGTACTAGAAGGTGCTTAAAATGAAATTAAATAATTTGTTCATCTGATGAATCTGTAGAACGGACAGGAAAAGAACAGGAAAGGCATGGTCCTTAAATTGTCAGACATTATGCTACTTTTTCAAATCAAATTGTAATACCCAATCTGTAATGGATTTCTAAAATAATAGAATAGAAGTGGTATTTTAACCAATAACTAATTGCTGTAGAGAAAAAACAAAAGTAGGGTTCATAGATTTACAGAAAATGACAATTAGTCCTTATGCATAAAGATAGAGCCGTCATGCTGAATTTAAAAAATTAGAGAACCATAGCCAAATAATGTTTTGAAACTCGAAGGAACTGTTCAAACTGTGATGTATCTGTTTATGGAAGCAAGCAATATATTGGATCTGATAGAACCTTAAATACAGCCATTTTCTGACTGTGCATATCTTTCTGGGACTATTCTTACTGTGTTAGTTATTGATAACCATTAACTATTGATAACTAAGTGCCTAAATGCTGATTTGAGTGGTTAGAAAAGTGCCCGGCTGAGAGGAGATCTCCCTTTAGCTTAGCTGGCTGGTTCCCTGTTGAGTTATGCCAGAGGCCTGGGTTCGAGCCCGAGCACTAGAGAGCCGACTTGAGGTGGGAGCAGCGAGGCCGCATACCCACGTGAACCTGAAAGTGCCACAATATCATATGTAAGCCTCTGTTTTTGCATTTGTCTTGCATATCCCCCTACCACCCCATCTCTACCTTTGCAGCTACTCCTTAGTTTATTCTGCTCTCAATATGGGGGTCCCTGCCTTCTCATCCTATGGCCAGGGGGCTGGCCCTCAGCTATGTGGATTAAATCTCATTATTCACAAGCACTCAATAAACATCCCCAATCGTGAGTAATTCACTGGTATTATGCATTGTGAATTAGGATTTAAAGCAAGCTTAATTATATTATGTTAATTTACTTCCCTTTTTCTGTTTATCCATGTGATCATCAAATCTGGATGTTCTCAGTCTAGTTGTTTTGTTCCATCTGAACTTTTCATTACTTGGAAATGTTCATTACCCCTTATTTAAGGGGTTAACTGAACCCCTTAAGGGAACTGCATTCTTGATTGTAAAACTTTTTTCAGACCAAAAAAGCAAAGAAAAAGGACAAAAATGAAAAATTACCACTAACTCTGTGCCATGTGGTGGGCTCTAGAACTTCCCTTATTTACGTACAGTATTTACTGAGTGAATGTCTGTAGAACTTTCTCTTACCAAAAGTCAAAATCATGAGGCTGTGTGGTTCCATGTGTGTTCTATGTATATTAAATAGGCCACCTACTGTATTTTAAAAATCAATTAAATCAGTTTAGGGCAGACTGAACACATTTCTGTTTGCTAAACCTCTGGGCAAAAAAAAACCCTCATGTACAGTTAATGCACTGAACGGTGTAAATCCTGATTACCTGAAGGATCTATGCATGAGTATAATCCAGATCTTTCCTCTTAAACCCTGCAGAGTCAGAATGGCTGAATTAGCAGGTCTCAGATTGTTTCCAGTCAATGTGGAAAAGTGCCTTCTTTAAATCTTAATGTGATGATCAGTTTGGATCAACAGGAAGTGACAGCAGATGAAAATGAAGGATAAGGCAAATCTGATATTGGATACTTATCACCTTGATAATAGCTGAGTTTACTTGTGAGGGGAAGTTAATTTTTTTTTTTGCCTTTTGGATGCATTTGAAAGATAAATTGGACCTTGAGGTCCAATTTATTTGTACAGTATTTTGTTTGTATGTTGTCCAGGTCTCAGCCATATAGTAGAATAGGGTGTGGTTACTGTGAGCTGAGAGCAATTTGGGGGTAAATAATGTATAATCCCTGCTTCAAATTAAATAAGAATATATAAACTGGAAATAAAATGATGAGTTTAGTTCATTCTGTGACAGTTTATGTACATAGGGTAGTCGCTTTTTCTACTATGAATTTAATTGACAGAGGCTGAAAAACTGCATTTGGAAAAGATGGGAAGATGATTACAAAATGTTTACATCTCCTGCCTTGTAACTGTCTTCTGTTTCACTGAGCAAGATTTATGCAAAGTGTGTCATTTAACGTCTGAGAGGAAAAAAATTGAAAGCTCATAACATTACATAAATTGAAACAGAGTAGAGTATTCAGGACACTTGTTGTTAAACATAAGAACGACGCTATGGGAATATTAATGCTGCCTTTTCCTGTAAAAACTAATCTCAATAAATATTCCATATGCTTTGATTTGAATGTCTGAATGGTTTGGAACGCTGGGCATGATTCTAGCAATCTGTGGAAAATTATTGTCAACTTCATACTACAAAGTCATAAATGAACCTTAATATCTGCAAGGTAGCAGCAGTGTTTTGAACAGTTTTGATTTCCTAATGTTTTTGTTTTTCACATATCCCAACGTGATCTCCATGAGAAGCTTGGGGTCAGAGCGCAGGGTCAGTCATTTTTCTGGCAGCCCTGGAGCAGTTAAGGGTTAAGGGTCTTGCTCAGGAGCCCAACAGAGTAGGATTCCTCTCCTGGGCGCGGGATACGAACCTGCAACCTTCCAGCCACAGAGCCACTGCACCACCCCATACTTTGAACCAAATACAGAATAGTTAACTAAAGCACAGATTCAGTACAGAAACTCATCTTGCACAATAAAAATGTAATATCTAGTAAAACTGGAAAATAATTATACAAAACATGATGGAACATTTTCAATGTTTGTGTATTTGAAAGATATATACAGTACATTATTACCTCACTCAATAAATAAGGCATTGTTGTTTTATTTTTGACTCTTTAAGATAATTAAACACCTCTGTTGACTGACACACTAATTTGAAAAGTGACAAACTTGGAAATAAATAGAAAACTAATAGTGGCACAGACGAATTATTGGCAGATTTCTTCAGTAGTCAAACACACAGATGGCCAAGGCCAGAATTTAAAAAAGCAGTAAGAAGACAGTCATGCAAATCTGAACTGAAATTTGTTCCTTTTTCTACTTACCTGTTTGGAAGACGTGACTTTTCTTCACTGATTATCCAGAGGTCTGCACAACCAGGGCAACTAATGACATACAGTAAATACTTAACACCTTCAATTGTGTTGTTTTAGTAATCTGCTGTAAATGATCGCTTCTGTCCATTTGCTCTGTCTAGAAGTAGAGGGAGCACAGACATATGTTTCAGTTGTGTAGCAAGCCAAAGTTGGTGTTAAATTCTCTGCCAATTTTGTCACTTTTGCTTATAGTTAGCAGGTTGGACAGCCTAAAACCTGAGGTCCCAACCTCCTGCAGTACAAGTGGATCGCTTTACAAGATAAGACACTGCCAGGCTGATATTTTGTGATTTCCTTCCACCCAGATCCAGTGTCTATCTTGTAGAGACGAACATAGAATGCTGAACCTCTAAGCCTAGGAACAATAAAACAGTCTAAATGATCACCATTTCACTGTATGCTCAAAAATTAGGGAGCACAATGGTACAGTGATAGGTCCACAACCTCTGGCAGCATAGGTTTTAATTTGGTGTACGCTGCTAGATCAAGCTCAGCATGTGTAGTGAAGGTAGTAATTCCAAACATGAAACGTCCTGGATACACAACTGAGAGGACATGAGACATACTGTCCTTACCAAGTCTGACACTCTTGTTTAATAGTTCACCATACATATGTACTGTAATTTCAACTTAACTTTCTTCTTGCTATTTCTTCTATTTCTTTTCTTTGCACAAACCATCCCACAAATATTTCCATCTGGCAGCTCAGTATTGTTTTAACTGCCCACAGACACTTTTCATCTTTCAATACACCCTCAGAAGAAAATTGAAAAACTTAACTAATGCCATCATGATGACTTTCATGGAGTCCATAATGTTTTCATAACATGGTAGATGACAGAATACTCTGAGCAAAACTGTATGATTCTGGTGTAAACAAATACAATATATATTTAATATAATTATTATAAAATACATTATATCAAATAAAATTGTATAAAAATAAAAAAGTATTTAAATAAAATGATTATCTCTTCCTCTCTTTCAAATAGATGTATTTCTCCTACACAGTTTCCAGGTTTTTTTAAGCCTTGAACAGATCTTGTTTTTCAGGCCATCACTAAATTAGGAGCAACTGAGTCACAATAATGCAATTGACTCATGAGAGGATGAGCCATAACAGCTTAAGTATATGACAAACAATCCTATTGAAGTTATACCTAGAGCATCCTGTGACAGGTGCCAAGTGGTGGCACCTGTCACTGGGACATTTTCAGTTTCCACACACTCTTGACCCCGAGACTAACTGGGCATCTGTGAACTTGCAATTGGATCTAATTCTATTGTACGACACTGTGGAGCAGTAGTGTGTTGAACAGTTTTGCTTCTCCTCAATGCAGGTTTAGGGATTATAGGAGTGGGCTGAGATTATCATGAATTTGGTTCTTCCAAATTCTGACAGTATATAACTGAACAACCGTTGGTGGTGCAAATACGTTTTAAGGAAACATTACATTTTCCAAATCATGCCTCACTTTTTGTATTATGGTATTAACATATCACAGTTTAAAGTAAATAGTTTTGATAAGAAGAACGTCTTGCTATATTCTGTTTTGCCTTTTGGTTTTATAACCCTGAAACAGGAAGTTCCACGTAAAATCCAAAAACAAGCACTATATTTTAGGAAATATTCTTACAAAATTAAATAAACTGAAGGTTGTAGTATTATTTAATTGAATAGATGAAAATCATTCAATGCCCAAGTGAAAGTCTCCACTCAGTACTTCCCAATGGAAGACAATTCCTCTCCCAGTTCGACCTCATTAATGATGACAGTGTGAGTGTGCAGTGCAAGCTAGTTTTTCTATTAACCCCCCCATACCTCTAAACTGTGCTTGACCGTCTGAGATGTTTGACTTTGAGGCTGTATATATATATATCAGAAACCCAGCAGCTGCTTTTGAGCAGTCCCAGAGATCAAACTATGGAGAAAAAAAGTCTCTTGCTTTTTTTAATAGATAATTAAACTCATAAATCAAGCAAGACCACCTGAACTGAATCACAAAAGGAGGTCAGTAAAGAAGGAGCAGAATAATAAAAGGAACAGTAAATTATCTGCCTTGGGTTAAAAAAAAATCTCTGTATGCGGTCAATGATATTGAAGCAATTCTTAAATGAATGCCATAACTAATTTTAAGTAAATGAAAATAGTCTCAGAGTATGAAGTGGGCCAGATACAGTACAACTACATCTCTTTTCTGTGTTTTATTCAACTTTTTTTATGAAGTCTAAGAACCATAGCTTCTCTTCTAACTCTTCTTCGGCTAAGTTCTAACTTACTTCACTCTTAATTGTACTCATTAGCTTAATTCTAACGCTTCTGTCTGTTCATAAAAAAATTACCTATTAGTAACCCATGAGTCTTCTAAAGTGCAGCGCATTTACCATTCTGTGCCATCAGCGCACTTTATGACTTACATTTGTAACTTCCGATCCAGGGGGAAGAGTGGCACTTATTAGAGGATATTGCAAAGCTGAAAAGTTGTGACATAAAACATCCATATTTAAAACTGCTGACAGCTCCACTGTTCTGTAACAGAGTAATGCATTTTTGTTTTGAGGTACACACCTTAAGTAACTGAGAGCTCTGCTGGAATAAAAACCAGGAGACCTTGCAGATTTTTCAGAAATGTACAGCAGTATCTGAATTTTATTGTCTGTCTTACAAAATAGTTTGACCTGTCATTTTGAAATTTAATTAAATTTAATTATTTAATTAATTGGGTTTGAAATAATCTTAGACCTGCACAGTAAGGTGCTAACCACTTAACCCATTACTAAGTATTATTTCTTGTTCCAATTATAACAATTATAACTAAATGACACTAGAACAAATGCACACAATTACCAAGCATGTCGCTGAATTACTGGTTCATACTGTACATTCTTTCTTATGTGAAAGGTAATTCTTAGTACATCTCAGTACATCAGCAGAAGAACAAGCAGATTGATTTCAACTCACCTCAACTGCTATTCACATTCACACAAACAGAAGAGCTTACATTTATATTTTACATAATTTCTCACCATTTTTATTAATAGCAATTCATTTCTCCAATCCAGAAATGGTCTTAATTCCAATGTTAAACTTAATGTTGCAGGTACTGAACAGTCAGACACATACAGCATATCATTGAGTATTAAACTTTGGTTTTGGTATTAAACCAAAACAGTAGGATTACACAACAAACACACTGTAGTTTCCATGCCAGAAAACATTACTGACCAGGTTGAAATTTCTACAAGCTGCTGCCAACATCTTTATTCCTGACCTTGAGAAAACTAGGAGGCCAACATCTTCTATATGCTGTTGCTTTATTTTGAAAACACATTTTGTCATTCTAATACTGTTCGGTATTGTTATTGACCCAAAATAAAACACTTTCAATTTTTTCCAGCTTGAAGTGGAGAGGGCTCTATAAGTTCATCTATTGCATTTTGTTTTTCATGAAAAAAATGAAATCAATCCTCGGACTCTATATAAGGCTCAATACAAAACAATACTAAATTATATACACTGAAAATACAGTATGCTTTATTTGGTGCCAGAGGGTCTTCTGATTTCTTCTTTGATAGCTTGAACTTCACGCAGTGCAAAATACATTCTGTAACCGTATTTCTGAATGTACAGGACCAGCCAATGGTCTGCACTATTGCCATTATTCTAATTATTAATATAGTTTTAAAATGATATCTTTCCCCAAGTCAGCACCCTAACCTCAAGGCTTTCCTTATTTGCAGGTGTAGATGTCATAGTACAGGAGACAACTTAATTCATCATTGACAGCAATACATTTTTGAAGAGGAGACAATCAGCTGTTCAAGAGTGTGGAACCAAGATAATAGTAAAGCAGAGATGAAAAAGAAGACAAACCATGCATATTGTCCCCAGTTTCTCTACTTGTTGTTAAAAATTAGGAGAAAGTACTGATAAAGGTATTCAGAGAAAACCATGAAAACTCTGTTGTTAATGTTAATGTTGATTTATCAAGGAAAACACACAGCTTCTTCATAAAAGAAGACATAATGGGCTGTTATCACACTTTCCTAACAATTTCCTAACCAGTCTTTGCTGTGCATTACAAAACAGGAAATGGATATCTTTCTTTTAACAATATAAGTGAATCTAGACCTTACAATGATGAATTAGGAGCAATATTGTTCACTTGCCCAACATCTTTGTACACAATGTTTTTCCAAATTTCTGGTTGGTCCTGTAAATTCCAATGTTAACAATAGTTTGTGTATGAAGTCTTCTGATGAATCGAACATCCACACACACAATACCATGTGTCTATATAACTTTCAGTACGAAGAGCATCTTTTCTTTTTGAAGTGGTTCGTCATCATTTATGTCATGGGATTCAGTGTATTGGCACAAGATCATGAGAGAGTGAATGGAAGCAAGTTGTATGATGTTTCATGGAAGCATACCAGGCTCAAAACAAAGTTAACATAACTTTTAGAACATGAATACATACAGTATAGTAACTCAATCCACATGTCTGTGAGCTGGAAAGTTCAGACTTTTACTCACCAGTATCCTGCAATAAACTCAGATTGTGAAGCACCACAACATTCAGAAGTAATTTTTGATGCTGTTTATTTTGAGTGACAGTTACATTTTGTAGGTACAGTATATGTCACCTTACAGCAAAACAAATCCAGTCTTAAGCAAAAAAAACCCAATGTTTTTCCCATTCAGTGTCACACTGCAAATTCAGTGCTATAGCAGAGGATGTTTGAAATGGAATTACAAGACAAGAAAATACATATGTGAACAATAGATGCATTACCCTGTATACTGTATATCAATATGTTTCTGTTGTTTTGAGGTTTTGAGGTACAAGATCATGGTGTAGAATTCTGAGGTATTCTGACTTGCCAAAATGCACAGAATTACAGATTCTTGAGAGAGGACATTAAAGGAAAGGTTTCTATATAAAACACTTAAAAGAAAATGAATACTTTTATATCAGAACACTCGGTTGTCTGTCATTAGATGGACCTTAACACTTAAACACGATATCGGTTCTATATGGTTTTACTAAATGTGTGGAACTGCTAGGCATAACAAAGACTGTACTGTTATTTCCCAGATTCCAGTTCTATAAAAAGTATATACCCTGACAGTGGATTAAGTGATGTATTAAGGATAATACAGTACATTCTTTCCCAGACAATAGACAAGACTGTATGAGAAAGCATGCCAACTATTTATCAGTCCAGCTATATTGTATTATTCCATGATAATTTTCAAAATCATTTTCTTACAGTTTTTTTTACTGTAATGTTTTGGCTGTAATGTGCTGAGCCTAGAGGTGAATGGGTCTGCAGAAAAGCTGCTTAGCTATTCACAGTATCGAAGGAATTAATACACTGGAGAACTTTGGGAAACTACTGTATGCCAGCTGATCTCAGAAGAAAAAGAAAAGGCTGCCGGGCAATTCTGAAAGGAGCTGACATTCAGAGCCGTCCATTTTCTTCAAACTCAGCACATACTGCAAGAAGCCAAGGGCATTTGTTTAATAAGAAATTAGGAACATATAGGTCAGAATACAGGGGACACTTCTCACACTGTCTATAAAAACCCCTCATAAGACATGCTCTATCTACTAATAGTTAAGATCCTCCAAGATGTACAGTAGCTAAGTGAAGCCCCTGAATCAATCAGCCACAAGGTGGCCAGAGAGCACTCACAGTTTGAGCAGCCTCTTGCTGTTCTTAACTATTAAAATGTGGTACAATAAACAGCCTTTATGCTGACACTATATCAAGGTCAAAGTGGATCTTAAAGAAATACTGTAGCACTGTATATGTTGGTTTTGCATATAAAGCACAAGGCACATACACAGCATATCTCTGAAAGATTCTAAACTGTTGTATGAAAACCAGCCAGTTCTAACGGGTTTTTTGGGATGTTACTTTCAAATTCTGTTATACACTTATGAATCATAAATTGTGGATACAAAAATTATCTAAGAAGATTTTTCTGAAAGTAGTCAGTAATTATGGGGCAGCTGACATTCTAAGTGGTCCTTACCTTTGCAGGAATTACTTTTAATGCACATCTTTCCAACAGTAATTAACTGACCCTCATATTTCAAATCATGCATGGCCATCTCACTCTCTCCATTAATTAGAGTATAAAGAGTCAGTTGCATTGAGACCATAATGTGCCATAATTTTTGTTATGTGAAGTTGACCTGACAAGGAAAAAAGTGCAAAGGAATCAAATAGCAGCTACATTTCTATATCATGACCTGTTGCCTAAAAGGGTCAAGGAAAATGCAGGTTAAGAAGTTTCTGAGTTGGTTGTGATTTAGTGCTGTATCATTAGTTAAGGCTGGTTTGTCATTCAGGAGTTGGGTTTTATTAGAGGGCATAACTTTATTCTAACAAGATGTGAATGTATAATTTAGCCTTGATTTTCTTGCACTAGCGATTCACTCTCCTTCTGTGAAAAATCAATAAAGGTTTTTATAATGTTACATCATTGTAAGAGTTAATTTAATAGGACTATTTGTTTTTTTAGCCATCTGTTCCTACTACAGTATGTGATGCTGTGCCAAAAGACTCACAGCAATTGGGTCAGATATAATCCAGAAATGCTGAAATGATCATGGAAATTACTGCTAGTTACTGGGATGTATTCTCTGCAGTTGGAAGACTTGCTACTTGAGTATAACATTTTTTATTAAGTGAATCGGTATGATAATATGAGGTATTGGAGACTTGATTAATATGAGTTAACTACTAAAGTTTATAGATAATGTTTATCTTCAATACTACATTTCAGCAATTAATCTCTGAGGGATCACCCTGTTTATTAAGTCTTAAAACCTTCATGTCTTAACTTCTTAGGATTTTAGGGAGTTGCCTTTCTAGCAGTTTTTCATTTTAGTACAATGTGGCGGTAAGAATCATGAATTAAACATCACAACAAAAACACAATACGCAGAGACTGATAAATACACATTTTCTGGCACTGAAGATTCCCTTTAGTTTTGATATGATCTAACATTTGTAAAAGTGAAAACATATTAAACTAGTCAATAATTTAATAGTCATTGTATGTTGATATTTTACACTACTGCTATAGTCAGGGGATTATTTAGAGTTTAGGTTTATGTTAATGTAAGAAAGAACAAAACATTCTTTTGACAAAATACTTGCATGTTTCAAGTAATGAGTTCACTAATCTTTAACACTAAAAGGCTTTCACAGTTGTGCCATGAGCAAGATTGTGCTGAACAGATTTATAAGTGTAAATTTAATTAATTTAGGGAGATAGACTGTTGCTTAAATATGTCAGTGCCAGATTTCTGCACTATAATCTGAAGCTCACAACAGAATGACTCAAAATCACATGAAACCTATAAATGTACACTATTATTTATTCTGCACCTAGTCTAATTTGTCTAAAATGAAAGAATCTATGTAACATTTATATGTCTTAACTTCTATGTCCTGGATCCTTGTTCTTCATGGTTGCTCAGCTGTCAGTAGGAAATGTCTTCATTGGCCAAGACGATTGCTGTTCTGCATGGAATGTACACCTAGAGAATGGGAAAAAAATATTCAGAATTTCTTCGCAATCTGTTACATACTTTACTAGCATTAGTAAGATTTCACATCCATGAAATGAAAGATTGTAATAGTTAAACATCTCTGTGGGCTGCAGAAGGAAAAAAAAAGGTGTTTCAGCAGATCTGATTAATAATAGCTATTAAGAAGCAATTCAAGAATACTTGCGCCACAACGGTGGGAGAAAGTTTTATTGAAAAATGCAACATATTAAACCTCAAAATGGAACAACACTTGAGAAAGGTAAGCATTTGTTTTAATAACTGTAGACTGACAGTTAATGCAGTTTCAACAATAAAATGAGAAAACACACTCTTAGATAGTTGAATACTTATAGAACATGGAGCATAACCATCGCTTGGAAAAGGAAAAATAAATTGCAGCACAACGCATTTAAGAAATGCTTTCATGAATAAGTCACACGTTTCTTAACAGGAAAACAAAACAGAGCTGGCGCCCGCCAAACAGTGAGTCCAAATGATTTCCACAGGGACTCTCGAGGTAACTTTGTAGGCCTACAATAACAGCAAGTTTTCATGAGCACACTTCATCTTTCCCGTGTCAGCCAGGATTTTACACACAGGCAGGCTGATATTTAATATAAGCGGTACGCAATCCCACTAACGGTGCTGTAATAACAACAACTTTCATTTTATGTAGCCCTTGTTCATCACGAGCAAGAAACTTAGAGGCTTCCTTACCAGACCCCAGAGGAATAAGCAGTCATGGCCTTACACCCATAGTGTGACAGTAGTCATTCTACATGAGTGCTCCACACAACAGGTAAACAAACCATGGGAAATGTTACAAGAGACCCACCAAATGAATGAGTCAGAATATGCTGGTTGGTGTATGGTCTTTGTAAAGTAATTTACAGTGTTAAGGGGTGGTATGGTAGAACAGTGGTTACAATGCGGGGCTTGGGGTGCAAGATGTGTGTTTGTATGTGTTCCCTGCGCTTGTGTGGGTTTCATCCCACACACCAAAACCATACTGGTAGGTTCACTGGCTTCTGAGAAATTTGGCCCTACAGTAGGTGGGAGTGTGTGTGTGTCTGTGTTTGCGTCTCTGTGTGCCTTGCAATGCACCCTGCTTTGTGTCGATTGCTTGCCATGATAGGCTGTGGCTTCACCGCGACCCTGAATTGGAAAGTTCAATTAGAAAATGGATGGATGGATGGACAGACAGTATCAGGGGACACTGTGGCTTTAAATAATCTACAGCTAAGGAAATAATCCTGTGCAACTGCACTTCCACAATTATACATTGTATTGTACTGTATATGTACACTCTGAAAATACTTTTAAACAATTCCACTGAAGATCAACAGGATAGATCCTATGCGGCTTTCACAGAAAAAGAACAAAAACCTTATGCTACACCTTCTATCTTCTTTCTTTAATGATGTATTGATTTATTGAGAATAGTGTGGATAGTGTGCAAAATGTATCTAGATGCAAGGAAGAAGATAAATGGGCAACATAATGATTGGGTGGTGCATCATGTATTGTGTTTTCAACCCACAGAAAAAAAGCACATATGAACCACACAGGATTGTTTCGTGGTTCACAATGGAAACACAATGGAAAAATCAACCGATATATTATGTTCTGTCAGTATAAAAAAAAAACAGGAAAACATTGCATTTCTAGAAAATAACATCCATTTGAACAGGTGATATTAGCCAACACAATATGAGCATGTATTTTAATAGGATGCAGTTGAGGATTACAATTACTGTAAGTCATGTGAAACATGCAGAAAACTGATGTATAAATATACAGTATACTGAACACAGGTGATAATTTTTCTACATTCACCTAGCCTTATGGATTGCAATGAGTCAAGAACATAATTCATTGTTGTGCTGCAGCCTTTATTTGTATTCAGGCTTGCAAATTCTTTAATATTGCAGGATCCTTCCTAAAATGATCAAGCAAAGATCTGCACATTCTCAGAACGGCCACTAGATGTACCTACAGTATAATAACTTGCTATTAGAAAGGAACTCCAGAAAGAGAGCTGTAAGTCAGGAAGGAGCCAGAAGGATCAAATATGTTTTGATAAACGACAAACTATGCATGCTGTACAAAGCCATTATTATGCTTTGAATTCATCTACTGTAAAAAGCAATATATCGTTTTGTTTCAGTCTCTTAGACAGCCATGCAGGATCTCTCTGTTCCCTGATGAAAGTTTCTCTGAGACATGCAAGAAAAAAAGAAAAGATTTCCTAGAATTTACCAAAGGCTTTGCTCATTCCTGGGAGACTGCAAGCTCGTAATCATTAAATCAGAGCTCATCGGGGTTTTTATTTCAGGCAATGAAATGGTAACTTGGGATTTGGATGATGAAATTCAGCCTTTTCTTTCAAACATGAAAATGAAACCACTCTTGTACAAAAGCAAATACTTCTCTAATGCTAAGGTATGTGTTGGTTCTGAGATGCCCAATTACAGATGTAAACTTTATAAAAATGTAATGAATACTGCATGTTCCTATTTTATGCGACCAAGTCGTGAGAAGAATATGATCAATTGAAATACACTAATAATTGGTAGGTAAAGTGCCAAGTGAAAAATCAATAGTTTGGACAACATACTAAATGTACATTTCTGTGGTCTTACTGATGGCCTTTAATTATGGCCATTATTTGTATGAATAAATAACATGTTACATTTACACATACAGAAGCTTTCTATGAATATACACTTAACATAAGGATAACAGAAGAAAATTCATTACAGACCCATTATCCTCTCTTATACTGTACTACAGCACACTTTTTCTATTTTATTAATAATGTATGTGATTTTTATTTGCACTGTGTGTGTATCTGCCTTCTATTTGTTTTCTTTCACAGCCCTTCAAACATGTATACGTATGAGAGATTAGGACAAGTAACTGGCTGCAGTGGTGGAAGCAAAAAAAAAATTGCTACGATTAAAAGATTATCCATGAGAACTGTAGAGCTTCAGGCTTCTGTACAAATAATGCATTAGATAATGAACTAAATGTAAATATATATTCAACTCCATGTCTGTCTTTGCAAATTTACTCAGAATTCGATGGCTTTGAACTAACTCTATAATTCAGTCATACAGAGCATTATTGTGCTAACTCTAGCTTTGAGTGGCTTAATGGCCAAGCAATGTGAGGATCAAATTCGGCTTTAACCTAATGGGATGAGTGAACGATAGCTTGTCCTTGAGAATGAGGCTACTGGAAGCCTTTCAGTGCGTGGAATGAATCACTGAGATAGGAACGGATGTTAAATGAGGAATGCTGGGAAAGGGGTTATCCATATTAATACTTTGCCTGGCTTGGTCAACAGTTAGATCTACTTTTATAACGCCTGTTCAGAACGCTAATAGTACAACAACCATAAAATATCTGGCAAATTCTGTTGGCCTACATGCAGAAGCTGCTCAAAGAATGGTATCCTGCTTATATCCGTGCGATGGCTTCTATAGCAAATTGTTGACACACTTATGTTATTTATCTCCAGAGAAAGACATTGTCCTTCTCTTCTCCAAATGTAAGAAAGTGAATGAGGACAACCTATCCTCCTGTACTGGTTAAGGTACATAGTTGCTAAATTACCAAAGGCTAAATTACCTGGGGAATAAAGTAGATAGCTAAAAGGTCTTTAAAACTACTGTACTGAGGCCATGTTTTCATTTAAGGTACTACGGACACAGGTTATGATACTCAAGCTGAAGGGCATGTTTTATACTTGGAGAAAACACAGCTTCAGTTCATTGATACTTATACATTCCTTCTGTAAGATACTTTATTCTAACATACATCCATTTTCTAACTGCATCTTCCAGTTCAGGGTCGAGAGGGAGCTAGACCCTATCCCAGCACTCAATGGAGCAAGACAGGGCAGACACACAAACACAGACACAGACATGCACACACTCACACCCACGACCAGTTTTCTCAGATGCCAAACCAGAAGCAAAACCAAGAACATGCATACTGCAAAATTATAATGCACTCTTGCTGTGGCTTTTGGATGTGTATTCTGAGGCTTCTGTTTCAATTGAAAGGATACAGACCCACTGAGACTTCAATATTCAACCAGAGATTTATCACATACTGTAGGTACTCCTGGAGTCCATTCGTATGATCTTAATCTGGATGGAGAGATGAATGTTCAAATTCATAACCCACCAATGTGAGCATTTCAATGATTCATTTTTGAAGATAGAATATAAAACTGTTACTGTTACATAATTTCAAAACACATCCTTAAATCAAATGGAATCCATATTCAACCGTGAAGAACTATGAATAAACTGAAGCTCTTTTATGACTAAGTACCTGTAGGTCATTTTAAATCAATGAATTCTGTATGTGGACAAAGCCTGATGAAATCTCCAATACTTGTATAAACCTCTTAACACATGGTAGGCAAAATGTTTGTTTTCCCCAGTATTCACTTTTGGTTGTCCCCAGCACCACCACAAATCAACACCATTTAAACAACAGCAAAAAGAAAATGCAAAGAACCACATATTTTTATACTGTACCATCTAAAATGTTTGTTTCAGTGTGAAGTCATACAACATTCACTACAAAATGGCCTAAAATACCAATAATGTAATGGGTAAGATGAGTATTGAAAGTATGACTTTGTTACATTAATCACTGAAACCTGTAAATTTGAAACCAAGTGCCTATACAGTAAAGTGCACAGTTACTATAGTTTATACAGTATATACAATGTGATGAATACTGATATATTAGATGCCGGCCCACAACTCTGTCACAGGGAAAATTCAAACTTCTCAGTTTTAAATAAAATTCAGTTTATGTCGTGGGTGGATCTCAGTAAGCAATGAGAACAAAATGGGTACACCTTGGACAGGAAGCTAGCCCATCGCAGACACAAACACAAACATGCACACACTCACACCACCATGTCTTTGAACTGTGGGAGGAAATCCATGCAAACACAGGGAGAACATACAAACTTCACGCAGACAGTACCCTAGGTCCAGAATTGAATCCAGGCAGCAATGCTAACCACTGTGCCAGGCAGCAAGGCTAACCATGTGCAAACATTTTCTGTCCAGTTTCTCTTATTTTGAAAAGAAGATTTTCAGGAATGGTAATGATGCTTCAAGAACAAAAATAGTGCCACAAGAAAAAGGCTATTGCACTTTCAAGAAATACCATAAAATAGCCAGACATTATGTCAAAATAATAATAAAAAAATGTTTACTCTAAATTCAATACAAGACTACATTTGGCATTTACAGTAAATGGTATCCAACATTAAAATAAAACTTGAAAAACATAATTTGATAACACATCTACTTCACATACTGAATATATAATATTTTACAAATGTCTAGTTCAAATATTGATCAGTGCGGCGACTTTTTTCTGTTTCAACAGTGCAATCAAGTTTGTTGCTTTTTTGTTGAAGTTATATTACAGTTATATACAGTAAATCATATTGTTGATCTCTGTGTGAGGCCAATACACAGCGCAAAAGAGGGCATGGAAGAAACATGGCAGCATTGGTAAAATGAAATCAAAATGTAAAACCAATGAAGTGATGGACAAATCACATCAATTAGATGACTCTTCATAAAATTAACCAAAATTAATTAAAACAACATTTTCCTTAAAATGTAAACTACTTTGTATGAAACTACTTTTTATATAACAGGATTTATATACAGTATTCAATATATTTATTTAATTTTATGCATGAATACTTTAGCATGGGTTTACTGAAGGTGATTGAACAACAGTATTGTTTGAATACAAATGTACCTGCCATAATAGGCAATGAATGAAACTAACAATATCTTAAGAAACCAAGAACATATCCCTTCAATGGTTGGAGGTTTGAATATCAAAAAACTCTCGAAATGTATAATTCCCCATTTGACCTCTAAGGGCCACGATCTTTCTGTTCTCTTTTTCTGCGTCCTCACACAGCGGCATCAGAACTCCTATTGCAGAAGGCATTCAAAACCAAAATTATCCTTAAACTTGGATCACATCTTTCCCCTTCTCTCAACAACAGACTCAGCTCCTTTTAAATCCTCTCCATTCATTTGTAGATTTCAGCTTTCCACACCTCTCTTCCTGTTTTGCCTTAGTTTGGACACCCATTCTCTTCCACTATATGCCTGTTTCCTCCCTGGTACCTGTCCCTTTTTACCTACTCTGTCTTTTGTTCATCTATGCATTATTTATTTGTTACTTTGTCTCTCTCCCTCAACTGAAGAAGGCTCCACAACCAAAATGTAGTGTTTCTTTTCTTTACTTTTTAGCATGGAATGAACCTTTTACTTGTTCCTTTATATCCCCTCAGTAGCATTATCACATATTGTAACTTGCTTTCAATATCTCTCCTTCTAAAAAAAAATAAAGAAATATTGAGAAACTAATATTGCAGCTTTTATCTTCAAAAATGCTGTTCAAGTTATATATTCACCAATGTTCCTGTGTGCTTATTACACATGCTTTTGAAACAACCCTTTCTGACTAGGTATGGAAAATTATGTAAATAAAAATCATTTGTATCAGTGACAGTCCTTGTGAAGTACAGAAGACAATGAATTTCTGATCAAGCGCTTAGCAATACAAAGGACATGAATTTTGAGCAATGTTACTGGCTATGAATATTGTGAACTGTGTGATGTGACAAACTAGGCCTCTTCAAAAGGGAAGCCTTTTGTCTCCTCAGAGGAAAAACAGTATTTTACTGAAGAAGACTCTCCTTCAACCATGACCTTTTTACATTTATCTTTAAGATTTATGATATTTGAGATGTTCTTTGCCTTTCTAAGCAGAGATGCACTTCCACAATTTATACATGTGCCATTCTGCACATGAAGACATTAAAGAGATCTTTAAAAGCTGGCACATAAAAAGCAGAGAAAGAAAAGTCTCCTATCAGTATTCAAGCATGATTACAGTACAGTATGTCTGGATTTTTAACTTAATACTGTATATGTGAATAAAGAAATTAATTGAATTTTAAAATTTCTTCTATCACATTTTTGTTTTAAACATAACATGTTACTCTTATTAACATTTAAAAATAACTGAAATTATCTGAGGGATTGCCACAAAAAATCTTTAAGATTGCATGGAAATGCCTTCTTTGATTTGAGGCCCTTCAAATGAAAATTTAATTGAGATTCCCCTCCACAGCCATTAAATAATTCTATTCCATGTTTCCAATAGCTATAAAAACCAGTATAACCATTCCATTAATAAAAATGCATCTTTCAATTTCTTCACTCAGATGCGAGTATACTTAATATCTTTCCAGTATTTAATCAACTTGAACTGATAACCCTCTAAATTGAGAGTCAGTACAGAAGTGTGATTTCATTGTTAGATATTTACATGGAGACATAATAATGGGAATGTTCATGTAAATGTGACATTCTACATTCCCTTTGACTTATTACTGCAATATACTGGAGATTTTAAATCTGTGCAGTTTCTCACAATCATCTTTGCCTGACAATTAATCTGCTTCCCCTACCCAGATAGGTATTCAAACTAAAGCTGAAACCATGACATAGAATTTTAAATCACAATTTGACATGATGGGATTTTTTCACTAATTAAAGCCAGCTCAAACCAGTTAAAGGTACTGAATAGTGCTCTTCACAGAGTCTTTCTTTCCTAAATTTAAAAGATAAACAATAATTTTTCCCCTTTTCCAAATCTTTAACTGAAATGTAGTCAGTCCTATCAAATTCTCCTAATTGGTGTATAAACTGACATCCCATGCATCTCTCACCACCAGATAACTCATTTCTAGTGCAAAACTACAATTCACCTTACTACTTCTCTCCACATGTGGAAAATGCAGATGACAGCCTGCTGATGCTCTTTCACTTGACAAGCTTTAGTGGTGGACAGTACCAAGTAATGAATTCGTAGAGAGGACAGATCAAACTTTATCTTTTAAGGTCACCATGGTTTGACAAAGGACTTCTGCCCAGGTGGACTTTCCCGGAACAACCCCCAGACACACAGCCTGCAGCAGGAGGTGAGTAACACATCACCCAGGAACGTGGATTCCAGTTTAATATGGGCGACCATATTATTTAATATTTATCCTTACTGTTCCATCAAAAGCAGATCTATAAACTGGTACCGACAATAATGTGGAACTAAACTTGTGATCCTGGAGGGAGTTTTGGCATTCTTATTCTGCTTAGGGCTACAAAGGTTTAAACCCTGTGAACCATTTCATCCAGATAACAGCATTTGATGTACTGTATGAAAACATTTAGCCCATCATCGTCTAGTCTTATAAAAAAATCTCCTAAAACTCCCCCAATCCCAATATAATGCACAAGGACAGGTAACACCAGCTCAGTTTTTCACTTTTTGTTGAGTATTTTTATTACTGTATCTTTCAGTGCCAAAGCTATTTAGATATGACAATGTTCTGTAAGGATGACACTGTAAAATGGCAAAAAATCTAAAATCTTAGTGGAACTGAATAAGCAAAAAGTCAAATTAGTACTTGAAGTTCATGTGTGGTGTCTTGTGCTCTTCATGTACTGTATTAATTGATCACAGAAGTTTAGTATCGTGCTACATACATATTGTAATGGTCTGCACTTTGGCAGGGAGACATCCTGGGCCTGGAGATGCACCAGAAATGGAAGATGAGGGAAACAGGTGATGCTATCTTCTATTTAGCCCCAGGGCACCACAGATACTAGGGCACCTTAAGTGTAAAGCAGAAGAGAGTTCAGGTCAGGAAAACCTGAGGACGTGGTGTTGCGCCAACTTGCTGTTAAGTTCTTTAGCGTGATCCATGTACTGTAAATAGGCAAGGTTCTCTGCACATTAGTATAATAGAGTCTTTTGATAACCTCACCTTACAATAATAGGTCAAAATCAAGACTAATCATTTTAAAAAAGAAGGTCTCTATACAGTAATGTGCCCACAGGGATGTTTCTAAAAGATGATTCCTGTTTTAGAATTTTATGTATCTCTATCATTAAAGTTAAATGGCTGTTAAGGCAATCTGAAATTAAAAAAAGACCTTTGACAGTCCAAGGAGAAAGACATGCATGTTAAGATCATTAAGCTAAAGATTTACCTAGATGCAGACCATGCTAAGGGCTTTTTCTTAATTAAATTCTGCTGAATAGTTCCCTCATATTAAAGATAAGAACATGTGTCTTATTTCTAACTCATAAAGATTTGATTATTATTATTTTTTAATCTAAGACAAATGCAGAGACGTACTGGAATAAATCAAAGGAAATTATACCTTGGAGCGAAAGGCAATCTTTAACAACACAAAGGAGATGGGATGGGCTTGCATATGATATATTTCAACACCAGAGCTCCAAGCACATTGAAATCCTACCTTTCACAACCATTTTTCTAATGCAATTTCTTCCACCTACAGTTCAGGACAATTTAACACTGTATTTGAAGAATAAACGGGGGTTAATGTCAATTTGAGTCATTGCTGCAGTTTTGCTCATAACAACACATACTGTAGTAAAGGCATACTGTAGATGTTACTAATGTAGTTCATTGTATTATGCAATATAACAGCACAATGCAATGATATTTTAGTTTTATATGTCTCCCTCACACCTAACCAGCTAGTATCCTATACAGTGAAACAATGAGGGAGAGGGAGGAGTCACAGTGAACACTGGTAAAAATCGACACCTGGTTTGAAAGGCTGGAGGCACCAATGTAAGGTCAGCAAAACCCGAAAAAAAAGGAAAAAGAAAGAAGCACATCACTTTACACAGCGATTTTCAGACTGGACTAGCGGGGTCCAGTATGGGGGAAAAAGAAACTGCGTGACACAGTGGCAGCCAGACTGGACTGTCCCTATTTAGCGGGGTCCAGTCTGGGGGAAAAGAAAGACCGTTTGGAACAGGACTATCTAGTCTGGACTATCCCTGTTTAGTGGGGTCGAGACTGGAAAAAAAAGGAGTGAGGCCAAAAAGAAAAGAAAACTCAACCTGTCCCGGAGTATCATCACAGCGTGACAGGAGAAAAGAAAAAGAAAAGAAAAAATGTGGCCTTAACACTCTCTTCACAATTCCCTCCAGGACTGTCACTGGGATGTTCTCCTGTTACAGGGGTCCAGGAGTCCTGCTTGGTCATGCCTCCGGGAAGGTGCTCAGTGTGTCCTTAAGAAGCTTCCACAGCTGCAGCATTTTCCGAAATTAGCCAGGTCAGCTGTGGTTACTACGCCCACAAGTTACCCTTAATCCCGGGCTCTGCCTCCACACTGAACATGCTCCTGCATAATGCTGTAATACTTAAAAACAGTTACAAACAAGATATCTCAGGAATACATTCAATTTCAGTAATGAACAAGTCGTATAAAAGCACCAAACGGAAAAGTGGAGAGTGTCACCTTCCCAGTGCTCAACAATTGTCCAAGTCATGGAACTGTCAACAAGTACCTTACTTTCGTGATCTGAAGGAATAATTTGAAACAAGGAAAAGTATGTCTTAGAACTTGGGGGCTGCAGGAAAAAGAGGGGGTTCATTTTTTACGGCACTTGTTTTAAAACTAATTCAAAAGTTGACTAATAACCAAAGCAAGGACATGTGCACGGGAGTAATGCGTTCAAGAAGATTTTACAGTTGTCTCCTGGCAGTTGCACTCCAAACCAGCCTTCATAAATTAAAAATTAATAAACCAACAGATTTTTGATCATGCTTTAAACTTGAAATCATACAGGATTGCCATTACAAATGGTTAAATATTGTCGTCTTAACTTTTTGCCCCTTTACTGGGCAAATTATAGAAATTTACTGCGTCATCCTTCCATACATTATTCTTAATTTCAGGCATAGACAGATCTTGTCCACCAGAGCTGCAAGGTCCACAATTTCAGTCAAATTCTAATCTCAGTTATTTTATTTAACTTGTTATTTAGACCAGAAGTCAAACAGCCCACTTCTTTGGGTCTTAATCAGTGTACAACAGTATAATCCTGAGCACCACTGTGAATTTAACAAATGATAATCAACAACTAGTTACAACTACTAATTACAACAATGAACAACTAGCTACTGCACAGCTGTAGACAGAGAAGGTTCGTCAATGAGAGTGAGTGACACACCTTGAGCTGTCCCTTCAGCTATTGTTTCTGCTCCACTTTTCTTAACAGATGGACTCAGAATGACCAAAGTATTTGTGGATAGTGACTGACAACAGAGATTTCCTAAGCCTTCAATACTGAACTGTTTTTTTGTAGGTCTAGATGTGTGTGGTTCTATTTGGCCTTTATAGTCTATGGCCTTCAATGTGGCTCAGATTATAATTTTAAAGTTCGTTTTGTTATTGAGGCCCTCCCCAATGAGTACCAAACTCCTCAAGACTGTCATACAGTTGTGTGCAATTAAGCAGTCACTGTAGGAACTAGCCAAGATGTGACCAGGGTTGGAGAAGTGACAGAGCAAGCTATAACATCATCTCTTGCATTTGAAGGGCTTTAAAAGCCAATATAAAAAAATCAAACAAAGGCTGCACAAAAACAGTTAACAGAGATCATAGACAGTCATCACAATTAAGAGCAGGTGTTCCTCTGAGCAGAGTTTTAGGAGACACAGGGAGAAAAGCATTTTGTTTTCTCCTCCTGAACCAGAGGCCACTATATATGCAGCCACAGCTTCCCTTCCTCTTCTTGTCTCGCCTCATGAGCGCTGATGGAGCGCCTTCCGAGGTGCAGGATCTAGAGCTGGCCTGTTTCCTACGCCTGAGTGGAATCTCCTTTCACTATCAATTGATTTGTTCTCTGCCATCTGGCACAGGCAGCTGCTTCTGATGCAACCTTTATCTTGCTGTGCTTAGGTAACTCTGCATACGATGATGCTTGCAGCTCGGCATGCCTCTTCATATCTAGCCAGGATACACTTGTGCCAGCAGCAGCCAATATCGAAAAATAGCTGTTTTTTTAGCTTCCCCATGGTTAACAGCTACAGTGGCTTCAGTAAGCATCTGAGCAGCAGGTTTAAAAATACTTATTAGAGTGTAAGAGTCACTGAACAGAGGGCCGGGAAACAATAATGTCACACTGTGAAACTAGAAACTTTTTGTCTGAAACTTCAGAAAACTAGAAACTTGTAAAAGAAACTTATAAACTACGCATTTTCAACAAATTGTCTTTTTGTGCTCCACTGTACTGTTCCCATGCAGTGGCTTTAAAAAAACCCAAAACATCTCCAAACGGTATACACATCGGCGCTTATTGCAGCCACACTAGATTGATCCTGTACTAATACTGTACTTGCAGCTTAGCCAAGGGGCCTGGATGGACCACAGCCGAGTGGTTAACGATTTCATTCATCCTTTTTTAACAAGAAGACAAAGATAAAACACATACCGCTTACAACGTGAACTTGCTGGATGAAAAAAAAACCCCACAGACGAAGAATAAGTAAAAAATGTAAAAAGGAGTAGCGGACAATGCCAACAGTCGTCCATCCTTTATGCCATCCCTCACTGAGACCCTGAATAAAAAGTCCTGATATTTTTTAAAAAAGGAGGTTTAAATACATGCAACTGCCTCTCTTATGTGATGCCAAGACATAATCAGTGCCTAGCTGAGTAGCAGGATGAGGGGCGGGGGTTAGTGCAAAGCAGTGCGTGCGAAACGCTGTTTGTATTTATCCCCATTGTAACACAGAAGGAGGCGGCAGTTTGGGCTAGGGATCGAACCCAGATTGCCAGCACGGCAGGCAAGCTTGTTACCGCATTATCAACAAGCTCAGACCACCTAGCTAGGTGGTAATCATCTGCTACATGCATGAGGCCTCTGTGGAACTATACCAGGGCTGTGCTCATTTTGTCACATTTTTCTTTTCTCCCCTACTGAGATAACATGAGTGCAGCATTCAAGGAGGATGTGATTAAAATTAATATGATTTGCTTCCAGAATGTACTGGGAGCCAGAACACCCCAGGAACAGAATTCCTTTCCCCGGCCTTGCTTCTATAAAAGAGTTCTGCTTTAGTTAGCATACACAACCGCTCTTATTACAATATTTTTATACATGGTAGGTTTCTATTAACCCATTTTAACTTACCAAGGTTGGCCCCTTCAGGCATCTCATTTATTAACTCTGACTAACAATTCATGGTGTTGTTACATGCTATCGGATATACTGTAAGCTTCTTCAGAGTGGTGGGTTAATGAATGATATTTAGAATACTTCAGATATAGAAAATGTTGATATTTAAAAGAAAATGTATGCCATGGGAAGCTTTTTGTATACATTTCTAAACTGTATTTCCTCACAGTGAGATCCCTGCTGGGTCCTTGAGTGTTTGAAACTGTAAACTGCTTGAGCTGAAACATGTACCTCTATTTTTATGTGCTCCCAGTCTTATGCCACAATCTACCTGAGAATGAAGTTATTATAGACAATACAAAGCTCTCCTTGTATCAGAGAAATAATCCCCACATGCTTCTCACTTTCATGGCAGACTATGAATTCATTAATTTTTATAGATGTGCATTGTGGAGGGGCTCCATTATCATCTTATCTGGGCTAACTGTTTGATGGAGCAGCTGGACCCATTATTGTCTGTAGTTCCACAGAACAAGCTTATTCCATGTTTAGAAAGTTGAACTAACATGAATCCAGAAAAATCACTTCACTGGAACTTGCTCATTCACACTTGAATTTTAAAGAGATGGATGTGACTTTTAATGCGGGACTAAAACCACTCGGCTTCAAAAAAGGATGAGCAGGCTGATAGTAAGATACTTTAGGGACCTCCAATGCAAATCTGAAAAGCCAAAATCTCTTTAAAATGCAGCATAATAACGGGGATTATACTGTAACCTCTGTAGTCACTGGTTTCGGGGTTGTATTCAATCTGAAATTCAACAGCATTTCAGTGCTACTGCTCAATCTAAATTTAACCTGTTTATGAACCTGTCACAGAAAAGCTGTGAACAGCCTCCCAGTTATATACTCCATGTTAACAGACTTCTTAGATTTGTAATTCCTATTTGTATTTGCTCTAAGAGGGATTATCCATCCATATAGTTTCTAAGTACTCTATCCAATACAGTGTTATGGGGTAGCAGGTATTCAGGCAACCAATGGGTGAAAGGCAGGATATACCCGATACGGAACACGAATCCACAGAGTATACACACTCACACCAGGGACATTTTTTCCAGAAGCCAATTTATCTACCAGTACTGTATGTCAGTAACTTCATGCAGATAGCACCCCAGGACTTGAATCCAGGGTCCCACTGTGCAAGTGTGCCACCGAAGGTAAATTATTAATAAAGCTATTTTAGAATCATTAATAACATTCAACCATTAAGCCAGACTACACTGAATTTCCTAATGTTTCAGGTTGAATGCTACCACAAAAACTTTTTAAGTGAATGTGTCCAGAATCACAAGTTTAGTTCCACGTTATTGTCTGTTGTATTAAGGCTCCTGAAGTTTGATGATGTAAGAGCATTCTAGACACCACAATATTGTTGCTCCAGTTTTTAAACACTGTTTTTAGACACATTTTCCACCCACCGTTTTATTTATCTATCAGAAGCATTTGCTGTACACAAGCTTGAGAGTACAGCAACTTTGTGTGAACCACAGTCTAGTGGAGGAGAACAGCATGAAGTACAAAGAATCTTTCACATACAGGCACAAGCACAAGTAGAGCAGGTGTATCCAAGTCCCAGAACCTGGCTAAGACAAAAGTGAGTTTGATGAAGTTGCTAAAGCAATGGAGAACAGGGACACTTGAACTGTGTTGAGCTTTGAAGAATGGAATTAATAGTTTAGAAACCTAGAAATACTTTAGAAACCTAGGTAAAAACAGTGAGACAATGCACCCTAATACAGATGCGGCCATTCAAAATGCGCGGGCGATACCGCATTATTTTCTGGTGCGCTGTACGCAGTCTACCGCGGGTTACCGGTAAATACTGCTAGTTACCGTAAATTCTCCTATAATACCGCAAGCAAAATAATAGTATCCGGAATTTCCGCAAGGTGGAGCTAATTAAGCTCAACCTCTCATGTTTGGGCTGTCGCCATCAAAGTCTTTAACGAAGATATTACTAATAGTATTAATAATGAATGACCTTGGACAAGCTGTAAGTGTAAACTCAAAGTATTGCCCTGGTCCACATTCTTTTTTTCATTGACCGTCTTTGTAAAAGTAACACCACAGCATTTCGCAATCACGCATTTGTTTCCAATCATGCAAAGTACAGTAATTTTTGAGAATCGATTCACCATGCCTTTCACATGCTCATAAAAGAGATTGATTTAGGAGCATAAACATATTACCGTATGCAAACTGTACTGTATACAGTATGTATATGTATATTTAATGTCTTAACTGTGCCCGTTTAAGTATTGAATATTTCTGTGGAATTTTACCACTGAAGGGAAATCTTAGTGCCTGAGCATAAAAAGAATAAGAGCATACTGCAACGCGTGTGAAGGCCATAAACGATATTAATTTTGGAACTTAAACATACAGTATATGGCTGGTACTTTAAAGAAAACATACACACCAGTATTCCATTTCTCCCTAAACATTTTAAGCATTGAAGTCTTTAACGTGATACCGGAGTCAACAAGCATGCTTTTAGAATTTGATTAAAAAGGAATATAATATAGAATCGTGTATCTAAAGAAATTAATAACGATATGATTATATTCATGTTGCAAAAAAACTGCAACGGACATAAAAACTCCCTTGCTTTTAACAGAGCGTTCCATAATTTCTAACTAAGAAAATTGTTTAAACTGCGACACTTATCATTCAACCAGAGCTCGAAATATCACAAGGATCCTCTAGAGCACAGCAAAAACTGTATTAAAAGAATCGCGTATCTAAAGAAATTAATAAGATATAATTATATTCGTGTACTGCGACAGGGCTGTGTAGGGCTGTTTCACCTCTGTCTTCATGTGACTCTATTCAAAAGCCATTTAGCAAAGAGGGGATGAGAAGAGTGACAAACTAGTATACAGTACAGTACTTTAGATCTTTTTTTCTGAACCGGCCGTAGCCAATTACGTGTGTGTACCGCGCACTTTGAATGGCTGCATCTGTACATACAGTTTTAGATTTTTATTGCAAACACCATAAAGTGATGTCTTAAACTGGTCCAATAGTCAGGTACCCAAATCTTTGCAGGACTGCCAGAATCCTTTAGCAGAACAGTGAGTCAATAGAAACCACAATGCAAATTACAAATGAATATTCATAGAGAACACTATACTGTAGATTATATACAGTAAAAGACATGCCAAATAATGTAATTCTCAACTATTTGCTCAAAAACAAAACGGTCTATTTCTATATATACTGTATGTGCTCCATATTTTAAATTCAACCACTTTACAAGCAAAATATTGTCAAGTTATTGTCACTTGATGATGGTTTGTTGTATGTCAGAGGATTTTTGTGATCATGTCGGGGAAAGCTAACATCAGCTATTATATGTTTGGAATTGGAATTTGTGATCGGGAGAAAGTATTGATGTTATCATGTTATTTGTTGCTATGACAACTGCAATTGTTTCTCTGAATGGATAGCATTGCAAAAATATCCAGATGTAATTTAAGCCAGGAAGGAAGGGGTAGTATTATTCTTTCCCTTCTTAAGTGAGTCTAAATAAAAAAAGTTTCTGCTTTAATGAATGTCACATGTAATCCTTCCATTTTTAATAGAGGTCCCCTCCTTAAGACCTGTTACATAATTGCGGGTCTCAGTTGCAGGAGATTTGACCAGTGTCATGACCCCTGTAGATATCAATTATGCATGCCAGCTTTGTGCTGTCACATGAAATGCTCTATTAAAGTCCTCTTGTTAAAAGCACTGGTTTCCTGTTTTGTAGAAATGTCACTGTATGAGCTGAAGGCATGGAGAGAAGAAACAAGGAGTGTAATCTGCAACTGACCCTGAAAGTCATTTTAAAATACTGAGCTTTTCTTTAAAGGGCTTTTAATTTTGTAAATGTGATTCTAATAGAGTTTTCTCAAATTTAATCACCTGCAGACATCCATTATAAAGTGACTGATGACTTCTGTATCTAGGCGTCTCCATGTATACAGACTTCTCCAGCTCTCTTTCTAGCTCAATGCTCTGTCAGTTTATTAGTGTTTTAATTTAATAAATGTTTTTTAATTTTACATTATGGGTCACATATTGCTCTCCAGAGTTAAATGTTGCAGAGTACAGGTAGGCAGACATTAAGTAATATACTTCATGGCATTATAGAATCACAGTAACAACAAAGATTCAAGATTTTATTAAGCTTGATCTTTTCAGCACTTTTTTCTACAAACACCTATTTATGAAATTACTTTAAATAACACATGACTAGAGAAATTTTAATATTAACATTGCATGTCCATCAACCAGATGGGAAAAAAACACATTTTATGTTATTTTACTGCAATTATCAATTTCCCCATTAATGTGCAGGCATCTATTAAGAGCTACAGTATGAGAAACAACTGTATTTAAATAAACCTTACTTTCCATAGGTGTTCAGATACAAGTGAATTGTTTCCTTTAGTAAAGAATAATTTTCAAGGCACATACATTTTTTCTGAAGGCTCCTTTGTGCTCTTCCTTAGGACTATGAAACCCTCCAAGAGACTGGACTGGAAGAATTATATTCAGAGAATATTATTCTCAGACACAGATGGTGAACAATTCATATCCTTAGCTGGTATAACCCTGCTTACATTTTCACTTCTGCTCTTTCAGGCATGAGATGAATTTTTGATGTAATCACTATTTAGCATGGCAAATAATGTTCTAGGCAGAAAATGAAACATGCATGTAAAGATGTAAAGAGAGAAAGGAAACCACCTGTAAAAAGCAAATGTATAAATAACCTATAAGAATTCAAATTTTAAGAATAAGATCAGTAACTGGGAAGCTCAAAACATCTTAGAAATGAGAAGACAATGCTGACATTAACTTTGAAAAAATTCTGACTCAAAAACAAAATTCATTCCTGTCAAACTGTAATATTAATATCTACATAATTGCTGGTGTGGACTGCCGTCAATTTAATTAAATATTAACACAGAGGCAACTAAGATTTAAACTGACACTTAAATATAGAGGGTTTTAAAGACAACTACAATAAAAGCAGCAGTGTCTGCTTTATAGCCGTATTACCCCACATCTAATTTCAGAGCCTTAGATGTTTTTCAATTCAGATGAAAAATGAAATAAAAAAGGAATTTTTAATTCTTTTGATGTTTTCAATTCGGCATTTGCTCCGTTCCTCTTTATTTAGAGAATTGTCAAAGGCAATGCTCCCTGCAATCAAGAATAAAAAAATACAAAGGCTACCCTAAGCTTGTCAAAAAAAAGAAAAAAAAAGATCTAAGACTCATAATTATTCTGTGGTACTTCTCATTTACATAAAATCAAAGTTGCGTGGAAGTTCATTTTTTGTGGCAATTCTTAAAATATCTAAAATCGTTACTGAGGACAATCTTCCCTTGTGGTTTAAAAAACAATAACTGATACATGAGTCAGCTCAGTTAGAAACATGTAAAATGTAAGAAAAGAAAAGCAAAGCAAAAGGGACAGGCAGTACAGCACTAGAGTAAAATATAAAGTTTGTGTTTTTTACTCATTTACCACAGTCTTCATCCTTGCAAAAGTGAATTAATGACAACGCCCAATAGGAAACTGTATTTAGGTAATCTCAGAAGATGAAATTGTAATGGCTGCTAATAGGAGTAAGAAGAAGACCCTGTGAGCTTACTCAGTGGAATAAGCAACTAAGCAATCATGGTTAAAAGTGGTAACAGGCAGGCAAAACACAATCCAGATCCATAGTCAGAAACAAAGGTTCAGGGCCAGAGAGAGACAGTGTAAGACACAGAGGGAAATCCACAACCGTAGTGAAGACAAGAAGGCACGTAGCTGAGTGAATCACAGTTCAGAGAGTTACAAGGGACAATTCAGATCAAGATGAAGCAGGTTGAGAATCCAAGGTACAGTATAGCACAAGACAGGGGACGTGAGAATTAGAGAGCAAAGTAAGTTCTAAGGAGAACTCTACAACAGAGATGAGAGCACTGTCAAAGCAGATCTTAAATAGCCTGATCCACCTGAGATGGGAGAGGTACTGTAGTACGTAGCACAAAGGAGGAACAGATCCTGTTTTATCATGTAACTGAGGCAACCGGCTGATTGACAGGTGAGAAGAAATTCCACAGAGAAAATGCAAGCTATTTCCATCTATAACAGAAACTGGGTGGGTTACCAGACAGGGATAGAGGTAGGATAGAATGATGAGACAGACCACTGGAAGTTTTGCGAGAAGGCCAATGGGTTCAGGGAGATGGAATGCAGTGGGCCAAACAAGGTCACCGGGCACTATGGGGACCTGACAAAAGGGTGAAGGTTTTGGAGACAGAGAAATGGGTGAGAAGACCATGAAACTAGAAGGATATGACCGAAAGCTGACTGGAGTTGCAGAGTTGTGGGGAGTGTTGAACTCTGTGAGAAATTCGGGCTCCAATTTGGAAAAGCAGGTGGTTGGAAGGAGAGCAGAGTTATGGAGAGTTGTGAAGGGTGAATGCTAAATGGGAGAAGATAGAAGGGGAAGGATGGAAATGAAGGGAGCACTGCCTGTTTGAAGTATGGGACAGAGAGGAGCAAATGTATGCTGCAGGGGTATTCTTTGATCCCAGCAAGATAAGGTCCCTGGGTAGGACCCTTCACTCCATTGGAGCAGTTGAGATGCTACTTTGATAGAAAACTGCTTGTCGTATTCATAGAACAGTCAGAATAAAATAACAAAACTGGAAAGGTGTATTTGCTAAATTACATATGGGGGGACGGAGGCTGGATAATGTGGGCTCCCAGTGCTGTGTTGGATGTCAGGTTGCAGGAAGGCGAGCAGATATTGGAGGATGTCGGCTGACTCAGCTGAGAGCAGCTGAAAGAGTGGGAACTGGGGCTGAAGGCACAGAATGTGTTGGATCTGAACCAGAGAGGATGCTGGGAACCGTAATAAAAGGATAAACAGAGTAGAGAGTAGAAATAAGAGTAGAATATGAAATTGAGGAAGGTCCCAAACCTCAGTGTACTGGGTTTTAGTGGGGCTTAAGGATTTTGAGTAGATAATTGTGAGACCTGAAGATATTGGAGGTGGTTTTAGGTGGCCACTAAGTCATGCTGAATGCTAGGAGGCTGTGAAGAGAGAGGAGAATGAAGGATATTCCTAAATTGTACAAACCTATTGAAAGCTAAGTGAAAATGGAGCATTCATTACATTCATTCGAGAGATGTTTAAAAGTGCATTATCAAATATCAAATCAACAGATTGGAACTAGACGGATCTGATAATAAGTATGAAAATGACAAACATGTACTGGTATTGAATTTGGTATTCTTCTCATAATGCCACCATGGATTTACCTTGCTGTGTCCTGGTTTACCCTCACTCTCATCACTCAACAGTACAACAGTACTCGGCAACAGTACAGAGCATTTACCATCACATGCCACAGCTTAAAATTACCAGAGCCCTTCATGGTTTTGACAGTGCAACAAAATAAAATTAAATAAACAATGGAACATACAGTTTAAAATACAATTCAGTGCCCTCTTGGGGAAGAGATTTCAGCTATAAGATCAAGGCAGGAAACAGGCATCCTACGCCACTGTACCACAAAAATCAATTGCCTCTCATAAAATCCCCAGGATCACATACAAATGCTGAAGTTTCACATCTGTTAAATAAGTGGTGAAGAGCATAATCACAAAAAATAGGTCTCTATTTCCCCAGCATGGCAGCTAGCTCCAGGTTTTGCTTTAAATTGGCCATGACTTTGATGCCAAGTAGGACAGTGTGTTACTATTAGCAGCTAGAGAATTCATATTGCTTTCAAACCTCTACAGAGATGAGGAGTGATTCAGAATAAAATGACCTGGGGCTCCCAAGCTGTGTTCAAAAGCACACTCACAAGAACTATCATCTAACTGTACACTATAGATGTTTGGGCCAGACATACTGAACTGAGATGTCAGAATTTGAATGGGAGACTCTGTGCTGATAATGCATAGTAATGCAAATAATTGTAGCAAGTTCCTGAATTAAGGGATCAGATCATCACCTAAGAGCTCAAATGAGCTAGGTTTTGCTTTGCTTTGCTTTTGTCTTAAATTGAGATACAGATACTGTGATCCTGTGTGCAGCCACTGCCCTGAAAATGGGGTAGTAATAACACAATAGCACTCTTTGAAATCAGGTGCCAACAGTTTTCTTCCCCTAAAAGAATGGAAATTTTGTTTAACCGATTTGATGTTCTATGTCTACTTTTCTTTTATAATCAAACCCGGTACACTAAGTCTTTGTGTGTCTCATTTACTGACCTACAGTACTGTTTTCAAAAGGGTATGGTTGTCTCAAACACAGGATATTGCTATTTTTCTAACAAAATTTAATCCTGGGTATTCTTTTGGTATGGTCTGCTAGTCAGTGCAGGATTGAAAATAAAACATTTTCATGCAATGAATATGGAAACAGCAAAGCTTTATCACTAGCCAAAGGTGAGTGTTTTTCATTACAGCTGTTGTAGTGATGCACAAAAAACAGTTTATATTATATTATCCTCCTGGATCCATAAAAAAGTGGTGGGTGAAATGTTATAGCCCATTAAAACTTTAAAACAACCTTGAAAGAAACTGTATTTAAGTCTTAGCTGAAGTCTTATAGAACAGGGCATGTTATTGTTCCTGTACCATGGCTTAATTATTAATTTCATGTCATATTAAGGTTTTCTTCTGAAGAGGCTGCTTTTTCAAGTGAAGTTTTAAAATGTATTAATTGACAGAAATGGAAGCAGATCAGGAGTGAATTCTTGAGGTGTTTTTCCTCTTAGTTAATGGCATAGAGATTAACCAGTGTAGTTGTAAAGTAAACTTCCCATTAAGCAGATCGTAAGCAGATGACAGGAAAAAAATGGTTGGATGTATAAAAAGGAAATAAAATGAAAAAAGAGAATTTTAAATTAAGGGTTTTTAAAAGATGAAAATTGTTTTCATGCAAAGAAGACACAGTGTTCCAAATAACAGATGTTTTTACCTAATAAAACCAATTGCAAAGCTCAAAGTAAACAATCTATTAAAAATGATTAAAAACTGGAGGCGAATGTGTAAATTTTCAGAAGCTTCTTAGCAAAGTGTCACATTGCTGCAGTTGTCCCTTCTACCACTAAATACAAATTAATACCTTAATAATTCAATCTTCTTTAATGAATAGCTTCTAGAGAAAATTGTGTAACATTTTGAATAATTCCTACTGCACTGTTGTCCGATAATATGTTTAAATTTATGTCTATGAACTTACTGTATGACACCACACAGAAAATGAGGCACAATTACAATAGCAGACTTTTTCTCTGCATTTGTAAAGACCTACAATAACTCATTGTGAATCGGCAGTTACATTGGGTACAGTGGCGTACGACATTGTTAATTTGCGGCAAGAAATGACTATAAATGTAAATGTAGCATTTAAAAGCCCAAAGGACATATTCATCATTGTACAGTAAATACATGCACTTGTACTCCACAGATCAACAACAAAGATGCAACACAAAAATGAATAACTTCAGACTTAAGCTCTGAACAACATTCCAATGTGCAAAAAAAGGAAAGGGTTGCTGTAGCTTCTCTTATTTAACTTACAGTATTCTTGCACTGGACCTGGTCTCCTATGGAACAGCTAAATGTATTTGCTCTCGTATCTCAGATTAGTTTTTGCAGCTGCTTTCTTTTTCATTGTTCTACCTGTTTGGTATTTCTAAAGAAAAGGGGATAATGAAGAGCTACTGTACCAAGCTTCATCCCTGTAAACATTTTTTAATCACGGGTTTAAAAGATCTTTGCCGCTCACTATATGTTGAGTTGTGGTTAATGCTGATGCTTCACAGCTCCGGGGTCCTGTGGATGCGTATATGGAAATTGAATGTTCCTTCCGTGTTTGAGTGGATTACCTCCCACATTCTAACTACAAGCTGGTTAACTTTGACTGGCTACTCTAAATTCCTTTTGTGTTCTGCATTTTGGCAGTTTACTTCACAACACCCACCCACCACTATCAAAGCATGACAAAGCTATCCGTTTTCCTCTTGGTTCATATAATTTCCATGCCATTTCTATCTCAAGTTTCGAAAAGATCTTTTTCTCTGTGTCAAGTAAGTTATAATCCATATACTTCAAGAGTGAAGGGATGTTCAGTATTGCTAGTGTCCTTCCAGCTTCCTGTTATCAGAGACAAAACAGTGAATTTTCCACACTTGCACACTTTCCACACTTGTGGAAATACCTTGAACTGATACAAATAAATTAGCAGTTGCAGCTAAGATACCACTTAAGTGCCACCATAATGCAAACTTGAACCACTAATCAATAGAAGAGGGATGCAGAAGACACTTTTTAAAATGTCCAAAAATACATCTTAAATTTGCACACTGTCTGAAGTCAAGTGTAAATCATAGAATCTGGGTGAAGAAATCCAGTTTGGTTTTAAAGGAAAGCTCTGACCATACACAAAGACGTGTCTTGATAAATCAATCTGCGCTATGAAGGCAAATGCTCACAGAAGGTACAGGAGTTTGAAAATAACATTTTTATGTGTAACTTCATATTAAAGAAGTTTTCAGGGAGCGTCTATTACTTTGATAAAAAGAACGCAATTTCACTAAGCTCTTGTTACAGCCAAAAGTCTATTCATTTTTTTCAGAAGCTGCAGTCAATTTAATTTAATTTTGCTTGGGCAAAAGCTAAATTAAATTTTGAGGGCTGTATTCATTTCAAAGATCAAGAAGTATGGACAGCCATAGTAATCTGTGATAAACAATAATATTGTGATTAATTCTGGACTGTTTTAAAAGCCTGGGACAGGTGTAATCCACAGTATATATCCAACATATTTTTTAAATTCCCCTTTTCTGTCCTGTACAGTATATATTATATATTCTGAGAGCATATAACAAGGGAATACATAAATATAGCAAACAATAGCATTTGTTGTTTTGTCTTTAGACTTGAACGGAGACGACTAAGAAACCTGACACAAGTATTCAAAATCCTTCTAAGCACTGATTTGGTTATAAGTAACTATAAGATTAGTTTAGGTTGTTGGGAACATTCTACACACTTAGTTGATTTTGTATTAGTAACACTAGTTTAATACGGGTGAGTGCCGTTTGTCTTGTATGGTTTTGGATAGCCAGTGGAAGTTAGCTAGGGTATTTGAAGACGCCAAAGAACGTGTGTTTTGGGGTTTTTTTGTAGTCAGGTTAGCTTTAACTCACTTTCCTAGCCAGCTCCATTTTGTTTGTTATTTTCTTTTCTTTGGCACCACTCTAGTTCCCTTACCCTGTGTGTTATCGTGTCTTACCAGTCACTTATTCAACTTAAAATCATCACTTTTGCACCCACCCTTGTTATCACGCTTTCTAGTCCCTCACCAGAACCCACCTGCTTCCAAAAATTATCTTAAATGTTACATCCCTTTATCCCTAGACACTTGGGGTCATAACACTACCCAAACAATGAAATACTTTATGTACAGTAGCTTCTGTGATATAAACCTTTTTATTTAAAATTTCTTTTGCAGATGAAGTTCCATGATCTTGAAAATACTTACCAATGAAAAACATACAAAAACATAAGACATAGATTTGTTAGCTGGCATTATTGTAGGCCACCCTACAGGCTACAAGTCTAAAATCATGATTTCACTGACTTAACAGCAGCTGACTTTACAGCATACAGTTCAATCACACTCCATAACTGCTTCAGACCCTAGACATTTAAATTACTCACCACCTTGCTGCATTAAAACTATTGCTCTAGTCATTAATAAACCAAGCCATTTAATATTACAAAAGTCTAGGTATATGGTCATGAATAATACAATTTGCTAGGCTCTAGGAAAGGTCTTATAACCTCGTTTTGCCTTTGCTCCATTTTCATTTCATTATCTCTGAATTCTGTTTTTACTTCATCATATTTGTATTCCTTTTCATGTGTGTCATAAAAACAAGTGTAAAGCATCTTGCCACACAACAAGATTTGCAACCAAAAAAGAAATAAATCCTCAACAATAAACATACATGGTACACACTTAATTCTTCTTCTTGTGAACATTTTATACAGTGATCCTTATCATAATACTGTGGGTTGAGCACTGGGAATAGTACATTTGCAGATTGTGGCTTATAAAATTGGTCAACACATTAGAGCACAAAAGAGGGGCATAACAATGTAAAGGCATAACTCATGTGGCTTTACAGTCATTTAAAGTGTCAGCACTTTTTCATCATTGATAGCTTTAAAGATGTTTAACAGTTTCAGGGTCTTCAGGTCTTTCCATTAACAGGGCTGTTGGCTGCCAGAACATTCAGCTGTACACTAGATTTAAACCCTGATGAAAACCCTCTTTACCATACTTTAAGGACTAATTGGCCTATAAGAGGCATTTAGAGGTTGGATTCCAATGTATTACACAGCACAGAATAGAAAACATTTGCACCAAACATTTGGCTAATTAAAACATATACTGTAATGTCTGTCATTTTTGCAGCAGGCATAAGTTTAATAGCAGTCAAGTATAAGCATTTTGCAGAATGACAGTCCAAAGAACAGGGCATCAACAGGAAATAATAAAAAATGGCCTTCATTCCAATCACTGCATTAATAATAAAGAAGAATGGTGTGCAGTATTTTTTTTACATATTTTCTGTTTTCTACTATATTTTATCTGCCTGATTCTTTATTTTCCATACGGACAATATCCAATATTATCTATTGAGATGTAAATCATTATAGCTCATGGTTAACAATTTACTGAGGACAATTCATATGTGCTAAATAAGAAGTGAAATACTGTAGGTTCTGAATGTGCTGGTGTGTCTGAAAGAAACTTGTTTGTCTAAGCCAAATTCAAACTCCAGTTAATTGGAGTCCACTTAATTCTTTGACTGCATAATGGTATACTGTCACACTGCCATTGATTCATGATGTTATGCAGATGCCATATTTTGCCTAAAAAACATGCTATTTGAACATATAAAATCACGTTGTTTATAAAACATATGAATTTCATACAGTACCTAGTGAGTTTTATTCCTCCAAATAAAACAAGTGAAGAGCTCTTCCCTGACGTTTTTCTACTATCGGGCCAATTTTCTTTACATAAAGGCTTCACCTGCTTAAAAACTCCTCTGGCCTGCTTCTTCACTGCCTCTCCATGAGCTTATTTGCCACAAGACTGTATACACCTCAAAGCAACAAAATCTACAGGGATACACAGAAAATGAGTCTCCGAAGAAAACAACTGACTATCTCCTCTCCAAGGAAACCTCACAGCCGTCTGATTAAATTGTCTCACTGTTCTACGGGTTGCTTCCAAACTAACCCATTAGCACAATGCAGTGGGGCTGGTTATAGGAATTGCAGATATGTTGTGTGGCGGTATCGCTGTTTAGGAGGACAAAAATAACATGATTTTGGATAAAAAATGAACTTTTATTGATTGGGCCCTACATTTTCATATGGTGAAGCAAATCTATGTACTTTTGGTTCTGTATGGTTCAGCCCACCCCTCTATAGTATACTGTAGCATAGAAAATCAAGTATAGCAGAAATGCCTATTTGAGTTAAGGTCTATGATTTGAAACAAAGAGGTTTCAGTACATCCCAGTCCTGTTATCATGGACAATTTAATTCATAACTTGTCATTCAAAAGAAATCAATATAAATAATGTTTAATTACAGTATGGTAATTATGTTAATTATGATAGAGTACTTTATGTGACAAGCACTGCACTGCTTAGTACTTTTTTAAAGGCCTAACAGAACATAAAAGGTTGTAGGAAATACTTGTCCTTGGCATTTAGTGTTGCCATGTAATGTGATTTGGTACTCCTCTAATGGCTTCATCCAATTGTTTGTGTGGAAACAATTCCAATTCCTATTTGTTGATAGGGTAGATTATATTCCAGTATACAATCATTGTTTGCACTGGATTAACAAGCAGAAAATAGACTATTAAATATTATTTTAGTGGAATAACTAAACCATTAATTTTCAAACCACCCATTTTCAAACCACTTTATTTATTACTGCGTCTCAGAGGCCTGGACACCCTGGACAGGACGCCAGTCCGTTGCATGGCAAACACAGAGAAAAACACACTCACACCAGAGCCAATTTGCTCAGAAGCCAATTAAACTACTGTACCAGTATGTCTTTGGACTGTGGGGGGAAACCAGAGTACAAAGAGGAAACCCATGTGAATATGAGGAAAGCTTACAAACTCCACACAGACAGCAGCCTGGGAATTGAACCAAGGGCCCCAGCACTGTGAGGCAACAGTGCTAACCACTGCACTTCCCTGTGAGTATTTTACAACATAAAAATTATACTAGCAACTTTTGCTCTTGCGTGGTGTTGCAGATTCTGTTTTTCTGGATTAAATTTGACTACCTTAAAACAGAAAATGTCTCAGCTGTAGTGTATAAAGGTCAGAGTTTCAGTTTACATACTGAGATAATGACACTAAGACATGAAAACAGCACTTTTTTTCTGATTAGAGGTAAGACAGTTACTTTTACAAAGTTTCAGAATCATCAAAATCTGAAAAGGAATACATTTTGTTTCAGGTTCATTTTGCCACACTGTAAATATTCAGTTTACTGAATACTAAGAGAATACTAAGTTCCCATGAACAATTTTCAAATTAAGTTACGAAACATGCCAGACTAGAAAAAAAATAACCTTCATTTAAATCATCCTTAGGAGGACATGTTAGAAAAGACAGCAACTTAGGGAAGCAGAAGCCTGGAAGACAAGAAATAAAGCAGCTTAAATAGTGAGGCGACGTGAGAGCTAGACAAGAAGGTGTCGGCTTGTATTTCATGTTCGGAGGCACAGAGGAGGCAGTGTTATCTATCAATGTGAAAAGAAATAAACGACACATTTATTATTCCATAAACGTGCAGCTACCAGAAATCAATAACAATACGAGGCTCAAGGAGTTTATTTATGACCCGCCTGGCTGTGTTTTCCCTGCTAAATGCAAGCTCAGAAGGCTTAGAGGGCCTCGGCGATTGCAGATATAATAGATTAGAAATGGAAGTTTAAATTGTGAGCCGCGCACCTTTGGCCACGCTAGAGTCTTTGAAATAGGCTGGCAAATGAAAGTGTTGCAGGCTTTGAAAAAGCTATGCAGTCTGCGCTGATGGAAATGCGTGGCTCTAGTCGGGGAAGCCCGTTTGCATTCCTTTAGAGTTTATAGGAATAGCTCATGAAATTACTTGGTCATTTCTTCCCTCTCGGTTGTCTAATGTGGATATTAGCTTGAAAAGCAATGCAACCAAAAAAGGAACATTACAGTACTCTCTTGTTAATGGAGTCCATTCCATTCGCATATTCTGTGCTGAAAAGAAACGCAGGCAGCATTTCTCTCTGCTGCAGCATGGGATCATGCCATTTTGTGTTAGGCATGTATGCATAACATGGACATATGTAGGATGTGCCTGTTCTGACCCGTGTAGCCAGCCAGGAAAAATAAAATCAATGGTAACTGTGACGTCCCAGTGAAAGCCGTGTGATAAAACAGTCAGGTAAGGCTTGCAGGGCTCAACAGTTCTCCAATATTACATTCAATATGTAAAAGAGGTGAGGTGATACAATTGCTCAGAGGTTAGTATTGTTTCCTTGCAACGATTCTAGACCTGGGGTGCTATCTGCGTGGCTTTTGTATGGTTTTTCTGTGTTTGCATGGGTTTTCACCTACAGACCATAGACATAATGGTACAAGTAGGTTAATTGACTTCTGGGAAAAATGACCCTGGTGTGAGTGTGTGTGTGTGTCTGTGTCTGCCCTGGACTCGTGTCGCATTCGGTGTGTTTCCTGCCTTGTGCCTGTCAGGAAACCAATTGGTAGAATAGGAGGATCCTTATGTGTAACCGTGAATATCGCAGAATGAGGAGTAGCACAGGGACAATCCAAAAGACGTAATCCAGGGGCTTGGTCAAATAGGGAGGCAAAGAGTCCGGTAACGAGGGAAATCCAAAAAGACAATCCAAAAACAAAATCCAAAATGCGTGGTCAAAAGGCAGGAAAAAAATTAGGTACCAGGAAATCAGTCAAAAGGTTGTGAAACACACACAAGAGAGTTCTACTGGAAGCTTCTCAATAGTGAGCAAGGGTTGGTGTGTGAGAGAACTTTAAATACTGAAAGGAAAGGGATGCCATTGGATAATTGGTTTGGGAATGAGAATTTGTGGAATCTGGTGTATGTGGGAATGTGATAGGTTCAATTAGGAATGAGATTGTGAAACAGTGGGTTTGGGAATGCAACGGCGTTTGCGAGGGAGAGTGTGGGGCATGACAGTGCCCTTGCCAGGATAAACTCCAGCTATCCTGCAACCCTGAACTGGATAAAGTGGATAGGAAATGGATAGATATAAAAGACGGGGTAGTTAGATATTGACATTAGATAACAATCATTTCATCTTTCTCCCTCACCCATAGATTGTAACCATGATTAAGAGTAAGGAATATGTTTCCATATTTGAAAGAAAATTCTAATGAAAGTAAACACCAAAATTAAAAACATGCACCATTTGCCTTCTTTGCGTTAGCTGTTAAACAGTATTCAGCTAAACTAAAACAAATGCAAACCCCTGAGCTGTGATCTCTTATGACAAGCTTCTTCTCAAGCAGAAATCTGTGGTCAATAACAGCTTTTAGTTTCCTGATGGATGTTTGAGACGTAGCCTTCACAGTGCTCTCACATACTGTAAGTTAATGCAGATTATACTGAGTGAACAAAGGTCTGGAGAAGAATAACATTAATGAAGAACATTAAAAGTATTTTGGTACAGAGCTAAAGAGTACAAAGTGTTTATGGGTTACGCAGCCAATCCTCTCGATTCTGTTGAGATGTTTATCCTTAGTAAAGACAAAAAACATTAAAATCATTAATAAAACAATAATCAAGAGCTGCTCTGTTTGTTTTTTGTTGTGGGAAAACATGAACTTACCAGCAATGAGTTTTGACGGTTGTTGAATGGAACAGGTTCGGTAAGGAAGTCCGTGTTGTGGTCAAGCCGCTGGTGTCCACCATATTGAGCCATGTCAGAATCCAATTTAATTTTATACCTGGTGACAACAGGTTAAGGAACAGCTGATCCAAAGACAAAACATTTCAGGGCAAACCCATGTGTTTCAGAAGTTTCTAAGTAACCACATTTTAAATGTGATTGAGTCAGTTGCAATAAAATGGAAAAAAAATGACAAAAATCCAAGGCAAGATCAGCATATTCATTACTAAACATGCCACTAACATGTAGCAGCAAACAAACTGCTTGATATCTACTTCACAATGAAGGAATAAACACATCATTATAATTATACACAATAATGACACACCACTGTATTACAGTGAAATGGCTGAGAAGAATAAACAATGGCAATTAAAAATGATTTTTTAGAATACAAATGCAATTGAATAAGATTCAATAAATTGAAGCAAAATGAATATTAGAAATCACAGAATAAAGCATATTTTACCCAGAAATTATTGAATAGATCTGTTGTTGTGTTTGAGCATGGTCTCTTTTGTGGTTGATGTTGTGTTGAATACATACAATGTTTAATTGTTGGGCTCGGTATGAATGATTCAGAAATCTAGTATAATAACGTTGTTTAAATCTCAAATCTCAAACTCTGGTAGTTTATAAGTTTCCAGAAAATGACAGTAAGAAAGTCAGTATCCTCAAAGTCCTTCAGAACAAATTATGAGAAAGACAACTTTTTCAGTAGTTGTGCATAAAAGACAACATTGTTTTTCAAATGAGCAGAGCAAGACTATTGATTTTGTTTTAATGTTCTGCCGAAATTTATTGCTGCTTCCTCCCTTTATTATACCAAACAAATGGCTACAGCCGTATGCAAAAAAGAGCTGACTAAATCAAAGTGATGGTTTACAGATCTTTCATGTTTCCTACAACATAACCTAGTTCTGTCAAGAATGTTTTTCAACTCGCAACTACTGAGCTATAGGTTTGGCGTTTCTGATAACTTTTTTAGTTTCTGCAGCCCAAGAGGGAAAGAATTTGAGATTTACCGTTGTTTGGAAAAGCGAGCCACTGATATGATGCATGCCTCTGAGAAAAAATAACAGCCTTCCCACTCAGAACCTGTCAATACCTCATAATGCTGCAGGCTGTGCTGTTGTCATTTTCTTGGACGGTCTGGCTTTTTTAATAAATGAAAATAGCCCCCCTTCATGAGAGAGGCCGGCACAAGCATTATTATTGGAAATTTGTAACTGGATTATGTGAATATAAAGCAGCGGAAATTTTGTTAAAATGAAAATTGGTAGGTATGTTGCCACAATGGATCCTATCAGAAACAAGTGGGAAAAATAGATCTAGTTAAATACAGTAAGCTAGTTTTCAGGGCAAACTTAATTCAAAACTGTAAAACTGATTTTGGTAGTTATCTTAGTAAAGATTATAGCAGTGGAAGTTCTAAACTCTTGTTTACAGGCTGTGTTAATGATTTTGGACAACACTTGTTACTCTTGCTCTTTAATGTGTGAATCTACCCTTTGAACTAACCTGAGGTAATGGTAATAGATTATGTTGCCATTTCTGCAGCAGACTGTCACATTAGACAACCAAATGATCCTTCATCATTACCCTCAACACCTGACTTTCTCTTCTCAGCTCTGTAGGTACACATATCCATACTACTGCCTACTGTATATACAGTATTCATTGTGCCAGAAACAATAATGTTGATCTTCACAGATTGTAAGATTATGGTAGAACAGACACCCTTAACTCTTTAAATACAGAAACAAGCAGAATCTGTACATGTTTAATCTATTTTAAGTCAGTGAAATAATGCACTCATGTACATGCCACATGTTTAATTCTTATACACAGGTTTATTTGTTTTTATGGTTTCTGGTTCAAAATCAAATAGATGTTTAATGGGGCATTTGTAAGTATGAGGCAGCAGTAGAACACATCACTGCAGGTATAGAGGAATGTTTCTAATATAAAATCTATGTTTCTTCTTGAACAAGGGCTGCAGAAACTGCAGAAGAGGTTTGATTTGCATAGAAAAAAACAGAAAGGAAGGAGTTAACTATATTTCCACGTATAAAGGGAAAAGTAAGAATACACATAGGCTTTCCATAGGTTCAGCTCAAAATGTGTTAAATAATATTAAGCATCCTGCACATTGCTCTTGACTGTCTGAACAAACGTATGACAAAGGCATCTGTCAGTTGGACATTTTTCATTACTTTCTAACTATTTTGCTCCTGAGGCAAGTTTCCCCCTCAAGTAATCATTAGCTAAAACATAATTTGCCACCCATTGGGATTGCATTACAGATCACACATTCACAGCAAGCTGACTGAATAACTAAAGGCTCAAAAGTAATGAAACATAAAGACAGAAATAGAGTCTTTAACCCTTTAACTCCAAGTTCTGAGGTAACTTTTGGACAAGTTTCTTTATTTGAAGCCTAGTGTCTGGTCACCCACTGATATTTATTTTCCTACTTAAATGAGTAATGTGTTATCAAGTATTGGATTACAGTTCAGCAATTATTGCAGGTCTTCATCTTACTTCCAGAACACTGGTCCATTGAAGCCAATAATTAGATAAATTAAGAGCACAGGTGGAATCAAACCCATAAATATAAGGCCTTTCATCACTGAAGTCGTGTACTTTAAATCTCTGAATGCTTTCACAGATATTTGTTGTGGTCTAATAAAAACAGTTTATGTTGATTTAACATTTCTCTGGAACTGTGATGTTTACTGTACGTCACAATCAACACCTCTGTATGTTGATAGAGATTGCTGCTTCAATATCTAAGACAACAGCAAGTGCAATCAAGAGGCCAAATTGATTTTAGCGCTCTTTCATACAGTAAATGTTAAATATCTCTCTAAGCGTGAAAGGACAGGGTAGGTTGCTGTTATTGAAAATTTGAGGGTATCTAGCTTTGATGGTGCTTGACCAGTTGTCTCATGACTGGAACTATAGGTCACAGTCAGTTCCTGACATGGTTCCGGCTCAACAAATGGCACCTGGAATGCAGGAATCAACTTGCATAACTGAATGGACCTACTGGATAAGTCATGTGGAAGCCTGATGTACACGAATGTTAACCCATGGTGCCATGGAGCTATGAAACTGTTTTTATAATGCTTGCTGGGTAGTTAATGGTTTTAAAAAAAACACTCACAGACAAAGGTGTGGGTTTAAACATACTGTATAAGCTATACAGAGCCTCCCACGTGATGTTACTATATATTATTAAGTGATTTCTGTACTGTGCCAATCCAACACAGTACAGAATACATGACAATACATGAACACAAAAAAAACATTTAGAATTCTTACAAGTGTAAAAAAATGGACTTTAGCTCTGAAGTGCCTCAAAATTATTTTCCACCCACAGCTTGTTTAAATTCATTTTATCTTTTTTGTATGCTAGATAAAGGTCGATAAACACATTTGGCTTTTCTTAATCGGAACAAACAGATGATATAGGAGTGTGAGGGGATTAATTGGAGTGCTGCAGGAACAATTACACAGTTTGAGATAAGTGTTCATCAGAGCCTGAGGAAGCAGCTTTACACTTTACAAACACTGGTTATGAAAGCAATACATTACCTTCTTCTCCAACAGTGTTTTAGCCATTTCCCAAGGCCCAAATGGGAGTCATCCAATGTCTACTAATTATTGTCTCTTAAGAAAGTGAAAATTACAAAGACCTAATTAAATATAAAGACCCAATGTGTTCTAGATATTTCCCCAAAGTACCAAAAAGATATGGTACCCTGAAGTATTCAGGCATCTGCATTTAAACAGAAATTCTCCCTTAAATTTAACCCTTACATATAATACTTTGTCCTGTCCATAACCATTTATTAAAAAGGTTTACAAAAACAAAAAAATATTACAGGGGTCACCTGCAAACCATACTGTACATTAATACTTCTTTTTTGAAACACAGTTTGGTGAGTGATAGTACTGTATAAGATTAATGTACATCTAATAGATGTCTTAGTAAAGAAACATGTACAGTATGCATAAGTTATTCATTAGAGACAACAGGTAATAGGATTTATACTGGGGTTGTTCATTACTTTTAAGAGCAAATGTTTCACTTATAAAGAACAGGTTATAAATAAAGTCCAATGCATTGCTCTGAATAGATAATGATACTGCATTCACAAAATGCAGTATAAACACAGCATTTGCTTCAGCTTGTTTCTTTCAAAACATCATGCTCAGAACAGCAGCAATGCTGGTAGATACAACTGTGAAATCAATTAGGCAAAGAGACTGATGAACCACCTTTGCAAACAAGCATACAGGTAAAAGCAGAAGCTTAAATATAGAAGCAATTTCAAGGTCTCCTACTACACAAACCACTCCCACGAGTTTTACAGGATGAATTTGAGCCTTTTGATGGGAAACTTGAAGCTTTTTTCATTTGTTTTTTTTTACCCAGAAGACCAGAATTTGGGGTATTATTTGTCTATAGTTAATAGCATAAGAAGATATGTGGCTCAGTGTAAGAAGTAACAAAAGTAAAAAAAAAACAAACATTGGCAATTACTGATGAAATGCTCCTATCTGACCCAGTTAAATGAAAAGGAATCAATCAGGTGCACTGCAAATAAATGCAATGTCTCCATGGGCACTTAGAGAAAGAATAATATGCAGGATATTGAAGAAGTAGTAGTTTACTGAGAAGTTTACTGTACAATTATCCAATTAATTCTTATTTTATTACATTTTAAATTACATTTAAAATAAACACTGAGGTGGTGGTGGTGGGGGATCCGACATTTTATGGTTAGCTAATTAGAACATTGTTCAATACTCAACTCTACTATATATCCTGTAAGGTTTACCTTTACTCTGCTTCAGCCTTTAGAAAACTGCAATGTCTAAAACATAGTATTTTTAAAACAAATTATCTCCCATAGAGATATCTGAGCCACATCAATACGGTTTTAAAGTTAGGGTCCACCCAGCCACTGTACTGTACTGTATGTTTCCAGCGATAGTTTAGGAGGCCTCCAAGGACAAGAAAAATTGAAAACACTTTCAATAAATGCTGACCTAGTAATGAATTATGGACATTTCCCTGTTTAATTTGCTTTTCACTGCTTGCTTGACTGTTAAAAACTATTAAATTGATATTTAACCTAAGTTACAGGAAACACATTTCTTTTCAAGGAGCTCATATCAACAGCTTTGGACTTAAAATGCAATTTTATCACCATCTTTAAAGCAACCATTTACTGGAAAGTTTAAGGTTTTCAATGAAAATCAGAAAATCAAGATAGTGTTCAGAACATTACATACCACAATAGAATTTGAACACATGTAATGCTAATATTCAAACAGAACATTCCCTCGCAGCACGTTTTCTGTACTTATTTTTTTTATATCAACATCGTATCTCACCTTAGCCAGAGTTTGCACAAACACCTTTCCTGACACAACCAAAACTGACAGGCAAAATCAAAAGGTCTATCTGTTCCTGTGCAGGAACGGGCTGAGCTGTGCTTCATAAAAAATAAATAATGAACAGTGGAAACAATCGCTTTCATCTATGTAAGAAGCCTGATCCTTGGAGGAAATTTTGGTTCTGTGTTTATATAAGGCTCCTGAGTATTGAAAAACAACAGTTCATAACAAAAAAAAACATGTAAGAAATAAACATATGCAGTGGTCAAATACACTGGCAAGTGCAATAATTATCTCTTTCCCCTGTAGCCTTGTTGAGTTTAGCCCTCTCATGCTTAGTCTTATGATGACCCTCAAAAAGTCATTCATTTTCATACTGTTGGGAAATTCTACTTGCGTTCGGCTGTCTGCTTTGATATTAATGATTAAAAAGAGCTGCAGCTGCACTCATTGTCTGTGCTGAAGAATGCTGTATTCCGCCTTCTGTTCCTTGAATTGGGAAATACATCTTATTTTCTTTCCTAACAGAAATTTGCCTTTTATTATGGATATTTGGAGGTTTCTCAGCATTGCAAATTGAGAATGAACTCTCTTGGGTCATACGATATGCGGTATGAGGAAAGACTAGAATGAGTTTTGGCATTTGCAAAAAAAGAAGATTTCAGGCCATGTAGTTTTGCTTCCCCCCCATTTCATTGCCTCAAGTTTGAAAGCAAGATTCTTACAGAATAATTCACAAATTTATGGGCAATGACCTGCTTTTGGTCTCACATCAAACTAAATCCATTTAATACTCATTGAAAGGTATCAGTAAATGTTAAGAGACACTGGGCAGTTGTATCACTCCCTAGCCTAAATGAGTGCCTTCCAGAATTCACGCCTACTAAAGTTTGAATCATATGTGGGAGTTAATCACTTTGGGTGAGATGTAGCTATAGTTGGGACCACACATTTCCAGTCAACTGACAACACTAGTAAGTACAGTACATCTGATTAAGAGATTGCGAAATTCTTTTATTTCACTCCAGATTTTCTGGTATTTACTATATTTACAAAACTGTTTTCTTTGTATCTCAGACACATATTGATATTACCGCAGGTCAAAGCAGTCTCAATGCATATCATTTGTAGGGACATTATCAAAGTCAAATAGTTAAATTGATCAAACATGATTCTCCCTGCCTCAATCCAATGCCAGCATTTTCCTCTTATTCAGCTTACAAATAAGTATACAAATAGCTCATGCGCTTCATAGAACCCACTGTCTCTACAAATTGTCTCATCCCTTCTATCTCATGAGCACCAGAATAAGGCTTTGCAGAGCTCACCAATGGTTATTACGAGGGTTAAACAGTCTTCTAAATTGGCTCAACCTTCCTTTTGAACTTTGGCCTTGGGGTTGATTGCACATAAATTAGTATATTTTATTCATGGTTAAAGACCTTAACCTTGACCATTAAATATCTGATATGTTTTGGCAGATATATTAAAAACTGATTAATCTTACATTGCATAGCAATTTGATCCATTACAAGATTTACAAGCTGAGGTCTTTTATAGGAGGCAACAATAAGGGCTGGATATTTCAAATGTACTATCTTAATTTGAGTAAATAAAGAAATATTCAAAATTAAATACTCAAATACTATTATTAGCTTAATACTTATAGTGTTTTTCTTTGCCAGTAGAAAACACAAATCTATCTGAGGTAATTTTCTTCCCTCTAGTTTTTAACAGTTATTTGACTTTTACAATACACAAGCCAAAAAACACCCCTTTTCATTCTGATGTAAATTTTATGATTCTAAAAAAAAGATTTAACTGATCCAATATATCTTGACTTAAACAAATAACTGTTTACTCTTGAGGAATCATGGAACACTACAGTGGTGTTTTAAGTTTACATGGAAAACCATAAGTAGAGGACAAGTAGAGGTTCTAAAAAGATAAAATGTGTACTGATCATTGCATGCTTCTCTTTTGATTTTGTTAAAAGAGTCTTCATGAGAAGCGGATTACTGCATAGTAACCTAATTTTTTGTCGTATACTTTTTCTCATTTAATATTTAAGCATCTGTGCCATGGCTATTCATAATCTTGGCTCACAGTACTGTACTTTCAGTGCTCCTGTAGTCTTCTATGTATGCAACGCATAAGCTACACCAGAGTCAAAGTGTTTATCTGAGGACACTAAGTACAGAATATGTTGTTGATAAACTCTGATAAAAAGCATCTTCCTCAGTCTGTGACAGTATGTATTTCAATTTAGTAAAAAATAACCAATTAATCTAATGAACTACTAAAAGTGGAAGGAATCACCAGGTATGGATTAGTTTTAGTACATAGGATTAGTATATATTCACATTATATCTCTATATCTGTATTCCTTCTGAATTTTACACATTTGTTGGTGCATAGTTACTTGTCCTACCAGCTACTCCACAAAGGATAACTTCTTAAAAGATTGCTAAAAGCTGAAATGCCAGGAGGTGTAATGAGCATTTTTAAAAGATTGGATTTGTAGCTTTCTGAGACACAAATGTCCCATTCCTTCTAATAAGACTTAAGGAAAACTACTCATAATCCATATTTACTGATACGGTAACATACTGTACAATCATAAACAATATAATAAGGAGAAACAGAAAAATGTAGAACAGGATGTGCTGCAAAGTGATAAGGATAAAAACAAGTGCTAAAATGTGGACTGGCAACATTAATAATAGTACATGACAATCCCAAAACACGACCATTTAAAAAGAACATCTAAAAAAATGGCATAAGGGAAGAAAGAAATTTCTTGGCAAGCCTCTTTTTTAATACACTGATCCCAGGGTAATGGATGGTTCTTGTTTTTTACAATTATTTTTGGCCTACAGATGGCTGATATTGCTGCCTGCAGTTTGTTATTCTGAACAATACAATAATGATGTTTGTAAAAATAGAAGATTATCCCAGAGCCTGTCAATTCTGACCTTTGAAAATAGAAAAAAAAAATTCCCAAGGACCATTATTAGTTCCACTAATGACCCACAGAATTCATCCAAAGATACAATTACATACCAGGACTAGGATACAGGTTTCTTTCAGAAATTGACTTTTTTAAATTGCCCAGGAACAATGGTGACTTTTTTATAATGCCAAAATTGGGATTCATTTGAAACCTTTCTTATATTTTCTAAATCCAAGGTAAATGAGTGATAACTGTGTTCTGAAGAAATGTTCAGGACCAAGGAAAAACCCCAGTTCCCAATAACAAATTCCCAGCTCCAGGGTAAAAATATAGGCTTCTAGGGCACATCAGCACACTCCACTATGCACGATTAACCCCAATGCAGCAACCTCTTGTTTTTCTTGGGACAGAGGGGGGGTTCTGATTTCCTCTTCCATATAGCCTGGCACTTATCTCACAAAACAAGCAAACTGGAGTAAAAATTGAAATACTCTTTTCATGATCACATATCTGGGGATCTTTTGCAACTGATTTGACTTGGAAAAACAGTACACAGGCAATGGATTGATCTTAGGTAACAAATGTGCCTTTGATACAATGGTTTAAATGAAAGGAAGGTAAAACTTCAATAGGCCAGGTTAAAGCAAGGAGAGGAGAACAATACGATGTGTTAACCTGTCAGAGCGCAGAGAGGAGAACAATGTATTTGGCTAAAGCAGAAGGAGTTTGTTTAGGTTTGCTCTTTTGATATTCAATTTGCAATAAAGATGGAAAGATACAGTAATGGTGATTTGGTACAGTTAGAGTGAAAACAACAACATACTGCTTGCCTGCCAGTGCTGAAAAGAATATTGCAGTAGAAAAGTCAGAAGAAACAATCCTAGATCATTTGTCATTCTGGAAAGACTCATTAATGAATTCAAGGCACACATGAGGAGAAAACACTTATTTTGTGTTTTCCCATGTTATTCAGATAAAACACTGTCTCCATGCCCAGAACTAGCTTGTCTCACATGGCAAAATGTCCCTCAGACTTGCCAATAGTAAGAGTTACACTGTCAAATCAGTGTTTAAACCTGCACAGAGGGGGTCTGACATCTGGTGAGATACACAGTAGAATAGTTTTTAACAAATACAGACCCTATTACAGTGCTCTCCAACATCCAAATCATATATTTCACAGCAAAACTGTGGTATAGCAATGCTGGGTTGAGTAGTGAAAGAGCGCTCAGTGGAGAACTGAGTGGTTCCCCACACAGGAGGAGTTGTGGATTTCAATCAGAATTTCTAACCAAACTTTCCTGTGTCATGTCTGACTTGACTATTCAGAGCTTAAGAAATCGAGCAGCCAGCAGGCCTGCTAGCAAGATGAGTAAAGGCTCTTTTCCATTCACTTTCCAAATTCATCTTTTTTTTACACATCAGCAATGCAGAGATACTTTTTCATTTTTTAAACAAAGCATCCAAACAGTGGCTGAAGAAACATGTTTTCATTATGTACTCCAGACATAGAGAAGAGTCAACATAGAGATAATTGCTTTTGGATGTTTTCTTTATATTTACAGTATTAAAAAGTATGGGGCAATATTATTCCCAGGTATGCAAAACCCAGCAAACAAATCTAAAGAGTAATAAACAGGGATCTCAAAACCAACTTAAGCATCATTAATTCTCTACAGAGTTTTGGATATTTGTTTTAAAAAATTCAGCACTGAAAAGTCAAAGTTAGGGAATCCGTCCTTTGTTACTGTGGAAAAACCTTTTTCGTTGCAGTTTAAATTACACTGGAAAAAAACAACTAAAAAAAACTCTGTCTTACAGTGCTGAGCCTGCCCAGGACTCATTCTAAAGAAATGAGTCTGTAGAACAGATGCTGTTCCTGAGAGAAGTAAGGAGTTACACAGAACAGTAAGGCAGAATTTGACATACAGGGTCTGTACTGATGTTTTTTTACTAGAGTTAGTATTTAAATAAATAAATAAGCTGTCAATATTCTTTTTTATTCCCTGCAGTACTACCCAATTCACATTGCACAGCCTTCTCGCCCAAAATATAAATGAGTATTTGCACATCAAATCCCACCCTCCCGTCTCAGAGAGCCAGGAGACTTAATGTAGCATACACAAAGGCACAGGTACAGTTACCCGGAAAGGCATGGCAGATGTTTATGAAAGGAAATAAGAAGCAGGCACTGCTTTAAATATACTTTTTTAACCTTGATACATGGCACTTTGGGACTAGTTTTACTTCTTATTTACAGTATCAAAATAACCCCTTATGTGATGGATTGGTTCACTAGTTGTGTGCTACACACCACTGGCCCACAATCATGTTGTTGTGTACAGAAATGATCACAGCACCATGCGTTCTAAGCAGAGCATTACTTGAGTTTTAAACAGTTTAACTTGTTGAGTTCATGTTTTGTCTATAAATCAGAAATATTTGCTATGATATTTTGAGGATTGCACCATAGTTTTCTTCACAGAAGGCTTGTACACAGGTGTAGGCCTGTAATTGAACTAAAAACAACTTTTATGTTACTTTTGCATTGCACTTCATTTGCATTTGTATGTTGGCAAGTCGGGCTAAAAATGGAAAAGCTAATCTTTTCTTGAAAATTGTTAGAGATGAGTAATATTCTCTTTGAGTGAGGCAAATTAATAGGGTGTTTAATCCTATCTCACAAGAATTGCCTTTTACATCTCTATATATTAAATTGAATTCAAGATTCTACTGAAGACAAAAGTGTTCGGTAATCACATATCAGACATTATTGTGAAACAGCCATGCTCCATCTGATCAGGAATGGGAGGCTGAGCTGATAAACCCCCTTCATACCTTATCCCAAGAGGTACATGAGTCAATAATCTCTGCAGGAAGAAATGATTGATCCAACTTTTTTTTCTCAGAGAATGGTAATGCATATCATAAATCTACTGCTACAATCTGAATGACTACCATCTGTAATAGCCATTGTCATTAATATTAGGAGGGTTTAACTTTACTTCTTTTTCTAGAATATGAAAGAATGCATCCAAACTTGAAACTGCAGAATTATTTAGAATAACATTAAAGTCATCAACACTGCCTGATAACAAGTAGACGCTGACCTGACATTAATAGGCACCCGAATGTAAGGTATATATCAAAGAAAGATCTCTTCTGACAGGCAGAGCTTTCATACTGGTATCCAACTGGGATTTCAAATATTCCGACCAGCTGGATAAACTGCAGGATATGAAGAATGTGTCCATTGAGAGCCTGAAAAAGTTTGTGACGGCTGAGTTTGCCTGTCGAAGGTTTAAGTAATATGCATTTCAATGACTTGACTGGTATTTTTAGCACACTGCTATCGTAAATTGGCTTGAGTACATGCAAATGCAGCTACATTTGTTGTAGATTTTTGAAAGACGCTAATGTGTCCTTCTGGTGGTCTGAGAAAACTCTCTAATTCCTAGGAACAATGCCAGTACATTATGCCTAAATATCATAGTGTTATTTCACTCGTCTTTTACTTAAGCATCACATAAACTTGTTGGCATTTTACAAAATCTTAAAAAAGCTTGATAGAGATGGAAACCAGCTGGCCATGCTGCTGAAACTGATACTGTGGGATTGTTCAAGAAACAGTAGGATGATCTTTACATCCATCACTTTTCTTAATGCAATCTTGGGACTCTTAAGAACCTCACAAGTGAAAGACATCTGTTTGATGAGTGGCACCAGGGTAAGGTGGGGATCTGTAGGGCAGCGGGAGACTTGCATGATATCAATGAAAGATGTGCTGCTCCTCCAACCAGTGTTACCTCTCTTGTCTGTTGCTTTGATGTTGGTAACAGGTCAAATAGCAAAAGGCATGCCTACATTTCTTTACATTACAATCTTCAGTATATGAAATTAAATTGGCCTGGATAATTGTTTTGTAACTGAAATATTTTTGATACCTCTAACAAAGCCCTATTTTATTTTTTGGGGGTAAATTCATACATTTTAAAAGGTAGATGCCTGTATGTCTGTTATTTTCAGTATGTTGTGCTTTTTAACAGTTGTCTGCCAGTTAATAGGGATTCTTTTGCTCATGCATCAGTGGTGATCTTCCTGCCCGTTCAGATACCCATTTTTCTCAATTTCGTGCTCTCACACCTTTCTCCATATCCTCTCACAAAAGCTTTGTTATTGTGTGGACATTGCATTATGAAATAGCTCTGCTAGGATTTCAATACACTGCAGTGTGATTACAAACAGCATGCTTAGGGTCAGCCTGGTCTTGGCATATAATTTAAATCTTTTCTTGCCAAAGGAATCATACAGAATCAAATGGTTTCAAAATAGCCTGCTACTGACTATTACATCAATGTGGGTTCTGAGAACGTAGCTGTGTCTGGACAACATTCCCCAAAGCTATTGTCTTCAAGCAACTAGTCAGGTGACTGAGAGCAGCAGTTCATTCCCCCAAGACATTTCTGAGATATATGGTTCAGACACAGCACCTCTCACAGGGTGTAAAAACCTCTTTCTTTTATTGAAAAAACAATAGTTAATATATAATAGCCTTGTGTATATAAGTATGGATTTCATAATAATCATACAGATAGTATAACACTGCATCATCTCCATAATCTTGAGTTATGCAATGACTATTGACTACGGCAACTATTAATGTCTGTGTAATTCAAGTACTACAGGTTCCTCTTAGTTAAACACAAACAAGTTCAGAGTTTACTGTCCTTCATTATCTTTCATGTTACAAAAACCTTTATCCTTATAAATGTGCTAGCGTGTGTTATCAGAAGTCAGGGTTCCCATGGGTGGTTGGGATGCACAATAGGCCAAGTGTTGCTGGGGCAGTATGGGCTTCAATTGGCCAGCATTTTCTTGGCTTGTGATGCAACAGTCAGCTTCCAGGTACCTGCAGTGTTCTCTGTGGGATACTCTCTCCTCCATTATGGGGGCTCAACACTTCTGTGAAGGACTAACGAGCGCAGCATGTCAAATGGCATGCAGCTGAGACAGAGGGAATGTCCAAGGAGCGCGTCTTAGAGTCCCTTGTTCCTCCTGTTTGGGCTTAGGCGACCTAGCCATGAGCTAGGACTCAACTGAATACACATCAAGCAACTGTTGATTCCAGCTCTAATGATACAGAACAGTGAATACAATTAATGATTCCAAAGTTGAAAAAAAAGAAGCTTGAGAGAGAACTTGGGACAGCTATGCATCATTTCTACCCTCCACCGCGCACTGTTGGGATGCAGAATGTGGGCGGATGCGAACTCAGGATCTCGCTACTTCAAAGATCATGTTCCAAAGGATACTGGGAGAGAGCTCATTAAATAATTTGTGATTGCCTTTCAAAACACAGATTGAGGGGAGAAGCAAAAGGGATGAATAAACAAACAAGGTAAACGGAGATGCAATTAGTACTTTCATTGTTTGCAGTTCTGTACCCATTAGATACTGCGGAAAAGGTAATAAAAAGCAGGAGACTTACTGTAACACCACTAAGATAATGTGGCTACAACAAGCATTACAATGTTGCTATAAACATGGACCTGCAAACCGAAATAATTTTCATTGCCCTATAAAATAATATTGCTACATTCACTGAAGGAACAGCAAATGCGTACATCTCCTGTAATGCAGGAATCCTCTTTTGTAGGGCAATGAAGATAATTTTTTTCTTTAGGCAAGGGAAATGCCCTTACAAAAGCATGACTTGTTTTCTCAATGTCTCTTTCCCTCAGTTCTATGGTGCTCTGTTTTGTTTTCTAAAGCTGTCACTGTATTTTTTTTTTCTCCCAGGGTACTATAATTAAGCTGTAACCTATCAGTTGCAAGTAGCCAGGGTAGTACTCTTCCTTCTGGGGATGGCGGAGGCACACTGATAAGCAGCAGCACGAAGTTCTAATAAGCTAGAGGCGATATTTCTAATGAGAGATTTTCAGACTCCTCCAGGATGTTTCACAGCTGCTGTCATCTTTTAAGTACAGCGTGCTCCTGAGCAGCACTAGAGGGAGCGACTGGGTGCCGAGGTAAACACTGTGTCACACGGACACAGCAGCAATGTTGAAATCCTGTTTTAAGTGATCAGCAGACTCTGAGAATATTTTATCTGTGCAGTGTGACACAAGCCAATTTCAAACTACGAGGCTTGTTAAGTGTACAAAAAAAAACAAGGCCAGCTTTCAATGCACCCACACCAAGTGGATATTGACACATCGTTTTTCTGCCTGAGCAGTCTGGGCAGTCATTCGAGAAAAGAAAAAGGAAATGGATACAAGCGGTTTTGAAATAACTCAGGCAGACTTGAGTGCCCCTGTGTAGCTCCAGGACCCAAGGGAAAGGATACAGTTAGCTGAACTCCTGTGTGAAAGACCTGAGAACCCCACTATGTTATACTGAACTGCAAAAGGGTCAGTGATGTCTGATTTCCTGAGAGACCAGAGACCATTACAAGTATGTTTCGTATGCTAAAACAAAAAGCTAAAAATGAAACTACATAATATAGAATACACAGTGATCCAACAGATTTTCAAGTCTCTTTAAATACCTATTTGTATTCTGGAGACAAGGAAATAATAATTTAAAAAACAGATGCAACTTTCTATTTAGAATCAATCGTGTGCCCTTTTTCAGTCCTAAAAAATGCTTCACATCTTCAAATAAACCACCTTTCTCGTTTCTGGAAAAAACGATAAAAGAAAAGCCTCTTTTCATACACATCTTTAATTCTCTTAATTTCAAATGTTAATAAATACTGTGAAAAAACGGGCAGAAAAATTGTAGTGCCTGCCTGCCTGCCTGCCTGCCTGCCTGCCTGCCTGTCTGTCTGCCTGCCTGCCTGTCTGTCTGTCTGTCTGCCTGCCTGTCTGTCCCATTCAAGTTGTACACAGTTGTGCCCACTGCTTGCCAGGATAGGATAGGCTCCAGTTCCCCTGTGACCCTAAAATCAAAGAAGCTTTTAGCGAATGGATGGATAACTATTCAGCATATTTAACCCCCCTATGCAGTATTTGATAGAAAGTACCGCTTTTTATAGTTCTGAGTAGGTTCGATACATACAGTATGTGGACAGTTGGGCGCTGCAATTATGTTAGTTCCTTCCTGGCAAAATTGTTACAGTTCTGACATGTTTGTTGGGATGGATTTCATCAAGCCTTGCCAGACATTTTATATTAGATTCAAATCAGGTCTTAAACTGAGTCACTCACGGACATTCACTGCAGCACATTGCTCAGATCATTGCTGACATGAATTTTCTGCCCAGTTTTAGATTCTTGGCTGACTCAAGTTTTCCTCTAGGACCTATCTGTATATTGTACCATCTATTTTTCCTGACACGCTTCCAAAAAAGGTATTTAATACTTATTCAATTGAGAATATTATAATTTTCTTGAAAAGGTGTATTTCATAGCATCATCATTTTTAGCATTATCAGTTTATAGAAGATTATATAGATTGTGCAGAGATTCAACAGATCTATTGTACAGATTTTAAGTAGGAAGTCCTATTTCAAAGTGTCATGATTCGACAACAAAATGTAGAACCATTTGAGGCTGTTGCATGGAGGTGAGTACTTTTGCAAGGCACTCTTGCAATTAAAATAAAACACAGATTATTCTTAAACATGTAATGGATACCTCTGAATAGCAGTTTACCAACACAACTAATGTTTAAAGGTAATTTCCTCATTCTTTTTTCAAAAAATACCATTGTCTCACAAAACTGTAAACATTTTTAAAAAAATGTTTACTATAGTCAGACAGCAGGCTGTACTCTGCTACATAGCAGACACATTGTTGCAAGAATTGTTAGAACAAAAACAAACTGCACTGATGTGGCACAGTCAGCAAAATCCACAGTGATAAAAAATGTTAAATCCAGTCTTTTTACTTAATTTTGTATGGAGAAATACATACACAACCAGCAAGAAACAAATACAATTACACATCTGGAAGTTGAGAAATTACATTTTGATGATGTAATGTAACCTCTATCAAAGTCTTCATTTATAGCAATAGCAAATGAAAAAGCAGTATCCCACAACTTGAAAAGCATTAAACGAGCTTTCTTAGTTGGCCATAGGAATGAAACAACTGTAAAAACTGATATCTTTTAGTTGCAATTTATAATTGGTTGTGTTAAAGAGGTTTGACAAAATTTGACAAAATCTCACTTTTCAATTATAGACAACTCACAAGTGGCAGGATAGGCTAATGATAAGCTTTTCAAGCTTAAATACAGTGAAAAGCTTAAAATGCTTGTCTAACCCATCTCTCTCTCAAAAACAAAAGTACATGGATGGCTGATTTAGAACTCAGGACTTAGCTAGCTTTCAATTCCCTGTGGGAGAGGTAGTTGTAGTTCCACATCTTTCTGCCGAAACGGGACAGAGTATCTAAATTCTTTGAAAGCATTTAAAAAACTTATATCAAAAATGAAGCAAGCTGCCTTTTCCAAAATAGTTCATTCAGCTGGCTGTTATTGAAAATGTGATTACCAACGGATTTGGAAACTTGAGCAGTTTAATGGGAAACGCTCAGTGGATTCAGTTTTATATCTATAAAAGAAAATAAAATCCATTCGTGTTTTTTTGTTGAAATGCACAAAGAATGGAGCATTAAAAGGCAGTTAGAGCAATCACCTAAGAGACTGCTCTGCCGCAGAGCTGCGGGTGTCATGCTTTCTTGAGGGAGCCACAATCAGACTTCACAATTAACCATCAGAATCTCTTATAACTGTCTCTGACAGGAGACACAGTAGGGGATACTGAGAAACAAAGTTGCGTTTTCGAAAAAAATATATTTTTCCCGCAATTTTGAGGATTATCACTCCTTAAAGATTCCCTTTACATCTCCCTGTGAGAAAACCTGTCAGCTAGGCACACTGTTTTCATCTGGAGAGACATTAAAAATAAAAAAATCAAAATATATAAAAATATACACAAGAAGGATAACTTACAGGTTTGCCATCTTCCTCAGCAAGGTGCTGTGACATGAATTTTAATCATTATTAAAAGGTGACACTACCAATACTGAGGCTTCTGACTGAACAGGGCAGTTTATATAAATGGCAAAAAAGTTTACCTTTCTGGAGTAAAGATGACACACATGAACAAACACTGGAAACTGAGGATACTTCAACACCCACACTCCTGTGCTCTGAGATGTTTAGGGAAGGAACTAGGTATTAGAACTGCCACTCAGCAGTCAATATTTTTGGTATGTGGCTCATGAATTGGTATGACAGAACTTCTTTCCTACCTCATATTTGAGAAGTTTAAAAGGATTTCACCGGCGATCTCAAAAGAACACTTGTCTTGGGTGAGAAGGGACAGATGTTCCAACCTCAGTCTGCAGCTCAGGTATTCCTTGACACATTCACCCAACTTAAAAAAATGTAAACAGCAAAAAAGAACCCCCCTGGCATAATACCAATATAAAAATGTTTTGTCTGCAGGAAAATGTTCTGACCCTTCCAAACTTCCAAGATGTCAACTGTCTGTCTTAATGTATTTTGTATCTGCTAGAGAAATGTCTAGCTCTAAACTTTGAAGCAATGGAGTCAACTATACTTGGTGTTTCTCTTACAGCTGTGAGCGATGTGAAATAGACAGCAGCCATGACAACCCAAGTCTACATAATGCTGAGACTATTAAAGTGAGATTAAAAGCTTGTCAAGATGTTGAAAGGAACAATTACAGGCATGTTACTTAAACAGGGGTAACACTCAGTATGATTCTTCGTCTTTTATACAGCTCTACTACAACTCATTAATTGTCTACAGCTCTAAAACAAATATCGCACACAGTTTAAATAAAATGAAAATCTCTTCAGTCTGGATCATAGACGTTTTAAAATAGACTTGATACAAGTACTAAATATCCTGAAAGACACTGGCACTGAACCCAGTGATTATTTTCATACTTAATGCTGAGACGAAGACCCATGGGCACAAATGAACATTCTGAGGAAGTATATTTAAACTCAGGGGATCTTTGTTACACAGAAAAAACTGGTATGTGAAAAAAATTCAAGCCATCAGTTCCTAACACTGATTTCCTGAGATCCTTCAAGAAACAGATAAGACACTTGGATCAATAAGCTACTACCAACAAAATACAAAGACTTAATCAAATAGCTCCTTCTAATTTTCATTTCATTTCATAATTCTCTAGAGCATAGGTAGATACATTAGTCATATGTATTAATCATCACGTACACATAATATAGTCACAAGAATCCTTATATCAGGTTTGGAAGAATATAACCCATATATTCCTAGATAAAAAAACTGAGTTTGCCAAAACACCCATGTAAGTCTGCTTTCTGGCCTAAGCATAGCAGGAAATCAGCTTACTTACAATTATTGATCCTTTAACCACTTAAAGTGGCCTTGTTGTTAATAAGATCAAGATCTAAATATGATGTGAATTGACCTCCAACAACACTTTGAGAACCACTTTCATAATACAATCTTTTATAATACAATCAACCAAAAAAAAGAATAGGTTAACTGCTCTTGTTAAAATGTATTTGCAATTCCCACTTGTGGGAACCAATAGAAATAAGTGCTCTCTACATCTGTCTAACACACTTAGGAGTTTCTGCTAAAGAACACTGTCCACAATTTGCCAGACTGACAGTAAGAAATAAAAGGGAGAAAAGATTGAAGCAATAGCCTGCATTTTCTGCATCTGTGTATTGTTTAGCTTCTTTTTTTCTTTCCTCCCAGGTATAGAATCAAAATCTGTAATCAACTTACAGCAGGACAGTACAGACAACAACATACTGTACTGTACATGCATTCTCCAGAAAAGCACCACTAAACCATATGTTACTTTTCAAAGTAAAGTCCAACAGTGCCAAGAGCAGGACAAAGGCATTAGAGGTAAGACTTATGTAGCTCTCAAGAACACAGTGTGCTCTCAGATACAGTACTTGGCAAGTTGCAAAGATGGCTCTTGTGACACTTTATAAATCTAGGTGTGCAAAAACAGACATGGTAGTAAATGTTTAATTGAAATGGGAAATGCTCTTTAGAACCTACAGTACTAACTACTCAGGAAAATAACACCCCTGAAAAGACATCTCAAGGCAGATAGCAAAGTAGGATACAGTATACTGTATGTGAAGCAAATTCTTGGTTCATGTAACAGTATGGCTCAGTTCTTAATTTTATTCTTTTCTTTAAGCTTTGAGTTGTGAGAAACTCCAGAATTTTACCTGATTACCCCACCCCCCCAAAAAAAAGGCAACATATGCATAGTAAGAAAAGTGCATTTGTGATTTTGCACAGAGGTTCACAAGATTTAACCACATTGCAATAATGCCACGAGTTTTACAGAAATATTACAACACGAGTTGTTTAGAGTCCATCCAACACAGACCCTGCTAATCACATGTAACATTCAGAAAAGATCTTTGGCTCAGAGTGACAAGCTGAGGGACTGCTTCATGCAGAACAAACTATGACTGCTTATACAATCAGATGTAAATGGTAAACTGATAAGCGTGATTCTTGTCCTCTAACGATTACTTAATTGTCTATTTACTTGATTTTCATAGGCATGTCAAAAAATAGCAAAGAAAAAAAAAGAACAATAACAATAGGGTTACAGCAACTTTGTTGCTATGATATAATGTAGGATGTTTATAAATCTAAATAAAGGGCTTCTATATTATTGTCTTTCTGGAAAGGACTTCTCTTATATATATATAAAATGTTTATGAGCATTCATTGAAATGCTCAAGGACGCCAAACTCACAATGACTGATTTTCAGATACATTAACCATAACTAGAGTATAGTTTTCTATTTTAACTCTGAAGAATCTATACTACACTGGTGGAAAAACAAAAGTCCTATACCATCTGCAGAACAACAGCAATCATTAAGGTTTTCAGCCACAAATGGTTGAAATATTGCTTACAATTACTGAATGTTAACAACTGAGAACCTCAATTCTTGAACTGCCAGAAAAAGAAAAGCTTTAGCTGCAGTTATCCTGTAGCAGCCTGAACAATGGCCTTCTCAGCAAGATCCTCCTGTGATTCTATCTGACAGCCAGTCACAGCAAGAACATTACACTCTCACACGTTCCACTGCCTTCAGGACGTTTTGGAAGCAGAACAAATGCATAAGCTGTGTGCTCTGCGGTCAGTTAAAAAAGGTTTCGAATGTGATCTGAGGGTATTTAGAGAAGTGCATTCAAGAAACCAACCTAGCATTTCGCAGCAGTCAAGCCACTTTTTAATCCCAAGTTCTTTTGCAGCTGCACTCAACAAAGAAAAAAATATTTGAGACATGCTGCTGGTGTTCCTCACAAAAGTTTCAAACAAGGCAAAAAAAAGATAACTGCTGTTAAGGGCGCAAACCCTACTGGTACTGGCATTTAGCCATTTCAGTGGATTTAACACATCACAGCCTTAATATTTTTGCACAGAAAGACAATTACAGCTACCTCACTGAAGTTTAAAATTCAACTTACAAAGAAAGACAAATTCTCTATTTGAATACTGTGTAAAGGAAGCTATATTCAATAGGACTGCATACACTGTTATTCACGCTTCTGTTCTTACACTACTGCAGTGCTAAATGAGCTTCATTACTTCTGACTAATTAATAAATCACTGAAGTGTATGTTGGAATGAAATAAGACTCTGTACTGTGAGCTACAATATTGCTTTTCTGGATGTATCTTACATACTAGTTGAAAAACCGAATAACAAAACAAAATGTGCATCTGAAGGTGAAGTGACATGAGAAGTAAGTTAAGAATCTCATTGGAGGTTGTTTCACATATTGCTTGGATGCCGCCAGGGTTCAGGGTTTCATTTCAATTCAAGCTTTCACTTAACTTTGTGGATCTAATTATGGGCTCAACTGGATTTTTGCAAGATCTCTTAAAATTTGTAAGACAGGCTTGATTCATAGTGCTTTACTGTAGCTATAACATTGTTTATATATAGCCAATTCCAATGTAAAGATGAGGTGTTTACAGTTAATCAAATAATTAGATCAATCAAGTGAACGAAGGCTTTGATGGAACAAAATCCAGAAGACCCTGCAGCCAGGAAGATCCAGAACATGAATCTAATCTCTGCTGTTATTTAAATGACTTTAAATCAGCTGAAATTAAGATTTATTAAGCCAATAATGAGTAATCATTAATAAGTCATTAATAGCTCAGGTAGAGCAAAAATGATAAGACTTTTATTGCTCTCCAAGCCTAGGAGTGGGGACCACTGATCGAAATAGTACTTTTTTCTTTAGCTGAGAAAAAAGGCTATGGTAGCAAATTCCATGATGGCTTACTACTGCTTAAGAGTACTAAAGACTGACTTAAAAGATTCTCTGTGGAATGATTCATTACCACACAGTACAAATGATATTCATAAGATACTTTTCCTAATCTACACCTACAGCTACTGGGTTGGGGAAGATGGGAATTAATGTTTTTGATTCTAGTCCCCGAGATAAGCAAAATTAAATGTCTAACCCTACGGATCAGGGAGAAATGAGCCCAAATCATAAATATTTAGAGCCTGGCCATTAAAATCTGCATTGGTTTCTGAAACTAACTGGTAAAATGAAAAGTCGGGTAGAAAACCTGAGAAGATGTAATAAACTTAGCTGAGTAAAATAATTCCCCTTATACTGAATACTCATCTGTCAGGAAAAAGCAGAGCTTGCGGACAGGCTATTACTCTTTTCCCACAGAACATGTATGGGCTGTGTCACAGTGGAAGATAGCAGCCCAACTAGTCAAACTCATGACTTTGCATGGATGTCACTATAAGAAAAGGGGTCTGGTACCCAGAGCAACACATATGGTATCTGATTAATATTCCAAATAAGGGGCATTAGTATTCATATTAATATTAGATTTAGAAGAGGGATTCTAATCATCATGAAACATATTTCTTTTTTACTCTAGGGCATTTCTCGAAAAGAGTAGGGGTGTAACCCTGGTGTCCTGGCCAAATTTCCCATTGGCCCTTACCAATCATGGCCTCCTAATAATCCCCATGAATTGGCTACATTAATCTGCTCTCCTCCCCACTAATAGCTGATGTGTGGTTAGCGTTCTGGCGCTAAGGTGGATGCTGCACATTGGTGGTGGTGGAGGGGAGTCCCCATTATCTGTAAATCGCTTTGACTGGAGTGTCCAGAAAAGCGCTATATAAGTGTAAGCAATTATTAATTAATTCATAATAATAATTATTATTACTCTTAAAAAACAATGTCAATGACAGTAAAACATCACTAGCACACTTTTCAAAATAAAAAACTTGTTAAATCTTCCTGCGTGTTAGTCCTAGCACTATACTTTTAGATATTTGCATCAGGTAACTCACTGCATTACACTTTTACTGTATCCTGTAGTTTATTTATTTTGGCATCTACTAGCTTTGGATAATGTACTGTAAATGTACAAATACCTGAGTTACAATGGTCACTTATATATATTAAAACAGTAAAGTTACATTTTAAGTCATGTCACCTTGGATCAATAATAATATTCATAATATATATTTTATTTAGTTCAGCTTTTCAACTGCGATGGACTAGCATCACACCCAGGCAGGTGTATCCTGCCTTGTGCCCTTTGGATTCTGGGATATAGTAGGTTCAGGTTCAAACCTGAAGCAGCTAGAAAAAGGAAAGATGGATGGATTTTTCGGTAAAGGCATCATCCGATGAATTGATGACAATAACTAGCGGGATGTACAGACACTGTGTGTGGGACACTCAAGTAAACATTCAATACTGAATTATCAACAGTAAAATTAAAAACATTTTAGAGCATAATTTTCCTCAGTTTCCATAGTTACTTTTAACACTAAAACAATCCACATTCTAATTTAATATACATTATGGAATTCAGCTGCCAACAATTTTGATGTTATCAATTAAAAATAATATGAATTTAAGAAATACTGTACATCACATTGTTTCTTTGTTTTGTGCCACGAAAGTTGTGTATTTATGATTTTAATGTGACTTAATTTTATCATCTATATTCAGAAGTTTGCTTCTGAACCAAAATACAATTATAAAGATTAGAATTAGAAAGAAACTGAGAAATGAATGCAAACCAATATTTAGAAGCAGTTTCTTCTCTTCCTCTTTATTTGTGATAATGAGCTGACAGATCAGTGGCTTTCAAAAGAATGCATATCTGCATTCCTTTAAAACGTTCTGTAATGGAAAAATAATACATATGCATTCTGTTCAATCAGAAATCCTACACACTACATCTCCTCATTTCAAAATAATTCCTTTATTTGTTCTTTTTATAATTATTTATAATTAATAGTCTAATCAAAGCAACAAAGGTAATACATTCTCTTGAGATTCTGTCGCATATTGTAGGTTAACAATAACAACATTATCTACAGAAATAGTTTGATAATTGTAAGCCTAAAAAGCTCTCCTTTGGACATAAACGGCTTTTGCTTAATAACGAACAAGTAGAAGTAAAACAAATGTTTCAAGTGTGTGGGGAAATGAGGGACAGAAAAGGAAGATGAGCCCAAGGAGTGAGCAAGGAAAATAAAAAAAGATCATGAGAGTGGGTGGGAGAGAGGTATAAAGAGATGGAAATCTGGGTGACAGATTCCAGAGAAAGAGTGGAAGTTGGCAGATTCCAGAAGGCGGGCTTCAGCACTTCCCCTGAAATTCTACTTGCTTGTTTGCAGCTTGCATTCTAATGCAGTTCCCCTTTCTAGCCCCTTGCTTAATTAGAAGATATTTACTGCTAGTTCCATTTTTACTTGAAAAAGGTCCTTTGAATGTAATTGCTTAAAGATGTAATTACTAAATGCCTGCCCTCCTTAATGAATGCCATAAAATTAAAAAATATACTCACACTGGAAAGCATAAACAAGTTGAGCCAACTGACAACAGCTCAGAAGCCAAACATTTTCTTTCTCAGTAATGCAAGCAGGCTTTAAAGTTTTAATCATCCTTTGGATTAACTCAGTATCAAAGCTATCCTCTTTAGACTTAATCTGTTTTTCCTATTAAAAGTAGTAGGTCTGTTTGGCCCACTTTACATTTGTTTACATACAGTATCTTAGGTTTCAGGACCCAAAATAACTACGGCTACTTAGTACCGTAACTTGTATAGTTTCTTTTATTTTTCTTCCCTTTTGATATTTTGATTGAACTTTATTTTTGCTTTCTTGAGAACATTTACCATGTAAAATAGAATAAAAAAGTGTATATATCTATTTCAAAACAGTGATACCAATCAGATTGATCAGTTTGAAGAGGTGATCATAATTTCTTTAACCTATCTGATCCTCAGAAATAAAAATGTATATGTCTGTTACTACTTATTAATATGTTTCACACTACTTTTTGGGGAATGTTTTCCTAGGTTACAATATCGAAGAGCATCTTGACTTTTTGTGACTGAGAGGCATCAGAGGAATACCATCTCTGTGCTGACTCACTCTGTGTCAAGAGAGTCCTGCAGTGGACCAGACAAGATGTGACACTGTTCAAGTCTATTGATATATCTTTGCAGTGACTTGATTGACTCTGTCATTCTTAAGATACATTTCTGTCTTTCAAAATGTTCACTTCAGTTTGTAAAAGTCATGATGGATGCTGTAACACACACGGAAATGCAAAGTATAAATGTTTATACTCTTCTTTTCCTTAAGGTAGTCACTTGAACTTTAAGACTAGCATCTTCCTCTTCCCTTGCTTAGTCTCATATGTATGTCATTCAGAACAAATCCAAAAGCCACATGATAACAGCAATATCTAACGATTAATTCAGCACTTTAGTATTTAACATAGTATTTTACACTGTAAATTTAACTAATATAACCCTTAGATAACACTTGTATGTGAGCCGGGAATAAGAAACTCAAAATCTGTGGTATGCACAAATTAAATTTGCTGTTAGATAATAAGAGCAACATGAACCACTATGAATATGTTTCTATGCCATTAAGAGAGGTTTGTTTCTTTACCGACGTCTAGAGTTAGTTGAAACAGTAATGTTTAAGCTGAAGCCCTTCGATTGCTCAAAAGAGAGAGTGTGATATGCTGTTTGTGTGTTGACTGCGTAAGATGCAAATATAAGCCTACAAATGAAAAGTAAATTAGCATTAACAACTCACAGTGATACAAAATGAAATACATTCTAAAAAAATATATTGTTTTATTTTATATAAATATGCAAACAAATAAACAGCTAATCTGACAACCAAGCTTGATTGAAATATTACAGAGGATTGAAAAGTCTAATAAGCAAAAACTCGAATATATACAATATACAGTATAGGAACTTACATGAGTCACTGTTGGATAAACTTTCCAACTAGGAAGTTGCTCCAATGAGAATAAAAGTACAATTAAGCTACAATACTCAGGACATTAGACATTACCAGATATTTCTGTGAGCAGAAAATCCAAACCACAAATGAGAAATTGTGTTATCATCCTGATCAGATGAATTTTTCAGATATTTTTCAGTTGCTTGCTTGAAATTATCCCTTATGGCTAGGAGATAATAGCATACTTATTGTACATAGCACCTTTATTTCCATATCCCATGTGAGATTAAATACACTGAACATCATTAACAGAATCAATATAAAAATCAAATAAAAGGCTCCTAGCCTTTTAAACTGTATCACAAAGGTGAATGCATAACAAAGAAAGATTAATTAAACTTAGAGTAGCAAGTCATAAAGGTTTAAAAGACCTGATTAGTTGTTTTGAACATGGCTATTAGTGTACAGTAAATTTCAAAATTATTCTCTATAACGATTGTTGAGTTTAAAACCTCTGTTTATCATAACTGTCCTCCAAATTGGAATCTCCTTTCAAGTAATAAAATCAGTATAATTTGTTCACTTGACAAACAAGGCCAGACATTCTAAAGATTTTCAATGCTGTGAAGGTCATCGAAGCTACATGCGTCAGTCATCACCTGTCTTTAGAGGAAATAAACAGAATGGATGCAGTTATTTTATACAACACACCTCTGTGATGGACATCACCTTTCTTTGTCGAAATCCCAAGAAATTAATAACTTGACCCCTTGTCATGTTGACAGGGTCCTCATGCGCACCAATGTTTGAAAAATAAAATAAGGTGATGGTGATGTGATAGAGTACTCTGTGTTTAAGGAGACAGAAAAGAGAAGAGATGGCTATCATGTCTGAAGGGTAATACTGAACTAAGGACACAAATTTTAACTTAAAGAAAGATAAGCTAAAATAATAAGCTAAAGTTCCTTTAATTATAGATAAAACCCTCATTTCTTACATAAAGAAAGACTGACCAAAGTAACACATTTATCCAAATTACTGTTTCATTTCAATCTAGTGTTTCATCTGTGAAGTACACAGTCATGAATACAAAAGCCTCTGAGTGACAATGACAGTGTTAAAGGCGAGCTATTGATGTGAAATTATTATTTTCCTTGAGAGGCTTCCTGCAGCTGTGCTCGAAAAGTTATTCATTTCCAGAAAGCTAACAATTTTGATTTTCTACTTACTGTAGGTTTACATTGGAATGTTTTGCGCTTAATTGTTCTGAACACATTCAATTAAGGGATATTCCCCAGCTAAACAGCAGAGTAGATAAATAATTAAGCAGATTAATCTAGTAAAAAAATAGCTCAACATCTGTAAAGTAATGAGACGTTAATTCTAGATTTTGTTCTGCTCACTCAACGTTCCCCTTTTGTTGGGCTATTGAAGCTAAATAGAATGACAAACATGTTGCAGCACCAAGTTTTAAAGTGTTATGTTTTTGCAGTTGGGTCCCCTGAAGGCTTTCTGGAAATAAAGAGCAAAAAGAACATGGCACTGAGACTTAAATTCTAGGCTGCATCACAGTAAGAAAGCAATCATTTTGTCATTGAGGTAAATCAGTCTGACTTCCCTGAGTAGCTCATGTACTGTATTTTGTCAATTTAAAGTAGCAAAACCTGGAATAATCAAATTAGCATTCTTCTAATGCCCTCATTTTTAAAGTATGGATTAAATTTAGGCCCTTATTCCAGCAAAGAAGAGATGTAAACTACATGAACAACGCAGTCATTGCTGGCTTATTTTTCACATCCAGAAGACCCAAAAGCACAACAATCTAAATCACTGAATGGAGGACTGGCACTGCTCTCACTTGTAACACTAAGGGTTCACAGACACCACGCAGGCCACAAGGGGTCACTACTGTGCAGCAGGCTGAGGAAGGCCTGGCTGATATCAAAATCCACCCTCTACTGATGGCTGTCCTACCATCAATCCATCCATCCATTTAATTCTTTAGTCATGGGGGAGCCAGAACATATCTTGGCAAGCAATGGGTGCAAAGCCAGATACACCCTGGACATGACACTAGTCCACTGCAGTTCACTCACACTACGAATTCTAAGTCAATTAACCTACCACTATGTTTTTGGAATGTGGGAGGAAAAACGGAGCACCTGGAGAAAACCAATGCAAACATAGAAACTCCATGGAAATAGTGCACCAAGTCCAGAATTGAACCCAGGACACCAGTGCTGTGAGTCAGCAATGCTAACCACTACTGCCACCCTACTGATAGCTAAGGGTCAACTATTAATATAATAAGCACATTTTGTTTTTCAATTGTCTATGATGTTTTATCAGTACAAAGAAGTGAATACTGTAATTGTATTTATATATTTATTAATGATTAATTGCTGAGCACTGAAATATCACATGAAAACTACCATATAAATCAAATTAAAAAGTGTAGAAAACTTTACCATCAGAGCAACTCTAGAAGCCCCATTTTTTAGTTTTCATTAGCTCTCTTAACATCCAGCAGGGGTTACTCTCCTCTTGATTTCCTGTCTATCACAGTAGTCACAGCAGGGGTGGGTAACACACGGTATTTCACAAAGACTACAAAAAGCAAAGAAAAAAAAAACAAAGAAAGTAGGCTGGATTTGTTAATATACTAGTAAACTGACTCCAAACACAACATGGACAACTTTCTGTAAAATGCTAATACTTATTCTAAAGAAACTTTCCTCCTTCCTACTGTATGTACAGTAGGTGAAGCAACAACAAAAACAGAAAATCAAATTAGTGTAGGATGTTCAGTACTGACAAGGCAACATTAGCATTAATACCACTGATAATAGTGGTAAAGTCCAATGCTGTAGTTCTCAGGATAATGTCACTACAATGCAAGAAAATAATTTAATGTTCTTAAATGACTAGAATGCTGTGACATGCTATATTGTTAGGCTTCTGGGAACAGAGTAGGGTCTCTTATAAAAGTATTCTCACAATATTAAGCAGTGCCTGCTTGTGTGCATACACCGTACACATGTTCATTTTGTTTGAAACCCAATACTACATCTTTGAAAAGACCTAGGAGAGCAGTGCAACAACAGAAAGGAGATTTCAATATCATAGTGCCACATTCTTTTATCAACAAATTTAGTTTGTTTAGCTCCAAGGGCACAGGAGCAGGGCATCCAAGGGATAAATATCTCTCTGTACATCTTGGGAAATATCCAGGTTTCATTACCACATGATTATTGAGAAAGAAAACTAAAGACTCATGCAATATAAGATTACTAATGGAGTGCATTTCATAAGACCCCAAACTGTAATTCATCCCTGGGTAGGATCTGTACTGTCAGAAATGCAAAATTCATAATGAATCTTTAGCTCATGTGTTTTTCACCCTGCTCCAACATTAATCAAATCTGGTTGCAAATACATGATTTAATTTCCAACAACCCAAAAAATGTAAAATAAAATTTGCACATGCTGTCTATTAGGTTCTGTAGCATTAAAACCAATGTGAAACAGAGCTTTTAACTTTTTAATGCAAACAAACTAAAGACTTCCTACTGTGGCTTTCAGAGGGAGAGACCATACTACGTCAAGAGGGAAAACAAACTGTAGGGCATAAATCCTTGAAGTAATAAGGAGAAATGTGGGCAAAGGGCAGTAGAAAATTCTGTTCTACCATGCTGGACAGGAGGACAACAGTGGAAGGTTCAGGCAATTTTCCTAGCTCAACTTCTCCCAGCCTCCATCCAGTGGAGAGTCAACAGCTATAGTATTACATTAAAGTTTTACATAGTATGATATAGTATTACAGCTAAAGAAACACCTTTCCTCAAATACTGGTTCACCTTACTTGGAGCTGCAGGTCGTCATTTTTCATTTACACATTTATAGTTTAAAATTCATAGATTGCATCGTTATTATTAACCTTATTATTAGTCTGAGTATTAGTTTACAAGAAGGATTGAGAGTGTTCCTTCAGTTATTCAGTCACAGTATTGATAAAGGTTCTCTAGGACTGTTCACAAAACAGCTAGATGAAATCCTCACATCAGTGAGCTACTAACAACTAACTGAGAAAGATGTGCTCAATATCCCATTCTCATTTTTAAAAATGTTATTGTATTCTTTTGAGACAGGTTCTTATAAGCAACTCTGATGATATAGTCATTACCTTTACAAGCTTTTTTTTTTGTTTGATTTACCTTTGATTAATTAAAAATCAATTAATTTAAGATCTAATTTCCAGGATACTCTATATAGCAGAAAGTATGTAAAAATGAATAATGTTCATAGAGCAGAGTGAAACAGTTAACATTTTATGAGAGATTTTTTTTAGTTTATGAAAGACCAATTAATGACAATTTAATCCACAAGTAAACAAACAGAATTTACAGGAAATTAATATTCAACGGCCTGAAAAGTTATTTTAAAATTTGAGCTTTAGGCAGGAAGCACCGTCTTCTTCTGAGTAAAACTGCTTTCATAGGGTTAAACTAACTTTTACTCAGAACTGCAAATCTCTCTCACTTTCCTTTTGTCTGTTCTCAGTCTTGACATTTCTATTTCAAAGGGAAAATAAAAGAAGGATTCAGGAACACACTTTGTCATTTAGTTAATCTTGGATTAAGTTCATTGCATTCGTTTGTTTTAAAAAGTGTGAATTCTAATTGGCAAGGACAGTTACATAACGGCACTTCAAAGCCTTCCGTCTTGCAACTAAGCAACAGAAAAAAAAAGCGTCTCTCTGCCTTTAGCTGTTGCACTCTGGTGACTCATTCCTGTGACCTTATTTGTTCATTAGCAGCTCGAGATACTTTCAGAAATGTCACAAAGCCACAACATAAATTTCGAAAGTGCATCCTTCAGCATTTTAATGACAGTCTCAGTGGGATATACAAGCAGGTTCCTGGACAGAGAGTGCTAATTTCACATGAGTTGTTTGAACTCCCTCCTCCCTTGACAAAAAAAGCATCAAATCTTGTCAGAGCTCCTCATTTTGTGGCACCTGTATGAAAAACTTCCATTGTTTAGGGGAGGAAGCTTTGGGTCTAGAAGGGTTGCCTCCATTAAAAACCCAATGTCTGCAGAAGCCATAAAGAATTGAACCATCAAGTGTGGCGATCAGATACATCTGCCATTATTTCCAAAGATTTACAGTATATTGTTTTAATGGGGTGTGTGTGTGCTCATTGCCAAATCAGGTTGAACATGCTGCCTTTGATGAAAGATGCATGCAAATGTGGTCTCAGTGGCTTTATTTCCTCAAATATTCTCTGAAATGCCTGTCCAACCCTTCTCCTAATTAAAGTTTCGAAACAAATGAGTTATGTAAACAACAATTTCTATGTGTGTGCATGTTGTTCATCAGCAAACAGAACACCGGCAATGGTGAATTCCTCTGCATGTGTGCTACACCATGTAATGACAGTCACCTCTGATGTGATATGGCCAATTAAATGTGACTTGCTATTTTTTGTTCACTACCGCCTGAATGAACAAACTCCTTCAAGATCAAAAGGGTTTATGAGCCATATCACAGAACTGCTGGTTGATGTAGTGAAGAAATAAGAAAAAAAAAACATTTTCTTAAATACAGTATTTATATACAAAAATATAATATTATAAAAATAACAATTTTTCAGAAACACTTTTTATTGGTTAATGGCACATACTGTATGTGAAACCCTGAACCCTTTTTTCTGTAACTGTAGACAGTTGTTAGTGTATTCCTTTAAAAAGTGGCTAGAAAAACACTCATTGAGCACAGGTGTCATCAAACAACAGTATCTATGGAATAACCTACCGTAGTAGTTGCAACAGGTCTATTAGAATGTGTTGTGTTGGACTGTGTTGTGTCATAATTCAATACCTCACTCGGTGTGGGAAAATAATTTCAAGTGAGGTAAGAGAAAATGATTTATATATCCAAAAAAGTTGGTCAACCAGAATAAAAAAAGACTTTCTTTTTCAATGTTAATTATATAATGATGTTACTGAATTAAATAACCACCTGTTTTGAACCCAGAAAAGGCACTGACCAATTAGCATGAGTCTTTGTTTACCCAAGGCATGATCATAATGCCACAAGCCTATTCACTAGGCTCAGAAATAGATTCAGTACAGCAATGTTCCACCTTCTGGAGACAGTCTCAATTGAGCTTGTCTTCACTCAGGTCGAATGATTTTCTGAAATTAGCTTTCCCAGTAGTGTTCTACTGGTTCTATCTGCTCAGGACTGCTAAAGGGGAAGGTATGAATTTTTCTGAAATCGTCTTGGCTACACAGTATACAAATGCATGCTTCTTCCCAGTCTTAAAGTCACAGTGACATTTCCAGTGTCATAATTACTTTCAGTCTGCCACAATTGAACAACTCAGTTTCAGTCTTCTGCATTACAACATCAAGGCCAATGCAAGATGTAATATGATATTTTTTCTAAAGGATCCAAGCAGGCACTGCTATTAAAATCACTGATGATAATAAATAATAAAAAACATGTCTCTTAGAACCCATTATACGACATATAGTAACAGCCTGTCCTCCCCATGCCACAAAAGAAAACATCAAGAGTTCCTTTCCTGAGGAAAGCAAAACCTTGTTTATCTCACCAATGTGAAATTATACAACATTATAGCACATAATAAGAGTATAGTTCCTTCCCTTTTTTGTGCATCTGTGAATTTTTTTCTGTCTGAACTATGTGTTTACTAATCTGGCTAGTACCTACAATCTATGCTGGACATGATTCTCATTCTATTGCAAGCTACAATCAATGTGGCAACACGGCTTCAAGATGTTATCATCACATGCATAATACTTTATAGTGGCATGTGCAAGTTACTTAATGTGTGCATAAGGGGTCATAACATTTATTTTTGCATCATTTCCAGCACTTTGGTACAATCCAAACTAAAAAAATAAGCTAAAACAATGGTTGTGATCTCTCACGCACAAGTCTGCACATGTCCCTATACAGTATATGTGCCTTGTGTAGAAGGTATGAAGGGATTATGAAGCCATTATACATCAATATTCAGATAAAGCATTACTATCAATGCTGCTGTAAACATGTTAATGATTCATATATTTTTTGGATATGTTCACTGCCACTGTTCAATAAACTTTACATTAGTGCCACGCACAAATACCCCTGGCAGTTACAGCTCCAACCCTAGCAAACCCCAAATTCTTAGATTTCCAACGGTTCTCCTGCCTTCTGAGATGAGAGAGATGCTGCGATCTGTGCTCATCAAACGTTTAATAATGCAAAATGTGTAACAACTGTGTGAAGAAAGCCCAGAGAGAGTGAAACAATTCCTCATGCCCCTGTGCTGTTCTATTTCCTGGGTTTCAGTTTCCTGCCCTGTCAGATATTATAGTCATAATACGGAGGATAAATTGAAACACATTTCTCAGCGCTTCATCTGATTTCATTTTGCGCTGCCAGAATGTGCGATTGGGAAAAATAATGTGTAGTTTAGCATTTACACTAGTGGGGAATCTAATGTGACTTGCCCTTCAAGATCACATTCACCTTTAATGTTATTCCATTCTGAGCCCTCCACATCCAGTCTTCTACCTTTATGATCCTGTACTCATCATAAAATCATGTTTTGTTAAATTACCCATGTTGCTCTCAGGAAAAGGCAATAGTAATTTTATGCTGGGGGGCTGGGGAGCAGTTTCTTCTCTGTATTCAGCAGGATGAAATTTGCTTTATTTAAATGCCTCTAAATTCTTGTGAAAAGTAGCAATCTCTTTTGTCGGCACATGCTGCCTAAACCAAAGGCAAACAATTATTTAACTTGCTCAAAAAAAGCATTGCTGATCTTTTTCAAACCTCAGCTGCCAGAAAGCTAATGAATCGATTTTCAAGTCAAGCGCCTTGGTTGTGTTCAACATTTTGATCTGATAATGTTTGCCTGAAATCTGAATACTGTTCGAGTAATCAGAAAGCATTATGCATTCCTCCATCCAAGATTAGAAATAAGAGTTTGAGCTGTACAAAACACTGTACACGAAAATAAAACAAAATAACTCTACACTGCAGTCCAGAGGGTAGAGAGCAAAAAAACTGAAGGGCGCTGAGGCAGCCTGATCCTTTGAATTTGGCTCCCAAGTTTCCCATCCTAGAAACAAGACCTTTTGGGGCTTTGGGTGTCTTGTAAATAATGCAGCATTAATAACAGCAGTAGCAGAGAGCTCAGGCTTTACTCTACAGGACATGTTAGGGAAAAACAAAAAGTAAACTTCCTCATTTATTGAACGTAGTATTCAAGACTAATGATCTTGGGAGGATGTTAAGGTTAATTTGAAAGTTCTGAAAGGCTTTTTATTTTGAAAGGACTTAAATAACATGAGCACCAGGGACAAAAACAGCAGGATTTTGAGGTGGTCAGCATGGCTCAGGATAGAAATGAAGTCATGTCAAAAAGTTATAAATCAAAACGGTCTGCCAGTCAGTGGAAACAAATCTGAATTGAACTACAGATTATTACAGTGAATTAAACATACCAATGCAGTTAACGGTAATTCAACTGAAGTAGATTGAAGAATGCAAATGGGAAGCTTTGTATTTATTCGTAAACATATTAAATTAACCACTGAAATGTTTTGCACTACTGAAGGCACACAAAGAACTGCAAATGCCTTTGTACTATTCTTCAATATCCTAATGAGCACAGAAATACACCCAGAAGGTGGCATATCTTGTTTGATAAAGTTGTTGATGAACCACTGTCAATGAACCGCCTCTGTGATTTAACTATAGTTTCAGGTCTTACCAGTTCAGCACTATTCATGATGACAACAGGATCACCAAAGGGGATCCATATCAATCAATACATACAGTAGTGTACTGTTTAAAGCAAACCTTGTACCTGTGAGCATTTCACTTCAAGGACCAGATATTCAAACTGTCTGATCTTAGCTGGAAGGTTTAAAGGAGAACCAATTCTGGCCTCAACATTCTCACAAAATAGGGAATGAATTGCCCAGTAGACAGTCAAGATATATTGCATTCTACTGGGGCCAATAGCCCAGCACCCATTCCTAATTAAACTTTAGTCTTTTTATTTTCTTTAAGTGAAATAAAAGTAAATCTAGCTGTAAGTGGTCACTGATTCTGTATTCTAAGCAAGGCCAACCAATATCTTGGGAAAATCACAATCAAACAGGTTGTAGAGACTGACCTTAAACAACCAGTTTCAGAAGATCCGGAACATATACAGTATAAGGTTTTCATCATTGTTAGCAAGTTCATTTTTTTAAATTAAGAAACAGTCATGATCAATTGTCTTTGAAATGTGTTCAGGTGTTGACTCTAAATTAAATAAATTAGGAGCTGAAAAGGACAGTATGCTCTCATTCTATATCTTTAGGTGGCACATAGGAATACAAAACCTGGCCATTCCTATTCTGGTCTATTCTTCTTCACCTTTGTTCCCTAATTATTTTGTTGTTTTGGCACATAACTCATAGGATCATAGGATGGGGGATATAATGTATCTTTTCCCAAGAGGAAAACTTAGTTGATAGGTGCAGTATATAGATAAATAGGCTCATATAGATAAATAGATATACATGGACATAGCAAGAGGGAGCTCAAAATCTTTATATATTCATAAGGCTCTCAGGAAGTTATCAACAAATCCAGTATTTTAACATTCAAGCTACTGTATCACTTTTCAATGTTAGAGTTTAAAATGTTGCATTTTGTTTCCCTGAAGCTATCCATCTGGTACTAAAAGCAATTAAACATACCTACAATGTGCAAGAAAGTCAGAGGTCCGTGAACAGAGGGCCGAAGCAATGGGGAACAGTGAACGTGGAAGTAAACAAGGCAGTTAAAAGGATACTTCCCAGGCAGCTCTACTCCCACTCTGTAGTCCGTGTAGCTATTGGATGGATGGAAGTTAAAAATGAAGAGAACGTTTCCTCTCTCGAAAGCAATGATCTTGTCTCCCTCGTGCTTTGTGCTCACAAAGGCCTGTAAGGAAGAAAAGCCGTATAAAATACAGCATGAGCACATTTTATCAAACAGAAATATTGATACACACTTTTGCTATAATGCACCATTTCACAACCACGTACCAATACTGGATGATTTCTGAAGTCCTCTTGGAACTAAATGTTTAGCTCTGGAAAAAACTGTTCCAGACCTTGTTTATAAAATGTTTTAACTAAGTGTAAATCTCAGAGCCATCCTCAAGTGACTCATGTCAGTAAAACATGCACTATGAAAACATGGAAGCCCTATGAACCAGAAATCATTGCGATGAATCAGTCAATCATCATGAAGCAGTGTGCACTGCTGTGCGTACTGGGACCAAAGTTGGTCAGGGCTTCCTTGGCTTGCCAGTGTGAGCTCTCAGTATTGTTAGCAAGACCTGCTTCAGGTCTCCATCCAAAAAAAAATCTTAGCTCTGTCATGAGCTCTTTAGGCTATAGTCAGAAAAGAAGCAGATGGTCTGATAGTGCTCATTAGGGAGGACTCTTTTATTTTAGAATTGTCTGTGTCATCCTCATCTCCTCTGTGCCACTTTGAGGGTTGCAGCAATTAAATGAATTGATAAGGAATTGGCAAACAATGCAACTCTTAATCAATTTCAATTGGGGGAAATGAAATGGAACAATTTCACAATTTAGAAAGATGCATCATGGGTTTGGAAGACTATTTTCCCTATACAAGCAATGTTGGAAACTTAGTTTGACTTTATAGGGTGTTGGCAAAAGTGAAGCATATTTCCTACGAGAACAAAAAAAATCCTTTCCCATATTCACACCTGGTCCTGAAGGATCACAGTTCACCGGGTTTTATAGATAACTTATAAGCTTTAATGAGAGAAGACCTGGAAACAGTGGCAATATAGAGCAATTAAGTGAACAACTCATTGGGATAAAGACATTAAGAGTCCAGAGCAGAATGAAAACCAGAAGACGTGGCAACTGTCCAGGACCAGTGGTGAATATCAATGTCCTATCCTGGCAGTGTATCAAGAAAGCAGTCTTGTTTTTCCACCCTATTCTATGCTCTATTCTGTGCAGATCCCATCTGCAGAGGACTTTCAAAGCGGTGCCAGAATTCTAACATTCACAGGGGTAATGCAAAAACGACACGGTTTCCAGCTGTCAGGTCTGATGGCCGTAATTATAAGGAGTCACCATTTCCTTTAAAGTGAATGTCTGATAAGGTGTCATTAGAAGAGATTAGCACTGTCACTCAACCTTATTTTTAGCACTTAGTCATCCCTCCCACCAATTTCAAAGTGTAAGATCTGCTAGTGCAGGAGATAAGCAGCCTGTGTTCGGGTTGAAAAGGGCCAACACTCTCATTATCAAAAATATATGGGCATTAAAGTTTGATTCAATTAATTTCAAGTGCTTTGGAGCCCTTTTCAGGGAAAGCAGTCTAAAAGTCTGTATTTCCAAGCATGTCAGACACTTCTGAATAATATATGAAGGAGTGGAAAGCAGAGTTTGAAGAGCCAATCCACTTTTGTGTATTTGCATATGCATGACTGCCCCATCACTTTTTTTTTTTTTTCCAAAGGAGTGGAAGGCTCTTCTGGTAGCACTGACTCCCTAGCAAGGATTTTAAGTCTAGCACAGATTACCTCTTTGAAGCCTGCTGCTACGAATCTTCAAAGTCCCAGATACAAATTGCACTTTTAAGTAAAGCTCCATAATGCTTTTTTTATTTCTCTTTGAAATACAGCACCATTAAACAACTCAGTATCAGCTAGTGCTGGCATCCAGAGAAACAACCTCTGCTGGTATTTAAGGGCACCAGCGGTGGGTTAAAATAACAGCTCACTAATCTACCCCCAGGATTCATTATTTTACTTTCACATTGCTTACAAAATTCAAAAGAATTTTGACCTGAAACAACATTAAAATAAGATAAGAAATGAATGAAGTGGTAACTGAAAATCTATTTCTATAATAATAGAAATTGACTGTAAGCTTTAATTTTTAATGTAGCAACAATACATATGCAACTAATAATACACAGTCCTGATACTTTTCACTCTGAGAGGAGCTGAGTACAATATTAATTTAAATAAAATGTCTCTGCTGGTTAGAGTCTATCGCCGCAATCTCCAGCTTAATTTTGCATCATCATGATCTACTGTTGTATGCATTTGACCTCTTAACGTGCACCAGGGTGCTCCATGGTGCAACATATTGCTCAGATTCAGTGAAATCCAGGAAATGACTCCATTTTAATAATTACCAGTTTTATGCACTTTATTTCCCATCATCTTTCCAGTGACTGCTACTGTCAAAATGATTAAAAAATACAAGCGGTCTTTTTAACTGTCTGATCTGCAATCAAGATAAGTACTTATACTGTACATGCACTAATTCCAGCCTGTGTCTGTCTAAATGAAAAATTCAAAAGTGTGAGAGAACCTCTTGTTTAATCCCTGATCTGCCAATTTAAGGGAAGTTAATATATTTGGCAACAGATGACTTTTTCCATCTGTTCAGGACAAGAAGACTGGCTTTTAAGTTACTAGCTTAGCACTACATTGTTGAAATCAGCTAAATGGATTATTTTGTTTTAGAAATGGCTTTAAAGGTGCCCAAAAGTGCTGCATATGTTAAATGTCTGAGGTACAAACAGCATTCTCAAGAGAGAGAATCACAGTACTAAACTGGTACATTCTAAAACAAAAAGACCAATGCAAGAGCTTGTTAGTATGATTTCATTTTTTAAGATTTACACAATCTTTTTGTATTATAAGAATTCAATGTGGTAAAAGTGCAAGATAGCTTATTTTTTCTATTAAATACACTTAAAGAGCATTCTCAAATACAGTTCCCTTTTAAAATAAGGAACACACTGTCATTTGTAGATGCTTACTGTCAACAGTTTGAACAGACAAAGGAGGATTTTTTTCTCCACAGAATAAATCTTTCCTGTCTATGAGCAGCTACTGTATAAATGGTTAAAGGTACAAACACTGCAAAATACAATATAGGATGGAAATAATTCACTTTGACATATTCTTGGAATTTTGGCTAAATTCTCTTTTAGAGAACATCTTCATAAAACAAAACTACATTTTTTTTTAAAAAGACACCTAAAACGTTTAAATATTCCAATTTAAAAAAGGCAAAGAAAGAACTGGAGTAGTATACTGTATAATTGCAAATACAGTATAATGAAATACTTCTCCAAGATTAAGCAGAAATACTAAACACAGTAGGAAGCATTTAAGTATTGCATATAACTGAAGCTATGTCTAGATATTGTTTAGATGTATTTCAAGCAGGCCATATATACCATAAAGGTTCAAATACTTGGCACCACCATATAGAATATGATTTGTGATATTTTATTTTAAAACAAATGCAATTAGTAGTCAATACATCATCATTAACCATTAAAGCAAAACTTATCAATTATCCTCAGAGTAAGTGATGTTTTTCAACACTATTAACTGCAATTATTTTAAATTTGAATAGTTGGGATTATTCTATACTACAAACATCTCTACTCTGTTGAAAATAATGTCAGGACATCTTACTCAATCACTGGTGAAAATAAATGACAAACTACATAAACCTCAGCCGTCACAATATTAAAACTTGATTTATCCAAATTAGTGTTACTGACTTTGCTCCAGAATTGGAGGAGGAGGATTTTGAGGACATGTGAGCACAAGTCTTGCAGTGACATTTTTTTTCTCTACCATTTTCATCCAAAGGCACATCCCTGTCAAACTAGATCTGTGACATCATCAAACAGGAGCACTGGAAATGGACAGTGGTTGAGAACCACAGGTAGCACATGTTTTTGTGACACAGTAACATCACGGTCAGGACAGGGTCTACATGAAATCCCGGCCAATTGCAACTGCTGTATGAGCTGAAGAAATATTGCACCATAGGCTTGGCTGGCCTGATCCTGCCCACAGGTCATGTGTTTGGGTTCTTGAGAATAAAGTCATGACCAAGTACATGGGTGAATACATTGTAATGAAGAGTATAGCTCTTGCTATGTCTAAAACAAGGTTTTCTTGATGTTTGTCTGACTTTTGCAATGAAGTATTTGCAGACATTAGCACACAACCAAACAGACAGTTCTAAAGTGAAACTGTCCACTGTCGGAAACAGCAAAATGAAATGCCAGTAACATGGGTACCTCCAAATACTTTTCTGACTTTTGCTTAAGAATGGCTGTCCTTTGATTTCAACATTACATGATGCAGTAAATGTAAACAGGGTGTAAGTGTTAGTGTACTGTCTACACCTGGTCCCAAGTTTATAAGTACTATATTTTAGTACTGTATATTTACTGTATAGGTGCAATCTTAAGTTTCCTGTATGCATACATGTAAAATATACAGTACTGTATATTGTAATGAATACAGCTGACATACAGGTTGTACGAGCCGGTTGCCACACAGTGACAGCACTGCCCTCCCCTGCGCATAACAGGGATGTTGGTTGCCTGGGATGACGAAGGCCTTCTTTAGCTCAACCTGCAATACCCCTGTTGAGCAACACCAGAGACCTGGATTCGAGCCCATACGGTGAAGGACGAACTGGGCACAATTTGGGCACAAGCCCAAGAACCCGAATTCACTACACTATATATTGTACATGTTATACTGTATGTGATGAACACTGAGAAGTAAATGCAGAGGATATGCAAATCGTAACGTGCATTTTGCACACTCTTCACCCTATATAAAAGTAAATATCTCACAGTAAGAGTCAGATTTTCTGAATTCTTTTGAGATTGGCTTGCAAAAGTAAAACTAGATATAATCGGAAGGAGTGTGCATTCCGATTCTTAAAAAGTCTTTTTTGGTTCCTTTGGGTTCTCCTAGTGACTATGATTACAATGCTCGTTTCTCCTACATTATTGAAAAAATAATGATTCTATCTCCTTGGCTCATTTATTGTACAAACATAAGTAAGCTGGACAGTGTCATAATGTGTGCTGGAAAACACTGTACAGGCACCCTGTGTGCAGATGAGTAGCTCTGTGTGTGGATTAACAGTCTGCTTTTAATACTGCAAAAGAGCTCATGTTCCCCTGTTTGACAGAGCTGTTAATTTAACATGTGCTAAAACGTATGAGCACACTTCAAGGGGGAGCTCGGTCTCCAAGAGAAGATGAACAGAGCAAGTCTTTTAACAACAAATCCAATAAAGACATCCCCGGTTTGCATGTCCGCACAAGGCTCAGACTAATAGCCGACATCAGCAGTGCTAGATCAAACCTGATGTTTCCCTCGTTTTAGCTAATGAGGAGCTAACCCGCGGGGAATTGGTGACAGATACTTCTGCTTGTTTTCTCCCGATAGGTTGAGAAATTCTCAGGTCCCAAAGGGTGTAATAGACCAATTCATTCAACACTGTTTGTACTAGAAAATGAAAGAAAAAAATCGTTTCACTCTTTACTGTTATCGCTCAAGACCATGCTTTCAGTCAGGGTTGTGCCTAAGCAGTTGCTCCATTTTAACCGTTGTTACATTTATTTTATTTTTTATATGTATGTAAGCATACAGTATATCTTTTTTCATTAAAATATCCAAGGTCACTGGTGAATACAGGGAGGTGAAAACTGTAGAGTGGACCATTACAGAAGTATTACAGAATCAATCAAAAAGACTTTCTGGTAATCCTTGGAGTTTATCCAGACATGTTTTAGTGGCATTACCTTGGCTTTAATTTACAGTAGCTGGCGGTTACAAGAATAGAGGAACATTCAGATTTCTTTGTAAGAAAGCTACTGAAGCTATTAGATAGTTCACTTTACAGTTACATGGGTAACTGTATAATGCAATAGGTGTTAAAAAAACATTCCAGCACACACTGTAGCTTAACTTACAAAGCTTTGCTGATCGTAAAAGAAAATACCTAGGTGCAAAACAAGCCATGGCTATAATCCAGCAAGATTTACAGTGGTGGAAATGATGCTATTTGTTTCTTTTACACTAGTTTGGAAGTTTGCAAAGAAAAAACATACTTGTTAAAGTAAACTTTATTATGTAAAAAAAAATACAAATTGCCCCCTAAATACATCCAGTACTGCATACTGAAACAATTATTCAGAAATAGATAAAAAGGCTATCATGATTTAAGAACGGAATGACAGAAAATGTAATTTGACTCTTCTTTTTGCCACAAAATTGTACAGCCTGATAAACCCAAATAAATTATAAATCCAAATTTCCAGCTGTTTGGTATCTATTAAACACCACAGCTTAGGTATACTATTCTTTTGCAATACCCACACTAACAAAATACCTCCTCAACATGCTCTGCTATTGATTAGCACTCACAGGTCATCAAAATCTTGATTCTTAAGGTCAGAGATAGCATCACCTCTATAATATTTGAAGGCCTTACCTTCGATTGCCCCTTCTAATCCCCACACTTCCCTTAACCCTTCCTCCCAGTTCATTCTCTAAACTTTCAAATTTAAATCATTTTGGATTTCCAGTAAAGTTTAAATAAAAAACGATACAAGGTGGTGTGGTCTATCTAGTTCTTGAGGTTTGCATTTCACAGACTGTATACTGTAGTTCATACAGTGAATTCACACACTGAATATCTATTTTTGTTCATTGTTTTCTTCTGTGAATTAAATCTGTTAACAAAAAACTAAATTCACACAATGGCGTACAATTCTGCGATAAACTAGATTCAGCAGAGAAGCAAGTTCAGCAAGTGTAATTCTTCAAAGACAGACTTCAAACATGAGCATTTCAATTAGTGACAGCTTTGTATGGATTTTGGGTTTAGTCCCTGCAAGGAAAAATATATTAAAATGATAACTGCTTTAACTTCTTCATGCAAAAGGTTATGGGAGTGCAGAACAAACCATTAGCCATGTTGATGAAGCCAGCACCCTGAATTCATTCAAGAAACAACTGGATGAGATATTTTTCAATCAATTAGTTGTGAGCTACCAAATGAGGCTACATGGGCCAAAATGGCCTCCTCAATTATCAATTCTAACAATTTTTCTGTTGAAAGTTTACCTTTAAAAAAGTTTGATTCAAATCTTTTTTTTTTTAGAAAACAAGAAAAACCGCCATATCAAAGTGAATAAATGCAAGCACACTTTTTAGAAAATTTCAGGCACCACTGGCAACATACTGCAAATGTGCAAGATGAAATGACATGCTTACCTTTCAGTGTGAGCAATTATTGCTGGCTGTGATTCTTGAAAACATCTACATGTAACCTATATGTCCTGTATGTAATGTACAACTACTGTATATACTTACAGGAGGGGCAGCGAGCCAGCCAAACTTGTCCTCAGTTCTGTTCATGTCCCTGTCAAAGGCGTACAACATCTTGTATCGCAGGTGATCGATATCGATCAAGTTAAACTGCCTCCTGGCATAGTGGTAGCTCTCATTGTTTCCTTTCCTCGGGAAGTCCAGCCATTCTGGGTGGCCAAACTCATTACCTGGATATCAACATAAAAACAGACCATGTTCAAGTTTGACTAAGAGTACTATATAGCATTTCAACATTAGTATGAACCTGCATTCTGAAAAAAGGCCAGGCAAAAAACTCACAAGGAAATGCATACAGTACATACACATTAATACTGTATAAAATTATATAGTATGAGTAAAACTCTCTAATTGGAAATATACATTATCTACAATACTAGTACAAAGAGTATTAACATAAGCACATTACAACTTATTTTTAATACCATTTCACTGGAAGATGTTTATTTTTAGATTCAAATTAAGACTTAATTATTAATACAGCTTATTAATACTTTATTTATCCTCATAAGAATATAATGCATTCAAATGACACTATAAAATAAGGTCCATCATATTAAAACCATTTAGTAGCCTACTGTAAATGTGGCTTTAACATACATCAACTGATACACAGCACTTAGTTTATAGTTTTATATTTTGACTCTTCAATATACAGTATGAGTTATTATCTAAGATTTATTTTAATGAATGTCTTATTTAACAATTTTGTATACATTTCATGTCCTATCTATCCAATGTACAGTATACAATATTCTGTAATGTTCATATTTTTGCAGTCATAATTATATAAAACCTTGTGTTTTTTTAAAACTCATGCCTAGCTGTAGATAAATTTAACACCAATTAATACTTTTTGTTGAAAACTGCAGCTACTGTAGTCTCTAGGAAGTTACTTGCCATAAAACACAGAATATCACCAAACAAACATAATCCAAAGCTTTCATCTGAAATTTCATTTGAATTTAACTTTGTAGTACATTTATGCAGTGTTTCACTAGGAGCTATATAACTCATTTCTTAGCAATTGTAGGCTATCTGAAAGATTAAAAATTCAAAAAATGAGATACAGCATTACATAAAGTATTTCAAAGTCATGACCCCATAAATTAACTGAAAGTCTTCAATGACGATTATTTAGTTTCTGTCTTCTTTGTCACCTGGTGGAAAATAATTCCCAGATTTTACTATCTAATCTCATTTTCTAGAAAGATAACATTGAATATCCTTCATAGTTGGCTGCCTAAATGTAGGATGCACATAAGAACCATAATGTATTCTGACCATAGTTCCTAGATTAAGAAATCATGACAGCAAGGAAAAGGAAAAAAAGGCTCATGAATTAATGCACATTCACACTTTCTTCAGATTTTTTTCATGTATCCATCAATACTGGACTTGTGAGCCTATTAAACAAGTCACTTTGGGTAAAACTTCATAAATCTGTTCGCAATAGTGTGATGTTATCCTGGAGAGCACCTGGCTTTCATTACCATTGGAAGATAACTTTTAGGATCTTATGTTCTTGAAAAGATTAGGAAGCAGTACACCAATTCCCACATTTTAATTTTTTAATCACCATGCACTGTTCAACAGCATAAGACAGGTGACCGTCCAGACACTAAGAAATTAGCGCCAGATGAAAAATTCTTGTCACAGGTTTGCATAAAAACCTCCTGTGCCAACCCAAATAGCTCATTCCAGACATTTGTAAGTGTTAAAGTGCGATTACACTTGTATTCTCAAATAATTCTGGGAGGTTTTTAGTACTCTTTTTTCCCGGAATGACGTTTTTATACTTCCATAAAACAGGAGGGCTCCCTGGAGAAGATCCTAAGCACAAACAATCTGCAATCAAAGGACAATGTCAGCAAAAACTGAAAAGAGAAATCAAAAACTAAAATACATTGATTGTATCCCATTTGCTATGGCAAACCTACATTATTTGAGTTTTACATCATGTGTAAAAATAGTGCTTTTTTAAAAATAAATATCTCTATCTCTGTTAATGTAGATCTTTCAGTAAGGTGTAGAATCTCAATCAGAGATTCAGCCATGATGATTAAGAAGCTTTTGGAACTCTAAGGCACTGAATATCTCTCTAAGCATTGCAAAGTCAATTAAGAAGTGAAACCTATATTGTACCAACCAGCGAGTGCCTAAATCAGGCTATCCCTCCAACCTGAGCAGGCTGGCAAGGAGAAAACTGGTTAGGACCAACATTGTGAGGGGAACAGAAACTCTAAAAAGAGAAGCTGATAGGAGAAATGTTCCATAAGTAAAAGCTGGTCAGAATGGCAAGAAGGAAGCCATTACTGCAAAGCAACATTTTACAATTTAAAAGACAAAAAACCTTGATCTATCTACAAAATAAAACATTTGGAGCAAAGCAGACACCGTGCATTACTTAGTAAACACCATCTCTATTGTCTTGCATGGTGGTGGCAACTATGGAGTTGCTTTTCATCAGCAGGGACAGGGAAGCTTGTCAAAAAACAGATTTGACAAGAAAACAGATGGAATAGAGTACTGTTCAGACCTAGAGGAAAATCTGCTTCCATCTGCTAAGGTCCTAAACCTAGGATAGAGAATCACCTTTCAGAAGGACAATGACCTAAAGAACAAGGGCACAACTACACTGGAAAGGAGGAACAAAGAAAAGAAGAATGTAAATATTCTTGAATGGTCCAGTCACAGTCATGACTTGTGGCAAGACTTGAACAATCCCCAGCCAACTCGACAGAGGTTGACCGAGTCTGCTTAACAGAATGAGTGAAACTTGCACTGTCCCAGTCTGCAAAGGTGGCTGAGACTTATCAAAAAGACTTGCAGCTGTAATTGCTGCCGAAAGTGTTTCTATCAATTATTGACTCAAGAGGGTGAAGGCAATCAGCATTAGTTTTTCTTTGCCCTTTTTACTGACAATTAATTTTTTATTCAGGTTACACCATAAAAGTGTTCATTCTGGGCACTGACATTTTATTTAAAATGTGCACTTTAAAAAATGTGTACACCACTTTTGTAATTCAACAAAATGGGACATTGTTGAAATTAGGTAGGACTTTTGCAAGGCACTGTATCTCCCTTCTAACGGTTAATTTAATCTCTACATTTCAATATAATGCTTACACATACAGTATGTTGACATATTATAACCTTGTTTTCAACAAAAATAAAACCAGAGCAAAGAATGTATCAACAAACTTAAACTGGCTCACTGTTACTCACTGTAAACTGTGAAAATCAATGGCAAGCATAGAAATCACAGAAATATATAAAGTTTAACAAAACAAATCTGATACATTTTCTATAAAACAAAGTCATATAAATATCTTGTCTAAGGCTCTAGGAAACATTTTTTAATCATACTCCTTATTTTAGTACTGTCTTATGTAGTATATTAGAATAAGCCGATGATTCTCAAACTGTTAATTGCAACCCAAAGCAGGTTGCAATTTTGTTTTAATAGTGTTGTCTGGGCAATTTGAAATGCAGTTTCATTTAATTTGCAAAGGGTACAGCCTTCAGACAAATGTAGTAATAAAATAATAACAACAATAGTAATAATAGTGGTTGTATTAAATTACAGCAATTGTCTTCTATTATGCACCACTTGCCCTACTCAAGTACACCCTTGTTGAATGGTCTGAAACTGTCACCTAGCAACCACCTCAGCATATTATGGATGATGACAGTTTGCAAAAATTATTGTAGAAATAATTCCAATATTGAATAATTATTTTCATCTCTTGGGAGGCATGGTAGCATGGATGTTTTGCGTCCTGGGTCCAATTTAATCAGTGTGTCCCAAGTCCCTTGTGTGTATTGACTGGCATCCCATACAGGGTTAATCCCACCTTGTATCCGTCACCTAGTGCATTATGCTCAGGCTCAGCCTGTTGAATAATCTTGAATTTGAAACCTTTTTCAAAACATTTTTGTTAGAAAAATTACAATTTTTAATTCAGTGGCTTTTTTCTGTAGTCTAAACAAGTATATTGTGATGATGAGGCTTCCCAAACCTGACACACATAATGTTGTTAAACACTTATTTTTTAAACTGCTGTGTGTATTAAACAGTATATGACCAATATTGGGAACTTGTTTCTGTAGATGCTGCTTTGTGTAATTTTACAGAAACATTATTAAAAGAATTAACTATGTAACAATTCAGGGTTAAAGGAGCATGTAACGACCCCAAGTATCTAGGGGAAAAGGGGTGTAACATTTAAGATAATTTTTGGAAGCAGGTGGGTTCTGGTGAGGGACTAGGAAGCGTGATAACAAGGGTGGATGCAAAAGTTATGATTTTAAGTTGAATAAGTGACTGGTAAAACATGATAACACACAGGGGAAAGGAACTAGAGTGGCGCCAAAGAAAAGAAAATAACAAACAAAAATGAAGCTGGCTAGGAAAGTGAGGGAAAGCTTACCTGATTACAAAAGAAAACCCGAAACACACTGTCTTTGGTGTCTTCAACACCCTAGCTAACCTCCACTGACTACCCAAAACCATACAAGACAAACGGCACTCACCCGTACTAAACTAATGTTACCAATACAAAATCAACTAAGTGTGTAGAATGTACCTAAACTAACCTTATACACAAAAGTTCACAAAAAACACAAGTGAACTAGGAATACAAATAAGGGAAAATGAGAGTAATCAACAGGAACAGGGTACAAAAGAACACAAAAGTTGAACATATAACACATTAGGGCAAGGTAATGGTGAAACAAAGATAAACACAAACAAACGAAAGTACAAAGAGACGAACAGAAACCAACAAAACAACAAAGCCGAAGCTATACGAAAATACACACACACAAAGCAAAACAACAAACTAACAAATCCGAAGCAGAAGCAGAAGCAGAAGCAGAAGCAGAAGCAGAAGCAGAAGCAGAAGCAGAAGCAGAAGCAGAAGCGATAACCAAAGCCGAGCGAGACCAATGTCAAACAAAAGGCCTCTCCCTTCTGAAAACATCCATGTTATATACTGAATAAGATGCACTCTGATTGGCTGAGAAGCTGATTGATCATGATGTCATAGGGAAACAGTGGTGTAATGTGTTAACCACACACTGGGACGTAACAGTTATGCCATAACTATTTTGGCGTAACACAGAGCAATACTGCTGTGTAGAATTTTTTGGTTGTCAGAAATGGTCATAGGGCAAGGAACTCGAAGAACCATTTAAAAAAAAGACCTGACACTACTATCCCAAACACTAAATCTTCTGTAGAATTAGTGATAGAGGAGCACATTTTTTTTCCAATTGTCTAACCCTTTTACAATGCTTGTAAAAATAACTAATCAGAGGCAGTACACACTACTATTTAGAGATGGGCCTGCTGCTAGATAATCTGGTTAATTGGAGGCTCACTGTGTTGACTGAAAACCACAGTACATTATTTTCTTTGGTGAAGCATAGTCACTTTTAGACCATCAAGTTCAACTCCACACTGTTCATTTACCCTTTACAGACACTTGATGTACATATGTATGACACTACTCAATAAAGTGGGTCCAGCAGCTCTTAAGAGTCCTCTGAAGAGGACAGGATGTAAGACAAACAGAAGAAAACTTATGGTGCAAACTTTTTTTCAGCATGGTTGTTATGCTAAAAATCATCAATGATTGTGAGGGGGGGATCAATAAAGACAGGGGTTAAGAAAACTGCTTTCAGAAAAGAAAAAGTGTTTTCCCCATGTTTTCCAGAAGATCAGATAAGAGAGCAGAAGAGCCAAACGTTGAGACACAGATTGGGGACACCAATCAGGAGCAGAATACCAGCTTGTTTTGGGAGACGGGAAACAATTATAACGGCTAATTAGGAGAGAACTAGGGTGTGCACAGACTCTAAATGAGCACACACAATATCTTTAAATAACCTAAATCAAAAATCACTGCAGGAACCTCGAAACATAGGGGTTCCATGATCTTTTCAAATGAGAGGCCCAAAGTATTTACATTATAATGTGTATATTTTGTACGAAACACTCACTTTTTTCACACTCATTTCCATACTTAAATATTAATACCGTATATGGTCACATGCGTCTAGTGCAGGAATTTCAACTTTTCTGTCTCGAGGGCCCATCTTTCAAAAGATTCCTCACGATAAGAATCCTCCAGAACAAATATTGCAGCATAGTGAAGTTTGTATCTTTAATGTCCCTGTTAACTATAAAAGATTAAAGCAGGACTGCAGGTCAACAGTTCAACTGTAAGTGCTATCAGCACTGAACTAGACCTACTGATTTTAGACTCTACTGTAGAGAACGTACAGATGCCGTTGCCCTTTATACAATACCCAGCAGTTAAAATGCCTTTTCTCCTTTGAAATGTTTAATATCAACAAGTATCTTTTAATAAATTAATTTAACAATTTTATTGAAATGTTAAAGATAGATTAGATCTGTCACTGTATCAACTTTATTGTAGTTTCAGTACATATACAGTACTTTTGTTCAGTGACAATCATGAAATCAAAATATGTCACTGCATGTTTTTCTTAATATATTTGCCTTGTAATTGGGTCAAGTAGAAAACGTTTATTGCAAATAATACATTACCTAATTGTCCTGATGACCCTTGATCAGCAATTGTACATATTTATGGAATTAATGAATTGTTATAGTTCAGCTGTATGAAATACAAAATGTTCCTTTAGAAGCCAGTATACAATAATTTTTCAAAGACTCTTTGAATGGCTGTTAGAAGAAACAACAGTGTAATAATCTGAAGTAAAGTACTGACATTTATTCTATTTGTCACTTATTACGTACTGTGAAGAAATAATGTAAAAAAAAAGAGATGTGCCTTAATTCAGTATCACAACTCTTTGACAGTTTCTTCTGGAAGTTAACATTTTAAAAGAATTAGATCCATTTTAAGTGATACATCTTGGTGTGAATGATTGCAAAAGCGATATTCAGAAAATATAATTTTGAGAAAAGGTTTTAAAGGGAAAGTGGTAAGTAAACCATCATTAACAACAACCCAACTCTGAACAAAGAAAACTACAAGGGAACTTGATTCAAGTTTGAAAAATTCTCAGAGGTACCGACAGTCCATCTAAATTGCTTTATTCATCTAAATTCATCTGAAGCCTAAAAAAATATTTTATACATTATGCCAAGTATATAAAGTAAAAAGGTTCATTGTTTAATTGACTACTCAGTTTGGAACAAAAATAAGAGACAATGTAGCCCTCAAGGAACTGAATTATATGCCTCTCCTTAAGATCAACAGTACCGGGTAGATGCCACTCTCCATCTCTGCAATAACTATCGTCCCGTCTCTTTTTGTCCTTTTCTAACACTTGCTGGGGTGGCAGGGTGTGTGTGTGCCCTCTTTCCTCTTTCAGCACTTACTGCTCAACCCTCTCTAGTCTAGCTTTTGCTCAGCACACTCAACTGAAACTGTTCTCTCCCCATTACACTATCCACTCAACTCGTGCTGCTACCCTCTCTTCCCTCTTAATCCTTCTTGATGTCTTTGCCGCCTTTGACATTGTGAATCTCTTTATTCTCCTGTCAACGCTTGCTGACCTGGGGATTTTTGACACCACTCACATCTGGTTCTCCTCCTACCTCACTGATTGTGCATCACTGCCTCGAGAGTTATGAGCATTGTGCTGCTTTGCTTTTGTTCCCATGAGAAAACAAAGCTAAAGGGTGAGAGACATACTGTACACAGGAAAACAACTAGCAAACAAAAAAGTTGCTTACAGGTGTGCATAATACTTGACTACATCTCTATAGTTAAGCTATACATAAGCTGTTAATAAAGAGTGATTTGGGAGATTAGTCTTGAGTCTATTGTATGTCTGTTAAATATTAAATACTTGAAGCATGCAGAAAAGGCACTGCAAATTTGTAGATAATACAGTTTTGCAGATGCATTGCTGCAGAGAGAAATCAAGCATTCTAAAACAAAATTATGCTTACAGACTTTAGTTCGCATTGCCTTCACAATAAACACACACACGAGATTATGTTATTTTACAAGTCAATTGATATCAAGTGACATATGTCTGGTGATATCTAGTGCTATTAGATTGGTAAGGAACGCAGATGTTATTCAAATGTCACTTCACAAAGTTAACAATATTCTACAGAATCTAGGCTTTAACACCAAGGCTTGTCTTAACTGGAAATCTTTGACGAATGTCCTCTTGCTCAAAATGCTGTTTTATGAGAGAAATTTATCAGCATCTTTGTCTCAAATCAATTCAGACATTGTGTACATTTTAGAAATATACTCACAATTTCAAGTTTTACATGATGATTTTCAATAATGCAGAAGACAATGAACCTGCTATATATTTATTTTATAAACGTATACAGCATATGCATTACCTTAGGGTAATTTGAGAAAGTGAAGCTGGGACGAAAAGACAGTTACCTTGCAGACAGAACTGTGCCATTAAATACATTTCTTTTGATCAAAAACACTGGATAAAATAATATTTTGGTGCAGGTTGATTACATGTGGACTAGGTAAACATATCTTCCAATAATGTCTGCAAACATTCAACCAATAATAACTTTTAACCATAGTACATACTGTAGAACACAGTATGTACAATGCACAGCACCAGGTGTGTGAGTATTCAACGTTTGAAGCTGTTATTTTTCTAAATACCTAATTCAATCTGATCTATGGTGTTCAAAGTTCACTTTCACTTTGTTCAGCTATAAAGCTCTGGATTCTGGTTAGTTCATGTGTAATCAGAACAGCATGAGGTAAAAAAAATCTTTTTTTCCTCTTCTTTCTCTAATGTATAAGAAGCTGCTGGGAAGAGATTACACTTTCTTTGAATTACACATCCTTTCAGCACCTTGGAAAGCAACACCCAGTTCTATCCACATGTACAATAAAGTTGTAAATATATCTCTTCCAAAAAGTATGAAAAAACAGTACTGTTTGAGAAACCTTTGAAAATTAAACTGATGGATTCTCCTGCTGTGAATTCCTTTCTTTACTAAAACCAGGCACATTCAGTTATGGTCATCTTAAGGTGAGCCACCAGTGGCTACTGTGACACTCTAGAAATGTACTCCAAAAGCTGAGGGCATTAAGAATGTGGTTTAGTATATTGCAACACATGTTAAAGGTCTGCCTATTCACCCATGTCTTTGAGAATATGGTGAATAACTTGCTGCTGAAGTAGATGAAGTTTTCTTTTCAACTGTTATTTGTACTGTTTTTTAGATTTGACTATTCATTTTGTCTTTTATACCCCAATTGCAAATCAACCCAACTCTCACACAAATTACACTCCAAGACTGTTTGGGGTTTTACACAGAGGTCTATGGTATTGCTTACTCTGAGGGAGAAATAACTTATGCCAAGGGTCTCTGTTTTACTGTCAAAGGTCATACAGTGAAACATATAGGGTATGACAAATGTCACTTACTACCGTATATGTCAAAACCCAAATGAGATCTCCCAGCTACAGTGTGGAACAGAGCTTGAGATCTCACGATTATAGAACTTCAAGTTCTGGCATAGGATGTTTCTCAATGAATCAACGAATAGGGTTCCCTAAATGCCATTCTTATTATACACTATATACACTCAAACTGGACATTTCAACAACCTGAACACCATCAATTTTGCAGAAAACTATTCATCAGTGATTTGTGTTATGTAAACTATAAGTATGTCAGCTGCAAATGAATATAGGATGACACATAATCTTAGTATACTCCAAGTCCAAAAAAAATAGTACTGTAAAATCAAAGGCTGGTCAATTAAGTAACTTAAAATGTTTATGATAAGTACATCACATTCTGACCATTTTCAGTAATTAAATAACAGTATATGATGAAAAATCAAGGAATAATTAAAGTAATATTGAATACCAAGAGAAAAACAAAAGACACTGACAATATAGATAAATATGTAAAGATAGTGGCTCGATACCAGAAAGAAAGAGAAAACACACAAAGAGAATGGAGAATGACAGTTATTTTCAATGGAATAAGTTAGACAGCTGTTAGGATCAAACATTATGTCTTTCTGCTGTTTGGCCCCATTTCCCAGCTGTCAAGAGTGATGTCATTCTTATTCCAAGCACACCTATAATATCAAGTACAGCAGAGGTCTCCAACCCTTACATTCCCATCCTGGTTAGTCTTTTAGATCACCTGATTTTAAAGTTTTGGAATTCATAATTTGCTTTGATTTAGCAAGTAAAATAACAATTCTGATCATTCAGAGTTAAAGGGTAGCAGAATTGGTTACAAAATTACCTGAACTTTACTTAAATTAAATCACCTGCTAAACTTATGACAAAGAAATTGTTCCAAGTCTTTAAAAGCTGATGATTTAATGATGACGTACAGTGCAAAACCTAATGTATTAGGACTCTCTTGGACCAGTGTTGGAAACCATGATGTACAAGCACCTGCATTCTTGTTTTAGATTCAAGACAAGTAACACTGAATATGGAGTTAAACATACTGTATATTTAAGGAGGAAGAACTGTAAAAGGATTCTTAAATGTAATGTAATACTTCCTTGTGGGTTAACACAGATGACACATTTGTAGTTATTTGTTTTCATATTTAACAACATGACAATTTCTTAAATTCACACTGTAAACAATTAAAGGGGCCACTTAAAAGAGCAGTAATACTCATTAACCAAAACATTGTTACATGTACTTTCCATCCATAAAATGGATCGTTAAATCTAATCAAGTACAGACCAAAATGTCTTAACTTTGTTTACATGTAAAGTCATGGAAATGATAAGTATAATTAAAAAAGAGGATCACCTGTATAAAACATATAATTTTAGGGAAAAAATAAAATATATTATGTAGGTCTTGTTTAACCCAATGAGACCTTAGTCAATTTTTGCTTGGAATGACGTTCCCTGAAACATTTTGTAATATCTCTGGAAGTTTATTAAAGCTAAATAAATTAAAATTCCTCATAAAAGGTTAAATCTTGCACATATGACATCAGACAGCGGCATTCCATCCACCACATGTTCTAACTGCTTATCCAATTCAGGGTTCGGGGGGAGCCGAAACCTATCCTGGCAATCAAACGGATATAAGGGAGGATACATCCTGGACGGGATGCCAGTTAATCCCAGGGCACATACAAACACAGATACAAACACGCACACCCTCATACCAAGGCCAGTTTTACGGAAGCCTACCAACATGTTTTTGGACTGCTGGAGGACCCCAGAGCACCTGGAGGAAATGGTCGCAAACATGGGGGGAAATACAAACTGCACACAGATAACACTCCAGGAATTAAACCCAGGGCCCCAGAGCTGCACGAAAGCAAAACTAACCACTGTGCCATGGTGCCGCCCTTTGAAAAAGTAATGTGAATTATATTTTAATTTGATATAAAGCGCACATTTCACCAATTTAAATAAAGCAAGCTTTCTTTTGTTGACATACAAGTATAAAACATCATGCTGTCAGTATTTTTTTAAAGCCATTTACCGGCTTATGTTTGAGCTCTCTTTACAGGCATCATGCATATAAATTACAATGCCCTAATTAAACAATACAAACACCAGATGTATGTTTATTGGGTTTTTATTATTCTAATATAAATTAATGCAAAAATCTGTTGAAGCATACTTCATCCTGGCAGCATTTAGTAGATGTTTTTTCTTTTATAAACTCATCATATTTTATGACCTGATATAGCAACCCATACTAAACCCAACAGCAGGTGTTATGAATTCTGATTATCCATGATTGATTGATAAGCCTTGCACATGACAGCAAGAGCTCAAGGATATGTACAACCCTCTCTATAACAAAAGGGATCCACTTTGGCAGTTTATTTTTTTGTGTGTCCATTACTGGGTTGTGCAAATCTACCCTATAAGTCATTTATATGACAGGAACACTGTACATTGGTGAGGGAAGTTCACCAGCATCTGCTTACGAAAGCAAACTAGCCATTACTTGTGGCTGACAATGTCTTCCTTATTGGACAGTGCTGAAAAAGAGACAACTCTTTCTGGTTATGACTGATAATGGAACAACAATAAAAGACTTGATCTAAAGATTAATTAATGCTTCCTGTTCGCCTGCTTTACTTGCTTGCTTGTCCTATTTGTCTCCTTTTCTTTTGAGGCATCTCAAATCTGGAACTCCTGTTAACCATGTCTTCCCCCAAAGGAAAGCTTGTCAAAGCCAAAATGTTATAAGGTATATTACAATAATATGCTACTTTGTATTGAGTAAGTTAGCAGTGCAGCTCTGACTGACAACTTGCTGCAAAAAAAAAGTAACAGAAGTCACTACTAAACAAGAAATTCTGGGTCTGCTCCACAACTCAATCTCACATAACCCTAGTGGTGTAGTTCAGTATGCACAGGCTGCAAAGGAACAAGTAAAGGCTTATTCCATGCCTTCCATGAAGAAAGGAAACAACGGTTTGGATGTGGAGGCTTTTTCGTGTGTGTGGTCCTTTTAACCCTAGTGGTAGTAGGCCAGTTGTGTATCATTGAGCACCTTCCCTGGCTGAGCTTCACTGGCCCTGTGATCCTGCCAAATGCAGATTGACCTGTCTTTCCTTCTTAATTAAACTGAAGACAAGGATACATCACAGTTTCTATCCTTCTCCCTCATACATGTACGCCATGACTGGCTCACTTTTAGGATGAATTAACAAAGCAGCAAAGTACGCTCTCAACAGTTGGGTGCTGAGAATCAATGTGAATACCCAGATTTGTATAAAACCACATCCACGTCTTTTACGTATAGTTAAAAGACATAAGTAACTCCCCTTATATGATAAATAAAGTACAAATGCACTGGCTTTAAGTTACTTAAAATAACACTGATCAACTAAAACAACAGTAACCACAAATATATCATAATCAGCTAAAACAAACAACGTGACTCTCTCCTCTGCATCCAGTGGAAACCTGCATGTTCTCTCTCTGCCTCCATAATGGAAAGGGGAATAAGACTGTAAGACAATCTCCAGGTTGTCTGTGCTGACACAGAACTGGAAGAATTTCTAACAATACAAAGACAAGACCACATTGAAATGCAGATGGGGAGTAGTGGGTACTTCGGCAGGGAACAGGCAGAGGCTCACTTGTTAGCAAGATTCATCTCATGATCCAGGTCTGTTGCACAGCTAATTTGAAAATTGCACTTAATCTTTTGCTTGGTTTCACCCTGCTTTGCTTTTCTCCCAAGACCCTGTCAGCGAGACGGAATTGAGAACAGGTGAATTCACGAATGCTAAATTTGCAGATGTCAAGACTCTACTGTTTCTTTAATTGCCTGCACCCTACATTAAACAGACCTTTTCATTAATAATCCTCATTTTACTACCAAAAGTATCACATTAGTTGTTTACAGGCATGAAAGGTGCTGCACCCTCTGTAAATGGAGATGACTGTTTAGTAACTGATATGACAGTGTTTACTCATTAGTGCACTAAGATGGATGGGTCTACTCTACAGTAAACATTTGCTACCACAATATTTGAACTGTTACATTAATGTACTGACACTCCAATCAAAAATATTTGGTTTAATCTGAAAAAAAACAAAACAAATGCAATTAAGTAAAAATACAGGTACCTGCATGTTCTCATAATCACAAATGGGATCATTTAAAGACACTCAAAGAACAATTTTGCAGTGTTCCTAGCAAAATTATCAACTACAGCAGCTACTCCGCTGAACCCTCTTTCCATCCAGGGTGAGCACATAGAGGGCGTACATTCCTACAGTACAAGTACTGGGGGTACACCTGGATGATAAACTGGAGTGGTCTGGTAACACTGACGCCCTCTACAAGAAAGGTCAGAGCCAACTCTATTTTGTTAGGAGGCTCAGGTCCTTTGTGTAGACACTGCTACACATTTTTTATGAATCATTGGTGGTGGCGGCCATCTTCTATGCTGTTTTGTGCTGGGGCAGCAGCATCATGACAAAAGATGCAAATAGGCTCAATAAACTTATCAAGAAGGCTGGCGCTGTGTTGGGGCTGAGCCTTGAACCCCTGGAGGTGGTGGCTGAGAGGAGAATGCTGACCAAGCTCACAGCCATCATGAACAACACCTCTCATCCGCTTCATGGGACTGTTACTGGGCAGTGGAGCACTTTTAGCAACAGACTGCTCCAGCTACAGTGTTCAAGGGAAGGGCAGGTCTTTCCTGCTGGCAGCAGTCAGGGTGTATAACGCTGCCCTAGGCTAGGACTGTTAGCCCTTCATTTGTTAGTCTATGGACAGCATGTTTGCTCCATTGTACTTTTTGGACAATTAGTCTGTATAAACCTACGCACATTTTGCACATATTTTATTGTTTTTACAGTGACTATGATCATCACATTTTGCACACACCTATGTATTTATTTATTTTTATTTATTTTGTTGTCTTTTGTTTTATAACTATTCTGATGTCTGTTTTTGCTTGTCTTGGGCTGGACTGCTGTAACACATCAATTTCCCTATGGGATTAATAAAGTATTATCTATCTATATTCAGGTAAAATGCCTGGGATTGATCTAAGGATCACATCCAGTTGTTTCTTTAGAAGCTAGGGTATAAACTGGACAGCTTGTTCAGGTCTCAGACTCCCACAGACATCTGTAAAATAAAAAATGGCCTTATGTTCCCTATTTTTTTCTCTTCTTTTTCCTGGGGAACTCATTGGGTTGGCTTTGTCAGTACCTTTGATGATTTTAAATGCTTGAATCAGGTCCCCTTGTAGTTGTCATTGTTAAAATCATTTTCATTTTAGAATTATATAGTCATATCCATTGTACTAGCTTTCAAGATGTTAGCCTATATTTCTACAATAGGAATGTATCCCTGATGCTGCTATCTGTCTGGGGACACTTGCAGTTGCTGGTAGAGGTGCATTCAGGGTCTTTGGCTGACAGATTGCAGCCTTCAAGTTCACAGCTCTGGTGTACTCATCAAACAGGAATATGTAAGGTTGGCATATACACTGATGCGAACAAAGAAAAGTAAAATTATAGATGTATCATTTCAGGTTTTTAGCCAGTGACATTTTTCTAAATAAAGTGAGCTGAAAACTCTTTAGAGTTATTTCCTAATTTCAACAAATTTAAGGACTGTCTTCTGTAGTTTTTGACTGCTTGCCTTTAAATGATGCTTTTCTTTCAAAAGATTGTTTTTCTTAAGGGCCTAGTCTACAACACACATTTGATTTGTTTCTTATTTATACTGTATATAGAAGAAACTGTATATATACTATATAGTATATATCATAAATATGTAGAACATTTGCGTTTATAAATCACATTCTATTGAAGTAAGGCAAAATGAAAGCATGTCAAATTATATTATTATTACAGAAGCATACATTGTAAGAAGAGTTAATGTGTATAACAACTGTAAAAACTGAAAAATGGTACAAAATGAACTTGTCATTTTACAATGTTAAACTTTCATAAGGAAAATGTCATAAAAGCTGTGAAGTAGAAAGATCACAATGCCTTTTTACTCATAGATATCTGCAGGCAAATTACCTAAAGAATATAGCTAAATCACTGTCAATTACAATTTAGAAGCAGGAAGCCACGAACTAAAGTCAAACAGAGAATGAGGAACCCTCCTTATCCTATTAAGGTTCTCTATATGATTCCCTGTTTGAGCCCTAAGGTGATTTGTCATGCCATTACAACAAAAGAATCTCCTTTTAAAGACTTAAACTGAATGAGCCACACAGGTAAGGCCAATAGGCATCTCTAGTCAGAGAAGCACTACACCAGACTGTATTAGCCTGATTTTGCCCTAAGTAGCAAAATAAAAATCACATACTGTATGTAAACACTGGGAATAGAATCAAAAATGAAGACTGTGATATATTGTGTTAAATGCTGTATAGGTGAAAAGTAAAACGTAGGGCATAATTTTGTTGATACAAATATCATTGTGATAAAGGCATTTAAAATCGAATTTTACATCTGTATGGATGTCTGTGAGGGTGTGGAAAATGAACTTGTTTTTATTTTTAATTCCATCACCACCCATCAGTTAATGTTATTAAAAATGGTCTGTGGGATTTTGAATGAATGCCTCTAAGTCAGAATCCCCCCTTAAAGGACACCTTTGTACATTTTAAAAAACAACATAAAAACGTGCATCTTAACAATTACAGATTACGGATAAAAGTGTACTATGGTCTCCCATGCCACCAGATTCTTACAGTAAATGCTTAAAAAAGAACAATACAATGACACATGCCGTAATTGAGAATGGTGAAGAGTAACTCCTTCCTTAAGAAAAACTGACAGGGGTCAGGGACCCCCCAGTCCATTGCAAAAGTAATTCGTGGACCCCTGCCTTGAACAAGGAACATTATACTCTGCTGGTGAACTGAGCCATTTATTTTCCATAAACAGAATACCATTTCTTTCAAATTCAATTATGTTTCCTCAAGCCCATCACTTCTTTCTTACCTCTTCATGCAGTCAGAATCTCTGTGCTGTCAAGATAGATTTCCATGATCTAGAGCTTCAGGCTTCTTAACCCACAGCTTATTGCTCACCTTCCAAAAAAACTGCATAGTCCCATTCAACTAAAACTGCTAGGAACAACAATCAGCATACAGAGTTTCAGATCAAAGACATCCTCCAGTTTCTGCGATTCATGTTTATCTACTACACTATGGAAATAGTTAAAATATTAAACCTTTCATGTGTATTCCATGTCAATTCAAGTCCCTTGCCGTTTTTGTTTTTACAGGACATGATTATGAAGTGTTTCATCAAGCATGCCTACTTTTCAGAAACTTAACTGAGTTTGTTGCTACACAGAGTTATCAGTAAGACTCCAAAGGCATCACTTTTGTTTTGGCCTGGATATTGATTGACAGAATCCCCATGTGAAACCCCTGGAATGACACTGATTAAGACAATCTAAACAAGAGCAGAAGTCATGTCTACTGAGTTATTATTGAGGCTGGGTGGAGACTGATGTTCCCTTACATCAGACTTAGCTGTATTCATATAAAGAAATTGTTTCCAAATATAGACTATTGTAACTGTTTAATTTGCCTTGCTTTGTTTTTCTTGTGTGAGCTACCATTTTTGTATGTTTCTTGTACTTAAATATAAAAAAAACATTCAAAATAACTCTAACTTCTCACCTACCCTTTCCTCATCTGCCCGAAAGTACTGTAAAGCCTGCATCATGCAGAATTAAATTTGCTAAAAACAAATGTTTCTTTTTATCAAATTAATGACCATGAGGTGATTGTAAACTTCCAACACACTACAATTAAATGTCACAATATGTGCCTCCTTACAGTTACTGTAAATTGTTAAGGATTTACAGATTTTCAATGGGGTGAATATGGAATGAAAATGTCTCTTAAATCAATCAGTAATAAATTTATCTGATGAGTAATTTATACCTCCATTACATGTCTCTCTTAATGGAATGATTAAAAAACGATTACTTGTGCAATATTCATATGTATAGCCTCATCATCAGGCATTATAATTCTATACTTTCTAGAGCAGCTAAACTCCCTAAAACTTTTCTTGTAGAACAAGAGGAAGAAAATAATATGGGTGTAAAATAGCATTTTCACACAAAATAGGTCAAGTAAGGTTATTTCAGTAGCTTTTCTGACTGTGTAGTGACAGCTCACATCATAATCAATAACTGTAAATAATATACAAATACAAAGACTTTATTTCCCATCTATATCTGCAGGGTTATTTGTAAGTCTCCTTTATAATTGGCTGTCAAAGAAAAGGTTCACCGTGTTCTTTACTTGTGCTTAGTAATATAACATGCCATTAATACTCAATCCCCCAATACCTCAGTGATTTCATATCTCAATTTGTACATTGAAAACAAAAGAGAATAGCAAAAGAGTAATGTCAAGATAGCACATTGCAATTGATCATTAGACTGCTGGAGATGTCAAAGACAATCTAAGCAAATAAGATATCCACACTAATTTACAGCCATTCTTGTATGTAGCCTTTTTTTAATTCAGAAGACTTCAGAAATGATAATACAGAATTCAGTCCTTATAGGGCATCATTCGAATTCTGGATGTACTAACACCAACTGAAACTTAAGAGACTGTAATGAACCAACAGTTTCTACACTTTGGTAGTAAGTATTTAAATTCAATTCAATTCAATTTATTTTTATATAGCACCTTTCACAACAAGGTCGCCCCAAGGCACTTAACAATGCTATTGACAATACATTTTGTCAATACAGAACAAAAACTCCTTAGTAAAGAGAAGGAAAACCTCTAGGGGTCCAAGGTCAACTGGTTGCCCAACCTCTTTGGGCCTGCTAACATTATATAATTAAAAAAATGAAACAATGAGGGTATTAATCCATCCATCCATCCATCCATCATGTATTCTGTGTGTTAGTAAATTGACAGGACTAGTGGATGGTTGTGGCATTATTGGTGGTGGTTCATACCACATTCTCACATGGAGAGAACATGTTAATCAGTTAAAATATGGATATATAAAGGGGTATCACACTGTTACTGGTGGCTGGGTAATTTTTGGTAGCACTCTGGGGTTACCAAAATACAGAAATTCTATTGTGAGAAACAACTGAATCGGCACTGGTCAGTATTGTTGTTGTGAAGTTTTCACGTGTTCAGATCCCTTGAACCACCTTGTTTTAGAGAGTGACAAACTAATAAGAACAACACAGAATCATTTACAAAATATTAGGCAGAAAGCTTAGAAAAGAAACTCCGAATCAAGCTTGGGTCATGTTACTAGACACTGTGACTAGGATTTCCCAAGCTGCAGAGGGAAATTAAGAACATTGCTGGGGCTGTGTGGGTGTTGGCTGGGCAGGGCTTCCTTGACTAGCTGAATCACTGACTGCTCCAACTTATCATGCGTCTGCAGGCTTGCTGTTTTATTGATGAGGCATGGTGTCCCTTCAATCTGTATTAACTTTCATGCACTGTAGACCTTGCAAAGTGTGAAAAGATGATTTATGGACAGGTGGGCTCATCAGAAGAGTATGATCACCAGTTTTCATTATCTCCATGTGGTACTAGGGTTGTATTCATGATCTACAGTATGATAATAACGTAGGTCATATAAAACCTATGATACTGTCACTGCCAATTCCATAAACGGACATACATTAGATTTTTTTAAAAATAAAATAAAACTTTGAAAATTATATGCATTTTCCTTGGAAAAACAAACCCTCTGGGAATACTACTGGAAAGGTATTCCCTTTCCCTAAGAACAGGATGCAAATAAGAGTGTGTTCAATCAAGCTAGTGTATGTTCATCATAGTCCTAATTTACTTCAGACACAAAAGAATTTGGGTTATCTTCTAGTGTCTATGACGGACATACACTGCAAGCCTAAGACTAGGTTTCAGTTCCAAGGCTCAATTAATGCTGCATGAGCATTAAGATGAGAATTTCACACTAATCAATTCTGACTACGATCTTCACAATAACAGTCTGGCATGAGACAAAACAATCCTCTCAGGATGCTGATTGAAACTGGGAAGCAGATGCAGATAAAAAAACAAGACATTCAAAAGGATGTATGGCTCAGTGAGGTGTTGAGCTTGTCCACCAATCAGTTCTAAATGCTGACAATTGTCCATTGTTTTTCTAAGAGAAATGAAAATAGACCCTACAGCTAAGATTCATAGATTTGAAAGTGCTCGTTGCAGTGGAGTTGGCCTAGGCACTATACTGTGCTGTACTAATACAATCCATTAAGTGTAAAAATCATGTACTGTATATAACACTTGTCTGCTGTCAAAAACTCCTCACACAAACAGGCAAACACACAAAGCAGCAGAGGGTATAAATGGATTTAGAGCAACCTGAATTCATATTCACCTCTAAAACTGCACTGGAAAGGACAGGGCACAACGAGATCACATAGCTCTACACTGCACACAACAGCCTTAAGCTGAGCTGTGCCTTAAGTCAGCTGCATAACAGGCAAGTCTGCCTCTGGGCATTTGTTTTATTATATAGTTTCCCACTGACTAGCAGCAATCTGTAATGCCAAAAACAGGATTCTGAATCTTAAAGGCAAGACCCTTGGCATTCAACCTCATTTCAAAATCTTCCCTCTGTCAGCAAATGTGATTACCCATAATACACTGAATATCAAAAGTGACATCATGTATAACTTAAATTCTCAAAAGGAATTGGAAAATGCCAATTTTTATCATAGCGTGAGCACTGCCATTATATTGAACAAGACATGACACAAGTGCATTCAGTATGATGATAACTATGTCATTAACTGGGCTGATCAACAGTGGATATACAGTACTATGAAAGGCTAGGCTAGTAGAATGTGTGGCCACCAGTAGAAACGTATGATGAGTCATATCTGTGACATGTTTTATGCCAGGTTGCAGATGTGGGTTTATGGGATTGTGTCTCATTCCTCTTACAGCCTGAACAAGCATGTGCCTGAGCACTATCCCCTGAGTACTAGATGCCACGTATTGTCCCAAATCACCTCACACATGTTCATAAAGGCTAGTGTGTGGTGAGCAGGGCATGCATAACATAACTGTCAGATTCACATCTTGCAAGGAAGCTGTTGTCACATGAGGAGCATGAGAATGCATGGAGTATTGTCATATCAGGATACACCTACAGTAAGGCCTCAGGACATGATTATGCAGCCAGCTTTCCATTAGTCAATAGAAGTGGAGCTTTATAGTGACTAGATGACAAGACACTCATACTAATAGGTCTACTGTATACAATTAAAAGTACAAAAAACACACATGCTGAAATATATTAGAGTGCCCTACATAAAATTAATCTTTAAAGAGCACTTGGGTCCAACACCAGTGCACTAGCGGTGTTGCTCAAACATACTAGTGGCACAAAGGCATTGCTGTCTTGATAACATGGGCATAATAGTTCCCTTCTTTGTATTTTTTTCTTGTTTATCACAGGGCAAAACATTCAATAGCTTAATCGCCTGTATCCAAACAACTCTCTCACTAATAACATGATTTCATGCTTGAATGATGAATTTATCAAAATGACGCCAAAAACATTTAATCAATATCCAAAATCCTTATGACTTATTATTCTAAAAACATACATGCACAGAGAGATATGTTTCTTTTGATGCTCAATATATTTATTCTATGATAATCATGACAATGATTATAACAGATAAGCATCATTTTGAACAGTGACAGGTTTATTTTTTATAAGAAATGGTTTATTAATATTCTTTTAATTATAATGGGTTTAATTTTATTTAATTATCCCTGCTCTTTCCAGAATACATTATCTCATGTTAAAGCAGAAATAAGCAGCAACAACAAACAAAAATATTAATGGTTTCCTTACTGAATTACTGAACACAAAGGCACAACACTGACATGCTGATAGGTTAGTATTAATTGACACATTGACATGAAAATATTTTTAGAACATAGAATTTCTAAAAAAATCTTTTTATACCTTACCCAAATTATAATGGTCAATTGTCAATCAAGTCTCTTTTCTTTAATATGGATACTTGTCGTTTACCGATTTGGACACCAATAGCTTCACAGTGTCTTACAGGAAAATTAGGATGGATTGAAGCAGTAGTAGGGTTGTTACGTTTACTGCATGTTAACACAAACAGCATGTCACAGCTACAGTATGTCTGTTGGGTGAAGTTTAAGATGCTCTAACTCACTTGAGCTCACTCTACCTCAATCATGATCATTTTGATATAAATCTGCTCTACAAATAAATGTCTTTTCACATGAATCCACCTGAAAGTTCCAAAATTATTGAAGATTACATGGAATTCAGATGTATAATCTACCATTTTCTGCTATATCAATTGCTTCATAATTAGTCTGATATAAAATGTATGAAACATGAAAGTGTTAAATGAATCATGAATTCTTCAAAACCATCTTTCAAATAATTTTTATACTCAGACTGTAGAACTCAGGTTCCTTTCTTGTATAGGTGTGGAAGAAGTTGGCTATGTTGATACAGTGTCTATAAAAAACTGCTTTAAATATAACTGTACTGAAAAGATTTAACAGGAAATTTGTATATTTAATAATGCTGATTGTTCAAGGAAAATTTAGAGAGAGGTAATGGGATCAAAGATCTCAAGTTTTAAATGAAACGATTTCCTTCTGAGAAACAGAAGCTACCAGAACATGAAAACAAAAAGATTGTAAATGGGATTTGTGGAAGACTTGATCAGACTGCCAGATTGCAATGAGTTACATTAATTGTTTCACTTGGCTGTCAACAACCCCTCAATGTTGAGCTGCAGGATTCAGGGAGCAGGCCTTGCTGCCGAAAAGTCTGGGGACAGCTTAAAGTTAAGACAGTCTATATGGACTTGGATTTTGTGAGTGTGCTCTTTTCACAATCAGTGAGCTTCTCTTGGATTTGAGTCCGCTAGTGAGATCATTTGCTTCCATAGGAGTGACTGTGCAATGTGAATGATATTCTTTTGCCAGCTGACAAAGCTGTCAGATTACTGTAGCAAACGGTGGCTAAAACCAAGTTCTACTAAAACAGTACCCAATGTATTCCATCACGTAAGAAAAAGAATTGAAGATTGCGATGATGGCCAGAGCCCAAAGTATGATCCCACTGCAATTTATCTGGGAGTGACCCTAGACAGGATCTTGACTTTCTGGGTAGGAAGAAAACAGTAGTGTTCTTTTATTTAAACTTTATGGTTCAAAGACGAGTTTTGCTTCCACTATAGTCCAGACATCATATTCTGTAGCAGAGTAATGTGCAGACACATCCACAGCTGAACGCTACCATGTATATTGTAAACAAAAACCTCTGCTAAACGTGACACCCCTGGTTTCCTTTTCTGGTAAACATCACTCCTCTACACTTGGGTTTGCTGCTAGGAACTGGGTGAAACATCCATGTTGCACCACACCTACCAGTAAATGTTGATGTATTCAACCTGCCTACTGCTGACCTCCGTTCATGGCATCTTATAAGGAATATAGAGGATTTTTCTACAGATTACCTCTGGGTCATGGAATGAGAATCATAGGTAGCTGCAAACTCCTTGAGGCAAACTCCTTTTTGTCAACCTACACAAAGGCTTTGAACTTCCATGGACAGAGAGAGAGAGTTTTCTACTAAACAGATTCAGGACTTTGATGCAAACCTTTTATGCAATACACCCCCCTCCCCAAACTCCCTAAAATATAAATATGTTCCCTCCACAGAGGGGGTTTGTGCATGTTGAATTCAGTAAATAAGATAGCTTAAGGGATTTGCTTTTGCTAAATAATCAAATTAGTTCAAGTCAGTTCATTAGTAGTTAAAAGAAAAATAAGTGAAAAAAAGTAAAGTAGGCACCTTTTCTAGTGTTAAAACTCCACAAGGGTATGGACAAAGTCAAACCCATGAGCTTCTTCAGGAACAAGACGGAAACGCAAATCAGTGGTGACAGATGGAAATTAAGAGGAAGTGCATTTACCGTACCTGGATCAGGATCCAACACAGGAGTCTAGACGCTTGCCCAGCAATGTTGTTTAAGCTGATCTTTAAAGATGATCCTTGAATTGCCTACTAGTAGCCAAAGGATCTATATTGGTTGAATGGCCCCCTCTATTTAGCAAACTTTTTTATTATATGACCTTGTAATACAATCCTCAGAACAGTATAGTGTGAGTGCTGCTGGGTCAAGCTGACTTCTGTTTGCATGGGGATATCTTCCTTTCCATGCCTTTTTCTTAATAAATGTATTCATTCTGTTTAAAGCAGAATAATATAATTTAATAATACCTAATATAACTGCTTTTGGCATCTGTGTAAATCATCAGAAAAACAATACTGAAACGTATTAGGATGGTGACTATAATGAGGGCATGCCTGGTGAGTTGTGTCATACTGTATCTGGAGAGTATTGTTTACCATGTGATGGCTTGCCAAGTGTCTCAGGCACTCCTCTCTCCCATGCTTAACTTTGGTGTTTTCTGTTGTAAAGTTTGCAGAATGAAAATTAGAGAATTATGGAAGAGAGGTCCATTTCCAGGGGGTGTAATAGCAAACCGAAATGAATAAAAAATGTAATACCATTTCTTATAATACTAATATACAGTACTTAACAGCACACTAGCATAATCCATTCCACACGATGCCTGATTTAGCCAGGCCTTTTATTTTGAAGGCTTGGTCTCAATGGCAGGCAATATAAAGATAAATTGAACAGTATGACAGGTTTCCATCACTTTCCACATCCAGAGCAATTGTACAGATCTTAATCCTATTGAAAACTGGCAGAACAGGTGATGTGGTGCTCAAACTTCAATACCAATGCATTCAACACAACCTCAAATGAAGTCAAATGTATGGAATGGAATGGGACTGGGCTGCACTTGTTTTGGGAACTTGTGAGACACATGCAGAAAATCCCATTCAAGTTGCTTCTTTCTGCTTTCAGAAGCTTGTGTCATTAGGTGGGTTTCTTAATATTTTGGCCACTGACCAAAAGGCAGTAGGAACATTGATAACCAGAGGCTTTAGTTATTGTCTGGAATATATGCAGCTTCAAATCAGGTTTTTACTGTACTGTACAACTTTCAGGGTCTCCCAAGAAAATAACAAGGAAATGCACATTTCTATAAAACATACTGTATACCCACAGTGTTAGCATTATTTCAGATCATAACATGGATCATAATTTGGTCTGTTTTTTAAAGTATAAAATGGGAACATACATGCATATTAAAAAGAAAAAAAAATATCCACAAAGTTCTGTATAAGGATATAGTTTGTCAGAAAGAAAAATGGCAATATATCATTTATGAATGGCACAATTGCACTTAATAAATGATCAGTATTTTTTATAAAACTAGGTAGGTACTTATTACCTTTAGTCATTAATAAATACCTTATACCCTACGTTTCATTTAATCAGTATATACTGTATTAGTCAATTTCTAGCACCCATCAAGTTGTGTTTCATTCATTTTATTAATAAAGTAGTAATGCATGGCTTAATAAACTTAAGATTCAAATACTATTTGTCATATGCAAGAAGATTTCTTTTCACAAAGCTGTTAGACTTGGATGCACAAGATTATGTGCTACAGAACTAAAAGACAAATAAACATGTAAAAATATTCTGCATTGCTTCTGTGACAAGGGGATAAATCCATCAAGATTTAAAAAACGCAACTGTAAACTAAAGAAGGGATTCCACATAGCATTGAAAAAGAAAAATAAATAGCTCTGACAGCTGTCTCACAGACGATATCGCTTTTTAAGACAAAAAAGCAATCAAGAGGTAAACTTAAATGAACAAATAATCAACTGTGAGTGGAGCTTGCATGATATCTATCTTCCTGTTATACTAAATGATTTCAACGCAAGTTTAGAGGTATCAATGTTCAGTAAAAAAAATATTGCTAAGGATGTTCCCTGTGGAATTTACAGGAACAAATTGCATTTTATATGTGCTTTCATATCCATTTCAATATTGAAATCTTACTTACCTCTTCATGCAGAAAGGAAACCTGCATTTCTAGACATACTTGTCATATATTACAAGCCAATTCAATGTTTCACCACCCTTCATTAAGACGGATGATGTTTTAAAAATGTATAATGACCCTTGATAAAAGGCTCATTCAGTCTATTTTTAATGTGGTTGTGTACTGCAGATGAAAACTAAGAGTTCACTATTCTATTCCCTGCCTTATATGAATGTCAACTCAGCCTAAGTTTACAACACACCAGAAACACGCTGGCAGTTTTTTCCACTCTGATGTACCCCCTTATGGAGGTCCAACAAAGACTGATTTAAGCATAAAGTGCCACTAATAAGTGATAAAACAAGATATTCTGCCAGTCACCTTTCATTGGGGCATAAAAGTCAAAATAACCCAAAACTGAAGAACCAAAATACCCCCTTTAATTTGTAACCTTTTTAAAACATACTCTCAGTGATCTGAATTATCTCATAAAAGTTAAAAGTTTAAATGTTTAAAAGGTGAACTCCATTGTACAGGGAGTGAATCATTAATTCTCATTTCTTCAATTCTTATTTTTACTTCTTGTGGTTTCGTTCTTTTAAAAAGGTTGTTCATTACACCATGAAAATCTGATTAGATTAAAGTAAAAAGGTGTAATGTTTCCTTCCAGAATTTTTTGTTCTGAAATTTAACATAGAATATCAAGAGACAAATTGTTTGAAAACTGAGGTATTGAAATCCAACAAACATCATTAGAACTGCCCTTCAGGTCTCGAGGAGGTTTGACATTTTGACATGGTTTATAAGAGAGTGTAATTTCTCACACGGTCTTTCACTTGTAAATACTGTACATGTATTGAACACATGATTTCTTGAGAAAGGGTGGGGTTTTTCGATGGGGGGGGGTGTAAATAGAGGTGGGGGAGGATTTTATTATGTTAAATGCTTTGCTTTTTCTTTGTCTGTAATGTTTGTTGTTGACTTTACCTAATTGATCCATTAATGTATGGTTAAAAGTCACAACTTCTCCTGAAAGGGCTGAATGTGTCATAGGAAGTGACCTTGTAACTACTAGCACAGACACAACCATCGTAATTACACCCATTTAGAAAAAGATAGTTCCTCAATTCTTGCTTAAAATAATCAACAATCACCTGTACACATTATTAGGTTGCCTGTAATAAAGACTGTTTTGCTGTCTTTCTCTAATGTTTGTAACATCTGAATGGATGTTACAACATCATGTAACATCTGAATGGATGGTCATGTCTTAGCAATGTCCTGAGACGCATTTGGTCATTTCTGGAAGAGCACATGTGTGACAGGAGTGTTTACATTCCAATGTCATTTAAAGTACATTTCTGTAGGGCTATGTCTGAAACATAGCAGATTAAGTCAACAATAAAAAAATACTGAATATTTTGTATCATGTATGATATAAATAATTATTTAAGAGGAAGCATACAGTACATACAGTCTACACTACTTCTGTACAGATATGAGTGTCTTACCCTAAGCTGAACGGATTTCAAATGGAAGGTCCCAAAAATGAAGCCATCAATTAAAAATAAATCAAGAGATTACAAATGTGAAAAAACCCGGCAAAATCACATTTTAGAAATAAAATATTAAATAAAAATGGTTAAATACTTGTATGATAAACTAAATGACACTATTTATAGCTTTCTAGTTCTTGATTAGCAAGAATGATATTGGTGACAGCTTCAGGTACATTTCTTTAACCAATTTCTAAGAAAATGCCACATCAAAGGCAGTGACTCTGTGCAGACTGGGAGTATTTTTGACATTACAGAAGTGCTCCTTGGCACACAACAGTAGAGTAACAATGTTGTTTAATGTACTAATAATTAGATACAAGACTTAAGCAACCAGTTAGCCAATTAAGATCTTCCATTTAATTACTGTTTTTAGTATCATTGCAAAAGCTGCTTTTAATCATTAATGTCTACATTAAAGATACATCATTAATATGATATTTACTTGGCAAGACTCTGCAGTCTGTGCAGACTTTATACAGTACCTTCCACTGCCCCTACTCTCATCTTCTGACCTAGAGACATGTTCAGAATTTCTTCCCTTCCCTTAGAACTTTGAATAAAGAATACCTTGATTTAAGAATGCTAAACTTCTCTCTGGTAGGTTATTCAGAATATATAGCTAGGGTAAATATGACTGTGACTTCGTAATTCTGTATTATATACTGTATAATATTCAGATTCATGTTAATTAATTTGCTCCTTCATTCACTGTTTTATCTATTTTGTCTTCTGATTTAAAACCCACAAAGAAAAATTAAACATTATTTGAAAGAAAATGACATTACTCCATATTCAATGTGTAGTATTGAATAGATGCATTGTAACCCAGGAAAAGAAAAAAAGCATAGATAATATCATGCCTTGAAACATTTATTTTTTATTTAATTTATTTATTTAAAAATGTGGAATGTAAGTCTTTAGATAAAGATCTGAAGAAAATATATTCTCTTTATTGAATAAGATAAAAAACAGTTAATTTGTCTAAAGGGATCAAAGAAATCGGTTTTCCACAGTATTCTCTATCCTCTGCTGACAGATACTGATTAGAAGAAAATCAAATATGATAAAGCAAGTATCCCTCTGCTATAACCAGCCCCTCACTAAGGACTGCAGAGCTGTTTAGAAATTTATCAGCAATTCTGTAAGTGTTTTCCTGATAACCCATATACAGCAACATGCAGTAACATTTGTTTATTTTGAGCATGACAAAAACACAAAAGACTGGTACATTTAAAATTCTGCCCTACATTAATAAGCCCTAGAACAGCCCTTTTTCTGTCTGAAGCTCTTTTACAGCAACTGAAATGTAAGAACCCATGATGGTAACTAAGGCCTTATTTTTGTAGAGGACTACAGTATATACAGTAAATGAAAAGGGTAACAGCCTTGGCTGGAAAAACACCAAGCACAGTGGTCTCAGAGGTACTGATTCTGCTCTAGATGGTGGCTTCACCCCCTTTGAACCAGGATTTTGAGCTTTCCCCTGACAGGACTCCTGGTCTTATGGCACAGTGGGATTCCGCCTTGTCTGGGGAATCTATGTTGGATCTGAAGATGTTCAGGAGTTGTTCCTGAATGGCCATGATCAAATCCCGACACAGTTCAAACTGCTCTTGTCACATCAAAATGTCATGTGAAAGTGGTGTCCTGCACAGCCTCCTTGAAATACTGATCCCCAAAAACGGCTGAAGAAACCGGAACTGAGTCTAAGCATGAAAATGTTAAAGAATTAAACACTCTTTAAGATATAAATCACCAAAAGGTGCCAGGAATTCTATCAGTGTGCACATTTTTTTTCATTTGAAAATGCTCATAGGAGGACTTATTCCTGTCCACTGCCCCTCTGTAGAGTCCCTTTTTAACCTACAGTAATTTTGCTTCTCTAAAATGTACAGTATCTCTTCTAAGAACCTCAGTGAATTAGCAAGTAAATCTCTTAACTTCTTAAAAGAGATGTGTCAAAATCATATCACATCAATCACAATCACATCACAGGAGAGCAAGCACATTTGGGATACCATGTTAAAGGTGCTCTTAATCTTAAAGAATTGCTTGCAGCAATTCAGCTTAACTGAACTGGATGTTTATGTTCAATTAAAATTCACAGAATGAGAAGAAAAGAACAATAATGTCATAAATTCCAAAGTGAACGTTGAGTGTTTAAAGCTCCGCTGTTTCCTTCTTACTTTCTTCAAATGTTTTGAATGTAAGCTTTTCTTTTATAAAATACAAAGATAAGACACATCTTATAATTCTGATAAACAATTAATATGTAATGACTAATTTTTGCATTTACCTTTTAAATTGCTATTTATTGTCAATTTAGAACATCTTACCCCATTTTGACTCTCTTACACCAGTCAGCTGTAAATGCTATAGCTTGTTGGTAGTGAATGTCTGATCAGCATTACTTGCTTGCCCTGTATTGTACAATTTTCTGTAAAGGTGTTATGCTAAATGTGCACTGTTAAAATTCCATTTCTTTCTCAAAGCATCCTGGTGATCACAGGACCTGATGGATGCCCTATACTGTACATCAGTGTCATTGTTTTGACAGACAAGACTGAGGTTCACAGTTATAAGGATTTTTACAAGTTAGGATTTCCAAATCAAGCACACACTTAAAAGGACAAACCAAATTTGTATGAATCAAAGTGTTCTCTTAATTTTCAACTAGTATAAAAATTCTTTCCAAAATGAATAAATCACCTTGTCACAAGGTGGGGCTAAAAGACTGTGGAATTGACCAATATTCTCTTCAAAATAAACAAAAGTGATTGAAACTCACTCTTCTCTCTGTTTATGCAGGTCATAAACCTTTAAATGCTTTATACTCCATACATAAATGTAAGGCTTTTGAATGATGATTCTTTCATTTTATGAAATTGTTTTAATGCAATTGAATATTTGATGGATTAATGCTTCTTTTTCTAACAGGTTTCACAGAAACTAAGGCATTCTAAATGATGACGAATGGAACCAAATGACAATCTTTAATGCTGCAGTAAAATATATTAAGCTAATCTGATAGAGGACAACTGTCCTCTTTGGTTTATTTCATGACCTCTAGTAGCCTGCATTTTTCTAAGCTTTGGTTTTTCTGTGTAGTACTTAAATAACCTTTGCGAAACATTCTCAAGAAGCATTCTATGTTCCAACCTTGCTTGGGAAAGATGTCAAGCGTCATTAAAAAAAAATAGAGGATTGTTTATGATACAAAAGTTTGGTTTCAAGCTTTTATAACTATTTAAAAATATCTTAACACTGACAGCTGAAAAACAAAACATCTGATAAATGTAAAATGAGTTCAATCGCAAATGATTTCTTAATTTTATTTATATTTAGCATATGAATTATGAACTTACAGACACTGTCTGGGGGAGTACAGTATGCACCTGATAAGATTAAGAACTAGTTAAAACAAACACAATTAAAAAAATGATCAAATTAACTTCTAGTTTTAAAATATCCCCTTACTCCTCTGCATGATCAGCAAATCTAGTAAATGAAATAAGATTTGTCTGACAATATTTTTCTAGAACCAAATTACAAAGCATGTAGTATAGCATATGATATAGTATTTCAGCATTTCTATTGGCTTCAATTGAATACATCAACTGTACATACTGTACGAGTGATCACACAACTTTCCCTGATTTCTCACCTATTTAAAAACAGTTCAAGTATTGAAATTATGAGTGAGAATTTTCACAACCTTTTTTATTTCTGAGTGATAGTCTAATTTAAAAATCAACAGATTTATGGCTGGCTCCTCGACGCTATAATGTGTTAATCAATTACTAAGAAGAATAAACAGATTTATTAAACCAAGGCCTAAGTCCAAGGATATCGTTTTTTAACCCAGTGCTTCATACATTCACTCTCATCATAACCCTGTTGTATTAAGCCTTACATGAAACAGGGAACTCAAAACTGCAAGTAATATTTCAGATAATGAGCAGACTGAAACAGTAGGTGTTTCATTACAGAAAGCCATGAATTTACCCAGCAATGCTGTTGAAGTTGACCGATGAGATGAAAAAGCTGGAATAAATTTGGTGATTGAATAGGTTCTACAAACCATCCTTATATCCTTTCATACAGTATATCCTTATGTTATTGTTAAGACTTCTTTTCTCTCAGTTCTTTTGGACTCTGTCTCTTGGTTTTGGAGTCACTGTGCTTTTAAGGCAGTGTGCCTATACAGCATATTTAGAAGAATTAGAGACTCCTCTGTTACTCACCCATGAAGTTAAGGTAGCCCTCTCCACCAAGGGCGTGTGTGATGAGACGGATCATCTTATGAAGCTGAATTCCACGGTCAATGACTTGAGTCAATGGAGTCAGGATGCTCATGTTGGTGTACATTTCAGCATCCATCAACCAGAAAGCCAAGGTCTTGTCACCAACAAGTGCCTAACCAATAAAGCATGTATTTAATTTCATTTATAAAGCCTGCACACAAAAATTAAACACTTTGGAAAAGAAGAATATTAAAATTGAGTCATTTTTTATGAAGCCTTGTATTGTCCAGTGCTGTTCTTAGTTAATGTCTTCACTCAATGCCTTTCAAGTATGGATACATGTCACTGATCATAGGTGCTTCTGTCTTACTGTTGCAATTCTTGAATTCTCCAACTCCAAATTTTGAACATTTCTCATTAAGTTAAAACAGTCTTTCTCTTTTTATACCCTCTAACCATATTTATAAAACAAGAATGACATATTCAGGAAGAAATAAAGTAGAAAAGGCATTACATTTTTTTATGCATGTACACACAATCCGATTGTCAAAACAGCTACAGCCTTTGGTAAAATTATTTTCACTGCTTAGGTACATGCTTTGTATTAATGTGAATATCCTAAATGTGTTTTAAGTACTTGGATGTGGGCTGGGGGCATGAAGGTCTTAAACAGAGTTTTTTTAATAATAAAGAATTATCAAAAACAAAGATAAAATTGAAAACTGAGTAATGAAAAAAACAATCTGAATCATACTAAGGATGTTATTTTACATTCATTTTCCAGACAAAATTCCTTACAATATTTTCTTTATTATCTGCTTGTGATATAAAACACAGATTCTGCAATGTAACAGGTATTTTATTGTAACCTTACTGGAAAATATGTTATTTGAGCTATTCGCTTATACACTAGAAGATTCAGAAGCTGGCTTTTTCAGTTGATAAGAAATAAATGTGAAGCTTTTTTTCATTACTCATAAAGGTAGAACTTTCCATTTGCATCTGCAATGTGTGATTTCAAACATAAGCAGAAAAAATTGAATGTTCTGTTAGGGAATTAGTAAAAAGGGAACACATTTCTTCTCTTGACATTTAAGGTGCATTATTTTAGACCAAAAGCTGCTGTTACCTGGTCGTGGCTTTCTGCATACGCAATGCATTTCTCTGCGTATCTCCTGTTTGTCAATGTGTAAATTATATTGCCCATATTCCAGTCTTCATCCTTGTACTCTTTGAGTATCTGCAAAGACAAGGCAGATAAGTTCAGTATGTTGACCTACACTGGGTTGTTCAGAAACAAATGTAGTCCAATGAGTGCAGATATTATCTGGCTTTGGACACAAACCGGATAACACTGAGACTCTTTATACAGAAAGACATAGGAAACTTTATGTTCATAGAAGGAAATGTCCACAAAAACAAAAAGGAATAGTATGAGCTTTATAAGCTTGACAAATACTGTCATTACTACATACTGTAGCAACCTGACATATGAATACTTAACTGCAAAGACACAAATCCTAATTTTTTACCGAAAAAATAAAAACAGAAATTCGAAATGATACACGTATATAAAATGCCTGATTAATATAAATTAACACTTCCACTGGAGGTGAAAACAGGTCACATAATGTAGCTCTGTTGATAATTTGTAAACCAGGTCAACAATTACTAATGGAGCCACTTCAGTCCAACAACAGTGCAACAATTAAAGAGGATGGACATGCACTGACATCCCACTGTCACTTCAACATTAATCCTGAACCTGACCAGTACTCTGTGGAGTGTATTTACCCTCTGCAGTCTATTTATTTAGCATGCTAACTGTCCTATCAGGTTTGATTAATTTCACTTAAGACTGGACACCTAAAGCATTTATGAACAGTGCCATGGTATCTTTAGTGAACATGTACTCAGGACCTTAGTTTAACACCTCATGAGAAGGGAGACACCTTCAGCACAGTACTCCCATTCAGCACAGTGGAGTTTTGGTTTGGAACCTCTGCTCCTAAAAGAAGGAGGGACAGTTACTGCCCAACCAACATTACATCACCATGATTTTCCTTAAAGGTCTCCCAACCACCCTGTTCAGGCTATAGGGGGGTAACACTGCTGGGATGCAAGTGTACTGTAGTGTGAGTGTGAAAATGAGTTCTTAGTAGTCTCATTCACAAGTGTACAAAAATTGCATGGCTTCGAGGTGCATGTTTTAAAAAACAATATTTAATATACACACTTCCCCACACTTTGTGTAGAGTCTTTATATTCATTAATTAATTGGTTTTGACTGATCAAGATCTGTTTAAGGGGTAATTCTGTTGTGTGTAAGATAAGCAAGCCCATCTTATGATATATTACATGAAGAAGCAATGCTACAAGAGCTTGGCTATGAGAGTCAAGAGCTGATTCAGTCTTATGGCATTAAGAGCAACTGTTCCACACACCTAGTCAAATTAACATTGTTGTAGTTTCATAGTCTGGCAAAATGTACTAGCAAACCATTGTATACATATAATGTTAATTATTTTTATTTTAAAAAAATCTCTTGTCTCTTACTACAGCTGAAGAGTTTTAGACTTTAGACCCCATTCCTCATTCATTTTCTCTAAGAAGTGCTTCAATACAAAAAAAGCGTATCTTTTCAGTTAGTGAGTATAAAAGCCATCATAGAGTATATTGCTGTTGAACTAAAAAAAGGCAGAGATTAATAATTAAGTTGATTTTACTGAATAGGACACAAACCTTTAAGAAAACATTTGAAACAGTCACATTCTCTATATACAGGAAAAAAAGACTTTGAAATAAGCATTTCTTCACAGTACAAAGTAAACTTTTTGGACTAAACTTGATTTTACCTCTGCTTACTTATTAAGATCAACTGCACATTCCTATTGAGCATCTAAATATATGCAGACATCCTGTAGATATAAAAATGATGTTTTTCAATTTAAATTTGAAAAAAAAAGAGTTGCGTAGGAGTCAAAGCTGTCACCTACAACCATTTGTGGATGCTTAACAGGAAAGCATTAGCAAGTAAAGCATGCACATTATCACTGTTTACAGGAGATGAATCACAATATGTCACTAGGGTGACTCGGCAGTTTCAAAGGCCCAGAGTATTGTGCTACTACTTGACAAAAACAAAGAGGAAAGAAATCAAAGTTAAAAAAGTAAACTGCCAAGGTTGCAATTTTTAGTTTGTCTTATTTTGCCGTCTTGTATCACAGCTCAATGAAATGTGTTCCTTCCTAACATAACCCGTACTGTACATAGCCCAACTTCTCATTTGAACCAAAACTTTAGATTATTTTCATAAGGAAAGTAGCAGAAATTCTGGAAACAATGAAAAAAACAGTGTTAGAACATTGTCTCTCAGGAACCTTTCCTAATTTTTCTAGGATGTCATCTTTTAATTCGGAACCCACAGAACCTTTTTATATATCCATAAAAAATATGGGGTAAAGTTTCAGAATTATTCAGGTTAAATCCATAATAAAATATTAAAAGCAAAAAAGTGCATTTACGTATTAGAGGGTATAAACTGTATTAAAAATTAATAAGAAACATTGAAAAACCTGGACTTGGACCTGTCTGTAGCCTTTGACCACTACCATAAAATAAATCTGAAATAACAGCCAACATTTTTTCTGGTCCCTAAGACATTCCTAATACAACACAGCTTTTGTATTGGAATTCAGAAGGCACAACATGAGGGTTGCCTCATTTCCTGTAAGATAAACAGCGTATGGATGAAAACATCTTAAACATATATTTGGGCAAACTTCATCCTTTCACTATAAAGATGCCAGTCAAGTATGAAAAGGAAATTATCGGTATGTTACTAAGCAATGCAAATAATGTATTTTTTTTATTTTGAAGAGTATAGTTTCTGCTTTGTTCACAGTAAAGACAAAATGCTTCCTCCTCAGCAAAATGTTTCCACAAGGCATTCTCTAAAGATGAGAAGAGGTGCAGTAGTTTAAAAAGCATTCTTTAAAGGCACATTCTGATTTAGGGGTGTTCAGTCATAATATGTTCAGTCACTGATGGTAGCTTTGTGCCACTTGTATTGACTTCATGAAAAGGGCACATAGTCCTAGTATGGCACCTATTAATTGTTCCTGCTGTTTCTGTATAAAAAACAAGCAGGCCACAGACCCTCTTATGAATGCCTTCTAAAAAATAGGGTCTGAAATTCTTATTAGTGTTTTTTTTGTGGTCTTGTCTGTAAAATTATGGAGCTGATTTTTGCTTCAGCTAAAAACAGCTTACTACAGAAAGTTATCCATCTCCATACATACGTCCAAGACTGATCAGGTCAGGTTGGTCTGTATCTGCTTGCTATTATTGACAATGTTGAAACTGAAACACAAGAAACTGACAACCTCATGTTAAGAATCAACTTACCTGAACACAGGCTGCAAAAAACAAAACAAAACTAAGAACTGGGATCTATTTTGGACATTCAGAAAAAAGGAGGCTTAACAACTCAGAAATGACCTCTTGCACCAGAGTCAGATTATGGGAAGCCCAAAAAAATGGGATGACAGGTGGACACAGCAGCTGATGTAAAGGGATTTGTGTGATTGTAAGTGATTGGCAACCAAAGGAAGGGGAAACATTTTCATTAAATGGTAGCATTTAAAGGGTGACAATCAATAGATCCAACAAGCAAATTGCCAAAAATCAATGCCATGGTATCGACCAAAAGAAGCTGCCAGGTTGTGGGAGAATAGAAGTTTGTTACTCAATAAAAACAACTCCAGCATGTCTAAAAACTATGTTCTGTATTATGTATATGCTGAGTGCTTGCTGAAGGTTCACTATTTAAACAAATGATTGTCAATTAACTCCATTTCTTTCCTATTTTTATGCTAAACTATGTAAAAGCTGCCTTACATTACTTCATTCAGTCACATTGAGAGAGGTAATTCTTTAGTCTAGAAAAAAAGTAGAAATCAAATTGATGACATTTACATTTTCTGCTAATATTTAATTTGCCTTAATCAGTGCTTTGTGGTTGTACTGTTAGTGAAAACATGTGACAACATGAATTTTAACAAAAGTATTTTTTGAAAGTTGCAATTGTATGCTGTGAGACATGGCCATAGACAATATAGCCATTTAAAATGAAACAATACTGAAAGTTCTGCAATAAGCACACGTGAAAAAAAAATACAGAAAACAGAAATTCCTTAATATAAAAATACTGAATAAAACCTTCTACCACAATATGAGGATAGAAAACAACTGGCCTGTAATTCTGAAAGTTGAGAAAAGATGCTTAAGTAGGAAGAATACAACTTGTGAATACTTATCTTGTGGTGAAACACTGACTTTCAAAATACAATTTCCCTTAAAATGTACCTTTATCATAACACTTAGTTGGAACATACAGAATTGTACAGTGATAATGATGATAATTATATAACAAATTAAATAAAATATTGGGAAACAAACACCAGATTTATCAATCTTTTATGACCCCAGGCTCTTGTTTAAATTATACAGATTAAGGAAAATAGGCACATTTTAAATTAATTTTAAATCCATGTCTTCAGTCATCATTTAAAAAGCATGACATACTGCATTGAGCACCTGATGTTGTCTTACAAACAACAGCCGGAAGCTCACAAAACCTGAAATAGATGGAATTGCTTCACAACAGGTATAATTGTTTTCCCTTCTTATTAATGCTAGATTTAATTGTTTTGGTTTCAGCTTCAGTTAATCAGTTAAGTTAGTTATTCAGATAGAGAACCGTACTCTCTTAGTACTCAGCTTTCACAAAATACAAAGGAGCAAGTAGCAAAAAAAAAACAGAAATTGCCAATGTGGAAGTGAACAAGCTCATTTAGCTGGTTTTCCAGTGTATTTCTTTAACTCTGAGCACTATTTCTCAAACCTGTGTAGAGAGAATTTTACCTCTGAGAGTTCAGTACCAGGGTTGTGATTGAAACAAGTATTTGCACCTTTCTGATTTTAAAAATAAGTTCCTATATGCAATGATGGATAGCTCTTGACTTCTTACCCTTGTTCTTTTGTGCCCTGAGGAATTGCTGCAAAGGAATAGCACTTTCCACAGACTAGAAATGCAAGTGTAATTAGAATAATTCTAACTGCATCCAAAGCCTGTGGGTGGTATGATTCATATGTTTGCCTTAATCCTAAATCAAAATGTAACTGGTTGCAGTTTATTTGGCAGGGCTGTTAGAGAATGAATTCCATGTCATGGATAAGCAATAATTTATAAGCACATAGTAAAAGCAATAATAATAAGCTTTCACTGTGACTTATACTTCACAATTTCCTACCTTCAACTCTTGACAAAATACTGTCAAAATTGAAGAGAGCCTGGCCATGTTGTCACAGTTTATAAGGGCATGTATGGCAGCCTCAAAGAGCAGAAAACAAAAAAACATACCCTGTAGCATCACCTTAAACACAAAGTTAAAGCTTAGTAAGTTCAGAATTGTTCATTCACATAGTTTGTTAACCTTATAACTACTGTAATAAAAATGAAAGCACACAGGTAGGTTGTTCGTACATGTAATTGCATAAGAAAAGAATGTGAGGGTGTTTCAAAATTTATGACAATGTAAGCAGCCCTGAATGAAACATAAAATGACCCTCTGTTGAATTCATTTTTAAAAACCCTCAGGCAGAGAACAGCATCAGAGAACGGAATAGTCTTATGAAACAAAATAGTGAACCCTTTTCAGCTTGAAATAAATATTTTTTCCTTGTGGCAGATTTGAGGATTTGGTGGATTATGTTATTATCTGCTTAATACATTTTTTGTCCATAAAACCCCAAACCATCCCTACCAAAGACTATGTGTTGATCAGCTTTATGAGTAAAATGGCCGATGAAATACAGCAGTCTGAAATGATAGAGCTTGGCAAATAACTATAAATTCTACCGAATATTTGCTTGGGCTAAACAAGTGGCCACCCAATGTAATGTATCTGCTGTTTTAAATATGACACTGTATTTGAATTCTCAAAAATATTTATTAATGCTGAATTCTCAGCATCTATTTTTCTTTTTCAGCAGAAGAGAGTGCTAAATGTCACAAAGGACTCTGGGTGAATGATGATGCCCATTCTACAAAGAACTATATTGGCAGTTTCTAGCAGGAATGAAAGTCACCAGTTCTGATCCGAAGGTGTTCAGCATTTAAAAAAAAAAATCTTACAAACATAGGTAATATGAGATGCTTATACTCAAAGGTCTTTGCATTCTGGCCTGTTCTGTAGATTACTAAAGAAATGAAGGAATTCATTCAAAAATGAAGGAATTTGTCCCAGCAGCTGCTGTGGCGAGGCAAGCTAGCTGCGTCACATCAGCAGGTTACGTCATCACCTTTCTGCCTCCCTTCACCAGTTGTCACGAAAATAAACCAAGAGCACTTGAAGAGTGTTCTGGAACAATAAATACTTGGATCTGACAGAGCTCGGAGCTCAGTGTTTGACACCGAGTTCCTAAAGCTTGATTTCTGTGTTTCCCTAGCTTGCTCCTTAGTTTCACTTGTTGGATTAATACGGGCACTGCAATCAGAGCTTCCATGGTTCCCTGTTTGGAAGTGACACCGCGTCTGTTTGTGTCCATGTCGTTTCGGTGTGCCCATTAGCTGCCACTCTCTTTTTTTCTTAGTCTCAGAAATGTGTAGCTTTGGAAGCCGGCCCCTGCTGGTGCACAGATGTACTGGGTGGTTATGGGTATGGGTGGTCATGGTGCTGTAGCCAGCTGGGGTTGGGTAACTCGATTGGGTTCTCTCCCATTCCTGGAATGCACTATGAGTCCCACCTTGCTAGCACATTATTACAGGGAATGAAAGTACTCAGCCACCACAAATCAGATTAAAATTATCAACATGTGAATTTGGAGCTGCAGATACCCATTTTATTCAGTAACAATGAAACAAAGGACCCAGGGATACAGATGTAAATTAAGAGTGAGTGCATTTAGGACCGAGAACGTGTTCAACTACCAAATGGGATAGATGGACTGAACGGCCTCCTTTTTTAATCTTTCGTATATTCTTACAATCTTAAGAGAAAATGAAAGAGATGGTCTGAATGACCTTTGTGCATTTGGAACCTTTTCTGTGCTTTGTAGCAGACACGACTCCTTGTTTCCCCGTCCACCTATCTGAAAACATCTTAGTTTTCCCAAATAAAGGGCAAACTACAGAAACTCCTATGGCTTTTAATATTGGCAAAATATCTTAGAATGAGGATTGAAGAGGGCAATGCAGACACGTAAATAGGCGGACCATAAATTACCTACAGGAAGTCTGGATTCTTTTTTTTCTTTTTTGACACTAATCACAGTCAATTACTGTATGTGCATGCTGAGGAAATAAATCAAATGTGTGAAGGTCCAAGTGTCTCAATTCACTGAAATGAGGAGATAGGTGCTTCATTGACAGTTACAATGTGAACGAGGTGAGGAGACACAGGCACCTGAAGATGACACATGCAAATTAGACAATTCAAACCAAAGGGAATAGTTTGTAGTTACTCTCCCTATGAGGTCTCCAAAATTGCAGGTAATCACCTACAAAAGTGTACTACATGCAGTGTCAAAGTGTACTACATGCAGGAAAATCATTATTCAGAGAAGAGAAAGAAACAACAGAATTATAGTAAAGAATGGCAAAGTACAGTGAATCATAGTAAAGTAGTTTATTATGGCAAAGATGTGTAAAATATGATTGTACATGTAAAAAACAGGAAATCAGATAATCTTTCTGTATAGAAAAAATTACCTGATGACAATGTAGTTCTTTGTCATCAGTTAATTTTGAACAAAAATAACATTCAGCTAGACTTTGCAAATTGTGAAGTACAGTAATATCGTCACTATGCAGATTCATTAATTGTACAAAAGTGATGATGATGGAAATGGATAGAATGTAAAAGTAAGAAATCCATGTTCACATTAACAACAAGCAGGGTCCACAATTACAGCATATTTGACAGGTAGCAAGTAATTCTGTCAAAGCCAAGAGGAAACAAATTCAATTATGTTAAAGATATGAGGAAATGTGACTTAATGAATGAAATCTAGATTCACTTGCTGCAACTTGACTATTGGTGATTTATACTTTCTTGGCATAATAATTATCCAATGCCCTAGCAACAGCATGCTGGTTAGTGGTACTGTATCTTGCAGTGTCTAAAGATACCCACTGGGATGGTGCTCCAGTAAATTAGATTTTTGTTTTTTTAACAAACTGGGAGATGGCTCTATGACCTAGAGCAGCTCACAAGGCATATTAATCTCTTCTTTACCCAGCAAGCCAAGCTGAAATTCGGTTGTTTTTTCCCTTCTGTTCATTTTGATTTTTCTAAACTCAAAGAGATTGATGGAGCCTCCACCCTCACAAAAAAGAAAAAAACCCTGAGGCTCATTGGAGAACACTGGCTTTTCCATTTTCCCCTTAATAGTATACACTGCAAACATCAATGTTAAATCAATTAGTTTATACAACTAAAAATAATAAGAAGAATAATTGCTGGTGTTTCTAAATCTACACTAAACTAACTCCAGTATGTCCAGAATTCAGCAGCCAGAATCATCACTAGGTCTAGTGCAAGTGACCACATTACTCCTATCCTGGAGCCTTTGCACTGGCTTTCTGTATAGTGGTCAGCTTTTGTGTCAACTTCAAAATCCTCATGCTCAATTATAAGGATCTGCACGGTTTGGCACCTCAGTACCTCTCTGAGCTACTACTGTCCTACTCCACACATAACAACATTCACTCTTCTAATTCTGGTCTCCTATCTGTCCCCCAAGACATTTACACTCTATAGGTGACATGACCTTCTCCTGTGTGCCTGGAACTCTAACCCTAAGGATATCAGAGAGTCACCTTCCCTAAATTCCTTCAAATCTAGACACAAAACCTTCTTCTTTATAAGGCCCTTTACTTAACTCGTTCTGCTACATACACGTTTCACACCATTTACAGTCTCTCTCACTGTTTACAGTATTTTCATAGTGTATACTGTATATTGTGTATTTTTATTGGTGTTGTCGTTCTGTAAAGCGCTTTGAGAAGCCACCTTTCAAGGTGCTATAAAATATAAGAAAAAAGGTTTATTATTAATTATTAGAATAAGAATCAACCAACTATTTTATATAAGGCTCTTAAAATGATCATCTTCTGTAAAGTGCTTGAGGTGTTAAAAAGCTGTTAAAACAAAGAAAACAGCAACAAAGTTAGGAAATAAAAAAGCAACACAAAGCACGCAGGGAAGATGACTCTGTGACTTCCTTCAGGATAAAATTCCAGAGCTTAGGGACATAGCAAGAGAAGGCCCTGCCATCCACAGAATGTAGACGAGCTTGTGGGACAGACTGGAGACCAGAGTCAGCTGAATGAAAGGTGCAAGGTAGCAAGTAGGAAGATAATCAATCAGACAGGTACAGAGGTGCAGTACTATGTTGAGTATAAAATGAAAGCTGTGCAATTAGATAATACTTGCCTTACTCACAAATAAAAAAATGTTAATGCTAATACACAAGAGGATTTCTCATGGTTCAGATAGGGATTTGATTGTGCCTGTGGCTTCTTCCTCATCTACACAGATGTCCAGATTACTGAGTGATGTTCAGTCCAGATGAGGAGGGAGAAGCAGCATTGAACTGAAGAAATCTATGCTAGGGGATATACTCATTTTTTTATAGCAATACATGTTTTGACACTATTGGGATGTTGCCTCTATTTAAATCTATCTCGATATGCTATATGGTATAAACATTAGATACAAAGTTGACAGTTGTATGTAAGGATGATTTCAACACTATTACACTTAAAATGCTTAGCCATCAGTATGTTTTCTAAGTCATTTTTGCCTGTTAAGTATTCAAAGGCTGCAGGCCATACTAATCTGATAGCCCAAACATATGCTAAAATCATTAAGAAGAAGGAGTCGCCAAGGAATATCCTCAAAACACAATACCACATTGTCAGCATGAAGTTAAAAGCCATGTGCATTTATAGTATGTTGAAAAAAAGGTCAGAGTGGTTCTGCAAGGGGTTCTAATAAAAAGGCAAACAGCAGCAAGAAGAGAGGACATCCATTATGTTAGCATATGGAAGTTTGATCATTTTGATGAGCTCTGTCCCTAAAGGACACATTCTAATCAACCAGACACAGTCCAATTCAACAAAACCAAAGGCCATTTCAGTAGCTAAAGAAAGAATTGCAGGTGAGGTTTTGGTATCAACAGTGGCATTAATGATAGGAAAAAGACATCACTGATAATCACAAACCTTATCTGTCACCATGCAAGTTCACACATTGGCATATATCTTGACATCCAAATTAATTAAGGAAAGAGGACAATAGCAAGTACATAGCTCTTTATAAAACAAGATACTATACTTATAAAAAGCACAGTTCTCATGTGCAAGCCCAACAACAGCACACTATTCCTCAGAGGTATTGTCATGGAGCCCATCTAGGCCCTTGCAGAAAATCTTCTTGAGTCTAGGTCCACTGGAGACCCAAAGGTTTTTTTACTCCCATCCAAAACAAACCCTCAGCATTACAGGGTAATGTAAACCAGTAAATTCTCCCATATGCCTCTCCATATGCCTTGGTGAAGCCTGGCTGTAATGTTTTGAAAGGTTTTGCCATTGGATGAGAATAACCTTCAATAAAAATGAGGCATTGGAATGTTCTGCTGGAATTTCTGGGCACCCTGCAAAATGGATTATCTGTGGGGTAGAAAATCCTAAAGATCAGGGTTCAGTGATGATCAGGTCCTCAGAAAGGACTTCCATAAATATGGAGAATCCTGCAACAAAGTAGCTGCTTCTCTAATTACTGTGAAAGATTAACGCTCACAAGCCCCTTAGTCTAACCAATCAGATGCTGCAGCAAAGCAACCTGTTCTCAAGATAATTTGTTGGAATTTGTTGACACACTGAAATAATGATTAGTGCCTTTTGTAGCTTGATGCACTTCTGTTTTCAGTATGTTGACACAGACAGTAGAATTTTTCCATCACCTTGACCTTGAATCTCCTCCCTGAGAAAGTGGAGGACTGTGTTTTTCCCATACACTGGCTCACTGACTGACTGAAGTCATAGGCAATCACAGCTCGCTTGCTTGGGCATCTGTTTAAACTGAGTCCATGAGTGAAGTGCCAGGGGTGGGATGGTGAGCCTGGTATACTGAGACTGAAGAGCTGAGTGTTCCTCTGCTCCAGCCTCAAGCACAAACCATTTTTTGAATCGCTCCTATTTTACATGACTTGGAATTTAGCTTATTTTGGAACCAACCCTGAAAAACTTTTTGTTCAGTCCAAAACTGCATTGCAGAATAATTTTCTAAAAGTTAAAAATGACAAAAAAAAAACAAAAAAAGTTGCTGTTCCTAAACTGGCATGGTAGACATAAATCCACAACATATTACCTTTTAGGTTTCTAAAACTTTGGTTTCATATCCCAACATTATATAGATGTCTGCAGGGAGCACAAAATTGGTTCACTGTCTGCCTTTTAAGATCTCCAGAAATAGGTCAGTGCACTTAATAGAGAAGACAAACTCTGACGTTATACTTGCTCAGCAGTAAAAGCCCCAGCCCTTGAGGAAAAGTCCAGGACTGTTAATGTCTCCTTGTTTGGAATTTTCATCCTGTCACATGGGGTTTAGGCTGAAGATATTGAATCACAATTCTTTGTGCTTTTTGGTGATTGTGTACCTGTTGAGCAAGCTGAAATATTTTACACATCTTGTCTGTGCATTTGTGGATTTCTGCACAAGACAATGGTTATACCATTTTCAAGCAAAAACCTGCTTACATGTCCAGACACTGTTTCTTAATAAATTGTTTATTTCCACTGAGACCTTTAAGGTGTGTACAGCAATAATTGAGGTGGATTCATTTCTTTACACAGAAAGCTCTAACAAAACACAATAATTCAAGACAGAGGGGGCTGTGGAGCAAAAGGTAATTTATATAGGAGGCAAAGCATGCAGTCAGAAAGCTGCTGAGTGCTCTGAAATCATTTTCCTGTCCCTTGCAGCTGCCAAGAAGCCTATTTCCATCTTTAGTCTAATTGTTTCTATTACTTTTCAATCTATTATAGCTGAAGGGAGGGTCGCTGCTAAATTAGTTTGTAACGTTATCAATTAAAAATGACAGCATTTTATATTGGTAATCAGATATGATCATGAGGCTCCTGCTGAATGCTTTATCTGTCTCTTTTATTAAGATGTCTTAATTTATCAAAAGCTGTTCTCCATAACGGCCTCCACTGTCTGTAAATGAACCTTATTACTGAGACAACCAAGTCAGAAACAGACTAGACGAAGAAGCAGGCAAGTCATATAGTGTTAAGAGCAGGGAAACAGAAACTTTGTTTTCTTGCTTTTACAAGACATACAGTAGTCGCCATTTGTGTCCATAATGGCTGGCATGCATCCTCAGGGGAATAATGCATTCGTGCTCTATGATATGTACAGTATTTTCCATTTGTACAAGTTCATGGTACTGTTTAACAACAGTGTTGTTGCACAGGTCAAACCCCTGTATATACAGTACATAGAGTATGGGGAATAAACTAGCCATCCATTCACATATCCATACAGTTAAAAATAACTTAATCTTTAGATATTTTTTCCCTAGTATTTTAAGTTAGTCATTTGTAATGATTATGCAGAGCTGTTTCATCGACTTCTTGCTGGCTAGTTTTTTAATTACAGGACTGTTAACTCATTTTTGCAATGTATTATTGGCTTTCTTTGTTATTTAATTACACGTAAGTCTGTTAATTGAGTGGACTGAAGTACTTTGCCTTGTGTTTAAACAACAATGTATTTATCTTCACTCTTTTTGTTAATTGTGACTTTTTTGTGGAAATTAAGCTGTGTTTGGTATTACGGCCCTGAGTGTTTTTTTCTTACTTGACTTTGGAAATGTGGTTCACTAGTGCTTGTTTTGTGCTAATTTGCTTGGAAATCTAAAGCGTAACTTATATTTTTGCTGATCTGAAACATTCTGGCTGTACAGGATCTTTTATGGGATTTTTTCCTATTCTTGTTCACATCTTAAAAAAATTTCACATTGAAGATGAATAGAACTGGAACCCTCAACAAACATTTGAGTGTTGCAAAATAATAGTAATAGTAGACACAATATTTCTTATTTTTTCAGCTTCTGTAAATAAACCATAAAACAAATCTAGACAGCCCAATCTTTCCCATGCCCACATAAACTACATCGCCCACAAATCCAGTTCTGCTTCCTCGGGTCTTGCAGGTCCCACCCAGCCTGGGTGGTTTATAAGTACTTATACTTTATAACATATGCTTGTTCAATCATCTGTTGTGTATTTTTAATATGAACCTTGTAAGCATTCATGGGAAATGTAGTAAAAACAAGCACGTAAAAGCTTTCCAGAAATAACGACAGCAAGGGTCGTTAAAAAGAGCATGTCAAAACTTTCCAAAATAATGAAAGCAAGTGACAGACTTAAAGAATTTGATGCAGAAAATGTTTATGAAGAAGGTAGAATACTGTTTTGTACCTAATTATTTTCAGCTACTACTACCTGCTTCGTAAATATATTATATTTATTTTCATACATTAATACTGTTGATAACATTACTTTAAATTTCAGCTTCCAACATTTTCCTTTCATTGCCTGATTCAGTATTAACTGAGTTTAAAGAAATTGGCTTCTGGTACATGAATGTTACAGTACTGTACTTCTAGGTACCATTCATAGCGCTCTAATGTGAGAGCTTTCAATCTGACGGATCTGTGCTCCATTCATGGCTTGTTATCCCCTTTTAAGAAAAAAAAGTGTACAGCCACTTTACATTTTAAAACAGTAGCTAGGCTATCTATTTTATATGTTTATATAATATACAATATTTATATCGTTAATAAATATTTTATAATTTGATTAACAAAAATAGATTAAATGAGGCTAGAATTTTAGTAACATCTAATATGAGACAAGTGCCACATATTGATCTACACTGAGCAATGAAAGCGAAAAGTTAGAACAGCCCTGTGGCATACTGCCGTGTGCTTTCTGCTGGTGTGAATATTGACACGCGTTCTAAGTGGCTGTATACAGTCTGCCTTTTGTAATGTGATAACTTGATTTTCCTTCTGGAATAATATTAATTAGCCAAGATAAAGCTTTTCTTTAAAGTGACTTACAGTAATGACGATTTCCTATTTTTCTTCCAAAATGCACATTTCGCTACAAGTTGAGAAACTTTGGGGTTCAGTGCTTTGTTAAAAGAGTACAGCAGATGGGTCAGCGATTTGAACCCACAAAGCTCTAGTAGGGAGTCTAAAGCCCTAACCACTACTCCACACTGTCACCACTGTAAAAGCCATAGGTCAATTCAAAGCAACCATCTATTGCTATTCAGATATTCTCTTTGCTCAGTGAATCATATCACTCTGAGCTGGTAGGTTATTGAATCAAAGTGGATGAAGTTCAGCTTGGAAGATTTCGATCAGTCCACAGTTGGTGTAAATTCAGTAAGTGTTTCTATGATAAGCTTGGTGAATCAACCATTTAATTTTTTTTTCTGGGAACATATCCAGATGGAATGCTCCAAAGCAGTTTGCAATTAAGACTTGATAATGAGGAGTCTAATGAACACACTGTTTTCAGATAATGTACACCTTTTTATTTTGATAAATAGGGCTCAACTGCAGCTTAAATGGGAGGAAAGAATACATACTGTAGTTTCAGATAAATTGGTCAACAAGCACATTTTAATGCAAAACATCTTAGTGTCTTGGTGATAAGCATAACAAACTGCTGTACAACAGCACAGAGGCTAACGCTAATTAGGAGGCTAACTAACTCAGGATAGTGCACCACAATACAGTGGTAGGGCTGGGACTTTAACCATGACAAAACCCAAAGTTCTACCCTAACCAGAGCATAACCCAGCCTTCTGTGGTAGGTTCTCTGTGGACCTTCACTATCCTGAAGAATTCTCTTTATAGTGTTAAAGGAGGTCCTCAAGTTGTAAAGGATATTTTCATCACCTACTGTATGCAGAACACAAGCTTAATCAGACCCTTTATTTATTCACTCTTTACAAAGCTCAGGAGTTTTTCAAACATTTACTCAATTTCTTATCAATTTACACAAAAGGAAGTATAAATCTTTAAAAAAAATAATCAGAAGACTTTTTGCAAACATTTCACAAGTCCAAAGCCTTAATTCACAAGACATGTTTTGCCTTGTCTTAAAAACATATCCTACTTTTCAAAGACATACAACAAAACAGTCCCATTTAAAATACTTTGTTTGCTAACCTAACTTAGTGTACAATCTTAAAGGAAAGCAGTATTATGTGTCTACAATTCTTTTTCATTTTTAAGGAAAAACTGTACTACTTTGCGTTGTGGATTTTATCTTGTCTAAGAAAAAAAATAGCTCTTTTATTTTATATTTCATGTTCAGAGACTGTTGTCTGTTGTTATTTAAGAGTCTTGACATCTTAAATAAGAATTTAAAAACAACTAGCTGAAAAGAGTACTTGCTAAAGAAATTGCTAACACTCACCTAACAAATATTTAGAAAATAATCACATTCTAAGCTCCATAAGGTCATGATTTAACATTACTTGAAAATCAATAAAATTGGTACAGTCCACAGTCTTTACTGATCTCCATCAATAAGACTACTGGAAATATAAAAAACTCTTATTAGATATTTTTATAAGCCTCATTAATTTAACTGGACTAAAATAAATTCAATTACACACTTCAAAAATAGCACAGCTATTTTATGTGTATGTAGCACAGACTCTGAAATTTTATTTATTTTCAGAGTACTGTGAGATTGTTAAAAAAGACATGTTAGTGAAGGTTTTTGCAATTTCCAGTGCAGTTGACTCTATAGGAATAGTATGGAATTGTCCTATAATCAACACTGCAGAGGTGCAGTACATGAGATTTAATAAGACCCACTTCAGATTATCACTATGTTTCTGAGAAACTACTCTGACCTACCTTAAATTTCATGTTGAAGTACTCAACCAAAAAGAACTTCTGCTTAAGTGTTTATGTTCCTTTATTAACACATACTGCAGGCTCTATTCCCTAAACAATGGCTAATTTAGGGACAGGCCCCTGAAATGTATGATTATAAATGAAAGAAATTGTGACAATGCTGCACTTTTTCTAAACCTATGCTGTTATATTGGTCTTTTCTGTGATAAAAAAAGCCCCCAAAGGGGAATGAGAAGTTACTTCTCAGATAATTATATAGTAAGTGCAACCACGCAAGATGCTTTTTAATTTAGATTGTTCACAGAACACTGTTCTACATGAGAGGCAAATTTTGAAGCCGTATAATAATGCCATTTTTTCCACTAACAAAAATAATATCTAGGGCATAAAATAATGAAAAAAAATCCTAATGCATCATGAGCAGATATTGAATAATGACATATAATAATAATGAGTATATATGAAGCTATACTTAAAAAATATGTACATCATATGGTGGTAAATTGTCTAAACCTATAGTTTTTGCTTCTTTCTAATAAACTGTACAAAGCCAGCTTGGACCACATGTTAAATGAGCTGAATAGTCTCAGATGACACTGGGGAGAGTCCCAAAACTACAACACAATCCCAGCCAAATTGAGCCTCTGTTCTGAGATGGTCTGAGCAGCACAACAGGGTACAATATAGGTCAGTAATGAGGTGTATTTGTATTGTGCCTACAGGCAAATTTTCCATGCCTTTAATAAGAATCTATACCACTAAAATAATTCCTCCTCTCTTGCTACTGTTCACTCTTTTACTAGTAGTGTTATCATAAGCAGTTGGATTTACATATAAATATAAGACAGTACACTTTTATCTGTGTGCTCAAACACTAGTAGCACCATGTTTAAAAAACTGCAATGAGTCTGTACAGATACTGAAAATGGGAGACTTCTGAGAATAAATTGAAAAATAGAGCACCCCTGTCTTATTTCACCACTTACTGTACCACTTGAGACAGACTCTGTTTCATGAAATTTCTGAACTTGCTGAACATATACAGTGCTTTGCTAATACAAACGTCACCAATCAGAAAATAAACAATTAGACAATTAAAGTAGGCCACCAGCCACAGCACAAAGCCAAAGCAATATAATGTTCTTGCAGGCAATGATAGAGTAAATTACAATAGGGCTGGGGACCCAAAAGCAAGTTAAATGGGTTTCACTTCTTATCCCCTAGATGCTGAGAGGGGAAATTATTTATATCATGAGATATTTCTGACCTACACCTGTTATGTACGTGCTAATGTGGTACAGGACAGCTGATTGGCATGCATAATCCCGCTTGGAGAATATGACATGATATGCTTTGCGTTTTCATATGGTTAAAAACTCAACAGATTTCAGAAATATGACATCCATTTATTTCTTCAGGGAAATAAAAGGATAATTTTGCTAGAATCATTCCTGGAAGATTTACCAGAATACCTAAGCATGGTATTTTACATTTCTATGGTCTTGTCACACTTATACTCTGGATTTAATTTGTCATCGTTAAACAAGTTTTTCATGATTGTCCACTCCCATCTAAACTGTATATTCGGTTTCCATGTTTATTTTTAGAATTTAAAAATAAACAAAATTAATTCGTACAGTATGTATGCCTGTGTGTACGACTTCTCACATAACCACAAAATCAATATCTTGTGTGCACAAATATCACTCCTGACTTGTAGCCATTGGATAATTGTTTGCTCAGAGCTTACTGTCTAATGGGAGGACAATTTTTATTTTTCTCCATCTTGGGTTCTGTATGGTTCTAATCTGTAAAACAGTAGCCTTGTGTTTTTTTATGATTTACCATTTTCTTGTTAGTTGTATCATGGTTCACCCTGAGTGCCCCATCACTATTTCAGGCAAAATTAACTTCTCTCAGGTTGGAGAGCAGGAGCGCCCAACTGGTTGATCGCGGAGCGCTTGCCAGTCGATCGATCGATATCGATCGAAACAGTTGATGTTGGGCAAAAAACAAATGGGCTATTTGACTTTTTACTTTTTTTGATAGCTTAAAAATTATTCAGATCTATGCATGTAATGTCATACATTTTGTGTGTGTTTAACCCTTCTCGAATGGGTTGTAAAAGTCTCTTCAGTGCTGGCCTACACTGAAAAAAAAAGCTACAGGTGTTCCGCAAATAGTGTTGTGTGTGCTACTCAAGAACGTTCTCTTGGTTATTGCTGCAACAGTGCATAGTGGAGCGAAACAGACTGGCCGTGACAAATTCGGCTGCAGTTTGATAAGTTTGAGTGCCTATTTGACAGTTGTAGTGTTTGAGTGAAAATCATGAAGCAAAGAGACCGAAAACGTACTGTTACCACAAGGAATGATTATTTTTTTTTAATTTCTCATTCAAATCTGCAATGCTACCCGATAAATGGAAATACAGAAAACATTTCAAAACTGCACACAAAATGTATGTTGTGGACTTTCCCACAAAAAAAGTGAGTTACGGAAAAGAAAAGAGGAAAAATTTAAATGTCAACTAGCAGCAGTCGCTTTTCACGAGGCCTAATACAAGAGGGAAAGTGGCCATCATCACATTGTTCTGTGTAAGCCACATCCTGGCTGTTTGGAGATTTCAAAAACAAAGCTGTTGCCTGAATCAAAGAGTTTCTCAAGTCGTCTAAACATGGTGAATATGCCCAATTAGAGGATGGACAGGGCTTCTGGATTTAGCATTCCTCTTGACTTGACTTGAACTGCTGTTTGAGCTGAATGTTGAGCTGCAGGGATAAAATAAAAGTGTCATCGACATGATCAGCAGTGTCAACACGTTAAAAAAAAATTATAACTGTTCTCAAGTAAGCTTCTCAGTGCCAATGCTCACGTTAAGGTAGGATATTTTTTTTTTCAAAAATGGGGAACATTACTTCACTGTAACATGAGTCACTTGCTTTTATTTGCTGTCATTTTATTGACGGGTATTGTACTGATGTGCCCACTGTCTGTTTTTCCTATATGAGTTTCAAATTCACACTGGTAGATAGCGCTGGACTGGCAAATTAAAAAGTAGACCTTAAAAAAGGTTGGGCACCCCTGTTGTAGAGCATTCCTAAAAAAACATAAAAACAGCAGGTCCCTGTTGAGGGACTGAGAAATTAGTAGGAAGCCAAGGATTAAAGTATATTAAGTAAAATGGAAAAAAATATAATCTTGAGCCATCACCTGAACATTTTTTATTACTTCCAACAATGAATGTCCCAATCTATTAAGTACAGATGGAAATTCATAAAACATGCATGACTATCAGGTTGAGGACAAGTGGCTGATGTACAGAAAAAAACTATGAATCTCTATGATAGCAACACTTTGTGATGCAGAGACATAAGAATACAATTTCTACTCTATTGCCAAGTATAAAGACATGAGCCTTCATCACAAACTAATATCAGGACAGTTTGCAGATTCCAATACTAAAGTGTTAGATCCATATTTCTCATTTTCGCAACTGCAGTGAAATCTATACTCCCTTATAGAGTATGTTACAAGTGCAGTCCTACAATTTCATTTGTATGCTTTTAATTGTAAATTCCTTGCTGTGCACTGCTTTTTGAAATTACTTTTGATACTACTATGTATGGTAGGAAAATCAATCTAATTTATGTTTAATTTTGTAAACGTTTTTCACTTAAAGTTTTGATTGCAGTATAGTTGTTCAACACAGTTTAAAAACATAAAATGGAAGTTAACAGAAAAGTTATTTTTGTTCCATTATATTTCATTTCCAACTTTCTTTAAAGTTTCCATAAATATAAAATGAAAGGAAGAGAAAATAAGCATTTTTAGTTTGAAATATAAAAAAGATTTTATACAGTGTAGGTGTATTCATTAATGTGACTCAATGTTTTGATTACTTTTTTAGAAATAAAAATTACCAAAGACATTAATAAAACATTCTTTTCCAGGTTTTTAAAAGTGCAAGAAGGGCAAAAACACACAAAAAATTAAAAGCAATTAAGTACAAATGGGGCAGAACTAAACTGTCATTATAGTGCTTCTACAATCGTCATCTTTTGTTGGCTTTTATGATATTGAAGAAAATCTAATCATATGAGTTGTGTGCACAATCACCCATTTTCATCCTTGAGTTCCAGACAAACTACAGATAAACTTCTACAAAGACAGATAAACTAGTACAAAGCTTTTACGTTTGTGGTCTACAGTCAATTAATTTATTTTCCCCACACCTTTTGATAATCTGCTGAGAGGTGAAGGAATCTATTTCAGAGTTCGGCTATTGCATGCAGTGTCTTCCTGGATAGCAGCAAACTTCCAGGGACACAGTATAACTTCACAGTAGAATGCTGAACAATATAACCTTGAGGGTCTCATAGTGCTTGAACACAGAGCCAATTGCTAAAGGAAAAATAGACAAAAGAAATAAAAATGGCTATCCACTGATTCTTTCAAAAAAAGGATCGGAAAGCGAGAGGACACAGCCTTCAATTTATCTGCACTGCTACGCTCGAAAGGCAGAGCCTTGTAGAAAACATTACCACAGGCAGAGTCATGCAAAGTTCAGATGAGGCAAAGCTAACTTACTATGATAAGCCTAGCTGTCTCCATGAAAGGGATGAATAGACAAATAGAAGTTACAGGTGCAGTAAGTAGAGCAGAAGAAAAAGCTTTCATTTTTTGAAGGCAGATCCCAGTGTTTTTGCTTACAACTACCCAGGTTCCTCTCATCTTCGTGGTGTGCACCAGAGAGCTCTTGCTAATGATTATCAGCTGGCGTAACTCACACCCTATTAATGGAACATGTAAGAATGAGAAAGGAGATGTTACTCTTCAATGCAATGCTGGATGTCTGGTTTGAATTGCAACTGCAGTTAAAAAAAATGGTGCAAACTTCGCCTTGCAAAAATAAGACTACATTTGCTTTGTTTAAACAGGCTCGAGCCTTAGATCAAATTAATAGAACCAATGGAAAAACATAAGACTCTTATGGCCTGTTCAGGATGTGAAGACACTGAAAATCACAGCACAACCAATATCTGGAAAGAACTACAACTAGTCTGTCTGATAGGACTTAATTCTGAATTCAGGGCAGCAATATTTTACCCCTAGGAAAGTGAAGTACTGTGGGGGGATCTCTCACCCTCTCTGTTCTTGAAAGAAAAAATGTTGCTAAGTCTCACTCTTTGGCCTTTAATCTCACAGTAAAATTTGCTCTTAAGTACAGCCACATTTTTTCTTATTTATTGTGACTTATATGTTCACCTGAGCACTTTTAAGCTGCTTGTCAGAAATGTGAAGGGATAAATTCCCAGTACTGTTTATACAGCAAGATTTCAAATGATGGCTGCAGACTAGGCATATTAACAACGCCATTTGTGTCGATAGTCATGTTATGAGAATGCACCAGCAGACACAAAACAAGTGAAGGATGGTCAGTGATATGTGTGTGAACCTTTACAAGGGACAGAGAGAAGATATTCTCTCAAGGTCTACCACTTGTACCTTAACTGAAATAAACATTCAGGGACAGAGTCCAATTAAATTTGATAACGTATTTCTTTGTGCAAAGAAGTTCTAAACATTGTAAACTCAACCCCACAAAGCATCCAAGTTGCACTGTACTTGGCTAGATGTTGCCTACCTCTGTTTTTACAGTATATTGCTCTAAATCAGTGGATCTCAAGGCTTTTTTACCGCACAGGCCACCACATACTATTGGTTGTTTTCTTTTTTACATGCAGTTATTGTAACAGGGCAGCCAAATTTGGAATGTGAAAATAAGGTGGAGCTGCCAGAATGTGGAGGTGAGACATTAAAAATGCAGCACTCTCATGAGGAAAGTAAGAGGCGGCACCTGGGGACATATTCAGAGTCCACATTCATTCACATTCAGGTGTTGCCTACTCACACCCTCACATACAGTATCTCCTCGATAGTGAGGTTTAAAATCTCAGGTTGAGAATAGCAGTAACAAATCGTTAAGGTAAAAATGTCCAGTTGGAATAAAAAAAAAATAATAAAAACCTAATTTCTAGTTGCAAACTTGACCTTTGCCGTACCAGGCTGCCGGTAAGATAGAAGACAGGTTTTGAGCAGACTAGCCTAAACGGGATTGTCCAGGCAGGGTTTTCAATTGCTACTTACTGTACTTTCAAATCAAGGCATGATGCAAGGCCAAGTATAGGTTTGGGAAGGCAAAATAACATCAGTGTTGTACCATCTGCCACAGAAGGCAGATGCTGTTTTGTGGACTTCAAAGACAGGATGTCATATTGCAGTTTTATCTTTAAATCTGATTCCCAATGACATTTGTCTTTCTCATGGCCTCCCTGCAGCACTATAGCTTTGTGGATCACTGGGTATCTATGGACCGAAGGCTTGGATTTGCTCTTCTACATAAATGTGTCTTTAGAAGTACATTTTTTTAACAATGCTTCACAATTAAACTAAAAACAAACTTTTCCATGCATTTTAAAATCTAATACAAATCTAAAGAAATATGTTTGGTCAGTTTTCTTCTGAAATTCCAGCCTGGGGCTCTGATCCATCTAGATTTTTCCATCTCACAGACTGTTACAAAAATGTCCAAGTAGACCAGTAACAGTGCTGTTCCACTCCCTGTTGTATTGCAATAGGATAGCCATCTTATATGGTTTATTTAGTTTAAGGGCCCAAAAACCTGATACATTTTTGTAAAATTGACCTTGATTGTTACCAGGTATATTTATTTAAGTTTAGGCTATCCATAAAAGGTTTTATTGTACCAGCCCGCAGTTTTGTAAGTACATTGCTTCTGAGACTTTAATTAAAATATTCAAAGCAAATCCAATGTTCATATTTTTCAATATTCATGGCAATTTTATTAATCCCCTCCTGGTCCTCTTAAATGTATGGGCAGTAATATAGTGTTACAGCACCATAACAAACAGACAAGAATTTTAATAACTATAAACCATGCACTACTGTACAGAGACGTTTGCCTTTTCTATTGCTGTATAGAAAAGTTTCTTCAAGGCGCAATAATTACCATGACAGAATTGAACAGTTTCTAAAATAAATACAGAGCAACACATTGTCACAGAAAACTCATAGATATGGTTTGTAAGTATAACGTGGATGTTATAATTACATGAACATAAAGCCTGTTCCTAATTCAATAAATTACAGTTCCTTTAAAGGACAAGTGCTGTGTTGGTGTTACTGAAGAGCTGTGACCTTCACTGAGCATATCTTCACTTTCTTGTTTATAAGGTACTTTTGCACATGCTTTTAAGTTAGCACTCAAAACAAGATTGCTCATTATATACCAAAATGTGACTATTAACATCCAGCAAATCTAATTAAATACTTTCCATTTGTCAATGAAACTTCAAGCACTGCTTATTAGCACCATCATATACTACAGTATACAGTACATATATATTTAAAAATAAGTCACTGCATTACTGTAAATTTCTTACTAGTTGACATAAGACATTAATTAAACACCTGCAGAGTAATACAGTGTGACCCAAGAGATAAAGCCAACATCTGGAAAAACCTGAAATAATTACAAGGCTACAATTCCCGAATATTGTGTATATATATTCAGGAATATTTTTTACATCACTCCTTGAGAACAGTCTCTCAAGACTTTTAGAATGTTTGCTTAAAATGTTTCTATAATTGGAACAGAAAATAAGAATAGGATGCAGCTATAAGATGAGGTTCACTATAGTCAGAATTACCTATTACCTATGGCACTTCCATTTCAATTTCAAATTTGCAAACAGTAATAGGACCCTTGGAATACCTTGAAGTTTTTTTTACCATGGGTGGAATATCCATTTTTGCTTGAGGATTTAGTTAAACAGCAGTAATTCTAAATAGGTATATATGGTACACCCTGCATCTTCTTAATAAACATTTAATGCATTTATTTTTCTCATTAAATATCCAAAAGATGACCAACATATTGTGCTTAGAAACACAGAAGGGTATCCTAAAGTAGTATTGGTCAGCAATGTTTACCAGACTGTCATATTTTGAAAAAAAAGCTGCATATGAATAACACTCACCCTATTTGTTTAAAATGCAACAGTTTATCCAAAGCATAATTCTTTCTCCTTGAAAAATCCCTCCTTTTGATATGTTAAAATCTGCACCTACTGTAGTACAACATTTTCCAGAAAGTGTACATAGTGAGTAATAGTACACTAATAGTATACAGCAATGAACCCCGATCCTTTTACAATTTGAAACAGCATTGTGCGTTATTTAAAGAACTGCAGACATGAGAAATACACAGTTTTAGTTAAATGATATTCCACAAGAAGGATGTTCTTGTTATGTTAGGAAATAATCTTACTTCTCAATTAGACACAGTGAGCAGGAATGCTGCTGAATAGATGGTACTGTATACGGCATAATATTTCATAATATTTTCTATACATGATACCATTCTAACTGAATAGAGAAGTAACATTAAACCATATCAAATTTTAATCAGGGAAACCTAAAATCAGTCCTGCCCAATTACCACCAACATGTTGACTGCCCCACTAGAGGAAACAAGACACTAGATCACATTTATACGAATGTACCCGGTGGCTACAAAGCTGTACCTCACCCCCATCTTGGACAATCTGACCACATCTCTCTGTTCTTATTCCCAGCCTACAGAAGACTACTCAAACGCACCAAGGCATCAGTTATAACTGCAAAGGCATAGACTAAAGAGGCACACTCAATGCTTCAGGACTGTTTTGAGTGCACAGACGGGAGTGTGTTCAAAGATGCAGCCACCCACGGATCCCACACCAATATCAACATATAGGCATCATCAGTCACCAGCTACATTAGCAAATGTGCTGATGATGGGACGAACGTTAACAAGATGCGCAAACTCCCAAATCAAAAACCCTGGATGAATACGAGATCTGCTCCCTGCTCAAAGCCCATGATGCAGCCTTTAAACCTGGTAATGAGGAAGAACTGAGAGTGGCAAGGAAAAAATTAAGGGCTGGTATAAAATCTGCAAAGAAACACGACAAATCCCAGATAGAACACCACTTCAACACCAACACTAACCCACATGTGACAAGACATACAGTACATACAATAACAAACTACAGAGAAAGAAGAAAACAAGCTCTGTAAGCGCTTCTGACCTGTCCCTTCCAAACAAGTTTAACATCTTCTATGCACGCTTTGAAGCTCAAAACCCTGAACCACACCATCTGGACCACTAACTCCCCTGCCATCCCACCCCCCACACTATCCAAGCTAGCCACTCTCACCCACCAAACTTTGAGTACAACTGAAGAAGGCTCCATGGCTGAAACGTTGTGTTTTCTTTCTTCTCTTTTCAGCATGGAATTAACCTATTACTTTTTCCTTTGAAGCCTACGCATGCTGACGCAGCTGCCCACCTGAACTATCTCTATAGCTTTACACACCACACTAACCCACCTGGATAAAAGGAACACCTATACAAGAATGCTGTTCATTGACTTTATCTCAGCATTTAAAAGCATCATACCCATAAAACTTGCTACCAAGCTCAGGGCTCTGTGTCTAGATACCACCCTCTGTAGCTGGATCCTGGACTTCCTCACCAGCAGACCCCAGACTGTCAGGATTGGCAACCTTATCTCCAACATACTCACCCTTAACACCGGTGCCCCTTAAGGCTGTGTGCTGAGCCTGCTGCTATACTCCCTGTTCATCCATGACTGTACTGCCAAGTTCAGCACAAACACCCTCATCAAGTATGCCGACTATACCACAGTCGTGGGCCTCATCACTGACAACTTGAGATAAAACAACTAGCAGATTGGTGAAGAATCAACAACCTATGTCTCAACATTGGCAAAACCAAAGAGCTCATCGTTGACTTCAGGAGACAAGGAAAAGTCCATACCCCCATCTACATCAAAAGGACTGCGGTGGAGATAGTGAAAAACTTCAAATTCCTGGGTGTTCACATCACTGAGGACCTCACATGGGCACTCAACACCTCCAGTCTCATCAAGAAGGCACAACAGCAGCTGTACTTTCTGAGAAGGCTGAAGAAAATACACCTGCATCCACAGATCCTCACCAACTACTACAGATGTACGATGGAGAGCATACTGACCAGCTGCATCACAGTCTGGTACAGCAACTGCATCTCATCTGACTGCAAGGTACTGCAGCAGGTGGTTACAACTGCCCAACACATCATAGGCAATACCTTACCATCCATCCAAGAAATCTACAACACCAGGAGTCTGAAAAAAGCCACCCCAGTCACCACTTGTTTGTCTCCCTATCACCTGGTAAAAGATTCTGGACATTCCAGTCGCACACAACAAGACCCCGAAATAGCTTCTTCCCCCAGAGCCGTCAAGCTGGTGACCCTCCCACTCCCACCCACCCATGATCTCTCCTCACTTCTTCCTGTACCACACAATGACAATTGAATGTAAGCTGAACTTGAACTTTAAAACTGTACTTGATTGTAGTTGTACTATTTGATAATCGCCATATTATTTTGCACTGTTTGCTCTGTTTGTGTACTTTTGCAGTTTTTTACAGATATGGGTACTGTTGCACTGGTACCATACTGTTGTTTACACTGTTATTGTATTTACTGTCTATTGTCTTGTCTGCTATTCTACAGTATATATATATACTGCACCTGAGAGACTAATGAGAAACACTTTTTATTATACTATACCCCTGTGTAAGAACAGTATAATGGCAAATAAAGTTGAATTGAATTGGATTGAAAATACTAGCTTTCCAAACTCGACCTCTCATAAACTCTTTGATTATGGTCAACAATATTTTTCTTTTTCTTTATATTTGGAATATGCAAATTATTTTTAGTCTTCAGGGGTGGATTTCCTGGCACCACTGTTCCTAGCAGTGAACAATAGTGGCATATGCTCCTAAGAAGTCCAAAAAAGCACCAAAAGCAGTGTAGTGTCAAAGGCAAGGACTGACACTTCAAATATTCTTTTCCAGTTATTCACATAAAAAACAAACATTTTGGGGTTTATACTGTGGAGGTGTCTCTACTAAGTCACATCCTGAATGCTGCTCTATACAATTCTTATTCAAAATATATCTAATCTAAACCTGCTCTTGCAAAATAAATGGAAAAAAGGGGCTTTGACAGTGAATGAAAGGCAGTGACAATGAATGAAAGGCTGACAGATTAAAATGAGTGCTAAAACCATTAGAAAAGTTTTAACTATCAGCAAAACACCTTAAAGTCAGTGCAACCATACAGCTTAGAACAGTGGTTCTCAAACTTTTTGGACTAAGTACCACCCCTAATCCAACCAAAGCATCCAAGTACAACCTACAAGTCATCATCTCATAGGAACCCCAGAAAATCTCAATAACCAACATGAGCGCTTGTGCACACACACTCACACATACATATAATAAATATTATAATAATAAACTTTGTTTGATATATTAAAATGTGGCTTCTCAATGTGTTTTACAGGAAAACAACAACAACAACAACAACAAATAAAAATAAAAAAGCACCATTTCAGTGAGAAGGGTGAGCCTGCTTAGTCGAGCAAAGCAGATGTGAATTAATTCGAGCCTTGATACAATTCACAACAGTCTTAACAGATTTTAAATCGTCAGGCATTTTCTTGACGGCAAAGGTCTCGCGGTGGATGTTGCAATGAAACCATTAATTTCTGGAGCAACCTCTCTAATTCGTGCAACTACATCGCTGTGTCGGCTTGTCATTGCTCTAGCACCGTCTGTACAAACTCCGACACATTTTATCCAGTCGATGTCATTCTCTTCGATAAATTATTTCAGAAGCTGAAATACGTGCTCTCGTAGTTCCTGTTGGTAGCGGCTTACAGAACAGAAAGTTCTCACGGGACGTACCCTCAAACTCGTATCGAACGTAAACGAGCAAATTGGCCAAATCGACTACAGACTCATCTAATTGCAGTGAAAAACATCTGCTCATCTTAACGCGCTCTGTCAGCGTACTTTTGATATAATCCTTCATTTCAATAATTCTATGAATGACTGTCTTTCAGGGGGGGCAGCAGGTCGAGCTGTTCAGCAGCTTTTTTTTTTTCTCCACACATAATAGTGTGGGGCTTTCCTGCTTTAGCAATCCGCAAGCTTGAATTTTTCCACGTTTCTGTTTTTATTTCAGTGTTTATTTTAAGTATTTTATTTCATGCGCATGGGAGAGAAACACAGAGACGCTCGGTGTATTTTTCTCAAATTAACTTAGAACAGTTCTTGTATATTTTTCTGTTATTTTTCACGCTTTCCCGTGCTCACAAGATTACCAGCGTTCGTAGCACGCATTTCTATGCATTCCTGTGTTTTCAACATTGGCATTGTTCCAAATCATGCACAATCTCCTTTCTCCCTATTTGCTGGAGATACAGTAGCTTTTTTAAAATACAATTGGTCACTTGCGTCCGTAGCACGCATTCCTATAGAGTGGTACAGAATTACAGAGTATCTCTTGTGTCTACTGAAGTATTAGCGCGCACTGTATCGTAGTACGTAGGCTGCGTATTCGACACGTATACAAATACAAAATATGAAAACCCGTCCCGATTTTTTCAAGCGTACACAACACAGTTCCAGGGTCATTTGGCGTACCACCTGGCGGCACGCCACATACAACTAAAGGTACGCGTACCACAGTTTGAGAACCACAGGCTTAGAATATCAGTGGTATACATTTTGTTGCTTTTCTCTATTCTGAAAATGCAACTTAACTTCTAATAGCATTAGAAATGTACAAAAGTACTTCTAAAAGTACAGTGCTTCTAAGACTAGAGAGCATTTTGTTTAATAAACAATCACTGCCAACACATTAATCCAATATTAATACAGGTCTGAGAGGTTTGGAGAAGCTTTAGTTTAACCTGCAAATACAAACTACAGTTCTATACCATACTGTACATGGTGTACTGGTATTTATACACCTTAAAATGTAGATTGTATATATGTTATATGTTCACAACATTTCCATGTTCATATGAAGTTTCTCAGTGAGACTCTGGATCAGGCCCTACTCCATTTCCTCTGATTATTATAGTAACTATTATATACTCAAACTCAAAGATATGTTGCATGTGCAGTATATTATATCTATGTCAAAGCTGCTCAATGTAATATGGCAGGATGAAGTATGATGTGACTAAATAGTGTCACGATACCATGTATTGTCTATCCTCCTTTCTTAAAATGTACATTGCAAAAGAGAAATGACATCTAAAAAATTCTGAAACTTAAAACAGGTAAAGAGGTACAGTATTTGTGCAGGGGAGATTATGACATGAGTATTCAGTCATAATCACATAGAAGGTAGCTTTACACCATTGACTCATCAACCAAACACATGCAACTATTATATGACCTGTGCATAGACATCTTTAAATAAACCATTAAAGATGAAGAAAAAAAGTCTTGCATTAACCTTAACAGTCAGTGTTAATAGCAACCACATATTACTGAGGAGATTTCAGCCCATTATTGGAAAATATCTCTCAACTCCAGCCTTTTTTAATTAGTCTACTTAGAGGACCATGTGTTGAACTGGACTAAAAACTGCATCACTGTTGAAGAAAGGGGAAAGTGTAAGGGATAGAGAATGGTCGGGAATAAATTTGTCTGTGAACATATTATCTGCAAGGAAACCATATTATTTGCCACAAATACAGAAGTACATCAAACAAAACAAATCTCTTGGCCACGTTAGTGTCAGAGTTACATGTAGGCTATACAACTCTTCTTTGAGAGGGAAGGGGAAGCTTAGATGAAGAGCACTGGTCCTGACATCAATCTGAGAAGACAGTGCTAAAAGGAGCAAATACCAGCAGTCAAGTTCATGGTGTGTGTAAATGATCTTCAAGAAAACAGTAGAATACACTACTGGACTGCAGCTGTGAATTTGTCATTTCAAATTAAGGTGGAAAAAAAACATTTGAAAACAATATAACAGGAATATTATGGACTGCTATGACTGGAAGAAAGTAGAGACTGCAGGGATAAGACCAACACATCTTCTTTAATAACCAGGTATTTGCCATACTTTGTTTACACACAATGTAGCAGTTGTAAGAAAATTATATACTTTATGTATATTAATTTTAATAACTATATATAAACCATATATTATACAGTATTATACTCAACATGAGTAAAAAATATGACTCTACAATACTCTGATATGGCCTTCATATAATTAATATGTCAATAGCATGAATAATAACACTAATCATGTACTGTAACAGAGATTACTAACCTCTGTTTTTAAATATTTATGTTGTATATGAACCACTAATTCTTATACAAAGAAGACTTTCTAATATTAGCCTTTATGTTTGAATGATGCTTTGGATTTTTGTTTTTCTTGGCTGAAAAATTGTAGTCTACATTTGGGCAAGATATTTTAACATACAGTAATAACCAATTAACATATATGTTTTCACCATTACTGTATATTGTATTATATTTTAATGTCCTTAACTCCAAAGAGCACCATTTAACATTTCAAAGATTTAACTGGAGACATTTAAATATATATATATATAAAAAGAAGCACTCTCTTGTTTTTTCCCTTCTCCTTTTTTATGGAAAGTAGATGTAACCTTGGCTCAATCTCACAGTTTCTTTCTAGAGAACTTTTTTAGAGAATTTTTTTTAAACACTTTATGGTCCACCTGGGTTTGGTAGTATATTTATAAAATCTCAGGGAGAGGGCACATCATTTGCAAAGTAGGAGTAAATAAATCATAAAAGCAGGTCTGGGGATGTAAAAAATGGTTATTCTCTGTTTTAAATTTTAATGGGAAAAAAGTATAGACTTTGACCTGTTATTACCAAGTTACACATGGGCAAAAACCCTGTGGGTAAAAACAATGGCAGGGTGACTTAACACATAGGCCAGTAGAAAACTGTTCAAATGAAACTTATCTGCAAAGAAGAATAAGACCTAATTCACCCCCTTCCCACCCCTGCTGTAGTTCTGCTCTGTTTAGCACTAGAGGGCACACAGAGATTGGTCAGATAACTTTAAATGAGAAGCACATTTGTGTGTAGCTGAGGCATATAGCTGTTGCAAGATTTTTAAAACAATGAAGTAGATCTTGGAAACGCTGAAAGATAACAACAATGCTGTTAGCTAGTACAAAACTTTATTTTTTATTTAATAAAAATTATAATCTAGGTGGCATTTGTGAGTATAGTCAATTACTTCGTTTGACTGCTTTCTCTTAGGCACATTTTAATCTTCTCCCTTTCTTGAAACATGGTGCATGTTTTCTATTAATAAGAGCTCACAGACTGTAAAGGATGTAGTATGTAAAGCAGAAAAACAATTATCAAGATTGATTTGTCTTTATGATTTCCTATAGAAACACTGAACATATTCTGCGATTTAAGAACTTAAAACAAGAACAGAAACATGGCACTGCTTGAGTAAAATGTTCAACAAATCTTTAAAAAATGTGCCGTCTATTATAATGTCATATTATAATGTAACAAGCCAAAGATCCCGATGCACGGTTCGTAATGAGAAAAGTAGTAGGCTTCTAATGCAGACAATTAGATACAGTAATGCTGTGTTGATGAAATAAAAGGGAGTAGGATCCATTTACCCAATAATATCTTGCTATTCTATACAAGATACTAATTTTTAATTTACTGAAGATGCTATTGTACAGTACTGTATATAAACATCATAGGAAAAAAGCAAGAGGGGGTGATCCCCAATCCCCCAAGCATTCCTGCATTCACTCAAATCACTTTGGTTGTACAGTGTAACACAGAAACAGAATTCAAATGAGCATTGAAAACTTGTTAAATAGTGCCAATGGTGCAAACTGCAGTTGGTATAAAACCACAATACAGTGTATTTTAGAGTAAAGGGACTTTAGTCTGTATGTTTAAGGAGATTATGATTTGTCAGCCTCACATAGCCCAAATCTTCATCTCAGACTCAAAAACCTAAAAAATAGACAGAAAAATCAATGCATATGCATCTCACCTACAGAACGTAATTAAGAGAAGAGATATTTTTGCACACTGTAGCTTTGGCTGTATCAGTGTGCTGCTCCATTAATTTATGAACCAACCATTAATAGGCTCGATGAATAGTTATCTTTATGACGGAACGTCCAATTTTATAGAAGAAGCTTCCATTAAAGAGAATTGTGACAAATGTACAACAGCTATTAATTCAATTACTTGCATTTATTCAGCAATCATTATCTTTCTAATATCAATTTTTCTTGCTAATGGAGAGAAAAAATGAGAATAGATCATTCAATATGGTTATGAGCCTTCAAATCTCTCAATCGTTACTGTCTTATGGAAGACATTATGAGTGAATTCTCCTTCTGGGTTCCTTTGATTTTTTTAACCTTTGCTTAGTTTATCAGACAATCGGGAAGTGACCAAGTTTGTTGCTAGAAAACTCCATAGATTAATAAAATCTATCTTTGCATATTTTACATCTCAATTTCCATGTAAGCATCAAGTGAAATGGCTCCTGTGGGTTGTTGTCCTAAATAAATGTCAAAATTTCCACCTGCCACCACAACCACAATCACAACAGACCCAAAAAGACAGTTGGGTGTAGCAGGAAAAAGTACCTGTTGTTTTGGTATTTCAGACGGTGACAGGAAGGTTCAGGAAGAATCAGGGAATCTATGGACGCTGTAAACTTTAAAAGACATGCAGTCATCTCAGCCTACAGTAAGTGGTATGTTGGAATGAACAAAGTGAGGCCAAAATAAACCACATGATTAATTTTTTTCCCGTCGGTTTATACTTCACGAGGTATAGTATTTTCTTTTTACTGCAATATCCATTGCAAAGATCATTCTTCAATTTAGTTGTAAAGATCATGTATCTTCTGAAATATTTATATTTTGTTTGGAAAAAAGCAGGTAGCAATAATACTCTGTGGAATGCTGTACATTGGTATAGATCTTGATATTATTTTGCATAATTTATGTCAGCGATGTTAAACAAAATCACTGCCAGTGTTTTAGAAGTTGAAGTGGAAACAAAACACAGCTTCCACAGGTTAGGGATCAAGTGTTTCACTGTGGTATGACAGTTTTACAACAGGTCTACTGCTATCAGTTTCGCACAGTAACTAATGCCAGCTTTGTTTACCTATTATTTTATAGGAGAGCTCCAATTAATTTCATATAAAGTAAAACATTCCATGTTCCCACAGTCTGATTAAGGAGAGAAAAAAACAATTCTAATGTTTTGCATCAACCCTGTGAAATCTGTCAAAACAATAATAACCAGTAAAGGTACACAAAAGTATTCTGGCATCTGAAAATAAGAAATATGGAATTCAGAAAAATCCAGGGGAATATGTGTAATCGTGTGTAATTGGCAGATGCTGAAGTCTTATTTCAAAGGATGGCATAAATCCTGCTTGTCATTCTGAGTTTTTCTCTGTAGATTCTGCATTCAAAATCAAAGAGTAGGCTTCCAAGTGAATCAGCCAGTAACCAGTGCTCAGAGCACTCAGGGAACTGTGCGGTCTTGAGCTGGACATGAGATTCTTATATTAAAATTGTAAAGAGATGGGGCTCCTAATAGGTTCAACCAGTGATCCAAGTCTGAGGTGCTAGTCAATTGAGATAGGTGTCCCCCAGGAAACAGCACACAACTGGTACATGATGCACCAGGTGCAGTGTTAGTCAATTACTGCTCTCTTGCTCAAACACCAACTTCTGCGCTTTCCATTTACATCACAAAATAGACAAAATTTCCAGGTACGCGCAGCACCATGTTTCGCGATTAAGAACGAGACAACAAAACGTCCTGTGATTGATGAGGCCTTATTTACTTAGTAAATAAGCGGGCTTATGAATACATCTCTTTTAATCCAATAAATATATTGCTCTTGATGAATACTACTTACTCGAATACGAGTTGGTAACAACATGGTGACTTACAGCACTTTCATTAAGTTAACAATTTTGTTCTTCATTCAAAATTCCTAAATCTTTTTTTATAATTTCAATGAATTAAGTTGTTACTGAGATTTAATAACTGGTCTGCAGCCATATCACCCTGCACCTCCCAACCGGCAACCCAGTGCCTGGATGGGAGACCTGGGCAAAACTAAGGTTTCTGTTGGAGGTGGTGTTAGTGGGCTAGTAGGGGGCGCTCACCCTGAGGTCTGTGTGGGTCCTTATGCCCCAGTGTAATGATGGGGACCCTATAATGTAAAAAAACACTGTACTTTGGATGAGATGTAAAACCGAGGTCCTGACTCTTTGTGGTCATCACAAATCCCAGGGTGTTTCTCAAAAAGTGTAGGGGTATCCTGGGTAAATTTTCCACTGGCCCTTACCAACCATGGCCTCGTAATTTTCCCCATCTATGTATTGGTTTCTTCACTCTGTTCTCCTCTGTACTGACAGCTGATGTGAGGTGAGTGTACTGGCGCACTATGGCTATCGTTACATCATCCAGGTGGAGGAGGGGAGTCCCCATAACCTGTAAAGTGCTTTGAGTGGAGTGTCCAGATGCTAAATGCTACAGTGTATATACTGAACTGTATGTTTAACTAATTCATTATTATTAGCATTATTATCAGATTAAACAGAAGAGAGGGATGTGTTATTTAAAGACACCTTGATAGGGATTCCAACTTCTAAACAATTTTAAAAAGAACTGGAATAAGAAGGTATAAACTGGTTAAATCTTAAAAAGATTTGAAAGTTTTAATTTTTCTAAGGACATTTGTTGTGGTCAGAACTACAACACAGTGTAATGTAACCAAAGGGGAAAAAAAATTCTAGTCAGAATTTACCATTATATATAATTGAGATAAAAATAACAAACTTAAAGCAGACATTAGGTTAGGAAAAGAGTCTCAAACATCCCTGCTCTGTGCTTCAAGAAAGAATACTAAAAGATCAAAGTGCCCTTTCTCATTAAAGAAAAAAAAACATTAAAAATGTTATTAAGGCAACTGACTCTTTTTGTAGATTGTAAAAATTCCAGTTTTAAATTTACATTCTAGATAATTGTCAAACCTTTTAAAAGTTAATCACATTGATTCTTGATAAGCTTTTTGACTAAAAACATGTACAGTAATTTATTTTAAAAAGTCATTAATTACTGAGTACGTTTGTGTCATTACTGGACTACCTTCCTAGGTTTTAGGTTTTTCTGAATTTACCTTAGAGGTTTAGAAATAAGCATTCACCTGCAATTATCCCACTAGTAAGATGACAACTGAATTACCAGATTTGGGTATCTGGAATCACCATTTATGTTTTTAATTATAAGTCTACAAATAAATTACAAAGTATATATATTTAAATATTTACCTCCCTATGGCTTGACATTGCCAATTGTGTATTAGGGGAATATTGCTATAAGCCTTTGACCATCCAGGGAGAACAGAAACCTGTCCATTTAATCCTGTCGCACTTTCACCGAGTCAAGCCTGTGTCAAGAGCACAGTATCTCATACAAGGGAGTCACTGATGTCACTACAAGGTCACAGGAAGTTGAAAAAATGCAAAAGCTGGTGTTGCATTAAAAATCATCACTTGCTGATTAAAGCCCACCAAGACCCAGCAGATCCTGGCTGATTCTGCAGCAATACTTGAGGATTCTTAGCCACAGTTGGGCACAGATTCAGACTCATGCTTCGAAGAAAATACCAATGATTTATAAAACTTATGCATACCATACAGCCACCATGATGTCAACCTTTCTCTGGAAAAACTGTGTTGTGCAGTTCTTTCCCATCCAGAATGCTCTATTAACCAGCATCTGTCATTAACAAAAGATCCGATAGCCTCCCAGTAGCTAGCTGCGTGCTTCTCAAAGATCTGTTTCTTCAGCCTTCAGAATGCTGAAGAGTTGCTAGTTGCAGTCTCAATTGTAAACATCTGCTATCCGCAATTATAATAGCATATGATAGCAACAAACAGGAACAGTTTTATGCAGGAATTCAGTGTCAGCTTGTCTATAATAAAGGTGCAGAAGGCAGAGTGACTTTAGTCTGTGAGGCAATCTGAAATAAATAGCCAGTGTGACTCCCAGATAACCACATTTTTGATTAACCAGCACTCCCTGTTTGCCATGGATTCCAGATAAAGTTTTTACAGTTGTAATGATACTTAGTGAATAATAAAACTTAGGACAGCTCTAAAAACTACTGTAAAGTATTAGGTGACTGTCAGAAATTATACATAACATAAGAGCACCTTTCAATATTTAAAATTACTCAAAACAAATCTGTTCATAAAATCAAACTCTACTAGATGGGACAGCACATGAATGCTTTAAAATATACAGTTATGCAGCAAAAGAATGTTTTCCACATTCTGCAGAAATGTTATTTGTATTGAATATTGTATTATCCAAGCTATGAAACTTGATTATTACTTGTTTTGATTCTTCATTGCTTAGCAAAGTAACAGCTGTTGAAAGGTCATTTCAAAATTAAATGAGAGGAAGTGACAGGAAGAGATAAAAAATGCAACACGTGTCTCACTGATGTACTGGTGTGAGTGGTCAGTCCTTTATCAATGCATGTACAGTATGTAGTGCTAATTTGCTTCCCTGGCTATTTTCCAGCAATCTGATTTGAGAATATCAAGCTACGAGCTTCTGCCTGACTCCACCAAAGATGCTGCACTGTTTATATAGTTCAGACACGCTTGTCCTCACTCGGTGACAGAAGGAAAGGAGTAATGAGGATGTATTCTCTTTTGGCCTCTGTAAACCTAGCATTGCAGAGATATAACTTTTAGAAACAAACCGCAATTCGAGTTTTTAAATGAAAACATTTAACAGAGAAAACAAGAAGAGTTGAAAAACAAGATACAGATCTATTTTGGCAGCATATGAAATGTCATTATCTGAATATGGAAATGAAGCCTTTAATGCTGTTTAATTGTTTCTGAATCTTTTTGTAAGCTACACACACTAAAAATAACACTCAAATCCAATAATGAAACTCTATATCTATTTCTTTGTGTATTAACTATCCATATATTATTATACACTTCAAAAGGATGGTAAATGGAAAAAAGGACTATCTGAATAGACATGACAGATCACTAGATGATTACACACTCACACTAGACAGGAAATGCAATATTTTATACTCTTTGTCATTTAAAAAAGAAAATAATCAAGATCAAAGCTTTCTTTGATAAATATATTCAGCTTCTAAAGCCACAAATTCTTTAAAAGCAAAACAATAAAATGTAAAATAATAAGGAAAGAAAATCTGTAAATTATACATTAGATTTTTTTCTCCAAAATTAGGTCTTAAGATAGATTTATAGGCAGCAAACAAAGCATTTTATTTCACCTTTTTATGAACAGAACCCTCACCCAACCTAACATTTTTGGAAATAATTTCTAGTTTAAGACTAGGCTACTCACTTAAAATCTTATTCTAGTAGCAAAAACTTCATGTCACTGAATGTCCAAGAAAAATTGGAAAATGCTGAGATTAGCCCTTTTCAGTATTTTGATCTCTGCCAAATTTTTGACTGGAATAACGGCTGTAGCCATCATGTGAACAAGTCACATGACCTGACTGCTACAAAAAAATAAAAATGTCAGGGATTAAACTCTGAGATTAGCCAAATAACTCACAAATGACCTAGAAAGTTGCCTCACACAACTAAGGCTTAAAACACACCAGACACTATCCTTCCAGAAGTCTAAAACAAAACATCCACTTTGATAAAGTTGGGGGTTGTATTTATTTGTATTGCATTGCTATGCTAAAGCTAAATTTCTCTGAGTCAAATTCTCATATCGACCAACAGGTTTATCATGATCGTCTTTTTAATGAGTCTTGTGGTGGACAGGTGAAGCTACAACTGGGCAGATGTGTCTGATTGAAAACCCTATTCTATATTTATTGGTCAAAACCCAGAGGTAGTGCCACTGTGTGATCTTCCCATAAGACTTCTAGGCATGTTGGAAAGGTTTCCTTCTTCACAAAAATGTTGCCCTGTCAAACCTCTCACTGGAACACAAGAAAAAGTCTTAAAACATTGCTCTACCAAAATAATTTAGAATAGCATGGTTCATTAAAGCTAGTTAGCCTTTTTCAAAATAGTGTATACCCCATGGTTAACTGGTGTGTCCCATGGTTTCTGAGGCTTACTGAGTAGTAGTAGAAAAGGCTTCTTCCACAGAGTACTGTATCATGGGAAAGACACTGATGTAAATGAGCTCTTCATGGGCTGGATTTATAAGGGATATTAGAAGAAATGTACTTCTGTTGCAGCTGTAATTATCACTGGAGGTGAACCAACTCATTATTAAAGGTATTATAATACTGTAGCACATAACTGTTGAACACATGAACACAATTACACTGTGCGATGATTAAAAAAAATGGGTCTGCCCCAGTTTCTAACCATCATCCTGGACGTACAGTATATAGAAAACCTCCATGTTTTCATTGTGGCAAAGCACTCATTTACTTTATTGTACCAAAAACCAATGAGAAGAGTAGCAGATTCATTACACATGCAAAGCCTGAATGACAATGACTGTCCAGGACTGGAAATGGGACACAAGCTGCCAGTTACCTGAATCCACTTATCTGGGATGGCCATGGCAAGGCGATAATCAAAGCCTCCTCCTCCTTCAGTCACAGGACGGCACAGAGCGGGCATCCCAGACACATCCTGGAAAACATTTTTTTTTTTAATACTAGTGCTTATAATTTAGCTTACACCTGAATCCAATATGACTTCCATACAAAACTAACAGTGCAATCCAATATAGTACAATAAAAAAAATCAATGACTGATAACAGGCACAAAATTCAGTGTTCAGTCTGAGAAGGCAAATGAAGGGGGTCAGACGTGGTGCAGTCATGATGCTTCCAGGTATGCGGTTGCACCACAGGGGTAAAAATGGACAGAAGGAACACAGAGATTGAAGAGGAGAAAGAATTAAGAGCAGCAGAAGATGGGCAGACCGAATGAGAACGGAGTGTAATGAGCACTTATTACATGGAACAAGATGGAGTTACAGTAAGAGTGGAAAAGCTAATGTCAGCAGTGAGCAAAGACAGGCTTACAATGCAAGCAATGGATACAAGCAGAAACAGATTTGAAGAATAAGAAGTACAGATTTCAAAATTCACGCTCCCCATTCAGGGCAGACATTTTTCATATACATTAATGGCAATGTGCTGTAACAACCCGAAAACAATATCGGCTGCAAATGTATATATTTTTTAAATGCAAGTAGTTTATCTGTGCAACTATACTGACTTCCACTGTGAAATTAAAAAAATAAAATAATAATTGCTTACATATTTCATTCTAAATGGAAAATGTTAAGACATAGATATAAAACATTTACCACATTTACTACGACTATGGCAGCTTTTCAGTGGGTGACCAGAAGATGTTAGTAATGTACAAACTACCGCCATTAATATATAAGATGTTTATAATTTATGAATGCATACAGTCTAGGCATAGATCTGTCTTTCTAATAAGAACACTAAACACTAGTGTTGTATATTCCTTTAGGGTGTCTTTTAAAGTAGTTTAAACATTTAAATTACTAAAACTGTCAAGAAATGATAAATGGCTAGTGGAATTTGTGGATATTCTTCTACAGCTGCACTCCCCAATACATGTTTAACAGTGTTGAGAAAATGAAATAGAAACATGTTAATATGAACTTATCTCACACAAGCTTGACTTGCTAATATCTGTACATGTATTGAAAACATAGTATGAATCAAGACATGTGCACAGCAGTGTACACAGTTAAGCTACTACCTCCCTCATTTGAAGGCAGATGTTTAAAACTTAACAGATCAAAGCCTCTCATAACACTGTTTTAATGGGAGTATTCACATTTAAAACACACCACAATTACAATGAAGTTCAACTAAGAGCTTAGAGCCTACTAAAGGAGTCATAAAGAGGTCATGGTACAGATTCCAACATGGATTATAATTACCTGAAAATTAATTTATATAATTAGCTGAGATTATTTTGTTTTGGCTCACTATCTCAGCTCTGTCTCGGAGAGTAAAACCTCCAGGAAACCACGTAGACTAAATCAGACACTGTATGCTCAAGTTATTGAAAATATACAGTATGTAAGTTATAAGATGCATCATTTAACAATTAAATTAAACATTTAGTAACTTTGCTAGCTTGAAGTGCTTTCATCTGAAGTGCTTTCTTCATTGCTCTGTGGTGTGTAGTTTGTTTGCTACAGAGACTGTCAAATATGTACATAATGTACAGTACACAGAGAGGTAAATAAATGGTCAAAACAGAGAATGCGATGGATGGATAGATACATATGGGAAGACAGTGTCTTACATAGGTCAAATGGAAATAGGGCTAAAGTGCCAGGCATTTTTTGGAAAGCTTTGAAACTAAATATACATTGTCAGGCTTTCACAATGGGCTGTCATTTCTGCTACAAACTTGGACATAACAGAGAAACTTCAAAGTAAAAAAACCAAACAAACTAAAAAAGCAGTAAATGCAACAGAAGATATTTTGGTCACTGCTATGTTTTCCCGGGAGCACTTCTCTGCAGGAAAGGCACAGAGAGAAAAAAACAACAACATAAAGTTAAAATTTAAAAGTAACTCTGCAGCTCTGAAGTTATGTGAACACAAAACAGTTTGCAGCAGATTTGGGTGTTTCATAATTTGAGGGTCTCTTTCTTCCTTGTTAGAATATCTTAATCCTAAAGACCATAGAAAAACAATATACACCAAGTACTATTTGGAGTACTAAACCCTTAGGTTTAAAAGACATGCAGTCAGTAGCTAAAGATAACAATAAATAATTTAATTCATATACACATATACACTAAGTGCTTAAAATATAAAATTAAAATATAGAAGGGGACATACTTTATTGACCACTGTAGTGCAGCACCTATCTATACGTCAGACACAAAGCGTCAGCAGTCCCACTGTCAATCATGTCAGGTGAAGTAGTAAGAAACTGCTTCCCCAATTGAATTATAGGGGAACTTAAGGAAGCCTAGAGTGAAACTTAAGCAGGACAATCAAAGCACAGTGTCCCCAGTCACTATACTAGGTCATTTATTTGGGAAGTAGCAACTTGGCTAAGTGGTTTCTCATCCCAGGACTGAACAGGGACAACCTTTTGATGAGGGATTTGATGAGATCTGGCTACAGGGCAGTTATGCTGCCTACTGTAAATGATTAATAATGTAGTTGTGTCTACATAATAAACTGGTTTAATCAACTAGAATGAGCAGCAGGGATGAGGACACCCATTTTAGAGACAATAGCAAATGTCTCCACTTGGGAAAAAGAGCTGCTGCCATTGAGTAGTTTTCACTCGACTGAACACTGCTAGCACTTGATATGAAGGTACAGTATGTGGAAGTCTGTGCAGGAACAACTACAAACTCTAAACACAGCAACACCCAAAATTGACACAATGCTTACAGAGGTACTTGACTTAACTATCATAAAAAAATAAGCCATGGTAATGTTCACCTAATGTGTGTCAAATTTTTCTGTGTTATCTCTGAAAACATTACTAATTGCAAATAAAATCATTCTTTGTTTCCCCACAAGAATTACCTGCTCATGAGCATTACAAATTAAATTTGTACAACCCTCATGTACTGTTGAACCTTCCTCTTGTCTTGCACTGATTTTTTTCAGTGGAACGTCTGTGTGCTTTTTTCTGCCATGATACTGTAGTATCACTATTGTGCACAAAACAATTTTCATATTATTGAATCATGAATAAACTGGAAAAAAAAACTGGAAATTCTTACATGCTGCTAATCAGGATGAAATCTCCACTAATCTGCATGGACAAGATATGTGTGGTTTGATTTTCCATAATTTCATTTTATTTGCCTCAAAGATAAATACTGCTCACATTTCCATGCAGATACCATTACAGAGAAGGTTCCTTTGAGTTTTTCTATAAAATGAGGGTTCAGTTCATTTTGATGCCTTGTTTAGCCCACCTCTCCTCTTAGTACAGGCAGATTCTTTCCATGAGATCCCTTTTATGGCATGGTGCTGACCTGAAGAGCGTTACGGCTATTAGAAAGATGGGAAGACAGGCATAGCAGGGGATATCCTAGGCAGACAAGCAGAGCAGGGGATGTGCTGAGCAGCCAAGCAGAACAGAGGGAAAGCTCTGCAGCCAAGCAGAACAGAGAGGTTACTGTAGAGTATGTGCCGTCAGCGGCTGTGCAGGAACAGGAAGCAGGCAGCTTTCTAGCTGGTGGTCAAGTCCTGGGTCAGATTTGGAATCAGATGCCTTGGACAGTTTCAGACAGAATGCAGGATAATTAACAAACAGGCTAGTTTGTGCGAGCAACAATTCCAAGGTACACAAGGGTGAAAAGGACTGATGAGATAATTACCCATTAAGCGGGGGAGGTGGAATGGACAGATGCCCCAACCTTGTTTTCACGGCACCGGCAGGTTTTTGAGTCCACATGCGAACATGGCCGGTTGCTACAAAGACCGGAGACCATGGGCTGTGAGCTCTGTCTTGCCCGGTTTAACAATTCCAAGATGGTTTTAGAGGAGTGTGGCTTACATTAGAAGTAGCAGGGACCCAAGTACAGAAAAGAGCTCTGACTTAACATGTTCCAATCAAAACCTGCGAAAATGGTGCAGAAGATTATTTTTCCTGTTAGGTATGTTCTAACCTACAGTATGTCATTTAGATAAAATCTTAAAAATGGCTCATTCTTCAGGTGAAATAAATGATATTTGTGAGTTCTTCCAGGGAAATGTAACAAGTTGGGGTCCCAGAAGAGCTTTTTGCTGGGACTTTCTTGTAACAGCCATCAGAAATGCCATCATCTACAATGGCATTCAATTTAAGCTAAAAGCGTGCTTTTATTTGGATTTAGCTATTTTTGTGTAAGGTTGCTTTTGTACTTTGTGTGTTTTATACAGTATGTCACATTATGTACCATATACTTTAGAACAGTACTGTATTTAGAACAATGTTGCTGATGAAGGGCATAAAATAATTGCAGAGGCAAAACCAATGGCATTTTGCTCAATATTCATGCTCTGCATCTTAAAGCATTCCTTTTAATTAGGTTTTTCCTGTAAAGCCTCTGGATTATTTTTTTTCAAATATCAAGACTGTTTGTACTCCTTCTAAACAATAAAAGCCATGCAGAGTTAATACTTGTTTCATAAGCAGATCATTCCTTTTGTTCTGAACTATTCAATACAAAAATTAAAAACAAAGATTAATTTTGGTTAATCACATGGAACAAAGCTTTTCTAATCACTTAAACAATTTGTCACGTAAGTCTAGAAAGGGATGGCGTGAACAAGAAATATGAAATAAGCACGCATAATTTAAAATCTTGCCCGTATTTTACTGCTGATTTATCTGCTTATTGCATGGTAAATCCTTTTTGAGATTTCCTAATTTAACCCTTGATGCATACTCATAAAATTCAAATTCAAATACTCTGCTGTCATGCTGTCAGGCTTTTCATTAAGCCAACACTTCTCAATTAAAACTTGTGTACAACACTTTGTATTACTTTTAGGCTACATTTTTTGGAATTCCTCCTAGTTTTACTCTGCTTTAAAAAAAATATTCGGCACCATGTTGCCGATTCAAACACAAAACGTATAAAGACTACTTCAGGTATAGTGTTTAAGGGTGCTACAAAATAAGTGCTCCAAAATTTGATCTCATAATTATGCTCACAAAGTATCACAAAGGCTCATGGCTCATTTTATAAACCAATTTAAGCTAAATCTCTATTAATTTTTACTTTAGGTGGCAAGAGGCAGCTAAACACATGGAACCTAATAGCCTAGTTAGAGGGAAAGTATCCACATTTAGTAATTCAAGGAAACTGTCCAGACAAAAGTCCTTAGAGCTTTAGTACTAATGGTCAAAGAGAAGCAGCACACTTGTCAGTTTCACAAGAGAGGGTATTTCTTTATCTTGTTTTAACCTGCACTGGTCATGTAATGGGTTTTAATCCTACCATTCAATCTTAATAGTTTTTGAATTGGTTACTTGATTTTTCTCAAATTACTAAACACATGAGGTTCACAAGCTGCTTTTAAACTGCACAACTGAAAATGGCAGACAAACAGTAAAAATATTACATATTGAGATTAGACATCTGGACCACAGCTACAGTATGTCTTATCATATAATACTTTTATATTAAAGAACATTTCTTTAATCTATTTTTAAAGAAGAACTACAATGTTTAAAAAAGATCAATATCCATTCAGTTACAGTTTTGACAGTTTAATATTAGCTATTAAAGACACTGTCAGTGCAAATTGGACATTAGAAAAAATGCTTTCATTAATCATTAAAACATGCAGTTTCATGATATGGTTACTGAATTAATAGGGTTAATTAAGTTGCATATAAACCATTTCTAGTTCCTTGAATCTAAAGACGAATCCAGCTAAACTGAACTCTACAGTGTTATGAGGACACTGAAGGAATTAAACAGAGTTAAACAAGTCTTAAATTCATTAATTATTATTTTATGTGTACACTTTATTTTTCCTTCTTTTTATGTCCACACAATTAAGAATCACCTTTAGTTTAAGACTTTCCTTTCCTGTACCAAACAGAGAGGTCCTAACCACCAGCTCACTCATTTAGCCAAAGCCATTTGTTTTTTTTCACACTGCAAGATCCACAGTACTGTACCTTACACATAAGGTGGCTCAGAGCCACAAACTGACACTTCACGGGACGCCTCACCTGGGAGATAACTACCAGGCCCCATAAGTCACGTGTGTGCTGAAGGCTGAGAGGACCCATACCAAACAACAGATACAGATCACAAAATAAAGATTACAGATTTAAGACACATATATTTGTTTAACAATGGATTGTTTTTTTAACAATTGTTCATGCTAATTTTAGTTTTTCACTATATGAAAAAACATAAAATACAAAATTGTACGTACATGTAGGACAGGAGTCCATACATTTAAAAGATAAGAAAGAAGAAGAGGTTAATTGAACAGGTTGTCAAGAAAAGAAAAGGCGTGATCATGCTGTTTAGAGACTCCAAGTTCTCCTATTTTAGCCTCTCACTAAACACTGAAGTTAGGCTGCATTTCAGTTTTTAAATAGTTGGGTTGGAAAAATAATGCTTTAATAAAGCGTATCAAGGGAACAGAGTAAAGCAATATTGGACAAGAAAAAAAAATCAACAGAGGATTAGAAAATTAAACACACCCTCAGCTGGAGAGAGAAACAGTGCTTTGGAGAGAGTTTTCCCATTATCATCAATTACTCCAGCAGTATTCTTAGTAAACCTTTTGAGATTTTTTTTTCTTGAGTCAGTCTAAATGTCAGCTGTGTATGACTGATCTGACTTTTGGTCACAAGATGTGGGTGTCTGAAAATGTACAGTATATAGAATACAGAAACTAAGTCTAATGACCCCGAACACAAAGTAATACAATTTTGTGGTTCTATTCATTCAAATAAACAAAAAAAAAGGCATTTTAACACTGCACCTTGACATGGGGTGTTATACAAAAGTAATTGTTTTCCATTTATATCTTATATACTGTATCTTTCTTTTGTACAATTTTGTTTTGTAATTGTTTTCCCTGTAAAGCTAATAATTTGTCAACTAATTACAAAAGTGCTAGTTTTTAGGTTGTCAAAGACCAATAGTATAAAGGAAAGTAGTGAGGTCTGTAAGATTAATAACAAATGTAAATTCAGCATTAAATGTTGAGTACTTACTGTACTCTAGAGCCTGAATGATGTTTTACTGAAATCTTGCAGTATTACAGTATATAAGCATATATATAGTATATATATTTTTAATATTACATTACAAAAAGTACAGAAATGTTACCAGGCTTTTTGTGAATAATACTGTAGTCAGAAAGTAACTGTTGAATAATCTGAATATGGGGTGACAGAAAAGGTCTTTATTATCGTATTTTAAGCCATGAAATATATAAAGTAAACTTAAAAGGACTACTGTATGTCAAGCTGACACCCACAAGGAGACTGAGTAATAAGCATTTTTCTTTTACAAAAGAATCTACGCTGTATTCAGGAACAAGCTACCGTTTCTAAGTTTACAATACAGTACTGTACATCAATCTTATTTATGAAACAAAGCGGTACAAGAATGTAATGCAGCGCCCACTTTATGCTTTCTCAGCGCTGTTCTTCTGTGGAAGGAATGTGTCTCAATATGTGCTCTTTATACCAGTAACTTCCACTCACCTTACGTAGAGAAGTTCATTATGGCATCCACAAGAGCTTTTTATGTAAATGGAGCTGATTTGAACAAAGGCATGTAAAAAATGCATCATAATTTATCTTGGACGACTCAAACTTTCCTTCATTAAAACTGCAACAAAACTGAAGTCATGCCTCATCATGCATGTAAGACCAATGAAGTAAACCTATTAGTGGATAGCACTGTACTTGAATTTCAATCTAAATTGAAGAACTTGGGGTGATATTTGAACCAGGATTGATGTTTGGCCCACATGTGCAAAATACTGTAAAAACGTAATTGTTTTATCTCAGAATGTCTGCCAGACAATGTTGCCTCGGAATTTACTGTAGCTGAAAATTTCGTCAACACTTTCATCTCCTCAAGAATTTACTACTGTTACTAAATCAACATGGAACAAACTTTACTATGTCCAAGAATTTGCCAGCCAGAATCCTGACCAGGTCACATGGAATTGATCACATTTCTCCTGTCCTGGAGTCCTTGCACTGGCTTCCTAACACATTTTGTGTCAACTTCATGCTCACCTACAGTATAAGGCTCTAAATGGCTTGGCACCACAGTACCTGTCTGATTTATTATCTTCCTACAGTACTTCCCTACCTCAAAGTCTTTTGTCCGTCTCGTCTCCTGTTTGTCCCTCAAGCCTGGCCACACACAATGGTTGACAAGGCCTTCTCTTCCTATTCCCTTCCCTGAGCACTTTCAAATCCTGATTCCAAAACCTTCTTCAGAAAGTTTTTACTTAATTCATGGTTGTTACTGCCCATTCGCATCTCCTACAACATTCTAAACTCTTGTTTTTAACTGTGCTATCTCTTAATTAATTATAAAATTAAGTAATATTATTATTATTATTATCATTATTATTATGAATAATAATAATAATAATAATAATAATAATAATAATAATAATAGCTGTTGTTTACGCTGTTATTATTATTTATTGAGTTGAGTAAGTCCCTCAACATATACTGTAAGTAAACATGGCTGAAGAGATGAGCCTGAATGTAGTACAGCAATGGCTTTATTCAATATTTGCCTAAAAAAATACTGCAGTTAAAAGTAAAATCATGGTTCATTGAAAATAAATACTGCTTCTGTGACCAGAAACATAACTAACCTCCTGCATTATGAGTCACCTTTCCAGTCAAGCCACATTAAAGCAAATACCTCTTCCACGTCATCTTTAATGCAGAAATGCACTCGGTTGGTTTTATGCGATGTGCGTGGCTGTACATTTTGAATGTAGTGCTATAGTAGTGATGAGGTGACATGCAATCTGCAGTTACTAGTTTATTTCTCACCTCTGCAATGGTAATGCAGTCAGGATAAAGGGTGTGAAGGATGTAGTTGGACACCATGAGATACACCAGGGAATCTTCATCAATCTGGAGGCCGAAATACTCATTGTAGTCTCCTGAAAAGCCCGAACCTGCAGACAAGAAGAAAAAGGAATGGCAAATTTACCATTGGGCTTAAAGGGCTGTCCACTGTGGTGTGTAATTGTCCTTCTGTGTGTTTCTGCAGAGATGCTAGTAGTAGCACTCACCTCTACTGCTGTTTATAGAACATCGTGCCCTCACACACCTTTGTGCAGCACGGATGAAAAGATTTTTTATTTCCTTTTTGTCTTTGAAAGATCAGAATTGCATTATTCTTTGTTGATTGCACAGCAACGAGTGAACTGTGAAACTTATATTCAGCGTTAAAGCAAACTTTGTCAGAGTACACAGCATTTACTGTACCAATCTTTGTTTTATTTTAGTGATGTGGTTACCAGCTCCCTTTTTTTCCTCGTTTTAATTATACTTGTGAATTTATATAGTCATCGTTTTTTATATGTCTGTTTATTTATGTCTTACGTCTTTAATCATTACAAATTAAATATTATGAGCAAAACTGGCTTGCACCATTTCAGTAGAAAAAAACTCAAATGTTTCACTTGTACTAAGTGAGTACTGAAAACAAAACTTTAAGAAATACAATTTAGTCTTCCACACAGTTTCAGAAACTCTCCCTTAATTTTATGTATATTCAAACCACTGCATGGTATTCAAACCATGTATGCATTTTTTATCTTTCTACTCAACAGCTTTTGGATTTTTCACCAGCAACAATCCAATACTGGGAAAATCCGTCCATTACTCTCTGAAAAATCCTTGTAACATTATGCGAACTGCACACACAGACGCCATTCGTCTAATAATTCAGATAGTTTCTAGAAAGGTTTGCAAGAGCTTGCAATATTCATCACAAGCTAAATCTTTAATGGAGCGTGGTTAACCATTTCCCTCCAGTAATTCCGCAAAGAACATGGTATAATACAGTACATACTGTATACTTCCATTTCAAATGATATTAAATATTTCCAACACAACAGTAATGGAATGAAGAAATAGTTTTTAGTGTATATATTATTCATGTTTACAACAATGTAATTATGACTACAGAATATCCAGGTCCCAGTTTTTTTTGTCTCCTATTACTAATTTGGGTAAAGACATGTGTCTTTATGGAATTTTTAATCAATGAAAATCATGTCCCCCAGTAGAAGTCTGAAACGGCTTGAAGGGAACTTTGTAATTGAAAAGTCTGCTATATTATAAAAAAATAAATTAAGAAAAAAATGCATTTTCCTGGATTGTGTCACCTAGTGTATGAATTGCAGAGCTCTAGGCATGACTCGGTTTTAGAGTGAGGTAAGGTTAGGAAAGGCTTTCTTTTATGTATAGATTTAGTTATTTTTAAATAATACAACTATTTCTGTGTAGACATTTTACCGAAAGACTCTTCATTTTACTGCAGGTAAGAAGCATTATGCATTGCACTAGTCTGTGCTGCTATGACACAAAAAGGACAAATTAAGACAACAATTGTGGCAAAGAAAGTAAATGACATGTCAAGATAAGTTGGTGAAAATAAATAATACTTATTTCTACAAAGAGTGTGAATACTTCTCTCATAAACTGGTTCAAATGGAACTTGCTAACCTTCTAGCATCTTGATCAATGCTTAGTCTAGATTTTAGTCTAGGTCTTTGTCTGCATAGTTGTGTCATAGTAAGGGAGATGAATACTTATGCAATCATTTATTTTACATTTTATATTTTATATTTCTATATATTTTATATAATTAATGTAAAAGTATCTGTATATTTTCTCACTTTGACAGCACAGAGTATTTTATTAGCTCAGGTGGGTAGTTGCATCAGCATGTGTAGACTGCAAAGGAACAAGTAATAGGTTAATTTCATGCTGAAAAAAAAGAAGGAAGAAAACACAACGTTTCATCCGTGGAGCCTTCTTCAGCCTTCTTTTTTTTTAGCATGGAATAAACCTATTACTTGTTCCTTTAGAGTATTTTATGTCAATCCATTGCAGAAAAATATACAGTAAATACACTGTGATCCACAGTATAATAGTAAACATAGTAAAATGTGGAAAAAGTCCAAGGGGGTGAATACTTTTGATAGCAACTGTACAGGATACAATGTATATTTGCTAGTGTATCAGCTAATCTTTAAAATAACCCAAGATATATAAAAAAAAAACCTACTGTCCCTTTTCTTACAATATAATGAATTAGTCTTAGTAACTTGCACCAGATTCAACAATGACATTAAAAACAACTTGTAAGCAGAAGTTCACATTCCTTCTCTTGTTAATTATTTAGCTTGTTCATTATTTGGATTTAATTATCCTGCAGCTAGAATCACACCTTCCCCCTTCTCTTAACGACAGACTACTTATCTTCTAAATTCTCTCTATTCATTGTAGGTTTCATTTCACACCTCTTTTCACCTATCCTGACTTCACACCTCCTGATTGGTCTCTCTTTCTGTCCCCTGCTCCCGCCTCCTGCTCCTCCTCTCTCCCAGCTTTCATTCTCCTGCTACATTACCTTTGCTTACTGCCCTGTCTTTCTCACACCTGAAGGCGGCTCCACGGCCGAAACATTGTGTTTTCTTTCTTCTCTTTTCAGCATGGAATAAACCTATTACTTGTTCCTAATATTTATATGCACATCCTAGTGTACATCCTAAACTCACAGAGACTCTCCTAGTTTTTGTGCCTCATAATTACAGTACCTCATAATTTACCGATGCACCAGTATATTTATTAAATAATTATTATGTATTAATTGACCAGTTCTTGCGTACCATAAGATATTATCTACAGAATATGTTTCTGACTGCAATAATTTCTATATTTCTAATATTCATTTATTGTTTTTACTGTAAACGTACAAAAGCATAAAAGAGTTATGAAATGTGCTGAAACAAATCATTTAAGCTGTGCACAATAAATGTCCTTTTTCATTTCATTTACTTCTATACTGTGGTTCAACCTGTTCTAAAAATCTCTATATATGCTTTTATACTGCACATATATCTTATATATTATAGTATATCCTACATATAATTCTTATTTTTATACCTGGCAAACAGAATTCAAACATGAATGTCAATCTCTGATCTGCAATGTTGCTGTGCAGACATCCTATCAAATTGAATGCCTGAGAAATTTACAGAAGAGACTAGACATGAACACAGTGTTTACCAATGCCATGGTGATGATAGAGCATGGAAGTCACACCATCAAACCTAAAGCCATCAAATTTGTACTCCTCCATCCACCAGCGCAGGTTTGACAGCAGAAACCTCAGGACTTCCCAGCTAAAAGAAACAAAGGAATAAAAAAACAGTGTAAAATGAAGACAAACTCCCAAAAACACAAACACTAGCAAATAATTTGTTGTTAAAAGCTCCAAACATAATTCTACCTGCTCCAGACAACTCTAAGAGGTTTCTTTGAACAAACAGAACCAAGGCCATGTTAATAAGCAGTAGGATACATTAATAAGGCATTTTTGTCAATCAGTTAGCCCTTAAAATTGTCTGTTACACTTTCCAATGAAGCAAAGTATATAAACTGTATATTATTATTTGTATATAGAACTAAACAATAAAGTATACAAAAAGAGGAAAAAGATTGAAAAATCAGAGCAGAACAGGGGGATTCAATATACTGTATGCTGCATATTTGTTATAAAACATTACTATATTTTACTATTGTGTTGACAATTTGATCTCAGCTTCAAAACAAGAACATTAAAAATGTATTTTACCGATCTTGGAATAATTATTTTCCTAGAGAAAAATGTCTCATTTTGTTTGCAAAAATAACTAACTTTTAAAATTACACCAGTGGGGTTACATACTGTATCTGTCTTATTTAACCATTGCCTTCATCTGCATTCTAAAAAGATAAAGAATACTACAGGAAGTACCAGAATAGTTTTGGCATGTTGCCTCATTTTTGGTAAGGTTTTCTCAACTCAGAAGAAACAAAAAACATTGTACAGTTACACAACAACAAAAATACAATTATCAGGTTGTGCTTCATGGTCAAAATCACTGAACTGAGCATTATCTTGACGTACTTACAGTGTGTGTGCAAAGGAGTTGATATCCTCAATTCATAAGAATTATAAAATGACAACAGTGCGGTCACCTTAATAATATCTAGTTAGACAGGTATAATTATTTGGTATTGGATAATTGCATTAATTACTTGGAGAGGTCCCAGCAATATTATACTATTATTGGCATGCAAGCTTCCAGAAAGTTTGCGTCAGAGCTATGTTGTATGGGCATAAAGAGGTAGGGATCGAGGGGACAAGAATAATTTATTCTTGTCTTGACTGATAACCAAAAAGGGGAAACAAAACTGCCACTACTAGCTTGCCTTCTTTCCTGCTTCCATTTTATGATCCATACATAGTGATAAGGAAACTATTTAGCCTTCACAAGGATGATGGATGGAAATAGACTTACAGTATCACTGAAAAATGTCAAAGGTGACTAGCCACTGTCAAAGTCCAGCAAAGTGATGTGAAAGGTGCTCATACTGGCCTAGAAAACAGACCTTTAAGAAAATTTCATTTGTTCCTGAAATAAAATAATCAATAGCTTTTGGAGATTTTTCCTCTGGGACACAAATACACTTTCTTTGTTAGCCTTTCTCCAGTAAGGGTGCTGCAATGTTCCACATTTCCATGGAAATGTCCAAACAATTATAGGGACAAATACAAAGTCATACATGTTTTAAACATCCTAAATATTTATATTTTACAATTTAAATCAAAACATCTCAGTATCTTGTTTGTTTTTAAAAAATAACCATTTGATTACAAATGTGTCCATAGTAAGGTTGAAGAAATCTAAGGTGAACTTCAAGTTGAATTAACTTGACAGTTCCTAAAACCCCTTGATTTTCTCAACATTTTAATTCAACATGTAGTTTCAAAGGGACAGTGTATAAATAAAGATCAGGATGCTATTTTTAAATTCAAAATAGTTTAGTGCATAAGACCCTGCCTCCACTAAACAACAAAAAAAATGTATTGTTAAAAAATCAAACTCATCTGGTTCCTGTGTCCGAGACATCCTCATCAGGGATTTTGCTTTCTTTTGAAAACACTAGGAAGCCCTATTTGGTTTGACACAGTTCTGAGCACTACTCAAGAAAACAAACACCACAGAGGGGAATTGACCAAGACAACTGTCTTCAGGTTACAGTTAGATCAATGGTCTGCTGTTCACTTTCCTTGGCCTTGCCTTCTGTCCACAAATGAAAAGGAATAGATCTTGGCAAGCCTACTTTAGAACACAAGCAAAACCAGTGAATCTACCTCACTGGTCCTGACAAACTATTGTACTATTGTTTCTCAGTTTATTGTACCAACATTACAGGAACAGTACAACTCTTAAGAACCTTAATATAGATTCTATTGATTTCCAATTTCAGGTTTGGTTAATAGAGTACCTCTCGCTGAATGAAATGCTATAGGTACGCTGGGCAAATGTTCCGAGGTCAAATTCTTCCAGCACGGGGGTACCTTTAAAGCGGAGACGACGGCACCGAAATTTTTTGGCGCGCCTTCTCTTTAAAGCCCTGGCCAAAAATGAAGACAGTACGTACAGTTATAATTCAAACAGAATTAAAAACTACACATCCCAATTACCATGGTGGTGCTTGTGATCATTGCGTTTAACCAACGAAACAGGGTGAAAAATCAGTCACATGACTTTGGGGCAGAGTTTCGAAAGCTTAACCTATCAGCAACAAAGCGAAATTTACACGATAGGCTACCTCAGACTGTCAGTTACATGACTGTGTATGTCGCTTAAGCCACTCCTATGTGGCATTTTAGTTATGGAGGCGAGAAGAGCCCCCCCCCCCCCCCTCTGGGTGTCTGATTTGCCATCTTTAACTGTTCAGTGTCTGAATCATAGTAGCTACATGTACAAAATAAAGTTAATCCCAGCTACAAAACATATATATTTTTGTGGTAAGAAGGCGCAAAACATCAGTATTTACTGCTATTAATTACTGTATGATTTATAGTTGAAATCTGAGCCTAGATATAAAGTTAGATATAAAGTTAAAATCTCGACAAAGCAATGTAGGAAATACAGAGAAAATAAATCCTTTCTGACATCTAAAATCAGTTTTGTTCAAGGTCTCTAAAACAAACAAGAAAAAGAGGATTTTCGGAGGGCAATTACGCTGTGTTTATATAGGATAAGTGATTTATGAGCAATCTAATTTCTTGTTCACTTAAAACAGTGAAATGTCAGCTGCAAAAGATCGCAACAGAAACAGCACTCTCTCTGCCTGTCACAGACGTTCAGGAAAGGCTGAATGAAGTCATGTCAAGTACAATAATTCGGTGATCAATAATAACAGTTGTAGGACAGGAAATAAAAGATAGTGAAAACTTACACTTTTTTAGGCTAAAACTCAAGTTCATTCTACAAATTAAGGCAAATGAAAATTCAGGACGTTAAAGTGCTAGAGGTGTAAAAAATACAAAAATGCACATGAGTAAAAAGTTTTAGAAATGGAGCAGGTGTTGCTTTGAAATAAGCAAACAGAAAAAAAGCCATGACTATAGTGCAGAAGAGGGATGCAGGAACACTTGCTTAGATATACAAAAAAATCACAAAAAGGTGTATGTTACAAAAGAGCATGCAAACATGTTCATCATGTACATGAACATGTACATCAATTTCCCTTCACGATGAATAAAGTCTTATCTATAAACATGAAACACAGTGAGGAATCAGAAAATTAGCATGCATAAAAAACAGCAATTCTGTCAATGAGCCCTAAATGAATTAATAGCAACCATGGTTTCATGGAGGGCTTCTCATATAGTTGGGCATTCAGGTAGATTGCCAGGTGAAAGGATTTGTAAACATACTTTGTTAAAGCAAGTCAGTTTTTTCCACAACACATAAAAGACATTTTTCCAAGAAAGTTTAGCCTTTGTCACTAATGAAACCACTAAATAAAGACATAAATATAGAAATCTTAAGATTTTTTTAATTCAATGTTGGTAACAGGTTGAGCTAAGTGTATATTTTGTCGCAGAGTTGCTGCAAGATGTTAACAGTGAAAAAGGGTATTTAGAAATTAGTTATTTCAAGAAGAAAATTTTCAGAATAATTGCAAATCTAGCAGGATAGAGAAAGCACAGAAAACAGGCAGTTAGATTGATCAGATTAGTATGAAAAGTTATTTAGCAAAGGGAATGAGAAGAGTGACAAACTAGTATACTTTAGATCTTTTTATCTGAACCAGGGAAAATCTGATCATGTTTCTCTATAACAATAATAAAAAACTTTATTTTATATATCACCTTTTAAAGTGGCATCTCAAAGCAATTCAGTAGATATAAAAACAGATAAAAGGACCACAGATTACAAAGTAAATACATATAAGAAAGACAAGCAGTTAGAGGTGCTACCAAAATTAGAAAATGAAGCAGACACTAAGTCTTCTGAAAAGAAAGGTTCTGAGGTCAGATTTAAATGCACTCAGGGTACGTGACTGATATCACTGGGAATACAAATTGAGAGCTCTGGGGTGCAGCTAGAGAAGACCCTGTCACCCACAGAATGTAGATGTTCTTGAGGACAGCTAGAAGACCAGAGTCAGATGGACAAAGGTGGGGAGTAGACAGATAATAAGCCATATACTGTAGGTACTGAATGAGGATGAGGATTTTGAAGTTGACTTGAAACCTGATAGGTAACTAATGCAAGGACTTGAAAACAGGTGTAATGCATCCCTGATAGGATTCTCGCTGTCATATTCTGAACATATTGAAGATTGCTCGGTGTGGATTTAATTTCCCCAGTGAACAGGATGTGCATTTATTAATTCTAAGAAAAAAGCCTTTCTTGATTTCTCTAGTTCTTAGTTTCTCTAGTTCCCTTTAAAATAAACTATTATTCCACAATGCAGAGTATTACATGGCCATTATTTACACATGATATTTGTGATTTAAAGAAATTAACACAAGCAGCTTTTGGAGATTTAAGTGTTGGCTGAGTTATTGCAGGATAAAAGACTAGAGATGTTGGTAAGAAGAAGATAATTTTGGGATAGCTGACGAATACACTGATAACAAGAACATTTCCTAATGGGGTTAGGCATACTTTTGATGAAGATGATGAAGTTAACAGACTGTATGTTTACATAGATACTGGAATGAGGATTGTATTTTAGATTTTGTGTAGTTGCTAGCATTGAACTTTGTGTTGGATGCACATGAATTGAAGGAATGGGCAAACATAGCTGATGCAGATCCACAGAGCCAGCATATTAAGATGTTTATAATTAGAGGCAATTTGTTTAAATAACTAGGTATGGATACTGATGTGCAAGAGAGGTGGAAAGGCTGTTTCCTTAAGCCAGCACTATAAAATATTTTATTCTCAGTGAGATGCTGCCATTTCATAGTGGGTTTCTAACACTTTGTATAGTTCCATCCACACAGTGCCTTTACTTCCATCCATTTCTAATCTCTTTATCCAGTACAGAGGATTTGGAGCCTATCCCAGTAAGCAATGGACACAAGGCAAAATACACCCTGGACATAGCACCAGTCCATCACAGGACAGACAGACACAAACACACACACACCAGGGCCAGTTTTCCCATAAACCAATTAACTTACCAGTATGTTTTGGAGTGCGAGAGGGAGTCATATCACACATATAGAGAAAAACCATGTAATCCAGAGAGAACATGCAAACCCCACACACACAGGATGGCAGGAATTGAACCTAGGACCCCAGTGCTCCAAGATAGCAATGCTAACCACTTCGCCACCATTATAAATGGATGGATATCTTAGTTATCTTTCTAGTTCACAGGTTTGCATGCATAATTTAATTTTGAAAGCCACTGAGACATCAGGTACTACTGTTGTATTTATGAAAAAGAAACAAAACAAAAAGCATACTAACAACTGTGCCATCCTACTCTTTAGTTAATACAATTTATTATTTATAAACAGTTAACATTGTTAGCAAAATATTTTGAATTATATTTAACCCTATTTTTTCTTTAGTTTTGCATTTAACTTATTATATGATAGTCAGATTTAATGTATATTTGAACAATGAAAATATATTTTTACAAGATGTTGGGGAAAGTGCAACAAATTATTACAGTGCTAAATTTAATATTGATTGCTAATAGTTTATGCTAACACCTAACTTTCTCAATTAGATGTATTTAAAACTGAACTAAGTGTAACATACCATTCAGAAATACAATCGAGAATAGTTTTGTGGTGTTTGTATGAATGAAACGTTTCTAAAATGTATAACGTAACAAAATTAAAGACGATTAAAATCTGCAATCTTTCCACTTGTAATGTCATTAGACAGAACAAGAAGTTTCTGCTTTGTCTAAGGATGGTATCATAAAATAGTGGTGAGAAAGCTGTGCTTAATGATAATTAAGTGACTTAAAAGTAAAAAGAGATGCTTCATATTGCTTGGTTAATTTTAAAATGTATAAATGCAGACGCGATTGCTGCCATAAGCGCTCCAGGCAGCAGAACGTTCGTTCTGTACTGCTGAGCTCTGCGCCTCCTCCGTCTCTCGGTGCCGTGCCCCTCTCTGATGGAGCGCAGTGGGCGGTACGCTATTTTCAGAGCCTCTGATTGGGAAAAAAGACCTGCTGATCAGTTTCACACAACAGGAAGAGAAAAGAATGGGATTTTTCCTCTACGAAACGTGTGTTGTCTTTATGAAATTCGTGTATTTTAAACGTTTAATTAAGAAGTAAAAACCTTACAGCGTAAACAAAGATTCTGAGCTGATCACGAGGAAGAAAATCACCCATTTTTCGCACATAAAAAGTTTTTTTTAACTCTCGAAACCTGTTTTTATATGTTTTAAAGTCGTGCAATGTCTAAGTTAAGCAGGAACACATCATTATATCTAATTTTTTATTTATTTTTTAAAAAAACTTAAAATCGTTTGGCCAGCCTACATAGGTCAGCAAGGCATGCATGCTGTCACCTAGATGCTGATGTGTGTTCACAGAATGTCTTTTTATTTTTAAAGATAGCTCTCTTCTGATGAAAACAACTCACCTTTGTCACATAGAATGCAACAATTAAAATCTGTCAAATTATATTTACTTTGGTTATACTTTGAACCGGCAACCATCTAGCCACAGGGACAGATCCTTAGCCACAGAGCCACCGCAATGCCCCCAATGTATCTTGCACATACAGTACTGTACATTACAGTAATGTGATACCAGTTTCTGAAACTAGGCAACTCCTGTGGTGAGTCAGGACAAGGATAGGTTGAAAAGGAAAAAGAAAACAACCATTACTGATAGTATTAACTGTTGTATATTTAACTGACCATTGCTTAAAAGCAGTCTGGTGAGACCATTACTAGTTCACTTGAATTCAGCACCTCAGAAGCATCATATTTTAAGACAATGCTAAATAAAACTTGACAAAGTATTCTCTAATCAAATGCAAGATTAAAAAAAAACTTGCATATACTGTACTGTACATGGATATAAACAATTAAATGTCTGAAAGTTTCAGATGCTTCTTCAGGATATTAGTGTAGACTTTCATGCAAAACAAAATTTAATAGTTCAGAATTTAAATTAAAGTCTTCTAAAGCGAAATGTGGGAGTCATGAAAGTGTACAGAGGAAAACGAACAACATTGCTTTTCTCTTTCTAAACAACCTTTTTAGCAGTTCAGAAGCTCTCCTCTGTCCATCCCAGAGGGGATAATTAGTGAGTAATGGTACTGGTAAATCAGATAGATGTGGAGGAGAGCAGCTCTTCACATGCTTCTGAAAACAATTTTAAGCTGTTTATCCTTTGTCAAATACTAAGTGGTAGCCAATTACTGGCCTGGATCTATTCAGCCTATGAAGTGGAAAGTTGCGCTCTCACCAAATTGAATATATCTTGCTTAATGTATTATGCAGGTTATCAACCACAGCCAGCTAAACAATCAGCTGTGACAGAGACAGAAGCAAAAGCACGATAAAACCCCCTGTTTGGGTCTACTAATTCCTTGTGTTGCTGGCTTGGCATGTCTTCTTTACAAGATCTTTTACATGTCATTAGACTCCTAAAACAGAGAAGGTGAACAAAACAATCTTGGAAGAAAAGAGACCGAATCCCTTGGTAAATCACTTTGCGGCACACATACCTCTCTGTTTTGGCAATCTGATCTTCCAAAAGCTTAACCTTGATGGCAAGATTGGCTTTTTAACTCTGCCAATCATATGCTGCAACTTCTGTCTACTGCTACAATAAATTAGGTGGATCCCAATTTGTTTTGTGGAAGGAGCAATAAAATATGCTTTTTCTACCCTGGATATGGAGGAGAATTACATTTTTGGAAATGCTCAATAAGCAGTAGATCAATGTAAACGCTGACAGACTATCATTGTTCTACTCAGTTAAGACAACAAACTTGAAAGAGGAATTTAAAAAATCCCATTGAAATAGAAAGAATAAAAACCTTTGTTTCATTTTAATGCATCTTTTTATACTCAATTTGGTTGACATAAGTGTCTGGGAATTTGCCATTATCCTATCTAATAAGTCTAATTTCCCCTGTTTGTATTGTTAAAATAATCAAACAACAAAACACAAAACAGAAATAGAGGACACTGTGTACTAGCTGCATAGAACTGAACACTGCTTGAGGTTTCTGGAGACCTCTGTTTCAGTTTGATTGACAAGAATTGTGGCCTGGGGATAACCTAAGGGCTAATATGTATGTTGGCATCAGTGTTTGCTTGAATAAGGGAGAAAAAAATCTCACATGTTTTTAAAATAACGGAGCACAAATGTGTTCAAAAGCTGACATTTCTGAGAGATACAAACAGTAAAGTTGACAGTTAGGTGCACAGTGTCACAATCCAGGTACTGTCAGTGCAAGCTGGGAGGTACGTCTTAGGTTAAGTGTGACCAGGATCCACCAGACAGCAGTGCAGCCTGGAGACCCTTATCTTGCAATGCAACAGTAAGTCTTGTGACAAGCCAGGTTTCTGTGAGATTGTCAATTAGAGCCCCAAGAGCCTTCCAAAAGACGTTAACTCAACTGTTGGCACTGCGGGACATGTAGCGTAAAAAATTTAGTATGGCTTGGGAAATCATGTTTCTGAGGAAAGTGCGCACTGTCCTCATCTCTCCTCTGGTGGCATGAATGTTGCAGCAATGATCCAAGTTTGTTAGTAAATGGCAATGTCAAAATGGAGGAAGGAGGAGGGCTATTTTGGTTTCAGTTTAAAGAAAAACAGTCTTGTTACTTTTGATTGTTTTGGAGAAAATTATATTTCAAATTCACATCTGATCCTGAGTTTTGAAGTCAAAGGTAAACATTGATCACTCTGTGTTGAACAACTACTGTAGTTTCCAACTACTGGTGATCATGGGATGCTGAGAAACTGCTATTTAAAAGCTAAAAATGTAAACCTTTGATCCTCCATAATTTCTGAATCTGTGTAATTCAATTTTTTTTATTTGAAATAAAAAGCAAATAAAAACTATTCAAACTGGAAATAAGTTTCAGGGTGCTGCTTTTTGGGGTGACCTTTTTGTTACAAAATTAAGAAATGAGTATACGTTTTGATGTATTTCAAAATTCACCATTTGCTTTATGGTTAGATGAATGATGATGCAAATTTCTGGTGAAACATTTTTTTGTTTCTACAACATATTGAACATACAGTATCTAAATACTGTACTTCATACATTGTAAATATTAATTAAATATACTTAATTTGTTACATCAATGATGTGTTTCAACATTTAACTAAAAAACATAACTGACAAATTTATGAAACCACTTGCAGCTGACTAGATTAATATAATGAGTACATGCAGTCTTTTTATTACTGAAATGGAGGTATCCTTCACAGTGTAATAAAGATGTCATAAACTTTCAGTCACTAATAATATTACTGTCACAAACCATAGCAATCAAAAACACTTGAATTGCTTAATTTCATGACAATTAGATTGTTAAACATAAAGTGTTGCTTTTGTACTTTGTGTTGAATTCTTGGCCAAAGGGTCATTGGATCAAATCCCAGGTGGTAAGCTGCTGTTGGACCCGTGAGCCATGTACTTCATTCAGAATGTTCCAGTAAAAATGCACAGCTGTAAAAATGGGTCCCCAAGTCATCATACTAAATGAGAATTTGTTCTCAATTGACTTAGCTGGTTAAATAAAAGATTATGTCTTATAAGCAGAAGGGGAGGGGACTCTTTGAACAAGCCACTCCCAAAAGATTTTTGGCAATGGTAAAGAAAAAAGCTTCATCAATTTAAAATGAATTAATCCGCAAAGGACTGTGCATGACCTGGGGCACTGGCTCAGAGAAACAGCTCACAAGAAACATGTATCCTTGGAGGGATCTATCTTTCCCTCATCTTTCTGGATATGGACACGTTTCCATAGAAACTAGGTTAATGTGAGGAAAAGGGCATTATATTTAATGCACAAGAACGGGCAAATTACCTATAGCACTGAAATGAGACAACAAAGATTATCAGCATAAGGCTAGGATACAAAGCTTTAAAATACTAATTCTCTGAAATATTGCTGTTGTTATCCTGAAACAAGAAAGGTCAATCCCCCTCTTCCACTAGCTAATGGGCTTAATTAACACAGTATTGTAGCTTTTGAAACTAACAAAACTGTTTAAACCAGCAACACATAACACCAACATCTCATAAAGTGTTTGTAAAATGAAGGAATATAGCAAAACAGCAACAGTTGAACAACACCCTGAGCTTAATAAACTGTCCTCAGAAGACAGCCAACCTCTGCACATCAGTGTGTTCAAAGTGAAAATACCTCTGGGATCAAACTGCCATTTAATGGTAACAGAGAAGGAAACAAAAGAATTGTCAATATTGTTCCAGGAATTGATCTTGCCTTTCTAAATGCCAATAAAATATTAAATTGCACACACTGAAACACTTATGCTTATTTTAAGGCATTGCTTTTTTATATTACAGGCAGTGAACTGCCGTACAATTCCTGAATAAACTCTGATTTCCTGTAACATGATTTCCAAAAGGAGACAGTTCCTAGAGGAATCTTTACTAAGGGTGTTGCTTACAAAGGCCACAACTTCGTAAATCTGGAGAGATCATTTTCAAGGCCACCCTGATAGCACTGTTACAAATATCTACAGTGATATAAAATATTACATTCTCACATCATGGCCCCAAGTTCAAACAGCTTCTGGCTATTCTGAATGAAAAGAAATGTCCCAGGAGAACGCATCACTGAAATGAACACTTAAACAAAAGCAAGCACATGTATTTTTGCAAATGTATTATTCCTAAATGCAAGTGTTGGGGTCTGAACAATAGAGGAGGCTAAATAATATTGGCCAGGTCTATGTTTCTCTCAAAAGTTTTTATTGTTTTTTCTTTATTCTCTAGTCTTAAAGAGACTTACAATACAACAGGTGACTTCTTTGCCATCAAGAGAAAGACAAATGTCACACCTGGGCAGACAGCAGGTCATAGTCCTCAGTTGCCCTGGGACACGGTAACACAAGCGATCACATCAGAACATGCTAGGGCCGTTTGTCAGTACACCCCTCACCCTATCAATAATCCAATCCATCCACTCAATCACCTAATTTAATTATCTCTATTTACTACTGATTATGCCAATAATAGATGATATCATCGATTGGTGCTCTGTCATTGAGCTTCTTAAGGACGTGCTGCACTCCGCTTCGAGAAGACGCAACAGCCCAAAAACCTGAAAACCTGAAAGACTCTGAAACCTGAAACTCCAGACCTAGAACCTTAAACTCAAGACCTGTCTGAATCACTGACCACCTGCACCGATTCAGGGGTGTCTCCCGCAACCACCTTTCATTCTACAGTTTCCACTAAAGCTTCCTGCTGTCCGTCATTGCTCCACTACAATCCTGCTCCGCCTCGGCTGTCTCTGCTGAGTCCCAAGCACCTTCAACCTCAGCTTTTTCTCCCAGATGCCGAAGATCGCTGAAACCCTGCAGTTGAACTCCTTCCTGTCAGCAACTGCGGCCATCAGCTTCATCTAGCCATGGTGTAACAACAAAGACATTCCAAGGCAGGGACAAAAGATAGTTGGAGATGGGTTACTACTACTGATCAGCCATATTTTTATCTGATACTGCAGCTGTTTCTGATTTATGTAATTTTGTTCCTTTGGTGGGAAGCTCAGAGAGAAAATGTCACTAAAGCTTGAGTGGATGTGGGGAAAAAAGGTGCACAAAACTGTTTTAAATATTTGTTTTTTTGGAAAATGATTTATCTTAAAGATCAGAGGAAGCAGAAAAGGCTAGATACAAACTGAATAGCAGGTAGTTGGCACTGGAAAATAAGTACCAAAGGGCTTTCGCAAGAAGAGCAGCAATTCAGACAAAAGGGCTATACTGGGCACCATCCCCACTCCAGACTGTATTGCATTATCGACCTTGGACAGATGAGGTGGAAGAACTGTGATGGGATGGAAGTTTTTTCCTGTCATAATTTCACAGCACTTTGTGTCTTAAGGAGGTACAAGGACAGAAGTAAACAAGTCTTTCTCATGCTTTGAGCAAGATAATGGAACTGTTTTCAGACTTCCTGAACTATCTGCAAAATAGGACAATAAAAGAAAATAAAAAGTATTCACCCCCCTTGGACGTTTTCTCATTTTATTGTGTTACAGCATGGAACCATGATGTGTTTAACTGATATTTTTTTCTCATCAACACAAAGTACTCTATAACGCCAAAGTAAAAAAAAATCCAGACATTTGACTAAATTAATTTAAAATAAAAAACAGAAAATAATTGAATGCATACAATATTCACCCCCTTGCTTTGACATACCTAAATTACCTCTAAAGTAACCAACTCTCTTCTTCAAGTCACCTAATTACTTGACTGGAGTGTTGAGGTGTTTCACATGATTTCAGAATAAATACACCTGTGTCTGGGAGCATCCCCACTTAGTTAGTACATTAGCAAGAAAACTCTACACCATGAAGACCAAAGAACATTCCAAGCAGATCCGAGACAAGAGACAAGGTTCTAAAAAAAATACTAGTCAGGGCAAGGATATAATAAAATTTCCAAGGCATTGAATAAACCTCAAAGCACAGCAAAGTCCATTATTAAAAAGGTGAGAAAATATGGAACAACTATGAATCTGCCCAGAACTGTCCATCTTCCAAAACTGAGTGTCCGGGCAAGAAGAGCTGTAATAAGGGAGGCCAACAAGAGGCCTCCATGACAGAAATTTGAGAAACTGTGCATGAGACAACAATAGCATGCACACTTCATAAATTTGGCTTGTACGGAAGGGTGGCAAGAAGAAAGCCTTCGTTGAAAAAAACTCATATCACATCTTGGATGGAGTCTGGCCAAAGGCATGTGAAAGACTCAACAATGTGGAGGAAGATTCTATTGACTTTTGGGCCTCAATGCTTAGAGCTATGTTTGGCACAAACCTAACACAGCACATCACACTGAGAACACCATCTCTACATTGAAGCATGGTGGTGCCAGCATCATGCTTTGGGGATACTTCTCTGTGGCAGGTACTCAAAAACACAAAGATAGAAGAAAAAATGGATGGAGCTGAGTACAGAAAAATCCTGAAGGAAAACGTGCTGCAATCCACAAGAGCACTGGGACTTGGAAGATGATTCATCTTCCAACAGGACAATGACCCGAAACAAACAGCAAAAGCCACACTGGAGTGGCTTAAAACCAAAAAGTGGCCCAGACCTCAATCCAATTGAGCAGCTGTGGAAATATTAAAAAATACTGTTCACAAATGGTCCCCATCCAACTTGATGGAGCTTGAGCAATTCTGCAGAATGAAGAATGGGAAAAAAGTCCAGTGATGAGATGGGCAATGCTGATAGAGACTTGCCAAAAGAGACTCACAGCTGTGTTTGCTGCCAAAGGTGGTCCTACCAAGTATTAACTCTGAGGGGGTAAATACTTATGCTTTCAATTATTTACTGTTGTTTATTTTTAATTTTGTAAAATGTCTCGATTTATTTTTTCCACTTTTACATTATAAGAGTACTATGTGTTGATGAGTGGCAAAAATTCTCAGTTAAATACTTCATGGTTCCATGCTATACTGTAACACAATAAAATGTGAAAAAGTCCAAGGAGGGGATTACTTTTTATAGGCACTGTAACTTCTCATAAGGCGCTGGTCTGCTTGTACCTAATTTTCTGATAACAACACATACTCTTTAACAAAGATAGGTTCTTCCAATTTAAAATGGGCAGAGAACACCACCAGTTATTCATGCAGGTAGTTATAGCTTTACAGTAATTCAGTAAACAATAAGCAATTACATCCATATACTGTAACATACTGGATCTTTCAATTTTGTATTTAATTGAAAGATTTGTGAGAAAAAAATCCTTTTCTATCTTTGACAAAGCATTTCAATGTTCAACAGATCTCTTTTTTGACCATACCAAATGCAAATTCTAAGCCATGCTTTTAAATGTATGGCTTTTAGCTCAAGTAAATGCAAGTAGTTGAAGTGCAATAATATTTCCCATCCCTGTCATTATAATCATCATCTATCTAGTTCAAAGCAGAGCTGAGTGTAGATAATATAAATGCAAAAACAAGACTAATAATATTTTTGAGATGTTTAGCAATTTACATATCTTGTAGCACATCAATGAAGAAATGATTTAACCTCCTCAGACCTGAGATCTCCTTAATCTTATTTTTTCTAGAAAAAAATATATATTTGGTAACCTTTGGGGATTCATTATGATATAAAGTATATTTTTTATATAATTTTATTTCTGTGGGGCGTAGGGAGTTTGAAAGTTAGATGCAATTTAAGAAAAAAAAAAGACTGAATATATTCCTGATTCCAAGTCCTTCAAATGTGTAAACCTATCCTTATATTTTCAGTTATGCAAGGAACTAAAGAAACACATTATAATCCCAAACCAACCAAGAGCTCTTAACACACAAAAAATAAAAAAAATAAAAGTGAATTCCAGGACCTAAGAGCAATTACATTTACGAGAGGAGTCCATCTGTCTCACAACAGCAAGTCTCCTCACTGGCCGGGTACCTGTAGTGGTGGGACATTATCTGAATTAGTTTTCACCTGACTGGCAATTTAGCTCCCCTATTTAAATTTTAAAAGTGCAAAGCTTAAAAGAAATGTCATGCTTGACTTTTGAAGATGCATGTGGGAGATCTTTTGTTGTTTCAGTATACATTAACAGTGACAAAACACTAACAAGGCCAATTATAGCTGCTATATCTCTAAATGAAAAGGGAAATTGACTAACATTCAGCAATTTGAAAATTTATTTTGAAAACAAAACACCCCACCCCTGCCAAACAAACACTGCTTTTTGAAATTTGTGCCTGGTGAGGTACAGATGTAAGCTGTCATAAAAACTGGATACCACAGCGTTGGTGAGGAAATGCTGACATAAATATAATGCTTGCCATTTCAATAAGAAATTTATGAAAAAAACATGCCATTTGATATTCAGTCTCCAGACAAACAATCTGCTTTGATACGATAAGCTATGGGTATGTTTGTCATTCATTCCTGATAATAGATTAAGACTTCTTGTACACAAAAGCATAAAGAGCTGTGATACAATGGAGCCCCAAGAAAACAAGATAAGGACAAGCAAGATCAGATTGTGTGATAAACAAAAAAAACAGTGTAACCCTTCAGCAATAAGAATCAGAGCAACCAGGCTACTTGGATAAAATTCAAAGAAGCAAAGAAGCTAATAGTTACTAAATTGGCAATGACTTGATTTAAAGAATGGTTCAAATTTTGCATGCATTCTGTGAACAACACAAACATCCAACTTTGTCTCACAACTTCTCTTTATAGGAAGATCATACTATAAAGAGTTTTTGTAACAAATGAGTTTTTTATTTACTGTATGTACAACACTTAAACCATTAACATTCAATCCCCCCTGACAATAAACTCTTTCCCCATATATGGATGCTAAGCAAAAAAGATGTCAAACTTCAAGAAATTACATGTTGGGAGTCTGTGCATAATAAGAACTGTTTGAGTAGGTTGTGGCATAATATTCCATTACATTTGAAATCTGCTGTTAAATCCTATCTTGTTTTTTATGTTCAGCTGGGGTTGTAATGAAGCTAGTGGTGTATTGTTTTGAACTGCATGAGGATGGAAATCTGGGGACAGTTGTGACCAAATTGCTCTTGGCTCAAGATTAATAGCAACAAAGCAAGGATTAGCAATTAGCTTGTAACTTTTATCAATTAGCCATTCTCATCTTTTAACCTAGTAAAACTAAGCTGTTTTATATTGACATCCTCCATAAAGACAAGATTTAACTTTTCATGACAAAATATTGTGTATTAAACTCTATGGCTAAGGCTCTGCACCTGTGGCTGGAAGGTTGCTGGTTCATATCCCGTGGCTGGCAGAGGAATCCTACTCTGTATAAATGGCTGACCCTGCTCTCTCATCCCAAGCTTTTCTCCCTGTCTGTGTGTCTCATGGAGAGCAAGCTGGGGTATATGAAAAGACAAATTCCTAATACAAGAAATGTTTATGGACAATAAAGTGATCATATCTTAGTATTAATAAAATGATTAACACCCACTATGGCTTTCCAACTTCTTGAGTATTAGAACTAATGGTTTGTGCCACATATGAAAAACATTTACTTGAACTTGAACTTTATTGCCATATGTAACTGGTACTGGTACAATGGAATTCTTACTTACAGAAAGTCTCTCGATTGTAAAACAAGTGTAAAAAACAAAACAAAGTGCAAACAGTGCATCAAGACAATATACAAACAAACAGTAGACAATGTGCAAGTAAACATGTAGACAGTTTGAATGTAAACAATACAGACATGTAAACAATGACTGGAGATGTGCAATAGATAAGAAATCATAAAGAGGTAGATGGTGATGGTGTAGGTGTGGTCCGAGGGGGATGGCTAAATGTGTTCACCAATCTCACTGCTTGTGGATAGAAGCTATTGAAGAATCTAGTGGTAAGTGTCCGTATGCTCTTATATCTCTTGCCTGAGGGCAGTGGGGTGAAGAGCTCATGCCCGGGGTGGTGACTGTCCTCTGTGATGGCCAGAATTCTACCACGGCAGCAGTCCTCATAGAGCTGTTTAATCTCGGTGAGACCGCAGCCGATGATCTTCTGGGCCATATTGACCATTCTCTGCAGTGTGTTTCTTTCTCGCGAAGAGGTGTTGCCATACTGTGATCCCGTTGGTGAGGATGCTCTCGATGGTGCAGCAGTAGAAGTTCATCAACATATGTATTGGCATCCCCCATCGCTTGAGGCACCTCAAGAAATAAAGGCGCTGCTGAGCCTTCTGATAGAGTCAGTGTTCACAGTCCAGGTTAGATCTTTAGAGATGTGAATTCTCAAAAACCTAAAGCTGGAGACTGTTTCCACTTCCGTTTCCACTTCCTTTATTTAAGTAATGTTACATGAAAAAATGTAACTTACAAAGGAGCCTCTCAATTCTAACTGGCATAATAAAAAAAAAACAAGTACTGAAAGATGTCTCTATTTCTACAGGGTTAAGCAATATAGTACATACAGTAAATGCTTCTGCCAACAAAATTTGTATTCAATATGTATTGCTTCTCAATCTATCTCACTGCAGTACTCAGTAAAAGAATCAGCACTTTTGTTACAGTATGTAACTAGTCATTGGTCTGTTTCATCTGTAAAAGACCCTGGTTAGGATGACTAAATATCCAAGCAATTCCAACAGCTTTTATTTTTTCAATAAATTTGACTTTACTTTTTATTGTAAAAAAAAAGTACTTTTAAAAGTGTGTGAAATGTGTGCAATCGTTTTTTCAATCTTTGTAGCATTATTCTTCAGTTCCTTTAAAAATACACAGGATAATTTTTCCAAAATGTTTCAGTTGTGGCAACAAAAGCAGAAATCATTTTAGTGGATTTTATCTATTGGTAGCAAGAGTGGGTTGGGATTTGCCAATGAATCAAACTTTTCTGAAGTTATTTTCTCTATTCATTTTTATCATGAATGATACCACAACTACAGGTACAACAATGTTAATAGCAATACACTTGAAAAATTCAGGTGCAGTAAACAATTCTGCACTGTGAACCAAAGATAAGAATTACACTCTCAAATCTGAATTGCTGTCAGGCATTGGAGACATTCTACATTGAGGGTAAATCAATAGGGTGGGTACATATCTTCTTTTTTCTTGAGATACACAAAACATTAATTGCCTAAATTGCATATGATAATATAAACATCAGTAGATGGCAGTAAGTACTAAGTTTTTAAGGGTGTCCTGAGGTTGAATGACAGCCAAGAGTATGCTATCAAAAAAGAACTGCATGAAAGTATTTGCTACCATTACAATAAAGTTGAGTGCTGAAAGAAAGGATAAATTACAATGACAGATTAGTTCTTTTAATAATGAAACAGTTTACTGACACTTTAAACATCTTCCATATAGTCTTGGAAACTGTGCGACATTAAACTGTAATTTTAGTATAGAGGGGAAATCTGTTTCAAACTACAGATTTCATTCTCATTCCTATTCTGACAAAGGCCAAAACACTTTCAAAAGCACACAGTTCTGTTTATCACTTGCTGTAAATGTCAGGAAGTTTCTTAATTTTTTTTGTTAACACAAAAACATGGTCCAGGAAACAAAGTTGTTAATGAACACTAAATTCTGCCCCTTTTTTTGGAAACCTTAGGAAGTCACATCTTCTACCAGATGTTTCAATATATTGCCAAACTTCACAACATTTCTCTGACTTCACCCTTAATTTAAAAGCTGTTGCTCCAACAGTTCTGCAAATTTTCCGCTGGTCTAACTCAAAGATTGACACATCTCTTAATAAGTAGATAAACACTTTTTTCAGGAAAGCAACATTACCACCCCGTCATCTGATCTAACAGGATCTCAGAATATAAGCAAAGTTAGGCCTAGTCCGTAATACGTTTTGACAGAGGAGTCCAGAACTCACTCTTAACTGGAAGGTTGTGATCTCAAAACCCAGCTGGAGATACTGCTGCTGTATCCCTGAGCAAGACACTTCAGGCTTACTCCACTAAAACACCCAATTGTTTAAACAAGGGATTACATTCTTAGCTGAATAGCTATAATAATAAATAACAGGATCAGGCTAGAAGGCAGTGATGCTGCTTTCAATGAAGTGATGCTGTCTGTGGTTTTCCAGGACCAGCAGCGACAGACTCCAAAAAAGAAACTGTTTGATAAACAAAAGCACTCAACATACGATAGCATACAGTACAAGCAGGAAAGAAAAAAAAAGGCAATGGGATAGAAACATGACAAGAATAGTCAGACCATGGAAGTACCTGACCAAATTCCATGAGAGTAAAACAACCAAAAACTGTGCTGTGAGATATATAGTAAAAATTAAATCAATAAATCGGTAGGTGCAAAATAGTTATAACATCAGTTTTGGTTAGAAATGCATACTGTAAATCAACATTTTGGCTATTTCTCATGAATTTTGTAACACCAAAAATGAAATGAATTATTTACAATTATTTTACTCCCACATCTCTCCAATTATTACTGTATACAATGTGATTGAGAAATACATTATTGAGGCATCAAAAGAAACTGTTCAATATATCTAATCCTGTTATAGAGTACTTTGGTAAAAACAAACAGTAACGATCTGTAGGATAATGTATTTGTGAAACAACTTTTACTCCCTACAGTTACAGTTGTGTATCACAAAGTCAACCCTACTTTTGTCAATGCATTTTCAGCTTCTTAGTCACAATTCAAGTGATAAACATAATTCTTTCACTAAAGAAATTAATTAAAAGCTGCGAAATGTTTGAAATGACTTGAATAAGAGGTAGATAGTTGATATCAGGAGGTAACGGGAGGGGGGTGCTAAAGTAAAAAAAATATAGTACTGAAATAAAATCTAATCTTTTTTCTAAGACAAAGGAGAAAATAATACAGTTGCTATGCAGTTCTTGGTTGCCATGCACAAGATCTTAGAGACAATTCACTTAAAAATCTCATCCTATTTTTAAGTGAAAAACTTCATGCCAACATTTTTTTTCCCCTTTTTGGTATTTCTTGGTTTTGCTTGCTTCTTCTAATTCTACCGATTCAGCCACAATTTCATTAAGTATATAACAGGTGATTGTGCTACTTACTTACACAAGTAAGGCCAATGTTGTCATTACTTCAATTATATTTTCATGAACATGGTTATATTTTTTTCCTAATAGAGATCCAGTTGAAAGTGTCACCACCTACTTTGAATTGTGATGTCATATCCAAGTGTACATTATTATTACAGGCTAATTTTCTCTGTGGCACAATTAAATTAGGTGTATTTTCTACATTTAGTAGATTAGTTCTACATTAGTTCTGTAATTTCTCCTAAAGATGCAAAATAAATTGATCATGTGACTGGATGGCTGGTGCCAAGCACACTACAAAACAGAGTTCAAGCAGTGCAGCAGTAAAGTAAAGCGTTCTTCAGGAGAAGATTAACACCTTCTTTAGCTGCATCAAAAAACACATTCGAAACAGACTTTTCTGTACTTAATTGCCAGTGACTGTTATTCCTGCAACATGCTACACTCCCACAGGCTTTCAAGGGTGATAACCATAGAACTGCATGTTCCCAATGTAGTTCTACAAAGACACACCAATGTGTGTGTCTATGGCAACAACTGGTTTGGGAAGCACAGATTGCACATTACAAGGTAAGTGATTGACAAGGAGGATCCCCATGGGTGTTTGTCTTGTGTTTTCTGTGGTCTGTGAAAGCAGACTCCAGGGAAGGAGGGATAAAGGAACTATTAGACAGGGGCGCCCTGGGGTTAGGTCAGCAGGGAAACAGACTAGTACACTGCCAGACTGGCAGTATCAAGTACAATATAGTAATACATTTGTTAAGAGGAAAAGTGGTGTTTCCATAAACATACATTTAAGGAAAATGGTTTGTCAAAGAGGTTCCCAGTAGAAGCTCTGGCTCCGTCACTCTCGCACTGTATGTGAACAAGTTACTTTTGTTGCAAGGTAACCACTCACAAAAAGGTGTGGGCGTACTGTATGTCAACACTTGCTTTTTGTATTCTCCCGCATAGCCTGTCGCCTGTCGCCTGTCGCCTGTCGCCTGTCGCGAGTTCCCTAACTACATTTCTGTAGCATTTTAGATGACCTGAGGTTAAATTTTCTTACTCCATTAGACTGAATATCCCATTCTGCCATCTCCTCTGCCACATGTGGTGACTCTTGTTGCATCCAAAATAAGAAATACAGCCTTCAGTGACACCCTTGAATTATTCTGATATTCAGATTAGGTCTCTACTTTAATCCACTCTGGTATAACAGTGTAGTTCAACAAGTAGGAAGCTTCCTAGGTATAAGGTTCATAGGTTACATACAGTAGGGAGATTTATGTGATATAGCCTCTCAATCTGAATGCTCTGGCTCAATTATGCATATTGTAGACTTACTGTCTCTCTTCAGGATTGATGTCACAGGACAGACTTTATTTGTTCTTTTCATCACATTATGCTTGTAGTCTACCTTAATGGCTGTCTCCTTTTGGTGGGTCTAATGTTTATGAGTCTGCCTATCTCCATCCCGATACGTCTTATGCTTTGTGCTTGCTTAAGATCTAAGGCAGACAGCTTCTTTCACTTTTAATATGTTCTGGTAACCAAAAGAGATAATTGCTTTAATTCTGACACACAGCCTCTCAGGAGAAGAGCTCTTACCTCTCAAAGAGAACCTTTCAGGAGAAGAGCTCTCCTTCAAAGAGTTGCCTTGGTCAGCATTAAAGTTTGCTGGGACAAATAAAATTAATTTTGTGTTCAAGTTCCTTGGACACCATCGCTATGTTACTCTTAACCTGAGATGGGTCTTCACACTGCGTCACCATCTTTGTCGCTATTTTTCTCCCTGATGTTTCCAGGACAGTTAACCTGTCACAACATTGCTTTGAAGTGGCAATTCCTCTGGTGAGATACCACAGTATGCTAATTCAGTGCTTTTACAACCTTTTACAGTACCTTTCCTGGCCAAGGCACACAGCAGACTATTGCTCTCTTTTCTGAGTGCTAGTTTTCCCCTGACCATTATACATACTGTACTGTACATACATTTGTGGCCAGTTCCATGTGAGTGCTCTTTAATCAACTCCACATTTATAACAAAAGCTGTAGATACTGTAAATATTGCATACATTTCCATAAGGCAAAATGGATAAAACCTTTCACTGAACAAATAACAACTTGTAACTTTACTTACAACCCACAGGTACTAAATTTTATTTTAGACCACTGTGTATCATTATTTGTAAAAAAACAAATAAAGGCTGTTTACAACTCAGTAGCAGCCCTTGCTGCACATATTTAATTATGGATATAGAGGAAGTGGATTCACTTAGGCTTGTATAACTTGTTTCTCTCTCCACTTACTGCATAAATATATCATACACACAGCAGGTGGTTCAATCCAGTTACGAAGTGACGAAGCAACAGATCAATGCAAAACTATCTGTGTGGAGCAAATTAATTGGCTTCTGAACAAAGAAGAAGACAATTAATTACATTTCCTTTCCTCACTAGACAAAATTTAGCAGTACCTCTCATTCTATCTTGTCAATCTTTGATCTGTTTCAGTAGTGTTTGGATAAAGATTGGTGTTGATGCCTGTATTTTCCAATTTGCTCAGGCTATCTCTGCAGCCCACTTTTATATTTACCAGGCCTATCCTCAGGCCATTTTTAACTAAACAGTACACCCAGCTGAAAAAATTCATGAATTTCTATCTTGCAAATTCTACTTTTCATTGAACACAATAGAAACTGTATTGCAAGCAAGAATGGTTCCTTGCCCATAGTCAGTGGAAAAAAAAAACTAGCTAGAAATCATGTTGAGCGATAGCTGTGTTGTTCTGTTTATTTTTTTCACTCAATAGTGATTACAGCAGACAATCAGACTACAAATTTAGGGCAAGAGGTAACGTGACAGTTAAAATGTATGATGTAATCATAAATATATAAAATTTACAGTATATATATAATACAGTAAGATCACAAAACAATTTTTCATTCAACCACTTTCCTCTACCACCCAACTATTGAATATTCCATGGAGGCATCCTGTTACCTTAGTAATGAACATCAAATGAAAATGTCACTTAGATCTTAAAAATAAATAGCATAGTTTAAACTTTAATAGTCAAACACTACTTTGAGAAAAAAATATTCAAATACAGTATATGGGGAACAGGTTTATATAAGAAGATGCATTTGAAGTACTCATTCTCCAGGGCAGAAAGCACCTCCTCCAATACAATACAAGTCCACTCACAGTACTAGAATTTCAGAGATCATGAATTATTAAAGACAGCAGACCTAAGTTACAGTCTTGTCCTACACTGAAGGGCAACCATTGCTTCTGGCTCTATTGACATGTAGGGAGAATGTTCTGAAGATGCACAATTGTTTTGCTCGTGATTTTGCATAGATGATATGCCTGCTGAAATGATTTAAAATGAATTTTAGGTTTCTAAACAAAAACAAATACATCTCCCCTGCCCTGCTCCCTTGACTTTATGTAGAGGGGCATTTATATAAAAGGTAATGTCCAATTTCAAAAGATTATTGTTAGTACTGGTATTTTCATAATACTAGAATTACATCAAATACAAAATTATGACACCATCTTGCCAATCTCAACTCACTCAAGTCTGATTGCTGAATGCATTCAAAAGTGGACTCCACCTGAATCTTGAAGACTCTCAGTATAGTGTTAATAATGTTGCTTGGTAAATTGTTCCGATCATTAACTTCCTTATGTGACAGTGACAGTGACAGTGCTTTGAAGCTCTGATTCAGATTTACAAGTTATTGTCACACTCATGTCTGGCTTTCGTTCAATCCACACGCTCATTTAGGTTTCAAATGTAATTTAGAATGTATATCCACATCCAAAAATATACATACAGTACATACAGTATACTGTACTGTGTATCCTTTAAATAATAAGCTTCAACAAACATTGAAAACAAAAATACTTCTCTAGATAGTCTGTCTGACTAGTCTGATAGTCTAGATCTGCCAATAAACACATTTAGTGTTCATGTGATCTATTATAAAAATAGATATGTGTTATTTATTGTGATCATTTAAACAAAGGGTTTTCTTCTCAAATAGCAGTTCACACTACAAAATATCTAAACGCTTGTACTTAGCATAAAATCAGGGCTCTGTCCAAAGCCCATGATGAAACCCAAAAACAAAATAGTACTCCACCATTCCAGATTGGAGAAAAAGAAAATACCCAATAATACCCAGTAAATGTTGTTCGCAGGAATTGAAGTACAGTAAAAGTTAGAGATTCCGTTTCTGAGATAAAATAGTGTTCAGTCATTTGGATGTTTTTAATCCCTCCTGTGTTTGCTCTCCTGGGTTTTTGCTTGTGGGAAATAAGCATGGGTAGCCTCCATGTTCTTTTGAAGCAAGACTGACAACACTTTTGAGCATGATTGTAATGGTGAAAAAATAAAGTCCCACTTAGAGAGAGAGTTCATTGAGAGAGCTGGTATGAGCTGTCTGGTTCCATGGGGTGTCTTTTTTAACAGAAAACATGAAGAATGTGACTACTACATAAAAATCAAGCTCAGGGTATACAGTTTACTGAAAATCCTCTCACATGTGCACCTTGCACCTTTGTGAGAGAACAAAGCTAAAAGCTTGAATGGAAACTAAAATGACTTGCTGCAAAGCATAGATCAGAAGTACTATAGTATATGTTCCTGTACTAGTAAACACCTTGGGGTGTAAAGCATAATACAGATTATTTAAGAGGAAAAGCAACTTAGAACTTTATAGTAGATTCTGCGTTTTTAATATGTAGAGTCCCCTACCGGCCCCTTCACAATTTGAAGAAACACCTCCCATTAATATACATTTACTGTACCTGAGTCTGAAAACACTGAATGGCCTGGGTCTTTACAAGTCCATCCTTCATTATTAATAATTTACCTGCTGATGGCTTGAAGGAATATTTTTTCAAACTATCTTAAGAAGCACTGATTAATTTTGTAAGACACGGCCATGGGGTATGATACATTTTATGGCTGAAGCTTGCAGTTTAAAAATAAATCAATAAAAAAATCAATATAGTTTCTAACATAATAGCCTCTGATCAATGCTATGCCAAATAACATGGACATGGAGATGCAGTAGAAAGCTTTGTATTTTGCCAGACAAGAACATTTAATTAGAACAATAAGCACTATTTCCTGAACTACAAAAATACAATTCTCCTTTTATATTTTTTGCAACCATGTATAATTCATGTGTAAAAGGCAAGGTTTCATGATTCTTTTCAGTTCAGCCAGGTTATACAACTGCAGTTCAGCATTTCTTCATTTTCAAATGACCTTCATGACAGAAAGGATGAAGATATAATGTTACAAATACAGCTTCTTTAACTGGAGGGGATTTTTATGTTTATCTTACTGTATATTCCCAATTCACTAGACCAGCAAAAATATTGTTCTTCAGTTAGGTTCAACCACTTTTTGCATGACAACAAATGGGACGTACAGTACAGTATATGTACAGTATATATGTATTAACCTGGAATTACCAACCACCAACACACTGGCCACAAAGGACAAATATATTAATAGAGAATATTGGACTGTGTATAGCAACAAATTTAATGTTCTAATATTTTCAACTGGAGAAAACAGTAATTTACATGAGGGTTTCCTTATTGGGGTATTAAGATTCGCATTGTTAAGACCAGCAGGCAATCAACAAAAAGGGTTCTATTTAGAAACAGCAAATTCAGTATAAGAGGGCAGTAGGTGCAGACAAGTTCACAGCTCTTTTCTCATTTACATTCCCCAAAAAGCTCTGAGGAATGACCTGCCATTCTCAGTCACCAGACCAATGGGTGGAAGACAACTAGTCAAGTTACAACTTACAAACAAGGAAGTTGAGGCCTCTAGTGTCAGGAGATAGAAGGCAGACCATTTGTAGTGAAAACTACAAATGGTAGTTTAGTTTTCAGCTGCCATATCACTCTGCAACTCACAACTGGCAACCCACTGAAGTCAAGCAGGTGTGAGCCTGGTCAGTACCTGGATGGGAGACCTCCTGGGAAAAACTAGGGTTGCTGTTGGAAGAGGTATTAGTGGGGTCAGCAGGGGGTGCTCATCCTGTGGTCCATGTGGGTCCAAATGCCCCAGTATAGTGTCGGGGACACTAAACTGTAAACAAGCGCCGTCCTTTGGATGAAACGTAAAACCGAAGTCCCGACTCTCTGTGGTCATTAAAAATCTCAGGGCTTTTCTCTAAAAGAGTAGATGTATAACCCCGGCGTCCTGGCCAAATTTCCCATTGGCCCTTATCAATCATGGCCTCCTAGCAATCCCCATCTATGAATTGGCTTCATTACTCTGCTCTCCTCCCCACTAATAGCTGATTTGTGGTGAGTGTTCTGGTGCACTATGGCTGCTGTCCCATCATCCAGGTGGATGCTGCACATTGGTGGTGGTGGAGGGGAGTCCCCATTACCTATAAAGCGCTTTGAGTGAAGTGTCCAGAAAAACGCTATATAAGTGTAAGCAATTATTATAATTATTAAAACTGCACAAGACAAAGAGAAGGAAGAAAGAGCCTAACTGACTGAGTGAGTGATGGATAGAACTGGGAACTGTCCGAGTTTTTAAGCAGAGCCTTAGACAGAGATGTATGTTTTGGAGCCGGTAAGCAGCTTAAGAGTCTGGCTATATTACAGAGAGGGTTGTGAAGAAGTTTAGATAGAAGCTGAAAGAGGATCTTATGCATTTAGTTTGTTTATTTTTGTTGCAAAAGTGTGAATAAAGCTTGACTTTATTAAACTTGACTTGAATAAAGAAACCTTTATTACGTCAATGCTGGAATAGCGTTTTCATTTGTAAAGGTCTGAATCATGGAGTTTATTAACAGTGAAATGTGGTAGAATAATAGTCTTTTGGATTTACAGTCAGAGCCACATTTCTTTACCCAGGAAGTATAATCTTACTTACTTGTACCAATAAGCACCTATTACATTTGTTACATGTTCTGTTGGTCTTATGAATTCAACTACCTATCCCATTTCTGACACCTCTGAGTTCTCAATACGTACCACTCACGCAAGTAGAAAACAAGAATCCCATGCCTAAATGTTGATACCTGGGAGCCTTAGGGAGTAAGGTCACCATTATTATTTTAACGTAACCTATATAAGACCTGTTGAACATTCACAGCGCTGTACAGTCTGCACACATCATCAACTTCCAATTGACACGGACAACTGACTGGTATTTTATTCCAAAAGGGCAATCCATATTTAAAGACAATGAAAACATCAAACTATTTTAATAATGCATCATTTTGAAGGTGGTGGTGAAGTATTGTCGGCACTTTGACAGGTTAGTACTGTACCTGCTCACATCGACCAGGCCTTAATCTATGTTAAACAACACAGATTTACTTAAGATACTGTATAAATATGCTTTGCTTGTGATGAGAGAATATATATCAGTAAGTGGTCTTCTTAAAGATTACAAAAGATATAATTGCTGGTACAGAGCTTGCATTCACAGAAAATAAATGTGTAGATCCATTAGGAAAGAATATTTTCTTACCACATACTGTATTTGGGAAACATATCTGTTGAATTCCAGGCTCTGCTTAGAGTTTCTGAAATACTATGTGGCAATGTTAGGTGCTGAAATCCATATTTTTTTCCTAATCCTTCAATTTATCTTCTACAAAACCTTAACTTGTAGGTAAGAGGGACAAAGATTATATACCAGCAGAGTTTGTAACTTGCAAATAGTAAAAGGTAGGTCAGCATGAACCAATTTATACCTTCACAGCCTGTTATTTTTTAAGTCAAGCCACAGCTTCTCCTGAATTTAAGCTTTGTAAATGGTTTTTTGATGAAGTAGTAGCTACAAGCTAAGCATTCCATTTGTGGTGGTATTTGAAATGGTATATTATATTTAATTCTCATTTCTTTTTTAATGTCACTAGTCTTAACCAAGCACTACTTTCATTGTACTCCAATAAAAAAAAAAAGCTTTCAGAACCTACAGTAAGTAAGAACGAGGGCTTGTGTAGTAAAACTGCTAAGAATGTTCCAAAAAAAGTGGATGAAACAATTATCTGCCAGAAGAAAAGAAAAAAAAAACATCCAAGAATAGCCCATAAGACAGGTACGCTTACACAAAACTGAAAAACAAATTTACATTTTCCTCATAACATGATATTTATGGTCTAAACTAGATTTTTATGGAAACATGACATCAGGATGAGTATTGCATGTGAAAATCATCCACAATTATTTAAAGGACATCCACATCACAAAAGCTGCAAATGATGTGAAGCACCTCATAATTCATTGCAAACATGTTAGGTAGCAAACAGCATTTCTTCCCAGAATGGATAGCATACACCCCATTGTAGAATACACTGTATGTGTATTCATCAGCAAAGACATATCAGAAATTCTTGAAAAACGTATACTTTAGGTTAGTCTCTGAAGTCCTATGCTCAGGACATAGGCTGTGCCACATGATCTACAAGTTCTTTGGTTTGAAGCAGACCACAACTACAATTCTTCTAGTGTTGGTGCATTTGACAGAGTGATCTATAGACTGGATTAGTTTGGAGCTATCTTATGTATAGTGATCCCTTTGGCTTTCAAGGCACCTGTAAATGTGAGATGTTAGCAGTGGGAGAGTCATTAAATGGCTATATAGGCTGTGGCACTTTGGAAACCAACATAAGTTGCTCAGAATTCTCTTCTGTATTCATTTGAAGGGTGTAAGAGTAAACCAAGCTGATTAAAAGCCAGATGGTGCAAAAAAATGAGATGAAACAACCAATTTAATGGAAACCTAAAAGCATGAAATTTAGCATTTTTTGGGTTGAACTGTCAGTACATTTTGTTGTACTTGTGACAGCAGAATTTAAAAGTCTGGATAATAAACCACCAACAACCAGTCACTTTTTGTGATATAAAATGAGCCACTAACATCTCCAGTTTGACATACTTTAAGGAAATAAATTGAGTGGTTGAAGTAAATCTAAGCAACAGAGGCAGCTCTTTTCTCTTTTACTGTACTGCTTTGCAACTTTCCGTTCAATAATCAGACGCAGAACTTTTCAGCATTCTCTGTTGTGTGAATGTGGAGCTTGCCTTAGGCCGCAACCATCAACAGCGAAAAACACAGAGCTTGAACCAGGAATCTCTCTGCTCAAAGACTCACTTTCCACAACACATAATGTACCGTGTAAGCCAGAAAGAGTTTTGTACAAGTATCTGCCTCCTTGGTGGCACATTTAAGTTACCCTTCTTCAGCAGCATATAGGACATTTACAGATAATGGATGTTATTTCCAGAACGTATGTGCATACTGTACCATCTGAAAACTGATAACTACACTTCTTAAAAAATGAGAATATACACAGGACAAACAGAACCATTCCATCAATAAGGTCATAGATTCCACATCAGACTGATGTAATCCTATAAGACATAGCTTCAATACGAGACAGAAGTGGACTTCTGCCCTTGTAGGCAATGAGACTTAGTGGATTAATTTACTTGCTTTCATGTGATGTCTTTGCTTCTCTATGATTACAGCCTTTTAGGGAACTGTAAAAGGTGTGTGATGGTTATACTGTATTCAAACTGAGTTGAGAGACCATATCTTACATAACAATCTACATATAAAGTTGCTTAGAAATTCTTTAATTAGATTTGATTAAAACAGTTTTGAGGTTTGTTTTAAATAACAACTTGATTTTTACAAAACAATGTCCTCTTCATTAAAAATGACAAACACTGTTTAAAAAACAATGTATTCATCTGGTCTGTTCTTCCACATTTATTCCCATCTCAATTACCCAGCTCCCAGAGCAGGAGCATGCTCTGAGGAATTTAAGGTTATTGTTCTCTATAGGCAATTACTGTAATTTACCAAAATATTACTTTTAGATTTTTGCATTATAAGTGGAAAAAAGCAAGAGTCTTTTGAATTCTAGAAGAAACAGTAAGCTTTATGCTATTGTACTGTTTTAGTCTGTTAGTTTCTTTAACTGCTGGAAAAGCTTTTACCACCAAGTAAAGTATAGATAACATGATCAAAGTTTAAATTATCATAAATGTAATCTTTAATAACTACCTTTGTGTATGATATCCAGATCACCTGCATTCGAAAGACATTTTCATTAAAATGAAGCATTGTTCAGCACCTTTAGCATTATAGTTCTGGTTATAGTTTTAGTTAATTAAGATATTGCAAGTGTGCATGACTTGGTGGATTTCAATAAGTTTGCCACTCAAACCATTGTGGCTAGCTTATGTATAGTATGCACTTATTGATACCTTTTTTGATTTTTCCTTTGCGATATTGAATTATCCTTTCTTCTAGACAGTGCACTACTAGGCACCTACTATTACAGTGCCCTCCAGAATTATTGGCACCCTTGGTAAAGATGAGCAAAAAATGCTATGAAAAAATGCCTTTGTTATTTATCAGCTTGATCTTATACTGAGAATATGAGAGAAATCTAACCTTTTAGTGACCTGAGACCATTCCTCCATATAAATCTCTCCAGATCTTTCAGAGTCCTTGCGCCTCGCTTGTGGACTCTCCACTTCAGCTCACCCCACAGGTTTTCAATGGGGTTTAGGCCAGGGAACTGGGATGGCCACTGCAAAAGCTTGATTCTGTGGTCAGTGAATTATTGTTGTGTGGATTTGGAGATATGCTTTGGATCATTGTCCTGCTAGAAGATCCAAACATGGCCCAGTCTTAGCCTCCTGGCAGAGCCAGACAGATTTTGATCTAAAATCTCCTGATATTTTATCCTAACAAGATTCCCAGAGCCTTTGGAAAATAAACAGCCCCACAACATCACAAATCCACCACCATTCTTCAGAGTGGGTATTAGGTTCTTTTCTGCATGATCTTGGCTCTTTTAGTGCCAAACCCACCTCTGGTGTTTGTTGCCAAAAAGCTCTTTTTTGTCTCATCTGACTATAGAACCTGCTTCTGATCAAAGTTCCAGTGATGCTAAGTGAACTCCAGGCGCTTATGTTTGTGATTTGACGACAGCAGAGGCTTTCTTCTGACAAGCCTTCCAAATAGTTTGTTGGCACGGAGGTGGCGTCTAATTGTAGTTTTGGAGACTTGGTGACCCCAGGATGCAACCAACTGCAATTGTCCAACTGTGCTCTTTGGAGAAAGTTTTTCCTGATTGTGCGAGTTGGGCAAAATACACTTGTGTCCTCTTCCAGGCAGGTTCATCACAGCTCCAGTTGTTTGAAACTTCTAAATCATTGCCCTAATAGTGGAGATGAGTATTTTCAGGTTTTAAGCTATTTTTTATAGCCATTGCCTGTTTTACTGTATGAAGGTCAACAACATTTTGTCTTATTTCATTTGTGTATTCACTGATCTGTTTGGCCTGCGTGTCACCTCATATTCATACTGAAGTGAAACTTGGATGACCACTTAAGAGTTCCAAGAGTTACAAGACTCAGGTATGCTTAAAAAAGGTAAAATATGAATGGGAATACATGTCAACTAGATTTTATTTACAGGAACTTCTAGGGGCACCAATAATTGTGACACGTGTTTTTGAAAAATAATGTAATTTTTTATAAGGAATATTTCTACCTCACTGAAAGGTTAGATTTCTCTCATATTTTCAGTGCAAGATCAAAGTGATAAACAACAAATAGCCTTTTTTGCTCATCTTTACCAAGGGTGCCAATAAACCTGGAAGGCACTGTATCTTTCCCTGTATGATAAATTTGCTTTATTCCCAAATTTGTTTTTTATGTCCACTTACTGTATGCACGGTAATCAAGGGTACAGTATGTCCCTGATAAAGTAGATGCCGATGTTCTTGCGGTTACTAAGGGAAACAGTGTGAAAGATGGCAGAAGGCTGGTGGAAATTACACAGCAGTAGTGCTGGTAATGTGGGAAATGACATACAATAACTAGGAATTCCAAATGTAAATCAGAGACAGGTTTCCTATGCCACTGCTTGCTCATTTCACCCTTCAAGCAAGCTATTGTTTGCTTGCAACAACTCTGTGCACTGTCTTCAATCTGCCTCCAGCCTGGAACAGATGTGGTGTTTGAAGTCAACCCTAAATCAAGGCTAAACTGACAACAACAGGCAATATACTTTGCTTAATGGACACAGCTTAAATAAACAACAACAAAAATCCATTAAGGAAAACATCTTTTCTTTTCCTCCTATGAGCAATATACTCTCATTAACAAGCACCATGCATTCAGAATGAACAAGGAAACGACTGATAGACCTAACTTCTTTCATACTAAAAGGTCATGGCTTAATTAAAAGGAACAGCAAAAACAGACTGGTGTGAAATATTAACAAATCACAGACGGTCAGTTGTTTGGAAGATAGAGGCTAAAATATTTTTGAATAGACGTAATTGATCTTCCTTCTATGGCAAATTCATCAAAGATATCACTGCCTCAATTCTCATTTCTTTTTGAGTTACAATTCACTTTAAACACTAGATATGTTTGTGTTTGGCACTGGGTTTAAAAATGCAATCATTTATGCTGGTACAGTACAGTATGTGCATGCCCAGTGTTACGACCCCAAGTGTCTAGGGGTAAAGGGGTGTAACATTTAGGATAATTTTTGGATGCAGGTGGGTTCTGGTGAGGGACTTAGGAAGCTTGATAAGGGTTAGTGCAACAGTGATTTATTCTAAGGTGAATAAGTGACTGGTACAAAATACAGGACACAATAACACACAGTGAAAAGGAACTAGAGTGGTGCCAAAGAAAAGAAAACAACAAACAAAATGATACTGGCAAAGAAAGTGAGGGGAGCTGACCTAACTACAAAAGAAAACCCGAAACACGGTCTTCGGCGACTTCAAACACCCTAGCTAACCTTCATTGACTACCCCGGCATCACATTCTCTCCACTACGCATATCATTTCCATAGCTCCTCCCTCCTCATCCAATTTCTCTGGTTCCCTTTTCTCCAGTTTCTCTCTTCTTGACTCAGCATCCCTCAATAAACTAGATATGCGCAAGAAACCCACCACATCTATTTTAGATCCCATTCCCACCACTTTATTTCAGTCCTGTTTCTCTTCTCTCTGTCCCATTGTCCTCAATATTATACATGAATCCATGTGCACTGGCATTGTACAGTACCAACGGTCCTCAAAACTGCTACCATTATCCCCGTGCCAAAAAAGCCTAACATGGCTCTCGACAATCTTAACAATTTTCACCCCATCTCCAACTTACTCTTTCTTGCCAAAATTCTTGAATGTGCTGTCACACTTCAGTTACATATCCACCAGTTACAAACAACCTTTTCGAAACCCTCCCAATCTGGCTTCCGTCAACTTCACAGCACAGAAACTGCCCTGGTCAAAGTCACCAAAGATCTTCTAATAGCTTCTGATTCTGGTTCTGTTTCTATACTCATCCTTCTTGATCTCAGTGCTGCTTTTGACACTGTTGACCATAACATCTTACTTTATAAGATGTCTTATAAAGTCTTGAGACTGTGTTTGGAGTTTCTGACACTGTCCTCAAATGGTTCAAATCTTACCTCACTGATCACTGTCACTCTGTCTCTCTTAATGGGTACAGGTCTGAAATTGGTCTTGTTAAGTCTGGTGTTCACAGAGCTCAACACTGGGCCCCTTGCTCTTCAGCATTTACATGTTTCCACTTGGTCAGCTTTTAAGATCACATGGCCTCAGCTTTCATTTTTATGCTGACGATACTCAAATATACATCCATACCAAACCTGGCACTGATGTGGCTGTCTCTATTCTATCTAATTGCATCTCTGACATAAAAATTTGGATGACTCAAAACTTCCTTAATCTTAACTGTAACAAGACTGAAGTCATGCTTATTGGCACCCCCAATCAACTTCGTAAAGCCAGTCCTGTAACCCTACTGTATCTGTAGATGGCTCTGTACTTGAGCTTCAATCAAAATTGAAAAACCTCGGGGTTATATTTGATTCTGGCTTAACATTCGACCCACATGTGCAACATACTGTCAAAATATCTTTTTTTCCACCTTAGAAATATTGTTAGACTACATCCTATGCTATCATTAACAGTGGCTGAAAAGCTGATCAACACATTTGTATTCTCTCGAATTGACTGTAATGCTCTACTCGCCGGGGTATCTAAATCTACTCTGAACAAACTACAGTATGTCCACAAATACAAACTACAGTATGTCCAAAATTCAGCAGCCAGAATCCTGACCAGGTCTAGTGCAAGTGTTCACATTACTAATATCCTGGAGTCCTTGCCTTGCACTGGCTTCAGGTCAAATTCAGTGTAGACTTTAAAATCCTCATGCTCACCTATAAGGTTCTGCATGGCTTGGCACATCAGCACCTGTCTGAACTATTATCACCCTACTCCCTACCTGGCAACCTTCGCTCTTCTAATTCTGCTCTCTTTACTGTCCCCAAAGCATGTCTACATTGCATGGGTGACAGGGCCTTCTCCTGTTATACCCCCAAGCTCTGGAACTCTCTGCCCAAGGATATCAGAGAGTCACCTTCTCTAAACTCCTTCAAATCCAGACTCAAAACCCTCTTCTTAAGAAAAGCCTTTACTTAACTGGTTCCATTCTTCACCCCTCTGGTCTTCTTAGTACCACCATCCACGGTCTCCTCTATATATTGTAATTGTGTTTTATCTTGTGTATTCTTCTTATTTATTGTTGTATTCTTCTTATTTATTGTTGTTGTCATCCTGTAAAGCGCTTTGAGAAGCCACCTTTAAGGGTGCTTTATAAAATAAAGTTTATTACTATTATATTACCCAAAACCATACAAGACAAACGCCACTAACCTGTACTAATTAGTGTTACTATTACAAATCAACTACATGTGTCGAATGTATCCAACAAATTAAACTAACCCTATACACAAATGTTCACACAAATACACAAGTGAACTAGGAATACAAATAAGGGAAAATTAGAGTAGTCAACAGGAACAGGGTACAAAAGAACACATTGAACATGTAACAAGTTTGGGCAAGGTCATGGCAAAATAAAGGATAAACACAACAAACAAAGTACAAAGAGATGAACAGAAACCAACAAAAGCTACATATAAAAATACACACACACAAAGCAAAACAACAAACCAACAAAGCCTAAGAAAAAAACAAAAGCGAAATGAAGCAAAGCAAAACCAAGCGGGACCAAAGTCAAATGAAAGGCCTCTTCCTTCTGAAAACCTCCATGTTATATACTGAATAAGATGAGTTCTGATTGGTTGAGAATTAATTGAAGATGATGTAATACAAAAACAATGGTGTAATGATGGACCAATGGGGAAGGGAGAACAATCAAAGTCAGAAGTGTGAACATAACAAAAACACACATGGACTACACACTGGGACATAACACCCAGTTTAAACAACTGAATACCTGTATAGCTGTAAGTTTAATATTTTATGTACAGAGGCTGTTCTTGGCCAATTATCAAAAAGAAAGCCTACATTTACCACCACATAATATGTAAACAATTGTCAGAACACACTGCACAAAAACAGAACTGAAGTTTCATGGAACACATACTGTATGTACAGGCATCACTGGCTGTTATACCCTATGACATGGTTATCTTGTATGAAATCTCATGGAAAAACATTTTCAAACTTTAATGGACTGCAGTCCCTATGGCTGTCAATATGACAAAAGAACAAAAAACTAAGACTATCACACATAGAAGTAACACGCACTCCTTGCACAGATGAAAGATGAGCTAGAAACAGTAGATAATTATCAGAGGAGTCAGATACTGTAGTATACGAATACGATTAGTATATGTAAGCTATGGTTACAAAGAAGAACCCAATTTGATCTTCCAGAGCTTAGCTCTTTAGCCATTGGCAGCCAAAGAAGACAGACAGATTCATGATGCCATATAACAAATTGCATTTATCAAAATTCCACAACTGCAGAACATTCACTGAAAAATCACAGTCATACCTCAGCATTCTCTATGCAAATACTGAAACCACACAATGTGGCATAATCAAGTAGAATAAGGGCTGGGCTGGAGAGACAAAACATTTACCAGAAAGGATGAGTTAACAAAATTTTGGTTTAATGCAATACACATAGAGTTACTTCAATGGGAATCTCCTAGCTAATAATGCATTGTAATGATATCAATTGAGCCAGTAACATTTATAATTCATTACAGCAATTGTCACAAAACATTGTCCTACAAAAATTCTGTACAATTTTTCTCTGTCCCCAGACATCTTGCTCCAAGTTTTATTTGTATAATACAGTATTAATTTAGAAAAGTCTGTTTTTTAACTGAATTTTAGAGATGTTTTAAATCACTTATTTTACAAAGCAAGCACTGTTGGTGAAATAGAAATACAGTAGTAATCATCTTTGCTTGAGTTGATGGTGGAGAAAAGTACATGTATTTGACAGCAACATGGAAGTCATGTAGGGAGTTTCTTGGTCTCATCTTAATCCATGTCCATCATGTGAATTACTAAAGACTACATCATCATAGCTTCTTCAAATGAACAACTAAACAGCCAACTGTAAAAACTTGTTACATTGACAATGTTCAGATACTGTAGTTTCTTTGCATTTTGGAGCAAAGGGGTGGAATTATTGCTAGGCGGAACTGATAGATCAAGAAACATGTCTGTGTATGTTATTAACTTTTGATCATTCAGGAAACACAATACCATACCACCTATGTTTTCTGAAGGAATGAAAATGGGAGACTAAATTCCACCACCTATCTCAACATTAAAAAAATACTTAGATGTGAATGATTACTTAGCAGCCACCAATTTCTTAATGTACAATATCTGGAAACTGAACTTGTACATTTGTTAAGTCTTTTATAGATTCACTTGAAAGGAGTAGTGTACATTTAATTAACATGTCATCCTTTTCTCAGCTTGAAACCCATCAATGAGCTCAAGATGTTTCTTAGATTTAGTCAGCTAGAAAAAAAAAATAGCAAAGAGCAGCAATTTCACCTGAGGCTTAAGTTGGTGTCTGCATGTTTGTCAGTGAAAATATATGCTTTGTGAATTTCACCTGTGATTTGTTAAAAATCTAATTACAGTGTTTGCAGACAGACTGCTAATACTCAAATATGGTGTATGTAACTCACTTTGATTTTTATAAGATAAAGTCTCACAGATCTTCAAGTGATTATTAATGTGAAATAAAAGTACAACAAACATTTAAATAATCTAAATCAAACTAAGACATTCCCCAACTGCGAGGAGTTATGAGGAGGCAAGTAAAGATAGCATATCATTCAAAATGGCCAAATTATAAACAGCGGAGCAGCTGCTTGAAAAAGTGATGAACGATGATACAGTTAAGACAAATTGTACTAATTATGAACCCTGACTGGTTTTATAGCAAAATTATTCAAAGTCATTATTAAAGAGTCACGTCTATTAACATACACAGTAGACCTATTGTAAGAGTAGAAAAATTAAAATGATAAGCATTTAAACTAAAGAAAGGGAAGAACAACAAAACTGCTTAGGAATCCAAATTATTATTTCATGGTATCCCTTGTTTTGAGCTAGTCAGCTCAACAACAGCATTGATTGGTGCTACTGTACAAACAGAGACCTCTACTTGTGAAGTTCTCCAAACTTCCTTACTCAGTATCTCTTTGTCCAAGTGAAGATAGCAGTGACAGATGAACATAAATATGACAGTGACTCTGCTTTTGGATCAGAGATAATGATCTGATTTTATAAAAATATAAAACGGAACATACTGAGATTGGGTACATGTACGCAATATTATAAAAACTGAATGAAAGTTTGAAAGAGATGAGAGGAAGGGAGAAAATTTATGTAAGAGTATTATGTTTAAAGCAACATGATTTCAGGATCACCTGCAAGCCATGTGTTCTTTATGAGTGACACAGTAGCACTTTACAAAATAGTGGACAAGTATAATGCCTTTGTAGGTACTGACTAGCTGTCAATAGTAAGTAACTAGAAAATACCCTTCATGTACCAATAATAAGACATATGTTACATCTGTATTAGCCGTTTACATGTGCTTCAACATTTTTTCAACAATAAAGCAGTGATACATGTCTTAGAGGTGACCCCTAAATGAATATGCTACCTCTGCTTGCAATCTCCTAAGTGTCTTTGTATGAGTGAAAAATGATTACTTTCTCAAAGTAATTACAAAGATTTGAAAGACTAGTGATGGCAGGTATCAAAAGCTACTGATTAAAATAGTACACTTTTAAGACCAGATTTACTGCGTGTTTCCTGTTTACACATTTACTGTACATGTACTGAATAATTTTTAAGGGAAAAAAAACATTTGAAAATAAATTTCTCATTCCATCCTACCCTTTGAATTTATACAAAAGACTGTTGAAATTCTTGCATTTATGCCATATGTCTGTGTTGTAATTAATGACCGTACTCAATATCAGGGAAGCACAAATGTAATAAAAAATAAGCTAATTTTGCTCGTTAAGGCCCTATCCATGACACTAACTGCTCCTGAATTTATCAGAGACTAGTTCTCAAGCTGAGCTTATTAAATTTAGGATCAATTCGGCATTCAATAGAGTCAATAACAGCATTTTACTTAATGTTCTGAGATTCATTCTCAGGCTGTGGAATGATATCAAACAATTCATTAACAGGTCTGCAACAATACCAGTCAATAGCCAACGGTGTGCTCTGCAACCTATCAAGGTTAGTTTTGCCTGAATGTCATTGATAGAACCTCTGTTGTGTTGTTTTAATGCATCTAATGAATAAAAATCATTTACCAAATGAGAATTACAATAAGAAGCCTTTTTGTTTGCCCTAGGATCAGCAATTATGCTTAGTGGTGAGTCATTACTTGAATGTGTAAACCATTTCAAAAATATTTTTTTGAGTTTTTTCTTTTTTTTTTATATTTTCGCAGATCATATGAAAAGCAGACGGTGCCAGACTGCTTAGAAAGCTATCACTTCAGCAAAATTAAAATCTGCAGGTATAGAACTTTGAACTTACAAAAAAAGACTGTAAAAGACAAACTGGGTGAAAGGGGGATGAAATAAGCAGTGGAAGCTTGGTTTTAAAACATTTGTTTTATGTGTCTTTTTCTCATTTGATGGGCCTTGATTTATCTTTTGTTACTACCTGCAATTGTCTCTATTAAAGGGTAACCTAACCCTTGCACCTAAAGTATGTCTTTCTCTGGTTTTAATTAAACAAATATACAAACCCTTGTCCTGAACAACTTGTGATTTATGTTTAATTTAGCTGAGTGTCGCAGAAAGTAACCTGGATATTCAAGAGAAGTAGTCTTAACCATAAAAGGCTCCAAACCACAATTTTCCAGTCTCAAAACTACTAAGTCCGTGCAGGTAGAAAGGCACTATTTCTAATAATTAGCATTAGATACTGCAGGGTTTTAGAATTGGTTACTACTGTATTCAAAAACAATCATTAAATATATTAAGTTGAAACAAACTAAAACCAGATCTAAAATTAAGTTTATAAGATCCTGTAGCCAGCTAGGAACAGGGGTTCAACAGGAGGACAAAATCCCTTATGTCAAAACTTACTAGGCAAATGAAAAGGGGGATTCACACCCTATTTTGTGATGGAGGATGTTGGTTTTAGAGAATAGAAAAATGTGTGTTAAAGAAAATTAATAACCTACAGCATGTAATCTATATACACGGTAATGATGCAGCTGAGTTTCACCTGGGATTAGTTTGTTTGCACTTTCCAACTTGATTGCCTTATCTCAAAGGCTTGGAATAATGGATATTGTTTTCCTCTATTAAAAAAGCTGTCAGCTAGGTCTTGAGATGAATACACAGCGCAAAAGAAGATGATCGATTGAGTGCTAAAATGTACTTGGGTTAACATCAGTGTGAAATCATTAAAGCAGATATATTCCAGAATGTTTCAGAATGAACACATAAATACAGGAAATTATAACCAGGAGGCAAGAATGGAGAGAAAAAAGGAATGTGTATGTGATCATGATCATCGCCATCATCATAAGATGATTCTTTTGAATCAGTCTGTCGAGATAACAGCTTTATTATAGAAGAGAATTTGTTTTATTTATCTGTTTAGAAAGGAACATTTAGTATTAGGATTCCGTTTGTTTATTCAGACATGGGCTCTCTCTCAGTTGCTAGTTAAGGTATTTTGATGTATTCAGATTATAAGGACAGACTTCTGGGTTGTCTGTGGAAAGTAGTGCTCTAGAAACATCCACAGTAAGCATTTTATATTGTGTAATATGTCTGTTACTTATTGGAAATAAGCATTTGTCTTACTAAATTAGATAAATTTGGGCTTGATTATTACTATATTATCACTCTGTGTCAGAGAATAAACACCTCAAGTGCTGTGTAATGCTGTGTAATCCCTGACTTTAGTGAAATTATTAATTTTTATTGTATGGCTGCATAGGAAGGCTGAGTGTAAAACTGTTGGTTTTGGTCTCATCATACAGGCAGCAGCATGTACTTTGTAATCCTCAGAGTTCTGGACTTTTAAGTGGAAAGTTGTGCATTCATCAACATGTAAAAAAGTGTGTTCAATAAATGGGTACAAGCATTCAGTAATATATTTTGGATAAAAGATTTAGGCAAAAAAATAATTATAAATTCAAAAGTCAAACAATGTATCAAATCACTTTGGGAAAAGGTCTCTATTTTTAAATGTGTGCCCCTGTCATGAACACAGCAAAGCATTCAATGCTGTTAATTTCCAATTAGTTTTACAGAGCACTGGCTGTTGCTGCCTACTCTGTCAATTGGTTTAATGTCACAATCTCCAATATTGTGTAATAAAGCCTAATAAAGTGGCTTAATTCAGGTAGGAGCAGATAAAACCCTGGAATCCAAGGAAAGACCATCTGACAGCTGCAGTTCTAAATGCTCTTCAGCTGTGCTCCTTAATGAGGGAGAAAATAATGCTCTGAAAAAGAAAACTATTCTTATTGCTGTCCTTAGTTTAAAAAGATTAATAGCCACTGCGAAAGGAGAAGAAATGCGGCTGTGTGAGAAAGTCAGAGAAAAGATTAGAAGGATGGTGATGAATGCAATTGAAAATTACAAGTGCCAAGGCTTAAGAGCATGTAATGAAGATGCAGCATTTTGAAAAAGTGTAGTCTTAGTCCTATTGAAAAATTAACAAACTATGCCCATCAACATAGAGGAGGGAAAAAAACATAAAATCAAAATAACACATAAAAGAGAGCAAAAATGGAGTGGGTACTAATGAGAGCTTTATAGCGCAAGAGTTTTTTTAATGTTCGACTTTCAAAGGAAATAATCACCCTTCTTAGTCTAGCAAAGGTGCTGTAGAAATTCCTTTAGTGAGGAGTTCTGAGATCTGGACTGGTGTCCTGAGAGAGGTGTGATTTCTAATTTTAAAATTAATATTTCACAGATGCTTTGGTGAAAGCAGTGTACTGAACTCAGCAAAATTACTATCATTAGATAACGCAGCAGCAGTTAAACAATAAAGGTACAGAAGCTCACATCTGTGCTATTTTCGTTTTGCACTCTTTAATACAATGGCTTTCTTCTTGGCAGTAGCTATAATTCTTTTTTGCCATTTTGTTGCTACTTCACACAGTAATAACACGTAGACTTTGATGAGCTGTGTTGTCCTTATACTCATAAGCAAGATTTCATCTGGCAGCCAAATTACAAAGATAAAATGCTTATGTCCTGTGATGATTGATAAACTTGTAGCACAGTGTAAATAGGCTTATGAACCTGTTTTCTTTGAATTGGTGTTCACTAAATGTCCCTCATTAAATGCAGTCATCCCTACACTGCATTAAAAGAAGCTGCAGGTATTTTACTGGCATTACACTATATTAGTAGCATGTCATTTGAGATAACTGTAAACATAAGACACACAGACACCTTATGGGTGACTGGATATGCTTTTTTTCAAAGAACTTTAAAATAAATGTATTTAGAGAGGAAACAGACTGGCAGTACTACTAAACTCCAGTGTTTTGCTTTAATTAGCACTCACTGATTTTCTAAAATAAAAAAAACCAAATGCCTGAATACAAACTGATGAAATTGACAGAATTAAAAAACTACCAAAAAGTGTACTCTTAGCCCTATTGAAAAATTAACAAACTATGCCCATCAACATAGAGGAGGGAAAAAAACACAAAATCAAAATAATACATAAAAGAGAGCAAACATGGAGTGGGTACTCCATACTTTCGAAATGATTTGTTCCCAATACCTTGTCCACCTTTAGGAATGCCCAAATAAAATTCTAATGAAAACATTAGTATTGACAGGCGGGGAACATGCAAACTCTGCATAAAAGGCAACAGCCCAAAATCAGGACTCAAGAGCTGTGAGGCAACAGCACTGGCTGCCATGCAGATTGACACCCAATATTATAAACAGCAATAATAAAATCAGTAGCAAAAAGGTCAACAGTTTTTCAAGGGCCTAACAAATAGAAGTCCTTCCTGTGTAGAATATGGCCCTTACCATACCAGCCAATATGATATCTGCAATAGTAAAATTATCTTTTCTATTCTATTCTATACAAGTATTCTGAGCAAAGCCTTTCATGTTTTTTTTTTTGCATCTTTAAATAAAAAGAGTAGATTTTGGAACTGCATTTATCAGAATAGGCATTTTATATTACATACAAATTAAGATAAAATGCATCTGTTGCAAAATCAAGTTGTACTCATCCCAACTGTCATTTAGCTGTAGGTCCAAACACTTAATACTCTAATGAATGACTGCAAATAGGACCACAAAACAGTATCAGCAAAGGGGTTAGTATATGGGCACCGGAAAAGCTCAAGGTGTAATAGATGCATAGAACTTATCTGAAAGACTGCAGGGAATTTAATAAAAAAATCAACTGAGACATATTCGGTTCTCCACTCAACAGGAAAAAAAGTTCTCACTGACCTCTGACAGCCAGAACCACAATAAGACAAACATCACAGGCCTTCAGTTTAAATAATACATGCACTAGGTGAGGTTTCCATTGCCCTGTTAGGTGTGTAGGTTGTGTTTATTTTTAAAGCATTGGTTAAAAGTTTTTCATCTGTCAGGTTCTCAGCTGATTCCTCTGTGGATTCTGTGAGAAACGTACTTTTGTTTTTTTTCTCTCAGCCATCATTCATTCAAAATCCAAACCCTTCTCATACTAGATACGTGTGTTTGAGATGCACTACATGATTTTTTGTTGTTCTGTTTCCTGCTAAAACAAGTTCGGAGCAGAAGCTAGCGGAATATATACCATTTAACTGAAATGTTTCAAAGTAAGTTCTGAGCTGTACGATGTGGAAGGGACGATGAAAAATCAGTTTATAAAATGATCAGTTGATCATTTAATGAGGCCATGTGGTTCAGTAGATAAAAAAAATGCATTGTATTAGGTAGCTTAATGATTGAAAACCCCAACTAAGTGTGCATTATCCTAAGTAACTAAACTGGAGTGGTGGTACTGTGGCTAAGGATCTGCACCTGTGGCTGGAAGGTTGCTGGTTCAAATCCTGCGGCCGGCAGAGGAGTCCTACTCCCTTGGGCCCCTTAACCCCAACTGCTCCAGGGGTGCTGTATAAATGGTTGACCCTGCGCTCTGACCCCAAGCTTCTCTCTCCCTCTCTCCCTGTCTCCCCATCTGTGTGCCTGTGTGTTTCATGGAGAGCAAGGTGGGGTATGCAAAAAAGACAAATTCCTAATGCAAGAAATTGTACTGTAGATGGCTAATAAAGTGATCTTATCTTATCTGAAATATAATATAAATATAAAAATAATAAGAAGAAACTGTAAATTATCACTATCACCCAATTTGAAATTGTCAATTGTCTCAAAATACTCAGTGCACAGTTCCATATATAGTACCAGGTGGAGAAATGACGACCTGCAGAACTGCTTCTTCAACATGAAAAATATCACAGCAAATTTGCAGATGGCTGACATGTCACTGTAGTAATTATTTTGCCAAAAGTCACGAAGATTCTGGCTAACTAATGAATGTAGGAGAATCCTACTTACTATTGCTGTCTGGGCCAAAGGGCTGAACTTTCACTACGAGGATACTGGAGAATGCTTATTGCTTTAAATCACACGAACCTTTATCGATTGCAGACCAGTGGAACTTTTTTTTCCAGGTTTTTCTAAAGCTCAGGTACTTTCACAGATGTGCAGTTTGAATATTGAAATAAGCTAAAAAAATAAATAAGAACTATTATTGTGTATAATAAGTAATTATAACACTGATAATTTTGTTTGAGATTTTGATAAAAAATATAAATAGTATTTTTAAATGAGATTATAATTAAAAGCAAATAAAAAGGTAAAAAAACAAAAAAGGAGCCATGTTAAAATAAATTTTGAGTAGTGATTGCATTGTAGCAGATACAAGGATACAAAGACAGATATGCCAGCAGCCATATCACCCTTTAACTTGCAACAAGCAACTCACTGAAACTTGAAACTAAACAGGTGTGAGCCTGGTCAGCACCTAGATAGGAGACCTCCTGGGAAAAACCTAAGGTTGCTGCTGGAAGAGGTGTAAGTGGGGCCAGCAGGGTGTGCTCACCCTGCAGTCCATGTGGGTCCTAATGTCCCAGTACACTGACGGGGACACTATACTGTAAAAAGGCGCCATTCTTCGGATGAGATGTAAAACCGAGGTCCTGACTATCTGTGGTCATTAAAAATCCCAGGGTGCTTCTCGAAAAGAGTAGGGGTGTAATGTAACCCTGACATCCTGGCTGAATGCTCCATTGGCCTCATAATAATTCCCATCTATAAATTGTCTTCATCACTCTGTTCTGGTTGAGTGCTCATTGGCTGTTGACTGTCGCAAACACAAGAGACCACCCCTACGACTTGCGACTTGCCATGAGAAAATCAAAACTACAGTATTTGATTTTATCGTAGCGAATCGCACAGAGTCATAGGGGCCATCAAGAGCGCTATGACTGAGTCGCTGGGGGTGTCACACTACACAACTGACAGTAACGGGTATGTGCGCTGCGACTCTCTACAACTCGCTGTGAGTTTCTTACAATTATATAAATGAAGGCTATGACTGAAAATCCTAGAAAAAGAGTGTTGCCGGCTTAACAGCTCAAGGCATTTTTCCTGTGAGGAAAGTGTCTTTTTCCGTGAGTTCCTTTTTTTAACTGTTTCCATTGTTCCTAGAGTGGAGGAGGTAAGGCAACATAATTAAAAGGCAGATCAGCACATCAGTGTGAAACACTACAAAATAATTTCTGAAAACTAAAAAAATGGAACTAAAATGTCCTTGTCACCAGCTTCTACCAAAATTTAACGAGATGCACCACAATATCTAGCTGGCCTAAAAGCATAAAAAATGAAACCCAACACATTCATTAGTACTGGTTTGCACCATTGAAAAGAGTGTTTACGTTGCTTCATTCCCCAAATGTAACGGCTTCTTTTTTTGGTTATGATGTCTCTCAACCCCCAAAAAATGGTGCAGGAGAACCTAACTGGTCTCATTCATTGTGGTCTTTTAGTGTCAGTTTGTGCTCTTTTGAGATATAGTGGGTTATTTTTGGGGTAAGCACATGACTTTCTACACAGAATTTTAATGTTAGTAACACTCTGAATAGTTAATGTACTTAATTACTGAATGTGAGTATAACAATGCCTGCAATTTACTTTTTTCAGTCAGTCCAGGATGGTAGGTAGATGTTTTGTATATTGTGTGGATAGTAAATTTAAATGTAAATGTCTCCAATATCTTAATGTTACCCTCCATTTAAGCCTTATAAAGGGAACATTAGGAAACCCTTGCCTTTTAAAAAAAAACATTTAACATTATAACGTTATAATGCTTTGTAGCTGTGTCAATATGTTTTAAACTGAAGAAGTAATCTAAATATGTTTCTCATTGTATCCTGTTAAATAAACACTTTCCAGCTACTGTACATTTTTAAAATGGTTTGAATGAGCATCTCCCTGTATTAACATTTCACCATATTTCACCACATTTTTTATGCAATTATATATTTTTTGTTATATTCAATATTTTTGTTAGGGATAAAAATAAAATACTATATGCCAAGTTGATCTAAGCAGTTCAAAACAAATCTGCAAAACAACAATGGAAACCATACCATATCACACATATACAGACAATACTAACATTTTAAAATATTTTTATTTGTTCACCAAACAATTGTTTAAACATTTTAAACAGGTGATTATTTTCACTAATATAATAGCTGAATATTATATATACACATACAGATGCAGCCATTCAAAATGGGTGGGGTATTTTCGGGGTATTTAAACCTACCTTTATCAGAAATATTTATGCATTAAAGCCTTTACCGAAGATATTACTAATAGTATTAATAATGAATGACTTTGGACAAGCTGTAAACTCAAAGTATAATTTCTTTAGCACATTTGTACAGGCACTTGGAATCTGTCCAAGCCCCACTTTGTCAGGCATTTTCTTTTACTGCAACGGACATAAAAACTCCCTTGCTTTTAACAGAGCGTTTCATAATCTCTAACTATGAAAATTATTTTATTTATACTTTGAGTTTGTCACTGTTAAAAGCAAGGGAGTTTTGATGTCCGTTGCAGTTTTTTATAAACTGAACTTGTTTGAATTGACTGAGCTCCGTGCTGTACCACACAATGTCTGTTTTTTTTGGTGCTGTCCTTTGACAAAACAAGGCTCACCGGATAATGTGAATTGAAACCTGTTTTTCTAGCTTTTAAAGTTGTGCGATGTTTAAGCGGGAACATATAATTATATCTTACATATGAAAAATACATAATATAGCTCCCAAACAAATGCAAAGAGCAGGAACTCGATTTCTGTAATTAATGCAGATCAGTAAATCAAGGGACAAAACAGTTATTGCGCCCGGCTCCTCAATGGGCTTTACGTGCTAATGTGTTGGTTTAATTGCCTGTCTGTCCTGGCTCTCTCGCGCGCCCTCCCCCCTCTCTCCCTCAATTCAATTCAATTCAAGGTGCTTTATTAGTATGACAGATGGGTACAATCGGTGTTGGGTATTTACTTTGCTTTGAGATTCCACTTTTAAAGGTGATATATAAAATCAAGGCTTTAACTTGCTTTAACTCCGCAATGTATTTAAAAAAAAAAGGATTACAATCTAATCTTTCCACGTTTGATCCCAAGATTCCAAGAAAAATAAATCTAAACGGGGAGAAAGCTATGCTGAAAGTTTATTAAGATACTTAGAAGACAAAGATATCAATTTATGTTGCATTTGTCTGATTGCGAATCAAAAAACACATATATTTAAACCCGCGTTTGCAATTTAAATCAAAACGCGATTTAAATCAATATAAATGTTTATATTGTAACGCCTAGGTGACTATTCATTGTTATTAAAATGACTTAAAGTCGATCAAGTTGTGATATTTAGAAATATAAATTTGTTTGGTGCGAGTGAGGTTTTATTTAATCTCTGACCAAGGGAAACGTTTCATTTTTTCAAAGAAATGTTTGTTAAAAAAAAATTCATGGTTCCACAGTGGGATTCGATCACAGACCGTGTGACATGGAAGTCAGGAACGTAACCCACAGCGCCACCGGCAAGGTCACATGCAGAGTTCTGAAAAAGCACTGCAGAAATATTATCAACAGACAATGTACAGCGTGTACTATTCTTGTGTTGCGGTACATGAATATAATTATATCGTTCTTAATTTTTTTAGATACACGATTCCATATTATATTCCCTTTTAATCAAATTCTAAAAGTATGCTTGTTGACTCCGGTATCACGTTAGTTAAAGACTTCGATGCTTAAAATGTTTAGGGAGAAATGGAATACTGGTGTGTATGTTTTCTTTAAAGTACCGAGACCAGCCATATACTGTATGTTTAAGTTCCAAAATTAATATCGTTTATGGCCTTCACACCCATTGCAGTATGCTCCTATTCTTTTTATGCTCAGGCACTAAGATTTCCCTTCAGTGGTAAAATTCCATTTAAATATTCAATACTTAAACGGGTACAGTTAAGACTTTAAATATACATATACATACTGTATACAGTACAGTTTGCATACGGTAATATGTTTATGCTCCTAAATCAATCTCTTTTATGAGCATGTGAAAGGCATGGTGAATCGATTCTCAAAAATTACTGTACTTGGCATGATTGGAAACAAATGCGTGATTGCGAAATGCTGTGGTGTTACTTTTACAAAGACGGTCAATGAAAAAAAGAATGTGGACCTGAGCAATACTTTGAGTTTACACTTACAGCTTGTCCAAGGTCATTCATTATTAATACTATTAGTAATATCTTCGTTAAAGACTTTGATGGCGACAGCTCAAACATGAGATGTTGAGCTTTATTAGCTTCACCTTGCGGAAATTCCGGATACTATTATTTTGCTTGTAGTATTATAGGAGAATTTATTGTAACTAGCGGTATTTACCCGTAACTTGCGGTAGACTGCGTACAGCGTACTGGAAAATAATGCGGTATCGCCCGCGCATTTTGAATGGCTGCATCTGTACTGTATGTTTATGTTCCAAAATTAATATCGTTTATGGCCTTCACGTTTATGGAGTATGCTCCGATTCTTTTTATGCTCAGGTACTAAGGTACTAAGATTTCCCTTCAGTGGTAAAATTCCAAATGAATATTCAATGCTAAAACGGGCACAGTAAAGACATTTACTGTAAATCTTTCTACGACCGACCAACGGACCACAACCAATCATGTACCGCAGTATTTTGCGCAACGCCGTAGCCATTTACCTCCGGTACGTGTCTGTACCGCGCACTTTGAATCTGTATGTTCTTAAAAAATGTAAAATTACATTACATTACAATTACATTACAAATTACCAATGGCAGGACTCACACATTTGTTAACTCAACACTATGGAGGTTCATCCTTGCAAAAAAGGTTTGTGAGCTTTGCTTTTCATCGTAACAACAAAAACATTTATCTTCACAACCTGAATAATTTATTTATTACAAATGACTATGAATATACAGTATATGATATTCTGGTAAATTTAATTGTGGTTCATCATATTTGATTATTCAAAAGAAGTACACTTTTTTATTCAAATGGGGATTCCATTTATTAATAAATTAGGTATTAGTACATTAAGTATTATCATTAATTTAATATTTAACATACTGCGATGTTTCAAATTGATATAAATGTCAATATGGTACCCATATTATTTAGGAGCAATTTGTTAAACAAAGTACAGCTTTGGTGTTTCGGTCAGGAATTTAACCTCTACCACTGAGCTTCGGTCAGGAATTGAATTGACTTCTACCAAGGCATCATTTTCAATAGGAAGGAACAAGTAAAGGTTTAAGAAAGGAAACAACATTTCAGGCCCAGTTTCTACACCAAAGGGTAGTTCTGGAGCTCATATCTGGCCTCAACTTGATGCATTCAGTATGTCCTATCCAGGACTCAAACTACAGATTTACATTCTTTCTCCAATTTAATCCAAACTAATACAGATGCAGCCATTCAAAATGCACAGTACAACCCTTTACCACTTGAAATTACCCACAGTTTGCTGTGTTGTACCGTGGAACATGATTGACTGGCCAAAATGACCGAGAGGGGCACTCGTGGTGCATTGGTTGTTAGTGAAACGATGTAATCATTTAATCTCTTTACTGTGCATGTTTTAAGCTGCTTAATATTTAATATTTATATGAAATCTTACAACTAAATGGAAATTTTAGTAGCTGAGCATAAAAAGAAGAGGAGCATAACACATCTGAAGGTCATAAACAACATTAATTTAGGAACATAAACATTATGTAAACTGTATATGGCTGGTATAGATAGTTTAAATAAAAAAAAACACCAGTATTCCACTCTCTTCCTAAACATTTTAAGCATCAAAGTCTTTCATTCGGTTACATACTGTGGTTATTTTGGAAACGTTTTTACGTGCTCCTTCTGACTTTATTAAGTTTATATAGTTCGTACAAAGTTATAATGTTTTAACCATTTCTGTAAATACTTGCGCTCATTATCGCAGTAAAAAAAGCCTACTTTTTAGAATTTGATTCATATGGAATATAATATGGAATTGCGTATATAAAGAAATGAATAACTATATAATTATATTTAAAAAAGAAACAGATGTCAAAATGTTTCCGAAATGTCCACCTGTGATATTTTAGCTGCTTAGTTACACGATTCCATATTCATATAACTTTCAGCGAGATTTATCTTTTTACAATTACAGTAAGTGGTGTTCTTACCATGTATTCCTACAAAAGGATAAAACATTTTAACTCTTAATGAAGTGCACAATATAAGCTTAATAATGTCAGAACAAGCACATTAAAATCAGAACCCACTAAGTTACAAAGTTAAAGACTTTGATGCGTAAAATATTTATGAACAATTAAATTATTTATGATGAAGGTGGAAGGTTGTGTACTTTTGTCCAACTGAGCAATCTTGCTTTTGTAAAATATACAAACTTTTTAATGTTTAATGATTAACATGCTGTAATACACAGTTAACAATTATTAAATGTAAAAAAAGTATACAACTTAAATTCTTAATTGGAAAAACTTTGTCCCTCCGCAGTGACCATGTTTCGAAACCGGGAATTTCTGGTGACGGCTCAAATGCTGTACATGAGAGGTTAAACTTTATTAGCTCCACCTGTTTTACAAGGTGCTTCCGGATACTATTATCATAATAGTATTATCATAATTTAATTTGCATGCAGTATAATGCGGTATGATGCGCCATGCCTATGTTTTAATGCAGCATACTCTGCGCTTTTGGAATGGCTGCATCTGTATAAAGGTTTTAAGAGTGTCCATTAATCTTAAAAAATCCTTCTTTTGGGGGATCATGCTACCTCATTCACAAGGCCGGAATGAGATAAGACCACAATCGTCATCTTGTGATCCATCTTGTTTTCCATTAAAGCTGCCTTATGACCAACTTGGTCATATCATCACCTACTGTATATGGCCTGGCATTATACCTTAAACCAAGCAGATTAAGAAACTGTGAAGTGCACAACCCTGGTAGGGATCACATTCCACAGATTCCTCTGGGGAATGAGCTGCTGCTCTGTCACCTGAACAGCTTCAGGAAGCCAGGTGACTCTTTAAAAAACTGGAATTTGTTTCTGTTTCTGGAGTCGGTCTGGGGGAGTGGATGTCTCCTGCTGGAGGGGATATGAAGGCAAAACCCCTGTGTGCACCACTCACAAGAGGAGAAGGACTGACCAAGGACCTTGTGGGTCTTAAAGGTTGTGTGAAGAGTATTGGAGTAAGGGACTCTAGTCTTGAAAGTAGGGAGGAGTGTGAGAGAGTGTTTCTGAAAAAGGCTTTGTGTTTTGTTTGATGGCCAGTAAGCAGTGTAGCTGCCTGGCCACTATAATAGGGATCTGCAAGACGTTTAGGCAAAAAAATCACCTTTGTTATGTCCCAGTGTGTGTTTTGTGTGTGTTTTTTCTGTTATGTCTACACTGCTGACCCTTGATTGTTCTCCCTTCCCCACTGGCCCACCATTACACTACACTTTCAGTATGACGTCATCATCAATTAACTCTCAGCCAATCAGAACACATATTATTCACTATATAACATGTAGGTTTTCAGCAAGGAGAGGCCTTTCGTTTGACTTCGGTCTTGTTTGGTTTTGGTTATTGCTTTGCTTCGCTTCTGGTTATTGCTTCGTTTGTTGGTTTGTTTTGCTCTGTGTGTTTATTCTCGTATAGCTTCGGCTTTGTTGTTTTGTTGGTTTTCTGTTAGTTTCTTTGTACTTTCGTTTGTTTGTGTGTTCATCCTTGTTTTGTCATTACCTTGCCCCAGTGTTACATGTTCAACTTTTGTGTTCTTTTGTACCCTGCTCCTGTTGATTACTCTTGTTTTCCCTTATTTGTATTCCTGGTTCACTTGTGTTTTATTGTGAACTTTTGTATATAAGGTTAGTTTAGGTTGTTGGGGTACACTTTACACACTTAGTTGATTTTGTATTAGTACATTAGTTTAGTACGGGTGAGTGCCATTTGTCTTGTATGGTTTTGGGTAGTCAGTGCAGGTTAGCTAGGGTGTTGAAGACGCCGAAGACCGTGTGTTTCGGGTTTTCTTTTATAGTCAGATTAGCTTTCCCTCACTGTCCTAGCCAGCTCCATTTTGTTTATTTTCTTTTCTTTGGCACCACTCTAGTTCCTTACCCTTGTTATCATGCTTCCTAGTCCCTCACCAAACCCCCCCTGCTTCCAAAAGAATTATCCTAAATGTTACACCCCTTTACCCCTAGACATTTGGGGTCATAACACCTTTGATTAGCTAAAAGGGATGTAAGGAACACATACTTTGGGCTCTGAACTTAATGCTGCTTTACTGAAGAACAACATGGACTTTTTTGGCTACGTAAGAGGGCAAGGGCCAGGTCAATACCACAAAAACTTATGTTTATGCTATTTCTTAAAAGGCAATATAATTTTAGTTTTTGTTGTGCTGTCATGTAATGCCTGATGCGTCCTACCAAACAACTTTCTTTTTTGTTTACTGAATATCTTGTATAGGGTTTAACTATTCTATTTGTCACTTACATAAACATCTTCTTATTTAAGTCGTCAGCAAATCATAACATGAAAATACATGAAAGTATACCGCAGAAGGTTAACAGAAAAGGCCACTGTTACCAAAAGGAAACATTATTGAAATCAATTAAATGTTAACAGTGCCATAGCCCTGTACTAGCCTAGTTGTTACACATTCAAGGAGAAGAACCGCATTCTTGTGCGTAGCATAATAATGGTTTGTGCTCCATGGATTTCCTTAATATTATTTTTACCTTGAATGATCATGTTCCTGACCTAATTGCCTTCCTAGAATGGGGTTGTTCAGGTTCAGCAATTCCTCGTGTTCCATTTTCTTTCAGTTACAAAAGGCTTCTATGTTATTCCCATTAACACTTGTGCACAACATTTAAAGATGGTAGCTTATCTTCTTTTATAACAGAGCAAATGTAAAGTGAATTGAACATGAAAAGGGCAATATACTGTTAAAGAACAGAACCAAAAGACCTGGAACTTGGAGAGAGGTTTACAAGGAGATCATAATCTAGTTACCAAGCAGTGTTGTATATGACTAAATAATATACTCTGTAGCTGCTGGTTTATTCACCTGCTTGGAGATATCCAAAACATTAATATTGTAGATAAATTTATAACTCTGCTGGCACTCCATAAATGTTCAGGTTTGTAGGCTGTTCTGCCCAGATTATCACTATCATAGCTAACATCCTTATACAGGATAGATTATAATAAAGAAAGCTGTCAGGAAATGTCAGTACAATTAAGTACAATATGTAAAATAAAAATCAATCAAATTAATAAAATGATAGGAAGGAAACCAGAGGTTAAGCTCTACAAATCAGATTTCAGTCAAATTGAAGGATTTCCCAAGCAGCAACCCAAAAGAATCCTCTTTGGGAAGAGCTGGGGATAAATTAGCCAGTTCTCTTCAGGTTACCAGCAAAAGAGTGACTTCTGAAACTACTCTAATGCCACGGATGTACACATTGCTCCTCCAGCCAGCACAGGAACTCATGTAACATAACTGTTCATATCACGCAAAAAGATGAGTAGCTTAAAAAATGGACAGATCAGAGGAACCTGTCTGGATTTCCGCAATTGACCGTGTGGGTACAGGAGTCATCTCTGTCAACCAAGATGTAAAAGATGAATTGATATTCCAAATTGGGTGAACATACAATACCATTAGAATTGTGGATTGTACATGTATAGAAACATTAGTCCCAATATATGTAAGCAAGTTATATTGATAAAGCCAAAAAGAAGAACAGCAACAGAACACCAAGCACAAAGTGGAGCAAACAATGGCACTAGTATCTGTTAGGTTTTGCGTTTGAGCAGAGCATAACACATACTGTAAGACGAAGATGGGTGAAATTTTATCCCACAGCTTTATAAGGACTGTGAGATTTTGCACAGCATTTAAGGGCTGTGCATTTTAATGCTGCAGGTTCATATAGTAAAATGTAATTAGTCCTCTACATTATGTTGGGGGAAAAAAATCTAGCATAGTGGACGACATGTAGTATAACACACAGGCAGGATGACAGGTGCTGATTAGTCCATAAAGGGTGATCTGGAGGAGGAATCATGACAACCAGACAGATTAGCAAATTATTTAGACAAAAAAAATAAGCCAGGAGAGACTGACCTGAAACCATAGAAACACAACTAGAAAGTACATCTGAAGAACTCAGACTCACAGGTTTTGCACTGGGAACGCAAATGTCTCATTTAGCTTACTAAAGACCTTGCACTTTTATGGTACAGGAAAACCACAGTGGATTACTTGACATTTTCAACTCGCTAAACCAAGCGTTAAAACAGAGTGAATGTACAGTATGAGAAGTCCCACAACTGTGCAATGTTTAATTATTACTTTACAGTTCAAGTTCTAGATTACTCCCAGTACGGCACTAAGAGTAAACCTACAGCAGTGAACATGCTCTACAATCATCTAACCGATGCAGGAGAGGCATTTGACACCTACTTTTTACTTATGCATCCAAACAGCTGGTCTTCTCCAGAAGAAACATCACACACACAGGGTGGATATAAAGTAAGCTGGCCAATTCGGACAACATTATTATGAAAAATGTACGGTAAAGCAATGGAAATTACTACACAAACGAATTGGTAACAGGACAACAATTGAAAATAATACTGAGTGAATGCAGATGGATGCATTGGCATTGAGGATTTTAATCCTTACAACCCTCTGAATGACACCAGTGATGTGTGTCCTTGGGTGCACACTTAGTTTTTTAGGTACTGCCTAGTGCATTCTACAAATAGAACAAAGATATGGCATGCTTATAAATTGTGCAGAATACAAAATTTAACCAAAGCACATCTTGACTACCGCAGTCCTTTGACACTCTCCTACTCAGCTCTTATTGGACTAAAAGTAGAAAAGTTACAATGGCACATGATGCGAGAGACTGAACAGCAGCTCCCAGAACACACAAACAGTGCCTGGAATTCCACTCATCTCAAGAACCTTGAAAAATATATTGATATAATGTCTGGAATCTATAAATGTACATATATTCTCAGCTGAATAGTTAGCTGATTTTTTTCTGCATAGCTCATCATTGAGAATTTTTGTTAAATCAATTTAAACTAATGCAAAGCACTCGTCTTGAAAATACAATTATTTTGAAAATTGCAGACAAGAACTATTAAAATGAACAGAATGACAGTGAATTTGCTCAACCAGGAAACTGGACCTTGATGTACTGGAGCCACACGGCACTGTCATTAGTATCATAAAGGCATTCATACAGTGCTCTACAGTGTAGGATCAAGCTGATAAACAACAAAGACATTTTTTCATAGCCTCTCTTTCTCATCTTTACCAAGGGTGCCAATAATTCTGGAGTGCACTGTATCTGATGCATGTGGGAGGTCAAAGTAAACCACGACAGTTTACTTTGAAAGAAGTAAATCCCAGAGTGTGGTCAAGCTCTAGAGATAACTCTGGAATGCTGGAAGGCTTGCTAGTTTTATAAGGCTAAACATACCTGAAAGAGCCCATGGGGGTGAGATAAATGTAACATAACCTCATCTCTGGTTTTTCAGCCTCTATGCCCTTTGAGCATTTTGTCATTTGTTATTAATTAGTTTGTCCTGAAATAAGCATTTGTTTTGTTTCGAGATGCTGGGTGGCCTAATAAATAAAAATGTAAACCCATAGTTCTTTATCTCACATAGGTAGAACACATCTTTCTCCCAACAGGGAAATACTGTTAGAACCGCTGTCCTAATCTTATTACCAGGGTGTCCTTTTCAAAAGTTTTTTCAGATGCGACACCTCTAACATAGTAAATATAGTGTGTTGTATTAAACACACTATAGTTCCATCTTTCATCTCTGAAACTGGGCAAAAATTAACTACTTAATTAAACTATAATTATAACCAGTTTGGAAATAAATTTGAAAGATCTATTTTTCAGAATGGACATAAGATGGGTCACCTGAAGAAGGCTAAGGGTCACAGCTGAAGTACCATTTCTTTCATTTTTTTACCATTCAGCATGGGATGAACCTTTCCTTGTTCTTTTGCTGCTTATGCATGCTGACAACTTCCTACATGAGCATCTTCAAACAATATCTGATGCGACCCACGATGCCTTCCATTAAAACTTTCTCTACATCTTTTAGACAATCCTTCTCCTCCTCCATGGGCCCCAAGCCCCCTTCACTCACTAAACCAGTATTCTGTTTCTTCACAGTGATCTGATCCATGACTATACTTTCTAACCACCTCGACAGATGTTATCATAATAATAACATCCCTAAAGGATTTTGTCATTCAACACATGTTGAACATTCACAGAGTTTCTGTATATTCCAGTTAAGACATCACAATTGAGAACAGGTAGTAAAAAAATCTTAAATGTCTGAAATGAAGAAGGGAAAAATGTTCAGGCACTCAAAGGTTTACAGACGACAGAGATGGACAGAAAAAAGTGCTTCATTAACAGAAAACAAGCCATGATTTGGCATGCCAACTGGAAATATGCATGAATAAAAAAAAAAATTGTATTTTATTGTAAATATTTGTATTTAGTACATTACCTTGCAATTGAAAACAAAATTGATTTCTACAAACATGAAGAACATTACCAAAGCAGAATGGGATAATATGCATTATATTTTGGGACTGCACACAAGGAAATGAGCATTTAAATATTAAAAATGTTGTGGAGGGGTGCTTCTCAGCATTCTTTCTGCAAAGAGATGGCATTAGGTTTTCAGGATTCTTGAAGTTTTGAAAAATGACTCGTATACATTCATGCTGTGTGGCCAGATTATGTCTGCACAGTACCATATAGAAGCTATGTGGTGCTCATTCTTGGTTGTAAGGCCCTCTGTGGAGTAGAGGCAATGTGAGATACAATAGACAAGCAGGTGGGCTCTTTTGCTTGTCGCAGCAATCACATTTATCTTGTTTCAATTAAAACAGTTTCTGAAGGGATACATGCCTATTCTACCATAGGCTCAAAAAATAATCTCAAAACAGGCTTGCTGTTACTGTATATTATGACATAATTCAGAAGAAAACACACTACTTTGCATATGGTTTGCATAACAGCAGAATGTACTTCTTTAGAAAGTGCATTTAACACTAACTGTGTAGACAAATTTGGGTTTAAATAAATGGTACAAAAAAGTACAAATTGCAAGTTCCTGCTGTAAGAGGTTCTGTTTTCCATCCAGTACCTTAGAATGAACAAACTTGGAATGGAAACACAGTGGAAAATGGAATGGAAACTAATGGAAACACAGTGGAAAACGGAATGAAAACTAATGGAAACACAGTGCCCAAATAGAAGGTGTTAATAACGTTGAGCAAAAGTACTTCTCAGGCTCTTTGCCTTTTCCTTTTCCAGCCTTGGTGTTTAACATTATTTATACAACCTCCAACAGCTGTCAAAACTTTGTAGACAGTACAAAGAGACAAAGGTCATGGATAAACATGCATTTCTACTAAAGCTGGTGTATCTATTTATTTAATAGATTATTTATTTAATAGGTGTATCAATTAAGTGCTGGCTTCTGCCAGTTCCATTGTTGAGCTATTGTATGGCAACACATTAAATCTCATCTTCTGAATGCTATAAACCATACACAAGTAAACAAAGCTCAATTATTAATAGATTCCCAGAAATTAATCTTGATGAATTATGTTTTAAGTGCATTTATGGTATTTTATAGTACTTAGAATTAACTATTAACAAGTTAAAACAAAAGGTTCTCTTTGGAGCCTGTCACCGGGTGTCTAAGAAACAGCAGAAGGCTGAAATGTTCATACAGTATTCATAAACATTGTATATTTACATTTATTATAGTTCATCTCAATTATGAGTACACATGACTGTAGAACCATTACCAAGGTACAGTATATACTTCCGCAATGTTATGAAGTATTTTTTACATATTAAAAGTACTAGAATACTGATGGAACTGAGTCTTTGTTTAGCTCAAGGCACAAACATCTGCACTCACATTTCATCTTAATGGCATTGCTCTTTCAGGAACTTAAGGTAAACCAGATAAAGACAGTGTGACAACACCATACATTTTTAATACTGTTTTAGTGTTTACAGCTATTTTTATTCTTCTTACCATCTGATTTGGAACTTCTGAGACACAGCATTCCAGGTAGAGAAGTGAACAGTACAGTATGTGAGTTGTGCAGTTACTGTAGATATACAGAGTATCAACATTACTCAGTGATAATTAGGTATCACTTAAAAATGCATAACTAATTCACAGTTATGAGCAGAATGTTTTTTTCCTAGAAGGTGCAGTGACATTTACAATACTGTAATTGTACAAACACAAGATAGATACATTAATTCATCTAATTAAAATGTTCAAAAACGGTTATTCACCAGGGGGTCTACTGTGAAAGTCTCAAGCTAGTAGAGAGTATGGCCACAGCAGAATTACACAGCAGAAAAGCACGGTTTGAATTGGAGTTTGGAGCATGCGTCTGTTTACTGGTTTCTGACACATTGCCCCAGCTGATCCCACTGATTTTCAATGAGGCTTAAGTGGTGTGAGCAGTGCAAACATGACATACAGATGCAGACATTCAAAATGGGTGGGGTATTTCGCGGCATACCCCGGTGGGCGTGTCGCGGTATCACGTGGTATCACGTGGTATCACGCAGTATCACGCAGTATCACGCAGTATCACGCGGTTAATCGTGTCATTTGACGTCATGCCGGAAACTATCCGGCATCACCTTGTAAAACCGCCAGGGGGAGCTTAACCTCTCATGTACAGCATTTGAGCTTTTAATTTTGAACTATGTATTACAGCATGTTAATCATCAGTCATTAAAATGTTGGTATATTTTATGAAAGCAAGATTGCTCAGTTGGACAAAAGTACACAACCTACCTTTATCAGAAATATTTATGCATCAAAGCCTTTACCGAAGATATTACTTATAGTATTAATAATGGATGACTTTGGACAAGCTGTATACTCAAAGTATAATTTCTTTAGCACATTTGTACAAGCACTTGGAATCTGTCCAAGCCATACTTTGTCAGGCATTTTGTTTTACTTCAACGGGCATAAAAACTCCCTTGCTTTTAACAGGGCGTTTCATAATTTCTAGCTACGAAAATGATTTAAAATGCGACACTTATCATTCAACTAGAGCTCAAAATATCACAAGGATCCTCAAGGGCACAGCAAAGACTGTATTAAAAGATACTTGTATGAGATACATGAGAATCCAGGCTTTTTAATCAACGCTTTATCAGTGCTTTCTTTTCCGTATATCAGATTTTATGGAACCACTTCAGAAGGGTGTCAGCCAGTCAGATTCCAGGAATCGGTACTTTAAAGGAAAAATCCACACCGGTATTCCATTTCTCCCTAACGATTTTAAGCATAGAAGTATTTAACTAGCATGTGAAATAGCATAAATACCCCAGTGGGCGTGTCGCGGTGTCAAGCGGTGTCACGCAGTGTCACGCAGTGTCACGTGGTTAATCGCGCATCATTTGACGCTCTGCCGGAAACTATCCGGCATAAAAACTTCCTTGCTTTTAACAGGGCGTTTCATAATTTCTAACTACGAAAATGATTTAAAATGCGACACTTATCATTCAACTAGAGCTCAAAATATCACAAGGATCCTCAGGAGCACAGCAAAGACTGTATTCAAAGATATTTGTATGTATCAACGCTTTCTTTTTCGTATACCAGATTTTATGGAACCACTTCAGAAGGGTGTCAGCCAGTCAGATTCCAGGAATCGGTACTTTAAAGGAAAAATACACACTGGAATTCCATTTCTCCCTAACGATTTTAAGCATTGAATTATTTAACTAGCATGTGGAATAGCGTGTGAAAAAGTGGTAGTTTTAAGCTTTTCTGCTAATATTATATGGAATCGCGTATCTAACGAATTTAATAACGATATGATTATATTTGTGTACTGCGACAGGGCTGTGTAGGGCTGTTTCGCCTCCCTCTTCATGTGACTTCCCTGTAGCCTACTGGTCTACATGCCTGACTAACAACTCACAGGTTGTGTGTTCAAATCCAGCTGGTGCTGGACTTTTCTTTTAACAAACATTTCTTCGAAAAAATAGAATAGCGATATTATGGACAATCAATTGACTTTTATATTTCAAAATATCACAACATGATCGATTTTAAGTCATTTTTGATAACAATGAATAGTCACCTTCTTCCCTTCTGACAATGGTCCCTGCTTCTGCTTCCTGCTTCTTTTGTGTGTGTGTGTGCAATAGAGTAAATTTTTATAGAGAAATGGAGGCTGGACAGTATGCGTTACAATATAAACATTTATATTGATTTAAATCGTGTTCTAATTTAAATCACAAACGCGTGTTTAATTATGTGTTTTTTAATCATAATCAGGCTAATGCATTTCTACATTTCTGTATGAACCAGCTTAGAGGTTCATACAGAAAGACAGCTTGTGTTTAAATTGAGTGTAAGGTAATTTAGGTAAGTCATGGTCAGCATTTATTATTGTACTGTGCTGTAAACTTGTTCTGTGCCTAGTCACATTATTTTATAGCGTTTTTATACCGTTATCAAATCTGGTGGCGCTGTGGGTTAGTTTCCTGACTCCCATGTCACATGGTCTGTGATTGAATCCCATGGAACTATGATTCTATTTTTTAACAAACATTTCTTTGAAAAAATGAAATGTTTCCCTTGGTCAGAGATTAAATAAAACCTCACTCGCACCAAACAAATTTATATTTCTAAATATCACAACATGATCGAATTTAAGTCTTTTTAATAACAACGAATAGTCACCTATGCGTTACAAAATAAACATTTATATTGATTTGAATCGCGTTTTGATTTAAATCATAAACGCGTGTTTAAATATATGTGTTTAAAGGCGATATACTGTATAAAAGTGCTGATTCTTATGGAGTGTGTTCCGCCGGGTATTCAAAAAATTTATTTTAAATAAGCTGATAAAGCTTAGACTAACTGTATTCTAAACTGTATTACAACAGAACATTGGACAATGCAACGTAAATTGCAAAAATGCACTTGGAATCTGTCCAAGACCTCCTACAAAAATTATTTAAACTGCGACACTGATCATTCATCTCTAAATAAACTTTATTTTATATAGTGTTTTAAGCGAATAGGTAATTAGATTGCTCATAAACCTAATCGCTTTTTCTACATAAACACAGCGTGATTGCTCTCTGAAAATGCTTTTCCTTTATATTTAGGCTCAGATTTCAACTATAGATCGTATTATTATAAACTTTCTTGGAAAAATGTATTTTATGTAAACCATGTTTGCTATTAATTCATTTAGGGCTAAAATACGTTCATTGTCTTCCAATCGAGTCGAGTTGACATTGGAAGCTTGCCACACCCGGACTGTTAAACCAACGCATTAGCACGTCAAAGCCCATTGAGGGTATTGGGCCAGTATTGGCTTTAGTATTAGCCATACAGAACATTAAAGTGCCCCTTTTCCATTCAGCGGGTGCCTGAGCCGCTGTGTCCTATCTTCTGACAGTCGCCGTTGTGAATGTCTGTAGAGTGTATCTTATTTTTAGTACTATATTTTTGTATTATATTCCCTATTAATCAAACTCTAAGAGTATGTATCGGCTTGTCCCCTCCTCCCGCCCCTCTCTGTGTACAGTAGAGCCTCCTGTCCAGCCAGCACATGTCCACAGACATTCACAACAGCGACATATCATAAAACGTTTGCACATATAGTTAAATTATTAGTTGTTTTTCAGGAAGTTAAAAAAAACACTTGAATTATTTATCCAGTCTCTCGAAATAAAGTTATTTTTCAAGCAATGCAACAAACGTCGGGCAATGTGTTTTTTTTAATCCAACATTGACAGCCACATCTTAAATCTTGTCAGTCAGCTCTTTTTTCTCTATTTGAATTGTGGCTTACACATCGCACAACTTTAAAAGCTAGAAAGACAGGTTTCGATTCACATTAGCTGGTGAGCCTTGTTAACAAAAAACAGACAATACACAGGGAGGGAGAGGTCAAGCCAGAGAGAGAGTTTTTTACCCTCTGTCTAAAAACCCAAATAACCCAGGGCAGAGACTCCGGGAGGACCATTGCGTGGTACAGAGCGGAGCTCAGTCAATTCTTATGGAATGTGTTTTCTTTCTCCTTTTTTTTCAGCATGGAATAAACCTGTTACTTGATTCATATGGATGCCCGGTTACGTTATACGTTTTAGGAACGTTTAATCTAAACAAACACCACAAAACTATTCTCGATTGTATTTCTGAATGTTATGTTACACCTACAGTAGTTCACTGCTTTAAATACATCGAATTAAGACACCCAAATTAATCATGTAACATGCCACAGTTTGTTCATGAACAAAGTTATACTGAGATTTCCTTAGATACACGATTCAAAAAAAAAAATAAAAAAATTTGAATCCCTGGCGGAACACATTCCATAAGAATCAGCACTTTTACAGTATATATTGCCTTTAAAGGTGGCTTCTCAAAACGCTTTACAGGATAAAAACAACAAGAACAGCAACAACAACAATATTGTATTTCATTGCACTTTGAAAACCAAGTAATAACTTAACTATATGTGCAAACGTTTCATATGTTGCTGTTGTGAATGTCTGTGGAGTGTATCTTATTTGCCTTACGTCCTGGTTATCTCGCTCGCCCTCCCCCCCTCTCTTCCTCAATTCAATTCAATTCAATTCAAGGTGTTTTATTAGCATGACAGATGGGTACAATCAGTGTTGGGTATTTACTTTGCTTTGAGATTCCACTTTTAAAGGTGATATGTAAAATAAAGTTTTTTATTATTGTTATAGAGAAACATGATCATATTTTCCCTGGTTCAGAAAAAAGACGATTAAAATCTGTAATTTTTGCACTTGTATGTCATCGGAAAATACAATCAGTTTCTGCTTTGTGTAAGGATGGTGTCAAAAAGTAATCTAAGTGGTGAGAAAGCTGTGCTCCTCAAAGCGCTTTACAGGATAAAAACAATAACAACAATAGTGGCTGGGCAAACGATTTTTTTTTATAGAAATACAAAATGAGATACTGTATAATGATGTGCATGAACAAAGTTATACTGCAATTTTCCTTAGATACGCGGTTAAAAAAAAATTTGAATCCCCGGCAGAACACATTCCATAAGAATCAGCGCTTTTATACAGTATATCGCCTTTAAACACATATATTTAAACACACGTTTACGATTTAAATCAAAACGCGATTCAAATCAATATAAATGTTTATTTTGTAACGCATAGGTGACTATTCATTGTTATTAAAAAGACTTAAATTTGATCATGTTGTGATATTTAGAAATATAAATTTGTTTGGTGCGAGTGAGGTTTTATTTAATCTCTGACCAAGGGAAACGTTTCATTTTTTCAAAGAAATGTTCGTTAAAAAATAAAGTCATAGTTCCATGGAATTCGATCACTGACTGTGTGACATGGAAGTCAGGAACCTAACCCACAGCGCCACCAGCGCGGTCAATGCTGAGGGCTGAAAAAGCACTACAGAAACATTATCGATAGACAATGTACAGATTTGATAAAGCTATAAAATAATGTAATTAGGCACAGAAGAAGTTTACAGCACAGTACAATAATAAATGCTGACCATGACTTTAGAAGCATAAATTACCTTACACTCAATTTAAACACAAGCTGTCTTTAGCCCTCTAAGCTGGTTCATACAGAAATGTAGAGAACCATGCTCAGAACACACAGCTTCATTAGCGAATACATATGCAGGACAAGTGGAGAAGACGTTTTACAGTGGATGGATTTTTAGAAACATCCCATCAGTGACATCACTGAAGTCAACTCCTAGGTAACTGTCGTGTGGATAGTTTCACAAGAATCAGACAAAGGTTTAAGCATCGCTTGTTCTAGATAAAACTGCAAAAAAAACAACAACCATAATGTACTTCTTTGTGGCTCTGTTTGCCCAAATCATATATTCACAATGTGAAATTAGAAAATAATATTACGTAACCAAAATCTGCAATATGGAAACAGAAGCTGTGTAATTGTTGACAGATGATGTACTCGTAACTTTTTTACAAGACGAACTACAACATTTAAAAAATGACTTGTATATACTTGATATCTCTAATCAATTCACTGCACTGCATTAAAACAAAATGAAAACTAAAACGCCCTGGGCATACCGTTTCGCGCTTTTTATCAGTTGCTCAAAAGTAATTTGACCGTATGAAATGCATAATATAAACCTAGAAACATATACGTGAGCAGTATTTACATAGTATCAGTGTCAAGACATACCTCTCAAATACTGTAAATCAAGTTAAAAATATCTCAAGACCGATACTGGTCATAATGAAACCATGTTTTGTGTATGTTTTCTTTAAAGTACCGAGACCAGCCATATACTGTATGTTTATGTTCCAAAATTAATATCGTTTATGGCCTTCACACGTGTTGCAGTATGCTCCTATTCTTTTTATGCTCAGCTACTAAGATTTTCCTTCAGTGGTAAAATTCCATATGAATATTCAATACTACAACGGGCACAGTAAAGACGTTTACTGTAAATCTTTCTACGACAGACCAACGGACCACGAGTGCCCCTGTCAGTCAACCAATCACGTACCGCGGTACCCCGCGTCATCTTGTGTCACGATGCGCTACGCCGTAGCCAATTACCTCCGGTACGTGTCTGTACCGCGCACTTTGAATGGCTGCATCTGTAACTGTGACATTCGAATCTCATAATAAAGCCGTTTTTACAAAAATAGCACTGTGACATGTATTGTCATGTTTAAATGAGTGGACAGGAAGGCCAGTAATTGAGGACTCAGAAATTGATCTACTGTAAGTAGTGTTGTACAATCATGTTTCCGTGAATCACTAGAAGGAATGTTCTGTAGCAACTACACTGTCCTTCTTAGACCATCACACTTGGATCTCCCTGTCTATTGGTCTGTTGTACACAACAATGAGCATAACATCTGCACTACACTCACTCACATTCATCAGGGTGGTCTCCCAGAGTGTTGTCTGCCACTGACAGACGATGTTTAGCCAGGTGAGAAACTATTGGTTATGAAAATCCTGGGCAGACAGCAACAGTGTAGGCTCTTTTCTCTTGATAAGCAGGGCACATTGGTTCCTTTCTTTTATATTTTTTCCCCCACTAGGCTTGACATTCAATAAATTACCTCATCACCTATGCCATCTTCACTAATTAGGTAATTCAGAACTTATGCAACAGTAAAAGTCAACCAAATGTGTTATGATCCATTATGATTGTTCAATTAATGAAAATGATACCAAAACATTACTAAATATCTAAAACAGCTATATGTTCTTCTAAGAATGTGCATGCATTAATATGTGATGGGTTTATTTTGATGTTCAGTATATTAAACCAGTTGGCTGATTTTTCTTTCCACTTTCATCCTAAAATATATTCTGGAAATGACTAAACAGCAAAATGTTCATGGGTTATTTTTTTACTCTACCAATCAGTCATAATTAGGTATCTGAAAGAGCAACTTAATCACACATTCAACACATACTGTACTATGCAATTACATATCCATTTAAAATAATTTTCATTCCAATTTGAATTTGTTACTTTGCATCAACACAATACATTTCTCTATAAAGGTTCAGAGAAGCTAATCACTTTACACAGTATTGCTCTTCACTCACCAGCTTTAATAACTTATTAAGTTTTGTGGGCAGTGCCAACGCATTAATATATTACCCGCAACGTCTATTTGTTGCCTGTAACATCTCATTCGCAAAATGACTGAAATAAGTGTAAGTTATAGTTCTATGTGTGGAGCCCCCATCTGATAACACACAAGTACATCCTCGAAGGTATTTGATTGGTGCCAAACTAAATGAAAAGGCTCATCACAGAAGCATTCAAATGTTCTGGCACTGGTGGATATGGGAATAGTATTACAGTATAAGACAAAAGCAATCAGTGTTTGTCAGTTACTCAGTCCTATATGACATTTTTAAAATGCACAATTCCTTTAACAGTGTGGAAAATAAATATAAGTATTTAACATCTGTTTAAGAGTTCTAAAATGTTTATATTACAAAGCAGTTAAATAGAATCCTCCATCCAAAAAAATGTGATTGATTAGAATACATTAAGATTTCTCTTAAATACTATGGAAAGGAACTCACAGGTTCTCAATCTGAAATATTTTTGGTTTTTAAAATACCAATGCTACAGGAGCACAACAAAACCAGAAACATTCTATACTATACAGTTCAGTTCAGTTCACTTATTTCCTGAGAACATGTTTTTGTAATTTTAGCTTTGTTTATTGACATTTCTATTTCACATTGTCTCTCTTGTGTACTACTATGAGAAACACAATAAGTGAGTGAAAGCATGCTTCCTCTGAAACTAATTCTGTCTTCATTTGCCTCTTTGCCACATGACACACCCACAGCACAAACAGTTGCCTTACAGTAAGTGTCAGGTGGTTGATGGTTTGTAGAAGCTCACAGGCTACAGGCAAAATACCGCTGTCAGTCTTCCATAGGCAAAGTGAGAAAACTTTCATTATCTTTAACTACACTAGACCAGAGCAGTGTTATGAGAAAATGTGGTTAGGGACTCCCAGTCAGAAAAGGGCATAGTCTATGTCATAGGCCTGAGTTTAAAACAGCCACTCTTTGACTGTATGACTCAGTCAGCACTCTGGGCCTATCCCTTTGCAGGCTGAGGCATTTCAGTTGAGACTTTTGTATCAGTATAAATGTGAGATCTCCAAGCTGTCCTTTTGCTCAAGTCCCTTTAAACCGATGAGTCACTCAAAAAGTCCCTTTGGTTGCATGAATGTTTGATGGTGACATGCTTTTAAACAATAAGTGACACTGTACTCTATGCGCTCACTGTATCTGGCCTGAAGGCGTTCTTAAGTCGCTTCCTGTGCATTTTCTTCTAGTCAAGGCTTTAATAAGTGGAACTTAGAAAATCACAGAGACAGTCAGGCTACACAACCTGATCTTGCCCTCTCACCAGATACAGACTATTTTAGGCTCACCATTTTAGCAATTTTCTTAATTTGGTTTGGATTGGTTTGGAGGAGATTCAGAAGAGAATAAACAGGTCTACCTGCAAAGGTGATCAGCTTCTTCTATGTTCTAAGAAAACAGAAAACACACCATGTTGCAGGGAAAAAAAAGATTAAGAAACAGCAGTAAAAATTAGAATTAGACATTAGCTGTAATGTAAATGTAAACAGCCCTATTTCCATGTAAGTAATTTCTAAAAAAAAAAGAAAAATTGTTTTGCTAAAGAGGTGTATTTTATTGTTTTATAGTCCAATGTCTACTGCCCTTAACTGTTATCCCCACAATTTTTCTTTCTTTTATTGTAATCAGGCAATGTAGTTTAATTTATAAAGTGACATTTCATGCCTTTCATCTCAATGGGATGGACAAATGTACATTAAAAAGAAAAAAAAAATTGGGCATACTTTTTTAGCTTCCTGAATGAGAATTGCTTCAAGTTTTTCTATGTACTAAAATTGATGACATTTACTATGTTTACAGTATGCACATAGCATAGTAACTATCTCTATAGTACTGCAATATACAGTGTGATGCATATTATGATGTGCCTGAAAAATAACACCAGTCTGCAACATCTTATTCCTTTATGTCCTTGTCAGCAGTCACCGAGGTGAACTTATACTACATGACTAGTGCCCTGGGGAGCATGAAAAACTGAAGGTAAAAACAGATTTTCCAAAACAGAGAGCGTGGAAGTACTGTATTACTGTTTGCAAATTTCCATGTTTCTACAGTAACATATTACAATTTTAATAATTAATGAGAAAATGATTAACACCATGCGCCTTTATGCAAAGGTTTTGTTTCGCAATGTGAAGAGAAGTGACAGTCTAACCAGACCTCATACTGGCATCTAATACAGTGTAAGGCGATTTCATAAAATTATCCTCCCATTATACCCCAGCAGTAAAATTAAATTACACCAGGCCCAAAACATACATTGTACATGAATTTCCCCACTGGAGTTCTGAGGCTGCACATATTGAAATTTCAGAATACACTAATAGAATTCAATATACTTGTCATTCCCAAACAATAAGCCAATTTATGCTTCATAACATGTTTCTACAAACCTAGACACATACCACTTACAACGGTCACTAATGCATTTACTCCCATCATTTGAAAAATGCTATTCACTCATTTACTTTAAAAAACTGTTTATTGAACAATTTGTATTTATCAATTGTGCATTCTACAAGATTACAGAACACTTATTCATCCTAGTAGCAGTAAAATACTAAATAAATAAAATGGGTTTGGATAGGGAATGTCAATGCTTATATCTGCAACCCATAAACCAAATCAAAGCAAAACCATCCATCCATTCATATCTTATTGTTCTTTTCTTCTTTTGCTTGAAATACTAATTTCTAAGTTCTCATCTGAAGATCGCATCCTACCATTTCTAAAAAGAAATAGTTTTCAGCTTAAAAAATGTCTAGGTTGCTTGCACCAGACTCCCACAACTCTTCATATAAAAATTACCTCCACTTCTTGATTTTGAATTCACTTCCTCTTAGTTTCCATTTGTGCCCCAGAGTTTGTTTCATTGCTGATTCTGAAATCCATGTTTTGTGTTTCTTTTATAGGCTTCTATGTTTAAGAAAAAAAAGGTTGAGTTACTAAGTGTAGATTGACTAATATTTATTCTTTGTAACATGGTGACCAAATGGTACAGTACAGGACATTCTAATTGAGAATTATCATTATTGTATTATCCAATTTAGATGTAACATTCCTGAATTTAAATAATATATTTTTAACTTTATATCCCACTTTTTTGGCTTTGCTTCCCTATACAGTATATTTACTTGGTGCAACGAGCATATGAAATTATTTTAATAAATTTCTTATTAAAGAAAAGCTTTTCTCCACTCAAAGCGCGGGACTACCATTGGACCACGTGTTCAGCAATGTTCAGCATCCACCTGGATGATGCGACGGCAGCCATAGTGCGCCAGAACGCTCACCACACATCAGCTATCAGTGGGGAGGAGAGCAGAGTAATGATTCATAGATTCATAGATCAATTCATAGATAGGGATTATTAGGAGGCCATGATTGGTAAGGCCCAATGGGAAATTTTGCCAGGATGCCGGGGTTACACCCCTATTCGAGAAATGCCCTGAGATTTTTAATGACCACAGACCTCGGTTTTATGTCTCATCCGAAGGACGGCGCCTGTTTACAGTATAGTGTCCCCGTCACTATACTGGGGCATTAGGACCCACATGTACCGCAGGGTGAGCGCCCCCTGCTGGCCCCACTAACAACTCTTCCAGCAGCAACCTTAGTTTTTACCAGGAGGTCTCTCATCCAGGTACTGACCAGGCTCACACCTGCTTAGCTTCAGTGGGTTGCCAGTTGTGAGTTGCAGGGTGATATGGCTGCTGGCCATATTTTAAGCTGAAATTATTTTTCTGAACACATAATAATGAGTTCCCAGGAAACATACACAACCTCTCCAATTGTATAGCTCTACTAGAATAAGCAGTGAACACTACACATTTTTTTTCAGAAATCCTCCTTTTCACTGTCCATAAAGCATTTTAAAGATTTGATTTATCAGCAAACACACACAGCCTTCCCACTTCTTCAGCTTTCCTAGAAAAGCCAGACACTTTGGACTGCCATCATACTCAGACAACTTACTTACAGATATCTCTATTATATTACACAAAAGGAGAAAGTTCCAGAAAGCAATGTTATTAGTGAATCTATGGATTATAGTGAATAAGAGTAAACAAAGTTATTCTCTCCCATAGCTTTTCCATACACACTATTTCCTTGCTGATATAATACATACTGCACTGCTGTACTTTTGAAAATGTAGATATGAAAAAGCCAAACAGTGGATTTTGATTCAAGGCCTTTGAGTCCTTGCTTTTGTGGTCTTAATTTTTATCTTCTCAAAGGAAGCTTTTTTTAATGCACTCAAAGCCCTAACCTGTATACTGTATATGACTAGAGTGAAGAGTCCTTTCAGAGCAAAAAAAAAAAACATACAGTACAAACAGAGCTTATGACTAAAAAGTGCTACTTGCAAAAATGTTTAATTAAGCAACACTAAAGCCCGCAATTAAATTCTTCCTTTATTCTTCTTACCGCCTGTCCAAATAATGTTTACGGCCACTTTGTATTAAATAAGCTAGAAGCCATTTTAATTTGAAGCATTTGTAAAACCCTGATGACAATGGATAAGCTCTTTACAATCAACAAACAAAAGCATCAGTCAACTAATTATAGAAGTAAACAAACAAAAAGAACATTATTAATTACAGCTGTATCACTTGTAATAAGCGTAATTCATTCTGAATGAAGAAGCATAATGTTTAAGCCATAAAGAATAAAAAAATAAAACAGGTTTACTGGCATCAAAGGACTGGGATCACATTAAGTAGCAGTTTGAGCATTTTACAGCACTGAACAGAAAAGCAACGATGAAAAAAATAGAGCTGAATTCCACACAATGTTTCTTTCACTGCCGTTCTTTGAGATGGTCTATTTATTCAGTTATAACATTTACTCAATAAAAACAAAATAAGTGTTTTCATTTTACAAAGATAACATCACCCATGGCCTGCAACAGTAAGAACACTGTCTTATCTGACTTGCTTAAAGAAAAAATCAGGGTGAGCAAAGATAATTTTTAACTGGATTTGTTTAGCATGTAATAATGGAAACTAACAGATATTACACTAACACCTGTAAACTTTTCTAAACAAATAAGAGGCTTTATGATGATAAAACACTGGTCAATTAAAAAAGCATAAAATATAGTAAAAGCACCACTAAAAAAGGGAAAAGGCACTGGAAAAATATACTGAAAACTAGTCATTGTTGTTTAAAATGATTTAAAATGATTGTTGATAAGGGTAATACTTCTTTTACAGTTTTTTTTTCTTGTGTTGTGGTTTTCCCCTATGCATTGTAGCTGTTCTGCATCTATTTCAAAGAAAAGACTAATCCATGCAGATTAACATTTCTCAAAATATATCACCCTGCCTAATGTGTCTTTATAAAACATGGGGCATCCTTCTTAAAGAAGTTTAAGTTTACTTATATAACTAAACAGCTACCCAAAGAGGCATTTTGAGGTTTTATATTCCTTATCTTGAGATGCTGACACATTTTATCTTAGAAAACAGAAGTTCTAAACTTTAATAGCATGTAGAATCAATAGACATGGGATGAAAAGACCAAATTTTACATTATTTTGATGTTCGTTTAAGGATACCACCTTGTCACAGAACAGCTTTTTATAGCTTTGTAATTTTAAATCAAATACAGAAATCTTTATAATGTGATGTGTTTTTAAAATTTTCTCCTTCTAAATATTGTAGCATTATGCCTTACAAAACCATATGTATTCCATTTTAATAATGACTGTAAAATGTTGAATATCATCAATGTATTGAGCTATAAAAAGCAATGAATAATTATATTTTTGCACTAAATCTATGGGAACAGAGATCAACTGAAACACCAATTCAGACCTGGCAAAACGGCATCCTTATTAGCACATAAAAATGAAAGGAATAAACTAAATTTTATATAATGTCTAAAAATGCGACGTCATTGGATATTAAAGTTGATAACTTCCATTTTTCACATGCTCCTGAGACAAATTATCTTTTGATCTTAAGGTAATGGCTTCATTTTCACTCTCCCCCAAATCATGAAATTCATTATCTCATGATCTTATGACAATGAGTCCCAAAAAACCCATAAGATGTTCTCAAGAAGCCACCATAGCAGGCTGTCATGCATCTGCAGTAAAACAGATTAGAAAGCCTGGTATTTGACGACCCTTTGCACAAAATATGAATGATTGTACTGCATTTTTTAAAAAGGTACAAGCAAAAAACAGAGATAAGGATAGAGACAGAGATTTTTTTTCTCTGCTTAAAGTTGGAACCATTCAGATTGCTTGCTTGTTGTGCATTTTTAGAAAACCATTTCTAGTCCACCATTGTTTTTTCAAAGTGCAAATTATTCAAGACCCTCTCGTCTAGATTTTCTTTTCTTGGCAGAGCAGGAATTAGCAGCTTGCATTTTTCTTAGTAAAGAGCACTGAAAGTTTGTTGAATGTTAGGATGTGTTGCCAACAAAAATCCAGCTTTTTTACGAGGAATTATGGGGTGAGCTACAAACTAACAGAGGCCTCAGTGCAGTAAGTCATAGTTTCATTCATATCTTTCCTCCATTCCATATGTCTTTTTGACTCTCTTGTGGCTGTGGCTGAACAGTGTCAGTACACTTAGGTCATCTTTGCCATTTGTCCAAGTAATCTAATCAGACACTTCCAAGATATCATAAAATAGCAAAAAGAAGCAAAGAGGGAGGAAGAATGATTTTAAAAAATGATGCATAACAGGAATGATTCAATTGAAATAACTACTTTTATTCTTTGCAGGCAAGCCAGTGAGTTGCTTGTATTACTCAGAGATATTAGCAGGGACTCAGTTATTCAAGGTCATCACTATCAAATCTCTTCAGCTTAGTAGGCTATTGCAACAGTTCCTAACTTAGTCCTGGGGGACCATGGTGTCTGCTGGCTATAGTACCAGCTGAGCTCTAAATCTCCAGCTCTAATTGATTACTTTAATTGATCTGCTTGCTTGTTTAGACTTTGAGTTACCTTTTTTCCTACTCCCTGTGCTTAAAAAATACCGCATTTCAAGCGTGGTGTTTCCAAGAACATCAGTATACAGAACGTTATGGAGCTTCTCTTCAATACACGTTTTTCTTAATTTTGTCTTAACATCTCATGCATCAGTCACTACAATAAAGAATTGTTTTTTTCTGTAGAGGTCCTATTACCAGAATTCAGAATTCAATGCTACATGTAAAATTCTGTAGCAAAGCTGGTGCAAAGCTGGTACCAATTACAAATCCTATTTGATGAAAAAAATGAATTTTACATGTTTGATGTTCATTTAAGGATACCACATATTAGAGTCAGTAAGGAATTATTAAGTGAGAGGTGAGGTTGTATTTTTATCACCTCCACCAATGATCTGCTCATTTCACAAGTCTGAAAACTGAAGATTTTGAGTCCTTGTGCAGGAGCATGTGCATGCAGACAATGATCATTATCTAAAGATTGGTTCATACTGAAAGACTTAAGGGGCCTTTCACATTAAGCTGAGCGGTGCTGTGACCAAGATAATGTGTAGGCTACATAACAATCAGCAGTACACTCAGCTAGCAATGGCCTTGTGCACCCCTGCAGTGGTCCAATTCAGATGCTCAAGCAGAAGGTTGATTTTAACACCAACAGAATGAAGAGTTAGGAAATTACACCACAGAACTACTCTTTTTAAAACAGCTGGGCTTTTAAACAATCAGTGCAATTCTGTTATTTTCTTTATTTTCTTTGCTGTTGCATATGATCAGTATACCATTTGTTCTGCCTTGCCGATTACCTCCAACAGCCTCAGCAAAGTCTCTTTAAAGTTTAAAGCTACAGGCCATGTACTGTATACCATCCCTATTTAGTATTTAGTTAGCAATATAATGAACCAAAAAGAAATAAATCGCTTCTAACACACAATAACAAAGAGAGCAGGAAAAGCTCACAAATGAAGAAGACTCATTTACAAAAACAAAAAGAGAACTGTCCAGAGAAGATTAAAAATATTTGACAGGAGCCTGTTAATTCCTTTGCGCATCAAACTAATTAGAGAAGAAAATAGCAGAAGGGAAAAAAAACAGTACAATAAAATCTGTAAAATAGTCTTTTGTTCTTGCTTACAGTGGTGCTGCACTCTAATTTTACTTGCAACGTTGCAATTTCAATTACAGTCACATCCACCTACAGGCTGAGTTTAAATTAAAATTCAGAATCTTCTGGCACATTTTCTGTTTGCTAATTTCTCAGGTACTTGTTAACCCAAGCTTCCAGGAAGAGCATATAAGAGAATACAACAATGGAAAAATTGAGTGACAACAGGTACACAGGACAAAACAATTTGATGTCAACATTTATATACCGTACTAATACTTATGATACAATATTCACTATAGACCTGAATACACATATTTTCAGGTCAGGGATCAAAACAAGTATTTGTTTTGAAGGGAATTCACTTTTTTAACTTGGTTTTCTTTTTATCTAAAGGAAAATAATGAATCACTGCCCCACATACTGGCTTAAATTCAGTAATACTTTTCTGTGAAACACTTCAAAACAACAAATGACTCCAGCGCATTATCCTTAAAGAGCATCCTTTACCACCACATTGATGTCTGCAGTACTCAGCCGGAATACAGATTTTAAATCCGCCTACTCTGATTTCCTACACAGATCATGCTTTGTTAATGACAACAGCTTTGATGTTAGGCATGTAAAAGACATATTCATAGTTAAAATGTTATATAGAGGTAATATATTTTTAAAGAAAAGGTCACAACCATTCAATGAAAATTCTATTTGATGCAGAGGCAATCAAGGATGATAGGAATAATATCCATTTGCTATTTTGCAAAGTCCTGCTTCATTGCTATTTATGTCTGCATCTGAACACATAATTCAACAATATTTTTGGATATCTGGTTTGATTTTTGGTTTTGATAGTCATGGAAGGGACCGAGACAAAGTATACCAAAAGGTACTGTCAAGGTCTCTTTTCCAGCATTCTAAGAATACTGCAGCAATATCCAAAAATTAAAAAAAGACAAGTATTGGCAAAATAAAGTTTTCAATAGTGTTATTTACTCATTTAGTAAGTGGAATAATCATTTGATAAACTATGCTTGAACAATGCTATAAAAGTTTATTTAACTCATATCCATACAACCCATTGGTAAATAACATACTGTAACTTTGTGAATATTAATGCAGGACATACTGTACCAAAGAGTGTGTATATTTATTTCTGCAACTCTGCTGATGACTAAATACACGGAGTGGGGGTACTTACTGCAGTTCTGCACTATTTTGCATAAAACGCAGGACTCTTTATTTTGCATTTTTCTAAGTTTAATAACATACAATAACAAATGTTACAAATAAGAGGATGGCATCTCATGCATCTAAAACATATGTTTGCTGGTACAGTAGCTGATTGATCTGAAAGTATTAAATCATCCATTTCTTCAAAAAGGCTAGGGCATCAGCTGGTTTGTAAGATGTTCCAGACGCCCACAACCCCTTCTGGAAAGATACCTGTGATACATTTTTATATGCACCTCTTAAAATCACTGTGTTCCTTATGGCTCATGAGGAAAAAACAGTTAACCAAACCATAAATAGACCAACATGAACATCCTTTGTATTGAAAAACTTAATTACCACTTCAAGCTTAAACCCATATAAACACAAGAAATTAACAGATTCATTGCTTCAAAAATGTAGACTTAAATAGTTCCTTTACTACAGAAGGAATAGTTTGTTTACAGATACTACTTTACAGATATGTGACTGTGATCTCAATCATGAGATGCTGAAGTCTTATAACAGGCTGAAATTTAAGATCTAATTAGTGTTTAGGGAAATGCTGACATTAGTAGGCTTGAATGGATTTTGTTGGCAATTTGACTTTACATCAACCTGCCAAAAAGGCAAAACGGGAATTAATACAGCATGGAGATTATCCCAGCCCTGGTTATTGCACAGAACATCTCTTGCTGTGGCTTGCTTGTTCCAATGACAGTTAATCAGATTTACAGCAGTTCAGCTTTTGACAGGATTTCATGACGATTTGGATTTCTTTCAATCTCTTATCTCCCACGTCTCATTACTTGGCATTCTGACAAGATTTTTTCTATCAGGTTTGTAATGCGTCTCACTTAACGTGTGACTTTTGTCAGCAAGCCCCCCCCCCAAAAAAAAACAACTGGGGCCATGTCAAATTGGGAGGAAAATAATAACTGTAATTTTAATGGTGAAAAATTTCCCAGGAGTGGACAATATTGCATTTTTGGTTACATGAAGAGATTTGAGAAACTATTATCCTCTCCAATTAAACGGTGCCTGCAATCAGTGAATCACACGTTTTGATTGAAAAAGGCAAAACAAATATTGCTTATGCAGGTGTCAGGGGTGAACGGAGCACCACACACTTAAGGTATTTTGTCGCATCATCTCAGTTTTAAAAAAATGATTCACACCTTGCAGCACTGCTCTCCACAATAATCCAAGATATCCATTTTGCAAATGACCTGTTTTCATAAAACACAAAGCTAGTCTTGTAAAATCCAACACAAACTCTGGACTTTGTTCTATCTGCCACTAAGAATAACCGATTGGGTTTGTGAAACCACCACCATCTTAATTTTCAAGGGCCCAAGAATGACAGTGCTGTGAACGTTGACCGCAACCACATTAGTATTAATCTTAATGTGAAGAAATAAAGGATTTGGGGCTTAAAATATTTTTTTTTCTGACCAACAACAAATGTTTGTATTTAGTGTTCTCAAAAAAATCATATTTAGATTTCTATATATTTCATTTATCAAATAAATCCTTTCAATCAATTTGTCTACAATGGCCATCTAAGATTATTAACAGTTAATAATTCAAAATTTAAATTTGACATTTGCAACATTTTCCTTCAAATGTTATGCTTAGTTATGGAAATTACACAAATTATCATCTGTACAAACAGTGAGACCTGGAAACTGAACCATAGTCTCAGTTAACTTTTGAGAATGCCCCACCCATTAGACATAAAAGACAAAATCATTGTGATACAAGACCACCCTTCTCCTTCTTTGATGTCTGAATGTTCCTGGGAGTCAACATCAATGTACTGTAACAGTCACATCTTTCATATAGAACTACAGTATTAGACTGAAACCATTTTGCTTTAGCCAGGCATAGTTTCTCTTTTGGGGTCAACCAGCCCAGCATTTCTACTGATTTGAAGCATTTTGTGCTTTAGTTTTGCAGGAAGTACTAGCAAGTTTGCTTTAGATGCAGGATGTTTGTAGATGTGTGTACTGTATATCATAATTTATTGTATATGCCTCATGTCAACCTTTATCCTCGTAAAAAAGTAAATAGGATGCAGTACATGCATCTGGGCTGTAGATGCAGTAGTTTACAGGTTTATGAAATAACTGAAATTTCAGGGATAATTACTGCACAGTTTTTGATAGTCTCCCCGACATAGAACCCACCCATTTAAGCAAAAAGAAGGTCAAAATCAACATCTGTAACAGAAATCCAAGGAAATATTATTAGACTACATTATGACAGTTGCAAAAAATAAAAGATACATTTTTTATGTATGTCTCCCAAATGCACACAGAGCCAAAATAAACTTTTTAGCGCAATAAACCATGAATCCACAAAGCATTCCTTCCATGTTTGATGACACTATAAATGACTAACTTTCTACAAGAAAGACAATAACACCAACATTATTCTTGGAAAATTGCTGTTATTCCACTCCAAAGTTCAGTAGCAAAACATTTGAGACAGTTATGTGACAAGGAGCAAAATCAAGTCCTTAGGGGACAGACATCTTTCCAACATTTACTCAAAAAAAGTAGCAGAAGACAAGAAAAAGCACCCTAACATGAACATATAATGCTCCCTGACAACTGTATGAACCACAAAGCATTTTTGATTTGCACAGTTTCTTACAATTCCATTCACATGCTTTAAAATACTTTGATGAAATGCCTAGGCCTTTTGTTTAGTACCATATTGTGCTTTGTGTGCAAAATATTATTTTTCAAGGCCAAGTGAAGTTGAAGAAAAGAAGCCTTAGCTGTCAAAAACCAAATCAAATACTGCTTTAAACACAGAGGTAAAAAACTTTTAAGGCTTAGGTATCAACCTACCTTGAATAGTTGAAGAGCCTGCTGTCCCAAAGGCTGTGTTCTCCCCGGGATCCAGAGTGGAAAAAGCAAGAATCTGTGCCATCAAAGCTGTTTAAACCATCCTCTGTGTTTTTGGAAGCATGGCTGTGGACTACATCAAGTAGGACGATGATTCCCATCGAGTGCGCAGCATCGACCAGCTCTTTCAGCTCCTCAGGATTGCCATAGCGGCTATGAGCAAGAACACAATTCAAAGGTCACTCAAAATGGAAGCGTTCTGCTGCCACAGATTATTTCAAGCAACTTTTGTGAGAGGGGAAAGGTGGGGGGGGGGAGCAAGCTGATAACTTATGGATTGCACTGTCATAGGTTTTTTTAAATAACTTGTATCCTTCACTTGCTTTTTTTAACTGTACTTCTCCGGATTCCTTCACAGGTTAACGACTTTCAATTTTAGGTTAAAATATGCACTTTCACTACGCGGGTAATCGTGAGGAATAGCAAGGCCAGCAGTGATGCTAAAAAAAATGCAATGAAAAACAATACAGTGTATCTATACAGCACCTTAAGGCACAGACTTTCCAGAATTGAGAAACTCAAAATGACAAAGTACAGAGGTACTGTACATTCAGAACTAATATCTATATATACTTCAGGGTCCAGCAAAAGAGTTTTTATGCAAAAAAAATGAATCAGACATTTCAGAGTTAGAGAACAATGTGGAAAGGAAAAATGTCTAGGTTAGTGATATTCTGTGGTCACCAGAGATTTATATACAATATATACCGTACCTGTGTGCATAGTGTATATAAAGTATATACTGGTGTGTAAAGGACTTTGAACTTTTGTCTTGTTCTGCTCTTTTTCTTTCTTTATGCAGAAATAATTCAATGGTGATTTCTACTAGAAATTGTAGCCATTTGAAGATTACAGATAATCTTATGAGAGATGATTTTTTATGAACAAAAGGCAGCCTTTTAGGTTAATTGATGAGTAGACAAGAGCAAATTATTCTATAAGACAAGGAATAATGAGTCAATTACATCGGAACAATTAATGTGATGGATAAGATTCTACAACACTTCATACTAACAGCTCATGTACAGTTTACTTTGAGGTTTCTATATACAGCACACATACATTACAAATACATGTACTATATACACATTCATAAAGTAAAAAAAAAAGACTCAAAAAAGTCTTAAAATATAATATATATATCCAATATCATTAATGTTTTTAATACTTTCACAATGTCCTCAGTTCGAGAAGATGGCAGTTTGAGGCATTGTGAAACACATTGCAAGGATCATAAACATGCAACAGTCTATAATTCAACATGGCCAAAACTGGAGATTTGTCAGTTTCCGTGGAGGTCTCATACTAAGGAGGAGGTCAGCCATTCACAAAGTTCTGAGTTAGTTGAATTTGTTGTCCACACATTTTTTTTCGCTAAGACATGATGTTCAATTAGTAGTGACTTAGGTTTCAAGCCAGAAAAGTATGTACCAGTTAAATAAGAAATGAATTGCTTCAGCTTGGAACAAATACAAGTGGAAGGGGACTTTTAATTAGGTATTCAAAATCCTGAAAGAAAGAAGTCAGGCAACCCCTGCAAGCATTTCAAGGTAGAGAGAAACTATAAGTGGAGGGCAGATGTGAAAACCATTCCTTTTCTTATAGGTTCTGAGCATGAGCATATGCAGGCAACAGAACTTCTTCGCTCACAGAAAAGGCTTGTCCAAATTTCCACTTTGGAACATATACAGTAAATGCTTAATATCTGCATCTATTAAAATATTAAACATCAGGGAGAGAGAAGTTTTAGGAACTTTTAACTTATTACCTTATACTGTACAGTATGTATGGTTTCCGATCAAACCAGCCTGCACTAAGGCTGATGATGAGGGTGAAACTGACAAAACAAGTAGTATTCGCCTACCAATATTTCACAGTGATGAGAAATGCACATTAGGTCTCATTAGAACTCACTCTTATCACTGTTCGCAGAGAACCACCATTTTCTGGTGATGGTTTCTAGTATTTATGTTAATGAATGCATGAAGCTCCTTAGGACAAATAAAGTCATACTGTCAAAGCATTTTTTATAAAACCTGCTTGGCTTGTTTTTCTAAAACCAATGGTCACATTTCCATGAACACTAACAAACATTGCTGATCATTAATGTGAAATTATACTGTATTTTCAATTAAATGAATGCTTGTTAACAGGGGGCTACAATATACCTGTCCTTCCCAAGAAGAAATAGAAATATTATACATTCTCTGCCAGTGCCTAGAAAGATGGAGATAAGCCCTATTTTATCAAGAGTTCCTTATGTATACCCTTCATGTAATTGTCTTCTGACGTCTGATCCTAACCAGCATTCATAATATCAGTTTTCCTGCAAACACAACATGCTGAGATAATATTACTCTGCTTTTCCGAGAATCTGGCCAGTAAGGTTTTAAATGGCTATGAATGATCAATCATGAGTGAAATTACTCTGTATGCATTACACTTTATCTATAAAATATTCTCTGGCAGGATATGGCTGCTGCTGCAAAGAAGCACATAAATAAACTGTTGACAAATCATCCATTTATTAAGCTAGGCTCCTCGCTGCTTTTACCAAGTGCGTTTTCAGCGTTATTTTTGGGACTACCTTTATCTAAGACGGCTTTCTTTCAGGATTAGCAGTAAATGTGTTTACAGGAAGATTACCACTCATGTCAGAGTCCTTCACAATGATTTAGTGTGCTAGCTGCTGCCCATGTATTTAAAATCTGGAAGAAAGACTCAAACAAGTGCCTTGTGGGAAAATGAAAAAATAAATCATTAAGATTTTGATACACATATGTTCATGAATGTATAGAAAATTAATTGAAAAGTGTGACTTTGCACTACTGAGCTTGATTTCTTCATCTCTGTTGTATATCCTTCTGAAGCCCTAATGAACCTTTAAACTATAATCACAATAAGGTTGTATTTGAAGATTAATGAGATATTTGAGAGTTAATAGATTTAAAATGCTGTATGAGAGTTAAGAGATCCACCACATCCCCCCATTTTCTAATCATTATATCCAATACAAGGTTTTAGGGGAGCTTGAGACTATCCCAGTTAGCAACAGGTACAGGGAAGGATACATCCTGAATGGGATGCCAGTCCATTGCAGAGGGAGAGACATTTTCACAGAGATAGAAATTGATCCTTTGACATAGCAAAAAAAAAATCAGGTACAAACCGATTATTTTTTAAATCTTTCATTACATTGGCTATGTATGCAATATGTACTGTATGTAGAGGTAATGGACAAAGAAATGAAAATACAGTTCCAGAATAAATAAGAGACACCAAGTAACAAAAGCAAGAGCTTCCTCACTGGTATAGTTCATGCATAAATAACATCCCAGCATACTTAGAGTAATGAATAAAATTGGTGTACAGGCTGGTTGTCTATAATTATGTTTAGCATGACAGCAAGAGGAGACCTCATTGATTTTGAGAGCTGCTTGGCAGACCAATACACCTCAACTTTCTGATATTTCACAAGCAACAGTGTCTAAGGTGATACAAGAATGGAAATCCAAGGGAGAGACATCATCAGCAAAGGGGGTTGAAGTATATACTTCAAAGGGCACCAGTGGTTGGATGTGCATAGTCTGAGATCATATTAATTTGAAGTATAAGGCGAGCAACTGCAGATCAATTGACTGCAAATTTAAACCCGAGGCACTCACAGCCAGTTTAATCAAAAACTGTCTACCGAGAACTTTGTAGAGAATGATGACTCATCACATCTGGCAATGCACGTTTATGAGTCCATTGGTGCACAGAGAACAAGCAATGGACAACTGAGCAGTGGAGAAATGAGCTACTATATGGTCAGATGAATCACCCTGAGCAAGAGATGAGTGTATGTGTAATGCCAGCCTAAAGACCTTTAAATCCCTGAATGGTACATGCCATTCATAGTGGGACAGAGTATAGAAATCTCAGGATTTGCATGCCACCTCAAATACAGGCTTATAGTGCTTGCGGCTGATGGCCCGGAGCCCTATTAAATAACTTTTAATAGGTAACACTTTAAATAGAGTTACAGTACTTACTGTACACATTTTCTTATAAACATGCCAAGGAGCTCCCTAAACCTGAGCAGCACTTTCTGGACTAGAACCTCTAATTCCTTCTATTTGCTGTTATTGCATAAAACATAACATTATGCTGACTTTTGAAATTCTGATTTGTACATCTCTACACAATGCAGTGCTAGTACTCTTAATTTTCAATATTAAGCAGCTTTTTTTAAAAGATGCTAAATAAATGAATACTAATAACAAGACAAACACCACTACCAAGAACAAAATGATATGCAGTCAAGATAATTTAGCCAAAGGTTCCAATGAACACTTCAATCTTCCAAGGAAAAGTAATAAATTCCCATACAAGTCCCCTCCCTCCAGCATGGACAGAAGGAAAAACTATGGCAATGACAGTGTGTGGCTTGGGGCTAAAGCTACCTTCAAGATTTTATAGAATATGTCTCTTTAAACCATATGATTGTCCACAACACAAGAGAAATCCATCAGAAACCTGGTAAAAATAAGATGAGATTTAATTTAATTTCATCTGTGAAATTTCAGATTTGTGTTTACAAGTGTTTATCAAATAGAATGACATTCACAGCAAATGGCTAAATCTCCTTTATAAGCATTTAGCTTGACCTCACCCTATATACTGTAAATAAACAGCACCCTAATCCATTAACTTGCCAAATGAAATGCAGAGAGAGTTCTATATTACAGAGTGACAAATGTTGCTTTTCAATTGATAAGAACTTAAAAAATAGAAAACACATCAACAGGTAGAATAATGCAGAAACCAAATTAAAGATCAAAATCAAATGTCTGCCTGGAACTTCAGCACAGTCAGATGCGTAATTACCAGTTACAAAACGCTTACCTGGAAGCAGCAAAGAAACTTGTGATTTGGTAACCAAAGCTGGCATAATATGCATGTTCCATTATAGCCATCATTTGAATACAGTTGTATCCTGCAAAACAAACATAAAACATGCTAATAATTACTTATGAATGACAGATCACTGGTTCTTCATACTGTACATAACCTTGAGCTTTCTGTTTTAGACTTAATTCATATAATAGCAGAGCTGTAGAAAACATGAAAAGCAACAAGACAACCTACAAACAACAATCACTGGTTCTCCATACATAATATAACTCCCAAAAAATTGGTTTGGAAGGTTAAATAGTATAATTTTATTTCTCAACATTTTGCTAGTAGCAAACTGCAAAGAATAAGGAAAATCAGTAGTCTTTGTAAACACAGCTCAGATGAGAAGTGACAGATTCAGGGCAGCATTCCTCAATGCAAACAGTTGGGGAAAACTGGAAATGTCTGGTCATACTTTTCCACATACTGTACATTACAGTATTGTGACTGATTTAATTTTTAGAAAACACTCAGACTGAGGGGGATATACTCCTTACAGACTGTCAGAGAAGACTTAAAAAGAAACATATGTGACTACCAGGATCAATAATGTAATTTTCAAAAAATAAAATGTATTGTACAGCCCTTCATACACAAAAAAGGTTAATTTTTCTTACTACTGTCTTCAATGTAGGTATACAGTAAATATGGAATTGGTGTGGGTGTGAAAAGTTATTCAAAAAGCAAACAGGTTTTCAGCTTCTTTTATTATCATATTCAAGTAACAAAGACCATTATAAAACCAATTAATATATTTCTAGATGACGCAAGAAAAAAGTACACAGTCTATAGTCAGAAACTTGGGAATCTCAAGTTTTAATGTACAAATTCTCCCAAGGACAATGTAATGTGGTCACAGCAGATCACACTTTCATTCCTCAACACATCAAACGTTTGGATACCATTCTGTATTAAAATCAGAACCATTCATGATAAAAAGTGTAGCATTGTTCTGATGTTAAGGTTGAATAGAAAAGCAGCATGCACAAGTTAAGTAGACATTTACTGTAGACACAGGCTGAATCAAAACATCAACTCTCTCTCTAATCACAGATCCAGTACTTGAAGACCTGTTCCCTTTTCTCTGAAACCCGTCATCAAATACTGCATTTGGGCTTTAAAAATGATGTCTATTTTAAAAAAAAATGTATTTGGGTATTACTGACAGACTGCACATAAACTTATGCAAGGGGATGGAGAGCATCTTTCTTGTTGTTCCCCTCAAGGTACTTATATACAGAAAGGGGAAAAAAGTTAATTGCTCCAACTTAAAAGAAACATTTTATCTGTTCATTTATTTGCTTAAGTGGCCATGCTGGGTTTGAGGCTAGTTTAGATGATTCCAAGATTACAGTCTAAATCCGTCATTACAGACCCCAATCTGCATGAGCCTTGGAACACCTCACCCAAATCAACATCAGCCACAGCAAGATAAAACTATAATTGGGGTCTGTGAAAGCAACTAATAATCATTAAAAAGAAGAGAGGATTATGAGCCATGATTAAATGCATTTTCTTGTAACACTTCTCCCACACTTTCACATATACCACGACTTGCTTGATTGCACATTTTGAGAGTCCTACTAATGACCTTGTATGTAGCTGACCTCAATTTTACCTGTGCAGCTTTGTAAGCATTACAATTACTGCATGCTTTCTTTCTGTTTAGGTTCATGTAATAAGATATTGACAATTTTAATTTGAAGAAGGTGTTTTTGTACCCTCAGATTGCTCATAGTCACACCAATATAATTGCAGTTAAAATGTTATTAAGCACAAGATTCTTTTATTTTCATATTTTTGTGATGCCATGAGAGTAGCTTTTATATTTCTCTTAAGAAATCTCCAAATGTATTTGCTGTTAATAGCAACAAATCCATCATGTGTTTAAGCAGGTACTGCAAACTCACTTTCATTTAACCTACATACTGTAGATACTCTCTTGTTCATCATACAGAATACCTTCTATGACTATTCTCCTAAGTACCTGCTTCTTAATTTTAATAGTCCCAAATCACTTAAAAAAAGCTTTTCCAACAGTACTGGTCATTGTGGGACACAAGCAATATCTGTCAACAAGTCATGTGCACACAGAGGCTTTCAAATCCCCTACACCTTTAAATGGAAGACAAAACACAGCCAATGTGAAAAACGCACTCTTTGACAGTTCTTTGAACCACACTTGAAGTCTCGGGTGTCTTTTCAGCAGACTATGTCTTTATTCTTTATCAGGCTTAAAAAGTTTTGCTTTGATAACCTGTGACAGAATTTCAAGGTGAAAATGAGTTCTCCTTTTGTTACTCGGCTGCTTCTGTTTCCTTCTTCAAGAAGCTCCATGAAATGAAATGCAGAAGAGATGCCAGGATACAGAATACCAGGGAACCTTGGAGCTTAGCTCATTTGAAGATCCTATACTGTGGGTTGCTTGAGCAAATACAGTTGTGTCTCTTGAACAGAATTGCTTCAATAAAGCTGCCTTTCCTTCTCTCACATCACATACAGTATAACCCTAAGAAAGACTTAATCTTTTTATCAACAGTGTTAGAGGACATCTGTGGTCTTTAATTCCATTAAAGAACCAGTTGCTGCTATAATATGTAAAAATCCATCAATTGCACTCTTGAGCAAACTATAAAGGAAACAGCATGAAAAAGTATGTGTACAAAGATGTATACTTTATAAACCACAATATTAATACACTAAATATATAATATACAGCATGCTGTTTCACCAAAAATGACAATATACTGTTTTTAATGTGGTTCGGTCCACATCCTCTGAACTGAATTGTGCACTCAGATATGGGTCCATTCACCACATAGAGGCCAATAAATCTCTTCAGTAAATGTGATTCCACACACATTTTCACATGTGCTCAATGGGATTAAGATCTGGGTACTGTAAACCCCTTGGACTGCATGAATTGACATGAGACATTTTTGTTTCAGTATGAACTATCATGCCACTTGAGGTGAGGGCACATACAACAGCCTTCTTTCACAAGGAAACCAAGGAAAAGTGGTCTACTACTAGTTCTCAAGAAGTATTGAACATACCTATTCAGGAAACTCCTATGATGCTAGATGGGTTGAGTCGCTCTTACAGAACATTTTATTTTTTGGTAGGACAAGGTTTTAATATTCATAGTCATGATATCAGCAGTTTCCATCACTGGTTCTGAATTTAATCCTAACAAAACCCTAAATTACTCAATTTGACAAAATACTGCCTTCATTAGATAAAATTAAATTAATCTTTGATGGTAGACATTCGTATTAAGGCCAAAAATGGGACCACCAGGACTAGGGTAAGTCACTCCTTGTGTAGCACAAAAATGTTAAAATAATTTTGAATACCAAAAGATAATATAAAGATATATACTGTACAATATTTACTATTAATTAATCAAGAATACAGTGGATAGTTTTCAAAATATTTTTGCAGGTTCACATGAATCTCTGTTACCCTATGCTGCCATATTACCTATAAAGTACTACTTGCAGAAGTGCTAAAATATTATGGCAAGAAATATCAGCTACATTATTTTAATTTTTGTCTTTACTTCTGACCTCTTAATTCTAAATATGAGGTATTTACAGTAAATACTTAGGTACCTTGAGGTACCAGCTTTTTAAAAGTTAAACAAAACTAGCACCTCTGGTAACAAACAATGCAATGATGTATGCTAAACTAAAAATGAAGTATTCATAGCAAATTTCAAATGTATGATGGCTGTGAATTTAGGCTTCTGAGACTGAAGCACAAGCTTTCTGTAATCTCAGTCAGAATCAATGCTATAACTGTTTCACCCAGCCCCATAAAAAGAGACACACAGAGCAAAGAAGGATTAAATGTCGGCACAAGTTCATAAATGAGTTTTACTATGGGATTAAAAATCCACGGCTGCAGGTCTATGAGTACGTTTAGCAGTTCTGAAAGATAATTGGGGTGACTACAGCATCCGCTAAAGGCAAAGACCTTAATCACACCAGCTTCTCTCACCTTCTGCCAGGCATATCAAAAGCTAGCGCATATTCCTCTTTAAAGCTGATGTTTGACTTCTGTTACGCTTTATTTAATAAAACTCTTCAGAATCCTAACACACATATCAGGCAAAACACTGCTGTGATGCTCTAACACTGCACACGGTTTCTATAACCCATGACACTGAGTTATACTTGAATTTTCCTTATCATTTTTATTATTCCTTTTTTTGTTTTTATCCAAACCAGTTTACAGTTGTGTTCATTTATATAGTTGTGTATTTCACCAGAGCAAATAAATAAAAAAAAATATTTACGTGTTAGAAAATCTTTTTCAAATCTATGTTACTTCCAACAACATGATAAATAGTATATTAAACAAAAGCTATGTTATAAAATTCATTGTTTTAACCTGTCAATGTTAAACTGTTAATGGGTTTAGCATTAAATTATCATTTAATGTGATTACATTTTTACAATTTAAAAAGCATTTATACTAAAAAACACCACAGCCTACTAAGCATTTTTAGCTTATGTAGTCTTTTTGATAAAACTTTTCTATAGTAATATGGAAACAAGGGATTATGATTATTAAAACTGATGCTTGCAAATTTCAGAATATTTTTAATTTGCCACAATCTTACTCCATCCAGGCATTGATATCAGTCTTAAAGAGGTGGAAAATACATTGTTAAGTGTTAATTGCTCAGGTGATTTAGATTACTGAAGTAAATGAACATTTAAAGGATACCTAAGGAGTTCTAATTATATTTACTGGCACCCCATTTGCACTGTTAATTAAAATCTATTGCTAACTCAACTGCTAACCGAAACCACTGCTACTCAGTTGGATGAATAGGTGTTCAATACACATCAAAAAGATATGAGTGATACAGAAGCATAGTTCAACATGAATTATTCAATTAAATTAGTGAACATATTTATCAAACTAAGAGTTTCATTTTTTGTTTTTTTGTCAAATATACTGTAGGTTAAGATTTCCTTTATATTTTGGTGTTAATACTCTGATCAACTATATTGATCACAGTTTATCGTTACTGACTGAGGGTTACTTGGGATCAAAGACAGTATTTTACAGCAGTGAAATTTTTTCTTCACATTAATTTAATGCAATTTGTTCATTTATAATTGAAGTACAGTACCTGTAAATGAATTATATTAATTATTTGCTTCAGGCAAAACTGATAGCCTTCTGTTCCATATTATTATGTGCCATCAGATCAGGAATCATGGCATTGAACCCAAGACAACTTTCTGATTTATTGGTAAAGTGAGGCTTTCTCATGAAATACACACAGCATAGAACAAGGTGTTGCATAGAAGCAACAGGCAATTTCAAAGCCTCATTACAACCGACTGAAAATATATTTATGACCAAATTCAAAACAGTGACATGTTTATCATTTTTCTCTTTCTTTTTATGCAAGTCTTTTTATGAATTTCTCTGTCCTAGTTAAGGGCTTTCAATTAATGAAACAGTCTTGTTGTTGCCATTGTGCTTTTTGTAATACAGAAAGATCCAAAGAACCCCCACACAGAACATAAAAAAATCTCAATACTGTAAATAATCCCTAGGATCTCAGAACACAACCATCACAGCTTGGTGTCACATAAGAAAAAGATGCATTTCCTACTGAGACAGCTATCCAACCATTATCTTAATACAAACTCACAAGGAAACTCATTTGCAGGAATTTGCACAAGAAGTGGGATTTTTTTTACCCACCCACAAATATATGGCTTGAATCTGAATTAAGTTCATTTTCCCTTCAAGGATGTTATATATACACAAGGACTATTTTAATGAGGACATTATTTGAACAAAATCTTGATGCAGTTATTCCTTCAGTTTCAAGTGGACAGAACACTGCATATCCCATTCAAATACTCTATACAAGGATTTCATGGGATTTAGTTCATGTGCACTCAGCTGCAGTGGCTGAAAAGGTGATTCTTAGACTACTGAATGAGGAGATGTAAAATGCTTTGTGATGCACAGTTAATTGGAACACCACAGCTCTCCATGTGTATTCTGCTTTCCTGAATGCTAACTTACCTAAATAATCACCTTAAGAAAGAAATGCTAAGGAAACAGCTCTTTTGGACAGTAGGACTTTCAGTGGCTTCTTCTTGAAATAATAACGTGGCTGTTTTGCGACTTAGAGACAAAGAAAATACATACTGTATTAGTCTTTTAGTCTTTGAAGGCAAAACGAGTCCAACTATATTGGCAGAACTATCTACAATTTGATCATTGGAAGCTCTCATCTGGAGATCTGTGAAAGAACATACAGTATTAAGATTCCCCATGATAAACATTTGCCTGAGCACATCTGTAAGGGTCTGTCCAAAGAAGGAAAAAGAAGACAACAATTAATTATTGAAAACAGTGCGTTAGCTCATTTCATCCCTTAAAAGCAACTGGAAATAACCAATGGACATCTTTGCTGATCCCTGATTGAAAGTAACCTAATTTCCTGGTACCCACAGACCATGGCTAAACATCTTATGTGAATAACACTTACCCTGCTGCCTTTCATAAGACAGACCATCACAATACATCCAGTATTATTAAACCCACTCCTACTGCACATTTGCCATAGTTCCAGAACTAACGGGTGTGTTTTCAGACTTGGGCGTCTATTATTTTGAGACTCTCTAGTTGTCGTCTTCCTGTATGGTTCTGAACCACCCACTCAAGCTGAATATGCCACTACGCAAGTTCTCCCTTTGTCACTTAGCATGGCAGGTCTTTTGTAGGAACATTAATTACATCAGAAGACTAAAGATCCTTTTGTTCATAACTCCTAACACACTTGTGTATTGATTTCAAAATCTTTTATCAAAAAAGCAAACATCAAATCTGTCATTTTTCATATAAACAAAGATGAAGTCCCAGCCACAGTAAGAACTTCAAAGAGTTTCTCAGAGTACAGCATTTATAGGTTTCCTTTCTACCACACACGCAAAAAGACAGTTATGTCAATAATTTTTTTTTATTGCAGATAAAACGGAAGTAGGCGTTCAGTTAAATATGTGCTTGCTTTCATCATTTATCTTTGTTCTCATATTTTCGGCTAATCTCAATGTTTAACATTTAATCATCTCATCTTTCAATATTCTGTCAATAATGTATTTCTTTTCCTAATGATGCAAGGATAGGAGATATACTTCTGTAACAGAGGCAGAGCTTGAAAATTGCTTTCAAGAGTGCACTGGTTTGCCATACTGCTAGGAATTCAGATTCTTAGCAGTGCAAGTAGAAAATAAATGGCCACAGAGAGGGATAACACATGCCCTTCTTATTTAAAAGTTAGTTTCAAGGACAAGGCAGAAATCTTACTACATTTCACATGAGAACATCATTTGTTTCCTTGATATGAATGTTTACATCTCATGCTATTAAGTTAAAGTACATCAAAAATTCCAGGAAGACAGTAATGATACACTAATGCATGTCCAGGAAATATATTAGAGCTGGATATCAAATCATAGGATTATACAGATATTGTAGCTCAGAGGAGAATAATACCATGAATTATTTGTACCCGAACTCTGAATCTTGATTAGCTACCATATTGCTGTTATTAAAAAGTAAAAGAAGTGCTGTTATTAGAAAGCAAAAGGAGCCTCTTGCTATCCATAAACCATGACCTTATGGCCAGACAGGTACACAGGTGCATGGATATGATGTTGTTAAAGATTTGTAGCCAAGTAGGATATTTGTGATGTTTATTAAAAGAGGGGAGCAGAGGTGGACTTCTTCTTGGTACGTTTATCAGGGAATGTCTGTGGTAACAAGGTCACACATGGAATCTTTCAACAATTTACTAAATTAAGTGGTTTAAGTCATTACAGCCATTTCGGGAACCTCTGGAGTTGCCAGCTATTGGTATTTTGTTTTCAGATAATCTCTAAACTGCACAAATCACCTGCTTAAGCATTCAAAACAATATTGTTTGTGGTGTTTAAAAACTACATTTCAAGGTAACTCATAAAACCTGCTAGACTGGGACTCTCCCAAAAAAGAATCTGCCCTTGTAGGGATGCAAGAAGACACAGCACAATTCAGTGTAGTTCATAAATTAGGTGCAGTTTAGAGATTACCATCTAGACTGTGGCTCTCAGGACCAGGGTTGACCTGGCTTAGTGCTTTCTGTTTTTTTTTTGTACAACTTGAATAGCCAATTGAACAATTAACCTAATTATTTTCCTAGGCACATACAGAATGGTACCTGTAGCCCTGAACAGTTGATTTCTCAAAACATTCAAGTCATTAAAGATGAATAAAACTCTTTGGAGACATGGTTAATTAAATTATTTAATTAGATTATTGAACTATGTAGCCATGTTCAGGAGGAACAAAAACCAGGAGACACTCAGCCGCCTGTAGGTACTGCGTTTGAGGCCACTCATTTAAATAAAAATGGTTTAACGTATTCTTTTAAAAAAGAGTCACATAAGAAAACATCTGAAGCAGCTGTCAGCACCATATCTTTCATACTATCTTTCATACTTTATCCACTGAAATGTATAGACTCCGAGGGGGTGTACATTGTTATAGAAATAAACAAGCTCTAGCCGTAATTGAAAGTCATCTTGCCTCATATAAATAGCAGAGCTCAGATGTTTGGGTACACATTACCATCTTCGTTGTCACAAACCAGGAAGTGTGAAAAGGGTTTATTGGCAGCAAAGGGACAATTGGCGCATTAGCTACCTCGGCAGCCAATGCTGTTGTCACAGAGATGCCATCAAATCAGCAACTTGTCAGTTTCCACAAGGCGCCTAGCCTAACATGAGAGAATCACTGACTGCCTCACACCCACTTTTTAATTACTGCTCCATTCACGTCTTTGGCTTCTGTCAGTGATATTAGACTTTAAAAAGAATAACAAAGGAGGATCTGTTAAATAAACACGGACGGGTTTTCATAATATGCATGTCATCTTTTATTTAGTTGACATTTCTAGAGCATATCTGGGTTAACAACTGAAATTTGAACATCTGACTTTGAACAGAAAATCAGGATAAGCATTTGGCATCATTCAGAGCTCATCTTGCAGGTCCGACTCCCTAATGCCTATTATGGCCCAACTCTGTGAAAGGCCTTTCTGTACAGACACTACTGATGAAGAATTAAACATTTTAAACCCTGTATAAAGACTTTTTAAATGAAGCATGCCTGATTTATATGGACTGGTACAGTATGTGATTTACTTGACTAGTTACAAAGCGGTGCTTCATCGAGACTGAATACTTGAATACTGGGCAAAAACTACATTTTTCTTCAGGATCCAATACTGTCTCCTATAGTATTTCCTAAAGGGAAATATATTCAGTTGATCTTGGAGAAAGATAAAACTTTATATCATATAAATCATATATATCATACTTAATACATATATTTAGGTTAGACCAGTACTCCCACATACAGTACTTACTCTAACAGAGCAAAGAAAGCAAACCTTATACTTAATGCAAACAAAGTCTATAGAAAATTTCTTCATGCTAGCAAAGTGGATAAGGGTATTCAGTAAGCAAATGAAACTAGCAATAAAAATGTTCAAGTGCCCATCCAATAAGAGCCACCAAGTTTAAGCATAATTGAATCTATAATTCAAACAATGCTTCTGTCAACAGAAAATATTTAAAGCGTATTTTCAACTCAACAGGTCCACCACAAGCATGGCTGCAGGGCACCCCCTGGGAAGTCTGTAATGAACCTCAAGAGTCCTTTGGCTGAAAAGCGCTGTTCCAGTAGGGGAAGATCAATTAAGATACAGTTTCTCAATATTTAAAGTTCACAACTTTATGTATATGAAGATCATGGGTGGTATCAGGTGGGTTAAAAAAAAATTCCAACTGGTACATAGGTAGAGAAACATGTTCACACACACCATTCTCCTTGGCTTCCTGAGGGCTTATATTTATTCACTGAGAGCTGTATTAATTTCCAATCTGCCATCAAATGCTGAACGCTGACACTACAAATAGTGAAGACCTCATCCATTCTGCAACACTGAGAAAACGCTGTAGTGGCCAGCTGAGACTATCAGGGATTTTTTAAAGATAAATAATTGGTCATTCCAAACAAAAAGACAAGAGATCTCCATCTATACCGTCTCTGAGTTTGAGATCTCCAAAACACAAGATTTTCAGAGTGGACACTGAAAACATAAAAAATAAAATAAACAAATAATTATTTCACAATATTTTAAACATTTGAATAATAATTGAAAATTAATAGATCATTAAAATCATTATTCTTATAAAATCTAATAAAATCTTCTTGTGCCCAGGAAGTCAAAGGTGTTTCTGGTTATGTGCAGTCAGTTATACAGTACATCACCACTTGGGGAATCACAGATATACATGTATTTGACATTTTATGTATACAGTGTATACAGTATATAAATAGTGTCCAAGCTTACAAAATATTTCATTCCTTAAATGAGGACACAGAGATATCAGCAAGTTCAAACAGGTAAAATCTTATTCTGGCTAATTGTTATAGAGCACCTTCTTCAATAACAACAAAAAAATAATTATGGAGTGTCACATTAACAATGCATATGATTTTCTTGGTTTGTAATTTGTCATAATTTGTCACGGCACTTCAGGCTTCCTAAGGGAGCTATATTGTGTAAATCTGCTGTGAAGAAGCTTCTGATGGTTTTAAATGCTTCCATTAAAAGATGTAGCTACCGTGGGAGAAGGCATTACTTCACTGTGGAATCCACATTCTTAAGCCTATTAATACCTGACTAGGAAGAATGAATTAGCAGAAGCCCTAGTCTTTTACTTTAATGCATTGTGCCTGAGGCTCACTGGGGTCATACTCACTTATACATCTAACACTTTGTGAGATTTTTTCTGTATTTTAGCCAGCCTAAAATAGTGGATCTTCAGGAGTTCTATACATAATACTAGAGAGGTAATAAAAGAAACATTACCATCATATAAATTCCCCTGTGATTACATTATTTTTTCTGCTTACCCACCATCAAATAATCATTTACTTAACTTATCACAGTTACCATATTTTCTGGTTCTTTAGTACCCAAAAGTGTCCGATTAAAAGGTGAAATACTGTACAGTAACTTCACAGGCCTACAGGGTCTCTTGAACTGTAGTTTATTCTGGCTCCTGTATCCAGGCCAAGCGATGGAGGTCATTGTAGTTTAACCTTCCAGCACCCATGGTATTCATTTATACAGCTCATTCGTAAAGGAGACATTAGGTAAAAATATATTGTTTCAGAAAACAACGCTCATTGGGGGCTTGACTTCTCGGTGTTTTGGAAAGGAATCCAGAGCTATATTCAATTTTATACGCTGTAATCCCAACTCCTATCCTTTGCTAATGCATTAAATATACTAAGAAGATAAGGCCCTGACCAGGTCTAGACTTGTGGCATACAACATACAGTATGCATACACGTTTAGAATTGGCATAAGATTGTCTCTATCTTGCCACCACGAAAATGTCAACATCAGATGCACAAGCTCTGTGAATGTTGAGAACTTAAGGGAAACATTGAGTAAACAGCCTTTTGATTTGAAAGCAGCAGGAATTAGAGTAAAAGAAAATGACATGCTATGTTGGTCATAATAATGCAAAAAAAATTACAGACGGAAATATTAAGACATTTACTGTATTATGGCGACTCCCTGCAGAATGACTCCAGAATGTAACAGTGTAAAACCACCAAAATTTGACGGGAAGACTGTAAACACTCACAGGGTCTGCTGTGGAACCGATGGAATAATCAAACTTGCATCATATTAATCTGTCTCCCTGCAGATTCTGGTTTGGTTTCTGCACTTCTGCCTAATGAACTTTGCTGCTTACTTAAACGTTAAGTGGACAGTACATGACCAATGTTTTATGTATTGTTCTTTTATTATATTGTCTTATTCTGTGATTTCAATTAGATCTATATTTGTTTGACTGTGATTAAAAAATAAATTGTTCTACACTGGCATATACTGTAATTGTGGAAATTATAACAATTCCTGTTTAAGCTGTGGTAATTACTGTAATACTACCATTAAATATAACAGTTTTAGATGCAGACAATTTAAACTACATGTGTAACTGTTACATCAATTTAATTTGATACATAATATTTAATTTGTTCTTGTGAAAATGAGATAATTCAGTGATTAGTAATATTGTCCATTTGCACACAGCAATACAAATTATTATTTACAAAATAAATATACTGTATTTGCTGTTATACACACATACTCCCACACAGATGCCCTACAAACAGCGAGCCAAGAAGATATTATTCCATAAACTGGATTATGTAACGTTTTTCTTATCTGCAAATATCTTGAGAGCTTGGCTTTGCCTACAATCTGTTTGTGTTTTTACCATTTTAGGATTCCTTAAAACATGTTTGTCTTCAGTACGAACCAGTTGTGACACAAAAGGAACCACGGCTTAAGAGATGAATGAAGGCATAAGAAGCTTAAAGCTTCATTGGGTCAAGCCACAACAGCACAATTTGTCAAAAAGGAAACTGAAGAAAAAAAGTAGAGGAAAATTTGAATGTATTACACATACAGTAAATACTGTACTTTCATGCAATAACCATCGCTGATATAATCGAGAGTTAGAATATACAAGTTATGTGCATCAAGATTTTACTCAAAGCTTACAGTTTTGTTTTCAAGTGAGTGTTTTCAACTACTGTATTGACTTTTGACTATATTAATAAAGCTTTATATTGGTGAAAAGAGACTAAGCATGTCATTTATCACGCTTTCATTTACATTTGTCACAACCTACAATAATTTGATCACAACTGAAATCAAACTAAAAAAGACCAGAGAATATGATTTGTTGAAGTATCTAATCCATTGCATTTACCCATCAAGCACCCAATTCGCTGGGTGTTCGCCATCATTAACATGTGTTCCTCTATACACTGTACCATAAATTCTATCAGGATTAAAATAAAAAAAGTAAATTTCAATGGAAAAAACACAGTTGTGCTTCACTTCTTTAACAAGTCATTCTTTAACAATACAAATTAACCTTTCCTAAGTAGCATATATTATTTCATGGTTCAGGTGGGTAGCTGCGTCAGCATGCGTAGGCTGCAAAGGAACAAGTAATAGGTTTATTCCATGCTGAAAAAAACCTCTGACGGCCACGACCACACTAATCTCTCCGTCTGTGTTCTCAAAGACGGTTTTCCGAACTCATACATCAGAAAGACCACCGAAACTAAAATTATTCTGCAGTTAGGATCACACATTCTCCCTTCCCTTAACGACAGATTACTGTTCTTTTAAATTTTCTCCATTCATTGGAAGTTTCATTTCACACCTCTCTGCACCCATTCTGACTTCACACCTCTTGATTGGTATCTCTTTCTGTCCCCTGCTCCCGCCTCTCACTCCTCCTACCTCCCAACCTTTGTTCTCCCGCTACTTTACCTTTGCCTACTGCCCTGTCTCTCTCACACCTGAAGAAGGCTCCACGGCCGAAACGTTGTGTTCTCTTTCTTCTTTTTTTCAGCATGGAATAAACCTATTACTTGTTCCTATATTATTTCATGTTTCTACAAAAGCTCTGAAATTTAAGAGGAATACTGTATGAATTCAACAATACCTATAGTCATCTTCAAAATGAAGGCGAATAAACGAAAATTTGGAATAAACAGATTAAATATGTTTAAAACATGTTGTGCATATGTATCAGACAATTGTTAAAGCTAGATCTGCAAACAAAAAACAAATAAAAATATTCCAAGTGTTGTACATTATCTGGAACAGTGCTCCATTTACCAGTGACTTAGCAATCAGTAAAACTTAGTATCAGTAAAACTTAGTAATGCTTTAATCCCACACAAGACAATAAGGGTGTTATACATCTTTAGACCTCAGGGCACTTCTGTAAGGATGCCAGAATTCACAGGGCGGTACAGTGCATTACTACAATATGTTTTATTGTGGATGGGCACCTAGAGAACAAACTGGAAATATTAATGTATCTTTGCCTACTCTGTTCTGAAACATCAGCATATTTGCCACCATACACACTAAATATAATCCCAGACAACCTTTTCTATAGCCTAAAATTTGGTGTTCAGGATAAGGACACAAATAGCACAAAGAATATATACTGTAAGCACACCAACAGGAGATTGTACATTCTGATCTCCAATTGTCTGAGAATGTCACCCACTCTTTCTAAAAGAATGGCAAAATCAAACAAAAGATATTGCTATCTGCTTTCTTAAAGGAACCATGAGTCAAAATTCAAAACAGATAAAGATGCTTCTTTAAAATCAGGAGAGAACTCCAATGAAAAGAAGCCTTATAATTTATGTCTCTGCCTACTGCTGACTTCACTAAAAGCCACTAAAAAGTTCAGAAGTCCAAAGTCTTTAGAATGCAATGGAACAAACAGAGGTTTAAGTGGAATCAACTATACTACTGTATAGAGGATGGATACAACTATAATGCAGTTACAAAATCATTGGATTGATTGTGAAATACACCTTATGGGTTTTCACCTCTGATGGAGTCTGCTAGCAGAATCTGCATGTTAATCTGTACCCATACAGGGGTAGGAGCTGTGAACTCCTGCTGAATTCACATGCTCAACTCTAACCTTCATGCTTGCTGTAGCCCAGGAGCTTCTCCCTCCCTGTACTAAACTCCTATCTTCTTTAACTCCCTGGTAATTAAGGAATGTTTTAATTGCTCTCCAAGTTCTTGAGCTTCTTGAGAAAGTACCTCAAAGGCAGGAGAGGAGGAGTGTAGAGAAATGTGTATATAAACTGTGTAGAGCTGAATCCCCTTTGAAAAACTACAACAATAATCCTCATTCTATTGTTCCTTGAATGCATACAATAAAGCTTGGCTTGAGAAACGCACACCTTAGGCTCAAATCTCTTGGCTTCTACAACCTCCAATCTTGCAAAGCTGTGCATTTCTAAATTGTCCCAGTGTGAGTACATACTGTAATGGACTGGTATCCTGCTTTTTGGGATATAATATACTTCTGGAATAGGCTCCAGGTTGCCACAATCCTTACCTTAAAGAACAATATGTCTTTCCAATAATGGAAAGCACCTTGCAGCGCTGTGGCCCTGGGTTCAATTCCTGGGCTGCTTTTTGCTTGGTGTACTGTATGTACAGTATGTTCTCCCTGTGTTTGCATGGGCCTCCTCTGTGTGCTCCTGTTTCCTCCCACAATCCAATGACATACTGGGTGGTTAATTAGCTTTTGGGAAAATTTGGGCCCTGGTGTGAGAGTATTTGCCTGTGTCTGTGTGAGCCCTGCAATGGTCTGTTATCCCGTCCAGGGTGTAGCCGACCTTGCGCCCATTGCTTGCTGAGGTAGGCTCCACTACCCCCATGACCTTGCGTGGGATAAATCAGTTAGAAAATGGATGGATGGATGAATGGTTTGACAGACTGTATTGCATCTCTAAGAGGGTGTTTGGAGAAGCTAGCCCAAGATCATCAGGGAAAAAAACGTGCCCCTTTTTATTTTAATTGCTCTACAAATATCTGCTTATTAAGTCGATATGAAGAAAAGAGAATCTGGGTAAGAAATGACATTATTGGAATTGTGTCTACTGTTCCTTTGAGAAATGCACTGCTGAAAGGATTTCAAAATTGTAAAAAAAGATGGAAAGGGGATAGCCTTACTTAATTATAGATAACATTCCAGACAATGTTTTTTGTATTCCTTTCACCCCATGGCTTGGCTGTCCTAGTACATTCCAGTGAACTGTGGCTGCATGTCTGACTGAAATATTAGCCAAAGGTTATCTTGAAAATACAGCCAACATTGACATGTTATATATTCCTTTATATGAACTATGCCATCAGCTTTAGCCTCCCATTCCCGTCTTTTAAGACAATCAAGATTAACCCTGCCCTTTGGAATCTTGTGTAGTAAAATATGAGCAATACAAATAACATACTCTACATCTGTAAAAAACTTGTTTTTAAAATATCTTTTATTATGGTTTCAGATTCATTTCATTCCTGAATAGTTAGTTTTGCTGTCCTTGCTGCTTTTCTTGTTTCAAATGACTTATTCTTGATCTGCTTATAATGTATGCCTCTCTACATTTCTGGCTTGAATCTATATTATTCCACATGCAGATGATGGACATCAGAAGAAGATACCTTATGATTATTACAACTCATTACTTTAGGAAACGTCTGTATATTTGCATGAAAATAAAATAATTTAAGAATGCTACAGACATTGCGATTAAATAATAGATGCACTAATTTGCGAACTGTAAAAAATAGCAAATAACTGCACATGAGATGACTAAAAAGGCATCGAGTGAACTGAGTAGGAGAGACTCTAGGGGCAGCTTCTTCAGCTCTGAGCAACTACATTGGCATCACATTAGATCTTATTGGCAAGTATCAGCTATCAAATTGGATTCTGCACCAGAAGTCTGGTTCCTTGCATTTGTTTTACCATTAAAGACTGGTCAAAGAAGTTTCTTTGCTTTCCATTCATTTTGGGCTACAGAGCAAGAAGATTAATCATCTGTGCTGTTTAGTCAAAGTACGGCCAGAAAAATGATTTGCAGTCATTTTTTTTTTTTATTCGCTATTTTTCAAGCTCTGGTCTGTGAAACGTACACATGGGGAAGGATCAGCATGGATGGCTGCTTTCATCTCAACATATTCAGCAGAGCCTGTGTAAGCACTCTAGTATATAGGTACTCTATGATATCCTCAATGGTCTACATCAGCTTCTGCTTCACAACCAGTTGTAAGGAATATTTTTGGCTTGTTTTCACTGATTTTTCACCAAAACCAAAGCTGGAAAATGAAAAATAAAGAACAATTACCCACTGAGCAATTATGTCGATTTAGATAACACTGTAAATCACAAAGTATGTTGGAAAATGATTTGTAATGTAATCGCCTATGTATCGACCTTATCATAGCAAGCCTACCCCCAGCAAAAATAAAACAAATTAAAGCCAGAATCCCTCTATTTTATTTGCATATCTGGATTAGATTTAAAAAATGTTAATAAGAGTTTAAAGAGGGACAAAGATCTGAGCTCATTCATCTGTCCAGGTTGGTGATCAAAATTGACAAGTTATTGACAGATAAGGTTTTATCCTGCCAGGAAACTTGGCAAAAATGTGTAGAGAAGAATGTTTGCAGACAGCAGGAGGTCATTTCATCTTGCTCTATTTGTTTGCATTCACCAAGATGGGGTGGTCTATGATATAGCCGGCTCTTACTTTCATTTAACACATCAGGAAAATAGTGCTGCAAATTGGCAACCTCCTTCGGAGCCATCCCAGATCTGTTTACTGCCCATAGCAGTGGTGGACAGCACAGTATTGTATTGTCACACTTTCATCAGACTTGGAACATATGGATTTTTTTTATCAATTTACTAATTTATTAAAGCTGAATTAAATCAAGAATGGCCCAGCTGTAGGGTGTTGTTATTTTTTATTTTAAATTTGATCTAAAATGCTTAATTGAGCAAGTGATTAAAAAAATATGAACAGAATCTTATGTGATTAAAAGAAAAATTAATCATTACAGGTGAAAAAAATGGGATCCTAAAGTTATAAAAGAGGAAAATGTGCTTTGGATTTCTCTGTAGCTATTTCACCTATTTTTAATGAAACTGGAAGTACACTGCCAGCATACTTTATGTACATACAGTACTTCTTTAATTTTAAAACTGAAAAAAGAAATAAAACATGATAAGGTAAGAGGTCTCCCGAGTTTAGAATATGAAAACACAGTAAGTACAAATACTTTTAATTGGAAAAAAAATCAAGTCATGGCTTACTGTACTATTTTAATCTCAGGGGGACCTTTGCTGGGTTTTTTATTTATATTTTTGAGCATGTTGGAAGGCAATAAAATATAGAGCTGCAGATGTAAGCAGAATTCAGCTGTAGACTTAATGATGTGAAGTGTCAAAAGGAAACGCGAAGGTCCAATTACCATGTACCATTGTACAGAGTTATTGAAGTATACTGAATATTAAAAGAAACTTAACTCACTCAAAGAAACTTGATTATGCATCCATGTTGTTAGAAAACAATGATTTTGGCTATCAGTTTTTGCAGTTTGATAATTTATGATTATGTGATCGTCACACAGCCAAGTGATTAACAATTGTATGAGCGCTAAATCACCTCATTAGTGAGAGAGTTAAGTGGACAAAGGTGATGAGGTGGTTTAATCTGTTAAATAAAGTACAAGCAATAGGTTTATTCCATGCTGAAAAAGAGAAGAAAGAAAACAATGTTTCAGTTGTGGAGCCTTCTTTGGGTGTGACTCAGCATTTAATAAACCTATTGCTTGTTCCTTTGCAGCCTACGCATGCAGACACAGCTACCCACCTGAACTAATATGTTAAATGTTTAACAGATTAAATCTCTTTAATGATGAATTAAGTCTTTGTCCAGGCTGTGTGAGAAAACTGGGAAAACTGAGAATATGAAAAGACAGCATTTGCAAACCTGGTATAAAATAAGCGTAACAGATATTGTAATGCTTCTAGCTGTAACTGGTGTCTGGGCTTCTTCCACTGGGATACTGGGTAATTGTGATGGCATTGACAATTAAGAGCAGGTAGATACTGACAAAGCTGGCAGAAAAGAACTGATTGTAGCTTCTAATCACAGCACTTGGTGGAGACGTTTTTAGTTGGACAGATGCAAATGTTTCTAAAGTCTAAAGATTAAAAGGAATCGACTTTTGGTGTATTAATAGGAAGAAATTCTACAATACTTGAGAAAAAAAATCACATCTCTGTGAAACTGCAAAACATTTCTGAGCACCACTTAAGTACATGGAACAGAGTCTGACCTTGAGCTTTTTGTAATTACTACTGTACCACAAGTGGTGCAAGATTACAAACATCAGCTGTGTTCGTCTCTTGATATGTTTACTATTTTTTTAATTTATAAAATACTTAAAGTTATAAATCCAACCATTCTACAGTATGTCTATTTTGCCTACAATTTGAATGCATTTAATATCCCATACCACTACCACCACACACACACACACGCCCTCTAGTCTACATTTGCTGAACATGGAAAGTTCATAGCATCTTGTGTGGATCATACAGCTCAGAAGAAGAAACTGAAGAAAATTGCATGCTCTCTGCTATCATAGTCTAACAACAACCTTCAGCTGACAGCCTAACAAGCAGATACAGCTGAGAAATTTAATCCTGTAGCATTGAACTCAGTCCAAGATACTAGTACCTCTACCTGGCCTTTGCTATATACTGTATCTGCTGTGGAAAGAAGGGGAGTGGGGGCTGTGTACTGTAGATCAAACAGCTATCTTCACATTTGCAGGCATTTCAGAACCACTGAGACAGGAGTTCTATACTGTATGTCCTAAACTATTTGTAATTCACAACCAGTGCAATTCCAATTCCATAATGCTTAAATGTTAAAGGAAATGCAAATCATTTCTCAATTCATGTTAGCAACCAGGAGCAACTGAAACATACGGTATGAAAAGCATAACTCAAGCCTTTTCAGAAATTACTTCTACATACTGTAGCATGAGCTTCTCCTTCTGAAATCAATCTTTGAATTGTTCCTTGCAGTAAATGGGGCACAGGTACAGTATTTTCATTAAAAATTGATCTTTGAATCACTGTAATTCAAAAGAGATTTATTTTTTCAGTATTTTTCATTTCATTTCCCCCTAATTTGGAATCATCTATTGTTTCCTTATATGTCTGCTCAATGCAGTGACACCTGTACTGCATAGGAAGAATGAGAATGAGCAGACGTTTAGTACTTTCCTTCACACTTTGATGTACGGTCAGCTCCAGAAGGCCTCAGGGGAGAATTAGTACCTTTTGGAGGAGTGGAATCTCTCTCACTAACATTACTATGAGCACGCAGGTACTCAGGAAGTTTGCTATCTTGCCAAAAGCAGAGATAGCCGTGGCAAACTCATCCCAAAGAGACCTCAGTTGTACACTGCCAGATGTGCACAATCATTGTTACAGTTGGCTGTTGACCATTGACATGACCCAGCCTTGATCTTGTAATGTCCACTAGGTAAAAACGATGACCCTTTGCCTTAAACTGACACTTCAAAGTAAACCCCAAAAAGCTCTGCGAAAAGCAATGTGGAATGGTTTGCCTCAAATCCCAAATCCCTGCCTTCTTTAAGCAATCTTAGTATGAAAAAAAATTGAATCCTTTTTTACCAGTTTAATTATACATCGTAAACTTGCACATTGTGATTAAAATTCATAAACAAAGTCCACTTCAAACTTTACCAGTGCAATCACTGCTAATTCTGTTTCTTACTGTTGAGATTTCTGAGTGTAAACAAAGCCCTGGGTGAAATCCATTACATTTAATAATTCAGAAATTAACATATTAATGCAGCACACTTTCTGAAAGATTTTTTTTTCAATTAATACTTAGACTGTTCCTTCATCTTCAGTTCAGCAAAGAATAGGAACTATGAATTAATTTGGAGTACACTAAAACATGTTCAAAGTTTTCTTCTTCTTTAATTTGTTTTTCAATGTCAACATTTCCCAGTATGGGAGTATCCAGTATGTATTCCCAGTATGGATACATAGAACATACAGTATGCCCAGAAACAGTCACACAGGGAAAAAATAAATGCAGAAGCTAGATAATTATAGTGAAAATCCAATGTTAAAAAATAAACCAAGCTTCCTTATAACATATTGACAGGTACAGTAATGAATCTTTAATTATTCCTGTGAATCTGTTAAATATATATTTCTACAAAGTGAAATATTAAAATTTTATTTTTTGAAGGTGCAATTTATTTTAATCTATTTATTCCTCTTTCTAAATAAAAAAATAATGTTTATTGTGCCTTATTAGCAAAGCACATACAGAATTAATACAAATATTAGATACATTTTAACTCTCACCCAAAACAACATTACCTCCATAACTAAAAAATCCAAACAAGAAATGGACAGCAATTCTAGGTATTCCATCAGTCCAAGAGGGATGTACTTTACCCCTAAGCAAATAGTTCCCAAACCTAGACTTTGATAAAACACTGTGTACCGTTTTTCCAGATGAATTCTATATCTCCAGTGCCAATTCATGTCTTACTTTACTTACTTCTTGCTTATTTAGACTATTATTTAACTAGTTTCTCTGGTCAGTCCTGATTAAAAAAACTTTACATCACACAGTAGGTATTATTTCCAACAACAGTATACAGATCATAAGACAGCCTACTACTTCAACTTGCTTGTTGTTATTTCTGACTTAAGTGTTCTTACTAATTGATACATTTATGATGAACAGACACAGGTGACTGCACTGTATTACACTCCCACAACAAGCATTTATTTTCCCTTCTGTATCCAATTGGCTACATTTCATGCAACACACTCGAACACATGAAAAAGAGCAGTTCTGAAATTCAGGAGTTTTGTACAGGATTGATACCAACTGCAAATCCCTTTTATCCTTTTAAGAGCTGGACACAAATTCAGACATGCCACAATATAAAACTGAAATCAGTTATCCTGTGATTAAGAACGTGGGTTAAACAAAAATCAAGACACACTTTTTTTCTCTAGGACAAGGGTTGGAACCACTGTCTTACATAGCCAAAGCTAATGGGTATGATATCTCAATATGATAGTTCAATTCCCAAATGCACATTACATAAGGTATGGTTTTGAAAGCAGATAAACTGAATCTCAATTATTATAGCTTGCCATTTCATGTAATTATGCTCTTGGAGTTGTTTTTCTACAAAATAATAATTATAATATGAGAATGTTTGCTTCCGCTCGGCTTCTTTCATACAGTACATACTGTATGTACTTCATTAAGAACTGAGAGTCTTAGGATTCAGGTGTCTGTTAACAAAGTTGTGCTACACTGAAAAATGCACCTGACAATGTGATGGGGTCACTGTGGACCTCTCCGACATCTACTGCTCTTGCTGAGCAGCCCCTTAACTACTTTTTTCTAAAAGTACTATTCATAATATCTCACAGTCCGTACAGTATTACAGGGTATTCTACTTCAAAATTAAATCTATAGCACCTCAGATCACAGGACCCTTGTAGATACCTTTAACTTTGAACAAAAGGTGCAGTTCTCCTCAATTAGAACAACCTGTCCTCACCTGCAGCCTTCTCAAGAAGCAGCAAAATGGCCCTGGCAATGAGTATTTCAGACAATGTACAAGAGTCATCAAATTAGCTTGCAAAAAAGTCATTCTTGCATCCGTAACAAGCCTATGATGGCCTAGCTCTTGAAACTGAAGTGCTGATCAAGAGGATGGTTGGATCAATGCCATAGGCCTGGTAGGGTCAATGAGACCTCTGTGGCAATAGAAGTGCAGAGAGATGAACAGACAATGCCCTTTCCAGCTTCAGATCTTCCATCTATTACTTTTTCTAGTTACCAACCTAGTTTGGTAACTAGATGTTTTCTCCCTGTTTCTAGACAAATGGATTATTACCTTAATTAATATATTAACAAGGGTTGTTAAGGCCTGGGCTGTCTGTACCAAGCTGCTTGGCCACATTGTCAAAGCTGATACCCTGGCTTTTTTTTTTCAAAACATGGCTGGAGATCACCAGACCAATTACTTACAGTATAAGCCATGAAATGAACTCAATGGGCTAAATGGCCTCCTCTGAACTGCACGCTTTCCAATGTTTTTATGGACAGAAAACAAAGCCTTTTTTTTGCAATGTCAGAAAGAGCCAAAAAACATTTCAAAGAAAGGACTCTTTCTTACAATCAGAGTATTTTAAGAATTATTAAGTATTGCTGGACACTGAAATACTTTTCCCTACAATGTTAAAGTGTTACAAGTATGGAGAAGCCTTAAAATCGACATTTCATATTAAACTTTCTCAACCCCTAATGAACTAATGAACAAATGACTAAGATAACTTCATTTTTTTGGGAATGGAAGACAAAGTACAAAATCATAAAATGAAAAGCACAAACCAATGTATGATCTTTGACTAAAATATATATAGTATTTACTGATATAAAGCATAAAGAATATATCACAGAACTTTTTGTGTGGTTTATTATTCTCATGCAGTCACCCTAATTAGAAATCATCCTATGCATGTCAGACAATTCCATTAGATTAATTTAAAAGAAGCAGGAAATATTCCTAACATGTTAAGTTTAAATTAGTGGCAAAAATGTGCATTTGTAACTGAAGGATTTATAGCAAGCTGTTAATTGATTCGATTCAACTTTGTGACATTTACTAGAGTGACGTATGCATTTGAAATGTACTAACATCAATCCTGCCCATCTTAGTCTTGTTAAAGCTCCAAGGTTTTAGCTTTCATAAGGATATTTAGTGTTTTCAAAAGTATTCAAAGGCAACAGTTCTTTGCTTCTTTGATGTGTGGGGACACCACCAACCTAACCACACACAACTTACAATTTTGAGAGATGATCCACGTGTAGCTTAAGAACATACCACTTGTTTTACTGTACATGCAGAAGAAAAAAAAATTAACCACCGGTGCTGTGAACAACTAGGTTATTTCAAGTGAGCTAAGATCCAGCACCTTTTAATAAAGAAAGGTTCCTTTGTGAATGGGCAGTTCACACTTGAATTGTTGTACATCACCAACTTTTTGACAGGCACTGAATTTGACAATAAGCAGAAATAGCATTACAAAGCATTTCATTTAGACAGCACTACTATAAGAACAGTAACAATTGGTTCAGGAGGAAAGACTAGAAATATGCAAGGATAACTTTGTAAAGTGGGTGTAAAAGAGCAGTACAACTAAAGACAGAATTCAGGTACAGTACATGTAGCAAAAGAATTCAACTGCCCAAGCAAAAACAGGTCATAGTTCACTAGTAACATGGCAAACAAAGTTTTAGTTTTGAAGTCCTGGATTGACAAAGGGTTTTTTATTTCGAGCAGACACCTGTATCTGCTGGGATCAAACATCACGTTGACACTATACATTCTATGAGTTTATTACTTACCAAGGTCCTTTATTCTGGGAAGAACATTGTGAGTGAAATTGCTGTAAGATGCAATTTTTCCTTCAGGGGAAGCTATGCCCACATGAGACTCGTAAATCCGTAAGCTACGTGGCTTTGGGGGGCGAGGATACCTGTGCTGTGAAATGCAAGAGACAAAAACAACACAAAATGACAAAATTACAGCATTATTCTACTCCCAGTGGTATACACATGCTTATGCAGAGGGGAAAAAAAGCTAAACACCAAATATAATCACACTTACTGTAATACATTTGCATGGATGTGACAGGATTGAAATGGATCCCTGGTTTGTCATCCGGCACACGTGTCTCAAAACCTTAGTGAAATTACATATGCAGGGCAGCTTGGCTTAATCAAATTTGACGGTCTCATTTCAATGTCAAATGACCTCAAGCACATTTTTGCTCCTTCATGTACAGTATTTTCGTTACAGTGGACAGTTGTTGACACAGTTTTGCAACTTCTAATGATATGTTTAGAATAAACAAAATCCCAAATAACAAATAACTTAATAAATAAAATAAACTGATGTCTGTCAGATAATAAACTCAAAACTTAATAAACCCTAAGCCCAACGTGCAAGAAAAGGCTTTCCCACCATAATCACCTCTTTTGTTGTTATGTTAATTGTGCGTGATCAGATAGCCACAGAGAACTCTTATTTTTGTTTGGGAGGGTACAGGCAACTATAGCTTTAAGTTCTTAAAGTGCCTCAGTTGTGAGACTATTAATGCCTACACAAATATACAGAGTACATACCGTATAGTGTTGGAAGAAAATACTGTATGGAATCAAGGAAAGAAAGGAGATGTGGAATGAAAATTGTTTAAAATAAATGTTTAACATATATAATGCATGTTATCTAATAATAATACAAAATACAGTATATTACAGAACATTTGCATATTATTGAACAATAAATTGATAACTGGTATGGGGACCCTGCCTTTTGTATAAAACCTAAGCACTGGTTTTCATACTTTCTGCAATTTATCAACCAATTTTTGTGGAATGGAGTTCCAAATATCCCGTAACACTTCCCACAAATGCATGAACCATTGCTTGGTGGTTCGCAACATTCTTGTAACCCCATATGGTCTGATATTCTTATCAGGTATCTCTGCAGGCAAAGCCATTTTTAAGAGTGTCCCAGCAGTCTCCTTACTTGTCAAACAGTTCAATACACTGACTGCACACGTGGGGTCATTGTCACGTTGAAAAATGAATCCGTTCCGTGAGATGTACTGCTGGGGAAATGACATGGTGCATCAAATCCTTGCCTTGATTTTATGGAAATCCCTAATACTCTTGGCTGTGATGCAGCCCCACAATTGTATTGATTCACCCCCAAGCTTCACTGTGGCCGGTGTACCCTGACTGTTACACTACTCTCCAGTCTGCTTTTGAAACAAAATGCCACTGATTACTGTCAAACTGCTCAAACTTGGATGCGTATGAAAAGACCATCATTTTTCAGGTTTGATCATCCCGCTGCTGCCCATTTCAGTTTTTTTTATTGCCTCTCCACAGCAATGGTTTCAAGCAACTACATGCCTTGTGAGACCATTTTGCACTAACGTTACCTTCTGCACTTGCAGCTGGGTCATTGAGGAGATCTGTGCTGCCATCTATCAAGCAGATAGTAGTAATTTACTATCTACATTTTCGCCAGGAAACTTGACATTGGTTTGGGTTTTCATCTTCAACTGCTACTATTCTCATGAGTACCTGTATCACTAATTCTTCCCAAAGTTTTACACACAGCACTGCATAAAACATGGATTGTGGTCTGCCATCTACTGATAAGAATAATCTTCATTAACTAAAACTGTGATTTGTGTGTAATTGTCAAATGAGTTTCTGTCCCAGAAATAAATGTTTATACTTAAAACTGTATAATTGCCTGTAATTAAAAAGGTCATTTCTAATCATATTGCACCATACCAATACAATATTGTATTAAATAGCATTTCACTTTTCTAAAAAAAATACTCATCTCTGTAAGATGTATTATTCTCTTTTTCCTTTGTTTCTGTAAAATATTCCCAGTGTGGTACTGTATATACCGTACATAGGCGCATCTTCTTCTAAACCAGCTTGTGCTCGTATTCACAACACTCTTAAATATATTCACATATTCTTTTTGTAACTACAAAAGCATTTTTATTGAACAGAGTATAAACACTATGTGCCAATTCTAAAATAGAATAAAAAGTTATTTTTCTTTGCACCACACTGCAAAAACATTGCAAGGATTATGATCCACGGACAATTTACACAGAACTCGCTTTGCATTAAAATACAAAATGCTAACTTATTGGTAGTAAACCACAACAAGAAAAACTCATCCCTATTATGAAATAATCCTGTGGTCAATTAAAGATAAGTTACTGATGTTGATAATAATAGGCAGAATATAGTTAATTAGTCAAGCAGAAATTACATCTGTGTGGACTTCCACCAATTAAGTTAACCTACAGTACAGTACACATCTGCAAAAGTAAAATACAACTGAAGAAAACATTCTTGGAGGTTCAATGGAACTTCTATAATGGAAAGGGACAGGAAAGGTCAATGAAATTCGGCTTGAACAGGCAATAGTGTTGAACATTAGAAATACAGTACAACATAAGATGTTTTCTTCCTATTTAAGGGATACCCTTTGCCATTTAAAGATCTCACAGCTGTTCTTTAGCTCTTTAGAATGGCTACAGATTACTTCATTTGCAATTCCTTTATCTATCCCATCTTGTTTCTGTCCTCCATCCCCATTTTGAAATGCAAATCTCAAATAATTTTCTAAGGTCAAAGCAAATCAAAGCAGTGGACGAAGCTCTGCCAGAGTGCAGACTTGAGATATAGTAACCAGAGCTTTGAAATCCAATAGCAGCTTGAAAAAGCACTAATCTGCTTTTGTGACAATCAAAAATGAACTTTAAAATGCAAAAAACACCAGAAGTACAATGTACTGTAGGAAATAAAAGTATCAGCAACATTATTTTTATGGGCATGAGAGGATGGAGGGTGGTGTTTCCCTTATGTCCAAATTCACTGTATTTGAAAATGTACCTCTTACACTATATAGAAAATAGCACTTTTTGTAAATGATTCTGGTAGATATATGGATCCATTTTTTGCTTTATTTTATGAGTGCACATTGCACATCTTGAGTCTGTACAATGTGCACTCATAAAATAAGCTGCTAGGCAGGGTGATTTTTTTTTCAAATCAGATTTAAAAAAGATTCTTGGCTGTGATGCTATAGATAAAAAAAACCTTACCTCTTATTATGAAGGAGGATTACCATATTTCATTAACATTTAAAGGATCAAGATTTGCATCATGTATGAAAGCAGGCAGACATCAAAGTAAAATTAAACATTTGTCCTGGTTTAACCACATAATACTATTATAAGCACATGGAAACACTACAGCACACTTGAATCTGAAGTATGCTATGATTGAACATTTTGCTAACAGAGAGTACATAAATATTTACAATACAATGAGAAGCACTGATCTGTAATTTGGAATTATCCAAATTACCCTTAAAATAGACTGCCAGGAAGTGGAAATCATCATCATTTACATCATTATTATCACTTCTGCTGCATTGTACTAAAGGTATGGAGAAGCAGTTGCATAATGCCTTTTCCTAAACATAGGCAGCTTCAGGTTCAGAAATGTAATGGCCAATAGAAAGAAAAAAGAAATGGTGAAAGATTTGTGGATATGTGAAAGATCTGAATCATTTTCTAATAAAGCATTACATAGGGGATGTCCTAAAATATTCTAAATGAGGGACTTCTTTCCATGGGACCACAGTGTATTTTGGTTTTCATGTAAGCGAAAGTACACATTACATTAGTGAACTAGTTTTGTAACTAAATGAACTCTGGTCATACACTCCCATTAGCTTAAAAAGACCTCTCGATCTCTCTAGGATTAGAGTCATACATTGTAGCTCTGGGAACTTTTTCTTTTTTGGAATAATCAGTTATGTTCAACTTTATAACCACACAACTTTGAAATGCCAACTTTTTATCAGCAGAACTATATGAGAATAGTACTTAATGTACTTAACAGGAAGAATGTGGCTATGTGGCCAAGGTTTGAAAAGCATGGGTGACACTTTGGGTGGATAGTTTTCCTTCCTTTCCCATAACCATAACAGGGAAAGCACCTTCTGTCTCGGATCAAATATCTTCCAAAACCCCAAACTGCCAGTTACTGTTCATTATCCTTAGCACAAACACTACGGCTTACAACAGACGGCTCACACCAGTCTGTCACACACTTAAATATCCTGAGGACAGGACTCCCATTGAAAACAACTATGCATAATTAACTCAGGAGAATTCTCATTAACTAAACTTTTTCCAACACACAAATGTGGAAAGGGGGAATAGACGGTGTCATATCCTAGGGCCATAGTAGATTCCCCCTATAACTTTACCACATATTGACACTGATGTTATTCACACCTGTATGCAAAGGCTTTCTTAGATACCAGATCTCAATCCAATTGAGCACAAATGGAATATCATGAAATGACACCCAAGCGGAATATTCCACCTACATCAACCAGTCCGGATCAGAGCTGACTAAGCTTTCTTGTGTAAGAATGGTGCCACATCTCTCCTGCAGAATTTCAGATGCTGGTACTGTACACTCCATACCACAGTGCATACAGACCATACTAGCAGCACTCTCATCCCTCCAGGGCAGGGGAAATAACCTTTTCCATGTGACCAGTGACCCCTGCACCCATAGTTATAAAAATTTTCCAACCCAGTGTCTTACAGGAAAGTGAGCACCTTCTGGAGGAGTGGCCCCTCTATCACTGAAGCCACCACAAGTACACAGTTGTCAATGATACCAGGTCCTGTGATTGGACTGACTCTGCTGTTCTTAAATAAAAAAATCCAGATGTAAAAACAGTAATCAGAATGAAGACCAAAATTAAAGGGCCCTAGTAATCAATGTACAGTATTAAGACATCATCTCCTCTTAAAAAGGTACTGTCAGTCTGAAAGGAGGCAAAAGCGTGGAAAATTTAGATTATTTTGTTAAGAGCTATTGAACAGCCTATAATAGTTAATAGTTAATAGTTATAGTCCTGATCTGTAAAAACTACACTTTTGTTCTTTCCAGGCCTATACCATCACATACAAGCAGGTATCTTTGACAAGTTTAAGCCCAGTGTAAAACATGGACAGCAGATCAATGAGAACATCACAAGTAAGCATTATACTTTACTGGGTTTTGATTTTTCTAAGAGATTTGTATTCCTCGGGATACTAGGAAGTTGAATGGATCCTAGTTATAAATTTCAAACTATTACGTTTGGATTCAACCAATATGCTCTCTAACCAAAGAATTAATGGTGAACTGTAGAATACAAGTGTTTCATGCAATAATGCAGAACTGGTAGTGAGTAAAAATATTTGGTGTTTTATCTCCATGACAGTTCCTTGTAAATGCCCCTTTCATTCTTAATAATATATAAAATAACAGTACCCAATATTAAACAATGGTTTTATTATAACTGTGCAGATTAAGGTTAGCGATAAAGTCCAAGCCAACCTATTTGAGGAAGGAAAAGAAAAAAACAAAAATACTACTGATATACAATCCAATTAACACCTCAGTGTACTCAGTAGACATTCACAAACTGATGCTCATAAGTCATATATTTACTCAAAGTGAACGCAATAAAATATTTTCTGAAATACAGTGCCCAAATATAAAATGTACTCACAGAAAAGAAACACTGCATGTTTCTTACAAGTTTTATTTATTTATATTAAGAACTTGATGTATTCCCCTATCTTGTAGTCAAAGGCACCTCACAGCAGGGGAGAGTGTGGGCGGCTGCTTGTGATGCGTGCTTTAGCTGCTGACACTCTGGGAAATAGACTAAACACGGATACAGACTGTTGATTCGTAAGTTAGCAGAGTATCCAGAAATAAAACTTGTGAGCTCTGCAAGGTTTGAGAATGGTATTCCCTTATGAATGCTAAGCAGTTCAGAACGAAACTGTAAATGTAACCAACCCAGATAGGACAATCCAACTCTCACACCCATCATGAGATTTCCATTTTTAATCTTTCTGTTTTGTTATTAAAATTTAATTAAGAATATTGTATGCAATTATGGTCTCCATGCTTTGTCCAAAGAATACCAACCAGATACAATACATTCCTTAAAGCCTTAAGGACAACCTACACTGACTGCCAAGAAGAAATGGACCTGTACAAAGAAGACTGTGGGGCATCTGGTTCACTTATTCCAAATTCTCAACGCACTGACAAATTCAGACCAGTACGGTTCTTTAGAATAAACCTTAAGACATACCAGAGGACATGTTTTTTTTTATTGGTGGGTTCCACATCACAGCTTCAAAAACACTCAGTTTAGAAAGTGGCAGCAGGTATCACAAGCAGAAGGTTTACTTGGACTGCACTGATACAGTATCTCTGACATACAAATCTCAACTATCATAAAATAAATCTTCCAAATAGCAACTCTAACGCATTACAAGGTTCCCTGCATGAACCATTAAACCCGGTACTTCAAGTAGAAGCCAGAACTCTGTACTGTATTTTTTGTCACACCTGTTGACTCTATGTTGGCTTGGAAACACATTGACAAAACTGCCATCAACACTTTTCTTTGAATGTTAGAATTGAAAGGCAGTCACTCGGTTTGTTCATAGAGACACTCGACTAGCCATTAATACTCCGAAAATGCACTGTTAAAGAAGTCCTTAACCTCTCATAATGCAAACATAAACCGATAAACATTTTCTAAGTGTGATATTTGTTCTCTTGCAATGCAACTGCCCCGTTTTGATCAGTGCTGAATTCTTTTGCTTTTTAAACCACTTTATGTTTTTTGTAGCACCACCTGCCTTAGCCATTCTTAGCTTCCAGTAAATGGAAAACGTCTTTTGTCAACAACTGAATAAGTGCTTAGTGAGTGTCCTACTATTACTCTTTTAACACATCCTATTGCACCATTTTACTATGAGGTGATCTAGGTTGATGCTAATAATGAGATCTATTACACTGAAAATACTATAGCGGTGCAAAAAGGGGACATTAAATAACAGTGCAGCCGACACACAATAAATATAAAAAAATCATTTGGAGTCAAGTATTGATGTCTTACTACTGTACTTTTTTTTTTGTTTTTGCAATGTTTTGGTCTTCAACATTTTCTATATAAGCTATATTCAGCTTAACTGTTAGGAAAACTTTTTTAACAATTAAAACATAACAGAATATTTTTTTCTGAAAAATATAACTGCCAAACAAAGTTTCAGTCTTGAAGACCTGCAGATTGTTTTTCAGTACCACAGAAGAGGACACACAGCACAAGGAAATATCGACACTTTTTCTTGTAGTGCTTGTCAGTGTTTTCATTACAAGACATGATAGAGAGACATTCTCTTCTTCTGACCTTCTGCAAATGGGGGGCTGCAGCAGGATTTCTTGATAAGCTGTTCCACAAATTCCTATTTCTCCCCTGGCAAGTTTAAATCCACCATGCACACATGCCAGAGTGGGTACCAGTAATATCCACCGGTAACATGTGGGATCAGTCTGGAAGCTGCTCATCAGTCGTGTCAACCATGACAACTTCTCAGAATAGGGCACAGTGTTGTTTTAGAATTGTCACTCATCAGTATTTGTGTTTTATTTATAGTCATAACTTTTTTTAGGCAGAAGAGAAAAGATTCAGACTTACAGATTCATGAAAGTGTTTTGAACAGAATATCAAGCAAACAGTATGTACCAGAATGCAGAGTATTTACTTAAGCATTTAATATGCTTTTGGTGTTTTAATTTTAAGATACAGAACCTTCTTTGGGCTAGTTTATATTGTACTGTATATAGTATATTAATGATTTTACTTGTCTGTGACACAGTCTTCATTACTACATTAGAGACACACAAACATTTTTATTACTATTAGTAATACATTCTGTCCATAATTTAAATCCATAAAGCCTACATACAGTATGATATATATATACAGTACACAAGTTTCCAAATAGAGTATATACAACATATACTGTAAAAGCATAGATATAGATTATACAATCTTGAAAATGAGCTTGATTATGGACAGAGTACGCAAAGAAAGAAACACATTCATCAATGTCAGTTCGAAGCAACCAATAAAGCAAAAAAAAAAAAACGAGTTCCTATTTTACTCATTCTTTGCTATTTAATTGTTTTAAAAAACTGACATACCTTGTAAGGCTGTGGTGGCTCCCAGTGCACCCAATCATATATCACAGACTTCTCTTCTTGCACCACATACTTTGCCCAGGGTGAAATTCGAAAGAGGAGTTCGCCACTTTTGCTGCGTATCACCACCTGGGGAACAACAGAGAACTTCACTGTACTGCCTTCATAAGGAGGGTTTTTTGTGCATTGAGATGAAAAAAGAAAAAAACAATACATTTCAAAATCTTTTTCTACTTTCTACATTCATTTAGTTTTATAGTAGGTTTAAATATCGAAGACTCAATACTGTACAAAACAGCAAGTTTTTATTTTTTGATGAAGAGGAAAAACTGACTGGACCTGTGCCTCTTCTTTTTTATTTTCAAAATATTTCTACTTTACAATTGTAATGAAAGCTACTGAAAAGCCTCAAAACAATCTTCAGAAGAGTATCACGAAGAGAAGACACGACAGGGACTATCACGCAGGGTCTTAAAAAAGAGTAACAACCCTACAAGGGTGTAACAGGCATGAGTGTATAGGCCAGTTAGCCCTTGCCCTCTACTTTCGTTATTGTTCCCAAGGATAAAAAATTGTGCTCAGTTTTCTGATAATATACTGTGTGTGCTATATCTGAGTTGTGGACCAAAACCTTTTATTTTCCAGACCCACAGACCCACAGATATCCCTGAAATAAAAAAAAAAACAACTGATGTCTTCTAAGCCATACATTTCATAGTATTCGAGTTTTTAGTTCTGGCAGTTTCAAAAACACTAGATTGACAAAATCAAATAATAGTGATCCAGAGAGTAGAGCCCGGGGATGTAAACAGAAAGCAGAAAAAAAGAGGGTTCAGAATGAAATCATATTTTATTTTGGAAGGGGCATACAGTATCTGTGTCTTGGATACTTATTCCTACAAATCAGTTTGGCAATAATCCATGGGTGAATATGACATGAGTGAACAGGTATCCAAAAAAGGGCCATCTGACCTTTTTTTTCTTAGTTATGATTCTTCCATTCTGTAGGCTCAAAAATACTACCATTTGATTATGGGCTAGAGTATAAATTGCTGGACTTATTTAATTGATATTGAAGGCCAATTCAGTAACATTTTCAAGTATACATTTTATAATATTATCATCCTACCCTATGGAGTTATTAAAAATATTCAGGAAAATTCCCATCATAAGTTACATCAATACCTCTTTACCATCCTCAAATCCACCACCAATGCTTTACCAGGGAGTACATGCGAGAAGTCTCCAACTCAAATATGGGGAAACTTTAATGAGGCCATATACACCAGTAAAAGAGAAGAACATTTTTACACATACAGTAACATGAAGCTGAACAAACATGTAATTGTATTACTGTACTTCATATTTCATGGTTGCAAATACCAATTCGAATGAAGCCAAGCACACAGCAGCAATTGAGTGCAAAAATATTAAGTGAAATATACAGTGGAAAAATAAAAAATAAAAACTTCCACAGTGTATGTTGTTTTTTAACTTCTCTCTCAGATCAAACAACACTCCAGTTTATGTCTCTAGGTCTGACCCTAGGAGAACAACATTAAGGTTGATGCATCTCACAATAAATATAAAACTGGCCATTCCTTATTTTTTTCATAACATCTCAAACACGGCAAATTTAAAAAATACTTTAAAAATGTACAATATTTTACTCAATTTACAATAAATTGCATGAATTACGACTTTCACTACGAAAGTTGTTTTCTCTCATATCGCAAGAACATTTTCTCACTGGAAATTGTCAATAAAGACATCAATTTTGGTATAGCTCTGGCTCTTTGGGTCCTGAAGCAGGAAGTAGATTTTACTGAATCTGTTATTTTTGTATAAGCATTTGTAATGTTTTTAAAGACCTTTTGAACCTCTGTTTACCTACAGTATGGTTTGGTTATATGTTTATCTTTTACTAGTACTCTGGTTTTACAATTTGGTGCTGACTGTAGGCTGGAGCCTGCTGTGTCAGAATGATAATTCAGAGGATGATAGGCATGTTGTAAAACAGGGGTCATTTTGTAGAGAGCTTAAATAACCACTGGTTATATTTACAAATTGGCTTTACATTTTTAAAAAACCCTTTAGGCATTCATGCTAGCATCTGCTTACTATACATGGGTTCTGAAATTGTGGGCCTTGTCTTCCATCAACAATCAACTGTAATTTGTGCATGATACACTGAAAGACAGCGGTTAAGAGTATTTGACAGCATTTAAATATTTTAACTTTCATATTGAGGGAAGAAGTTACCTATTTGTTAATCTCTCCAGAGGTCATCATGAGACTGCAGACAATTAGATATTGTGTGTCCATTAATACTGACTTACAGTATGAGGATGAAAAACAGGTGACTGTCCCTTTAACTAGCACAGGGAAAATTGGGTAGATTATCATAAGTCTAATTTAAAATGTAGGTGGATTCTGTTTCCATTTAACACTAGAATAGTGTTCAACTGAGCATTTTTCAATGTCAGTGCACCGTCGAAACTATAATTAGATTTTACTTCCATCAAACCATTTTTCCACCCTTTCTAACACCTATGCCGCAGGAAAGGCTACCTCAAGCATGCCTGAAACATATCACAAGACACTGCATCCCAGAATTAATTTACAAATTTTAATACACCTTTAGATCTAGGATGTCAATCAAAAAATCCATCAAAACCCTAAAACGTGGGTTAGGCTTGGCAGTATTTTTCACATGCTATTCAATGTGACATCAGGGAGCAAAATCTCAGTGTGTGATGATAATATAAATGTTATTAATAGGAAGAAACTAAGATAGGACAAACTGATGCAGTATCTGTGCCAGCTGAATAGAAATGGAGTCTGCGAATGGTAATGGAATTTATAAAGGCAATATTTGATTTCATATATACTATTCAACATTTTGTACATTGGAGAGAGAGAAAAATAAATGTCTCTCAAAATTGCATTCAAAAGGGTTAACTCCTATAATACTAAAAATAAATAATTATTGTTGTTTAACAGTGAGAAGGTTTTAGAGAAACTAATCCGGGAACAGGGAGGAGAGTATAATATCTCCAATGTATTATATGTGTTTCATCTGAAGCAATTTTTCAAACTGTTGAAAACTTCCCATATCATCAATGAACGGAAGCCATTTGGCCCATTTAGCTCATTTGCCAGCAGCTAATTGATTCAAGGATCTCATCCAGCCATTTCAGGTAGGGTATCTGCTTTGATAATCATAGGGTAGCTTGTCCCCAAATCACACAATCATCTGAATAAGGAAACAAAAGCTCCTGCTCCCAGTTCTAAATGTAATTTAGAAACTTTAATCATCAACCTATTTTGTACACTGAAAAAGGCTCAGAACATTAACTGAACAGATTTAAAGATATCTGCTAAACAATTAAGCTTATAGAATTTACACCTAAGCTCTCAAGGTGCATAACCATATTTTTTACTACACTACTGACTCTGAATATGATTAGCTTACATCTTTCCTTCATTAGTAACAAGATTTTCTGAACATTTAAATGCACAAATTTGTAGAACAGCCAATCAATGGCATTTTGAAGATAGACAATCCTATTCAGCAGACAGACACCCGAGTCGTAATATGATAATTTACTGCATGATGACTTTACAAGCTAATTACTAATTTATTCACAGCTGTGCTGTAGGTTACGGTTTTGACTTCATGGCAGTACACCTCTTAAAATTCTTGCTGCATCCATTTTCTATAACAATATCTAAAGATGAAAGTCATCCAGTAAGAAAAATGATGTACTGTAGGAGTTGCATAAATGTGTCAGTCATTTTTCTCCTCCTTTGTCATACCTTAATTTCTGCTACTTTGAATCACATTTCTATCTCAAAGTAAAATACCCCTGTTTAATTGGTTTAAATGAATACATTTCAATGAAAACACAGGGTAGCAGATTCTGACAGGTTTCTCTCTTTAAATGAGCTTCTCCAGTTTAGACTGAAATGTGTGGATTTCATGAAAGATCCAGAAGTCCATATTTCTCTCTTCAAATAAGTTATTTGAGCTTTTCTAGGTTAGAATTCAGCTATATTTCAAGACATACAGAAGTACAATATTTTGTGAAAAAACCAGTTGCCCCTACTGCTAAGACATACTGTACAGTACTTCACTCATTGCAAAATTACAGAGTAACCCATTAATACCAGTACATGGAACTGATTTAATATTATAAAACTTAGATTTTATTTGGAGTCATCACAATGATTAAGATTACATAATTGTTTATAACTATCTACAGTTTCTCCTTTATAAGTTTCAATGTCTCTGCTTTGTCTCACAGTAACAAGAGAAGGCTTAAGTAACCCCACTTTCACAAAATCTGAAGTGACGTCATTGCAACACCCCTCATGTACAGTACATCAATTGTTGGCAGGTTTCAGAAATTCATTATCACAATGATTTATTTCACTACCACTCAATTGCTAATACAGTCTATCCAGCTTAAGTATGCATCATTTTCATGCTAGTGAAAAAAAAAGTAACTTCCATGGAAGGAAAATTACTCTTTAAATTTACTTTACATTACCTCATTTGCATGTACGTACATCCCAATTAACTGTATATATTTGAGGTAATGTAATGTAATGTTTCTTTATTAGTACTTTTCCACAGCCACTTTTTAAAGGGACTTCAAGCTTACGCTGTAAGGTAGGCTATAACTAAACCATCATCCCAACTCATCCCAACCGGGCAAAGTACAGTATGCAACTTTAACAGTGTTTTAGATATCAAAAGTGAGAACAAGGGCTGAGTTGGTGGAGTCTCATTAAGACTTTAAAGCAGTATAACCGCCACGTAGCCAGATCTCTTAAAGTAAGAAGGGGTGGGCCAGGTCCTGTGATGGGAGACTCCAAAGAAAATCAGGTGGGAGCTGCAAATGAGGCTTGTGGACCAGTAGGTGGTGCTTTTCCTTCTGGATCTGAATTTCAAAACAAGAGCTTCTGTAAGGTGACTGGGGACAGTGGGGGACAGTGCTAAAGGAAGACTTAAGGTTATATCTGCCTTAATTTACCTAGGGTGGTGCTGCACTTCAGTAATAAATGACCTAACAATTCTCTAACATGCCATGCCCTCTGGATATCTTTTGGGATAAAAAATCTATCAAATATACCATAGTATATGTAGTTAATTAATAAAGTGATAAAGTGCACCCTGTGCACTGCAGACGTAATGTTTTCCTGCGGACTTAATTGTGAATACACACGCAGAAACTGTAGGTATTATACAGTACATAGCATACACACAATGAAGTATTAATGTAACTTACTATTTGAATATTCCAATCTATTTTATGAAATAGTTTGTTCAAATACATTGCATTATTTATTATTTTTATTGGATGTTAATTAAATACATTATTATATATTATTAATTAACGTACTGAGTAAAAATATTAAATAAAACCATTAATTGGTGCCCTGGATTAATTAAGTTAGAAACTACATAGAAATGCCAAAGCAACACAATGCTATTAAGCAGTCTAATATCAGCAGGAGTACATAATTATCTTGTGAATCTAAGTTTCAAATCATGTACCATTTTTAAATCTATACAGTTTCTGCAAAATACAAAGTAATTCTCTAAAATTACTTATAACATCAACATGCTTGAAATATATTCAGTGCCACAGAGAGGTGATGTGCGACAACTGAAGTTGTAGAAAATAAATCAAGGAAATATGGGTGAAATAAGACACAAAAATACTTTAAACAAAGTAATTCCAATTAACTTGGTAGATTTTAGTTTTCCTGATTCTGGTTTTCTTGCTTTGTGCACAATTATGTATGGTCAAAACAAAAATACTACAAAAATTAAGTATTAAAAAAACTATAATCAAATTACTTTTATTGTTTATTTGATTTTGTGAAGCATTCCTTAAATGCCATTCTCCATCGACAGTACATGACCTACAGTATGAACATCTTCACAACCATGGGTGATAATGGGCAATTAAAGAGTAGTAAAAAGGTAATTTCACCACTGATAATATCTGCTTCATTCACACTTTATAAACATCATTCTATTCTACAACATACAAAATATTTTGTTTAAGGAACTGCCTCACTAATGTTCAAAGGAAGAAACTAAGTTAAAAAAAAAGTATGTTTACTCAAGAGTTCAGACATCTTGGGAGCAACATTTCAGAAGATAACACAGAAGAGAAAAAGTTTTTTAAAGTGCCCTTTTTTTAGCAGAACATAGAAATTACTTTCAGATTTAAAGAAATAAGAAGTGGTAAAATCTACTCTATTTACCTTCCTCCTCTGGGATGAAAACCGATGAAAAAATCCTGCATATTAAAGTTATTTATGCTTGCAAAAACACATTGTACAGCACAATCCTGTGTTCTTGGACCATTTGCCCTGAGTTTCAAAGTAGACACTAGTTAAGAAGCAATTATCCATGTTATTTTCAAAGCAATTTCACGCTTTATTAGTGAATAGTGCGTGCATACCTAAGTTTGCAGAAATCACGCAAACCGCTACTTATCTCCCTATTGCTAATGTGATCTTTAAAACACTTTTTTTTCATTCTCTATTTCTGAAGAAGAAAATGTGGGACCAAATTTGAAATCTTTAGTAATTTTATTGCAATACTTTACATAATGAATGCAAAAATTTAACTGCAAGCAGTCAGGAACCACTGAAAGGGGTGACAAACAGCACTGAGGATTGAGGGGTTCTGGAGAGCTCCTCTGCTGGAACTGAACCTAATCCTTTATTTTTTTTATACTTGTTTTAAAACAGATGGCGCAAACAACACACAAACACAGGAGGGTGAAACGCAGTATCTGATTAAGCTAGAGTTTGGGGACATACTGGAAGTGTCACTGACAGGTCAGTGTGTCACAAAAGGAGACAAGGAAGGACTACGCCAAAGTTCATCCTTCTCTGTCACGAGACAGTGAACATGTATGTGATACTTATCTAAACATTGTGAGACTAGGGCACTTTTGGAAATATGTAACTAATTTGCTCCTGGACACGTGTGGTCTGACTGTGTGTAGTTGAGCCCCAACCATTCCTTCTCAATCGACGACTTCTAAATTGCCATCAATCTTCAGGCCTGACTTGACTGGTGAGTCTAACTGCAGCTACTGTAAAAATCTGTCTTACGAGGTTTGGTGGTTAGGTGATAAAGAGCTTGTGAAAAAACTGTGACAATAGAGTCAGATACCTTATCCCATATTAAAAACACATGTAATTAGCTCCCCCTTTTCTTTTATTTATTTTCTTTAATTCTAGATGTGTATTTTTACGTTTATTGTACTATGTGATTTTTTTAAAAACACAGTATACATTGCTCAAAAAAGGAAAAAGGCAAAGTAAGAGTGAAATGAAATCTAAAACAAACCTTCAGAAAGTATAAGCTCAAACAACTGAGCTGCCTATCCTTTCACTGTGAGTACTAAGAGTTTCGTACTATCAGTAGGCCATGGGTTCACATCATGACACTGATACGAAGAGATTTAATCAGATCTGCAAGATATATAGTCACAAAGTTGAACATACTCATACGAATTTGGTATTCTTGTACATACTGTAGCAACTGCTTAATTCAAAGTGTTGGTGTGCAAATGGCCTTCAAGGGGAGGATTTTACTGTATAACAATTTTTGTGTTGCTAGTTGTTGCTGGCTCTATAGAATTATTTGATGTACTATGTAGTTAGTTATATGGAAAAATATTTTTGCAAAACAAGCTTCACACAATAATGAAAAATGAAAGGAACTTGGTGTAAAATTAAACATTCAGTAAAACTACACATTCGATCAAAATAGTCCATAAAAAAACTGTGTTAAAAAGGAAAACCTTAACACAGCAGGGGAGAAAGAATGAGCAGAAAAGGTCATTAAAAGCCTCCCAAGAAAGAAGCTAATACATCAACTCTAATCACGCTGGTGCAGACGTACTGAACTAAACTATACAAGAATAGCATGGCATAGCAATATTGCAAGAATAGCAAAAATAAGTTATTATTCATAGAAACCACAATTGAATATGCATAGGTATTAATCACCTTTTCAATAATTAATTCTATTGCAAGATATTAAGGTTATGCACAGCATAAATGGACATTATTTAGCCTCCTGGAAAAGAATAAGAGGAGGGAAAAAACAAAGCTCAGTTCCCACAATGCTCCAGACTCAGTTCAAGACACTTCTAGACGTGTTTTACTGTTCAGATCTTACCAGCAATAGCACTCCTTTACTCTAAAGGTCATTTAACACAAAGAAGCATGTCAGAGTAGCAGTGTGTAGTTCCCTTTTAATATATTCTAAAAAAAGGAACATTTCACTCTGGCATCTAAAATACAAACAGATTTTATCTTCTGAAGGGCATCCTGTATCCATCTCTCACTCTCCAAAGCCAGACCCAACATTTTAGTTGCCTCATAAACTGTGAGGTCAAACGGTTTAGCAATAGAGTACAAAAACAGTTTTAATGCTTCTCCACAAACTGTTTTCAAAGATAAAATACTAATGCACAGGACTATAAAAATGCTATTTAAATAAAGCAAATTCAATTACAGAGCAGCATATCATATCGTTACTGTATATACCTGTATGTTATCAAGTGGGGAGACGCGTTAGTGTGCGTTGGCTGGAACAAGCGAAAAAATTGTTCCTCCTTTATATTTTTCAGCATAGAATTAACCCTAACTTGTTCCATATATACCTAAAAAAAATCAATAGCTCTGCGATATTCTTCCTTGTTGGCATTTTTTTAAAATTAAATTGTACTGTATATTGGTCCATTTAATTTCACTGTGCTCCTGAACAATCCTCTTGATTCTTTCTTGAAATAAAAACCAGTGGACAATGGGGTCACAAGGACATGCACAGGACAAGCAGCTTTCAACATGAATAAAATCTGTGCAATAGCAACAAACATTTCAGAACATCTCGTTTTGTGTAGGAGGCTACTGTGTGGAGTTGTGCTGAATAAGGAAAACAAATGACAATGAAAATTCTTAAGATACAAAAGAAAATAGTCTAGGCTTAATTGGCTATTGGAACTCTTATAAATATTTAAGAAATGTATTGATAAATTCAATTTAGTCCTCTGTTCATGAGTCATCAGCTACAAAATAAATGTGATTATTTCACTAAGACTAAAAGACCTACAGTACCTTTTCCATATTGTACTTTGGTTTGATAGCAACCTATAAGGCAACAATGAAGAGAACAACATCATAATTGCAGCATTTATTTCTACTGTACATCTAATCAATTTAGCCTTGATCCATACATACTAGCAATGTTCAGTAAATTCTACTGGTTTTACTGGCATTGAAAAAATCAGTATCACTACCATCAAACCTATGATAGGCATTTCTAGGGATTTATGTCTTTAAACGTGTGGTAAAACCTTAAATATTCACTAATAAATAATAATGAAATATAACATCTCCTGCAAATACAATACACACTGCAAAACACACAGAAAATCTTGAGTCATTCAAAATGGCATACAGTAAATGAGCTAATAATTATTATATAAAAAAATAAGACACTTGGACAAAAAATACAGGAAAGAACATCTGAAATCTTAAATTTATACTCTACAGATCCAGTGATTGGTCGGAGCTGGGGTATTGCCTTTCTCCTGAGCATTAGGAGCTCCATCAGGAGTTTCACTGGAGAAGTAAACTACCCAGCCGGCATCTTTCAGCACTGAACTCAAAGCAAACAAGTATGATTACAAAGTAAGAGGTTGTGAATAAGCTTGTCTAGCTGTTAATAAGTAAAAAAAGAGAAAGGTGCTTTTCACAAGGTCATCCCTATTTAAAAGATTTTCTGTATAAAATATAAATAGAAAAAAGGCCTGTTCTTACTGTGTTTTAAAGGTGATGAAAAAAAAAAAAACGATTCAAATATACTATGGGATCTAAGACCCCTGACAATTAAATTATCTTGAATCAGACTTTTTTATTTACAGTCTCAGCAAAACTGGAAAAGAAGCTAAATAAAAAAAGTCAAGCCATGCAGATGCTTATAGCGTAGGCAAAAAATAATTTCAATGTGGCACACGTCCATGGAGACCCTTCCAATTTCATAACAAAAACCACATGAGGGGGAATACAAGCTGTATTGTAGTTTTAACTTTCGAAAAAAGAGTAATTCCAGTTGAATAAAAAATGGGTCCAGACAGACTTTAAAAAATCATGAGATTATGCAAGAGTCCTAAATTCTGAGAACACTCTAAATGCCATGGTTTTCATGGTGTAACACTCCTTTATAGCTTCCTAACCTGCAATGACAGCAGAGATGGCTATAAATAGAGGCTGCTGTTGAGGGTAGACTATATACATCCTTTTATACATCTATTTCCCAGATTTTTTTTTTCATTTTGCAACTCCTGTTTGTGTTATCCATTATCAAGGTCACTGAGAGATAACCTATGCTTCATAGAACAAAAAAAACTTTCTCTCCTCTACAAAGAGAATGCAGAAAAAAAAAGATTTTAAAACAATGGTATATTTTACATAAACCTTAAAGAAGTTTAATGAGTCAGTTGAATGCAGTAGTAGTTAAATGTAAAAGACACAGTAGTATGCATTAAGTAAAGACATACACATATACGTATACTGTATACAGTATTGTTTAGCTACTGTATATCAAGGGAATTATTCCTTTGACAAAGGAACAGAAGAAAATACTACCCCAATAGGTGCCGGCCAACTAATTTTATAAGTATCCTTAAGATCCTTAATCAGCTTTTCCTGACACACTGTTGGGTGAACACCTCGTCAAGCTTCATCTGTCATCAACTATTCTCATCGACTTTTCTCCTGTAAACTTATTGATTACATCTCTTCAAGAAAGTGCACCAATGCTCAAAAGAAACACACCCTCAGGTCTACTGGAATTAATCAAATACTTTCAACATGGACACCAATTCAAATCACATTCACAAAGTACAGATGCAGCCATTCAAAACAAGCGGGCGATATCGCATTATTTTGGGGTGCGCTTTACGCAGTCTACCGCAAGTTACCGTAAATTATCCTATAATACCGCAAGTAAAATAATACTATCCGGAATTTCCGCAAGGTGGAGCTAATAAAGCTCAACCTCTCATGTTTGAGCTGTCGCCATCAAAGTCTTTAACGAAGATATTACTAATAGTATTAATAATGAATGACCTTGGACAAGCTGTAAGTGTAAACTCAAAGTATTGCCCTTGTCCACATTCTTTTTTTCATTGACCGTCTTTGTAAAAGTAACACCACAGCATTTCGCAATCACGCATTTGTTTCCAATCATGCAAAGTACAGTAATTTTTGAAAATCGATTCACATGCTTATAAAAGAGATTGATTTAGGAACATAAACATATTACTGTATGCAAACTGTATTGTATACAATATGTATATGTATATTTGATGTCTTTACTGTGCCCGTTTAAGTATTGAATATTTATATGGAATTTTACGACCGAAGGAAACCTGAGCATAAAAAGAATAGGAGCATACTGTAACGTGTGTGAAGGCCATAAACGATATTAATTTTGGAACTTAAACATACAGTATATGGCTGGTCTCGGTACTTTAAAGAAAACATACACACCAGTATTCCATTTCTCCCTAAACATTTTAAGCATCGAAGTCTTAAACTAACGTGATACCGGAGTCAACAAGCATACTTTTAGAATTTGATTAAAAGGGAATTTAATATGGAATCGCGTATCTAAAGAAATTAATAATGATATAATTATATTAATGTACCGCAACACAAGAATAGTACACGCTGTACATTGTCTGTTGATAATGTTTCTGTAGTGCTTTTTCAGCATTCTGCATATGACCTTGCCGGTGGCGCTGTGGGTTAGGTTCCTTACTCCCACGTCACACGCTATGTGTTCAAATCCCGCTGGAGCCATGACTTTTTTAACAAACATTTCTTTGAAAAAATAAAATGTTTCCCTGGGTCAGAGATTAAATAAAACCTCACTCGCACCAAACAAATTTATATTTCTAAATATCATAACATGATCGAATTTAAGTCATTTTAATAACAATGAATAGTCACCTAGCCATTACAATATAAACATTTATATTGATTTAAATCGCGTTTAAATCACCTTTATTTAAAACCCATAAATAAAGCTGATACTATTTAGACTTTTAATTATTTAAAACTGTAAATTTTAGCAAAGTCATGTATTTTAAAAATCTTAAGATTTCTTTATTTATGTCTTTATTTAGTGGTTCCATTAGTGACAAAGGCTAAACTTTCTTGGAAAAATGTCTGTTATGTAAGAAGGGTTCCTTTCGCCGTAGTCGGGTTGACATTAGAAGCTTGCCACGCCCGGACTGTTACACCAACGCATTAGCGTTAAAGCGATTTCATTGAGGAGCCTAGCTTTCTTAACTAGTAAGTACCGTACTTCCTTGGTTTTGGAGGGGAGGAGGTGTCTTTCACTGGAAATCTCACCCCCTTCTACTTTGCTTGAAAATTGCTTGAAAATACCTGTGAAACCGGTTTAATTCGTCACAGCCAGCACTCCTGCTGGCCGCCCACGTGTTATGCTCTTCGTTAATGTCTAAGCCGGAACACATCATTATATCTCATTTTGTATTTCTTTTTAAAAAATCGTTTGCCCAGCCTAACAGTATTGTTGTTATTGTTTTTATCCTGTAAAGCGCTTTGAGGAGCCAGCTTTAAAGGTGCCATATACAATAAAGTTCATTATTATTACTATTGTTAATTTGCTGGACAGAGAGGTGAACATTATTACGCAGAAGACAAAGATAGCGATTTACGTTGCATTGTGCATTGTGCTGCTGTAATACAGTTTTAAATAATTAAAAGTCTAAACAGTATTAGTTTTATGGGTTTTAAATAAAAGCGATTTAAACGCGATTTAAATCAATATAAATGTTTATATTGTAACGCCTAGGTGATTATTCATTGTTATTAAAATGACTTAAATTCGATTATGTTGTGATATTTAGAAATATAAATTTGTTTGGTGCGAGTGAGGTTTTATTTAATCTTTGACCCAGGGAAACGTTTCATTTTTTCAAAAAAATGTTTGTAAAAAAAGTCATGGCTCCAGCAGGATTTGAACACATAGCGTGTGACGTGGGAGTCAGGAACCTAACCCACAGCGGCACCGGCAAGGTCACACAGAGTGCTGAAAAAGTACTACAGAAACATTATCAACAGACAATGTACAGCGTGTACTATTCTTGTGTTGCGGTACATGAATATAATTATATCGTTCTTAATTTCTTTAGATATGCGATTCCATATTATATTCCCTTTTAATCAAATTCTAAAAGTATGCTTGTTGACTCCGGTATCACGTTAGTTAAAGACTTCGATGCTTAAAATGTTTAGGAAGAAATGGAATACTGGTGTGTATGTTTTCTTTAAAGTACCGAGACCAGCCATATACTGTATGTTTACGTTCCAAAATTAATATCGTTTATGGCCTTCACACACGTTACAGTATGCTCCTATTCTTTTTATGCTCAGGTACTAAGATTTCCCTTCAGTGGTAAAATTCAATATAAATATTCAATGCTAAAACGGGCACAGTAAAGACATTTTCTGTAAATCTTTCTACGACCGACCAACGGACCACGAGTGCCCCTGTCGGTCAACCAATCACGTACCGCGGTATTTTGCCTCATCGCGTGTCACAATGCGCGACGCTGTAGCCAATTACCTCCGGTACGTGTCTGTACTGCGCACTTTGAATGGCTGCATCTGTATAAAAACACAGATCAAAGAATTATATGGATTCAGTATGAAATGTACAGTATACACTGTGAAAATGAACACTTGATATTGAGTATGATAGCCCTGAGCAACTTTTGAATGTTCTGCCACTCTGTGCAGTTCCAGTCAGCAGACAAACGTTGTCCAACAAGAAGTGTCTCCCGTTAATGGCACTGGTGAGATTTTCCCAATAGCATATTCTTTTGACCTTAGGTCAAGAGAAAAAGTTAACCATGGCTAGACCTCCGCCTTATTTTCTTTTAAAGTTATGTCCTTGTGATGCTATCACTCAGTGGTCTTGAATTCTCCTCAGTGGAAATCCACAAAGTAAAAGTTTTAAAGAAATGACATGAAAGCTTCTATTGAAGCTTCTTTTTTGGTTGAAAAGTTATTTATATCAAAGATACAGTTGTGTACATTTGTAAACAAAAGCTTATTTCCAAGCAGCAGAATGGAGGAATGGTTTTCTTGACAGAAACCATATTTAACCGTCTTTAATTGGCTACAGTACATCTGTATTCAAATATATACAGTACATCTCAAAATAATATAGTTGATTTCTACTACTGTGTAGCGGCAATGCTTGTTAATAAGACAGAATTAAGCGTTGGTATGCTGTCCTAAAGGAGGCCCCATCTCACCCTCCATCTCTGTGGTGCAGCCACAGAGAAACTATTCACGCAGGCTGATTTAAGATGTTTTCTTTTGATAAAGAACAAGCTCCCAGATGGGGATGTACTTAGCTAAGCCTGGCTATCATGATCAATGGTCATCCATTGGCACCTATCTGTCTAGGGAGTGCCAGATGGACATCTAGACTGCATTCCTAAGTGTCAGGAGTAAGTGACTCATATCTCACCTTGATCAACCAATCAGGGACTGGTAGGGCCGAGTAACCCACGCAGGACTCTGATGCCCATGGAACTTTCAGCCAATGAATGAGCTGAAGTTCCTCCAGGTAAAAACAGGCAACACAGAGATTCAGTAGGATTCAGTGGAGAATTCTGTGGACAATTCTAAAGGGAATTCAAAGGAGAATTCCAGGGCAGGACGGCCCAGGAGCAGAAGGCTCCCAAGGGCAGGACATTCTCGCAGCGCGCCTCCTGACCATCCTGAGACTCAGCCCGGACAACCACGGAACGGCCCGTGTGTCCGGGTGCCAGAACTTTCCTTTGTTCTAAGAGTCTAGAGCGGAGGTTGCCAGAGAGTAACCAGAGGATCCACCCGAGGTTAGCACCAGCAGCAGGCCTCGTGAACAGGTCAGAACTGTGGACAGCTGAATCACTATTCAGAACTAGCTTTTCATCAGGAACGAACTGGTCCTCTTCCTGACTTGCTGGAACCCACAGTCATCTTTTCTCCTGTGCAAACTTTGCTAGTTAAAGCCAACACTAACTAGCCGGTCAGTGAACATCTGCAGCGCAACGTCGCAAGCCGCACCGAGCCAGACAGTGCGGATTGGACACCAACAGCCTGCAACTGTTTCTTTGAGTCCGCAGGAGATCTGAATCCCCAGAGATTGGATGAGTATTCAACTTCAATGCATTACAGCTCGAGAATTCAATTGTTATCCCAACCAGTTGATATCAATTTAATTCCTAAGAGTTATGTACTTGTTTTGAGTATCTAATGTAGAAGTTGTAACCAAGTTCAATTACGAAACGGTCTAAATGAATGATATACTGAACATATGTCCTCTTGATATATGTAACTCTTCGTAACTGACTGAATATATACCTTTTGTATTCTGATAACCCTCTCGATAAGATCTGTTAGTTTTATATGCATATTCTATGTATTAATAAATGTATCCTCGTGTATTAGTACCTGTGTGTGTGCATTGTTTGAGTTATATCGCATGGTTGGATTCTAAAGCCATCAAAAGAATCATTTTGTGATTTACTGCTACAATTAATAATTGTCCCAGTAAATGCCCAAACCCTACAGAACTGGTGCCTTTAGAGAGCACACTACAACTGTTAACAGTACAATTCAATGTCTAGTTGTTGTATGGCACAGATTTCAGAGCAGATTTGAGGTTTTTGATAAAAGGGTTGAAATGAATTATTTTTCTTTCTCAGCACTACACCCAATATCCAGTTAGAGTATTTTACATTATCTGTGACAAGCAGGCTTAAACAATTAACTGTGCAAACGTAATAATATTTGTCACTCAGACACTGCTGATCATTGCTCATTATTCCTGTACACTGTTGTCTATAAAACACCTTATTTTCAATTTAGCAGCACAGATAAACATTGAGATTTGATTGGTGACAAGCTGGAGTCAGTGTTATTAAATGCTATTTTACATCTTGCACTGACTATGGTAATTCTCAGCTTGGTATTCTGCTTAGACCTTGAATCTCAAATCTGCAGTGGATTCAAAGTTCACCAATACATATATTAACCCAGTATCCAGCTAGAGACCACATCACATGTTATAATTCACTTTAATTCTTAAACATCAGCTTTGTGCCCAGTTTCTTTAGGTATTGATTTTCAGGTTCTTTTGCTGATATACTGTACAAAGCACTACATGCCCCAGCTCCACTTATCAGATTGTGTTACTGACCCTTTACAATACCTGCCAGTACCTTCAGTTCTCAGCACTTAGGGCTTCTAGTTGTTCCTAGAATGTGACTGAATACCTTGAGTGGCAGATCTCAAGTCATCAAGCTCTGTACTTTTGGAACTCCTTACCAGATTAGAGAGAAGCATTTGTTTTTTAATCTCCAACTCAAGACTTACATCTCCATGATTCAGCCTTTTCACTTCCGTAGAAAGCCTTGAGATCAGATATCTGAAGGCAACAGAAAACTATTTTACACATAAAAAAGATTTTTGTCTTCATGTTCTTTCTTTTTGTGTATGGTTCATTTTGCCTCCCATGCACTGGTACATTCTGTGGTGTATTTCAAGTTCCACTTTTATCGCAAGCCGAACAACACTAAGCAATACATATAATCAGGGCTAGAATACAATCAGGGCATGTACAGTAGTACAAAAACTCAGTGGTGCTTGCTGACATATTCTATAATTCAATATCAGTAACGCAATAAGTGCTACTGAGACAGAGCAGGAATTTGCTCATCAGTTGTGCAGATACTGCGTGAGAATTGGACAATTTAATCATTTTTTAACTAACCAATTGGTTTGTTACTTCAATTAAATTTGAACAAGAAGCATAATGCTCAGATTTCCACCATTAAGCTTAGTAGTATAGTAGACAGTGATGTCTCAGTTTTGTGATTTGTTTTTCATAACCCGTTACATTGTGCTAAATCACCAAATGAGAGGTACTGAAGACTTCAAACTGAAGTGTGACCAGACTGCAAGTTGAATCCTGTTAATTAACCTGCAGGATCACTTATGTTGCTACTCTGCAAGAAATCAAAAACTGTAGTAAATTTCACCAGAAATTCACAAGTCCCAAAAACACAATGATTGCAAGGACGAACTGTAAGTAAACATCTTTAGTCTCAGATAATACGCTGTCCCATCTCAGTCCAAACATAAGAATAACAGACAAAATCATTTCCATAAGATTTTTTTTGTTCTTGTGTTCATAATATATGAAGATTGTGTGCTGCAGCTGTCGTTCCTGCCTGAGCAGTTGCAGATGCTGGGCTGTCTCCTCCTTCTGTTATTAGAACACCTGCTACATTCTGCAAGAGCTGGAGAACAAGCTATAGCACTGATTTTTCTTGGAATGGGTTTTACCTTGACAAAAGTTCTCTTTTTGTATAGTCAAAACCAAATACGAAAGCTGAAAAGAGTCCTTGGAGGAGCAGACTGGACAGAACAGTACAGATTATCTCCAAAAAGTTAATTCTTTTCTCACTAAGTGACCAGCACAGGGATGACATCCAATTGGCTAAGTGCTTGAATTAAGTGCTTGAGGTCAGACAGGCTTTTCTCTGTTCATGGTACTGCCGAAGCCTCATTGGATGTCAATAACCTTCTGATGTCTTAGCTCTCCTATTTGTGCAATTGAATCTGTCTTTATGTTGGTAAACCAAGAGATTAACAACTGTCAATTCCAAACTGGGATGTAAAAAAGGAAACATTAGAGTACAGTACAAAAAAACAACAACAGGGCCTTAGTGTGCTTGCTATTGTGGATAATAAGAATCATGGAGCCTTGCCTCAAAACGCAGGGGTATGCACAGAAAATGCATCATCCATAATTAATAATACATCAACCAGGAAAAAAGACCAGCCATAACATCTGCATGATATTCACTATCCATACGGCAGAAGCCACATTTAAGCAAGTAAGTGTAAGACAACATAAAAATGCTTTCTTCTCAAAGTCAAAGTAAAATCAATAAAAAAAAGATAAGATAACATGGTAACTGTTCTTCTTAAGGGTCACTGTCATTTGTATACAAGAAACAGAACACTCACTTGTTCAACAGTGAATTAAAATTCACTCATTACAAAAAGATTAGAAACAGAAACAGCAGCAACATTCTTAGACTTCAGACAGAACTAATGTTATATTACATTTATATGATAAGGCTGTAAAATAATTGCGCAATACTGATGAATGGGGCCTGACAACATACTGTAATTGTTCACTCAGCTATCATCAAAAAAGAAAACTTGGTCTGAAGTAAAATTTCAGTGTAATTTCAAGCCAAAAGATTTTTTCACATAGTGAGAATGGAACTGTCTTATATTTTTCGCACCTGCATTATGTCTGTACAAACAAGATGAATAATTGCTAGAACAACAGGACCAGTTCTCACACTGTTCTAAAGTAATTATTTCTGTGTCCCTATTAAAGCCCTCACAGACCCTGCTGTGGTTTTCTTTTAAGAAAGTAAGCCACCTGGAGACACTATGTGCTCTCTTACAATGCCAAATAGAGCAGTTTTTGTATGCAAAGATATTGTTTCCTATGCAGCCATTTAGAAAAAAAATAAGCAAAAAAAAATGCAGAAAATGGCCCAGACAAGAAATAAAAATCAAGTGACTCATGCACTGTTAGTTTTCAAAGTTCCTGAAATCTTTATAAGAAACTGTAGTACCATTTCTTACTAAGCACCGTAGATAGAATTCTGAAAAAAACACATTACATCAGACTTTGGTAAGGGCTACTATTAAAATCCTTCAGAAATTCTGTTTGCATCATTTGGGAACTCGTGTATGGCATTCCAATGCTGTCAAGTCACAATCAAGTTTCCTCTCCCTCAAATAATAAGAGAATGGCTCTGCTAGCACTTACTGTACTGAGCACTCAGGGAAAGCAGTTTCAGCTGTCCATGGGATATAAATGCTACAAAGCTGCTCTGCCCAGAAGCAGTATTATTTGCCATCAGGTAAATTATATCCTTTACAATTTCTCAATTTTGGATAGATTAGCACCATCATACAGCATTATACAGCATCATATAGCATTAGTGTGAACAAGGAATTTTCCTATTGGGAGAAACAAGAGGTCTACCAAAGGGACCCATTTCTAGAAGTTAATCACTTCCAGACTAATTCATACAATGTGTATAAAGCTGTCCATAGTGTCCCCTGGAAAAAGAGCAACAGGGATCTAGAAAATATGTTTGTATGATTCCATCTACGAGGAGTCAAATACGCTCCATGATGGAAATTTAAGAGGATTACAGAATGGTTAGGATTTTCAAAGGCAGAATTTCGTATTATCCAAAATATTGTCCCAGGAAGTGGCCTCGAGTCCATATTCCAAACAGTAACCACTGTTAAAGGTTTATATGAAGCCTTTAAAAAAAGATAAACATAAAAAGCAAATCCCTTTTTGTTACCCATGGTATTATGCACTACGTATATTGACTACTTCACCATTGAGGACTTACATAATAAATATAAACATAAAAACATAAAAAATAAAAACATACATTTGTAGAAAGAAGTATTGCAAGAAAAAGAATGAAGTCTGTGCTAACATTTTTTTTAACCACAGATCCCTCTGGTTTACCTGTATATTTGATTAAACCAACCAGTGGGAAATATTTCTCAGTTGCTCGTACACAAAGGAAAAGCCTTAGAAATTAAAAAAAAAAATGAAATGGGATTTTTTTCCTTAGCTGTTTGGAACGTCAAAAACAAAGGAAGACATTCCGTGGGAATTCATTTAATTTCAATCACAAAGCCTTCAATACTTATCTGGGACTGAGCATGACAAACAAATGCTTTGATAAAACCTGTTATTCTCTGAGTCTGCAGACCAATTTGTCAGTGGGCTTTCACAATAATGTGGAAGATGTATATATTTGTACTGAAGGAATATAAAAATGATTTTAAATGACTGACAAAATAATATACTGTATACCTTTAACTAATGTGATCTATCAAAGTGAATACCCTTTTCATAAGACCCAATGAATATGGAAATTATAACATTCATAAAGAATAAAGCTCACAAACAACAGATTTACAATGATTTTTTTTGTATTATCTATAACTGTACAAACCTATTTAAATGTTTTTGAAAATAGGACTGTTCACTAATGTTAATAAGGTTCACTGAGAATAACAGCAGCCAGCCAGCCAGCTGCCATATCACCCTGCAACTCACAACTGGTAACCCACTGAAGCTAAGCAGGTGTGAGCCTGGTCAGTACCTGAATGGGAGACCTCCTGGGAAAAACTTCCTGCTGGAAGAGGTGTTAGTGGGGCCAGCAGGGGGCGCTCACCCTGCAGTCCATTGTGGATCCTAATCCCCCAGTATAGTGATAGGGACACTATACTGTAAACAGGTGCCGTCCTTCGGATGAGAAATCTCTGTGGTCATTAAAAATCCCAGGGTGTTTCTCGAAATAGAGTAGGGGTGTAACCCTGGCGTCCTGGCCAAATTTCCCATTGGCCCTTACCAATCATGGCCTCCTAATAATCCCCCTCTGTGAATTGGGGATTCACAGAGGGAGCTCTCCTCCCCACTGATAGCTGATGTGTGGTGAGCGTTCTGGCGCACTATGGCTGCCGTCGCATCATCCAGGTTGGTGGTGGTGGAGGGGAGTCCCCATTACGTGTAAAGCACTTTGAGTGGAGTGTCCAGAAAAGCGCTATATAAGTGTAAGCAATTATTATTAGCAATTATTATTATAACACTTTAAAATGTAATCTAAGAAAATTTGAATCAATTAAATAAGGTATTGCACAGTTAAATAGATATGTCTTAAATAATGAGTAAATTGTTTATTGCTGACCTGACCTTGATAAGAGGTCTAACTTGTTCTATGAATTATTTCATGATTGTGAACCAAATGTTAAAAAACAAAGAATCAAAGAATCATGAAGCAGAAGAGAGGCCTGGGGGGGTTAAAAACTAAGTATGAAATCAATATAAACATTAATCTGAAATTTCCATAATGTTATAATTAAAAATGTACAAAGAAAGCTGTTATTTAGGATCCGACAGTGAGATGCTCTAAAACATAGAAGGTGGTCTTCAAGCCTTAAGCATAAAAAAGTCTGCTACCACTGAAAATATCCACACTAGATGCGTCATGTACTTTACGTTACACTGGGTACAAAAGTCTCATAGTGCAGTCAGAAAGAACATAAAACACGCTTAGAATTCCCTGAGAGTTCAGCATATCCCATTTTGCATCTCTGGCAATTCATCATTACAATACCATGGACACCATTTATAAACACAGAAGTGACAGCACACTTCTTTCTCCACTCTGAAACACAGGTGTCAAAAGCCTCAAGCAACCAACACAAAAATCCTTAATCCCAAACAAAAATCTCTGACTTCTCTTCTCATGGGTAGATTCAGCTCTATTCCACTTTTAACTAAATAAAACATATCCACTTCACTATTTGCCATTTTCAACATTTTTTTCTAAGAATATGCAACAGTTTTTTATTTTCTGGAATTTAATGATTTTCTAGAATGTTTAGAACAAAGCCACTTGCCATGGAGAATTTTTATCGATTACAATCTTAAAGGAGAAGATGAGACAGAATTACGTGAAATCTATAAAAAATGGAAAAACACAAATGTCAGAAAGTATTTTATTCTGTCCAAATATGATGTCAGTTCTTGCATTCACAGGACATTTCTTCAGCCTTTTCCATCGACACTAAAACTATAAATGTCAAACCCACTCCAAGCTAGTACTCTAATATTTGCACTGTGTAGAATGTTGCTACAGAAGGTCTTGCCAAAAGTCAACACAAATAAAGATTCATTAGAAGGAGAAAGTGTTTTTTTATTGCTAAGGATAATTTTGAAAAAAAAATGCAAACTGTTCATATGCAAACTAATAAATGAACCCTGATGAAAGACTATTTTTGTGATGTGTCTGGATAGTGAAGTGTTATGATATCTCTGGGATTTATTTTAATTGCACTAATGACAATATCAGCGCTACAGATTACTCTGGCATATTCTTAATTATCTACAAAAGTAATAAAAAGGACAAAGAAATACGATCTATTAAAGTGCAAATTGAATGGTGGCCAGGTAGTGGAACTTTTTTTAGTAATCAATCAAAAACAAAAGAGGTGAGCTCTTTCTGCTTATAAGTCTGCCTATAAAACGATTGCATATTTTTAAGAAATTATGCATGCTCTGATAAATTTGTAGAGAGAGCCACTGAAAATCTGTAGAGAAAGCTACAATTGTCACCATTCGATTCTTTTTTGTCCAGTTTTACAACAATAACAACCAAATGAAGAAATGAACATGGCTATGCAAAACTAACGTTCTGCATAATATTCAAAATGTGACTCAAAGTTATGTCTCTGCAGATGAACCTGTAATTCCAAACTGAGAAAAATAATTATAAATAAATTCACATTTTCAAAGCAAAGAGACAATTACAGTACATTATTCAGTAAGGATTTGATTAATTTGTCATGACATTGCCTAGTTGTTAAAACAATACCTTTCAGTTGTGGTGTGGATCCAAAATCAGTGGGGGAGATCTGATAAATTTCACCATCTAAAATAAAAACCCTCACAGTTCTCATCTGCACAATGGTCTATGATGAACAAAGTGAATTCTTGTTCTAAAACAGTCATCACCAACGATGGTCGTGAAGTGAAAAAGATATGTGTTCATATGCATCCTTAATCTGTGGATACAAATAACTTGAATATTAAGTTATGGCAAATTAAATGATTAGGAAATCAATTCATTAAAATGAATACATAAGGACCTTGTATAGCATCCAGGACCAGGGTTGTAGAACCCCGGCATCAGTTAATCCCATATTAATTTGATGTATACAATTGCAACTAAAATGTCACATTTAAATCTATGCACTTGTAGTCTTCATTACTGCAGTTAATCAGATTCAGATCACAAGTTATTTCTGATTGTTGCAATCAAAATGCAAGAAGAAAACTGTACTCAATATAGGGAAATGAAACACTGAAATTTTAATTTGAAAAAGTATCCATGAAGTACCATCATATGTCAGTAGCTTTCTTATTTTAAAAATATTTTCCAGGATCTGTAAATGAGATGTATTAATTGTGCCACAGAGCATACATATAATCACTGATTCAAGGAACTGGAAAATGTATTTTTCATTTCTCATAATGTGAAAAATCAGGTCTATGGAGAGGGGGATCAAACATGACATTGAAAAAATGATACCGTAATTAACCTTTGTTATGTATTAAAATAATTTACATACTCCAATCATAAACCAGCGTAGGTCTGGATATTAAAGGCAAGGAACATATTAACCCAAAAATAAAGCAAAGAATTATTTAAAAAAATCTAAATTTACTTTATCTAAATAACATTTTAATGACAGAAGAAATACAGTATCCAACTTATTGCAGGATTGAAGAACACAGCAAAGATGTGTGAGCTGAAAAATCTCTTGATAAAGCAACAGTTATGTGAAGATTTAAAATCCTGCAGTTGAATGGTTGAATGGAGATGACTCCCATATTTCTCTGCTTGATGATTACCCCTTTAAGAAGAGAACCTACAGAAGTCTATTCAAAATTTGAAAGATGCCTCTGTACAAAGAGAACTCCGTGTGCATCCAAGTTTTCAAGTCGTGGAGCAAAAGCAACAGGTGAAGATTGAAAAATTTACCTCATTTATCCCTCATTACCGTCTTGTGTTTGTTGGCATTCTTTCACAGATAAAGATTTCACAAGATGAAACATCTGGGATACACATGCAAAGTTCAGTTCACTTGTTCAGTTTCACATGTTTGGTCATGAACAGAAAGGATTACAAAGACATGTGATACAAGCATTTTAAAGGTCAAAAGAAAGTGGCAAAGTGAACTTTAGAAGGCTGTTTCAGGACCAATGGCAAAACAGTAATCCATAAACACAAAAGCAAATTGAGAAAACTGGAAACAAGAAAGAATTAATTTATAAAAATTGTGTTGAGAGGTATCTTCAAGAAGTGAATAAATCCAAGCTTTTAAATAATCTCCTGAGGTGGATCTTCATAAAATAGGCAAATACATATTTTTTCATCAACAGGGTACTAGCAACCAAACATCTTCCTTATTTCTGATCCTTCCTATGTTTATCATTTTTCAAGATGCAGGGAAGTCATTTTATGTTTTTTGTCGATTGGCTAACATTTGAGATTATACAAACACTGTAGTACAGACCCAAAATGTACTGGAAACTTATTGGAAGACAAGTCTTAGGTGAGCTATTGGTTATTCAAGTCCAAATCATAAAGAACTATTAATCCTGTAATTGGATCCAATCAAAAAGAGATGTCTGCTGTTTCTGCAGGTTTGAGCTGGTAACATTCTTTGGTCAATTCCTCTTACAATGAAAGCGACAGTTATTTTCCCCTCAGTTACCACAACCTTTCATTCTACTTAATTTACCAGAAGACTCTTAGGTAAAGTACTGTAGTTGCAGCCAGACAGTGAAACTCCCAAGACTAAACATTTAAATACTCACATGTACTATAAATCACAGTGAGGTACTTGCAAGTCAAAGCAAAAAAAAAAAAATACATTTGAAAAGCATAAATTAAAGATGAAAGAAATAAAAATAAATTGAAAATTCGTACATGCAACTTTCAGAGCTTTCCGTCTGTATGGGGAATCCCCCTGCTGTGCAATTTAGCCCAGAGATGATTGAAAAGTTATTCCATTTTACAGTCTGGCCAAAACTTCATGATCAAAATGTTTCCAAAAAAATTCTGAAATGGAAAAGTGTTTGGTGAGATTAATCTGAAATTGAACTTATTTCAGTCACATTTAATAGAAATGTCTGAGAGCTGTATTAAATATTATCATTAATAATTAATGAATCAGAAGAACTTCTACTGTATATGAAATATTTTGGAAGCTTCAGTTGTAATTTCCACTCTGAGAACAGCCATCCATGATGGTTGCTTCCAATACATTTTCTGTATCATGCACACAACTGCCATTATGTCTTCTTTCCAAGATCAGAGCTCATAATCTTTCATAACCAGATTCTCTTCACATTTCTTTAGAAATTTCTTTACTGACAAAATAACTCATTAGTGAAGAGAAAAAAAACACATCATATTTAATTGTTTTTTATTTGAAATGATGATGTACTGGGTTGGGAATGACATACTGTAGAGTGTAAATGTAATGGCCACTGCTTAAGCAGGAGTGAATCAGCAGTCTGTTTGTTGTGAGATGAAGGGAATAGGGGCAAGGGAAACAGGCAGTGTGGTACATGCAGCAGGCAGGGAAAACAGCCAAAACACAGTACAGAGTTAAGGTCCAGTGAAGGAAGGTTCAAACATGGAAGACACTGTAGTGAAGCAAAGGGTGAAGCCCAAAGCCACAGTAGCAAACAAACAGAGTCCAAGCCAAGATAACCACAGAAACAAGTAAAAAGAACAGAGATGATGCAGGAATGAAGAGAAGAATAAAGCAAGGTCAGGAATCCAAAGCAAACACAAATTAGGGAGCATGGGAACTAGGAACCTTGCAACTTAAAAGGCTGTGAGTAAACTATGAAAGACCACTGCCAAATCAGACCTTTAGTAGCAAACTAAAGCAAACAAGCATTTCTCTGTTGAATTTTCTCTGTGTGAAGGGTTTTTGTTGTGTGAAGGACATGCCATATAGACACCTGTTATTCTCACAAATAATCTCGTGGATAGGCTGAACAAGCATACTGGTGTGTCACTGTATGGACATTGTATGGAACTCATGTAGGTAGGATCAAAGATTAGCACAAAACATAATGATACTAGAAAATCTGCTTCTCCACGGCCATTTAGGGCAATGTTGTGAACAATAGTAGATCAGATAAGGTGAGAATCACTCTGTTAATCTTATCTCTGGGAGACCATTTTATTATGAAATAAACATCTTTCAAATCTGAACTACACTGTGACTACTTGCATATCTACAATGGTACACCTGAGACAGGGGAGGTTGCAATTGCCCACAGGTGAAGCAGGCTTCCTGCCTGATTGTGTAAACACAGCAACTGGCACTGACTGACAGGTGAGTAGAAGTGTGGCCAGTTGACATGGCATTGCTAGCTTACTCCACAGTACTCCAACAAGGGCAAGCATGAGCCTAAACACGTTCTCCAAACTGGGGGACCATGGCTTAAAAAGTTAAGTATCTAATGGTGAACTGAAACAGTTCTAACTTCTAAAAACACAGGCTCATAGGGAACTGCAAATGCCACACTATCAACACAAAAAGGTACAACAAGACAAATGCAGACAGTAGTTATCACATGAAGCATGTGTGGTTATGCTGAAGCAGTAAATTTGCAATTTGATTACAAATGTACATTTATTGTGGCTGCATGTTCTTGGGAGAAATTTTAAAACTACAGGCAGCTTGTCAGTAGAACTATTGAAAAGCTGGCTGTAATAACAGACTGCTGTAGCCAATGTAAGCATTGCAGAGAGAGTATCTGGATCCGGCCAAGAGAGGTTTGACGCTGCCGAGCTGAGTCATGTATTTAGAATGTCCATCGTTTGCTACAAAGGTGCTTTAACCAAATGAAGGCTGCAGCAAATTTAAGACACCCCCAGAAGCACAGAACTGAACACACCTTCGACATGATACCAGTCCATCACAGGGCACACATAAGCACCCAGGGATAATAAAGAAACATAACTAACATGTCTTTGGGTAGTGGAAGTAAAACAAAGCATCTGGAGAAAAAAAAACATTTGGAAAGCATGCACACATTGTGTAGAAGGTGCCCCAGGACAGAATCCACTCCAGGTCACATACAGTACCACATGCCCACTTGGAACACATAATGAGAGAGCTGCACTGTAAAGTTAACCATCTATGACCAGCACTATGTCATTCTGTTAGGCATGCTTTCTTGCTGGGTGAATTTTAGATTAACTCTGACTAATGCACTTCACCCAAAGAAGCTCATTTCATTTGAATATCTATTACATTCTTTCTGATGATTCTTTTTTCCATCCCCATGTACAAAAGGGAAGATGAATGAGATCATTTAAATAACCAGGATTAAACAGCTAAATCCTTAAATCCTAATAGGAATGGCAAAGGTACTGAATGACAATTTGGTATATAATGCATCAATGAACATTAGTGTTTTTCAAGCACCTGAGATTCTCATGAGTCACTGTCCAATAATATGGCTTGTCATTCTGCGTATACTACTGATGATTCTTTGAAGCACAGTCCTGAATCCTGGTCAATCTAATTATAAATAATTATGAATTTAAAGGTTGAAAATATTTCTCCCAAATATTGTCTTTGATACAGGGTAAAATGTTCTTTTAAACTTATCTACAGCACATTAGGTTTCTCTTGTGTGCAAGTAACATTGTAATCTGTTGGCAATAAAGCATATTACTGTTTGAATGACACTAAAGAAGGGTTGTTCAATTATGGTCCTAGTGGGCCAGTGTGTCTGCAGGTTTTATCTTTATTTTCTTTAAAGCAACAGCACCTGAAGAGCACATATAAACTGTTAAGTAGGTCCAATTAAGCCCATAACTAGCTGATTTAGCTCATCTGATCTGAATTGGAATAAACACCTACAGGCACACTGGCCCTCCAGGGCCAAAAATGGACAGCCCGGCACTAGAGGCATCCACAGTACAGACTTCTAGATGTGACTATAGTACAGCAGATCATTTGGATGACATACTGTATATATATATATCATAATAAAAATGGGCGTATAGTATTTTTTAAAATCATTCTCCATGTAATCACAGGCCATGACAAAAAAAACAATGTGCGATTCATATTCACAGTTCAAAGCAGCTTTGTTTTGTAGCATATTACTGGAATTAGAAGCTTCGCAAAAGTCTGTATCTACAGAACATGATGAAATTGGAGCACAATTTAATAACCTGTAAAATATATATAGTTGTAAAATCGGTGACACAGTGGCAGAGTGATAACTATTGCTGCCTTGTAGCACCAGGCCCTGGATTAAACTCCTAGCTATTTGTGTGAAGTACAGTATATTCTCCCTGTGTTTGTGTGGGTTTCTTTGTTTTCCTCTCACTGTCCAACAGTAGGTTGATTGGCTTCTAGGAAGAATTGGCACAGACACAAACACATACAGTACACACTCATAGAAATTACTTTGCTCTCAGTACATCAGTCCAACAGTCATTTAAACAGGTGTGTAGGTCTTCACACAACTAAATGTCTAACAAAGCATAGTTTCCAGATCCACTGCTTTGTTTTATTACAGAGAGCAACTCCCTTGTTAGAAAGTGTTAAAAAATAAAACATCATAAAATGCAGTCCAGTTATAGTATATCAAAGTATTGAAATCTACATCTAAAACAGATCTCCAAATCTCCTAAGATTAGAGATGTGCTGTCCAGTAATAAAAACAATGACAGGCACATTCTCTTTCTAAAGCAAAATTTAACACTTGTCAAATTTTCAGCAATAACATGCCTTCATCTGGACACACACAACACTAACTTTGTTAAAACGTTGAAGTACAATCCATAAAAATAAAAAATGTTTTACTTTAGAACAAAATAACTGCTTTTGAACATGTCCTTGTACTTCTGAAAATAAGTGGTATCCAAAAAGTAACTCATTTTCAGTTATTCTTGGGTGTCCAGGCACCTGTCTCCAGAAACTGACAAAAACAGAAAAAAGTTTTAAAAAAATCTGCATCTACATCTTTTTTGCACAGGGTAGTGAACACTACGTTAGTGTAGCAGTAAAAGATAAAGCACAGGGAATCAGAGTGCACTAAGGCTTGTGATTGGAGTTCAGATTTTATCCTCTAAGGGGTGCTAGTACTGAATATAAAAATAAGTCCCTTGCTGACTTTATGCTATTAAAATGGATTTGTTGCATAGGTTGCCTTCATATTAGATGCTTCAGAAGGCTCAATAAAATAATCACAACAATATGGGTTTATAAATTCAGACATAAAAGCCTCCAAAGTCTGTCAGAGTAAATCAAATATAGTCTGTCTGAGGATTTTCTTTCATTACTTCTGCTGTGCTGCACATAACTAAATAAGAAGCCTTTTTTATATATATGCCAAGTCCTCAGAAATTAACTCTGTGATCAAAGACAAATTCCAGAGAGGGTGTTATTAGTAGCTGTACAGGTCAATAGCATACATTGATCCAGACAAAGAGAACAGTTTTAAAAGTGAAATGATTTGAAACAAAAGCTTAAATTATAAATCATTTCACATCATTATTGTATTACTTATATAGTTATACCCTATTTCTTCCAATAAGTATCTTGTTACAAGTCACAGTTATAAAGGATTGATTAAGATGCTCAGCTGTTTTAAAAGCTACAATCAAGCCCCTCACTAAATGACACATTGTATACCAGCAGGTACAGAAGGCATCACTTCCTATGGAATGCACTGCCAGTAAGACACACAAATTAAAATGACCATAGAAGATACACTTGTTCTTCTTGCATATTTCAGTTCTGGCAAAACCCTTAAGACATTATATACTGCAACACCAAACAACTTGTGAACTTATACTGTACTTAAACAACATGGCAGTCATTAACCCTTTAAAATCTGTTAAGTACTGATCCTAAAATTAATTTCCCTTTAAAAGAAATATAATTCTGTAATTAATGTATATTAAGAAATAATACTTTCTGTTAGCACCAAATCTTGGTGAAAGGATGAGGCAGAATCTAAATGGGATAGCTAATGTTTACTGCATAACTATTGGACTTTGATGATGATGACCTTTTATTTAAAAAAAACAATCAAATCAGCCTATCATTGTCTTCTTTTTGTTAGTATCGCAAGTAATATCTCAATCTTCAAAATGTTTGGAAATAAAAAAACAATCATTTTCCCATCATTATTAAGAAAAATCCTTATTAAGCCAAATAAGAGACTGAACAAAATCTCCTTTAACAAATTTTCACTTCCTGTTAAATGACACCCATTTTACTAGTTTGGTTTTATATTAAATAACGTGAAAGCTTATTTGACAAACCATCCAAGCACAAGCTCAGCAACAGTTTTATACTATCTTAGTATGTACAGTACCATCTACACATTTATACCATCTTAGTATGGTCACTTCAGGTGTCAGGTAAGTGCTGCAAGTGTGAATGTAGCGACTAACAGGCAATTTACCAACTTTAAGAGGCAATGAAGTTCACAATTAAAAAGTAATATATTGGTCCAGCAGTAAAAACTATGGTAATTAGTACTTTAAAACACCTGGGATTTAGCTTGAGGGTCTTATTGGCTTAATTCCAGTGTTTTTACAAGATCCAGTTTTCCAACAATTCTCACTTTAATTGATCTTTTTATATCATGGTAACAGCCTAGGATTGAATTTTTTTACATTATTGTCCTATAATACGAACTATTTGTTATATGTATAAAGCAAATGCATAATACCACACAAAGCTGAAATTTGAACCTCCAAATTTATAGATACACAGCATTAAAAAGACTCATTGAAAATCCACTAACGCATCCACTAATCCACAAATTAAATTAATATGGAATAGGCTTATTTCATAATGAAAAGAGAAGAAAGAAAACACAACGTTTCGGCAGTGGAGCCTTCTTCAGGTGTGAGAAAGACAGGGCAGTAAACAAAGGTAATATAGCAGGAGAACAAAAGCTGGGAGAGAGGAGGAGCAAGAGGAGGGAGCAGGGGACAGACAGAGTGGCCAATCAGGTAGTGTGAAGTTAGGACAGGTGAAGAGAGGTGTGAAATGAAACCTACAATGAATAGAGAGAATTTAGAAGAAAATTAGTCTGTCATTGAGAGAAGGGGAAAGGTGTGATCCTAGCCACATGCTCTAACGACCAGCTTGAGCACTTTCTGCACCACTTCACCAACTTCCACCCGTCCCTCAAAAATACAGTTAACATATCTTCCACTACTCTTCCTTTTCTAGACATCAACTTCTCCATTAACTACCCCCGACTCTCTACTTCAGTTTATTACAAACCCGCTGATTCACACAATTATCTCCTGTATAGCTCATTTCACGGCAAACACATTAAAAACTCTCTCCCTTTTTTACACATCGACTCTGCAGTGATGCATCTATTTCCAGAACCAAGCCCTCAAAATGTTTTTTTTAATCAACGGAGGATACCCTAGCAGTGTTATCGACAGGGCCCTTGCCTGAGCCAAAAACAACCCTTGGACCAGCAACTTGAGCAGGAACTCCCCCCGTAACAACTGCATTCCTTTGTTGCTTCCCTACCACACCAACACACTTTCTATCCCCAGGACTATTAATGACAACTTTTCCATCCTAAAGGATAATCCCTCCATTGGGGCCCTCTTTTCTGACCGCCCCATCATCTCATATCGCTGACCACCTAATCTGCGTAACCTTCTTGTTCACAGCTCCCTTGACCACCCTCAGCAACCACCCACACCAGGCACTTTCCCCTGCAACAGAGCTTGCTGTATCACATGCAAGTACATATCTCACACCACACTCATTCAAGGAACCTCGGGACAATTCTGGATCACACAAATGACATACTGTAGTATACCTCCAGCAACCTTATTTACTGTATCTCTTGCAGTTAATGCCCAACCACCTACATTGGGGAAACAGGAAGGAGACCAGAAGACCGCTTCAGAGAACATGTTAGGGCTGTGAAGATTAAAGATTTCTCCAAGCCAATTGGTTCTCATTTCACCTCTGAAGGCCATGAACACACTAATCTCTCTGTCTGTGTTCCCAAAGATGGTTTTCCCATCTCCTACATCAGAAAGACTACAGAAACTAAATTTATCCTGCAGCTAGGATCACACCTTTCCCCTTCTCTCAACGACAGGCTAATTTTCTTCTAAATTCTCTCTATGCATTGTAGGTTTCATTTCACACCTCTCTTCACCTATCCTGACTTCACACTACCTGATTGGCTACTCTGTCTGTCCCCTGCTCCCGCCTCCCGCTCCTCCTCTCTCCTTTTTCTCAGCTTTTGTTCTCCTGCTACATTACCTTTGCTTACTGCCCTGTCTTTCTGAAGAAAGCTCCACGGCCAAAATGTTGTTTTCTTTCTTCTCTTTCCAGCACAGAATAAACCTATCACTTGTTCCTCTGCAGCCTATGCATGCTGACGCAGCTACCCACCTGAATTAATTAATATATATATAATATATAATTTAATTTCAGAGCTGATAATAATTCATTAATTATAAAAAGCACAAGGGGACAACCTCATATTACAGTATACTGTATAAATTGCATCTTTAGATCTCAGGAGCTGATTTACAGTATAATATACAAGAATTCTAGTATAGAATATAACAGGATTTGTCATATTTAACAATGTTTTTCTGTGCAGTGTATGGGGTATAGAAGTGAACAGATGTGCTGACTGTGTTAAAATCTACATGTAAAAGCCTATTTTCAGAAATATGGTTGCAAAGAATATAGGCCTACATATTTTGTAAAACAGTGGTTTATTTTGTCCTTACACGTGCTACAGATAGACATAACTGCAGATATCACTAGTCAGACATTTCCCATTGCCTGGACTGAACCTGGAGCTGGGATCTGAGGCTGAGCATGTATGTACTGGCAGGCTGTGACTTCAGAACCTGGACACGCAGGTACACGCACGCAACGTCGGTTACTTCACTTAGATAACCATGACAACAGACCAAGGAGGGCATGTTAATTGTCCTGGACTTCGCAGAAACTTCTCATGATATATTATGATTATTGTACAATTGTATCATTGCTTGGAGCCTGGTCCTGGGATCCCCACAGGTGTTTCTCCCAACAAGCTTTTTTTTTCCTCTCCCCCATGCCCACATACAGTAGTCAACTCCTGTATTGTATTGTTAACTGCTATAGTATGTAATTCTGTGCAGTGCTCTGTCATAAACTTTAAAATGGCAATAGAGAAAATAAAAGACTTTCAATCAAGATAACCCTGTGACCTTAACTTGAGGAGTTGACAAGATTGTTTGATTATTAATCCCACTGTATTTCTTCTTACATTCAGCACCTGCACTACCATTTGGCATACAGTATGTTTAGAATGGATACAAAATGAAATATGATACAAGTTGATGCTGCTTATGTTTGCCCCTAGCTACACAAAATGAAACATGCCAGACTTTTTTCTAAATAGACGTCACTAAGTCCTAAGTAATGCACTCAAGTATGGGGATTTTTTTTCTTCATATCCCCAAAACTACAATGATTCAGATGTATTGCACCCCAAATATCTTGATAATGTTAGTTCTGTGAAATGTATATTTGAGACTTATAATAGGAACCCCCCTGTATTAGCTAGGGACATCCGTGCAGATTCCCGAGTGGTTAAACCCATAAAGTCAGAGTATAGGCTGAGCTTTATGATCTAGAAGTTGCTAGCTCTAGGCCTGATTCATGTCTCTAATAGACTAAGAACCACCACAGTAGAGCTGGAAAAAATTGTCCAGATCTCTTGACTTTCTGTGTAACAGTATCATGTGAATTACCACGCCCGTGAAGCCTTGCAGTGATACCAGTGAGAGATGTGTTAATTCTGCAGTTAGCACTGATTGTTCTGTCGAGTCCTGTGGAGACTGCAACACGTTAAATGATAAATGGCTTTGTAGTTAAGTGTGTTGGAAGACCATGTCATGTCCATGTGTCTTGTTCCACCTGACTGGTACAGGAGTAGTCGGCAAAGAGATAAGTCTTAATAATTGGTGATTTCAAATAAAATAAATACATGTTTACATCCTCTTCACAGGCTTTCTACATCCATTCTTTCAAAATAAAATAATTACACCTTTGTGTACTGATATACTGGTACACATTCCTCTTTATATTCTTTCCACTAGTATGGTGCACTGCTGGGATCTAACCAATGTCACCTCTACTTTGAAACTTTCTAAAGATCCAGATCCACTTCTAACTATTTTCAATGAGGCACATACTGTGACAGATTGTACCTCAGGCAACCCAGAACTGAATGCTTTGTTGTGTGAGATTTCTCATGTGCAGGTTTGAACTTTACATCAGTATTCCTATATTGTATAAACACATGGAAGCAATGTCAGTGTTTTGGTTTTGCCAACTGTAAAGTACAGATACCTTATAAAATGCACGGATTTTGTAGTAATGTCTTAAATATTAAAAACAGGGGTTGAAAAAATGTATTAAGGAAAGACTTTTAGACTTTTAACACAAATGACAAACAGACTTTCAAAGGTGATTTTTAAGAAGTTAATAACAGAACCTCAATTTTTCAGGGAAATGATGAAGCACACATAGGGAAAGTTTTTTTTTTTTCCAGAGCAAAGGTTACAGTTTAAGTTGAAAACCACAACTAAAAAACTGTTATCTCTTCTGACCATTCCAGGAAAGACATAGAACTATACAGTACATCCCCACATGTAAGTAAAACTGTTCACCAGTAAGTATGATGTCCACATACAGTACTATATATACTGTATACTGTATATTTATTTTGCCTCTTTACATAAAACTGAGCACCAATAGCTCTCGATTTTCCAGGAGCTGTGTGTGTTGCAAGACAAAGGTGCCATATTAATATTGCTGAATGAGAGCTACCATCTTGGAATATATGAAAAAAATTACTTTAACAGTTACAACCACACACATTGGTACAAAAAGAATTTTCTCTTACATAATGTGTACAAATATTGGACACTTTGGCTTTAAAGATGAATTTTAAAAAGCAATTCATCTTAAATAAATGGACCTACTGCATAATGCATGTACTATATACACATACTGTATAAAAATGTATATTTGGAGCTATAGAAAATAGCTTACTCAATGAGACACACTGTTAATAAACATTATGTTATTACAATATCTTGGAATATTTCACATTTAAAATATAAAATGTTTTTTTTTTATCAAAAGCAACAGCAGACAACAAGAGCTCAGTTAAGATGGAGACTTTACTGCACTGATGAAAACTGATTGTAGTAAAACCACTAATGCGGAATGCTTAGACCACTAGAATATACAAGAATATAAGTAAACAAAAAGGATAAGGATTATAATAATTACTTTGTATGATATATAGAATATATCACAGCCTCACAAATAGCCTGTTTTGTGTCTTATTTCAAGGTGTTCAAATTGGTTACGTTTGGTAAAAAAAAAACAAGTTGAACTCTCATAAAAAGTCAAAAAAATTACCTCAGGCTATTCTGTTTTATATGTGTACACTAAGAGACTTACTGCAACCACTGTACAGATTTTTTTTTTTGCAACACAGCTTTATGCTTTTTTATAAATATGAAGGTATTACAAATAATACAATTTTAAAGATATCCTGCCTTCAAAATTCTACCAGACAAATGAAAGCAAGGGAATCGCACTGTGCTGCAATGGTATTCTCACGCACAAAAATCAGATTAAACAAAAAAATAAAATAAATCAATGGCAGAAGTGTCCGGAAATAATAGTAGGAAATAATAACATAAAACAATAAGGTACCTTTAGCTTGGATCCATGAGGGATAGGTGAAGATCCGTCTTCCTTAGGGGGGATGTAGAGGTCCCACTTCCCATATTCACGCTGGGTGTAAGGGTGTGAGAAATTATTCCAGCCATCTGAAAATAAAGAGTGCAAATTATATTAGAATTCATACTGCGTTTATTTTGATTTCAGTATTTTCTCAGGTAAGCCAAGTGAGAAGAAATTCTCATTAACAACCTGGAGACCTATTGTTACATTTACTGGAGCAATCTGAAGGAAGTGCCAACAACAGCAGCACCCCATGGTCTAATTCAGAGTCCGGATCCCTCACTCCATGCTGCTGCCATTTTTTCTGCTCTTTGTTGTTGAGGTTTTTAAGGAATGTCCGGTCAAGAGATATTTCTGGTTACCAGCAAAAGTCAAAGAGGCTGACATGTAAAAATGGCACATGGTACGTACGTAGTTGGGAAGAAAAAAATATTAAAACAGGTGAGATGTGATCGTTGGGCTCTGTACACAACTGGTATGCTTTTTTGATGGGAACTGCTGTATGAAGGTACAATATCTCTCTTACCTCATATTCCTGCAGTAATTTTTTTTAAGCTGGTGTCACAATCATGACAGTATGTATTCCTTTTGCAGCTTCATTACCATTGAATTGAAAAGATCATCATGACTTTTCCCACCAAATACTCATATTTCAATGTCTCACCTTTCACTGGTTTAGTCAGATGATTACACTCTATGCACTGTCTCTTGCTTTCTTGTTCATTGTGGTAGACTCAAGTTTCATGACATATCCACAATGTATGCTAATGAACAAGCAAAGGCTAATTCCCTGCTGAAAAGCGGAGAGAAGTTACATTTTCTAGACAGCAACACCAGATGTTTGTATTTGGATAGTGCTTGGTTTTTGGTTTTGCTTGCATTTGCTTGGATTTGGTTTAACATTTAATGTGTTCAGAATACATCTCCGATTGTGCAGTGATTCATAGAACTATACAGGAGTATTGGTTTTGAAATTCTCATCCTGGGCACCACCTACTGGTGCACAAACACTACAGTACAGCAGCATCCCGATTTTCCTTAGACGTCTCTTATCCTTTGCTATTTATCTGAAGAAATCAGACTACAAAAGGGGATACACCATACTTTCCTTAGTTTCAATAAACACTTCTTTTTCCACCAATTTGAAATGGTGTTAAATATGACTGCTTTCAATATGTCTTACTGAGATGACTTGCAAGGTCTACCTAATTATTGAGAATGTTGCAGCCAGTAATGACCCACACTACTATTTACACCTTTACTCTGGTTATACTGTATACTGTATATAACCTGTCAGTAAGTCTTTCAAATATACTTGCTTGACTTTGTTTGTTACTGGTTTACTGTTTCACATTAACCATGTTGCGTATACTGACTGAAAGTGGAAAAATTCTATTGAAATAAAAAAGCTGCCTTTATGTACATTGACTGTAGTCACTTATTACTTTCTCAAAGTGATGTAGTTGTAAAACATGCAAATATGTATGCAGTACATTAATTTTCCTAAGGTACCAAAATGCCACAAGAATTTAATAAAAACTTAAACCATCTTTTTGCTCAACCATAAAAAAACGTTTATTCATTTTCCCGTATCTATTATTTACATGCCTTTAACTAATACAAATAAGATTGCACATCTGCTTAACCCCTTACACCATCTGTCTAGAGGTACAATTTTCTTGGTTACCATGGATTAGGCTTTTAGATTATCAAATCATCTATTACAAATCCTTCCCCATTAATGCGATGCTTCTTCCCTGCTAAGGTATACAAACTATTGTACATGCAATTTAAAATCTCAATAATCTATTTGCTGCAGGCATGAGACAGCAGGAATTGGTTAGCTCAGCAAGATATACAGTACTGTACATAAAATATAAAAAAAACAACTAAACTCTGCTTAATTTTAGTAACTCTTAAGCAAAGCTCAGTTTACTACGATGGGTCATGGGTAGCATACACAGCAGGTCTTTTGTGTATTTTCATAAAGAATAATATGATCTTTGATACATGAGGGAATTAACTAAAAGTTTTCACTAAAATATTGTATTATATCTTGTTAACAACTGTATGGATCTTTTTACTTATATTTTACTAAATCCGTCCCAGGATGTCTAGTCTCAAAAGATAACATAGCCACATACTGTAGCATAGCTGGTATAGTTCTCGGGGAAATGACCAGTGACTTCTCCTGGAACAAATGGTCTATTCAGCAGAGGGGGCTGCTTGTCACACAAGTTGGCAGTAAAGAAAATATATGTACTGGTCAGCTTTCTAGAATGACCATATACTGTATAGCCACAATGCAAGCAGAGAGTCATGTGGGAGTGTATCTTGTATCATTTGTTTCACTGTATAAAAGAGCACTGTAAGCATTGTCTTTTAAGTCTTGTGCCCAAAAGCAAGACTTCCCTATGCATATGAAATCAAGACGACTTCCAACACCCAAACTATCAGCTGATGCCCTTTGTTTGGCACAACATACACAAAAAATAAAACTGCATTTATTTAAAAGTCTTTGCCAGTAAACTGATCTGAAAGCTACACTACTGTCTCAGCTTCATGGGCTTTTTTAGCATATTCATGCCATACTGCATACAAGCCACTCTTTCTCCATTGTCATCTGCACAGCTACTATTAACAACACAGTCTATGAATGTTAACTCATAATCAGATTAATTTTGTATAACATCAGTTATCAGGGAATGATGATACCACAACTGATTGCATTATCATTATTGTATTTCTATTTACGATTTTGTAGCTTTTATCCACAACAATCTATAGAGATGTGGAGGTTAAGATACAGCAGCAGAGTCACTTACAGCAGTACCTTCTTTGTAGATACATACGGTACAGTATATCAAAGTCTTTAATATTTTTTTTAATATAACCTGATAGGGAATAATAATATGGAATCAGATAACTAAAGAAATTTTGGCAGCTAAAAATATCACTTGTGGATATTTTGGACGTTCATTCTATCAACTTTTGTATTCTTATAGTTGTAATGGACAATGATTCTCTAATAGACTGTAAGGTAGCGCATTGCACCCAAGTGGCAAAATAGATTAAGACAGAAATAGTTTATTATTATAGCTTATTGTGAATGCAATGTGCCTCCTTCAGGTTTACACGCACATTTAAAAAAAAACTGGATTTTTTCTTAATGCAGATTTTAGCAACGAGTAATCAGGAAACAATTTAACTTTAAATTTTAATAATGATACATAAATAATTCACACATACCGCACGGTAGTGGCTTTAAAACCATATGGTATCATACTGAATATACAGTATATGTATACAGTATAGTATACAATCACACTGCAGTTCATTGACCTGTATGCTACTTTCGTGGATATGACTTCATGTGATTTGCATATGTGGAACATCGGGAAACGAGATCCAGTGGGGTTTTGTTTTGATTATACTATGAATTAGTCCCTGAGGCCTATTATCCAAGATTTCAAAATTATAAAAAAATCAAACCTTTGTTCAATTTGAATGAGAGAATGGGGTACCTTTTGTAATTTTGCTTGAAGAATTTAAAATCCGTCTGCCTGATGTTGCTTTCATTTCACTGAGCAGAAAGTCACCTTGCTCTTACAAGCTACTGTGTTAGTCACCACTTTGACTGAATTTGTTTCACCTTTATTACCTTTCTCCAACCGGGAGGGGTTTTAGGCTGAAGTTATTGTATTCCTTCCTCAATTTAACATCTGATAAAACAAGCCAAGGTGTATGTGCGCACCAAGAAAACAAATTCCAGCTCCAAAAAATGGATCAAAGATCCTGGATCAGCCCCCAATTATGTCATTTTATGTTATATTATCTCCATTAGTTACACCTAGGGGAAAGTCAGTAATGCTACTCTTCCACAGCTCAAAACTCTTTCTAAACATTTTCATCAAACCTGGGCCTACAATGAAAAACACAAAAGATGTCCAGTGAAGAGAAATGGACAGATCTAGATCAATAATTTGACATATATGGATGTTGAAGATGGTATAAAGAAAGAAATAACTGATTTAGGTTTGGTCTTCATGTTGATATAGTGGGATCGACAAACATTAAAACAAGATTATTGTATTGTTTTTCACATACATTCTTAAATCTTACTTTGCTTTCATTTAACTTTACTCGTTAAGATGTTAATAATCTTGATCCTCCTTTGTGTAACTGTGCAGATTAAAAAACACATAAATTTTACTTGTATGCACTGTGACCTATTGGATTACAAAATACTTTTATTGATAATAACCACTTCATATATTTTTCTCTGCTTTAATTGTGCTGTTTCCTAACCGTGAAAACTGATTTCATGAACTAGCATTTTACTCTAAAACCGAATACTTAAACAGAAAAATATAGTCCACATATTTTCAATGAAAATTATAGCCTATTATATTGTACTAACTCACATTTGCTGATATACAGTATTAGATACTCAGAAACCCCTCAAAAAAGAGCTTACAAACTCTAGTCATAGTCAAGATATCCTCTCCAACACGTACAATCTTATAATAATTTTGCAAGTATACTGTAAATACAATTTGAACAACACAATACATACTATCTGTAATGTCTTAAATATCGTGATACACTGCAATTTAAGAGTGTAAACAAACCCCTAAAAGAATTAGTTTTCAAATTACTTACAATTACCTATTTTTAAGTTATATTGTCTTTTGTTAGAATGTACAATGATAAAATGAAAGTAAAGATAAAAAATAACTAAGACTTGATTTTCTTTTTTATCAATGCCATGGTACTTCAGATGAAGCAGTTCTTAATGTTTCTTGGAGGAAAACAGTAAGAAACAGGAGGTGTCACCTGTAATGTAATTAAAAGTAAAATGAAATGGGCTCTATATTCAATCCTTTCTCCATTAGCATTTTTTTTTTGTTGTTCTCAGAAGGCTACTATAAAGCTCCACAAAAGCTTCCGGATGAACAATAAATTAATCACACAAACCAAAAAAAATACACTGAATAAACTATGACATTGTTCTGTATTATAATTCCTTCAGAAAAAGTGATGGTTATAGCAATTTTATGCTAAGCCCTTTACAGAGAAAATGATATATATATATAGGAACATTAATTTTGTGGGATTTAGAAACACCAGTATTTTTGGTTGTACTCTTTATGTTTGAAAATAAATTATGGGGAGTGTTGGAGTGTGCAGTTTTCCCTTGTTGACCAATTTGTACCATATGTAGCCTATTACTAATGAGTAAGAAACAATAAAAGAAAGAATGTTCCAGCAGTCAAAGTAATAGTAAGAAGAAAGCAAAATAAATTTCCTATTGTACAGACCTGGGCTAGTGACTACACAACCTATTAAGACTGACTTTCACACACACAAAAGTATTATACTGAATCTATATTCTGTCTCTGCTATTGTTAATGAAAAGCAGAATTCTGCTGCTATCTAACACTGTAGTCTTAGAGTTATTCATTAGTTTGCATTGTCCTTAGTAGGAAATGGAGTTGGCAACAGGTTAAAAGCTTCTTTTCCCTTTGTAGAGCAAAGTGGATGGCAAGATCTTATCTTGGATATTTTTTCAGCTTATATATAGAGAAATACAGACCTTGGCCAATATATTATGCAGCTAGGCTGTCTGAACATATAACTTGACTGCTATGCTCTTCAAGATTTGCTTTAAAATTGAAATCAAATAACGTGACCCATGTCAAAATAAAATCTTACACTAAATTGAAGTGAGACTCCTTCAGCAGATGCTACAGGTTTCAGTCACACAATTTAAAAAGAAAGAAATAAAAGTCTCTGTGACAACAGTTAGTAAGGGTATTAAAATTCACCCAAGCACTTGTGTCGGGTAAACATTGTTATTTCCCCTAAATTCTGATTTGACTTTTCACCCTGAATATGGTATCGGAGTACACGCCATCTCACTGAGGCTTTCCTATATGCTGTTACTTTCCTGTATGCTGGTATCCAAGACAGCAGTTCTTCCACACCTGTCTGTGATTCCAGTATAAAACCATGCTGTTTGTCTTGTGTTGTCCAGTAATTTACAAAGTCGGTCACTGCAACAACTCCTTGACAAATTCTGCATCCACTAAAATTACTGGATATTCCAAGATAAGGTCACACCTGTCATTTGCAAAACTCCTGACTGCAGCTCTACACAATCAGTTTCCTACAGCATTGATTTGAAACATGTAAAATACTGTATGACGCATACTGTAGCTAAACTTAAAAAAAGATTTCCATCAATTTTACTGAATACTTTAATTTAATTAAAAATAAATTATTTGGTGCAGCCAAAGCTAAGATTAACCATGGTATACTTACTGTACATCTTGCATTATTAATAAATTATCTTTAGCTTAAATAATAATAATAATAACAATAATAATAATAATAATAATAATAATAATAATAATAGCTTACACTTATATAGCGCTTTTCTGGACACTCCACTCAAAGCACTTTTTACAGGTAATGGGGACTCCCCTCCACCACCACCAATGTGCAGCATCCACCTGGATGATGCAACGGCAGCCATAGTGCTCCAGAACGCTCACCACACATCAGCTATCAGTGGGGAGGAGAGCAGAGTAATGAAGCCAATTCATAGATGGGGATTATTTACCTTGATTGGTAAGGGCCAATTGAATTTGGCCAGGACGCAGGGGTTACACCCCTACTCTTTTCAAGAAACGCTCTGGGATTTTTAATGACCACAGAGAGTCAGGACCTCGGTTTTACGTCTCATCCGAAGGACGGCACCTGTTTACAGTATAGTGTGCCCGTCACTATACTGGGGCATTAGGACCCACATGGACTACAGGGTGAGTGCACTCTGCTGGCCCCACTAACACCTCTTTTAGCAGCAACCTTAGTTTTTCCCAGGAGGTCTCTCATCCAGGTACTGACCAGTCTCACACCTGCTTAGCTTCAGTGGGTTGCCAGTTGTGAGTTGCAGAGTGATATGGCTGCTGGCGATAATACATACAGGTATCTTTATTTCATTCTCTCCAAATAGCATTTTAAGGCTTAACAAATCCGAAATATGCAGGTCCAAATAAAATAACACAATTTTATTTTTGTGCCTTTCAAGAAATGCAAAGTGCTATATGATAGTACATGTGCAGAAAAAGAAAAACAAAGAAACCTTAAGCAATATGACCCTGTAAAATGAAGAATTAAACTAAATGATACATTTAAGATTTTAGCAAAGAGATAGAACTTTAAACAATACTTAAAAACATTGAGAGACACAGTGTCTCTCAGGGATTGGGCAGTAAATTCCACATTTGTGGTGCTGCAAATAATAAGCCTATTATTCTTTAGAGTTTTATCTTTGAGAGAATAAAGAGGCCTAGATCTGCAGATCATTGATTAAGCATTGGATTACTATACTCATGCAATGCAAGTGTTACATGACATGACAACCGGACACAGTCACACACAGAGTCAAACAGTTCTTGATGATGTGAGAACTTGATCAGGCCAGCTGTCAGATCCACCTGGCTCCACTAAATGGGTAATTACCTCATCAGCTCCAGGATATTTAAACCCAGACCTGTCCACAGTTAAAGGCTCTGATATTGAGCTTTCTACTGGTTTAGAGAAGTGCTCCTTCACACAAGCCAGTCATGGTGACTGGAAATCAACCACCCAATCCAGATCTCAAGACGTAACCTGACAACCAACCGGATCCACCGCCTGTCTCCTAGTTGCTACAACTAAATAGCAACTTACCAGATCCATGGGGCTGTGCAGCTTCCCTGTTCAGTCCTGCCTGGCTGCACAGTGCATTCCCTATTCTGTCTGCCTGCCAGTCCATCCCTTGCTCTTGCATCTCAACTTGCCTTTTGCAGGACCTAGCAATTGGATTTCGTAGCCTATCACATAGGTATGGCACTCTCCAGCTCAGCTCCACATCATTATAATACGTTCTGAAGAGAATAAGGAGGTAGACCACTCAATATCTTATACTTGAGCAAGAGAACCTTAATTAACCTTAAAGTCCACTCTAAATTTCACTGGGAGCCAATGCAAAGGATGGGATTTATATGCTGATGTAGAGTCATTTTAGAATATGAGTTGCTGTATTCTGGTCCCATGGATACATATCCCATAAATATGCTTCAGCATAAGTAAGGTATTACAGTAGTCTAATCCTGATTAAATAAAGGGACATATCAATATTTCAACAACAGAAAGGCAGAGAAAGCATCTTAAATGTGCAACATTGCACTTTTGGAAGAACAGTGTCCTTTTGATGTTCCTAACACAAACACTTCAAATAACAAGTCAAGGTCAAGAATAAAACAGATGTTTCAAATTTACATCAATGGTTTGATTTTGGCACCATTATTAGCAACAGTGAAATCCTAATAACAGACAATTGTAAGCGCAGAAGCTGCAGTAGTATTATCAGACTGAACTACATTCATTGATGTTTTTGTGATCTTCCTTACTAAACCTGCAGAATTCACCTAATTCAGTTTATGTGTGGTCATAATCCATTTACAAAATGGAAAGACAATCAGGTCCAGTAAGGCAGCTTGGTAATCAGAAATGTCCAAATAAAACCACTAGAAATGAGTTATGTGTTGTGAAGCTTACACTGTGAGCTAAGATGAAACAACCCAAAGTAGCTATTTATATAAACATACAGTATTAATAAATATTTTGAGTGAAGAATGGGCTCAATGTCCTGAGGTAAAGTATCTGTTTACGTAACAAAAGCAAAGGGAAGTGTGATTAGCAATAATCACATAAAAAAACAAGCACTGCATACAGATCAATATGCTTTTTTCAGCATGGATTTTATTAACTGTTTCCATGTATTATTAAAAGAGCATTGGAAATGAATAGGGAATACAATCACTGCTCAATTCTCTGAAGTCTTGAAGATTTAAACTAACTGCTGAACAAAGAAAGCAAGTTTTTGGCAAAAAAAAAATAGGATGCTGTATCTAACTTTGACTGCCCAACTATTCATCTCATGTAACAGGGTACAAAGACCACTTCTTAGTAAATAATAAAACTGAGATGATATCAGTTCAGGTACTAGAAAAGTATGATAAATACAGAAAGAGCAGAATGCCTTACCATGTACCTTAAGGGGCTTAATTTTAAAATCACAATGATAATGTCTTTGTATTTTGCAGGCCCTGTTTAAAAGATTTAAACACATGTAATAATCCTATACATCGTATACATATGTTTACATATGCATACCTATAATCGTATACATCGTAATTCTTGGAGGTTGGAATTTTAAGAAAAAGGTTTGTGAACATTTGGCTATGCAGCAGCACTGGCACAGCAAAATGTAAGAAATATTTAAAAATTCAAATTAGTTTGGAAATAGGTGGGAAAGAGTTAATCGAGTAAACCTAGGTATGTAATTTCCCTATTCAAGGTACAAAGGCTCACCGGGCCAGAGCTCATCTTGGTTTCCATGGCGTTAAGAGAACAAAGAGCACGTGATTTCCACCCTAGTTGGGATGATTATTCCATTGCAGAGCCTGGTCTCCTTTCACACAACAGGGTGAACGGGAGCAATTCAGGTAAACTAACTTGTTCAAGGTACAACAGCAGTGCCTGCAGAAGGGACATGAACTCACAACCTAACAGTCAGGAGTTCAAATACTTACCCACTATACCAAGCTGCCCCTTCAGCCTAGGTAAATAGAGAAAATTAACCTGATATAGAAAATATTAAAAACATCTATTCAGATAAGGTATTCAAAGAAATTTTATGCAATTCAAGAGGAAAATATCATCAGTCACCAAAACAATAAAAACTACTTTCTAATTGTGTTAATGAGTTAATGTGCATGTCTAAATTAATTAACTGTTTTGTACTTTTTAATTAAAGCCAATCAGAAAATCTCGTACCCATAGTTTATTACAACTGAAACATTTGACTTGCTGTGAAAAGATAAACAGTGCTTTTTATAATAAAATGCATTTCACAAGACCTTTTCTTCGGTGCCACATCCTCATCTGAGATGCACTGGTGGCAGGAGGGGGGCTAGAATATGAATAATAATTCTATACACTCAAGAGCCAGAGATGTTCAGCTTATACATTCTAATGAGGCTGTTCACGATCCTATAATGTGGAACACATGCTGAAGAACATGCCCTCATCTCAAACAAAGAGATGCAAGTGAGGAAGCTTTTCAAACCATCCATCTCTAAGAGGTCTGGAGACATTAGAATCTCATAACAAATACTTCATAACAAATATCATTCAACATGAAAGCAGCATTTTCAAAGGCCAATTTGTTTAAACTATTTAGACCCCTCCTCCTCCCTTCTAGCTTCATGTCAGTACTGACACACAAGCAACCACAGAGTCTACCGAAGGTTTATCCTTTGGTTTAGAGAGATGAAAGGCATATTTTTTGCATTGCAATTTACTTGAGGTCATCTTGTGTTTTTTCTTCTGTGCAGCCTTTGATCTACATTGTGGGGAAAGACAAACCACATAGCAGTACAGTTGTCACCAAATCTAAGTTCCTGCGCTGTTAACCAACAGCTCCCTATTTACTAATAATTTACTAATAATTATAATGTGAAAAACCATTAACGGCACCCATCATGTTCAGAGCAGACCCAGCAGATTTATTCTTATATTGTACAAATTTCTGAACACATTACCTCTGGATTCAAGCCACTGTAAAGGTTATCTACAACTTTTACACCGATTCTAAGGTACTATAGTTGCAATAACATTTTGAAAAATATCTTGGTTGGGGCTACTCTACCATTCCTATCTTTCTGAAAACACTGTTTATACAGAGAAAAAGATTGTCTGAGCTACTGAGGAAATATCTTTATTGTTATCAATTCTCAACATTCACAGCATCAGAAAATTACTCAATTGTAATTGTACCTACTGTATCATATTTGCTTAAATTCCTCCTGTGCAGATTTTGGATGTGGCTGAGACACACAGGCTAATTTATAGGAAAATGCGGTCTCATACATATTTCCAGGCAGAACCTTTTTAAAAATGAATTCGTTAAAATGATTTATTACCAATTTCTTGGTATAGAAGTACTAGTGCTAATTTCAGTTAATATTCCAAACCTTGTATATACAGTATACACACACTTGATGTGTATGAGATGTGAAACCTAGGTCCTGCTGTGAGCCTGCAGTGGCTATACCCTCCTAATTTCTCTAGGTTGCCTTGGATAAGAGCTAGAGAGTTACAGTGCAATAACAAATGTCAATAATGATAATGTAATCAGTTTCGTAGCAGGATCTCCTAGTGCCAACTGTCACCGGCACAAAGTTAACCTAGGGATGGGTTAACAACAGCAGTACAGATTGCAATAAAGAAAAGCAGAAAATGCATCAACTGTAGTCTTGCAACAAAACTGTAACGTGTTGCAACAAAACTGAGATAGTAGTGTAAACCTTCAGATAAGTTAGCTGGTGAAACATTTTAATACCCATCAATTTTTTAGCCACTTGGTCCAATTCAGGGTTGTGGGGGTGCCAGAGCCTATCCCAGCAAGCGACGGTGCAAGGCAGTCTTTTTTGGTTTTTAACAAAATACACACTCATGCAAAGTCATGCAATCTCTACTATATTACAACAGGTCTTAAAAAGAGTGAATGTCCTTTGTCAATCAGAGCACGTGGATGCTAGGGCTGGATATGCACAATGAGAGAGTCCCTCCAAACCCTACCACTTGCTGTTGTTCATCCCTTTTCCCTGTCCCGGCTCTGAAACTGCAGTTGTCTAGTCCTCCACAGGAGCTCAAAGGAACAGGGCTTTTCTCCTTAGTCTCTGCACAGGGCCCACAGTCCCTTCCAGCGCTCCTGTGCAGTATACTGTACATCACAAAAACACACACTCAAACAATGGCCAATTTTCCCAGAAGCCAATTCAGCTACCAGTATGTCTTTGGGCTGTGGGAGGAAACCAGAGCACCTGAAGGAAAACCACATGAACATGGGGACAACATACAAACTCCATAGAGATAGGACCCCAGGAACTGAACGCAGAACCCCAGTGCTGCAACGCAGCCATGCTAACTACGGTGCCACTGTGTCGTCTATATTTTTAACATATGTACTTTTGTTTTGTATATAAAAACCATATTGTGCTTTAACAACACTCAGAATTCCAGAGTAAATCCAGTATAAACCTGTAACCCATGACCTGCCATAATAAACTGCAATTTGCTCGTGTGTTGTTAAAATTAAGAAGATGGCAGGGTACATACTTAATGGTACCACTGTGTATTTTTAACAAGTGAATGAACTATCAGATTTTTCTGTAGAAACAGTATTCTAGCTTTTGTAACAACATTGCAAGGAATGTCGGCATGCATGTTATATGCCTATGCTTGGTTTGGTAGTTTCAGGAAGACGTACTGTACCAGTAAATACTGATCCATATATTAAGTAACATAAAATATAAATATTGTTTAATTATATAATAAACATAACTCAATATTATACCATAAAACCATCAAGCAGTATATTTAGTAGCAGCAATTAGTTTCCACATATGGTAATCATTTCTCTCTTTGGAGTGCTCTTCAGGTTCTTAAAGCAGTATTTAGCAGCAGCTTTGATAACTCAGCATACAAGCTTGCCCAACATTCAGACCACAGCTGGAGATGAGGAGTTTTCCTTTTCTCGCGCTGCAGCATTCTCATGAAACTGATTAAACTTTAAGGAGATTCATACAATACAGCCAATTTGCTCAGCCTCCTCCCAACAGACAGTGATCAAAGAATAATGACCCTGGCTATGGCTGGTTAAATTAAAAACCTCATGTTGTTCACTCTTCCTATCCATGTATGTCTTTGGGTCACAGCAGTCTTTCTTTTTTTTAATGACTGCCTCTATCTGTTTTTCACTAAATTATCTACAGTTGTTTTTTGTAAAATACATTGGAAAAGCATTGTGAAATAAAATAACCTCCTAAACTGTCAATTATTCCTGAATGATGTACTTAAAATCTATATATCTGATAGGATGCTTGCATCTAGAGTTTGCAAAATGTATTTAAATGAAACATCAAGCCTAGACACCACATTGTTACTGAATCACATTGTTCTTTTTCTGTTCAAAGAAATCCAAAACAAGACAACCCAAATTCAAGCATTTTAGATGAGAAAAAATGAGGAAGGTCAAAAGGCCACACAGTAGTATGAACAATGCTTGAATATATGCTATCGAAGATAGCTTCTACCACAACCTATCCTGTATATACAGTGTATTAGAAAAGTGTACAATATACCATAATAATATTATATGATATACATCAATGACTAAATAAGTCAAAATCCAATAACCTAAATCAATAGTTAATTAAAAAAAGCATAATAAATATTTATATGAACAACAGAAGATGCAGGATCTCAAAACATTATTAAAACGGACACAAATAGGATTGAAATATTACTTAACAGCATGTTAAATCTTAAAAAAAGAACAATTTAAGTCAACGTCAAGACAGGCTGGACAGAGATATATTAATTGGACATAATAACAACAGTTATGGGATAGACATTTTATTCCACTTAGCCAAGTGGAAAAAAATAGTATTTTTAATTGTTTTCTGGATCTTTGCAACAGTTTACAGGAAGAGTGAAACCTATTAAAGTTGTCTATCTCACCAATGTCTGGATAAATATGTCTTAATGAATTGTTGTCAAGGAGAGCTTTAAGCTCTCTGTCTCAACGTCTTCTGGTCTTCATCACAGACTTAACAGTTTTAGCATTATGCGTGGGTAGTGTCTTTCTTTAATAAAAAAGCTGTTTTTGTGTTGTTTTTAAGTTTTGCTGTTTTTTAAATATTCCTTTTTTTGGATATGCTACATTAATTATAGGCTTTACAACATGAAGCGTGCCTAGCATTTTGGTGATCAAATTATTTATAACAAACTCTTGTTTTCAAACTTTATGCAAGTGCTTTCAGAGCTTAAGTTTAAGCACTGTTAACAAATGCAGCATTATTTATTAGAAATAAAAATGGACTGCTTTTAACACACAATGTTGCATACAGTAACATTCATTTTTTATCCTAACAAATGATAAAAAAACACTTTGAAAAGAACAGAAGGTACATACTTCAAATAGAACACCAGAGCAGTAAAATATGCTTCTAGGGTTTATGAATTTAACAAAAAGCCAAGTACAGTTAGAGGACAATTCCTACTTGAGAAGCAAGTTGTTTTGTTCCATTCTGGTCTGTAGAGATTTCTTTCATATGCCTTTGCACAAAGTGATGACATCTAACAAATAAAATGTAATTGATTCTGGACAGGTAGCACTGTGAGTTTTGTTGTGCATTAGGGTACAGTTTTCATTTGGTATGTCTACTGTGGGTTTACAACACAGCACCTTTGTACCTTTTTCTGAATAATAAGGAAATTATACATGTCCAGTGTAATTAGAAATGTGCTCTGAGGAATTTATTAAAGCTGGAAACTGTGACCAAATAAACAGTGTGAGAGTTTTACAATAAAATAACAAGCCTTGAGACATGGTTATATAATTTAAAAAGCACATGCAAAAACGAAAGCAAGGTACAGAAATTGCCACTGACATCACAATAGTTTATTTTTTATTCATTAGTATTTCTCATATATCTCTTTTTCAAAAGTATATTATAGGCACAAACAGGAATAAAAAAAAATATACATGGAAGAAGGCATTCACAGTACTCATAGCAGGTACATACAGACTCAAGCAAGCTTCGATTAGTCTAGTCCTGCCATGTTTAGATAATTGTCCTAGTCATGGGTGGCTTCAACAACAACTGATAGTTATTCAACAGTGGGTGCGTCATGAAACACAAGCTAGCCACTGGAAGAAAAACTTTCTTGGTTTATTCACAAATGAAGGTTCTTACTAACTTACAGCCCAGAACATTTTCAAAGTTAGTGTGCCTTTAAGGTAATCTAACATGTGATGAGACATGCCTCAAAAATCAAATACTATACAAACTTCCAAAATTAAGAGCAGAATCAAAATCTCTTTAATTTATAAGACAAATGACTACACAAAAACTCAAAATACAAACAAGACATTTTGCACGAGGTCAAAAAGGTGGTTCTCATTTCAACTCTCTAAACATCAGAGGAGCAAATTTCACACTGAACTTCTGTTAGCAGAGTGTGTCAGCTTGTGTGCCAATCAGAAAGCACAGAGACAAGGTAAACATGAATCTGCCTTCTTTACACAGCTATTTAGTGTAGTTAATTGCAACACTTTGAATCTCTTCGTGTCTGCAAAATGACAGTAAAAAAAGTTTTGCTCCAAAATACCAAGATTCTGCTTTCCTTGAGGAGCACTGCGTGTGGTTTGAGAGTTTATTAATATTAACATTTTCAAACATTTATTACATTTAGATTGCTAATTCCTTTCCATCATCAAGCACAGAAATATGGATATTCTGAATATGGTTTTCCTTCCCAGATTATGTTCTTTGGACCTTTCAGATTTTGAGTTTTAATGAAACTGGTACAGTATATTACTGGTAGAAACAATACTGCCTGGAGCTCTAAACAACAAAATTCACATATCTGTGAACTAAAGCCCCAAAGATCAGTGCAGATAATTTGAAACAGAAGCTAGGAGTGGCGAGGGACATCTAATTAGAGAAGACTGAATAAATATAAAGTGTGAAGACATTCCAAATAACTCTGGAATAACACCATTCCACCCATCCTTCTATGCACCAAACACTTCAAGAACGGTAAACAAATCTACAAAACTATATACTGGAATTTCTTACGGTATGCGTACCTGCTTTGCAGAACAGTGTTTAAACATGTCAGTGTTTAACATAGGTTGTACATCGTGTAACAATAAACCTTTCAAACCTTTAAAAAAAACAGACCTCTAAAAAACAAAGGAAATGGAATGGTTTTGTTCTAAGTATTTGCTGTTAAAGTCAATACAGTACATCTGCCCAACTAATGACATTTAACAAATTGCATGGATGCATTAGGGACTTTCTTTAGACACGGATCCCAGTTAGAAACAACATTTAAATTTAAAGAAGATCTGAAATGGACTTTTCTTTACTCAGGTAGTCTTTAATATACAGTATATGGTATACCACATTCTGATTGTAGCAGAGAAGGCAAGGTCATATGAAGGAACTCCAGATTCAAAGACTTATTTTAAAAGTCATGTATGATATTAAAAGGCAAATCAGACTGGAATATCTTATGTTTTGCTCTCTTTATTACCTGCCAGATCAAAAGATAGCATATTGATTATGCTGCCTTAACTGTCATGTGAAAACTACACAGAATGAATTACTCAAAACTCCTTGGCAGCTGAATAAGGTAGGCAAAAAAGGTGATCTTTTACCCATCACCACACACACATTTCCAGTGTCCAAGAATTGAGGTCTGACTAAGACAAATTAGGTTGTATCTGGGTGGCATTAATATTTTTCACCAGGGAATGTACATGTACATCTTATTAAAACCCAAACTGAGATTAGAGTACAATGCAGAATGAATTTGGACACCAGAGAGTTTGATTTCTCAAGATACTTCCTTCCTCTAACTGCCTGATCTCCAATTAACTGAAATCTATTACAAATACCAAGAGCTTAGAGGTACTTATAGCATAATGCTTTTAGGCAATGAACACAGAAATAACCTGACTCAATCAACCACTAAATCGACATTATTGCCTCAAACTCGGCAGGCTCCATTGTTCTGCTTTACAATCAGTGCAATGTGCTTCAGAAAGTGCTCAATTTGATCTGAAAGGACATGCGCTACAGAGAGCTACAGCTTTATTGCAATAAATATTATTAAGCAAATAAAATACCCATTCCCTTTCCACAGACTGATTAATCTAAAATGTTATTGCACAAATTTAGAACAAAGATAATAGACAGCAATAATAATGCTTAAAAGTGTACTTATTTTCAGCCAATGTGAAAGACAGCAAAAAAAACTAGGAACTACAGTTTTAAAAGGGGCTTCACATTACAGCCAAGCACAAACAGAAATGTTTGACATTTGAGTTTGTCTGAGGTATTGCTAATGCATTTTGTATTTCAGTATTTTGGTACTGAAATACGGACTCCAGCCTACATCTAAGAGAAGTCTTAAAACCACAACAGGAAGATGCAAGATACAGAAAGAAGACGGAAATGTACTGTACCTTCTAATGATTGGGCATATGAACTAGCCATGACTCAGAAGTTGGGAAATCCACTTTCTAGTATGTTTAGGTCACCCCAAAACAATTGTACATTTGCAAAAAGAAATACCAATGCTAAGCTTTTCAAAAGAGCATAAGTAACTCCTACTGACTCTGCATACATATTAGCTACATCTCTTGTTTTTCTCTGCTGTTTACAGATATTTATCCCTAAAGCCACAATGCTTTTGCCACCTTTCACAGTAAGCGCTTGTGAAAAGGAATGACAAGGCTGATCCAGTCATAAAACCAAAGATTTCAAAAGGAAATCCCACATTAACTTCAGAACAGTTTGATTTGCAAAACCAAGGCCTTACATAACCATGAAAATAACTGATTTCTCTGTGCAAAAGGGATGCTCTACCCTTCAACCACAATCTGAACGCTCTCAAGCCTTTAAGAAAAATACAATAATAAAATTAATCCTACAGAAACCTGGTCATATTTATGGACATTTATACAATGTATACTTTGCTGTCAGTAGCACTGCATAACAAAAAGCCTCAGAGGTCTTATTGATTCGATTCTAAGCTTTAATCCCCACACTGCAATTGTGCTTTCTTATGGACTGCTTTACTTTGATCTAAACATCTTCTCCCCAAAGCTGCACATTTGATTGCATCATGAATAACTACTTCAATGGGCAAAAAAAGGAAGAAATAACACTCCAGAACTTAGTATATTTCAGCGTTACTAAATGTATATGTGTCATCTTTACATAACCACACTATACTTTTTTTGAGTCTCTGCATCTACTGTATGCTAATTATAATCAGATCTTCCTCTCCTTTCCTGATCTGATGTCTCCTGCTGCACAAACTTGCATCACTTTAAATTCTACCTTTAAAACCTGAACTCCTCTCTGTCCCTTCTTTCACCTCCTATTTCAATTCATTCCATTTCCTTTCACATGTTCCCCTCTTCATCCATGCTTCTTCTAAAAGTCCACCAACCACCCACCCACACACCTTATGAAACAAATGTTTTTGTTGGTATCACTCCTGACTGTTCTTCTGGATTTACAGAATCTGCCCTTGCCCTCACCACATATTCTTCTCTACTCCTTGTCCAGTCCCTAAGCACTGACTCAATTACAGCAACTCTCTTTTTGGATGAGCCAACCTGCTTCTGCAAAATGCCACCTTTCATTTTATATCTGCTCCATTCTCCCCACATGATCCCACTTTCATATTTTATACTGGTAAATCTGCATGAATTCCACTTCTCAGCCTGGTCAATACCCTGCTCACTCCAGATCCCTATATCCACTCTCACTTTTTGCTTTCCTCCATGGTTGGACAGTTCGTCATGCCCGCCCCTTCCCAATTCCTATGCACTCGTGCTTGTTAAAGAACTTGCTCCGCATCAGTGAGACCCCTCAACAGCACGTACTGTATAGGCAATGCAACATCTCTCTGTACGATCTCATGGTACTAAAGCTAAATGGACACCATACACTATCGCAGGTATCAATTTTCATCAATGGCCTTGTTTTCTACTCCATGAGAACTCTAGTCCCTGCTCTGGAGGCAATTTATAGCATGTGGTATGAGTCTGTGTATTTCCCTGAAAACAAATCCGCAATATCGACTTGTGTAAAAATTGCACTGCTTATTTAGAGGTCATTGAACTTGTACTCTTAGGAACTGATATTTAAAAGTTCATTAAAAATTTACAGTAGGACCTGGTCATTTATCCATGGTTTTTACCTCCTGAAAAATTCATCTTTCCATTTTCCCAAATATCTGACTTGTGCTCCAAGATTGGCACGTACCTTTTCCCACGCATTTCTTTAAAGTTGATCTTGCTTCTGTACTTCTTTGTATACAATATTTTCAGCCACTTTGACATTACATTTGTCTTTTAGGCATTAAAACTACCATAGTTTACAGCTAATTAAGGAAAACTTCATGGAATAATTAGGTGATGTGTGACAGTGATTATCTATTCATTAGATATACAGCAATTACTGCATCTATTGTATTGTGTATACAGGTACTGTACAGTGCCTTGCGAAAGTATTCGGCCCCCTTGAACTTTTCAACCTTTTGCCACATTTCAGGCTTCAAACATAAAGATATAAATTTTTTATTTTATGTGAAGAATCACCAACAAGTGGGACACAATTGTGAAGTGGAACGAAATCTATTGGATTTTTGAAACTTTTTTAACTAATAAAAAAATGAAAAGTGGGGCACTGTATATCATGCCTAGAACATAATTTTTAGCATGCATGAATTATGTTACACATGGGATATATTTTAGTCCTGTATTTCTGATATTATAATGTTATACCAATCTTTATTTAACTGTATTTCTCTAAAGGCATAATTCATGTGGCCAAATACATTTGACTATTTTATAAACATAGAGGCTGACAAAACTCAAAATAAGAGAAGGTGAAGATAATTACAACAAGAACAAAGCAGCACTATAATTAAGGCATTGGTAGTATAACAATGCATACTGACAGTATAAAAATTCACTACAATCTGTGATTTCAACTTATTATACAGTAGGTAAGGTGTGCAGTAGAAAATAACTATCATAGACAATTCTACCTTTATTCATTGCATTAAGTATAGAGTGAGATTTCTAGGTAAAGTAATCATGAGCTGATTTTAAATTTGTTTTCAAATTTATAAAGAAATCAAAAACAGTCCTATCTAATCTTGCCCTCTGGAAGGTAGAGATTGGGATTTAATCGCACTAACAGCTCATAAATATACAGCAGTACCTTCATCACAGCAACTAAACTTCCAGCCTTAGCATGGACCACTATAAATAATTTATTCTAACCTGCTGATTTTTGAAACGCAGACTCCATTATAAAGGTTAGTGACCTGAAAAGAGAAGAAAAAAAAGTTTCCTCTGCAACACACCTTTAACTGCTTTGACAGAGCCAGTCCCTTCTCCCCACCCCCAGAAATCTTTATCAATACAGATTTTGATACTCACTAAAATCTCCAGTTAGAAACACTGCTTCAGCTGCAGGAACCCACTCCTTGAAATACAGACCGCCGTCTGGCTGTCTGTTAACTCCGAAGGACATATAGCTGCGTGTGAATTGTTCGTAGCCACCTTCGGCCTCTTCGAGCATGGCCAGAGTTTTTTCAAACAGGCCATACCTTCAAAACAGAATATATACACGGTTAAAAAAGGTGGAGCTTGGAACAACATCACTCATGTGTTTTACGTATGCAGTGGGAAAACAAATAAGCAAAAATCCTGTATTGTTTCAAACATTAGAATTTAGTTTAGACTAAAAAAAAAAACTGTGCAAACCTGGCAGTTTACAAACCATCACTGCATTTTTTAAACACAATGCTAATGCCCATAATCAAGACACATTGATCACTTAAACTAATTAAACAACTGAAAAACAGTTTAAATGAGATTACTTAAGCCTAGTTTTCTTCTCATTATAACACTGTTACATAATTTCCATAAGAAGAAACATTAACCCATAATAACAATAACCTAACTCATAATGCAACCAATATGGCCTTTAAGTATTTTCATTTACTGTATTTATATTAATAACAAAGCCTATCTTGTCTAAGAAAACAATTCAGTTCCCAAGTCCCTGATCAATTTGCCTGATTTATTTCACTTCTAAATAGTTGTTTATCCCTGTAATGTGCACTGTGCTCAGATTAACTAAAAACATACAAATGCAAAGCATTAGGATTCTTTAGCTCATTAACAGTTCGCTGAACTCACTGAGGACATTCAACACACCACAGACAAATACTGCATACTAAGGCATGGCAAAAGGGGACACACAACAACAATGTACAGATTACTGAGTCCCAATAAATAAATGTAATATTTATCACAAGGATGCTGTTAAAGTGACTTTAAGGGTGAGCATTAGAAAGGTCACAAAATGACGAAATAAGACATAGAAATTTGTATGGATATTTTAGAAAATCTGTAAAAATACTCCTAAATAAAAAAAACAATATATTTTGCACATACCCATCTTTAAATTTATATGCAAGACATGTTATTTTCTAAACCTCTCCCCCTTTGTACAGTAGGTTAAAAATCAGCAAATCTGTATTTTGCTGAATTATCTACTTATCATTTGTGACAACAAAACAAGAACAAAACTTCATGACATTTCACAATTAAGAACAGAAAGGGTTAAGAAGTTACAGGATTTGGGTTCTTTAAAAAAAATGCAAACATGAGGGAAAATCACAATTGTGTCAGAGTGGACAAGATCAAATTAAAAAAAATTTTTTTTTTTTGGCAATTCGATCATCTTGTCACAATGCAAATAAGAATGCAACCACCTTCAAAATCACATCTATTGTACATTTAACCGTTTTTCAAGAGTAGTCACTTTAGTATCTTATTTTACCATTTCTAAGCTGGTAAATATCAAGGAATTATGTGTTTTCAATGAAATACAGTATGTCATCAAAGACAGGTGCCCAACAGTAAGGACCTCCTTTTTGTAACTTTTATTAACTATTGTTAAAGAAAGTGTTCAAAAATGTTTGTATACTGCTTGAAAAATTAATGCCTTTTAACATGCATAGTAAGTTAAAGAAACAATGAAGAATGTTTAACTCAGGGTATAATTAATCACATCTGAAGTGCTGTACTCAAAGACAGGCTTCCATTGGATAGCGCAGGTTCGAAATGCGGACTTAAAATTTAAATTACTACATCAGGTTTTACCACTGTTTTTAACTAAGCTTCTTTAAGAAAGGCGATTATATACTAGTTTCCTGAATATTTCTATTTAATTTTAAACAGACCCAGCGGGGGACTTCAGAAAGCTATAATTGGCAGATGTAATAGGGAAATACTCATAAGAATAAGTGTATTATTGTTGAATGATGAAATTGTGAAAAAGCAATTACTAATAGCTTTAGAACATAGGTTTTTTTATAAGCTATTATCAGTATTTATCCTTTTTGCACTGTCCCCAGCATTAACTTCCCCTTTACTTTTTGATGTTTAATGTCCAAGCTCTGCAGAGGAATGCATTCCTCTGTTGATTCAATGAAGGAAAACAAATAAAATATTAGGTGCAACTCTATACAGTACATGAACCTTAATTAAAAATGTTTGTAATAGAATAAAGATAATCTGACCTTTTTAAAAAGAAGAATTTACCAGTAGAAATGTATCTAAAGACATGAGATTCTGAACATTTTAAACATTTCCATAAACAATGTCTCTTCAGGTAATTACTCATTCAACTAAATAATTAACAGTATCGCTTCACTCTAATACAACTTCTAATATACAGTACCATTATTCATGATATGCTAATGTTTTGCGTGCTGAACTTTCCACAACATGATATGCAAGAAATTGAATTGAAACAGCCTATGAAATGTAATTCTGAGAAATATTTTTAATCATTGTTCTATGTTACATTAAGTGCAGCTACACCAAAGTTACTGTATGCCATTTTTGCAAGAGCTGTGCAACTTAGTGAGCAGACTTCCTTGGCTTCCTTCAGCAAACAACAACGTTGCAGCAAACAGAAAAGTTCCCTCCTTTTAAATAACAGATTTAAGGTATGTAACTAACGTTTTGCATTGTTGTTTGGTACTCAAATCATTTTACGTGCTGCAAATGTTATATACTATATTTGCATTATCTCCAAAGAACATGTTAACATTTATCTCTATCTGTGAATACATTTTATACTGGCACTATACTTACTACTGACAGCTTGTAGCACCTCAATTTTTCAAGAGACAAAGAAAAATAAACAATAACCTGAATCCAGTAGTATAAAACTATTATACAGCACATACTGTACTTTCAAGAAGGGAAGACAAATTGAATTGAATGCCTGTACATACATTAACAGAACCTTATTTTACTCAACAGGTTTCTTCAGTATTTCAAAGACTTTCTAAAATTAACAGGTTATGAATTAGAATTTCTTGTACAGGAAAAATAAAGCAATAGCATACCTGGATAATAATTATTTTTGCTTTACAGGAGGGAGGGTTTAAGGCAAATTGCTGAGAAACTGATTTTATTTTTTATACAGACAAAAGCTTAAGTGTTGTTGTCTCATATTGCCGTATCCTCCAAACATCTTGAAACTGACAGGTGTTTCATAAGCCCCCCCTCCCTTTCTCTGTTCCCCTCTACTTAACAAAGACAGCTGCTAGCAGACAGCTTAATATAAAGCACTGACTATCTGCCAGTTGATTTTAGAGTTGGCCTTTAATTGCAAAGGGCCTGGTGATGATTGGTTGATTAAAAGCCAGGACTTTTCAACAGATGTTCTGAGTAATGAATGCGGCGCATAGACTGCAGCTTGCCTTACATAAACTTTGAAACCTGATTAATGTGTGCTCATAGCCCAAGTATAGCTTTTCAAACAGATACGGTTACCCGAAGAGGATGGCAGAGGGAGCATTCACCTTCAGAAAATACTGTTTTACAAAGGCAAACTATTAAAAGCCATGAAGTCATGCCTATAATTAAGAGAAGAGTTAGAAACAAAACTGGATGTAAGTTGTATGCAATGACTACATTGTTTGCATACATATAGCCTGGTGTCCCAAGACTGATTGAAGTGAAGTAGTGAAATCAGAGTGTACAGTATACCGCAATCAAACATGCTGGGTTAATTATCAAGAAAGTGTAGTTTCAGAGTCATTTTAGGCAATTCATTTTGATTCTCACTATAACATATAATGACCTGCAAAAGATAATTCATCAATGTTCCAACGTATACAATAAAATACTGGTTTGATAAAATACATATAAGAGATCCCTATTAGGCTTGTGCATATGAAAGCAGTATAGCCATATTCCATTACAATCTGAAATATGAGAAGCTCACACTTTTAAATACTACCCTAAAACTCACATATCAAAACAAAAAAATAGTTACATTTCTCAGATAAAAACTTATGTTTGGGGTCCATAAGATTTACATTTTGCCAAGACATTTTAATCATCAACTTAAAAGGACTGCACAGCAGAGTCTGTGAATTCAACATTCCTGAATTTGCTTATTCACCATTAAGTCTGCCTAATGTGGTGTTGTATGGAAGAAGAGCAGAGCAGGATGAAACCAAAATGAAGGTTGTTAAGTGCAAATTTTAAATGAGTACTTCTTTTAAATCAGAGTGTGAGCCTATCCTTGCCTCCTGCCCAAATACCCATTACCCAGCATCCATATCTCAACAAGGTCTTGTTGTATTGTAACAAACACTCCCGGTTTCTGTGTCCGCTGCATGGGGAACAACAGGCTGGAAACAACTTTGCAGGCTCACTGACAGTCTTATTGCCCTTTTCATTTCCGTGGGATGTGTTAATCATGGAGGCAGAGCGAGAAAGTGCAGACATCTGCCGGACGCAGAGGAGTGATTCATGTTTTTTATTTAGCTAATTAATATAAGTTTGTTTTAATTGATCCATGTTATTTAATTAACTTACTGTAAAGCCAATTCACTAGTGCCTGAATTATCATACAGTACAAGGGAGAGTTACTTACTGTATGTCTTTTAACCATACATACTTTTTACTGTAGGACATTGGTGATACGCAGAGTTGGCTATTGGCAATGTTCCTCTTCACCGAACCCTCGCAAATGTCGAGAGCCTACTGTATTCACACTGCACCAGCACTGAATTTCTTTAAATCTAACCTGATCACTTATTATAATTTTGTGGCCAACTGTACAAGAAGTAGAGAATCAGTTCTAAAAAGCAGCAGGATCAAATCTTGCACTTTAAAGGATACCCTAAATAAGCAGGTTAAAGGAACTGAATACATTTAGATCGGAATGGGACATTAAAGTTAATCAAATCTTGAAAGGTATACACAAAGTTAATTAACATAATAATTTCAGGACTATAAGTGAAGGAAGCAGTTCAGAACTGGTGGAAATATAAATTTGTACAATGTAAATTTAGGAATTAAAAGAGAACTCCATTGATTTTAATGAAGAGGCAGGGGTCTGAAATAGTCTACACAGTTAAATTTCTGAGGATTATTCTCTCATTGATAAGCTGCAGGAATGGTAATACAACAAATGGCTATCAGCTGTAAGTTGTGTGTGCTTGTATGCACAACTTGATAGATCTGAAAGAAGATGTTAAGAAGAATTGGCTGGAGTTCATTTGATGTTCCTCTATGTGTTGTCATGTATTCCAATTAAGCATTCAAGAGAAAAACATCTAAAAGTTCTACATAGGACTAGAACCATTGAACATAACATGGAAAAAAGGGTTATGTGAAGGATTCTTCTCTTTCAGGGTACATTATATTGAATTTGTCCACATAAAATGAATTGACCAATTGATTTTAAGCCCCTTTTTGAAAACTCTAACCAAAAATCGAATGATTGCTTATTTGTAGTCCTGTTTTTGATAGCTGATTTGATGTGTAATAAATCTTAAATTACTTTTTTTTTCACTCTCTCACTAAATATTTCCAAAGTAAAGATGCAGTGGATACATTAAAACTTGTTGTAATTAGCATTTATTGAAAATGCATTTGATTTCAAAATAATTTAATTTCTACTTTCTTTGTAAAATTGGATGGAGTCAATAAAGAAAAGTCTCCTAAAACCCGGGAAAATAAGTTCAGTCTACAAAAAGATTATTTTTACATTAACTATCTTTGCTGTTTATGTAAAAAGCTATAAGGCTTTACAAAGCTATTTCATGGCTTCTAATTCAATTTAAATCAAATGTACTCTTTAAAGAGTGCTCAATTTTACCTTTTAATTAAACATTTTATATTGTAATGTACAAAACTTTCCAAGGAAAACTTGGAAGTGGATTTTTAAGACAAAAATGACAAAGATGAAAACATACTGTACAAAGATGTACTGTACCTTTGCTCATTTGTGCGCACATTGATATTGAAAGCACACATTTCCATTAGGTTTATGGCATAAACAAATATATAAATGTTTCTTATATTTTTAAACTAAAATGACAGTTTTATATGCTATTTCCTCTTCTGAACAATGTCAAAAACAGTGATAGTGAAGGGTAATGACAATTTAACTTTTGTACATTTAAACCCTCCAAGGTCTACGGCTGCAAAGTTGTTTTAGGTTTCTGAAGCGTTGGCAGAATTGATCTAAATAAGCCAATAATACGTTTCTTGGAGATATTAAGAACACATCCTGAAAAAACCTGCAGACATGCTGGTCTTCTAGGACCAAGACCTAAAAACCCCTGTTTGAACTATTTAAAACTACTACAGTAGGTATAGTAGTTAGTATAGTAACTACTATAGTTTCAAAGCATTTAGATCAATCATCAAGACTAAGTGTCAAAAGAAACTATTTCACAAATACTGTCTTTACAATTCTGTGTTTTTAACATGTACAGTAAGTATGTTTTACAAGTTATTCTTGGCTTAACTAACTCTTGGTATAACTAACTATACTATAGGAATGACAAACAGAAAAGTTGGAACATTTTGGTTATCACAAACTGTAATTAGAATACACCTAACAATTCTGCTGTCATTTATTTATTTATGCATACAGCCATTTAATAGTGTGCTTGACAACAGGAATGTATGAAAGATGTAAAGAGAATTGGTACGCAATTGCACGGGACAAATATTTATCTTTTGTCATGATGATGTAAAGTTTAATATTCTAATGTAGTTTATGAGTTTCTCTTAGGTCTATCCGACCCTGCAAAGCCCTGTGTGCTGCAGTTGCTAGGTAACCATGGAATTCAGCATTTCAGGCTATTAAAGTAAAGTGATACATGGGATTGCTGTAATATTCTTGTCTGTTAATGTCTCTGCAGTCAGGAATTTTGGTTGAAATTAAAGTCAATTTTGTGTTCTTTTTTCTTTTAAAATGTTAGCTCTTCACGTAGAAATCTTACACTTGTGCCTTCTAAAAAACTTAACAATTGGGCACAACTTCTATCCATAAAGAAAAACTGAACTAACATACTTTAAAAATCAGCAATGTTTCTTAAGGTGACTGCAGCTTCTTTACAGTAATATATCACTTTAAAAAAATACAAACAGCTCATAAGGCAAAAATAGCTTCTAATTGAATCAATTGGATAAATCTATCGCTTGCTTAATCTTTAATTTGTCAGTCCATAATGCAAAAAATAGCTTCTAATTGCATAAATCTATCACTTGTTTTAATCTTTTCTTTTTAAAGCAAGTATTTATGTAGTATGTCTTATGCAGAATAATTACAATTTGGAGGATCTTTAAACCAGATGCCTATGTGCCAAAAAAGACTCAATTTACAATGCTTTAAAATGTTAACACTAAACATCCAGAATCTTTTTATTGTGAAAGAAAACAAACATGGAATGAATCACTCTCTAACTGACACTTAGGAAAAAAAATACAGGTTGCTATTTATTTGAACACAATTAAATGCAAACAACGGAGGTGCTCAACCAACAATTAAGAAACTGAGGTTCATAGTACAAAAACACTTCAAACCTTCACATAAAAGTATTTTGTCCACAAGAAATCAAAGACTGATTTTTGTTAATGTCACAGCCATCCTTTATCCCAGAAAGACGCAGGTTTTTGATATTGAGATTTCGTGAACAGGTATACCAAAGTGTACATTAGTTAGTTACAAAACAGTTTTTAAGTTAAAAAACAATTTTATAGGAAACAAAATCTATAGAACTTCAAAAACTGAGACAGACAAGTGTCTTTACTTTCTGCAGCAAATGTGTACCTACACAATTATATTTTATAACTATATCAAAATTAAAGCCCCTTTTCCATTGATTAACTATGTTTCTCTTGCTTTTAAATACATCGGGACCCCCGACACACTGATGTGGAGTGAACCCTATAGTTTGTATACAGCTGCCTAAGGAAGGACTCTTTTATTGCCTAACTTTGGCCAGATTCCAATGAGGTGTTGTGGACAGAGGTTGCAACAGAGTGGAGCTGATTAATAACTCCAAACTGGGAATGCATGAAATAGAATAATAACTGGCAACTTCAACCCATCCATTTTCTATCTGCTTTATCCAAAACAGGGTTGCGAGGGAGCCAGACCAAGGATGGGTCCACCACAGGGCACACAGAGAAGAACATGAAAACCACAGAAAGATAGCACCCCAGGCCAGGAATTGAACCCAGGGCCCCCAGTCCTGCAAGGTAGCAATGCTAACCACTGCACTACCATGCTGCCAACAGGCAACGTGAAATTTAATTGAAAAATTCCCCATTTATTATGCATTCATTTTTTATTTTACTCCAAACAAAATGTTACTTAAATAACCACCCCCCAGGTTCAGTACGAAACTGTAAGGAAATTCCAGACAGGTGGTAGTATAAACATATAAACCTCCAGAAATGAAGTGTGTCAGAATTCTTACAGTGATATCTGCCGATGTTTACTAGACACAAGAATGTGCACACTTGATGCATCTTTATCAAATGCCCGAGGAGGACGAGTTTTGATTTTATTTCCAAACATGAACACACTACAGCCTTCACTTGCTTTCCCACTGTGAAGCCAGTTTATTAAGGCATGGAGGTTACCAGCTGGAAGCCACTACAATATACTGAATTTTCCAGCAACCCCCCCACTCCAAGAGATGAGCTCACTTATCTTTGCAAGAAAGACATGCCTACCTAGAGGGATTAATATACACAATATATACAATTCAGAATTGCAAAGAATGCTCAATTTCAGTGGGGAAAAAGGGGGAAAATATTGTTACACAAGTACATTTGTGCAACTGCAGAAATTAAATTTTAACAAGCCCGCAATTTTCTCCCCCCACAACTTAGCCTGTGTTGCACAATCCGCCAGAGAAAATAAATGGAAAGGTTAGCTGAACAGTTACAGAGCTGCCCTTTCCAAGGCAATCAGCAGAGCATGTTGCTGAGACATGAACACAGGCGTGACTGGAAAGATAGCAGTTTATAAAGGAATAAGGAGTCTCATGCCAAGCAGACACACAATGCAGTGATCTCCACAGATACAGCTCTGTGAAATCTCTGCCATAGAGCCTGCTTCCATATCTCCCCTTGTACAGCATTTTCCTAATACCATAATATGCTTAGTGCTTAAACAGAGTAGGAAACCAATGCTTAAGTAACAGAATAAAGAAAATTATAATAAAGATTAAATGGAACATATTTTAGTAACCGATTTAGTAAGAAGTCTGAAGTACAGAATGGCCTAAATTGCCTTATCGTATTTAAAATACTGGCTTAGCATTTCCTGTTCAGTAAAGGACAGCTGAAGGATTTTGTAGATTTGAAAGAACAAAGCTAGGGAGCACTGCATCACTCTTTTGATCTTTGTGTACTCCTTCACGGTAGTAACACAACTTTCTTGTCTTAATTGGTTTTTTTTCCCCCAAAACTGTCAAATATCCCTGAAATAAAAAATGCTAAAGAGTTTTTATTGACTTTTGATCAACCAAAAGCCAGTACAGGAGGTTGCATCACATTCACAATAGAAAACAGAACGTTTTCCTAGCATGTTGTGCATCATAAAAATACTGACTCAAGTAACTCAGTATACTGTAGTGTCTCTCAACCCTTTCCATCCTATGGCACTTATATAAATTTAAAAATGTTGCAGCTATCCCAACCCCCTTCCGAACTCACACATACTGTACAGTACATGGTCTGAGCACATTACTACTAATATGACTGTTATATAATAACTCAATCACTATGCTATTATGGATACAATGTATTAAGTCTGCTTTGTAATAGAATGTAATTCATAGTTATATTTCAATGTTCCATTGAGTTTATACATAGTCCTGGCAGGAACAGGTAACCTTGAAACAGTGACCTCTTGCTCAACTGCTCAACTTAACTGTTTCTGTTAAGTGTATCTGTCCAACTTTAAAAACTTAATTCGTACCATCGGAAATTTCCACATGAACTGTCTTAGTATATGGCTTCTGTCTCATGTTGTGTGGCCTCTGTTAAACATGACTTTGGTTAATCCACAAACCGGTGGCACAGTGATTAGCATTGCTGCCTTGCAGCAGTGGGGTCCTGGGTTCAATTCTTGGGTTGCTATTTGCGTGGAGTTTGTATGTCATTCCCATGTTCGCGTGGCTTTCCTCTCAAAATCCAAAAGGCATAAAGGGAGGTTAACTGGCTTCTGGGGAAAACTGGCTTTAGTGCAAGTGTGTGTGAGTGTCTGTGTGTGCCCTATGATGGACTGGCCAACAGCATATACCACCTTGCACACATTGCTTGCTGGGATAGGTTTCAGCGTTCTCCATAATGTTTGGGGGATAAGCAAATAAGAAAAGGATGGATGACACAACTCTGCTGTGATGGAACGGTTGAAAAAAGTTTGTATAATGCATCATAATAGGCACACTTGGTTGTATACTTGTATATAATGTATTATTATTTTTAATAATAAGTCATTTCTTATTGATTCTTATTATCTTAAATAAAAGTCAAATGAAACAGGAGGTTTGTGTGTATTTAAAAATACTTAGCATTTAAAATCTCTCCTTATAGTACATCAGAAGAATTATCTCTGTATCATCCAAAGTATTGAAATAAACTGCTTCACAGCAACAACAGACTTAATATACCAGTTACAAGTCAGAAAAGGTAAGTGCTGTATTTGGTGCATTAGAATAAAGTGAGATCATCACTTGTTAATGTATTTCATTGCATTCACAAGAAAATGTCTATTTTTCAATTAGGCCTATTAAAGATGAGATGAAGAGCTTTGCATGTTTTCCAGATCTCATAAGCACAAGGCATATATAATTGTGCATAACTGACCTTCCCTCTCTTTCATTTAGTGGTAAGTTGGAGAACATCTGTATGGTTTACAATGAGTCTGAAGGAAGAAACGAAAGATCGGGTTCTGTCTACTCAAAAGGCAAATATATCTTTTCCAATTAATGAAACAAGCTTGTTCCCACATTTCTGGAAGATAATAAGTAATGTTTTTATTAATTTATGCTTCTTTGCTAACAACACCTTCTATGCATTGAAAACTAATTTATCCCTGCTAGTAGTAATCAAGAACTTCTAGTTAAATATACAAAGGTTCATTTCAGTTATTTTCTGCAGCTCCATAACTCATTTGGGTAGTATTAAAACCCCACAGCGCTCTTTAAATTTAAATATCTACCTAATAAATATAACAAAACCAGATGCTTTTGGCAGCCTTGCCAGCATTCTTGCTAACCATTACAGAACAGGTAGTTGGCCTATGTGAACATTTATTGTTAACAATAATTGTTTCTGTAGCAGTAATTGCCAAGTGTAAACCCCCTCTAAGACTTTGATCTGCCATACAGGAGAATGTCCCACTGCTGCAGGCATCACCTACACTGACTTAATGAGGATCATTCAGTTTCTAAGGAAGGCATCCTGGGACTTCAGCAGCATCCAAGACGCACTGCAGCAATATTTCTCTAATAGCATAAAGAACTATCTTTACCTTTTACTGTTTTCCATAGAATGGGTCGTAGTCTTGCACGTGGACAATTGCACGTGCTAATGCATTTCCATAAATAGACAACTTTTTGCCCGACTGTATATTGTGTATTTACTCTGATATGTAGAAAAAACAAAGTGAAATAAAAGTAACTGTATGTATTGGTTTCCCATCTATGGTTTCACTACAGACATAGCACATTTACTTACTGTAAAAGCATTTAGAGAGATGTTTCATCCTGACAGATTCATTAGTTCTTTATACTGCACATATGTAGGGACCTACTTCATCTACCACTGAAATGGAGCACTCAACTAGTTGATCTGTGAAAGCTAAACTCCAATAGACAACAGATTGGGTAAAGAAGTGAGAAACTGTTTCCCCAATTAAATTAAGGGGAAACTTGAGGAAGGCTACATTGAATTAGCCCCGAATACAATTTAACTAAGGTCATCGGGGTTAGAAATAGTGCCTGTGGAATGTTTAAACTCCAGCTATTCAGTACCTTGATTTAATTGGCTAACCAATGGACAGCAACTCATACAGCACAGTATCTCCAGTCACCACATTGAGGTGTTGATTTGCAAATTGTGTTCCAAAGGGAAGAGCACGACCTTCTGATCCACCAACACATCATACAATAGCAATCTCATTTTCTTTAGAAGTACTTGGTTAGCTTCTGAAATCAGATAATGCTCCTGTCACAAGTGGTGGCAAGGCATATCTATGCTTCTCCTAGCCCATGTGTGGAGATAATGGGAAGCATGTTTTAATATTCATTACACTTCTTCTAAAAGCAATGGCTTCATAGAACATTTCTCAAATTTCAAGCTTCAGCTTTGAGTTAGAACATAAAGAGAATACTGTAACTTTCCAACGTCTCTAGTAGGATACCACACACTAATTTGCCCCAGGTGTCCTGAAGGCTAGAATGTTTGCCTTGGGAAACGTGCAAGCTTTCAGTCATCATCACACAGCCGAAACAACACTCGTTGTTAGGACATAAAATATGGCGTATTATAGCGTGCATGATATACAGTATGGCATATTTAGTTTTTTCAGCAGGCTCTTGATAAAGTTTCCCATAAAAGATGAACTGCAGGCCAAAGGCATTCAAGAAAAGATGAAACTCTGGATTGAGAATTTGGTTATTAAATAGAAAACACAGGGTATAGATAAGGGGGTAAATATCAAAGTGAGGTGATGGAATTAGCGGAGTACCACAGGGATCTGTACAAGCACCACTGCACTTCTTATTTGTTTTCAAAGATCTACAGTAGATTCCAGAGTAGTTAGTAGACTATTCATGTTGGTAGAGAATACCACATCAAGAGGATAAATAAATAATTAAATTCAAAAAGCTTCAGATAAAAACCAAATACCAGGGAAATACCTGTCAAATGACACTTGGCAAGTGTAGGGTATTACATTTGGTTAGTAAAAACAGTAAATACAAAATCAGAAATGCTGAAAGCCTACTTATGAAAAGTTTTTAAGGATTATATATGTTATATTCATGTTATAGGAAATATATTGCTGCTATGGTTGCTATAGCCAGAGAAGAGCAACCAGATCCACCACAGGGTTTAAGAGAATGTTCTACCTGACAGGCTAAAGGAACTGAACCATTCTGGTTTCCTTGGATCAATTAACCAATAAAAATAGCAAAGGGCCTAGACAGGCTGAATAGGCCGCCTTTCATTGGTAACCTTTCTTCTGTTTGTACGCGGGCAAACCAGAACATATGTTGGTTAATGGGTGAAAAGTCAAAAAGTGATTCATAAAACAATACTCACTGCAAATAGTTTAGAAATTGGAACTTTGCTTACATTACATTGGCAGTGTAGTGAAGTGCTTAAAACAAATGTCATCTGAAGAGCATGGACATACTCACCAAAGTACATCAAGACAGAATAAAAATGGGCAGACCAGGCAAGCAAACAGCTGTTCAAAGTCTTGGCAGAGCACTGCCAGTCTGTCATCCTCATATTACATTTCTGCAGGACCAAAAGTTGGCTTTGCTTGTGTAACCCTGTCCTGGTGATTCCCAGCCAATAGTAATTTCTATACGGTATGTTGCATGGAATAGTCATGTGCCTAGGGTTAACCCACACAGGGTTACTTGTTTAAACAGTTTATTTCTGGTATAAAATACAACAGGAGAGTTGCCTTTGTAGTGGCATGGGAGAAAAGCACTGCAACTTGTAACAAGGAACTCAATACCAACCCCATACATGAGAAGGGGATGAGCTCATGCTTTCCTATTACTGCTCCCTGCATTACCCATTCAGAAGCCTGCAAGAGGCTTTACCAGCTCCAAAGCTTCAATCTAAGGTCTTTGACTCTGTAGCACACTGCTTGAATACCCATGCCTTCATTTATGGCATAACAATTAACTTTTGACTTTTTAGTATTTTTCAGCCTTTCATGTTATTTCCTTATGAAAACACAGAAGGCAAGGCACCAAAAGACAGAATGAACATCACTATAAATTACATTAAAGGCCACAATATGCCCTAAAAGTCCTCTTCCTGATGTTCTAACACCTGCATGAACTCCACTTAGCTACAGACCCTCTGCCATATTGGCAGACTGAGTGAAGACTCGGCCTGTAGCCAAAGAGACATGTGGACAGGGGCCAGCAATAGCATGGGAATTACAGACTTTATGGAATTAAATGAATAGATACCAATATCATGGCATTATGACAGCTGTTAAAATCACATATTTGGCAGAAGTATTTAAGAAGTGTTTTAAAAAATGCAAGTGGGTTAAGGGGAAAAATTAACCAATATCTCAGCCATTTTTAAGGCCTGTCATATAGGATCAAGTCTTTTAACTGAAAAGGACAGCGCTTTCATCCTGTAAACTTAAGTACTCCTGGACTTCTACAATCTCTATATAAACATAAATCACTAAACTGTGAAAATATTCCACTTGACCCTTGATGCAAAGGTACAGTAATGACACAGAGAACTTAATCAGCCAAACTCAACTATCTCCTGAGAAGTTGCAGTGCAGCTGGATTTCTTCAATTAGCTGATCAAAAAAGAAGCTTCTAAACCCAAACCCACTGCATGTGAATAAAGTCCTTTCTACATAAGCATATCATAAATTATTAAATTAGCTTACTCCATTAATGAAGCTAATGTTTTTCCATTAATAGGCTACATTTGACTATGCAAATTACAAAAGTGTATAGGTCATCATAAAATTGCTTTGCCTGAATTCAGTTCAAAATCATTATTTAAAAAAAATGAAACAAACTAACCATATACAAACAGTGTTACAGACTTTCAAATGCTCTGATCTGTTATATAATTTTTGAATGGCATTCCAGAGAAGAATGATATATAAAGTATTTTTTCTACGTCTTAGCGAATCAACAAAGATATCTTTAGCTCTAGTGTAGTCCTTTAGATCTTTTCATGGATTAAAGGTGTGATAATCACAACTGGCCTTCAGAAATCACAGTTTACACATAGAAAATCAGATTATGTGAGATTTATAGGTCACTTATGATCACATTCTTAATAACTAGTGATAGTAATCGTAATAGGCAATTCAGTTAATAATTGATCCCCATATATCAGTAACTATTATATCATACCGTATGTTATTATATCATAAAACTATTTAGGACAACATATTACTAATATTGTATCACATTATAAGCTAAAATATGGGTGTGTCATTAATTACTAATCCAAATAATACCAAAACGCAAGACACATAATACTAGCCTGAATAAATAATTTAAAATTTTGATAATTTGCATTAGAAAAAAATGTAAAATAACTGGTCCACATATTCCTCATAAGAATATTTTACACTGAAGGAGAAATGGTGTTGTGTCTGGAATGATTTGAATACAGATTGAAAATTGTCCCAAAAATATTCCATCCATCCATTTTCTAGCCAATTTATCCAATACAGGGTCGCAGGAGCCTATCCTGGTAGACAACATTTAATTTACTGAATTGCTACTTATATTGTTGATTCAATTAAGGATTAATCAGAGTAAAAAAATCTAATTGAATAGAAGAGTTGAAGTTGCAGTGGTGGCTTAGGCATTTACAAAGTTAACACAGTGAATTTCAGAATAAACAGTACACATGAACTGGAGCACACAAGTGGACACCATGTAAAAAAAGTGAAATTAAAACCAAGAAAAGAAGGCACTTCCTTACCCAAAGATCAGTAGGAGAATAGAACAAGCTACTCAGCCATGTTGACGAATATTGGCTTTCTTCAAGAAACAGCTGGATGAAATCTTCAGGTGAATTACCTGCTAACTAATGTGTCTTACGGGCCGAATCTCATTTGCAACCCTTCTTATATCTGTTCTTCAACGTGCCAATGTTTTTGCTTTTAACTCAATAAATCCTTTACAGTTGTCATATTCAGTCATATACTGTATGCTTCAGTGTTCCTTTCCATTACACTTTAATGATGCTGATCCAGCACTGATGCACCGATCTAGCATTCCATTACAGTAAACAGAGAGACATCCAGCTGTTTTTATTTTACTAAGGGTAACGCACTAAAAGACCCTGAAATCCAAAACACACTGAACTTTGAGCAAGTCAGAGCCTATCTGTTCTATATTTTACAAACATCAAAAGGCCAAACAGATAGTAGTAAAGATCCACTCCCACTGACAAATACACAGTACATGCATTATACTGTATAAGACGTGTTACACAGGACATAATGTCTTCTCTGCAGAAATACTGAGACATCAGAAAGATGCACATACAACACGAAATGAAAAATACTGTAATTCCATATAAATCATTTTAATGAAGATTATCTTTGCTTTTTTCATTTTAAGACTTGCAATGCCATTGTGAGCTACCTGGCTCTTCTTTCTTTTTTTTTATAACTTACTGTACATCTCCATTCCAACTATGCCAGTTCCTGAGCTGCAGCTTGTCTACACAAGTATTACTTGCCTGTCTTTATGTGCAAAACAGAAGAGATTCCTCTGTATTTTTCTATTAGTGACATCATACAATGTTGTAGCTACTGTAATATGTGTTCAGTACAAGGATTTGAATTTTATAGATTAATAAATACTCTGGGACAAAATTTGGGACACTATAAATCGGGTTTCCAAAAATGCTAAGTATAGAATGCTTTGCCTGACTTTTCTTCAAAGACAGTACTTGACTCCTTATGGAAGCCATCATACCTGTATGAAGCTAATCGCTAATCCTTTGTCCAGGGGGCACCATGTTCACACCTTCATGTTTTTTGGCAATGTGACTTAAGTTGTTTTTATAACAGTTTTGCTTCTTTACTCATCATTCTGAACAAAAAATATCCCTTGCCCTCACCAAATATTTTAAATCTTCAAGACGGTGCCATTCCATAGCAATGCTTTGCTCTCTCATTTATATTTATTTTCATTTCATGTCTCATTTGCTGTGTAAATGATATGCACGCATACGTCACCTACAGTACGCTCAACAAACACTCTTGGAACTGATTTAGAGCTTCGGACCCGACTTCAGTGGAAACAAAACTATATGGCTTTTCGTCTGAAGCACAGAGAAAATGGGGACACATTTGCAAGAGGATGCAACATTCTGCTTGCAAATGTGTACTCAGTTGATTGTAAGATTAACAAACTCCACTGGTGCGTGTTGTTTCCGATACTGCTGGACAGACTCTTGGATTCACACTACACAGAATGGAGTGCATAACTGATTATACCGCAAGGAAAAAGGAGTTTGAGTGCGTTTCATGAATAGTAACCTTTGGTGCACTGATGTAGAAATTATCTACAAATGTTGCACTTCTTACCTGGAATACCTCACTATTAAATGTCACCCATTTTCCCTACATAGAGAATTTCGGGAACTTATAATGATTTCCTCTATTGATGCATCCTTACCAAATGAGCTGAACACCTTTTAGTCCCGCTTTGAGGCTCAGAACATCGAGCCCACTATCAAAGCTCCTACTGAACTAGGGGACTTTGTGTTACAGCTCTCTAAACATGAGGTATGTAGAGCCCTTAAGAGAGTGAAAACCAGCAAAGCATCAAAGACAGAGGTGTCTCCCCTCAAGTCCTTAAACTCTGTGCAGATTAGTTATCTCCTGTATATACAGACATTTTAACCTCTCTGTCTTTGAGTGCTTCACAAGAAAACCACAATTGTGCCACTGCCCAAGAAGACCACCGTAACTTGTTTAAACAAACTAACTTCAGTGGTCATGAAGTGTCATGAAAAGCCTTATATATAAATCACACTATCCCAGACACCCTTGATCAACTTCAGCTTGCCTAACTATCAAATAAGTCAGTCATTGAAGCCATATCTGTAGCACTACATGCTGCCCCAGACAGGTGGGGCACCCATGTTAGGATGTTGTTTATAGATTACACCTTGGGTTTTACCACAATTGTTCCCACCAACCTGGTCCTAAAACTCAGCAATCTATATTATGCAACTTTTGCTGCAACTGGGTAATGGAGTTCCTGAAGGGCAGACCACAGGTGATCAAAATTGGCAACAATATCTCCTCCACAGCTAACCTAAACACTGGTGCTCCCCAAGTGCACTCCTTGTTCACTTACAACTGCACAGCCAATTATAGCAGCAACCATATTATCAAATTTGCACCATGGTTATCGGGCTGATCAGTAACAATGATGAGTCCAGATTTAGGAGTGAGGTGGAGCATCTAACTAGGTATCTTGACAATACCCTAGCCCTGAATACCAACAATACAAAAGAATTCATTGTGGACTTCAGGAGACAGAGAGGAAGCCATGCCCCCAATCAGCATCAAGGACACAACAGTTGAAACAGTCACCTGCTTCAGTTTTCTGGACTGCAGATGTCAGTGGACTTGGCTTGGTCTCACAACATGTAATATAGTCTGAAAAAGGCATAACAGTGACTCCACTTTCTGCAGTGCTTAAAAAAATGTGGTATGGGGAAACAGCTACTCATAAACTTTTAGTACAGTACCAGAAAAAGGTTCTGCACTAGTGGCATCACTGTATGATACAGCAATACTACCATACACAGCAAAGACACTCTACAAATCCTGGCAATGGCACCGAGGATTACAGGAAGTTACTTACTATCAATCGATGAGATTCACACAATCTGTTGTCACAATAAAGCCCAATCCATCATTCAGGATCCCAACCATCACAGCCACAAAATGTTCGCTCCCCTACGCTCTGCAAGTTGTACCATACCGTTAAAGCACACACTACTAGACTTACAGTAAGAACAGTTTCTACGGGCCTCTTACAGATGTCTGGTTGGTGTGGGTAGGGAAGAAAAATGATAGCACTGCATTGAGAGCCTATACATGGCTTCCCTGGTATCACTGGAACTTTCATATGCATATGGAGTTTTTAGTCACTCACATCTATACTGTAAATAGGGAACAGGCTTGGGGTAACTGCCGTTGATGGTCAAATGATTATTGCATAGCACTTCTATCATTACTGTTTAAGCTTGTGCTTAGAGGTCCTCTGGTTTTTATAATAGGAGGGGCTTGATGTTGGGTCGTTGTGTTATTTTTAGTTTTTCCATTGGAAAAAAAAAACAATAATGAAAACTACAGTACTTCACTAACAGACACCCATGCTGGAGAACTATAATCCTTACAATATCTTTAATTATTGTACACATCCTGCTCTTTTTATGTTATCATAAGGATAAATAACAGTTATTTCTAAAAAAATCATATTGACAGGTATTCTTATATCCATGGGGTGTAAAGGACTTATTTGTCTGTACTGGCCATAGATTCAGAGGATATGCAATAAGAACCACTAGAGGGAACTCATACAATGCTGTAAAAGTCAGTAAAACGAAAAGGAATATGCTGTGTTTATACTGCATACAGTAGACACACATATATAAATACTTGACCCTGAATATTAACTTACTCATAGTTAATTCACTTTACATCTCAGTGCAGCTAAATAATATTTATTAGATTTAATAATAAATGTTTTTTTGTGCAGTCTTGAAAGGCAGGGTGCTACACACTTCTATCCAGAAGCCTTGTAGTAAACTGAACATGTAAAATGTTAGAGATCATAAAAGGATCCTGAGCAGCACTGTTAGCTGAACGGAAATGCATATACTGTAGTATATTATATACAAAATACAACTCTTGACTTTAAACATTATAATCCAGTGGTAGAAAATACAGTATGTCCATCTTTACAGGCAAGTGAAAAGAAACAGCATTAGGTTTATACAGTATGTTTGCTAAACCAATTGTCAATACATTCAAAACTTTAGTAATATAGTAGTCGTATAATTTAGCAATATCATTGAAAAACTTGAGAAATGGCAATGAAATAAATGAATATACAACTTAGGTTCTGCTCTGTATTTGTGCCAGTATGACGACATGGTGGTGAAGTGTGCATGTTCTACCTATGTTGGTGTGGTTTATCTACCTCTGATTTCATCCCCGTTTTAGTATTTATAGAGATTTGTGTTTAGCATTGCCCTCTCTATTGCAGGGAACCTGGTTCAAATACAGTATTTTCCCATTCCCCCACTTCCCAAAGGCACTCTATTAAGTTAATTGCCTATACTATGCTGCCCATTCTATGCAGAGATGTAGTTCACCACCTTCCTCATTATTCTGCCCTTTTTGGAGAAGCTCGGCTACACCCCAACGCAGTGTGTACTGTATACGATATCCACATGTATATCTATGCATTTTTACAACGTGAATAGCAGTTTCAACTTCAGCTTGCGCATTTGGTTTTTATCATTTCATTCAGAATCAATGAACTATACAATGACAGAAGTATTGTGCACATAAAACTTCATGTAATGGCACACATTAATAGAAAAGGCCAAAGGCATTACATTCATTAGGCTGGAATGTGCAAGTTGATTAATTAAAAAGGACAGTATAAAAGACTTGTGCATGTGAAGAAAGATTTAGTACTGCTGAATGTTCACATTCAAATGAACAGGATCACTAGTTATACAATTCTATGGACAAGAAAAAGACACCCCTGCATATAAACACTCTTTTTAGGCAATGTAAAAAGAACCACAGCACCAGGTTCTTTGGTTCGATTCTGGCCTTGTGCATCAGTGTATATGGAGTTTGCATAACAGTAATATTCCCTGAAAAATTATTTAATTAAAAATTCTATTGTAGCACTGAGTAAGATACTAGGAGTTAGCATCTTGGTGCTTTTGGCAGTTTTCCATCAGCACTCCACATATGATTTTAATTCTAAATATTCTGTCAAAATGTAATGCATCTGTTTCTAGCAAACTCCTCCTGATCTGATTAAGCTCCCCAATACATTTTCCCCACAGAGTACTGTGTCCCGTCACATACTGTACATTAACTCCTCGCTGGCTAGCAGGCTGAACTGCAAAGACTGCCAAAGAGACAGTATGTCAGCACACACATGAATTTTTAATTGTTACCAAGGTAACAAGGTAAAATAAGAGAATACTATCAACAAAGTGAAACTGATACATCTCAAGTGGCAAAATTAAATTTATTTAATGATTGAATGTTTTTTTTAATATAGTTTGTGTAAAGATTTTTAGAAAAGAAATACATATACAAATTAAAAAAGGCTCAATGCAATAATAAAATGGATTTAAGAGTGTTTTTGGTTAAATACTACAGTGGATATAAAAAGTCTACACACCCTTATTACAATTGCAGGTTTTTGTGCTGCAAAGCCAGAAATCAAGATAAATCATGTCAGACATTTTTCCATCTTTAATGTGACCTTGCAATTAGTCTTGCAAAAAAAAAAATCATTAGGAAAAATCACTGAAATTAAAAAAACTACAACACCCTGGTTGTATAAGTATGCACACCCCCCAACTAATACTTGGCGGAAGCACCTTTTGCATTTATTACAGCAGTAAGTCTTTGTGAATACGTTTCTATGAACTTTGCATACCTGGACTTTGCAATTTTATCCTACTCTTCCTTGCAAAAAAGTTCAAGCTCCTTCATATTGCCAGGGGATCTCCTGTACACAGCCCTCTTTAGGTAATTCCTCAGGTTTTCTATGGGATTGAGGTCTGGGCTCTACTGGGCCATTCCAAGACTTTGATCTTCCGATCTTCCACCACCATGCTTCACAGTAGGCATGGCATTCTTTGGATGATGAGCTGTGTTGTCTTTGCATCAAACATATCTTTAAAAATGAAGGCCAAAAAGTTCAACCTTTGACTCATCAGACCATAAGACATTTTCCCACATGTTTTAGGGTGATTGAATGTATTTTTTTTTTTTGCAAACTTTAGATGGGTTTGGATGTTCTTTTTTGTGAGAAATGGCTTCTGTCTTGCCACCCTACCCCATACCCCAGACGTGTGCAGAATACAGATTGTTGTCACATGCAAGGAGTGACCAATACCTGCTAGAAATTCCTGCAGCTCCTTTAATGTTGCTGTAGGCCTCTTGGTAGCCTCCCTGATTAGGTTTCTCCTTATCCTGTCATCAACTTTGGAGGGTCATCCTGATCTTGGCAATGTCCCTGTGGTGCCACATTTTCTCTACTTATTGATGATATTCTTCATTGTGCTCCATGGTACATTAAATGCCTTTGATATTCTTTTATACCCCTCTCCTGATAGGTACCTTTCAACAATATCCCGTAGATGTTTTGTCAGCTCTTTGCAGATTATGGCCACCCCAGTATCCCAACCATCAAAGTTTCAAGGAAATCCTACAGGAACAGCTGATTTTTATTTGGGTTAATCAATCACTTTCATTGATGGCAGGTGTATGCTACTTACCTTTGGACATGATTTGGAATGTGATTAGTTAACTCTGAACACAGCTACAGGCCCCATGACAAAAGGGTGTGCATACTTATTGTATGCAACCAGGATGTTGTAGGTCTTTTAATTTCAATTATTTTTTCCTAATAACTATCTATTTGTTTTTCTTGAATTTTGTTGGTTACAAGGTCACATTAAAGATCGAAAAATGTCTGACATGATTTATCTTGATTTCTGGCTTTACATCACAAAAACCTGCATGTCAATAAGGGTGTGTAGACTTTTTATATCCATTGTACATCTTAATACTCTACCTACTGTATCTAAAAAAAACACTTCAAACAAAAGAATTATGATTAACAAACGGGCATCTAAAATCTTCCAGGAAATTAATCCAGGTTACTCAAACAACACATGCATAGACCAGGTCTCTTCCAGTATGACCATTCATTTATTGCATGTAATGAATGTCTACATGTGAATGTAGACTACTTAGAAGCAAACATCAATGCCTATTTATTGACTGTTACTTAGATTCTCATTTTATATTATATTTTAATTTACACAGACTTCCATCTTAATCTTACTTCCATCATATTCCCTTATGAATTACAAAATTCTATGCCAACTACTAAATATGTACTGTAAGGCTAATGCATTCACCCTCCATTCAAGACAAGGAACGTGACAAAAACAAAAACCACTGATACACAAAATGCAAAGAAAGTGACACTTAAGAGATGCCAAATTGAAAATATTTATTATAAGACTACATTCAAAATGACAAGCTTTAAATTCATAAAAAGTCCAAATAAAACAAATTAACTCAAACCTGCAGGGTAATTCTGTGTTCTCACCAGGATATTGAGAACAAGATGATGCTACGCAATGTGAAGCATGAGAAGCACCCCAGGCTGTGCGAGGGGAGTCTCCCCTACAACAACTGAAGCAGTTTTGTTTTCTTACCCAGACACTCCATATCCAGCAATGAAGTACTTTAAACTTTACTGAATCACTTACCCACAGTGACATTTTGAAGATGTCAAAACATCACTTGAAATCTGATGTAACAGTGGTGAAAATAAAAGATGGAATTTCTTAACAGGAATGGGAAAAACCCAAAAAATTCAACTAATTGGACATCTTCAGGATCAACAATGAAACATGGACTAGGGAATAAATAGTGTAAATAAAAGGTAAGGGCATTTAAGACTGAGAACAAAAGGCACTTTTGCACACAAAGAGCTGTAGGAGTCTACTAAAAGCTCCTCATTCACATTGAGTTGAAAAAGTTGAAACAGATCCTCTGGGATATCCGAAGAAGCAGATGAATAAGATCCTTGGGTCAGATCCTTCAGTTGCAACTGTGGGAGCTAGCTGGGCCTTATTGCCTCCTGTTATTTGTAAAACCCAAGCATTAAGCTGAACACAAAAGCAGGAAAAGCTAGCCCCTTTTCAAGAGTCTGAAATATATGAGCAATAAGTATGTCCATGAAACAATCTCAAATGCTCTAAAAAAATCGCAACTCAAGTGTCTTAAACATGTGTGCTGATTTAGATCAGCACGTTCAATCTCTATTAAAACAGAATAATATGAAAGCTTGTGCAAGATATAGAAGTTAAGTGCAAAGAAAGTGGAAAGCATCCAGTAAACTACCACATCTTCATAAAACTGCTTTACCAATTTCAGTCAAGCAGTCTAGAATGTCTTCACAGCCATATGGACAAAAGCACAAAGCTTGAGAGCAAAAAAAAAAAACAAGCACTAAAAACCGTCACCCTGGGATCAAGCCAGCAGCTACTTCCTTCACAGATCAGAGTTAAAAAGAAAATTGAAGAAAGAATCTGATTTTGAATCAGTCAAACCATTAAATTCCTGGACGTTATCAAAGGTCTTGCTTTAGCATTACTTAGATTACAATGGCTTGATTGACTAGGCTATACAAGAGAGATGAATGAGTTAAAGAGACCAAGACGTTGATTTAATGGTTTTGGAACAGATTTAAGGATTTCCAAGCAACTTATCTGATATTATTAAAGAACGTGCACACGGCAAAGGGAAATGTTTATTTGTATGCTTGAATGAAAACTATTCTGTAGTCAAGGCCTGTAAATGAAATGTATTAAGCTTTAATAATTTTACACATCTGGCTCTTGAAGCAGAAAAATTACTAAAATTACTAACATTTTCAGCTCCAATATTCCAAAACTTGATAATATCTGGATGTTTAAAAGATCAATTTTTTACCATGAGCTTAGTTTTACAATGTCTGAAATAAACCTCATAAATACATCTCAGAAGTAGGTTTATAACCTAGAACCGAGAGCTTCTCTGGAAAAAGTACAGATATTTAAACATAAGCTCAAATTCCATGATGTTCTGTAAGTCTTAAACTTCTGTTTTTTGTGTCTTAAACCACAACTAATAAACATCTTTCCAAATCATATTGTGAAGAAATTTGCCAAAAATACCATAGGCTAAAAGGTACAAGATGACATAATAGTCCCTTGATACCACCTCCTACTCTTCCTACACATTACTCCAGCAAAGAGATCAGGAATAGCTAAGATGACAGAATAACAAACAGGAATAGCTAAAATGGCAGATCTCATCAATTAAGATCCCAATATCCTAATAGCCTAAGGGAGAAAGAGCCTAATTATAGAACTAATACAATGTAAATAAGGAACTACATTCATGTCTTTTATGAAGACACCGACATGGAGAGAACTATAGAAATAGGTTGAGCTGTCCCAGTGAATGCTTACCTGTCTAATAGTGTTCTAAAACAAGTTTAGAGTGATGGCATGTAGAGCAGAGTTAATTTCAATATGAAGGTATTGGCACAGTCAGAAGTAGGTTGTGTATCTCTATTTCAAAGTCAATGGCAGCCCTGCAGACTCAGTCCAATCAATATTATTCGTCAATGGAGCAACAAAATCATCAACAGAAGTTAGCAGAAGAGGCAGGGATTAGGAGATGTATACATTTAAATGCTTGGTCTACATATAGTTCTAAACAGTACTGAGTATAAATTACACTAATAACAGTTGGAGTCGCTCTTGAAATCAAGTAATTCCTATGTGACTCATATAACAGAAACCTGCAGAAACGGGTGTGGTGGTCTGATACCAAAATATGTCTAGCCATGTTGTGGAGTTGTGCATTTGTGCAGTATGCAAGCTTCAGAGGGAAAAGTGGAAGTTAATTCCATTCATTCCACATTGTAAAATTCCAATAACCTCTTCTTGTTCCCACTGATGCAGCCGCTCAGTTTGCCTGTGAAAAGTCATTGCCACCGCAAGATGACTTCAGCATATTGAGGTGTGATTTTGTCACACTGGCCAAAGCAGCCACAGATCGATAGGTGGCACTTGTGGTGCGTTAGATGTTAGTGAAAACATTAGCTTCATTTAATCCGTTTTTTTTTTAATCCATGTAACATGGGATATTAATATGGAACAACCATGTAACTAAAGGGAAATTTTTATAGCTGGTAGTAGTAGTGCATTCCACATTATTCATAAACATCTGCATCAAATTCTTGGTCACTTGTTGTGGCTATTTTGGAAAAAGAACGTTAGCTACAAATGGCTCTATAAATAAAGCAGTAAAACAGTGGGATCAAGCAGTAAATTATTACTTAAGCTATGAATTGTCAAAATAAGTAAAGTTACCAAGATAAAAAAAAATCAGTGAAGTAATATCCACAGATATCCATAATGCAAATAACTATTACAGCACACTGCCTTAATCTAGATGCAATTAAACTTAATATTAATATTTCACTTTACCTGCTAAGGTGTATGGGTTAACATCAATCGTAGAGGGGCAGGCTATAGAAATAGACTATAATTGCTAAATTAGCTTAGGAACTCCAATTTTCCATAAAACCCACTAGGTTTCCTGGTGTCTATGTCACGAGTCCCTGTACTGCCTGGCTGTTGTCCAGCCCAGTGCTAGTGCTTCACTGCAGGTAGTCTGTTGTCACCAGCACACGAGCAGAAGAAAATTAAAAAATAATAAATAAAATAATGTTTCCTAATTACTTGTTACTCAAATTAGCATTAAGATAAATTATAGATATTTTAATGTGTATGTAAACCTAAAAAAACATATTGCATGGACAACGGGCCATAGCAATAAACTATGTTTTATATATATGATGGAGTAAAGTTTTGTGAAATAGCCCTTATTTTATTTGTAATATTAATTTAATTTTTAACATACTGCGATATATAAAATTAATAAAATGTCAAAATAGCATTAAAAATAAATTTTATTATTGGAGAAAAGATCTGGGCATTGGCCAAGAACTGAGCCCATATGATTCGTGTGGCCAAGAATTCTTCCACTGATCCACCAATGCGTCACACTGACAAGGTTATAATTCACAAATGTAAGTCATTCTTTGAGTCTTTTTGTTTGTGTTTATTTGCTTTTGAACATACAGTATGTGTTGAAAACCACTATACATATTTTACACTCAAAACCTAAAAATAAAATTATGTTTTCTAATTATATTACTAATAATTTTGTATACTGCATTTAATGAAAAAAATGAAAAATTCTGTGTTACTCCACAATCTGACTAGCATAGGACAGTAAAAATTGGATAACAAATATTTCAGTTGTTTTAATAAAAATAAAGCTGCATGACAGCAACACACAGCTTTAATACATTTAAGATTCACTACACCACACCTTGCTATTTTACAAAATAGTGCAATCCTGCATCAGATTTGAAGAAATTGGTGTTGGGCTGTACCTTTTGACATACAGTGGAATGTTTTTTGTTGTATGCCAGAAGGTACCCCAAGCATTATGAGTGGCTGCTCCTGTATACAGTATATACTGTACAAATTAAACCTACAATGGACATAATATTTATCAGTGCTGTAGTCAATTATGGAATTTCACAACAGCATTCTTATCCGGACACAAAATAATATTAAAATGAGCCAGGTCCAACAGGAGTTAGGACAGGTGATTAAAATTGGCTGGACAGAAGGTTGGAAGGGAGCAACCTGACAGAAAAGTTTTTTTTTTTATCTGTGATATTAGTTTTGAAAATATGTCAATCACATCCTCACCCCAATATAGACGTTTCCCATTTCTTTCACAATACACTCAAAATAGAAAATCTCTACGTGATGTATAAATTGCACTCTTCATGGAAGTAATATTTTTAGATGAAGGAACATTTATATTCAGAAATTGTTTTGTGGCCTTAAGGTTATTTTCTGGAAAAAGTCCTGATCTTTGTCATTTTCCAGAGCAAACTGTGACCTTTGTGTGACTTTCTCCCTCTTAACTCTGTAAAACAGTACATTGGTGAGGAAACTGAAGGTCAAATAACTGATCTGGCTTCTGGTCTGGTTGATAACACAGTATACAAATGCCTTTACTCAGCTGGAGTCCATTAGAAGGTGCATACACGCTACTCTTCCGCCTTGCAAAAGCTTTTAAGACACAAAGTCTTTAATGGTTGTGCATGCCACCAAGCTCATTCCAATAAATATAACTTGTGCGGTTAAAAAAAAAAACAGCATGAAAAGTTGAAAGAAGCATTAAAATACGTTGGATATAAAGAGAGCTTGTAATGTAGGCACAGCTCTGTCATGCACATGGTTGACAGGTCCAAGCAAATCTCAAAGAACAGTGTTCCCAGGGATACGCTACCTTTCAATTAAACCACTCTCTGATCCAAAGACAGCTGGTATTTGTGGCAAAAAGTGCACAACACAGAATGTCTATGCCTAGTATGTCACACACAAACAAATGACCTTAACATGAGCCAGCAAAACCTAAAAAAAAAAGGTTTCTAAAATTACAGTACATGCCAAGGTTTTATAATATTCTGAATGAAGAATGTAAAAAAAAAGATAGATCATTGAAAAGAAAACTGAAAATCAAAAAAGCCATCATGGCAGCACAGTGGTCCAGTGGTTAGCATTGCTGCGTGGTTCCCTGGGTTTACTTCCAAACCTAGGGTACTATCCTTATGGAGTTTGTATGTTCTCCCCATGTTTGAGAGGGTTTCCTCCAGGTGCTCCAATTTCCACCCATAGCCCAAAAACACACAGGTAAGTTAATTGTTCTGGGGAAAAAAAGACCATAGGTACTGTAAAAGTGTGTGCATGTCTGTGTATCTGCCCTGTGATCAACTGGTGTCCTGTCCAAGGTGAACCCTGCCTTGTGCCTGGAATAGGCTCTGGCTCCCCCTCAGACCTGAACCGGAAGAAGAGGTTAGAAAATTAGAAAATAGTCACCATTTTTAATTCTTTGTACTCACCGCCAACAATGCTAATAACACTTAAAGTCTTACAAATTATTTTTGTTTTTCTGAAATGTTACCAGTTCAAATTTTTGCAGATTTATTTTCCCAAAAAATATTAGAGCTGATATATCGCAACCTTTAAGTGCTTCTTTGTTAGATAATATTCCTGTAATTAATTCAAAATTAGGAACTCTGCAAGGTTATCCTAGTGTGGGTGCTATTACTTTCAGCTGAAGTGGATACAGATGTTTACTACAATACAGACTGATAGTAACAGCTGAAGGTCCAGAATAATAGCTTCCTAAAGAAAAGAAAGAAGCTAATACTAAGATTTTTAAAGGAGGAATATGGAAAGAATCCAAAAGATCAGAATACTCTCTAATCTATTTATTCCCTTTGGGCACAGATTTCAGCTTTAGTGCTTCTTCAACTATAATTGTGCTCAATTTCCAAATTACAACAAAAGAAACCTGAACTTGTGCTTGTGAACTTAACACCTCTTCATTTCTATTTTTCCTTGATTATTAACAAAACAAAATTCAGACAAGATGTAAGGACAAACACCATTCCAACAGGATTCTGAAAAAATGCAAAAGTACAAAAATTAATACCATATTGTAATAAGCATATGCATCCATCATCAGAAAGCTACTTATTCCTGGTGAGGGCTGGGGCAATGCAGAGCTCATCCCTGTAGCATAAAATGCAGGGAGTTGAGAAGCATTACTGCCTGATCTGTTGTCAGATCTTAGAAGTTAAGCAATGCTGGACCTGGTCAGTACTGGGAGATCTTTAAGGAAAACAAGGTTGCCACTACAGTATAAGTGGTGTTGACTCTGGACCAGTAGGTAGCACTTTTCTGGACTAGATTTTCTAAATCAGTCCCCCAGGATAGTGACAGGGAGCACTGTGCTTTAGGAGGCCCAGAGGTGTTAATCCCAGTGTCCTGGTTAGTTTACACTCTGGTCCTATCTAAATTTTCTCTTTTAATTCAATTCATAAAGTGTTCTCACATTTCTGCCTGAGCTGCTGTAATGTGTACACTGGGTGGCTCTTTGATAGTGGATGAAGTGGGTGCTCTCCTATATGAAAAGCATTTTAGGATCCATCCACATGAAAAGCACAATGTAAATAAATGAAATTACCTACATGCTTGACAGGACACCAGCCCATTGCAGGGCACAAAACCACACATGGACAATTTAAAGACACATATTAACCTAGCCAGCATGTCTTTGGAAGTTGAGAGAAAATTCAAGTTTTATGGTGACGATATTCACAACTGAGAATGTAATCATATTGCAGCCTATTATTAGCTCTGTATTTCTTATATAACATACTCAGAGTAAACACCTTCAGTCCAGTTGTTCACATACACTCTATATGCACTAAAAACAAAAATCCATATTTACCTAATCAAAGAATTTCACAATGATAAAAATAATATACATAAATCTGACCGTAAACAACATTCTTTTCCATGCAATAGACCTATCTATTTACTTTTTTCTTTAAAAAGCACATTGTCAGTTTACAACAATAAACTGTAGGTCAGGGATTAATGGAAAGTTTTGTGCACTGTAAAGCTTGCTAAACCACATCGCGACCATGAAACCCTTAATATTCCTGGCTGCTTCATAAACCAGATTTTCATCCTTTGAAGAATCAGAATAAGTGCCATAGCAAAGGACACAACACTTAATTTGCTCTTATCTCTTTAAAACCAGTCAAGTGTATAAACAGGAGAAATTTGCTGATATCCTCTTCACTGTAAACAAGTCAATAGCATGACAATGGATTATTCTGAATCAAATGGGTTTTTTTAATATGTTGTAGTAATCACTCATATTTGCATGGATGTGTTGTTTCAGAGTTCAACTTAAGACAGTGCAGGGTATTGTTTATATCCCCACAGACTGCTGTACCAGAAAGCTTCAAACCATCAGATTCCAGCAATGGGCTCTGAAAATAGCAAACAAAAGTTATCGATATTATTCCCCGATTACCCAAACGTTAATTAGAAAATAAAATGGAAGAGTTTGCACATTAAATTGAATTCTTGGGAAAAAAAATGTATTAAAAGCTTTGTGAAAATAAAAAGCTCCATTTGGGTAAGAACAATTTAAGCATTTTTGCGAATTCAAGAAAACCCCATTTCTATGATTCATTTACCTGTACCTGTAGATCAAAAGAATGAACTGATTCAGGGGGTTTTAACAAATGGTCCAGGGGCTCTAAGCATACTCAAAAGTCTGTTCAGGGCATTCACAGAAACAAGATTAAACTACACCACACATCTCGTAGTATCGACAGTAAAATAATACACAGTAAGCAGATCTGCTCTGGCAAGGCTTACAGTAGAACTGTTGACCCATGGCTCGGCTTTCAACATTAGTGGTTTTATTTCTTTATAGTTCAATTTATACTCCACTCTGGGAACCTTACCAAATGGGATGTTTTTGAAAAGTGAAATTTTGAAATTTGTCCTTATTTTGCAATGAAATTCTATTCAGTGTCCTTTCCACGTATAATGAATTAGATGGGACAGAATGACCAGAATAGGAAATTAGCTCACTTGTTTGCCAAGGATATGCAAAAAGCTTGTTTAGAGCAAAAAGGGCAGAGACAACTAATAAGTCATAATGCAAGGAGGTTTTAGACTTATATATAACGTTAATGAAAAGCATTTAGTATTTTATCTTGGGTTACAGAACATTCAGTTTGTTGAATGTCACAATTTGCACTCTGGTCTTCAAAGTAAATCGATACATTCTGGTAAAAAAAAACATTTTGCATACAGGTCTCAACTCTAAAGTGTCTGATCAATGTCATACAGTAACAAGAAAATTGGTTGCATTTTCAAATTTGTTTTTTTAGGGTTGTTTAATACATTTGGCAAAACATTACAATAAGCAAAAAACACTTAACTGTAACTAGAATTCTCCAAACAGCAGCACACAACGTGCACATGGCCTCCTGCAGTTAAGGTCGGGAATAGTTGGCCAGAGGTCTCTTGGATCTTGGTACAGGAATTAGCACTTATTGTTATTAAAATTAAATACATACCTGCATAAAACAATTACATCTTAGAAACATACAGTACAGCCTTTATCCCTCAGCCTAAGTGTGATAAAAAGAATGGTAAAAAATAATGTCTTCCTTCCTATTTTTCCAATTAAATCTAATATTCTAATTTTCTCTACCGCATGTATACACCTACCTGCAATTAATACCAAGATGATTATAAAAAATATTTCCTAAATAAAAGAAGCTGAAAGAAATACATTCTGGCAAAAACAAAACACAGAAGGAAACATTCCACATTGGGCATCCACAATGCTGTCTGTGTGGACAACACGTATCACTATCTCCAGATTCATGCATATTAACTCTCTTACTAGGCTTAAAACCTCACAGGGTTTCAAATTATTTACAAAAGCATAATTGTGCATATTATATTCCTGCAGTTTTAAATTGCATATAACTCATAATTTTATTATGGATGTGATGTAGTTTTCTGTGAAACACATGGTGCATTATAACCAATGCCTATTGTCCAATTTTGCTTCAGCAATGGCATTAAAGGATTGTGGCAATATGACGTACAACAGGAAGAAAACTGTCATGCAGAGAAAAGTATTACAAGCTTTATGATAGGAATATTTACATTTCACTCAAAAGTAGCTGTTTCTTTGTAAAGCTTTTTGAAAGCAATATTTCAGAGAGAGAAAGAAAAAAAAAACTAAATCTATAATGTGAATGTTTCCAGCTGTGTATCTGTGCATTAGAATAACTCAGAAGATGGGCACCATAGAAAATGACATTTACAGCATGTGAAAAAACAAGATATCTCACTGCGGTAAATCTCTGCTTAAAACTCAAATAAAATCCTGCTGGAAGGACAATACAAAAACATAAAATCAAACTGAACCCAGACAGCCAACTACTTTTTCTCGACAATTCTATTTCCCAAATTTTAAAGATCTAATAACCAACACCAAATTCAGAAAACACAGATGGTTAATTCCTTCATTTTCATAAACTCTTGTGTGTATACAGTACTGGATTTTGTTGAGATGTTTGAGATCATTGTAGAATGCTGCAAAATTCAACTCAGAAAGCAAGGGCTGGACAAGATCAGGACTGGGCAATGTTGTAGTGTACAGTATTTACATTTATGGAACATGCTCTCACTCTAGGGGCATTGTGGGCTTAATAATGACAGCCACCCAGAATAAACATGCTCACCATCACACAACTGTGGTTATATTTTTTCTAAATATAACAAAAACAGGTTGTTTTCTGCAAACTTAAAAGATCATCTGTTATCCAAAAAATATTTCTGTAAGTAATATTTACCTAGATGATAGCCACTGAACACAAATACATAATTAACGTCTGTCAATACAGCATTGTGAGAAATGAAACCTTTAAAGGAGCTGATCTGGTTGGTAGCCATTTATTTACTTCAATATCGCAAGGTAATAACACCCTTTAAAAAAAAACACCATAATGGAAATCAAGGAAAAATATTTAGCCATAAGATTCAATCTGTTATGTAGTAAAGTGATCATAATATTGAGATCATATCACTGTCTTTACTGTATATTACAAAACCTACATTAAATAATATACAACATGTTTATTCTTACCCTTTCTAACTGAACACTTCTCCTTTTGCTTTAGTCAAAACAATCTATTTCTAGACATTTAAGTTCTCTGCCCTAGCACTATTAATAATATGGCGGAAGTAGATTAATTACATTTGGATAAACCCATTAACCTTCATGTTCTGAAACAAACTTCTGGGAGACTTCAAAGAGAGACAGTCAAGAACTGCAAATGTGACATGGTTTCTGTTAAAGATCTTTTGTTTTAATTTTTTAACTCCACTCTGATGCAAAATTAAGAACCACAAAAAAAAAATCTAGGCTACGGTCTAAAAACTATTTTCTCCTTGGTTAAGCATGCAGCACAAACACCACATAAACACCTTTCTCCCAAATGAGGTCAAACAAAATCCAACTTCAACATAAGTTGCACAACAGATTGCTATTCAAAGCTCACCCGTCTCTGTTCATTAGACCCCTCTCTTTTGAACAGAGCTGGTAAAACTGGTGCAATTAATTATGGGGTAAAGTATTGCAGGAACAAATAAAGCCCATTTTACGTATTTCTATCTAAACAACAAAAATACCAAAAACTCCATCTTCTTTACACAAAGGGCTGGATGATTGTGGACTTCAGACAAAACATCCCCACAAAAGCAGTACCGTAACTCCTAAAAAGCTGATGCAAGGGCAACCTTGCAATGTAAATTCCCTTTTTTAGAAAATGTCTGTAAATATGAGAGTGTCAAAAGTATTTTAGAATGGTTTTCACCTCACAAAAAAGTTTTTAGCGGAATAGTAAATAAAAACAGAATGAAAATCAATGCAATCATAGTCCCCAGAAATCAAGGAAAAAGGCCTACTTGTGCTTCTTTTTTTCTTTTTATTATTTGAATACTTTTATTGAATTTTAAAAATTTGGATGGAACTTATATTCACTTATCAAACCACTTAATTAGTAAGATGGGCCAAATGACGTCTCCTCATTTGCAATATCTCTTATATTCGTATGGGTAATCTTTTAACTTTTTTTTCTCCATTAGTTTTAGAGGCTTCATTAAGCTATCTTTTTCTGACATTTTCTTTTATCCAAATGGATTTCCTTACTGTCCATTAGCACACTAGTATACCACACTTCAAAAGCAGAACACGAACGAACATTCTATTGTCATTCAGATTTTAACATGTTTCAAAAACTATTATATTTTTTCTCAAGGTATTTTAAATAATAATGAATTGCTCAGGGTTATCTGCAGTTTCTAAGTGTACACTTTCTCTTGTTACTATGGCAATTATACACCGAGCTAAAGATGCCGTACAATAATAGGAATGTGTTATTTTAAGAAAAAAGGAAAAGGGTTTGCAGCCATATTCACTGGGTTAACTTAAAATGATTTTAATCCAAGTTCAGACAAGGACTCCAAGAATAATCTTGCTAGTACTAAACAAAACCTCACCTCAGACCTCCTTGAGGACATTCTACAGTATAATTAAGTCTAGGTTAGGGAACCATACCCCTTCTTGGTGACAGAGTGAAAAATGAAAAACCTGCATTGAAATATTATAACTATCCTTTTTTAAGAAAAACCTAGTCAATAACAGGTTCCTTGGCTCCCCACCAAACAACACATTTCCTCTTATGTTCTGATATCTACTGCACAGAGTATCCCCCCCATTATGTATAAAGAAGTTCATCCCATATGAATTCACCCAACAGATCCCCCCGAGGAACAATTTAGATATAATTTCAGAGACTGTTTTCTGCAAACCCTATCATTTACTTTACTCCACATCAAGGGGGAGCTGTAAAATTAAAACTGCATCAGAAGACCTGATGAACACATTCCATATTTGAATGTATTACTATGATGGCAGTGATGGGAATATCTAACAAATCACATAAAAAACATTATTTACCAGGAATAAATGGTGAGGACATCTATTTCCTCCTCCAATGATATGCAATTCAATTATTTGCATCACCTGATCGAAATGACATTCATTTTCTGAAGATTAATCAGATTTCTCAGAAATTGTATATCTGTGTGTTGGGTTAGGTTCTGTTTTTTTTCCAAACCAAACAATAAAAATATCACCTTATTAAACTTAATTTATGCACAGATTAATTTAATCTTTCTTTTCTTGGGGGGGGGAGACTCAAGGGCAAAGAGCAAACATTTAGCTATGGTGTGAACTATTTTGTTTTAAATGCACTGGAAATTATCACCAAAAAACTAAAGATGTTGAAGGGGATCTGATCAACCACGTTTTGACTCTGAGTGGTATAAAACACAAAAGTTTGAGGGAATTTGTCTTAAAATGATCCTTCCTGTTACCATCATGATCAGTGCTTGAGACTAAAAAAATTGCCTTTTAGAAGTACAGAAAATTAAACCTAAAAAACACTTCTATTTTTTTTATTAGTTTTAAGATTTGAATTAAGTCCTATAACACTTTATACATTTATATATACTTTGTTGAAGGTCAACCTAGCTCCAGAGAAACCCACCAGAAGTCAGATATTAGCTTTTTAATAATCTTTAAAAACTGTGGTTATATACATTGAAGAACAAGTAGAGAAATTAAAATGAGGTTATAATGGCCCAAGATTGAATTTGATGGATTATATATAAGCAGTGTCAGGCCACAATCAAAGATCTTGTAATTCCTGATCCTGTGTTATTATCTATTATCTATTATCTATTATATTATTTATTATTTGTTGTTATTATTTATTGTGTTTGTAATGTACTGTCTATATTGTGTGGTTTTGCCTTTTGTACTGTGTATGTCCCGAGAGATCAGCGCGATTAAGAATTCCAATGTACGTGTACATACGGCAATAAACTACTATGTATACTCAATGGTGGTGTGTACTGTAAGACCATAGAGCCCTCTGCACGTATTCAACTACAGTCAACATTTTCTGAGTCACAGCTGGAGGAAGTCAACTTTTAAAAGCAGGAACTCCCTTGAGTGGCTCAACAACCGAAGGCACGCAGAGGATGTGCTCTGCAATCAAGGGTTTAAGTCTAGATCACGCTACTAGGCAACTTTAACTGGAATTCGCAAAGGAGTGGTGCAAACTCAATAATTGATTCCAAATTGGGTGGGAGTAACAAAAATAGAGAATCCAAATTTATTTAAAAAAAGTATTTTAGATATTTTATTTAAAACAATCAAGCTACTATAAAACTATCTATTTCTACAGAAGTAATATAACTAATAATTTGGACTTAAATCGGATTTTAATAATAGAATGTGTATTTTCAGAGTGACCTCTTCTAGTAGACACATTCTCAAAATTGTTATGTGCAAATACTCTTAGGGTGGCATAGTGGTTAGCATTGCTGTCTTGCAGCACTGGGGCCCTGGGTTCTATTCTGGACCTGGGGTGCTGTCTGCATGGAGTGTGTGTGTTCTGTCCGTGTTTGCGTGGGTTGTCTCCAGGTGTTCCGGTTACCTTCCACAGTCAAAAGACTTTCTGGCAGGTTAATTCTACCTAAAGGTGGTGCGTCCTGTTTTGTGCCTGTTGCTTGCCAGAATAGACTCCAGTTCCTCCCCTGATCCTGAATTGGATGAAGCGGTAAGAAAATGGAAGAAAATACTCTTTTACAGCATGGTAGTCTTACTGACAAACACAGTACTTATTCTCTGTGATATAAACAGGTTTTTATATATACAAGTTTTGATCGAATGCTTCCTTACACAGAACAATAAAGATTTTTATTTATAAAGCAACATCCAATCAATAAGTCTGGTATGGTTACTGCACAGTATCCTCTTATTTTCCTGTTTGTTTGTAAGCAAAAATGAAAAAAGTAACAAATGAAAACATCAATGGGAGAAAAAACATTTGATAATATCAGGAAACAGACCATAACAGCAACGAGAACAGAATGTGGATAAATCTATTTCTTTTGAATATTCTGGAAGTGTTTTGCAGGACAGACTCGTTCCAATGAGAAATAGCTCCTGTTTTTGTTGTTTCCTCCAAAATTCAATACATTTTTCAGAAAAATTCACAGTGATTTATACTGCTTGATTTTCAGAGGAAAAAAAACATTTAATCCTCGTCTAAGCAGCTTAAACATTTTACTCTTCAGATTTTAACATTCTTCCCAATGAGATTTTTTTTAATTATTGCAGCACACCCAGTAAAATATTTCTCACCTGAGAAATTCAGTTTCAAGTCAGCATGTACAGAAGTGCATTTATCACAGCTAATTTTTCTATTACAACAGGTCTGCTGTATATTATATGGAACAATGGAAGAGCTCATTAGTCTCTCACAAATCAAAGTTCCATGGAAAATACTTTGCAGAAAAAGGAAAAGTGTGTTAATCTCTTATAAGGATTCTCAGCTTTATTAAAAGCAATGCAAACGTTAATGAAAAAGTAGTCTACATTTAATATCTAGGCATACTAAACAACAGTCATATTCACATTTTGTAAGTCTTACAGGTTACATTTTCCTTTGCTAACCCAAATCAAAATATTTTAGATTTAGGTATTTTATCAAAATCCACAATTTAGTATCTACAAATACTATGCTTATAAACATAGTCACCTATTGGATTCAAATAAATGCATTAAGAAAATGTTGTGCCATGGTGCAATGAAATTTCATCAAGATACAAACTGGACTACAGCATGCATGCCAGATAGCAGTCCTATGGAGGCTGTAGCAATTGCTCATCAGTTCTCTGATATTATTGTCTATGAGAATGTGTTCCCCATGATCCCCTGTGAATGTGTACTAAAATAAATGGCTCCCTGATGCACAGCTTTTGCAATACAGTTATCTGATTAAGTCAGCTACCTCCATAAGGCTCCTGTACATTCAATACAATACACAACTACACACCTGTAGAATCTGAAGAAAAGAACACCTTCCCATAATGATCTGCAAGATTCACTATAAAGTCACAATCCAGAAAACTGCTTTAGACAGTGCTAAGCACAATTGACTTTTGCTCATCCAGATCATGGGCTCAATTTAAAGTACTATTTGGCTGTAACATCCTGACAAGTTAGAAATTGCTGGGTGTGAGCACCTAGAAGGTTAAGCAACAGTGATGTGACTTTGTCCAGCCATCAGCACAGCAACAACAGAAAGGCTCTGTTCTCATGTTGAGTTCTTTGTCATTTTGCATTCTTACAAATCCTGCTTGATTTTTACCAGCCTTGACATTCCACAGGTCACCCTATCAAATATGCACAAAATCAGTCTTACAAAATGTAAATGCAAACAGTAATTAAATTTAAGTAAGTTTGGTTCAACAAAAATGTTTTAAATTTTATTTTTTTCCTCCGAAGTTCATGGCAGGAATACTTGAAAAATCTAGATAACTTTAATGTATTTTTCCACTACCAAATTCCATGTAGTTTATCGTTTCCCTCTCACATTGCTTCGAAATGATAACTTTAACCACAAAACCATACACTGTTTATTCTTTAATTCTAATCTGAAATATGTCTCTCTGAACTAGCACCTGAATACAGTATGTTTTGCTTTTCAATATGATTAATATAACTAGAAAAGTATAAAAAAACTAAACAAAAACATTCCCGTCAGTCAGAATCAAAACCTACTGTACTATATACTGTATATCCACTTACTGACATAGACTGACGCAAACAAATACGTTTTCAACTGAAAGGCCTTCACATTCTAGAAAGTTCTGTTCACGTGACCACCATACACAGATCATGGTTTACTACAGTTCTACCTCAAAGGTGAAGGCCTCTGCAAGTCAGGGGCTTAAATGAGCTGCACATAAACACATTCTGAGTATATTTGCCAACAAGAAACCCTAACAACCCAACTAAAGATCAATACCAAACGGGTTCAGCACAGGGCAATGGATCCTGCTGACAAATTGCAACACCATGCTTTAGAAGTAAAAAATTAGCTTTTAATAAAAGACCACAAAGAAGAAAGGCCACAAGTCTCTAGCAATTATCCTTTTACACCAGCTATGGATGTATCTGCATACAGTACACATTATTTGGCAGCAAAGGTGTAGAAAAGTAAAAGACAGTTTCTTTGTTTCTAAAGTTTCTAAAGTAGGCCTTTTAAACACCTATATGTTTAGGAACGGCTAATAAAATGGGTGAAAGTTATTAATTCAAATTAGTTTAAACTTTGCTTTCAAATCGTAAAGGGTCCATGACTCATTGTTTACTGGGCTTCCTCAGGTTCACCATACAATTCTGATTCTACCCCAAAACTAACCACAGCTATACGTGACAATTTAAATAATATGTAAATGTGTTTCACTGAATGGAAGAGCACAATATTCGAGAGTATGTCAGCTTTATATTTTCAATAACAGATATTGTACTGTTTGTACCAGGGAGAAAATGGTTGCTGTATAATGTTAAGTTTCGTGTAGTTAAATATTTGAAACGTCTTAAAACTGACTGTGGCATTCTTAGCCTATGCTCTCTAAGGGATAGAGAGCAGAAAAAAGAGGAATATACTTGGAAAAACTACAAATTAATTTCTGTTAGTAAGAAGGGGTGGGAGTACAGTTTACATTTCCTACATTACAATTCCCCTAGGTGAACACTTTTAAAGTTAACTGCTTTAATACAATGAAGCCCAAACTGGGAACCAGCCCCCCATGTACTTTCTCCTGGTCACATGAGGATTATCTGTCTCCAGATAAAGCTCTTCAGCAGAACTCTCCTGCATACATCCACTCTAATTAGGGGGATTATCTGTAGCAAACACACTGACAGAGGATCATTACAACTGAAGACATCCAATTTATTGGTTTTATTATTGACTGTTTTCCTGCTCAATTTAATTAATCCTGCACAAAACACAGGAAGACAGAAGAAACCCAAACTAAATCAAATAATTTTTAAGTGGCAGTATTGTATTTATGTAATAATGGAATCTGTTTAGCTTTTTGTGTGTAACGAAAACTATTATATCCCTAATGCATAAATGGCAAAACAAAAACATTGATCCTTGGTAAATGTCAGACCCTTATTAATTTTCTTAAACATTCTGGTGTCTGGTTTCTTCTGTGCATCAATGAAAAGATTCATTTTGTGCAGTTCCATGTTTTAAATATGCTGCAAAATCAATTCATTTGTGCACAATCTCTGCAACAATACCAAAACAAGAACCTCCACAAACCAAAAACTGCCAAAAGGAAATTTTGCTGTCTATCTAACCTTTGATGCCAAAATTAACACTTACGTTAAACAGAAATAGAACAAGAATAGAATAGAAAATATTTTGGACATCATCATCTGGGGATTCCAGAATCAGAAACTATCAGCTTATTACACACTGATCACTAAACAGGCGTCATTACATGAAACACTAAAAAAAATAAAATAAAATTTGTTTTGCCACTTCATACAAATAACATTAGTCAATTAAAGTTCTAACTGGCCCAACCCTGCACACTGCATCATCAAACCATGCCTACTTTTTGTTCTTACACAACAAGGCATAGTAAACAAGGGAGCAAACAGAATGACATTTTAAGATACTGTATTAGTTGATTTATCTAAAGTGTTCAGCCACAGGACTGATAGAATTCATCTTTAAAATCAGTCCAATGGTCTTGTGTCAATATCCTAAGAAATTAATAGTGTTTTACTCTGCACAAGAATAAGCAATAAAGGGAGGAAATGGGTAGAAAGAATTTCCTTTTAAACCACCTTCTGACACAAGTTATTGACAAGGACCAAGTGAAGCTTCCAGAAATAACTAAGATATGCCAGCATGCTGGAGGTCTTGACAGGAATGAGGCTGACACAAATTTCAGGTAAATATTACATTCTGATTACGTTTTAGAACTAGGTGAAAAAAAAAACATTGTACATTCCATAAAGTCGTAAGAAACTGCCCCCGCTGAAAAATCAGGGATTCCAGCTCAGAATACATATTCAGAATTAGTGGCAGCTGAAGAACAGAAAGACTGACAGCCCTTTTTTGCCCTTCCCCATTCTCACATTTTTCAGCTCAAGTTCCCTCATTAGGAAAACCTGAGGAGATAAATACTTTCAAATGGAACAGGCCATCAATATCCAGTGAAGCGATTTATTAGAAACAGAAAAATGGCAGAATTAAATTAGTTTTGTCAAGTGTAAATGGGATCAGAAACATCACAATCTGGCTCACCCTGAAAAGGATGAAAACGTGATGAAATAATTCTATTTGTACTGCGATTCGGAAAAAAAAAAGTATGCCAATGCAGACTGACAGGTTGCTAGGTTGTCTCAGAACACTTTTCTTGGTCTCATGGTCAGTTTTGAATGTAGAACGGAAACAAAATAAAATTACCATACAAAAGATCAAATTTCAAACCCAACAGAGCATAAAAGAATTTACTGACAAGTGAGTATAGGGAATTCCACAAAAGAAATCTCCACTCTAAACAGTGAGAAGACTTTGTATTGGAACCTAAATACTTCATAGTGGTGAATGCACAGATGTTGCATACTCTTTGGTATCAACTAACCTACTGTACAGTATACTGTAATCAGGTATAGACTTTAATCAAATAACAAATCAAGACACTGATAACTCTACATACTTAATCAAAGTTAAAAATTGAATACAGATGTCATCCATTGCTTAGCAGTTATATGTTTTACTGGTGTTGAGAGTCTTTTTTAAGGTTTCCAAATTGTTCAATGTCCAAAACTGAGGCTCCAAAATGACTTACCTAGTACAACTATTCACTTAGAGTGGTGGTTGAAATACACTGCCCAGACCCCACTAGATCAAGTCTGGATTCTGTCACCTGATGATTGTGAGTGGGGACACAATTGTCGAATCCTGTGGTAGGATGAGAGTTAGTTAGGGTCTTCTCATCTTCTCAACTTTTGAAGAACAGTGACTGCTGGGACTTCTCAGGCTTTACTCTCTTGCTGGAACATCAGTGTGCAATGTCACACTCCCCCAAACACCGCTACATCAAAAAGCCTCTCAAATTTCATCCACCCAATTCATACAACAAAGAGTTACCAGACTTACTGGGGACCTTTCCCAGTATTTACACTCCACTCAAAAAACAATATTGTGTCCACTGCTTCTTTCATTCATACAATGCATTAAAGGCTTAGCTCAGTCACCCTCTATTTTCTTAATTTAACAAGGATTTAATTTTTAATGGAAGAACAATAGCCTGAACAATATAACAACTGGACAAATTACACAAAGAAACAACCTGTATAACAGTACTAAAAAAAACTACAAAGCATTTTATTAAATGTTTTAAGCATCGGGCTTATGTGCAGAGTAAAGCAATTTAACTAACCTAACAGAAGACACAGTATTCACTCAACACTTACAGTTATGAAGAAAAACATTTAGACTTCACAAAAATGTATCTTATAGAAAAGAAATTCTTCTATAGAATACAGAAATATGAGATTTATGTGTCCATGGTACAATTAATGGTGATAATGTTTAAAAGAATTGAACATTTGATTACATACGGCTTTGTCAAAAAGTCTAGGACAAACAGGAACCATTGTTGTGTGCTGCACAAACATATTTCATTGCTATTTCAATATTTTCTGTACATCTCTGAAGTAGAATTTATTTTTATTAATTTTTCAATAATTTTTTGGAAACTTTTGTTTAAATTCTGAAGCAAACTGTAGAGCGAGCATAACAATATGTGATGCCATTTTTCAAAGGACATTGATGAGCCAGAAACACTGAGTAAAGCTTTTTTTTAAATTAAAAATTAAAAGACTGCAAAAAAAACATTCACCTTAACCTCAAGCTTCTTATGATGCTCAAAAGACAAGCATTTGCAGGGAGAAAAATAGAAAAAAGCTGTAATGAGAGTTTACTGAAAAGTAACAGCTGAAACCCTCTGCTGAGCAAAAAAGGATTTGGGAGACAGCCAGAGTTAAAGGATTAATGATCTCTTCACAAGCCCAGAAAGATCTTACTTCGACTGCTTGATTTGACATCTGTGTGGATGCAGGGGCAACAGAAATGAAATTCAAAAGCGGTTTCAAAGCTTTCTGTCTAGGACACACCTGGACCTCTTAAACCTTGATTAACGTTGTACAGTTCCAAAGACAGTGTAAGGAAAAATGCATTACTTTGAGAGGACAAGGAGTGATACTATTTGACCAAAGTGAAAGCTTCTTACTTCAGTGCCTGGGTAACAGGGAGAAAAGAGGTAATAATCATCCATGTTGTGAAACTCGTATATCATCTTTCAAAAAATAAATCCTGGTACCAAATACCAAGGATGCTGAGTCCTTGCACACCCACACACACAATGCACAACTAATAATTCTGCTTTAAGCCAAAGTGCCACCATAGAAGCATGCTACTGTACTACCATCCCAGCAAGAAAACATTTTTACTGTATGTCCAAATATCTCACATACACACAAATACACCATACATGTACAGCATGCACAAGCATTTGTACATACTGTATGCACACTGCTGCAGACTGTATCCACACACAAACATTAACTCCAACAGAAGGAAGGTGCTCTGATGATTTTAAAGATTCTATATGTAGGGGCAGAGCGGTGGTTCTGTGGCTAAGGATCTGCGCCTGTGGCTGGAAGGTTGCCAGTTCAAATCCCACAGCCCGCAGAGGAAACCTACTCCGCTGGGCCCCTGAGCAAGGCCCTTAACCCCTGCTCCAGGGGCGCTGTACATGGCAGACCCTGTGCTCTGACCCCAGGCTCTCTCCCTATCTGTGTGTCTGTGTGTCTCATGGAGAGCAAGTTGGGGTATGCGAAAAGACAAATTCCTAATGCAAGAAATTGTAAAGGGTTAATAAAGTGATGTTATGTTATATCCTAAAATACCGTATAGGCTACAAGACACAAGAGTGGTCACGTCCACCCTAGTTTTAGTTTTTTTTTTAAACAATTTCATTGGGCCCAAGAAATAATTAAGGACTACCACTCACCATGTCCCCCCCAACCTCACTAACACCGGTGGAAAGAGTAAGAAATTGAAAGTTAAAGCAGTTCTTAACAAGGTAAGTCTATCCTGCTGTAGACCCTGCCAAGAAGACCCTGCCAAGAAGCTGCCAACTATAACTCCATGCTAGCTGGATTCATTTTCAGCCAATTAACAGCTATCCATGAATGGATCTCACTAAAACACTGTGACAGTCCCAAAACTCAACTGCAGAGTTTGCCTTTGCCAGGTAAAAGGGAAATAATCAAGAGAAGTCATCTAAAGGCACTGAAGCCCAGGACTAAAATCTGCTTATGATGCAACTACTGCACCAATACAAATACTACCATAACAGACGGATACACAGCAGAAGAATGAAGCATTAATCTTCACAGGTTCTTTTCCTACTTTCCAGACCCTCCATGCACTTAAAGCTGCCTTGTTACATTTAACAAAGAATTGTCACGGCCAATTTATAAAGAGAGAACAGTAATGGCAATAACTATACAAGGCAGACATACAGTATTTAGCACGTCTATTGTAATGTGGCAGATGTGTTTTTTTCCCCGAAACTCCTACCACATTGCTTACAAAACAAAAATAGTAGTAGAGAATGTTTTATTCAACAAACTTTTTTTGGTAGTTTATTTTAAAGAAGAATGTTAAAAAACTTATTGAAGACAACAACCATAACTCTCTGGGTAGGTACTATTATTTATATTAGGCTATTATAAAGCTGGTGATATTTCATCTATAATAAAAAAGCTGAACAATTCCAAGAAAAGCAATAAGCACTCAATGTGCCAAAATACTAAATTTTAAATGATCTTCAGACAATCCACATCTGACCTTTTGTAATGTCAAATCTATTCTGGGCAATACTAAAACTTTGCTTGGCACCAAACCTGAAAAAGCTAGCAGCACTAGACCAGGCACCAAAGAAGAATATGTACTGTAAGGTAGTTGCCCAAACACATCTGAAGGTTAATCTGCAATATACTAGCATTAAGGCAACAGATTATAATGGATTTAGTGAAGGTTAACCCCATTAAAACAGCCTTGGGTATTTCTATTTAATTTGCTGGTAAACTCTGTACAGAATTAGCAATACAGAAGATTTATACTATCTTTTGCAAACAAAATCTAATAGAAAGGAAAATGAATAGGCTATTCATTCAATAATACCTAGGCAAACATTCTACATCTTCATAAATATCCATACGTTTTTAAAAAAAACTATAAATCCTCTTTTTTCTCCCTTAAACCTTTAAAAATAGCATAGCAATATAACAAACACTTTTTAGTTTGAAGATTAACAGACTCTACACTAGCACTTGCCAATCCAAAAATGAAATTATCACTTAATTAATAAATGTCACCTGTATAACTTTTATCTGCAGTGACAGAAGAGACTAGGGGAGTGAACTATTTAACCACAAATGCTGCTAACTAGTCACTTACTGTACAACTGCACCTTCAGTATACAGTACATATCTTACAGAGAACAGAGTATAAGGCAACTATTATTTGGCCAGAGAAATAACAGGTGTTTAGAAATATGAACCTCCCAATAACCATATCTTTACCTGTGTCACTGGACACTCTAGTCTCCAGTGTGGACTGCTATATTTAGAAGTCAGAAGGTGTACTGTGTATCATACCAATGAGATATAGGGCTTATATTGAGCTACTGTATATGGTTGGTTAGTACATGATTCAGTAGCTAGAGTCAAGTCCCGAGAACACTTGCTTATACATATTGCTTGACCCATTTAATTCATGACATAATTATTAAAATTACATCATGTTGAGTAATTTATATTTCAGCAACCAATACAGTTTTACTTTGTTCATTTTACTGTAGCAGTTAGGTAATTCAACCCCCCCCCCATAGACACATCACTTTAAAGATCACACTTACAGCAGAGGTAAAGAAATACATTAGAAAGTTTAGGATACAAAATGCAAGATCCTCATTATTCAAGTCCATGAATAAGCTGGGTGCACAAAAGGTAGGCTTGGGTATTTTAATAAACTTTTCTCTTTGCAAAGACACCACATCTCTCCTACAACACCAATATGAAAGTCCCACACTAACCACTCTTCATGTCCTTTGAGTGGAGTTGTGTAACATGATATACATTTAAAAGTAGGGTCAAACAGGGGATCTAGCCCAGTTGAACTCAAAGCACTGTTAAGGGAAAAACCCAAGATCTAAGACAACAAGGACTGACTGAAATCCTTAGAAATTAGTATTCTGGCTCTGCATTTCTAAAACATTTTGCCTTATAACTAAATCTCTATGTGGATTGCATTGAATGTATTGAATAAGATATGGTGAAATAAAAAAATTCAGTCTGGATGAGAAACTTTTTTTTTCTTTCCCATCAGTTGTAGAAAAAGAAAACCAACCAAAATAATGTCTATTTATTTTGTCAGCTGTAGAAACATAAAAAATATGTTTCTGTTTACCAAAAAAAAATCATGATGGAACAATGCATTTGGAATCAAGGCAATTAACACTGACATACTGTGCACTGATAGCCTCAAATGCCAAATGTTTGGGCATGTATCATGTCAAATTAAGAAGATATATGGAAATCTGCAGGATACCAATGTAAATCTGGAGCGAAGATCATCCCCTGCTAGTGTCAAGCCAGGGGATCAGACTGCAGCATGGTTGTAGCTGCCAAATCTTTTCAGTTAGCCACCTGCGACTACCTGCCTGACAGGCTGAATACTTTTAACATCACGGGCACAGGGCTGCATCTTTCTGACTGCCTGGAAAACACATTCAATTTTCATGATGTGCCTTTGCAAAACAAAGACCAATGGGTGTTTGTACACTTAGTGTAATTTATGAGATTCCAGACACTTTTTTAAATTAAAGTTCTTGTGTTCTGCTCACATGCACTGTCTATAAATAAGACACAACCTGTAAATTCACATTTTGAAATTTAACATGTTTAGCACAAGGTGAAATTCTAATATTATAGCATTCTAACAATGCACAAAAAACAACAGATTGAGTTTCTCAATTTTCTATTAGACTCAACATGCCATTGTATCTTCTACAAAAACATGGACCATCTACCACCTGGAAAAGCTTTACTTATTGTAAGGAGACATTTCTGAATACATAAAGAAACTACAAGAAGCAACCTGCTACAACAAGACACAATGTCTTAACCAATCAGGTTGCAAATCACTGAGTACAAAAAGTCTCCTGAAAGAAAAGAAATGTTCCATTTAAAAAAAACTTTCAGTTTTGCAAACTGATAAGACATTGAAAAAGATGTTGTTTTTTATTTAGTATAGCTACAGTAAGTGGGGATGTTCTCAGTAGTGATCAAGCAAGATAGAAATGTGCTATATCTACAGCGTGTGTACAGTATGACAGGCACAACATAATAGTGAGAGGTAAAAAAAATGCTATTTTTAACTGGCTATTTTTAGCTTAGAAATCCCCTTTATGCAGGGATGATTTTTGGAATGACAAAAAGACAGATCTAGTAATTCTGTTAGAATTACTAAATTGTGGGGCAAATAAAGTTTAGACAAACAACCTTAGCTGTTACTGTGGTAAGAGTTGCGTTTTACTCACAGATTATACGGTAAAGAAAATAAAGGGATCTGAACGTAAATACGGTACTTGTTAATATACGCTTTTAATTTTTTAAGTTAATTATCCAATTAGAAACAAGTGTGCTAAATCTAGAGGCGGCTTATGTAGATTGATTAGATTTTAACGGCTGTACTTTTATTTGGGCATTTGCTGCTTATTTTAAGATGTAAAAATGCTCTACATAGGAAACGGTAATACTGGCGAAGTGGGAGGAGGGCAATACGCACTTGACAAATGCTAAATTCCAGCTTGTAACAGTTCAAGGACATCACCAAAGGAAAAAAAAATTACAAATACCCCATTGGCATATGCTGTCCCCATGAGTCTGTAAGATTTTATTGAACACATTTTAAAAAACGCGTTATTTTTAAGTGTAGGCTGGCAAATGACAAAGTTGAATCTCTCAGATCATTTACACTGCTACAGAGAATTTCTTTCTGTGTTGTGATATGCTGTTTTAAACGTACCTTAGCGAAAAACTGTCAATACATACTAAACAGTAACCACATTCAGGGCAACTAGGAAAAATCTGATTTTTATGAAGATTTTTGCACGAGTGATATTTTAACTTACTTTAACTTAATGGTTTATACCAAGAGGATCCCTTAATGCATATGGATGTTCTGGCTTTAACGAGCCCCGAAACAAACACAGGTGATGTCAGGATTGCGCAGATAATGTTAAGTGAATGGTGCTTCTTCCGTGACATTGTATGTGAAGGGTACAAGTGAGCACTAAATTACCACTGCGGCTCTCTGCGGACAGGAGTGCTGTCCCGTTATATCAAGTTTCATAGCCGGGAACTTTTTTTTTCAGTTGCACACACTAAAATAAAAAAGCTTTTATTACAATTTGCACGCATTTTTATAAAGAGAAATACGTGCCAGCCGAAGCCAAGAGTGTTTGCAAAGCCAGCTAAATGCAAACGCTGCGACACGGCAGTTGCAATCGGGTCAAAACACACTGTTACCTCCTCTTGAAGTCCTTTTCAAATGGTTTAAGATAGGGATCCATTTGAAGAAGGTTGGTCAGCTCAGGAACTGTAACTTTATCCATGCTGTCAGCCATCTTTACAGGAGACCAGAGTAATCGAGCTCCGAAGCTCACAGAGGAGATGCAACAAATGCTCAACCACAAACGGAGATGCAGCCTTTGTCAGCTAAAGTAAAGAAATCCGATAGCAGCGAATCAGAGTCAACTTCAAACGCTAAGCCAATACTAGAGATGCGCTCCACGTGGTTCTGTCTACAATAAAAAGCGTTGTTAAATCATTCAGTAAGTGGTATGCCTTTAAATGAATTAAGGGGAAAAGACGAAGACAGAGCCTTGTGAAAATGGTCAGATCGAGTAAGGTCATGTCACAGAAATGAAACTAATAACTAGAAGTACTGTACGTGAAACAAGATTAAGGGTCACTTAAAAGTGTTATTAGACAAGAGCTAATCACGGTTATTACTAAACTTGAGTGAGTGTTTGAGAACTGTAACTGTAAAACAAATATTTTTTAGTTTGCAAAATAAATAATCGTCTGCTGCGAGAATTATTGTTCCAAAATATTTGTACAACTGCGTTTATATTTAAAGCATATTCATATACTGGTACATCGATATTTGTTGTCACAAGACAGTAACATTTTTATAAATATTTTCGTCAAAGAATGCTGTATTTTTATGGTACAGTACAGTACTTTGTGTTAGTAATTTTGGGAAAATAAAGCATGGTTCTCGGCATGGTTTGTTTAGCATGCATTGTATCTAACAAGTTATAATGTTTAATGTAAAGGGATCTGAATGTAAATATAGAAATGTATAGTGTGTTTAGTTTAAGTTTTGCATAAAAGATTAATTCTTAAATTACAAGTGGTAGACATTCAGGTAAACACAATGACATGAATAAGAATTAATAGAAAACAGTAAAGAAAAGGGGTGAATATGCAAATTGGGTGGTGTAATTAGTGGGGAACCACAGGGATCTGTATAAAGACCACTGTTTTACTTAATTTATATCCATAATCTAGATTCCTGTATAGTCAGTAAATTAGTTACTTTGCAAATAATACCAAATTAGGAGGATTAGTAAACACTATAGAAGCAGCAAACACACTTTATGAAGAATTGAATAAAAGCCAAGACTGTTTTATTCATAGACTGTAAAAACAAAATGGAGAAACCCTGAGATATACAGTAAGTAGTTATTTATGAAAAAGTCTGAAAAGGGCAAAGAAAATGTCACAATATATAATTAAAAAATAAAATGTAAATAAAGGGAAAATGTGAAAATTGTACAATGCACTAGTAAATGCACAATTGTGATCATGTTTCATAAAATATATTGTTCTTCTGGGTTCAGAGCAACAGATACATTCCAGAGGAATATTCTAAATTGACAGGCTATAGGAACTGAAACGTTTTAGTTTTGAACAATGATATCTGGAAATCCAGTATTCAAAATCTTCCAAAGACACTGATAATCCCAACCCACCAGATTTCTTCAGAATGAACAGTGAAATATGAATCAGAAAACACAAGTGGAAATTAATGTGGAAGTGTATTTAAAACCAAGAATAGGAGGTACTTCTTTACCCATAGGGTTGTGGAAGTCAAGCTGCTCAGCCATGTTGTTGAGACCCTGGCGTTTCTCGAGAAAAGACTGGATGAGATCTTGGATAGGTTAGGTTCTTATGTTATCTGGACACATGTAACAGCACAGTTTGCTTAACACAGCTGTATTTCAAGGTACAGTACCAAACTGGGATCCCTTGATTGGAATTTGAAAACTTTATTCAGTGAAAGAAAAATATAGTAATATTTTTAAAATATATTTTATATTTATATTTACTTATGAAGTCCAAACATTGCCAACACTGTGTACAACAATTCTAAGGTACAGTAGATTCAACAAATACATACAGTACATACATTAGATCCTCCGTCCATCTATTTTCTAACCACTTCATCTTATCAAGTAATGGGCATAGGGCAGGATACACCCTGGACACAAACACTCACTCACTCACTCCAGTGTCAATTTTCCCAAAAGCCAAATATTCTACCATATGGTTTTGGACTATGGGAGAAAACCGGTGCACCAGGAGGAAACCCACGAAAACATAGGGAGGACATACAAACTCTACGCAAATAGCACTCCAGGTCTAGAATTGGTCCAAGGACCCCAGGACCCCATGTTAACAACTGCGCAACAGAGCCACCCTACATACAGTAGGTACTCAAAAAAATCAAAATTCGAAAAGTTTAATGAGTACAGTCTTGAAGATAATTTTTTAAAACATATTTTCATACATGGGGTATGTGACAATCAGTGCGAACAGATTCTCCTTTTTTGTGAAAGCAAAAAAGGTGGGTATGCTTGGCGGTTTTCTGGTATACTGTATGACTGAATGAACAGTCAGTTTAATTTAAGGATAATTTTGTTTTATGTGTTGTTTTGCTTTGTTAGTGTTTGAATTTCTAGTTTAAACGTAATTAAAGAAATTGAAGGTGTACATTTTTGGGTGTTCATTTTTAACAACAGTATTAAGCGAGCAAGTGGATTACACCATGTGCCCCACTAAATTTATTTATCCTTTTTCTTCCACTGCAACACTGAGTTTTCAAATGGTCTCCAGTTATTTGGCTTGTCAGCAGTGACAAATGATGAATCTGTAATGTATCCACGTTCAAGGAAAAAATTATCTGAGGTTTTTTTTACCTCCTTTTATTTTTATTCCTTTAAAAAATATTACATATTAGGACTCAGGTGGAATACCAAGCAGATGGATCATGCACCACCAAAAAACAGTTTTTTTTACAAATTAGTTGCTTTCATTGAAATTATTCCACCAGAACTGAGAACTTTATAAAACAATCTTTTCATTAACCGTATAGCCTACTGAGGCTGTCATACTACTTCATGAGGAAACAGTAAAATTGCAAGGTTTTACTGCAAAATTCTTTATTCTTATCATAATCTGCAATTTGAAATTACAGATTAACCTACAGTATTTCACAGTGCTTTGCATGAAAAATATTTACAGTGTAGTAGAAGCCATGATATAGATTAATACGTTTAATGATAGTCATTTTGAATTAAAATCTTCAAACTGTATGTACAGTAGGGTTCCTAAATTCTGTTGCTCCAGGAGTTCGAATGCTTTTTGACAAATACTTGTACTGGAACAAGCTATCAGGTGGCACAGTTGTGTAGTGGTTAGCAATGCTGCCTCGCAGCATTGAGGCCCTGGGTTCAATCCTTGAGGTGGTATCTGTGTGGAGTTTGTATATTTGGATGGGTTTTCTGTGGCTGTTGTGGTTTCCTCCCACAGTCCAAAGTCATACTCGTAGGTTAATTGGCTTCTGTAATAACTGGCCCTGGTGTGTGTGTCTCTGTATGTCCTGCAATGGACTGGCATCCCATCTAGTATAGGGTATGCCAGATTACCCTTCAGCTCTCCTCATGATCCTCTACTGGACAAGCAGATTAGAAAATGGATGAATGGATGAATAGTAAAATGCTACTGTAACATGGCAATAATAAGCCTGTAATAGTGAAGTAATTCTCAGTTGTTCGAAAGGCATTCCAAACCTGGCCTTTGTTTTGAATTTGTTCGCTACTGTGGATGTGCAGTTTTGTTAAGTGGAAAGTACCTGAGGGATGCTGCATTGAGTCCCAGCCGAGGGTGAACTGCATGTTATACTGTACATTGGTGCTGCAAATCCTATCACCAAGACTAATTGCTATCGATGCTGAGCTGCTGAATTTGGAGGAGGAATTAGTAGGGAGAAGAGATAGTAACAGGTCTCATTTGGTATGATCCTGTTAAGCTGACAGAACCCTCTGGATCTTGAAAGGTGTTTCAAACTCACTGGGTCAGATGACCAGTGTTGTGGTTTAATGAATTTCTTTGCTTGCCTGTGGGTGTGCAGTTTCAGAGGCTCGAAGTGGCATGGAAAATGGTGGGTTGGATTCAGGATAGAGACAACCTGCACATGCTACAGTATGATATGGAGTTACATAATATAGTAACTGATAACTAATTCTAATTGCAATTTTATGCCCAGTGATCTTGATTAAGGTCCCTGATTATCGAAATCCCCGATGATCACAAACATTACGCTATATTTAATTGATTTAGGGTAATGTACATCATTTAAATAGGTAATGCACATAAATTAAGTGGATAATATTATGTGTCATATGAGTTATGGTATTTCCTGCAGCAGCTCATTGAAATACAATTTTTACATCTGCAGGGTTAGTCGCTTATCCACACTGACACTATAGGAATGAGCATTTGGTATCCAACAAATTAGAAGCTTCTAAAATTCCATTGCCCTTTGTTGAATATAAAAAATAGTGTCCATACACTTTTGTAAACATACAGTGCAGTTTAATTTGTTTAAATTTAGTTTTTACCCTTCTTTAAATCCCTTGTAGTTTTCATTGTCTCTGAAGAGCTAAATCAATTCTGTGAAAATTTGATTATTTTCTTGGATTATCTTAAATTAATAATTGTTATCTTTCATAGAGTCCTGAGAGTGAAGGCAATCATATAGCACTTGATTACCAGCATATACTGTAATTATAACTTACAGTATGTGCTGGTACATTTAACCAGAAGCCAATTAATCTACAGTACCAGAACTGTAGGTCTTTGGACTGTGGGAGGAAACCAGAGCACCCAAAGGAAACCCACGTGAACATGGGGAGAACTCCACACAGATAGTACCCCAGGTCTTGAATTGAATCCAGAGCTCAAACTCTGTGAGACCACAATGCTAACCACCACACCACCATTCTGCCCCCATTTCATTTTTTCATTTAAAAACATTTCATTTTCTTCCTTCTATTCAATTCTATTCACTGTTCTTGCAAAAGGTAATTTCATTTTTGTACAGTAACTAAGTGTTTGCATAGTACACAGAATTTCTGCCTCTTTACAGAACATTCTTCACAACAGACTACGAACAGAGTACACAATATTTCCTGCATAACTTTCTGCATGTAGTATACAGTATGTATTCTGTTACAGAACCTATGATTAAAAAAATGAATCTGTTTTCTGTTCATTACTTCCCAGAAACATAAGAACAGAAAGAACATTATGAGATGAGACCTTTCAGCCCATGGTGATTGTGTGTTTGTTAGTTTATTGATCGTGGAGACTTACCAACAGTCCAATGAATAAACATTTTAGAGCATGGCTTGGCAGTTTGTTCTACTCATCAGGTACTTTCAGTAAGAAAATGTCTCATTCCACAATTTATTTCAGTTGATTTGGCAGGTGTACCTTCTGTTCCCTCTGCTAAACACACAGTATGGCATAACTAAATTTGATTTTGTGGTTCATGGGTAAGGATGACAGAATCTCTTCGCATGAAAGAAGATGAGGGACAATATTTGGAGAGGTGCAGGGAATCAACAAACCTTGTCAACCAAGATCAATTTATATGTATTTGTACTGGCAGGAAGTTAGATATGTGGCATTTCAAAAGTTTTATTCTCTTCCTGAAATTCCCTTTGATGAACTCAAAAACTAACATTAATTCTAGGATTAAACTTTGAAATTGTTTCTTGTAATTATTTGTTTAAAAAGTTTTGGCAAGAACAGTTTTACTTGAATTATAAATTCAAGTGACACAGAGTTACAATGTGCATTCAATGTGCATGTCCATCATTAGCGTTAATACTAATGAGCAAACAGAGTGCAGACGAGCATACTTTTTCTATATATAGTACAGTAAATGATAGGAATTCCTTCATTCTATTTGTAATCCAGCACATGGTGGCTTTTGATGTGCTTGATTTTAAATGTTGCAACACAGGAGGTCAGAGCATTCTGCTCATCATAAACTAAAACTGACTGTCGTGAATAATCACCACCTTCTACAGTATGTTGAGAAATCATGTTGATTTGCATGCTGCAAAGTCGGTTGGAAAACGGGTGTTACAATATGGCTGATTCCTGAAATTGTCATCTATGACTTCCCACAGCATTAAACTACACCCTTGATTGAAAGTAGCTGAGCTCAACTGTGATTCTTCTATTGATGGTGACTGATGAGCAACATGAGAATGCATTCTACTGAATGTTAACGTTTACTAATCAATCTATATTGAACATCTATATTTTCTTTTTGTTTGAGATACTCCACCTAATTAAAACTTTATTCTGGGCTTTACTTTGAAATTTGTGGCTGACTGTGCTTTCATCTGCATGATGCTACCCTGGTCTGAGCCAGCTACCGCTGCAAACTCCCAAACAATGATATTCACTCACACCAGACATAGCCAGCCTGGGCATTTGCAATTCATTGCACTCTCTCATAGTTTTCAAAATAACAACTTATTGATTATCAATTAATTAGGTAAAGAAATAGGCTGGAATGAGGCTGTGCACAGTGAAAAACATTCTTAATGTTGTATAAACGTGTTAACTTTTACTTGGTCACTTAAGTAATGATCCTAAATAAAAAGGATTCTGACATAAAGATTCCTTAAAAAGGGTACATGCCAAGTTTTAACTCTGCTCTTCAATTTAAAAGAAGAAATAATTTAAAAAATAGTTCAAATAAAAGCCCAAATTCAATTAAGAAAGAGCTGAGTTTGAGTGATCAGATGAAAGTACAGGACCAGGATTTTTATTGCAGGACCAGGATTTCAAAACATGGGCCTATCACAACCACATGAAATTGAAAACTAGTATTCATAAAAAAATTCTACCCTTGGCCAATATCCAGGGGGCTGCTCTCCATGACAAACTGCCGTTGTGCAGCTCAATGACATTGACTGATATCACTACTATTGCTATATTGAATACCAACAGCTCTGAGTCATCTGATCAGTGTTATCTGGTTTATTAGTCTTCCATGATGCCCTCTTGTGTTAGTAGACATACAGATAGTTGTGCTGTGAGGACGCTAACCCTCAGGTGGTCCTTCTGAATCTGATAGTTATTGGAGCACTATATGTTGCTGAATGGGTCTTGTTCAGTCTCTGATTCTTTTTGAAAGCAGAGCTGCTGGAGTCAGTCGTGTTAGTGGATGGACCCTGAATATCACAGGGTCCTGCACCTATGCCCCCGGTTTTCATTCCAGCTGGGCACCTCTCTGGATCAATCAGTTGCCTAATTAGGAGAAGTTAACATGCTTTCCAGATATCTGTCAGTTATCTTTCAAAGGATGAATATAAAACCAGTTGGATTGTGACTCCCAAGGATCAGGGGTGGATATCCCTGCCTTACTGACTCAATGATTCACCACTCTTGCAAGGAATATCCAGGAGCATTCCCTCTTTATTACACTCAGGTGTGGCATTTTTGCAGTGTTATTGATATTAGTGAAAACCAGGCTGCAATTTCACAAACATCTCTGTGTGTTGTCATTTAACACGCTGGGTGTAACACAAAGAGCAGAAGGGAGATGTTAGTTATAATATTTTTCATAGGTATTATCATAACCTATGGTAATGTCATACTCAAAGAGAATGATCAGTTAGCAGTTAGCAGTTGCATAATAATGTGTTACATTGTTAGAGTTTTTCAGCATACTCAAAGTACTGTAGCTGACCTTTTGTTTGCCTTTAAGCACCACTTCCTTTACAAGGCATGACAGCAAATTTTAAAATTATGAGCCATTTCCCACAGGTGTGGTGTAAAAAGAGTTTACTCTTAAACATTTACAGTAAACATGAAAATACATTTCATGACCATTTTCTGACAGTCCCTGCAAACTGTCATTACCATGTTTTTGACACCAAAAAAGACTGCAGGAGAATTAATGTCAAGCTTACAACACAAAGGAAAGGCTTAACTGAATGCTTTTACTCACAGTAAAAATCTAATCAAAAATATAAGAAGATGTCCAAAACAGTATTTAATATTTAATATGAACTAATATATTGTCTGTTTTCCATTATAATTATTGCATGCTGTTATCTAATGTGCTATCACAAAATGACGTTACATCACAAGTATGAAAGCATGAAAAGAAAAAAAAAGATTCAAAGGAAGATGACGTGTTTGCCTACTTAATGATCTCTAGATTAAACAACAGAGCAGAAACCAAATGTGTATTCAGAGATTATTAAAATGATACGCAAATTTCAAACTGTAACCTTACTTGATCTGCTTATTCCGATTAACAATAATCAGTCTTATTTCTGCTGAGCAGCACATCCAAACTATAGTTCAGGTGGGTAGCTGCGTCAGCATGCGTAGGCTGCAAAGGAACAAGTAATAGGTTTATTCCATGCTGAAAAAAAGAAGAAAGAGAACACAACGTTTCGGCCGTGGAGCCTTCTTCAGGTGTGAGAGAGACAGGGCAGTTACTGCAGTTACTGCCCTGTCTCTCTCACACCTGAAGAAGGCTCCACGGCCGAAACGTTGTGTTCTCTTTCTTCTTTTTTTCAGCATGGAATAAACCTATTACTTGTTCCTTTACATCCAAACTATGACATGTTTCTTTATGGTGATGAAAGAAAATGTTTTTATTCCTGGCAAGGGTTGCAGCCACCCAGAAATATAGGAATTTATAGGACACAAATACAGTAGGTCTCAAGGTGGGACTACATTCTGTACTGAAAGTCAGTCCCTCACAATGTGTGCAAACACAAGAAAACAGGGGCAATTTAAAGACACAAATTAATCTAGTTAGCATATCTCTAGGAGGCAGAAAACTGGAGTACTTGGAGAAAATCCTTGTCGACAGGGAAACTCCATGAAGAGCAGAAAGTTCCTGAAGTTAGACCCAGGACCCAAGAGCTATGAGTGTCATACCCCAAAATTCCTCCCATAGAGGGCACTCCACTACTCTTGTCATTGGTTCCTTGATTGTAGCTATGATCCCCAGGTGTGGCCTGTTATGTCTAACGTTATTTAAAGTTCAGCTCCTCCAGTCCTAGGGGCTCAACATTAGGGTACAGATGCCGCGAGGCCCACCTAGCACCAGGATACCCTATGTCCATCTCCTGAGTGTCATCCCCAACACCTCCCGTTTCCTGAGCCCGGGGTCTGAAGGAACTTGCCCATCATCCTAGGACCTCCATGTTCTCCGTGTGTTCATGTTTTCCCCCTTCCCAGGAATTTGAACCTTGTCGCGTCAGAGGATGGATTTATTGTTGACAGACTGTGCCCTGACCTGCCTTTGGACCTGCTCAGATTTGGATGCCATTCTTTGTCTCCCCCACTCACTGGCTCACTGTTATTTTGAGCACCATTAAACCTCTGTGTTTTTTCCCATACCACACCTCCTGTTTTCTCCAGCTTACTGCATCACATAGGAGCTACAACAAAACCTGACACGGACTACAGACCCTGTCCATAACAATGAGGCAGCAGCACTGTGCCACCCACCCATCCATCAAAGAAGCAATCAATATTACATTTCTAAAGCTTTCAGTACATAGCAGGAAAGGAGAAGTAAACAAAAACAGAGGAAAGTTTATAAAGGAAGAGAGGCCATTTTGCCCATCATCCTTCATTAGGAATTATACTGTAATTTAATTTTCCATAGTTCTCATCATCCCTTTTCTTGAAACTTCACAAGGAATCAATTTGAACATTGTGGATGAAACGTGTGGTTCAGACCACACCAGCTTTGTGTAAAAAGCGACTCCTGTTTTCATTTTAAATTGCTTTTTGTTTTCGTTTCCACTTAAGGCTTTGTGATATTATTTCATTTGCTGAGCAATCAGGTTTCTCTGTATTTTTAAGATTCTGAATATATTGTACAGGTTTGTATTAAAATGCTCAGTAATCTCCTCATCAATTTCCCTACGGGATTAGTAAAGTATTTTCTATCTATCTATTTCAAACATCAGATGTTGAGCTATATTTTCTGTATGACACCTACTGTAAGAGTCTTATTTAACGTCTTTGAAGTATTTCTATTTTTTAAAATGGTGGCCAGCATTGAACACACTTTTCTATGTTATTATTCATACATTGCAGAAAGTTAAAAATATTGTTATTTTTCATTTTCACTGTAAAAAATAGCTTTTCATTACATTACATTAATTGTTGTCAAACCATATTTTCTAGAAAAAGTGAAAAATGTGTTTACATAAAAACCTACATAACCTTCAATAGGTTGCTCTTTCATATGACCGAGTCAGTACGGTAGGTCTTACTTCACTAGGTAGGACATTCCAGGTCTTAGCGGGATGGCAACAGAAAATGCTAGAGTTAAAAGTGGGCTTTAGGACATTTATCAACATTCCTGTATTCCACATTACTAAAATACTGTAATGTACAGTATTTTCACTCCATTGAAGAGTAAGGAGCAAGTAAGCCAGACAGTAAGTTGGAGACAGACAGATTTCAAAAACAACAGGTAATGTCACACGGTGCCAGAGCCAGAAAAAGACCCTAGAGACACATGGATTTAGTGCTTGTGAGAACTTCAGCCGCAGAAGTGTGAAGCAGTTGACATTTTCTGCAAAGAGCCATCATTAAGTCCATAAAAAGAAAGAACTGCAATGACAACTTCCAGCATAAAAAGTGAATGAGCATTTCAGCTTCTTTCTGATGGAGCACTGATGCAAGGTGCCTTGCAAAATATCTAACAGACCCTTAACAACAGTACTACTGTGGGGAAATCAAGATCTCTATCAAAAGTAAGTGTCATTATGAATAGACTTTTGTGTGTGATGTGCTCTGGCAGCTTGTGCTGACTCTGAACTTTCATTTGACACCTTGCGCAATTTGCACGCTGAATATCCACTGAATACATAGAACAAGTAACACCTATGCAAATTGAACAAGAATAATTTTATTCTCAAAAGGTAAAACCAACAAGGAGAAAACAAAGTTCTGCCATTAAAAAAAAAAATCCTCCCACCCCTCCAGTAAATGTTCTCATTAATGACATCTATAGAACTTGAATAATCCCAATAGTACAACTGTTTAAGGCTCTCTAGATGAGACAGTCATTCACTGTTATTCACAGAGTTTTTTTTTTATTTACTGTAAGTCAAGTTTATACCTAAGCAGATTTTGCTGCCAAATTAACATTTTTTTTCTGTAAAATAAAAGCTGTTTTGAACCAGTTTGCCAGAAACAATTACTCTGCTTAGACTCACAGAAGTAAGCCTTTCCTTTTGTATGGCTGAAGACTTCATGATTGAGCTTTTGAAATGCAGGATGATACAGGCATAAATTGCTTCCAGGAGTATTTATTATATCAAACAAGTGAAACACAATTGCCACAGAGTTGGGCCCATCTCATGCAAATAAGGTGGCCATCTTCCACCAAACAAAATGGAAATCCATTGGGTCCCAATTATGAATAGTTCACATGGGGGATTATGTCAATTCAACAGACACGATCTGGAGTCTCTGGTGGTTAAATTAACAGTGTTTCATTTGTCTTTGTTTCTCCAGCTGCTTTTTGTTGCTGTTTTAACATTGCTTTTTTTCAATCCCTTAGAGTTTATGATTGTTCTCATTTTTTCACTTATTCGGTCTAATTTTGTACATGATGCCTTTTGCCTTTTTTCCTTACTTGTTTTATATTTATAGCTGAATAATGAAAATGCACAAGCTGAATTGTATTTACATTTTAAAATAGCAGATTAGTTTGTAGGTTGTTTGAGTAGCAATGCTCATTGGGATAACAAAATACTGAGCTTGAGTCAGGTGATTCAGTAAAAATGGCAGGTACTTAGTGCTTGGAATTTAAGTTGGGTTAAAAATGCCAAGATCTCATTATTAAGAATCTGTTTAAATATTGTTTTAAAATATTACCAAGATAATACTAAAAAAAATACTGTATTTATACCGTATATGTTCCATATGAGTATTGAAATTGGCCTGGTTGGTATGAGCATGACTGATGGTGGATTTTCTACGAGAGAAGCTGCCCAGAAAATGAAATGTTCTGCTTCAACAACAAGCAGATTGCAGTTATGCTAGGAAATAGGCTTTGTAAAGAACCAGGCATGTCCTGGAAGACAGAAGACAATAACACTAGCCAAGGGCTGTTGTAACCATCTTATACATTTTTGTATTAGGTTTCGTACTGCTTTGGCTACAGCACACTGAATTTGAAGAAGAAATAAACCCGCAGAATGACAATATTTCACCATCTGCATAAAACTGTTGATAAAGATAAAGAGATTATATCAAGATCTCTGGGATAGAGAATATCTTAGGAACTGACAGAAAGAGTGATGAAGAGTTTTGTTCACTAATGAGTGCAGTTGCACGGAAGAGTGATGCAGTGGTTAACATTGCTGTCTCGCAGAGCTTTGGCCCTGGCATTAATTCTTTTGGTGCTATCTGAGAAGAGTTTGTATTGTAACGCCCTCACCTGGTGGTGAGGAGGAAGCGCCCCTAGGTGCTCGTAGTACCGCTGGGCATGCTGGGAGTGGTAGCCGGGGAGAGTCTGAGGGTCAGCACGATGACCAGCGGCTGACCCTACCTGTGTAAATAATGTCCTAGTAATTCTAGTGCCCTGTGTAGTCCTGTAAAAGTATAGTGTGTTGTTAGGTAATTACCACCCTAAATATGTGTACGTGTTCCGTCAGTCTCTTCATGTGTGTGTAGATCCTGTGTTGGGTTTTTGGTGTGGTTGTTAACAAATAAAGCTAGTGCTTGGTTAATCGTGTCTCCACTGTTCTTTAGTTCTGAAAAGAACCTGCAAACGCTACAGTATGTTCTCCCTGTGTTCATGTGGGTTACCTCCAGGTGCTCTATTTTCTACCTACAGTCTAAAGACATACTAGTAGATTAATTGGTTTCTGGGAAGATTACCCTGGTATGAGTTTGTACAGTACATGTTTGTTATCTTTGTGTGCCCTGTGATGGACTGGTGTCCTCTCCAGGGTGTATCCTTGCGCCCGTTGCTTAATGGGATAGGCTCTGGCTCCCCTGTGACCCTGTATTGGATAAAGCAGATAAAAGATGGATGAATGCAATTTTGCCCTTGACAGATCTGATGGACATTATAGCATTATGAACTGGTATGACTGCTACGGACAAGGCTGTATCATGTTTTCTCTTCAAATTGTTTTTAAATCCACAATCCCAATCCCACCCTATCTTCTCATTGCTTCTTATTCGTATTGAGGCTTCAGCTTTTTCTAGACAGGACAGTGTATATTGTATTTATTATATAAAAATTGAACCTCAAGTGTTGCTAGGCAACTGAAGGCCAGGTGTAGAAATAGGAATGAAGTATGACTCAGTCTATGTTTCTAAGCAAATCTACCATTTATTTAGACCAAGTCTAGAAACACCAACAATATTCAACAGTCCTCATCAACCACTTCTTTACTGTTTTATGACACGGATATTTGGAAGAAAGCAGGTAGTAAACTGAGTGGTCGATAATGTACACTGATAGGCTGAAGTTTGGTAGGTGGAAGTGGCTTCATTATGATGAAGATATATAGAGACAAGATAGAAATAATTCTGCCTACATTAATCCATCTTTCATTTCTTCAGGATATAAGAGATATATAGAATGAGAATCAAAGGAATGTGTCACTTCTAAAAGCATCCGATTATTGCATTCATTTTTAGCAAAATGATCTTCTTGGAGCAGGTGCATTGACAGTTTATAGAACTGACATGACATAGTGTACATCAATTCTTTATAACACAATCTGTACATGCAAACAAAGTTCTTCAGCTAGGCATATCCACTGGTGTTTGACTGAGTTTGTTACTGGTATTACTGTAAGGCTGTAGGCAGCTGGGAAGTTAAAGGGCTTGCTGTTTATACAGATCTGAAAGAGCCCTGACCAACACATCCCAAACCTGCCACCAGCAACTCTGAGACAATTGAAGTGAGCCAGAACCAATTCCCTGCAGAAAGGAAAATCTCAGTCATACTGTAGTTGCTACAGCCATTACCTGAACTTGATGATATCTGGGACAAAATCAAGGCATTTTTAGATTTTAATAGCAATAATTTCCATAAAGATTTTGTTAAAGTCCATCATAAAACATTAATTCTTAAGGAATTCAAGGTTAATGTAAACCAATTAACAAGTAAGAAAAAGCCAAACTAAAGGGATATATTAATTGATGTAAACAGTGGTGTACTACAGGGATACTAGGCTCACAGGGATTCTAGGCTCACTACTCTTCCTGTACATCAAAGATGTAAAAATTTTGTTATTTTTGTTAATGACACAAAACTAGGGACTGGCTAACACAAAAGCAGCAGAAAAGGTACTTACAAAAAGACTTAGTAAAAAAATGGAGGAAGCAATAATTTAAAAATGCAATTTAACATTGACAGGTGGAAAGAGATTCAAGCAGGAAACAGAAGCATAAAGCATAAAGAAGCACTTCTGCATTATACTCACATTTTAAAACACATTTCTAAGAACTCGTTTTAAAGTTGTTTTCAGTTTTGGTCACCATACTTTAAAAATATATATATTATAGCCTCAGAAGGACTTCAAAGAAAAGTAATAAAAATGATTCGTAGTCTCAGGGATATTCTCATATACTGTACAGCACACACAGGTTAAAGCAATGAAATCTCTTAAGTTTAGATCAAAGGAAACTGAAAGGAGATTTGATCAAAATATGGAAGACTACTGTATATAAATATATAACTTTTATAAATGAAAAGGTCAGCTCAGTAGACTTTTTTAGGCACAGTTGCAAAACAAGGACATTGAGTCACAATTAGAAATTAAAAGGAAATTCATTAAGAATGTCAAACAACATTTCATATTCACAGAGAGCTGTGATTCTCTGGAAGATACTTCAAGGTTAAAGATGAGATTTAGATTCCTTTAGTTACTAATCTACCAAAGCAACATGATGTCAAATAGTCTTTTCCCTATTGCTACTAAGAAGTGTTTTTAGAGCTGCATATGGAAGAAAGTACTTGAAGAAGTTACTTGATGCAGATGTAAATTTCTGGCACAGACTATCCAGATGAAGCTTATTATTTGGAATCTCTGAAGGAACAGCTGGATGATATATATCATCCTTGGATCATTAAGCCACTAACAACTAGTCAAGCAGAATGGCCAAAAGGCCTAATTCATATTCTTTCTTATAAAAAAATACACAGAAAATTCTGGTCTTTACCCTTTTACGTTATGCTTTAAGCTCATCATTTTTTTTTTGCAATGGTTTGCAATAAATTTATAATCTAATTTTGAGTTTTGATTGTCAGTTGATTTTACCACACATTTCTTTGCTTTCACGATGGTGCAGCACCTGTATTTCCTACAGGTTTTTTTAAAATAAAAAATATACCTGGATAATTTATGGTTAACTTTAATATAAATCTTAGCAACTTAACACATTGCAATGACGGGCACTGTACAGTACAGTATACCATGCTCTTTGTCTGCACATAGAAGTAAAACTTGTTCTTATCAAAATCTCTCACAAAACAAGAAATAAAGCACCCAAAATACAAATTTAATCACTTTAGATTGCACAGAGCATATATTTGATGTTTTATTTCTCAGTGGAAAAACTATATTGAAAAAGTATATTGGACCATTAAGCATACAATTCATTTTCATTTAGTTAATCCTTTAGTCAATTGTTTCTTGCAAGTTCATTTTACACATTTGAAAATAGTTTAAAAACCTACCTATAAAGATAGAGAAAAAGTCATTTTTTAACAACCTGATGTTACGATCCCTGCCTCTCGGCAACGAAAGAGGCAGAAGGCGGCGTAGCCTTAGTTCATCAGTCCACCTATCACTGTACGCTTTCACCACCACACCTCCGTCTCATCTGGTATTTAAGCATTAGTCTTTCCCTACCTCCTCGCTCAGTATTGGTTTCCCTTTCGAGCTACTTAGTTGCGCTACGCCTTCTACCTCCTCGTGCTGTTCTGGTTCTGACTTAGGGGCCCCTAGTTTATTTCACGATTTTGGAAGGCCTTCTGTAAGTCACTGGGAGCCTCAGTTTCGCTTACTTCAGCTTACCACCCGCAGGCCAATGGTCAAACTGAACGTATGAACCAAGAACTGCTAACCTACTTACGGGCATATATCTCATCTACCCAAGATAACTGGGTATCATTGCTTCCATGGGCAGAATATGCTCATAATTCTTTGTATACTTCTTCGACCGGCATGTCACCATTCAAGTGTGCCTTAGGTTTTCAGCCTCCTCTCTTCCCGGACTCCCCGCCGGACACAGAAGTTCCTTCTGTTCAAGAGTATATCACTAACCTGCAGGACTTCTGGAAGAAGGCTAAAGCCGCCCTTCTTCACACTGCAGCTCGACAGAAGACCGTGGCGGATCGGCACCATCGAACTATACCCAGATTTCGACGTGGACAATTTGTCTGGTTGTCTACCCACAACCTTCCTCTAAAGCAACCTTCTGGCAAGCTTGCTCCCAGGTTCATCGGTCCTTTTCGTGTCCTCACCCATTCACCCTACATTCCATGTTTCCCTCCTTGAGCCCTTTCGCCAATCCACTCTGTCTAAACCGCAACAAAAACCCCCATCACCTCGAGTAATTGATGGACTTACTGCCTACACTGTAAATAAGATCTTAGACTCCCGATGGTCTCGTGCATCCCTGCAATACCTAGTGGATTGGGAAGGCTACGGTCCAGAGGAGCGGTCGTGAGTAGCGGAATATATACTGGACTCAAACCTGATCCAGGATTTCCATCAGAGTTTCCCTAATCATCCAGCTAGGGCGTCGGGAGCCGCCCATAGAGGGGGGGGTAATGTTACGATCCCTGCCTCTCGGCAACGAAAGAGGCAGAAGAAGGCGTAGCCTTAGTTCATCAGTCCACCTATCACTGTACGCTTTCACCACCACACCTCTGTCTCATCTGGTATTTAAGCATTAGTCTTTCCCTACCTCCTTGCTCAGTATTGGTTTCCCTTTCGAGCTACTTAGTTGCGCTACGCCTTCTACCTCCTCGTACTGTTCTGGTTCTGACTTCGGTTTTTCCCCTTTTACTTCGTCTTTTGGATTACGGCTCGGCTTCGGTTGCTTTCTCCTAGTTTGGTTCTCTGGCTTCCCCTGGACTCTCGGCTCTCTCCTTCGTCTACGGTTTTGGATTACGGTCTGGCTTTGGCTACTCTCTCCCTGTTTCGATCACTGGCTTCCCCTGGACTCTTGGCTCTCTCCTTCGGCTAGTGCTCCCGCAAGTGGGTTCACTACTTGGTTTCGGTTTCACTGGCCGAATCCGTAACACCTGACAGATAGACAAGCAGTTGAGTAGAGACATTTGATAGCACAAGTACTATACTTTTGAATTGTATTTCTTTCCAACTAACAAAAAAGGGCCAGAAAAAGCCCAGAAATATTTTAAATAATTTAAATCTTGTGTACTTTATTTTATTTTTCAATTATGTATATGTACACGGACATTCAATCTACTCTTCATTTATGAGAAATAATAATAAGAATTTTAGACAAACATTCAACCTTACCTGTTGAAACCTAAATGATCATGTATTATTTTTCTGTGATTTTATAAACTCCTGATAGTAAAAAGTTTTCAAGATATATAAAATGAATACATTGACAGTTGAAAAGAGTTCCACAGAGAAATATCTTTCATGTTATAAACCATATTTCAGTAGTCAGACAAAAAAGTGGATTTGGATGTTACAACCTTTTCCAAACCATCTAAGAGCTGTTTCAAGTGTCTTCACATGTATCAGTGCATTTTGACACAACATGGTGACCTCTGTCTTCTGTGGATTGAACTGTAGAAAATTTTGGGATTTGATAGAGACTTGGAGATTTTATAATCAGAGTGCTACAAAACTCAAATATGGTAGCTAAACCAAAGGTTACTGCAGGTCATGTATTACCTGTCTAACAGTGTATACAAAATGTCATGAATAGAAGAGAATTTGCCTAGCTAGTCTGTTTAATTTGAATACTGTGGACTGTAGAATAAAATCCAGCAATAAACTAGAACATTGGGGTCAGCAGTGCCATGCACATCCACCTGATACTTTCCAGAATTCATGATCAACAATGAAATATTGAATTTCTGAATATTGTCCAACCAGGTGGTAACATTTGATTTTGATTTTTTTATCCCATCAATACTGAGAACATGCTTTGAACAAAACTCTAATTTTTGGTTCACATTTTATATTCTGGACACCAAATTGAAAAAGGTTATTAAGGTAATCATTTTATGTTAAAGTCTAAAAACTAATAAACTGTCGGATTACAAGGATAATCATTCAAACCATGTATTCAGGCTTTCAACACAAACAGTGGGGATTTCACAGACAAAAGAATGACTTAATATATTTAAAATGCATACAGTCTGAAGTTGGGATTGTTACACTTCAGTAAACTGTTTTGAAACTCATTGTAGGTGTCTCCGTGCTATTAATGCACTGCTGTAACATTCAGAAAAATACATTTTCATTAGATTGTCAAATATTATAATTACATTTAAATAGAGGTTAAAAGAGAATCATGTGGTGCCAGTTTCTATATCTGGTTATACAGTTGAAAAAATAACCTCAGTGAATGGAATTCATTATAATAGTTCAAATTTCCAAACAAAATTAAGTAAAAATGTGTTTAAAAACAAACTAAAAATATATTAAACCCACATCGACTATTGTACTTTTTTGCAAGCTACAACTTTGGTCTTAGTTATTTGTAAAAAGTATGAATAGCTGCTAGATTCGGGATAGCAGTGATAAGCAAAGAAACTATGGCCCTAGATAGAGAAGTTTCATTTTTCCAACACCATTACACCAATATCATTTGTCACTTACTGTAGAGGGTGAGAGGACAGTTCAGTCTCTTTTCCTTTCTCTGATCATGCTCCCCAAAGCCTCATGTGTCTATTAATAAACATAGTGGCATTATGACAAAGGCTAATTTCAACAATGTCACCAGATTAATATAATTTCTGATTAGAGGATTATTTGGTTTCTGGCGTTCTGATAGAGAAGGAATCAGGGGCTTTTGCTGTACCTTATTCCTGTCTAAAGAACTTCCGAAATGTGATCAGGTGTCAAGGAGGATGATTTGGCTTAATGCTGTAACACCCATTAATTTTAACTCAACTGCAAGGAGATTTTTAAAAAAGCACTATAGAATTTTTGCCTCACTAATTTTTTCTTCCTGTACACATTCACATTTATTTAACCTTCGCATTTTTTTGTAAAACCTTCACACTGCTTCAGATCATTTCACCAAACCATTATGAGACACATTTGAAAAGAGAACAGTTAAAGCAAGAAAACTGAATTCTTACTTTTTGTATTTTACCTCACAGGCCCTTCCCTGACAGTATAACAGCCTCCTTTCATGTTATTTCTGCTCTAATTAATGCTGAGCGTTCCTGTCTTGGAACTCATTTAACCCCTTCCACTTGGGAGCCAGCCTCCTATTCAAGCCAAGCTTAGACCTGTAGAAAAGAGCCCCTGGGATCCTTATTAATCAGTACCCATGTAATGTGCCACTGGTTCAAACTCCCTAACCTCAGCATGGCTGTTGAGAGAAACATAGACAAAGGCAGAAGGGGAGAGAGGATTCAGCACTCACTGATCTAAGGCTGATCAGTATGGCTGCTGCTAATCTGCAAGCTATCCTGCCTAGGGGAATGGCACATCCCAAGATAGTCTCCCTTCTCATTGCCACCGGCACAATAGCACGTTTCAACATTTCCTTCAGAGAAGGGAATATCAAACTCAGAAAGTTTAATGTCCTAAATACAATTCAGCAGCAAAAAAATAGATCACCTTCAGTATCTAAAGGTCTAGTCAGAGGAAGCAGCGAATCTGATTGTGTGAGTCACTGTTTATAGTAGGTACATCCTTGTTTTATTGTTGAACATTGTTGTTTCTTTGCTTTGGACAAATCTTTTGTGCTCATTTGAATTTCTGCAAAGCGAAACTCCTTGCATGGTTTGCGGTATGTTCAGTTTTGCTTAGAATGATATCTTGGGATTACGCAGGTAAAAGGGAGGGAACAAAAATATGGTTGACTGAACAGAAGTGAACAAAGCTCTGCAATGTATAAGCTCCAAAACAAAAAAAAATATAGAAGTGCCAGGAAGAGAGCCTCTTAAAGAAAAAAAAAACACTTGAAATCATCTCCAGGCTTGCAGGAAGCTATTATTTTTATTGTGTATGAGTCTTTACCACAAACACCATTAGAATCTTCCAGTTAGTCCCTGGGGACTTCTGAAAATGCAGGTTGTTCAAGCCGGCTTACCAGCGCAGTGATGTCACCGCCCTTCCCTGTGAATAGCACAGACGTCAGGCTGATGGTAGATTGCCCTCTGGCTCAAGTGGCTGGGTCCCTGTTGAGTGATGCCGAAGGCCTGGGTTTGAGTCCCTGACGGTGGGGAGCTGTCCTGAGGTGACAGTGGCGAGGGCGCATACCCACGTGAACCCTGGAGTGTAACATTGGTGTAAGAAGTGGGGTGGGATAGCCCTTCGCTGAGGATGGCGAATTAAGCAGGGGAGAGTGGAACGCATACGGCCACCATTGCAGGTTGTATAAGCTGGCTTACCAGTGCGGTGACGTCACCGCCCTTCCCTGTGAATAACATGGATCACAGCAGTCGGGCCGATGGGAGATTTCCTTTTGGCTCAAGTGGCTGAATCCCTGTTGAGTGACGCCAGAGGCCCGGGTTCGAGTCCTCGATGGTGGGGGGCCGACCTGAGGCGGCAGCGGCGAGGGTACATACCCTCGTGATGTGGGTTACAATAGTTAGATTTATCCCTGAATTTTCTCCCTTGGGGAAGAATCAAATATTGTTCGCCAGGTTTGATTCACTTGTTCAGTTGCACTGTGCCTGACAGACAGGAGTCACACAGAGTTTGGGATAAAAACACACTTGTTATATAAATAGGGTAAGAAAAAAAAGGTAGAAAGAGAACAAGCCTAAGCTGAAATTTAAATCAGAGACCAATATAAAAAAATATAATGTTTCAATGGATGGTTTACCTGATTATTAATATTAAAATACCATGGGTAATGCATAAATCATTTTAACCACATTATGTATTCAATAAACTCAATAACTGAAATAGACGTCTGGAGAAATTTAAAGCATTGCAGAATCATGAAAGGGAGTAAGACGAATAATGCTGCCTAATATTTATTCTGTCCTGTGCCTTGAAGTGGATTTAGTCAAGTCTTGGAAGTGGTTCAAGCAGTGGCGATGTGAGAGATGAAGAATCTCTGCTCTCACTAGGCATTTAAAATCTCCTGAGAGAAAGGAGAAGGGCTGGCGACAGCAAATAGAAAGAACCATTTTGTCTGGTCAAGTGTACACTACTGGAGATTCAACCTTTTCAGTACAATTATTAATGTAGACATGTCTATACACCACGGTCACTAATAAAACCTGCACTTAAATACTAAATCAGCAAATCAATAAATGAAAGAGATTTTAGTAAAATAGACACAGTAAATTATATTCATGTGGTTCTGAAAGAGAGGAATGTAAGGAAAAATTCTGAAACATTGTTGCAGGTGTTCTTTTGAATGCAAAAAGCCTAAGGAAAACTGACAGTTCACAGAAAGAGACTTGGTTTAATGAATAATTCTGCCCAAACAGTCAATCAGTTATTATAATTATTCAGTAAAAAGAAAGGTCCACTTAATACCCTTCTTCATAATGTCTTGATTCTTTTACGATCTTTTGAAAGGTCTCTTACTTTCTTTTATGCAACTAGCATGAGCACAGCTTAGTCCTTTGGCATGTTTGAAAACAGCAGAAAACACTTCTCACAAAAAGGGAAATTCTTTTAATGATAGTTATTGTTATTTAGGTCCGTGCTCAGTCTTAAAAGGGAACATACAGTAGCAAATGGTGCAAACCAGAGGAGACCATTCATACCATCAACAGTAGCTCTTTTGGTTCCTAGAAGCTACAGTAATTGCTCAAAGGATCACATCAAGCAGGTATCTGAAAAAAGCCTGGGTGTCAGTCTGAAGTAGTTATTGTTGTGGAGTTGATGTCAGATGACCTTCACCCCAATGCCTGTTTTGAGTGCAAGTGGAAACTAACAATGGTTCACCTGTCTTCCAGCTGTATTTAAAAGTTCTTCTGTAGGGAACGTCGCTGATACTTCCCCTGTGCCTTGAGATGCCTTCTGTTGTTTATGGTGGGGATCAGAATTGCTTAATATAAAGTGTGTGATTGTTTATTTACATTTTTAGTCAGCATAGAAATTCTCATATTTTCATTATTTCTCTTATTAGCATAGCATATTTTCAGTTTTTGACAGTTGAAGTCAGCCATTTGGCTAAGACGTCAGCCTCTCAGTGAACCTAGAATAAAATGATAACTCACAATATGCATGTTTGATACAATTGTTTGAGTAGAATATCCTGGGTCATAAGAGCCATCTGCAAAGAATTTCATAGCTTCATTTTTATAATCAAATAACTATTTAGTTTCAACTTTGCACATCTGGCAAATTAAAATGTGTCTGTACAGTATATCTTAAAATGTTTTCCTTAAGCTAAAGCATGTCAAAATCCTCAGAAAACTAATGGAACTCCTTGACGATTTAAAGGTTCATTTACCAAAATAATTTCACAGAATACAAGCAGTTTGAAGCCTAATTAAGCTGGAAAAACCCCTTATTTTTTGACAGCCAGTTATGATAAACATCAATTTATGTTAGATCTATGTTGAAAAACTTAACTCTCAGGAGAAGGAATCTAGTTTTTTTTTTTGCATTTGAAGCTTTTAATAGTTTTTGGTGGTGTTCATCTTACTTACACTTACATCTTACACCTATGACTGTTATTTTAGAATGCGTTTGGCACTCTTATTTCACTAAAAGAAGTGCCATGTCTCCAAAAGGGAAAATTCTTAGGTTTTACCCCTTTAGGCAACACCAACAAATCTTGTTTGACATGAAGGCATGAACTACTGTATAACAGACCTTCAAAGCAAAAGAAACAGACTTTAACAGGACTCACAATTTCACAGTATTCACACCAAAAAGACTACAGAAAAGTCCACATAAAGAGGAAAGAACATAAGATTCCAGAATACAGTTTGGCTTGTGAAATTAAAAATATATCTCCTATTCAAAGAAAATAATAGTAGGACACTTTGAAGTAAATGGCTTGTTCAGTGTCTTCTCATTCTTTTCAAGAGCCTACTTTTAATTTGATTTTTTGTGTAATGAATATGGAAAAGTGGAATTAATGCAAAAGGGATTTCATAATTCATTCCAAATTAAGGAAATAATTTGAATTAAGACAATTCCTTTAAATGCATTGTTTTATCTTTTATTCCCACATGATTTATATTAATATACAATAGCCAGGATTGAGGGTTTTCGCTTTCTATATACATCACTACTTCAATAACTACTTAGTCTGAGATTAAAATACATAACCATTATTAAATATTCTTCAATAATTGCTGTGGTTCTAGGATGGAGTTTGTACTTCAGTTACTTTCTAAAGGTAGCCCTGGGACCTTAATTAGGAAAGTCAAAATATTAAGCAAGTCTCAAACGCATAAGCCAGGCTTATTAGTGAAAAATGAATTTATCATTTTACTTTTTGCCCAAGGCTTTTCTACACTTATCTTTACAATTATTACTGTAAGAATCCAGCAACGTTTTTCTCAGGACTGAAAATTTGAATGAAAAAAATAACTGTTTGTTATATGCCTAAAGGTAAGATCACGAATGTCATACAAAACAGTATATGTGTGTGAGATTTCAGTCAGGTTGTAGCCTCTGGAAAGTAAAGAGAGTAACAGCCTTTACCACCATGGGATTTTCTGACTATGTCTCCCTGCATGTGTAGTGGCTGATGGATAGATTAGTGTTTACTGTACCATTGCTGAAGCCAATATAGATTATCATCCATCTAAATTTGGACACTATGTCCATATTACACTATTTAAAAAAAGCTAGATGACTTTTATTTTATCCTTAAATCCTCCATCAGGTCTGTTAAAAGTAACAAAAAAGTACCAGCAAGTGTGCAAGTCTGACTACTGGCAGTAAATTGTGCTGTGGTAACAGGTTGTGGAATTAAAATTTATTTGACAGAAATGAAAAGGAAACCAGAATTGTTCCCTTAACGCCTTGTTACATTGAATGAAGAGCTTGTGAAATAAACTTACATCATCTGAAACATTTATAAAACAGAAAAAAAATATATATACAGTATCTGGCATGATCAGTGCCTATTTGGTTACAACTGGCCATCTTCAGATGATGTGGAAAAATGCAGTGAAACTAATAGAAATATTTATATGAAGGAACTATAATTTTTTTTGTTAAATGTGTATCTATTACATTTTGTTGATCTTTGCAGTTTTTTTTAAGGCTTAAGCAAGGCACACATACATAAGGCATATACAGTACTGTATAAAACATACTGTATAAGGCATACACAAAAAACTGTGACACAGACTACAGGTACTCAGCGGCACATCTCAGAAATGCAGTGATACACCCTGATTATATTTGTTTCATAATAAAGAAGCCAGTTCTTGAAAGAAGACAGCTTTAGCAGCATGCGTGTTTCCCCATCATTCCAGAAATGTTGTCTAAAAAAGTACTGTCATGATTGTAATCCCTCCTCTTAAGGGCACTCTGGCTCTTTCACATTTTAGTTGATGATGTGCACCTGCTTCCAATCCTGCCCCTCTTTATTTAAGCCAGGCCCTCTTGCTACACCTGGCTCTGCATTGGTATTCGGACACCCGGAGGCCTGCCTACCACCAAGTCGCCCTATGTCTGTGGTTTGAGGGTATAGGCCTCCTATCGGCGTCCTGACCCTGCTGAATCTGGGGTTCAGAGTGCCTAGCCTCGTCATTCTGTTTTTATTCACCGTCCCTGTACCGGGTCCCGTTCCGGTTTTTAACTGTCTTTTTCCTTTGCGGATGGATCTACCGGATTAGGACCTTGGACTTCACCCCGGATTTTACCTTGGACTTGTTTACCATGGCCACACCCCCCGAGCACCAGGTCACTCTGGTCACGCCCCCCTGTTTGTCAACCTGACCTGATCCTCGTCATCTCCTCCCCGTTGTCCTTTTCCACTTACTTCCGGATTATATCGTCTGCATAGGGTCCTGAACTACGCATCGTAACAACTACCATTTGTCAGAACACAAAAGCCTAGTGTACCATAAAGGCATTATATACATGGATGAACATGGGGAATGGATTTTGCCTATACCGGTGTGCAGTTGTCAGCACATCACCTGCAAGGCTGATCAGGCAATGTTATGTGAATATTCTAAAATACATTGGTGAGACCTCTGCAGACTATTTTTTTGCCACATTACCACTTTGGAATACATTCCTGGTCTTAAATGAATGTCTCACACTGACGGGCGTTCATTAGGAATATATAAATATTTTGGAACAGAGAGAACCATGCTGGGACTTAAATCATCAAAGGTATTGACACAAATTGAAAGACATTCTCAAGATCAACAGTGAGACGGGAAGCAGTTTGGGTGAGCATGCATGCTTGTTATTGAGTAATCTACAGTATAAATTACATTAAAACCTGGCCACAGCAACAGGAAGCTAAGATGTCCACTGTTCCCTTTCACCCCTTCAGATGCTTTTTAAACTTTAAACTTTAAACTTTAAACTTACTGCTCCATTCTGAAATAACACCTAGAGACCATTAGACACCTCAACCTGTAGATCTTGGTTGATGCAAGAATCATAAGGAAGTGAATGAAGTCCTTTTGAATTGATTGAATAATGTGTAGTGTGTACTGTCTGTGTATTTATAAAATTGTTATTTCTGTTGTTTTTTTTTTATTGGGCTGGAGCAAGTTCCAATCAACTTTGTTGACATGGCAATAATAGTATG